>NC_092724.1:30976409-32176409 GCF_047496885.1 Scyliorhinus torazame
ACACGTTTAGCCGCGCGTTGCCCGGCATTCGCAGTGCCGAGAAACGCATGGCTATTCAACGCGACACGCTTTGAATAAGGGGCCGAAACGGGGAAAGGGTGGCCGAGGCCGCACACAGTCCCCGTTTGTTACAATGGGGAGATCCGCTCGCTGGAACTCCCCGTTGTAGCGAGAGATCAGGGGCAAAATTCTCCTACCCGCCCGCCACATTTCTGCCCCGACCAGCCGGCGGGAGTCTCCGTAACACCGGCCGGTCAATGGGGTTTCCCATTGTGGGGCAGCCCCACGCCGTCGGGAAACACCCCGGCGCCGGCAAAACGGAGACTCCCGCCGGCGGAGAATGACGCCCCAGGACACCATTTTTAAATGACGTCCCAATCTCCGAGGCCCACAACAAAAATCCGCGACCTCCCCCCAGCCCAAACATAACATAGGAGGGTCCCCCAGCAACCCTCCCAAATACACATGCTGGGCAATCCCAGCCTGATTGTGCGCAAAAAATACCAGATTGGCACCTTGGCAGTGCCAACCTGGCAACCTCCCTGCCAGCTGGCAATGTCACCTGGGCACCTTGGCAGTGCCACCCCCTTTCGCTGAGCAATTCAGCCCCCCACCCCTGATTTTCTGGGGACCTCTCCCCCCAGTACTGGGTTGACCCAAACTGGCCCCCTCCAAAGACCCCCGATTTAAGGAGACCCCCCCCAGAGATCCCCTATATAAGGAGACCCCCCCAGAGATCCCCTATATAAGGAGACCCCCCAGAGATCCCTTGGACCTTCAAACATAATTTTTCGCCTCCCTTCATGCTTGAGTGATTTAGAAGTGGTCAGCTGGAAATTGCCAGCCCTTACATTGTGGTTAGAGTTACTCAAGCCTGAAGGAAGATGAATAAAGCAGCGCTGCCAGCTGTGTGTGTGTGTGGAAGCTGTCAATCACAGCCTCCAAAAATCAAGATCAAAACGAAAGGAATGAAAGTTTTGCAGATAAAAGATCTAAGGGGGTTTAAACCCAGCTGACTGGTTTCCCTTTCCAGGAATTGACACTTGGTTCTTCCTGTGTCTGATCCAGCAGGTGTGTTGCCCAGGTGAGTGTTAAAACAGTGATTCTTATTTTCACTGCCTCTGTCTGGACTGCTCTCTAGCTCCCAGGCAGGGTCTCTTCTGGGTGGCTTCCTGACAGGGGTCTCTTTTCTGAGATATCTGTGGGGTGTCTCCTTATTTAGCAGATCTGAGGGAGAGGGGATATCTTTATTTGGGGGGTCTCTGGGGGGGCCAGTGAGAGAGGTCTGGTGGGTGGGGTGGGCAGGTCTTGCATTGGGGGGGGGGGGGGGGTGGCCCTTGGATGGACTTTGTGGGCAACACCCTTCACGAGTTACCCCCTTGGCCCATCGCGTCAGGGCCACACTTGTCGATAGCAGTAATAATTCTCGCCCACGTGATTCCCAGCCCAGACGACCGGAGGATCACGCGGGCGTGGAAACTATGGTGCCCGGCCCGCTAAGTGGATGCAAATGGGTCATTAAAATCCATTTGCATCTTCCTGCTGGCACAGGATGCGAACCTCGATCCTGGCACCAGCACTGGGCCGGAGCATCGGAAACGGATCAGCGCCCGCCGCCCACCACATTTTCTTCATTACCGCTGGATTCTCCGCCTCAACAGGAACTCCGCTACCGATGGCGCGAGGAGGAGAATTTCACCCAGGACTTGTCCAGAGTTAACTGAGAGCAGTTACTTGTAGGAAAATCTACATCAGAGCAGTGGGATTAGTTCAAAATGGAAATAGAGAGAATACAGGGCCAACATATTCCCGTGATAGTGATGGGTGGTAGCAATAAGCCCAGAGAATCCTGCATGTCAAGGAATATCCAGGGTTTGATAAGGGAAAAAAGGGAGGCTTATGGCAGATACTGAGGGCTCAAAACAGTGGAATCCCTAGTGGAGTAAAGAAAATGCAGGGGGTTACTGAAGAAAGAAATTAGGAGAGCGAAGAGGGGCATATAAAAGCACTGGCCAGTAAAATAAGGGAAAGCCAAATGTGTTTTCTAAGTATATTACAGGAAAGACGTTGACCGGGGTAAGAGATGGCCCATTAGGGATCAACATGGCAATTTGTGTGTGGAATCGGAAGATATAGGTGAGGTTTTAAATGAGCACTTTTCATCTGTGTTCACGACTGAGAAAGGTGATGTAGGTATAGAAATCAGGGAGATGCATTGTGATTTACTTGAATGACTTAACATTGAGAGGGAGGAGGGATTAACAGTTTTAATAAATCATCGGGGCCAGCTGCGATATACCCCAGGTTGCTGTGCGAGGCAAGGGAGGGGATTTCAGCAACTCTAAAAAAAATTCAAATCTTCTCTGGCCACAGGAGAGGTGCCAGAGGACTGGAGGACAGCTAATGTGGTGCCATTATTGAAGAAGGGAAGTACGGACAAAACCAGGAAATTACAGGCCAGTGAGTCTAACTTCAGTGGGAGGGAAACTACTGGAAAAAGTTCTGAGAGACAGAATTAATCTCCACTCGGAGAAGCAAGGATTAATCGGGGATAGTCAGCATGGTTTTGTCAAAGGAGATCATGGGCGGGATTCTCCCCTACCCGCCTGGGCGGGGGGTCCCGGCGGGATGGAGTGGCGTGAACCACTCCGGCGTCGGACCGCCCCAAGGTGCGGATTTCTCACCTTTATTAAAGGTTTTCAGAAAATATCAATAACAAAATGAAAAAGGAACCCAACAGGGTTAAGTACAAAACACAGTCCAGAAAAACAACCCTCCATACCCGCCTCATCCCCTGTACATGAATAATAAATTAACATTAACACCCCGACTTAATACAACAAGTATATACAACCCCTCAGACCCTCCAGTGTAAATAACAAAAACAAAAAATAATAAAGTGACCCCCCCCACCCCCGGGTTGCTGCTGCCATTGACCAATGTCTACCGTTCTGCCAGGAAGTCTAAGAACGGTTGCCACCGCCTAAAGAACCCTTGTACCGACCCTCTCAAGGCGAATTTCACCCTCTCCAACTTAATAAACCCCGCCATATCGTTGATCCAGGATTCCATGCTTGGGGACCTCGCATCCTTCCACTGAAGAAGAATCCTTCGCCGGGCTACCGGGGACGCAAAGGCCAGAATTCCGGCCTCTTTCGCCTCCTGCACTCCCGGCTCCTCTGCCACCCCAAATATTGCGAGCCCCCAGCCCGGCTTGACCCTGGATCCTACCGCTCTCGACACCGTCCTCGCTACACCCCTCCAAAATTCCTCCAGCGCTGAGCATGCCCAGAACATATGGGTGTGATTTGCTGGGCTCCCTGAGCACCTAACACACCTGTCCTCACCCCAAAAAACCGACTCATCCTTGTCCCGATCATGTGTGCCCTCTGCAGCACCTTAAACTGTATGAGGCTGAGCCTCGCGCACAATGAGGAAGAGTTCACCCTCCCCAGGGCATCTGCCCACGTCCTTTCCTCAATTTCCCCTCCCAACTCCTCTTCCCACTTACCTTTTACCTCCACCACCGAGGCCTCCTCCTCCTCCTGCATCACCTGGTAAGTTTCCGAGATCATCCCCACTCCCACCCACCCCCCCCGAGAGCACCCTGTCCTGTACTGTGTGTGGCCGTAGCCGCTGGAAGTCCGCAACCTGCCGTCTGGCAAACGCCCTTGCCTGTAAGTACCTGAAGGTGTTCCCCGGGGGAGCTCATATTTCTCCTCCAGCTCACCCAGGTTCGCGAACTTCCCATCCCCCAACAGGTCCCCCAACCTTCATATCCCTGCCCTGTGCCACCCCGCAAACCCTCCACCTGTTCTTCCTGGGACGAACCGGTGGTTCCCCCCGTAATGGGGTCCCCCGCCGAGGCCCCCACTTCCCCCCCTGTGCCGCCTGCACTGCCCCCAAATTTTGAGGGCAGCCACCACCACCGGGCTTGTGGTATACCTCCTTGGAGGGAGCGGCAGCGGCGCCGTTGCCAGCGCCCCCAGACTCGTATCCACACACAACGCCGTCTCCAGCCTCTTCCATGCAGCCCCCTCCCCCTCCATGACCCACTTGCGCACCATCGTCGCATTGGCGGCCAAGTAGTATCCACAGAGGTTGGGCAGCGCCAGACCCCCCCTATCTCTACTCCGCTCCAGGAACACCCGTCTCACCCTCTGAGTCCCTCGCGCCCACACAAACCCCATTATATTCCTGTTAACCCGCCTGAAAAAAGCCTTCGGGATAAACACAGGGAGGCACTGGAACAGGAACAAAAACCTTGGGAGCACCGTCATTTTGATTGACTGCGCCCTACCCGCCAAGGACAGCGGCAATGCGTCCCACCTCTTGAACTCCTCCTCCATTTGCTCCACCAGCCTTGTGAAATTAAGCCTATGCAGTGCCCCCCAGCTCCTGGCCACCTGGACTCCCAGATAACTGAAGCTCCTCTCCGCCTTTTTTAGCAGGAGCTCGCCAATCCCCCTCTCCTGGTCCGCTGGATGAACTACGAAAAGCTCGCTCTTCCCCATGTTGAGCTGGTACCCTGAAAAGTCCCCGAATTCCCTAAGAATCCTCATTACCTCCGGCATTCCTCCCACCGGGACCACCACATACAGCAGCAGGTCGTCCGCATAAAGTGACACCCTGTGCTCCTCCCCACCACACACCAACCCCCTCCAGTTCCTTGACTCCCCCAGTGCCATAGCCAGGGGTTCAATCGCCAGTGCGAAGAGCAGGGGGGATAAGGGACACCCCTGTCTCGTCCCTCGGTGCAACCGAAAGTACTCGGACCTCCTCCTATTTGTGGCCACACTTGCCATCGGGACCTCATACAACAGCCTAACCCACCTGACAAACCCCTCCCCAAACCCGAAGCTCTTCAGCACCTCCCGCAAGTACCCGCACTCTACCCTATCGAAGGCTTTCTCAGAGTCCATCGCCACCACTATCTCCGCCTCCCCCTCCCTTGCCGGCATCATGATAACGTTCAAAAGCCTCTGCACATTCGCGTTCAACTGCCTCCCTATCACAAACCCCGTCCGATCTTCGTGGATGATCTGCGGCACACAATCCTCAATCCTCGTGGATAAGGCCTTCGCCAGCACCTTGGCATCTACGTTTAGCAACAAAATTGGTCTGTAAGACTACACTGCAGGGGATCCTTGTCCCGCTTCAGGATCAAGGAGATCAGTGCCCGGGACATCGTCGGGGGAAAAGCCCCCCCCCCTCCCTTGCCTCATTGAAGGTCCTAATTAACAGCGGGCCCAACAGGTCCATATATTTTTTATAGAATTCGACCGGGAAACCGTCCGGCCCCGGTGCCTTCCCCGCCTGCATGCTTCCTGTCCCTTTGGTCAGCTCCTCCAGCCCAATCAGGGCCCCCAATCCCACCACCAGTCCCTCTTCCACCTTTGGAAACCTCAATTGATCCAGGACGCGGTCCATCCCTCCCTCCTCCCGTGGGGGCTCGGATCGGTACAATTCCTCGTAGAAGTCCCTGAAGACCCCATTGATGCCAGCTCCACTCCACACCACACTCCCTCTCCTGTCCTTAACTCCCCCGATCTCCCTAGCTGCGTCCCGCCTCCGAAGCTGACGCGCCAGCATCCGGCTTGCCTTTTCCCCATAATCGTAAATCGCCCCCGAGCCTTCCTCCACTGCACCTCCGCCTTCCTGGTGGTCACCAGGTCGAATTCGGCCTGGAGGCTACGCCTCTTCCTCAACAATCCTTCCTCGGGCTCCTCCACATACCTCCTGTCAACCCTCACCATCTCCCCCACCAGCCTCTCCCTCTCCCTCCGCTCCTTGTGGGCCCTAATGGAGATCAGCTCTCCCCTCACCACCACCTTCAGTGCCTCCCATACCATCCCCATTCGGACCTCCCCGTTGTCGTTGGTCTCCAGGTACCTCTCTATACTTCCTCGGACCCGCTCGCTCACCTCCTCGTCCGCCAACAGCCCCACCTCCAAGCGCCACAGCGGGCGCTGGTCCCTCTCCTCCCCCATCTCCAAATCCACCCAATGCGGGGAGTGGTCCGAAATGGCTATTGCCGAATACTCTGTATCCTCTACTCTCGGTATCAGCGCCCTACTCAAGATGAAAAAGTCAATTCAGGAATAAGCCTTATGGACATGTGTAAAGAATGAAAATTCCCTAGCCCCCGGCCTTGCAAATCTCCAAGGGTCCACCCCTCCCATCTGGTCCATAAACCCCCTCAGCACTCTAGCCACCGCCGGCTTCCTACCCATCCTAGACCTGGAGCGATCCAGTGCCGGATCCAGCACCGTGTTAATGTCTCCCCCATTATCAGGCCCCCGACTTCCAAGTCTGGGATCCGACCCAACATACGCCGCATAAAACACGCATCGTCCTAGTTCGGGGCATACACATTGACTAGTACCACCCTCTCTCCCTGCAACTTACCACTTACCATTACATATCTACTGCCATTGTCTGCCACAATGCTCGACGCCTCAAATGACACCTTCTTTCCCACCAAGATCGCCACCCCTCGATTTGTGGCATCCAGCCCCGAGTGAAACACCTGACCTACCCTCCCCTTCCTCAATCTTACCTGGTCTGCCACCTTCAGGTGTGTCTCCTGAAGCATAACCACATCCGCCTTCAGCCCCTTCAGGTGCGCGAACACGCGGGCCGGCTTAACCGGCCCATTCAGTCCCCTTACATTCCAGGTTATAGCCGGATCAGGGGGCTACCCGCCCCCCTCCCCGCCATGACCCCTCCTCGGCCAGCCACGCGCCCGCACCCCACACCCGACCCGTTCCCCACAGCGGCATACCCCCGTCTCGACCCCCCCACTCGCTCCAGCTCCTCCTTGACCATAGCAGCAGCAACTCGATTCCCCCCCCACCCCCCCCCCCCCCCCCCCCCACCCCCCCCCGGGCTAGGACCCATCCTAGCTGATTTACTCCCCCCATTGCACTTCCCGCAAGTCAGCTGACTCCTGCTGACCCCGGCCACTCCCGCCTCTCCTTCGACTCCTCCCATTGTGTGGCACACCCTCCTCTCCCGTCCCCATCCATAGGCTCTCCCCCTCCCCCTTCCGGTCTAAGCGCGGGAAACAACCCTCGTGGGAAAAAGCCCATGCTTACCACCTACCAGGCCCCGCCACCTCTGACGCAGCTCCTTTTACAGGCCCGGTCCCCTCGCCCCTGACTCGGGCCTCCCCCTCCCCCGCGGGGCCCCATCTCACCTCCAAGAGCCCCCCCAACCAACCCAACCAAAACAGTGCCCAACCCGCCCCAGCCACCCTCACCAACCCAAAAGAGAAAAAACACAAAGAAAAAGAAACCCGAAGCAATACAAAGGCCCCCCCTTTGACACAAAAATAAACATAGCATATCAACCGCAGTCCCCAATCGCCCTTCCCGACCCTCAATCTGTGTCCAACGTCTCGGCCTGAACAAAGGCCCACGCCTCCTCCGGAGACTCAAAGTAATGGTGCCGGTCCTTGTAGGTAACCCACAGTCGCGCCGGCTGCA
Organism: Scyliorhinus torazame; assembly: GCF_047496885.1. NCBI lineage: Eukaryota > Metazoa > Chordata > Chondrichthyes > Carcharhiniformes > Scyliorhinidae > Scyliorhinus > Scyliorhinus torazame. The sequence goes on from NC_092724.1 coordinate 30,983,897, forward strand.
ACATGCCAAACTTCACCCCTTCCTGTGCAGCACCGCCTTCGCTCGATTGTACCCGGCCTCCTCTGCACTCCAGTCCTGATATATCCGAACCTCCGCGTTCTCCCACCTTCTGCTCCTCTCCTTCTTGGCCCACCTGAGCACACACTCCCGCTTGACAAACCGATGGAACCTCACCAGCACCGCCCGCGGAGGCTCGTTAGCCTTGGGCCTCCTCGCCAGCACTCTATGGGCCCCTTCCAGCTCCAGGGGCCCCTGGAAGGACCCCGCTCCCATCAGCGAGTTCAACATGGTGACCACATAGCCCCCCCACATCCGGCCCCTCCAGCCCCTCCGGGAGGCCCAGAATCCGCTGATTCTTTCGCCTCGACCGATTCTCCATCTCCTCAAACCGCTCCTGCCATTTCTTGTGGAGCGCCTCGTGCGCCTCCACCTTTACCGCCAGGCCTAAGATCTCGTCCTCTTTGTCAGAGATCTTTTGTCGAGCCTCGCGGATCGCCACTCCCTGAGCCGTCTGTGTCTCCAGCAGCTTATCAATAGAAGCCTTCATCGGCTCTAGCAGGTCCGTTTTAATCTCACTGAAGCAGCGCTGGATACCCTCCTGCTGCTCTTCCACCCACTGCATCCACGCTGCCTGGTCTCCGCCCGCCGCCATTTTGTTCTTCTTCCCTCGCACCTTCTTCGGGTCCACCACCACCTTTTCTGTCGCCCTGCTCCTAGTTGAAGCCATATACTGACGGTGAGCTGTTGTAGACTCCTTCCCACACCGGGAAACGTCGAAAAAGTGACGTTGGGGGCCCTGAAAGAGCCCAAAAGTTAGTTTTTGCGGGAGCCGCCGAATGTGCGACTTAGCTCCGCATAGCCGCAACCGGAAGTCCCCGCGGATCCCTCACCTTAAGGGGCTAGGCCCACACCGGAGTGGTTGCCGTCCCACCGGCTGGCGTGGAAGGCCTTTGGCGCCACGCCAGCCGGGGCCGAAGGGACTCCGCCGGCCGGCGGAAGTTTGCGCATGCGTGGGAGCGTCAGCGGCTGCTGATGTCATCCCCGCGCATGCACAGGGGGGGGTCACCTATGCGTCGACCATCGCAGAGACCTACACGGCCAACGCGTTGTAAAAGAGTGCCCCCACGGCACAGGCCTGTTCGCGGATCGGTGGGCCCCGATCGCGGGCCAGGCCACCGTGGGGGCAGCCCCCGGAGCCAGATCGTCCCGCGTCCCCCACAGGACCCCGGAGCCCGCTTGCGCCGCCTGGTCCCGCCGGTAAGGGTGGTGGTTTAATTCACGCCGGCAGGACTGGCATTACAGCAGCGGGACTTCGGCCCATCGCGGGCCGGAGAATCGCCGGGGGGGCCCGCCGACCGGGGGGGGCCCGCCGACCGGCGCAGCGCGATTCCCGCCCCCACTAAATCTCCAATGCCGGAGAATTCGGCGGCTGGCGGGGGCGGGATTCACCCAGCGGGGGGTCGGAGAATCCCGACCCATGTCTTACAAATTTGATTGAATTTTTTGAGGCGGTGACTAGCTGTGTAAATGATAGTGCGGTTGGATGTAGTCCACATTGACTTTAATAAGACTTTTGACCAGGTCCCACATGGGAGGCTAATGAAGAAGGTCAGAGTCCATGGGATCGATTCAGGGCAGCTTGGCAAACTGGATCCAAAACTGGCTGAGTGGCAGGAGGCAGAGGGTGGTGGTTGAAGGTTGTTTTGGGGACTGGAAGCCTGTGTCCAGTGATGTTCCTCAATGGTCGTGCTGGGTCCCTTGTTGTTTGTAGTATACTTTAATGCTCTGGATGTGAATGTAGGAGGTATGATAAGAAAGTTCACAGATGACACAAAAATTGGTGGTGTAGTAAATAGTGAGGAGCAAGGCCTTAGATTACAGGATGATATAGATGGGCTGGTTCAATGGGCAGAAGAGTGGCAAATGGAATTTAACCATGAAAAGTATGAGGTGATGCAATTTGGGAGTACTAACAAGGCATTGGAATATACAATGAATGATTGGACCCTAGGAAGTACAGGAGGGGGCCTTGGTGTGCATGTCCACAGGTCGCTGAAGACAGCAGGATAGATAGATAAGGTGGTTTAGAGACTTAAGGGAGTCTTGCCTGTATTAACTGACGCATTGAAGATAAGAACAGGGAGGTCATGTTGGAGCTGTATAAACGCTGGATAGGCCCCAGCTGGAGTACTGTGTGCAGTTCTGGTCACCATACTATAGGAAATTGCACTGGAGCAACTGCAGAGGAAATTCACCGGGATTTAACAAGCACCGGTGAGAACATGGACTGGATTCACTGATTTGAACACTAAGTGCTGACGCTGGTGCGGGCAAAAGCTGCACCGATCCTCTCTCTGGTGGGGGGGCTAGCAGGCACGCAGTGTAAAGCGCCCGGCTTGACCTGCAGATACAGCCGGAGAATTCCCGAGCCCGTGGCTACGCATGCGCACGGAGGCGGACTGCAGCAGCTGCGCCGTGCAACATGGCGCCTGCCACCCTCGGACCCGACCTGCCAAAAACTGCCCCTCCTGTGATCAGCCTATCAGCCTCGCCATCCCAGGAACACCCCCCACCAGTGCCCCTAGCCCACGCCAAAGCTCCCCCTGCCCACGGAACGCCCCCCCCCCCCCCCGACTGTGGCGGCGCTGGGCTTATTCCGCAGCCACCACGCCGAGTTCATGAAAATAAAAAGGACAAGTGTTCCACGCCGTCGGGAACTCGACGCATTGGGGCCGGAACGTCGGGGGAGGGCTTCAGGTGACATCCTGAGGCCGTCTCGACGGCGTGCGGTGTATTCTTCGAGTACGCCGTTTTTGAGGGGGTGGAGCATTGCAAAAGCGCCCCCTCCCCGATTTCGGCGCAAACAGGGATTCTCCGTCCGATCGCCGAACCCGATTTCGGCTTCAGCGACCGGAGAATCCCGCCCCATATTCCCAGTTCAGAACTACGATGCACTTCAGACCTCTGGCTGCAGTGGCAGTTGCTACTTTTACCTCAAATTCCAGGGTTCTTCACCAGGTTCAGTGCCAAGAACACTGGGTGAGAAGAACAAAACCAAGCAGAGAAACAGAGAACTCGCAAACCACAAGAATGGTTTCCAGGAAGATATGAGCCCGATTCCCAGCTCCTACCCCAGTTCCAAGTAACAGTGAATCTCGCCAACACTGAGAGCTACTGTACATAACCCTGAGCTGCAACATTCCATAGATGATATTACTATGATCTCAGGCACAGGAAACATAATGTTCCACAGAGTTTGCCTTTAGTTATCTTTCTAACCTTCAATCTTGTTCTGTTTAAGGTGTATTTTCCCAAATGGATAAAGCATTAGATACACAAATTCTTATAAAGAAACAAGAGCAATAAAAAGAAAAACTGAATGTTGGAAATCAGAAATAAAACCAGAAATGCTGGATATCAGATTAAAAGACACAGGCAACTATCATCTGAGCAATCCCACCTCTTTCTTTTCCCTAATATCATAAGACCATAAGCTATAGGAGCAGAATTAGGCCATTCGACCCATCGGGTCTGCTCCGCCATTCAATCATGGCTGATTCCTGTGTTAACAATGCTCAATGTTCATCACCATAATAATAATAATAATCTTTATTGTCACAAGTAAGCTTACATTACAACTGCAATGAAGTTACTGTGAAAAGCCCCTTTTTGCCACACTCTGGCACCTGTTCGGGTACACAGAGGGGGAATTCAGAATGTCCAATTCACCTAACAGCATGTCTTTCGGGACTTGTGGGAGGAAACCGGAGCATCTGGAGGAAACCCACGCAGACACGGAGAGAACGTGCAGATTCCGCACAGACAGTGACCCAAGCCTGGAATTGAACCTGGGACCCTGGTGCTGTGAAGCAACAGTGCTAACCACTGTGTTACCGTGCCGCCATTCATAACTCCTCAGATACTGAAGCAATGCATCCGTATGCAGCAAGTATGGACTACATTCAGCCTTGGGCTGATAAGTGGCAAGTAACATTTGCGCCACACAAGAGCCAGGCCATGATCATCGCCATAAGAGAGCATCCAACAATTACCCCCTAACATTCATGGCATTACAATCTCTGAATCCACCACTATCAACATCCTGGGAATTATCATTGCCCAGGAACTGAACTAGACCAGCCAGATAAACACTGTGGCCACAAGAGAAGGTCAGAGACTGGAGATACTGTAACGAGTAACTCGCTCCCTGATACCCAAAACGAGTCCAACATCTACAAGGCACAATTCAGAAGTGTGATTGAATACTCCCCACTTCCTTGGATGAGTGCAGCTCCATTAACACTCAGGATGTTCAACATCATCAAAGCAGCCCATTTCATCAGCATCCCATCCACCACCTTCAACATTCATTCCATCTACCATCGACGCACAGTATCAGCAGTGCGCAGTACAAAAGATGTATTACAGATCACCAAGGCTCTTTTGACAGCATCTTGCAAACCCATGACCTCTTCCACCTTGAAGGACAAAAACAGCAGATGCATGGGAGCACCATCACCTGCAAGTTCCCCTCCAAGACACACACCAACCTCACCTGGAACGATATCACTGTTTCTTCACTATGGCTGGGTCAAACTTCTGGAACTGCCTTCCTAAGATCACTCTGGGTGCACCTGCAACAAATGGACTGCAGCAGTTCAAGGAGATGGCTCACCACCACTTTCCCAAGGGCAATTAGGAATGGGCAACAAATGCTGGCCTTGCCAGTGATGCCAACATTCCATGAAACAAAATTCAACAACTGGCCTGCTGTGCATTTCCAAAATTTCAGATATAAATTTACTTTATATTCCCTTTGGAAAATTTCTCTTGTTGCATTATTCATACCAAATGCAAACAAGTGCAGTCTTCTAGGTATTAAAGGCTGAGCTAAAAAATGTTCCCACCGTCTGGATGGAAATGACAATACTATTATGGCTCCTTTTGTTCCTGGTAGTGAACTGTACAGGTGATTCAGTTTGAAATTATTTCACCTAATGGTTTGGAGATCCCTGGCCACCAAAGAGTATTGCATGCTTCAGCACAACATTTTATAATATCCAGGTGTCCCTGGTGTATTCTCTGAAGGATCTTGAATCTGAGGACTCTAGGTGTGTCAAATCTCTCAACATAAATCAGCAAGTTATCCATGACACTGAGTTGTCTTCGTTGCTGGACGTATTGCTTCAGGGTGAGATTATTGGGAATATATTCTGGCCATCCATTGCGGCAGCATTCCTGAATTTTAGCATATGCTTCATCTGCTTTTTGTGCTGGACCAGTACTAACTGGCACCCTGGCGAGGTCTCCCAGACACGGCCTGTGAGTCCCGGGCGCCAGCTGAGTCTGGCATCCAGTCATTTCAATGAAAATAAGGCTCATTTAAATATCTCGCTGGGCGATATCCAGATCGCACCAGGCTAAGCGATTTGGGGCTCACGTGCAATTTACCTATCGGCCCGGATCCGTGCCAGATGCACAGGGTCACTGAATTGTGCTCAAAATATCCTTACCCCTTACAGGAATGGCACACTACATTTTTGGCAGAGCGTTCTTCGTCCCGATACAACCTTTACTCGCCACAGCGAGGACACCAAGTAATGGCAGCTATTGATCTTTCCTCTTCACTCATTCCCCGTTTTTGAGAATGTGCACTGCTACTTCTGTGTCCCAGAAACTCCACTGTGTCAAACAATTTTCTCCATGAAACTTATGTTGCCTCAAATAAAAACACAATTTTGCTTTCTCCCCCTGCCTGCCTTGTTAACTGTATAACCGTCTATGACGTTAAGTCCCCCCAGAACGGCAGAAAACCTTTCTAAGACTTCTACAACAATGCAAACCACATTTGCAACTCTCAGTTAATCAATATAAATCATTAATGAAGGAATCCACGCTCCTGGTCTTTGGGCATGAATATTGAACTTCACCCTTTTTCTGATGCTGTTCCTTCAAAGGCTGAAATATGTCGCTGTCTCTTTGTTGATGCCCCTGCCTGGCCATTACATCATCTGCAGTACTTCCTATGGCATAGAGAAGGGTACTGACCTGTTCCTTTATAGGCTTCCCTGCTGGTCCCAAAATGGTTCTGTACCTTGTCAATCTCTACCAGTTCTGCCAGATCTCTGCGTGGCCCAGGCCTACTATGTATTTGAAGCACCCTGGTAAAGGTAAAATAAATTCCCATAGTCTTTAGTATTTCTTTGAGTTCTGCTGGTGTTTTTCCCACAATGTCCTTATCTTGCAGTTGTTTCCCTTGTTGCTTTTTCCAGTCACTGGGCTGTTTACTTGGTGCTCTTTCCATCACCTTTTCTGCTGCAAACATCTATTATCATTTTTCTAAGTCTTAGATGCAGTTATCCTTGGTCGGGATTGATAGAGGCTGCTAGAGACTGAGTTGTTGATAAACCTTAACGTTTATTGAGCATTCTATTAACTATGTACAGTATAGACTTAGCATGAGGCTTCGCCTTGACATATCTCTCAGCAACACTGTTGTGATGTGATTTTACATAATTGTAGACTGCCTATTCACATATTTAACATTAACCCTTTACATTACAGGAAGCAGGAGGTGACTCTCATTCAGAAGATGAGCTTAGAGAGAACATGATGGCAGACAAGGGAGAATCTAGAGAAAGATGCAATATGCAGGCTAGGGCAGCAGGAACCTTAGGGAACATTGGCCTGGAGGGGCTAGTGAAGGGATGGAAGTGGCAGAGGCAGCTGGAAGGATGGTGTTGGCCTCTGTGGCAAAAATGTCCCACCCTTGTTGTTGGCCAGAGGCTATAGCAGCCGTGGTTTAAGAAGACGCATTGTCTTGGAGACGAGAAGCCAGTAGTTATCTTTGCACTCCAGGGTTAACTTTGCCTACACGCTAAGCCCCATTGTCTCCTTCACCAAAGGAAAATGTGGAAAAACTTGAACGTCCTTGAGGCTTGAGGGCCTGTTCCTGTGCTGTATTCTTATTTGTTCTTTAGGGTTTTGGCCAAGGGTGGCATCAAGAGCGGTACTGGCCTGGAGGGCTGAAGGGCCTGTTCCTGTGCCGCATTGTTCTTTGTTCTTCTCACTTAGAGGACATTCCTGCCAGTTATCCTTTTTTTAAAATAAATTTAGAGTACCCAATTCATTTTTTTCCAATTAAGGGGCAATTTAGCATGGCCAATCCACCTAACCTGCACATTTTTGGGTTGTGGGGGTGAAACCCATGCAGACACGGGGAGAATGTGCAAACTCCACACAGACAGTGACTCAGAGCCGGGATCGAACCTGGGACCTCGGCGCCGTGAGGCAGCAAGGCTAACCCACTGCGCCACCGTGCTGCCCCCTGTCAGTTATCCTGAGGTCTATTCAAGCATCTAAGGGGATGGGAAGAAGGCTTCTGATACTAGGAAGTTGGGCAATCCAGAAAGGTATTCAGTTTGACAATTTGCACACCATACTATTCTGAATGGGGCACGTTGCACTTGAGTGTGCTTTCTGCTGTGAATCAGCATGTTTCTGCAGTTGTCAGAGTGCTGAGTCAGCTTCAGAATACACCACAATTTATTAACCTTCCCACAGATTTCCCAGGGCCTCTTGGGTGGGGTGATTCTCAGAATGAAACATCCAGTCTTAAACTACACCCACTGCTAATTATTAAATGTGACCATCAGACAACAGCACCTTCTGTCTTTACCCTGACAAGCCCCACGCACTAGGATTCTGCTCCTGTGAAGGATTGACATTTCTTTCAAAAATTAACCTCTTAAAAATTAAGATTATTCAAAATTTTCATTACCACGTTAATCAGTCTTTTCAAATTCAAACTATTACAGTACTTTCTAATTGCATTTTTGTTAACCAAATATTACAGCCGGCAGATTTTGGTTCAGACATTGGATGTTGGGCCAATTCTCTGACTTTTTTTCTTGGCCTTTCAATAAATTATGCAAAAATTAGATTAAGTACAAGCTCATGGAAACCTGTTAGGTGCAATATAACAAGCAGGGTTCATAGGAAACAGGCACGGTCAGGAACCTAAGCCATGACAGGGAGTTCCCTCTTTTGTTCTGAACTGGTACTTTTGGAGGAAAGGTACCACTTTCCTTGTAACTGGCACATTTTCTTTTACTATAGGATGTATTTACAGCCCAATAGAGACACTTACTTGAATGCATTTCAGCAATAGGACTTCTGGACTGCAAACCATGGCTCTCTCGCACCCATTGGCTAGGATCTTCCAGCCCCGTCATTGGCAGGATCTTCCGAAATTCAATGGGCTTTTGGCTAACCGGCTGCTTTAGCTGATGCTCTAGCTCATACGCTTTCTTAAACCCATACAACTGAACATACATTCAGCGATAGGCAGGACTGCCCACCAGCACTATGTAAAGATATTGGCCGGAATTCACTGTTGCGAGTCCGCCCAGCTACTGCTGCGAGCGAGGACAGAGAATTTGGTACTCAGTTAAATCTCCCATTCACTGTCGCGGAACCAGAGAATCCCGCTGCCATGAACTTGTAGCCATCTAAGGTGGCCACCTGCAAAGGACCATGGGAATTATGGCCAACCTAGGACTCAGACAGATACACACCCTTTGTGTATCTAAAACACAGGTAACCAGACCTGACCGAAACCCATTCTCGTTTACATTTCAATGGCCCATTTTCCCAGGACAATAGGACTCCAATCAAGCAACCGGTACAGCCACAGACTGATCGGCGCCACTCCCCTTACTCAGAAAGCCCAACTGCCAAGGTCAATGACAGCTAAGGACCCGCCCAGCTACCAAGGCACCTGCACCTGTATTGGCCGAAATCAAAGAGAGTGATCAGAGCCCTGTCGAACTATTGGGTCCAAGGTTAAGGACCGCCCCAAAGAACGCAAAATCCCAGGGGGATAAAAGAGGACACAGCCATGTGTTCTGTCTCTCTTGGATCCGGCCTGTGCCACCCAATTGCAGCAGGAACAGCCAGTTAAGTTCAAGACCAACGATTGCTACCTGACGGATGAGCCCAGCAGAGACAGAGTCACTTTCTTCGAACCAGCCAAGTGAAATCCAGATAAAGGCCTTTATCCATTTGCACAGTGCCGGTCGCCCTGAAGTTAAGTATAGGTTATTGTAGCTGATAGGTGTAGTTTAACTCGTAGTAGATATTGTGTTTGCATGTTGAGATAACTCTTGTGTATGTAAATAAACCATCTTTTGAACTAACTAACTGGTTGTGTGGTCATTTGATCGATATAAGGGAAAGGCTTGTGGTTCACCGAGATAAATAAATAGAGCAACAAACTGATGGACAATCCCGCCCATCATCAACAAATTGCAGTTTATTTGCTGATACATTTCTACAGGTTCTGTTTAAGTTTGTGTAAGTCCTCAGTGTTGTGATCCGTGATCTTGTCTTTGCAATTAATGTACAGAACTGCTGGTGACTTAAGTAGAATGATGGTTTATTGATGTACACGTGGTAAGGTAACAATCAGAATGCCATACAAGCCAAGTTATTGACTGAGTTAAATAGACTCTCCTGGAACAACCTTTATGTGCAATTGTCCTGGTGTATGCTTTACAACCTTCTGTCGAAAACCGGATGTCACATGATTGATGTCTGACGCCACCTGCTGGTAGGAGGTCGCACTGCTGAGTGCATGTAATATTATCCACAGGAATATCACCACATCCCCCTTCCTTTGGAGATATTAATCTCTATATACAAACATTGATTAATATCTTTACGTTACACATTTGGTTTATTTGGGCGTCCCTTGTGACCACCTCGTCATTCCCACCAAACCACCGGAGCAGTGCTTCTTGGGCTCCTTCATCTAGCTCGCCATTACTTCCACAAAACAGGTTTACCAGCATTTCATAGTCGTCTTCATCGAGCTCATCTTCCATGTCTTTACGTTCTCCATCAATATCCGTCGTCATATATGTCATTGTAGTATTCATCATCGGAGTCAGTATCTTCTGCAAAAACCTCTGTAAAATACAACACTGCACATGAAATTATGTGTTTGTGCAGGAGGCAACCAATTTCAAAGTCAGCAGCACGTTTTACTGCAGAACATTTGTTTAACATTCCATGCTGTCGAACTTCAGGTGGACTGAAGAAATTGAAGAATAAGTCATTTGGTACAATTTTCTTCACTGTTTTGTGAGTACTCCAACCCATTTATTTTGGTTTTGTTTTAATGGTTTTCAGCGTGACATCTTTTTCCTTTCTTCCAGTCAATCTGGTAGCCTGTGCCCCCCGTGATTTCCAGTTCATCAGAGAATGAAGATTCAAGTTTGTCATGCACGATTGCAGCTGATATGCTTCCGTAATTACCTCATTTGTAAAATACTCATTAGGCTCAAACTTAAACTCCAGAGTAATGCTCATCCATCGGCTGTTCACGCTCTGAACATTTAACATTCACATCATGTAGATGCTTCAATATGGGCTTATCATGCTCATGTATCATGTTACAGAGTATGTACACCTTCTTGAAGACTGGTAACCAGAAATCTGGAATGCCCTTTCGCTCTTCCGGCTCTTTATCTGAAGTCCGCCTGGACTTCTGCTGAACCCTCATCGAATAACTGCACTATCATATCTCGTTGGGATTTGTAAAGTTGTCTGGTACGTACAGTCGCTCAACTAGGTTCAGGGTCTCACATGCATCCGCTCCTATGATGGAGCCGATTTTCATGTCCACAATATAAAATGGTAGCATGTACGTTCTGTCGTGCAGGCTTAGCTCAGCTCACATTCACCCAATGTCTCAATCTTTTCCGTTCAGTAACATATTGGCAGTCCCGGTCAATCAAGGACTTTCGGCTGCACGTTCAGCCTGTGTAAAGCAGACCGACTGAGGAGCTTGGCCCTCGTTCCCATGTCGAGGTCGCATTATACCAATGAGTTGTTCATCAACACTAAAGTTTTCCATCTGGTTTCGATGGCATCAGGTTTGTTCTTACTCACGTTGTTATTTTTTGAAATTATACTTCATCTTTATTGGTCGAACTCTTCTTGTCCTTGGTTGAAATGAGATCGATGGGGAACTATTCGTCTGGAGGCATCTCATCAACCGTGTCGACTGATCTGAAGAATACTTCCGTTTTTTTCGTTCTTCGGCCGATTAAACTTTGCCTTTTCTGCTGTTACCCTCAGATCTTCAACACTCCAACACTGCCGTTTTCAAAGTTGCTGCTTTAGCTCATACGCTTTCTTAAACCCATACAGCTGAACATGAATTCAGCGATAGGCAGGACTGCCCACCAGCACTATTTAAAGATATTTGCTGGAATTCACTGTTGCGAAACGATCCCGCTACTGCTGCTAGCGAGGACAGAGAATTTGGTACTCAGCTAAATCTCCCAATCACTGCCGCAGAATCAGAGAATCACGCTGCCGTGAACTGATGGACAATCCCGCCCATCATCAACAAATTGCAGCTTATTTGCTGATAAATTTCTACAGGTTCAGTTTAAGTTTGTGTAAGTCCTCGGTGTTGTGTTCCGTGATCTTGTCTTTGCAATGAACCTACAGAACTGCGGGTGACTTAATTAGAACGATACTTTATTAATGTACACATGGTAAGGTAACAATCAGAATGCTATACCGACCAAGTTATTGACCGAGTTACATAGACGCTCCTCGAACTACCCTTACATGCGACTGTCCTGATGCATGCCTTACAACCTTCTGCAGTTAACCGGATGTCACATGACTGTTGTCTGACGCCACCTGCTGGTAGGAGGTCGCTCTGCTGAGTGCATGTAATATTATTCGCAGGCTTACCCCACACTCGGTGGTTTGAACAGTTGGTTAACTTAGTGAAATCTGACAAAGTTGCGTGAAAAGAAGCCTTGGTTGTGACTGCAGGGGCTCTGGCCAAACCGTCTGCTCACAGTCAATGTTGCATCCAGGTTTAGCTGCAACATGTGAGGGAGATGGTGCAGAAGAAGAGGATAAACTGGTTGCAACTGGAGGAGGAAGAAGGGCAAAGTGTTCTCAACAATATGTCTTGTCCTTCTTCGTTCTTCCAGGAGCACTTCTTTTACAACCTAAGCCAGTTGCATTGTGTGCACTTTACGAAAGAGTGCTCACAGAACTCGGCCATCTTTTGCAACCACCCTTGCAGCTTCAGAGCAAGGCCAGGACAGCTGGGATGGTGACCCATGCCCTTGGATTTCTTCACATTGGGATCCTTTCAATCTGAGGCAAGTGAGAAATGTAACATTCCCCAGTTTGCCATCCACTACTGCATCAGGAAGATGACAGATGATCTTAATGCCAGAGGAGGGGAGTTCATAGTGTTCTCTCTGAAGAGAGAGAAGTTGGCAGAGGGCTTTGCCAGAATTGCAATCCCCATGGTACAGGGTATCATCGACTGCACAAACATCTCTTTGTGGGCACGGCATCTCAGCGTTGAGAGGAATTACAGCCCCTAAAGCTGAATGTGCAGTGGGATGTGAGAAGTCGGATTAAATAGGAACATATAATCATCTTCAATAGATTCAGCCCCACCGCTGGCCATGGCATCAGTTGTGATATTTTGACCAATTTCTCCATTTGCCATCCCCACTACAATTTGCCTTTTAATGGTTTATCACTACCCTTTAGGTTGCTGCCAAATGTGCTCCAGACAACGTTCTCTGCACAGGTTTGTCAAACATTCAAATTAAAGAGAGGAGCTCCTAAGATGGTCATTTATTCTGGTTCAGTCTTCTTGCTGAATGTTCAGCTGACTCTTGTGCACTGGGTCAACTCATTCTCATTTTTCTGACTATTGAAAAATTAAATCTAAAGAATACATGGATCCTGTGTAGCTCGTTTTAACAAGATTTTATAAATCTAAAATTTATACTTACAGCAGACTATTAGATTTTCTTCAAATAACCACTAGTGCACTCATTAACCATAATAAACTTGAAGCAAATGAATTTACTCCCCTGCTCTTTGTATCCTTATTCGCTACCTTGCTGTCTGAGAACTTACAACACACCAGATTGATTTAATGGTGAGTATCCAAAGATCCATTGATTCAATTCCTATTGCACACCACCACTAAATTTGCTCACTCTCTCTATAGTGCAAGCAGAGCTGTCCAGTGAAGGAGAAAATGTCTTTACACTGTACATGACAGCTGTGATTTGAGCCTTGAAGTTACTGCTCGTGATATTAACAGACAAGCATCTCGTGTATTCCTATTACACTATCTGTAGTGAAACGGCACGCGTACATAGAAGAGATCTATAGAATTGCCACTGAACTTTTTATTTCAGAGCTGATTCCAATTCATCCAAGACTGATGGGAGTAAAGGTTTTCTCAGTTGGTTTCAGTGTCCAATATGAACTAAATCGGGCAGTCTCAATTCGGTTTCATGTCCAAAGATGTGCAGGTTAGGTGGATTGGCCATGATAAATTGCCCTTTGTGTCCAAAATTGCCCTTAGTGTTGGGTGGGGTTACTGGGTTATGGGGATAGGGTGGAGGTGTAGACCTTGGGTAGGGTGCTCTTTCCAAGAGCCGGTGCAGTCTCGATGGGCCTGCATACAGCCTCAGAAGTACATCCCTGGACTTGTACTCTAGCCCTCTTGACATGAATGCTAACATTGCATTTGCCTTCTTTTTATTTTAATAAACATTTTATTGAGGTATTTTTGGTATTACAACAACAACAAAATAAACAATGTACATGAATCTATAAACATAGCGCAAAAGACGTCTCCCTCCCTTACAGGTCCCACCTTTATTAACCCCCTACTCTAAACTAAACTAACTCCTCTCCCCACCCCCCCCCCCCCACCCCCCCCCCCCCACCCCCTTCTGCTGACGATTAATTTTCCGCAAAGAAGTCGACGAACGGTTACCACTTCCAGGCGAACCCTAACAGTGACCCTCTCAAGGCAAACTTAATTTTCTCCAGACAGAGAAAGCTAGCCGTGTCCGATAGCCAGGTCTCCGACTTCGGGGGCTTTGAGTCCCTCCAAGCTAATAGTATCCGTCTCCGGGCTACCAGGGAAGCAAAGGCCAGAATGGCTGCTTCTTTCTCCTCCTGGATTCCCGGGTCTTCCAACACCCAGAAAATCGCCACCTCTGGACTCGGTGCCACCCTTGTTTTTAACGCCGTGGACATGACATCTGCAAATCCCTGCCAAAATCCCCTCAGCTTCAGACATGTCCAGAACATGTGGACATGGTTCGCTGGCCCTCCCGCACACTTTGCACACTTGTCTTCCACCCTAAAGAACCTGCTCATCCGAGCCACTGTCATGTGAGCCCAATGAACGACCTTGAATTGTATCAGGCTGAGCCTGGCACATGTTGTGGACACGTTGACTCTACTCAACACGTCCCGCTCACAGACCATCCTCTATCTCTCCTCCCAGCTCCTCCTCCCACTTGCGCTTCAGCTCCTCGGTCTGCATCGCCTCTGACCCCATAAGTTACTTATAAATGTCAGAGGCGCTCCCCTCTCCCACCCACCCTCTGGAAACTACCCTGTCCTGAATCCCTCTTGGTGGTAGGAGCGGGAAGGTTGAAACCTGTCTACAGAGGAAGTCCCGCACCTGCAGATACCTGAATTTGTTTCACCTCGCCAACCCAAACTTCTCCTCCAGCGCCCTCATACTCGGAAAGCTCCCCTATATGAACATAATCCCCATCCTCTCAATCCCTGCTCTCCACCATATCCGGAACCCCCCATCCATACTTCTTGGGGCAAACCGGTGATTATTACAGATTGGGGACCAGACTGATGCTCCATCTGCTCCCACATGTCTCCTCCATTGCCCCCAGACTCTCAGGGCCGCCACCACCACGGGGCTGGTGGAATCCTGTGCCGGCGGGAACGGCAGGGGCACAGTTACCAATGCTCCCAGACTGGTGCCTTTGCATGAAGCCGCCTCCATACGCTCCCATGCCGACCCTCCTCCCACCACCCACTTCCTAATCATGGCTATATTCGCCGCCCAGTAATAGTTACTAAAATTTGGCAGCGCCAACCCGCCCTCTCCCTGACTCCGCTCAAGCATTACCTTCCTTACTCGCGGGGTCTTGCCCGCCCAAACAAAGCCAGTGATCACTTTGTTGACCCGTTTTAAAAACGACCGCGGAACAAAAATGGGGAGACACTGAAATACAAACAAAATCTCAGGAGGACCGTCATCTTCACTGTCTGCACCCTCCCAGCCAGTGACAACGGGAGTGCGTCCCACCTCCGAAAATCGTCCTTCATTTGGTCTACTAGTCGGGCCAGATTTAATAAATGCAGCCGGTCCCATTCCCACGCCATTTGGATGCCTAGATACCTAAAGCTTCCCCCTGCTAATCTAAATGGCAGCTCCCCCAATCGCCTCTCCTGTCCCCTCACTTGGACCGCAAACATCTCACTTTGCCCCATATTTAGTTTTACCCCGAAAACCGGCCAAATTCCCCCAGAATCCTCATGATTTCTTCCATCCCCTCTATTGAGTCCGATACATACAGAAACAGGTCGTCTGCATAAAGCGAGACTCTGTGCTCCACCCCCCCAGAACAGCCCCTTCCAATCTCTTGACGCTCTCAGAGCAATTGCCAGCGGCTCTATAGCGAGCGTGAACAACAGTGCGGAGAGGGGGCATCCCTGTCTTGTCCCCCAGTGCAGTCTAAAGTGGTCCAATGTTGTCCTATTCATCCGTACGCTCACCACAGGAGCCTGATACAGCAACCTGACCCAGTCAATAAAGCCCCGCCCAAATCCAAACCGTCCCAGTACCTCCCACAGATATTCCCATTCTACCCGATCAAAAGCCTTCTCTGCGTCCATTGCTACCTCCCTACCTTCCGTGAGCATCATGATCACATTTAATAGCCTTCTTATATTGGCCACCAACTGCCTGCCCTTAACAAACCCCGTCTGGTCTGCCCAATAACGTCCGGACACACAATCCTCAATCCTGGAGGACAAAATTTTGGCCAGCAGTTTGGCATCCACATTCAACAAGGATATCGACCTGTAGGACCCACACAGCTCCGGGTTCTTGTCCCGCTTCAGGATCAGCGAAATCGTGCCCTGTGACATCGTCGGGGGCAGCACCCTTCTCTCCCTTGCCTCATTGAACATCCTCATCAATAACGGTCCCAACATCCCAGAGAAATCGCTATAGCACTCCACTGGGTACCCGTCTGGTCCCAGGGCTTTACCCGACTGCATGGCCTTCATACCCTCCACTATCTCTTCCAACCCGATCGGGGCACCCAACCCTTTTGCCAGCTCCTATCCACCTTTGGGAAATTCAGCCCCCTAAGAAGTGCCTCATCCCCTCTGCCCCCTTTGGGGGTTCCGACCCATAACAGCCCACTGTAAAAATTCTTAAACGCCTTATTCACCCCTGCTGAATCTCCAACCAGGTTCCCATCTCCATCATTTACTTTCCCTATCTCCCTGGCTGCCTCCCTCTTTCTAAGCTGCTGTGCAAGCATTCTGCTGGCCTTCTCTCCATGCTCATAGATCGCCCCCCTTGCCTTTCTCAGCTGCTCCACCGCCCTCCCTGTGGTTAACAAGCTGAACTCCGCCTGTAGCCTCCGCCGTTCCCTTATGTGGTATGCCTCTGGGGTCACCACATACCTCCTATCGATCTGTAGTATCTCCTTTACCAGCCGGTCCATCTCTGCCCTGTCTACCTTCTCCCTGTGGGCCCATATCGAGATCAGTTCCCCTCTAACCATCGCGTTCAGTGCTTCCCGACCACCGCTGCTGAAATTTCCCCGTGTTGTTGACCTGCAGGTAGCTCTGAATACATTTCCTCAGCCGCTCGCACACCCGTTCATCTGCCAAAAGTCTCACATCTAACCTCCAGTGCGGGCGTTGGTTACTGTCTTTACTAACCTGCAGGTCAACCCAGTGTGGAGCATGGTCTGAGATTGTGATCGCCGAGTACCCCGTGTCCACCACCCCAGCCAGTAAGGCCCTGCTCAAAATAAAGAAATCGATCCGGGAGTACACCTTTATGCACGTGTGAGTAGAAGTAGAACTCCTTCACCCTCGGCTGCCCAAATCCCCATGGATCCACCCCCCCCCCCCCCATCTGCTCCATGAACCCTTTTAGTTCTTTTGCCATTGCTGGCACCTTGCCCGTTTTTAAGCCAGGGTCAATAACTGTATTGATGCCCCTCCCATGACCAACATGTGCGAGTCCAGGTCCGGTATCTTCCCCAGCATCCTCTTTATAAACTCCACACTGTCCCAATTTGGCACATACACATTCACTAATACCACCTGCACTCCCTCCAATTTCCCACTGACCGTAATGTACTGACCTCCCACATCCGAGACTATTCTACCCGCCTCAAACACCACCCACTTATTGATCAGGATTGCGACCCCACTAGTCTTTGAATCCATTCCCGAGTGAAAGACCTGTCTGACCCAGCCTTTCCTCAGTCTAACCTGGTCCGTTACTCCAAGGTGCGTCTCCTGCAACATTACCACGTCCGCCTTCGGTCCCCTCAGATGCGTGAACTCACATACCCTCTTGACCGGCCCATTTAGCCCTCGAACATTCCAGGTGATCAGCCTAGTTGGGGGGCTCATTGCCCCTCCCCTTCACCAATCGGCCATCCCCTTTTTTGGGCCAGCCTCCAGCCCGTGCTCCGCGCCTCCACCGGCCCGCCCCCAGGCAACCTGCGCCCCCAACCTCCTCTCTGTCCCTTAGCACAAGTCCCTTCCTCGTCAGCAGAACATTTTCCCCCCCTCCCCCCCAGTACAACACCATGTAACCCAACCCCTTAAATAAACCTAACATATGCACCCCCCCCCCCACTACGCTTCCGGGAGCTAGCTTGCCCAGCTAGCTTGGTGGCCCCCACCCTTGGCGCCGAAAAATCTGCCACCTATTGTTCCCTCCCCGCCCTCCCCCCTGCTCATACATACATACTCCAATAACAAACAATCCCAACACAGTTGCCCGCCAGAAAAACAGGAAGAAAAGAAAAAAACGCTAACAAAGATCAAGTAAGAGATCCAAAATTTAAACAAGCACACCTCCATCCCCCAACAGTGCAAACGTAAACCTTAACTTACTCAGCTCTGCCACTGGTCCCAAATCAATACAGAAGGCATTACAGACATCTTCCACAAAATGAAAAGCGAGAAACCTTTTTTAAAAAAAACCATGAACGTTGCAGCAAAGTTCAAAAGTTCTCAATCCACCACCAGTCCTTTCTTTTTCACGAAGTCCAGCGCATCCTCAGGCGACTTGAAATAAAAGTGCTGTTCCTCGTGCGTGACCCAGAGACGGACCGGATACAACAGTCCGAACTTCACCTTTTTCTTTAAAAGGATCGACCTGATCTGGTTAAACCCCGCTCTTCTCCTGGCCACCTCCGCATCAGGTCTTGGTAGATCCGCAGGATACTGTTCTCCCACTTACAGCTCCGTGTCTGCTTGGCCCACTGTAAATTACGCTCCTTATCCAAGTACCTGTGGAATCTCACCACCATTGACTTCGGGGGGGGTCTCCCACTCGCGGCTTCCTCGTGAGTGCTCTGTGAGCTCTGTCCACCTCCAACGGTCGGGAGAATGCCCCATCCCCCAACAGCTTCTCAAACATGTCCGCGATGTATGCCCCAGCCTCCGCTCCTTCGGACCCCTCCAGGAGCCCAACGATTCTCAAGTTCTGCCGGCGGGACCTATTCTCTAGGTCCTCCACCTTCTCCAGGAGCTTCTTCTGCTGGTCTCTCAGCATTCCCACCTCCAACTCCACCGCAGTTTGATGTTCCTCCTGCTCAGCCAGCGCCTTCTCTACCTTCTGGATCGCCCGATCTTGGGCATCCAATCTAAGCTCCAGCCGCTCAATTGACTCCTTTATCGGGTCCAAGCAGTCCCGTTTCTGCTTAGCGAAGCCTTCCTGAATAACTTGCATCAGCTGCTCCGTTGACCGCTGGGTCGACAGGCCAGAGGTCCAGTCCTCTGCCATGCTTTCTCCCACTGCAGCTTCAGCCCAAGCCGTCTCTGTCTTTCTGTTTATGCCTTTAAGAGTACTTCTAGTCCTTCTCTCCATGCACCGATATGGGAATTCAGTTCACAATTGCCTTTGTCATCAATTTTTCAATTCAAGTCCAGTAGAAAATCGGGGGGAAAGGCCAAAAGTCCGACCCGAGCGGGAGCCACCAAATATGTGACTTACTGTTTCATAGCCGCCACCGGAAGTCCTACATTTGCCTTATTAACTGCCGTCTGAACCTGCACATTAACCTTAAGAAAATCGTGAACAAGGACTCCCAAGTCCCTTTATGCTTCTGCTTTCTGAAGCATTTCCCCATTTAGAAAATAGTCCATGCCTAAATTCCTCCTTCCAAAGTGCATAACTTCACACTTTTCCACATTGTACTTCATTTGCCACTTCATTGCCCACTCTCCTAGCTTGTCCAAGTCCTTCTGCAGCCCCCTTGCTTCCTCAATACTACCTGTCCCTCTACAGATCTTTGTATCATCTGCAAACTTAGCAACAGTGCCATCAGTACCTTCTTCCAGATCATTAATGCATATTGTAAAAAGTTGTGGTCCCAGCACAGACCCCTGAGGCACACCACTAGTCACCGCCTGCCATTCTGAAAAAGACCCCTTTATCCCCACTCTCTGCCTTCTGCCAGTCAGCCAATCCTCTATCCATGCCAGGATCTTACCCTGAACACCTTGAGCTCTTAACTTATTTAACAGTCTCCTATGCGGCACCTTGTCAAAGGCCTTTTGGAAATCTAAATAAATCACGTCCACTGGTTCTCCTTTTGATAACTTGCTTGTTACCTCCTCAAAGAACTCTAACAGATTTGTCAGACGCAACCTCCCTTTGACAAAGCCGTGCTGACTCAGTCCTATTTTATCATGCACTTTCAAGTGCTTTGCGATCTCATCTTTAATAACAGACTCTAAAATCTTACCAATGACTGAAGTCAGGCTAACCGGCCTATAATTTCCCATCTTCTGCCTCCCTCCCTTCTTAAACAGGTGTTACATTCACCACCTTCCAGTCCTCTGGGACCCTTCCTGCCTCCAGTGATTCCTGAAAGATCATCACTAATGCCTCCACAATTTCCTCAGCTATCTCTTTTAGGACCCTGGGGTGTAGTCCATCCGGTCCAGGTGACTTATCCACCTTCTCCTTAGTAATGGTCATTGCACTTGCCTCTACCCCATGTTCTCCTGGAGCTCTGGCATCCCACTGGTGTATTCCACCATTAAGACTGATGCAAAGTAACTATTCAGTTCGTCTGCCATTTCTTTGTTTCCTATTATTACTTCTCCAGTCACATTTTCTAGTGGTCCAATGCCTATTTTTGCCTCTCTCTTACCTTTTATATATTGAAAAAATCTCTTCCTATCTTCCTTTATATTACTAGCTAGCTTGCACTCAGACTTCATCTTCTCCCCCCCTTACTGCTTTTTTAGTTGTCCTCTGCCTGCTTTTAAAGGCTTCCCAATCCTCTGGTTTCCCACTAATCCTTGCCACTTTGTATGCTTTTTCTTTATCCTTTATGCTGTCCTTGACATCCCTTGTCAGCCATGGCTGCCTTGTCCTCCCCTTAGCATGTTTCCTCCTCCTTGGGATGAATTTCTGTTGTGCCTCCCTAATAACCCCCAAAAACTCCAGCCATTGCTGTTCCAGTGTCTTCCCTGCTAGACTCCTTTTCCAATCAACTCTGGCCAGCTCCTCCCTCATATCTTTGTAGTTACCCTTATTTAATTGTAATACCGTTACATCTGATTGCAGCTGCTCCCTCTCAAACTGCAGGGTAAATTCTATCAAATTGTGGTCACTGCTCCTAAGGGTTCCTTCACCTTAAGTTCCCTAATCAAGTCTGCCTCATTACACATCACCAAATCCAGAATTGCCTGTTCCCTAGTAGGCTCTGTCACAAGCTGCTCCAAAAAAACATCTCTTAGACATTCCACAAATTTAATTTCTTGGGATCCACTACCAACCTCATTTTCCCAGTCCACCTGCATATTGAAGTCCCCCATGATTATTATAATATTGCCTTTTTTACATGCCTTTTCTATCTCCTGATTTATTTTCTACCCCACATCCTGACTACTGCTAGGGGGCCTGTACATAACTCCCATCAGGGTCTTTTTACCTTTGCGATTCCTCAACTCTACCAACAGAGATTTTATGCCTTCTGATCCTATATCGCTCCTTGCTATTGATTTAACTTCATTTAAACTCCCCATGGTCACTCTTTAGAGGGCTAATCCTCACTTTACTTTTTTAAATATGTAGAAACTCTTGCTTTCGATCTTTACATTTCATGCTTGCCTCCGCTCATACTCTAATTTCTTTTTCCTGATTAACCTTTAAGACATTCTCTGCTGTCATTATATTCTGACCAATCATCTGAACCGCCAATCATCTTTGAACAGTTATATGCTGTTTCCTCATGTTTGATGCTTTCTCTAACTTATTTAGTTAACTACAGATGGTGGGTCCTCTCTTTCGACTTTTTCTTTATAGTTGGAATATACTTATTCTGAGTATTCTGAACACTTTAAATTCCTGCCACTGTTTCTCTCCATAGTCCAAAGATGTGCAGGTTAGGTGGATTGGCCATGATAAATTGCCCTTCGTGTCCAAAATTGCCCTTAGTGTGGGTGGGGTTACTGGATTATGGGGATAGGGTGGAGGTGTTGACCTTGGGTGGGGTGCTCTTTCCAAGAGCCGGTGCAGACTCGATGGGCCAAATGGCCTCCTTCGGCACTGTAAATACTATGATCTATTGATCGATCCTCTAGCGTAGTATCCAGTTCACTTCACCGAGCTCAGCTTTCATACCTACATAGTTGCCCTTATTTAAGTTTCAAATACTAGTCTTCGACCCACTCTTCTCCCTTTTAAACTGGATGCAAAATTCAATCACATTATGGCCACTTCTACTTATAATAATAATCTTTATTGTCACAAGTAGGCTTACATTAACACTGCAATGAAGTTACTGTGAAAAGCCGCTAGTCGCCACATTCCGGCACCTGTTCGGGTACACGGAGGAAGAATTCAGAATGTCCAAATTATCTAACAACATGTCTCTCGGGACTTGTGGGAGGAAACCGGAGAACCCGGAGGTAACCCACATGGTTGCCTTTACCCTGAGGTCATTACTTAATCCTGTCACATTACACAACACCAAGTCTAATATAACCTGGGGTGAAATTCTCCCCAAACGGCGCGATGTCCGCTGACTGGCGCCCAAAACGGCGCCAATCAGACGGGCATCGCGCCGCCCCAAAGGTGCGGAATGCTCCGCATCTTTGGGCGCCGAGCCCCAACATTGAGGGGCTAGGCCGGCGGCGGAGGGATTTCCGTCCCGCCAGCTGGCGGAAACGGCCTTTATTGCCCCGCCAGCTGGCGCGGAAATGACATGTCGGGGCGGCGCATGCGCGGGAGCGTCAGCGGCCGCTGACAGTTTCCCGCGCATGCGCAGTGGGGAGAGTCTCTTCCGCCTCCGCCATGGTGGAGACCGTTGCGGAGGCGGAAGGGAAAGAGTGTCCCCACGGCACAGGCCCGCCCGCGGATCGGTGGGCCCCGATCGCGGGCCAGGACACCATGGGGGCACCCCCCGGGGTCAGATTGCCCCGCGCCCCCCCCCAGGACCCCGGAGCCTGCCCACGCCGCCTTGTCCCGCCGGTAAATAGGTACTCTAATTTACGCCGGCGGGACAGGCAATTTATCGGCGGGACTTCGGCCCATCCGGGCCGGAGAATTGAACGGGGGGGCCCGCCAACCGGCGCAGCCCGATTCCCGCCCCCCGCCAAATATCCGGTACCAGAGACTTCGGCAACCAGCGGGGGCGGGATTCACTGCGGCCAACGGCCATTCTCCGACCGGCTGGGGGGTCGAAGAATGACGCCCCTGTTCTCTAGTTAGTTCCAGACCTTGCTCGAAACTATCTGAAAAGCATTCTATGAATCTCTCATTAAGGCTGCTACTACCAATCCGGTTTTTTGCAGTTTATATATAGATTAAAGTGACCCAAGATTATTGCCATCCCTTTATCACAAGCACCCAATATTTCTTAACATTGGAGCAATCTAATGCCTCATTTCATCACGGAATCAGGTACGATGAGGCCATTAAATCTTGCGAGAGATTTGTGATGCTCAGAACGCCTCGCGAGATCTAACGAGATCTTGTGAGTTGTCACGATCTGGATCTCACCCTCACTGGGCGAGATCCAGATATGCATATTTAAATAATCCATTAGGCTCATTTAAATATGTCGCTGCCTATTTTTCCGAGGCACAGGAACGGACGCCCATGCCTGTGGGACCTCGCCATGGCGCCGTTCAGCACTGGTCTACACAAACGTAGACCAGGCGTAATGGTACCTGGAGGGGTCTACCAGGCCATTGGAGACTTCTGGGTGGTCAGGGTCAGAACAGGATGACTCTCCCTCTGGCACCCGGACACCCTGGCAGTGCCAGACTGGCACCTTGGCACTGTCACCCTGCACTGCCAGGCTGGCAGAGGAACTGCCAGGGTGCCACGGGCTGGGACCTGAGGGGGGCCATTCCCATAAAAGGTGGGAAGAGAGGGGTTATGAAGGATGGGAAGGTGAAGGGCGGGTATGAAGGGGCCTCCATAAGGTTGGGGGGTCTGAAAAAGGTGACCACATAGCAGGGTGTCCTCACCTGGCGGAATGTGGCATAATGCCCATGTGTCTGGGGGTGACATTACCCATGAGAATGGGGCATCTTTTGAAATTGGTGGCCCAATCTATGAGGAGCTGGTCTCGGTGGAGAGTTCAGCTCCCCATTGCTGAAAAAAATTCCAAGTGTGAGCTGGACTAGGGAGAAACTCGCCAAGGCCCAAACAAATGACTATGTGGGGAAATACAGGTGTGGATCCCACCGAAAAAGCCAGCGAGAAACACCCAATCAAATTCGCCGACAATTACAGTTTGAAATTTTCCCGTGAAATCGCATCCCATGATATGTTAGAATTAGAATGTACAGTGCAGAAGGAGGCCATTCGGCCCATCGAGTCTGCACCGGCTCTTGGAAAGATCACCCTACCCAAGGGCAACACCTCCACCCTAGCCCCATAACCCAGTAACCCACCCAATACTAAGGACAATTGTGGACACAAAGGGCAATTTAGCATGGCCAATCTACCTAACCTGCACATCTTCGGACTGTGGGAGGAAACCGGAGCACCCGGAGGAAACCCACGCACACACGGGGAGGATGTGCAGACTCCGCACAGACAGTGGCCCAAGCCGGAATCGAACCTGGGACCCTGGAGCTGTGAAGCAATTGTGCTATCCACAATGCTACCGTGCTACCGTGCAGAGATTTGGTGTGGAGAACTACTTTATGTATATAGATGCTCATCAAGGTGAGGGATGCCAGCGCTTGAGATTATTTTTTTTGGCACTTAACGTCAAATGGCAGCATTAACTACTCCCGGGTTAGGATAGTTTGTATCACATCTAGTGCTTTCTCTTATATTTGCCAAACAATGTATCAGTTCAACTCAAACGTTAGCCTCTCCCCATGATCTCGGATGACCACCTCCCATCATCCCAGTGCTGTACCTACATGGAATTTCCATTCCTCGTTTTTTTTTTTCTCTTTGACTCTGAAAGTAAGACGGCTGAATTAGGGCCAAGTACAGCAAAACTGTAGACAGTTTTGTTCTGTGTACTCATGTCCACCGGGAACTCGGTTGAGGCTGCTCAGACCAATTTAACTTATGGCTTATAACAGCTGTCAGCGAGTGAGAGCAGAGCTTCTTCCCTGCTGTCTCGACTAATTTAAAACCCAGGTACCAGAGGTTAGAAAACAATGTTCTACCCCCATGCGTGACCCTGCATCCCTGGGGTTCCTTTCTACACCGGTAAGATGCATTGCGACTGTAAATTCTGAAACAAATACATTATGTGACTGACCCAAAACCTTCTATTCATTTCCTTACAGGTAAAATACTATCTGAAAGAAAGTCATCCACAAATCAATTGCTGGGCAATGCAGTTTTTTAAAGCAAACTTACTGGGCATGCGACAATTATACATAATGCAGAAGGGGAGTCAAATCATTGTGACCCACTGTAGCTAAAGTACTATTTGTTTTATAAGTGACACAGTTTGTTCTTGACAGGAAACTGGTGACAAAGAAATTAACTTGGAGTTAGCTTGTGGTACAATATGTTGGCGTACCAATTTGCTCTGCCACAGAGAAGGAGGATGTGGGTTCACCTCTCTGATT
The DNA here is from genome assembly GCF_047496885.1 of Scyliorhinus torazame. NCBI lineage: Eukaryota > Metazoa > Chordata > Chondrichthyes > Carcharhiniformes > Scyliorhinidae > Scyliorhinus > Scyliorhinus torazame. Next base: position 31,009,112 of record NC_092724.1, read on the forward strand.
CCCCATGTGGTGATTTCCTGACATCACCTAAACAGAGGCAAGGGGCTTCTCCACTCCGAGAGAGGGGACACCGCAGTATAATTCAATATCAACCTACCTTCCACATGTTCCAGTAGCCCAGTACAAACCATTGTAATATCAACAGCTTAGTCAATACGGCACCAATCACAATGCGGAAGAAGTGGCTCACACATCCCAGATCATAGAATTATAGAATCCCTACAGTGCAAAAGGAGGCCATTTGGCTCATCGACCCTACCAAGGCCTACTCCCCCGTCCTATCCCCACAACCCCACCCAACCTTAGACACCAAGGGACAATTTACCATGGTCAATCCACCTAACCTAATCTTTGGACTGTAGGAGGAAACCAAAATACTTGGATGAAACCCACGCAGACACGGGGAGAACATGCAAACTTCACACAGTCAGCCAAGGCTGGAATCGAACCTGGGTCCCTGGCGCTGTGAGGTTGTAGTGCTAACCACTGTGCCACCATGCCGCCCAATGAGGAACATAGCTAAATAAATTCTAATCAATAATAATCTTTATTAGTGTCACAAGTAGGCTTACATTAACACTGCAATGGAGTTACTGCAATGAAAAACCCTAGTTGCTACACTCCGGTGCCTGTTCAGGTACACTGAGGGAGAATTCAGAATGTCCAATTCATCTAACAAGCACATCTTTCGGGATTTGTGGGAGGAAACCGGAGAGCTTGGAGGAAACTCACGCAGACACGGGGAGAACGTGCAGACTCTGCACAAACAGTGACCCAAGCAGGGAATTGAAACTGGGACCCTGGTGCTGTGAAGCAACAGTGCTAACCACTGTGCCACCATGCCGCCCCATAGTCGTGCATGCAGAAATCTTAATGTAACTGACCTAAGCCTCAAATGTAAACCCTTCCTGCCCAATGGAAATCGGGTGAGTGAGTGGTTAAATTCAGGAGAAATCAATTCTCACCCAGTTACCATCCTGAAGTTACCAATATGGATTTTACAGAGCATGTTGCAACTGCAGCGACTGGAGACCACCAGGTGCCCGATGAATGTATTTAAATCATGGCCTCATGATGGCATTGGGACCCAGTGCTGTTTGACTGTGTGGGGTTAATTTCCTAACAGTTGAGCAAAACCTCTTGGACCTCATGAAACCTCATGGGGCAGCACGGTAGCATTGTGGATAGCACAATTGCTTCTCAGCTCCAGGGTCCCAGGTTCGATTCCCGGCTGGGTCATTGTCTGTGCGGAGTCTGCACGTTCTCCCCGTGTGTGCGTGGGTTTCCTCCGTGTGCTCCGGTTTCCTCCCACAGTCCAAAGATGTGCGGGTTAGGTGGATTGGCCATGTTAAATTGCTCATAGTGTCCAAAAGTGCGTTACTGGATTATGGGGATAGGGTGGAGGTGTGGACCTTGGGTGGGGTGCTCTTTCCAAGAGCTGGTGCAGACTCGATGGGCCGAATGGCCTCCTTCTGCACTGTAAATTCTATGAGTCTATAATTCTATGAACTGGCCGCAGAACCTGACTGACAATTCTGGAACAAATTGGCACCCACCTAGATGAGAGGGATCTCTATGCTTTTTGGATTATTGCATTGACAAGGCTTATAGAGGTTGCCTCTTGTTGACTTGTTTGCCCTACCCATCCTAACTATTGCCGGGGGAGCCTGAATTCCCTCCTCGCCTTCAAATCTTCTACAAGCACCTAAGGCTTCTAAGAATTGTGAGTCACTCATTGAACAGACTGATCTTTTACCAGCGCCCAGTAAACAAAAGAAACCACAAAGGTATGCAATAAGAAGTGTATTCTTGCTTTGAAGAGGCCTCGATCTGATCCATCAAGAATTGCCCTGCAGAAGTAGGCAGGTTCTGACTGGGTCAGCCAATTCAATGGGAAAACCATCTGTGAGATTATATTGATGCCTGGGAGTGAAAAAAATGTCTAGAAATTCTATTGAACAACATCCAATTTTGCAGGTAGAGAAAAGATCCAATCATGATGCCTGTCTAAAACCTTCAACCTGGAGGTGCAGAAGGTGTTAGTATAGATAGGCATCATTACCGGCGCAGGCTTAGAGGGCCGAAGGGCATGTTCCTGTGCTGTACTCATAGAACCAGAGAATCCCTACAGGGCCACCTCCCTCTGTGATTGGCTCAAGTCAGTCAGCGCCCGGACAATGCCGCCGGCACCCCCATCCATGACCCACTGTGACTGGGCCAACTCTTGTGCGCCGCTGCAATGTCAGGTGGCTCTGGCACATGGCTGCCTGTGAGAGGACAGTGCTGTCCTGTGCCTCAGCCACCACCCGCTCAAATTGCCCCAGGCCTTAGACATCTTGACCCATGGCCGATACCTTCGCTCCCAAGGACTCCATCGCGGAGGCCACCCATACGGTGTTGGCCTCGATGCCCCAGGAGCCTCTTCACTAAACTGCCCACCCAAGGTGAGTGTCTCTGGGATGGTGGAGGGTTTTGGAGACAGTTGTGATGGCAAGCCGGTGTCATCCCCGGATTGGTGCTCCAGGGTGTCTAGGGCTGGCTTTTGGGGCCTTGCATCTCTGTCCATTGCCTGTTCATCGCTGACACTGCTTGGGGTAGGTGAATTAGCCACACTAAATTGACCCTTAATCGGAAAGAAAGTATTGGGTCCTCTAAGTTTATGTTTCAAAAATCTGCCTACCTCCTCCTTAAATTTACTCAATGTCTCAGCATCCACCGTACTCTGAGGTAGTGAATTCCCCAGATTCAGAACTCTCTGAGAGAAGGAATTTCTCCTCATCTCAGCTTTAAATCTTATATCCCTTATCTTAAAACTATGACCTCCACATTCTAGATTGTCCCACAAAAGGAAGCATCTGCTCTATGTCTACTTTGTCAATACCTTTTATCATCTTAAATACCTCAATTAGATCTCTTCTCATTCGTCTAAACGCTAGAGTATGGGCCTAAACTGTTCAATCTCTCTTCATAAGACAAACCCCTCATTTCTGGAATCAATCTAGTGAAATTCCTCTGAACTGCCTCCAATGCAAACAAATCCGTCAAATAAGGGACCAAATTGTACACAGTTCTCCAGGTGCGGTCTCACCAATGCCTTGTACAGTTGCAACAACACTTCCCCATTTTTATACTCTATTCCTTTAGCCATGATTGCCAAAATTCCATTTTCCTTCCGTGTTACCTACTGCATCTGAATACTAGTTTTCTGCCATTCATGCACAAGAACACCCAGACTCCTCTGCACCAATGCTCTCTGAAGTTTCTCTCCATTTAGGTCATCAGTTGCCATTCTATTTTTCCGCTCAATCTGGTTAGTTTGTTCTTTGAACTTTTTATGACTTTGTTGTTTCCCTAGTCCCGCTTAAATTGAGTTATGTTCAATTCAGTTTGGGCCCTGTCAATGACTTACTCTCTCTGAAGTTTTATAATTTCTTCTTACCCTTCAAAGATTTTGCACAATTCCTGAACTATCGCAGTTCAGTTCTCTTCAGAGTTTGAATTGTCTTTGGCAAACTGTTCACTGGCCTTTCTTACAACTATTACATATTGTGTAGTACCACTGACACGCATTTTAAATCAAAGTCTCTGGCCACTGACTTAGAAAGATCACTTCGCAATTTCTGTCCTACTGGTTGACGATTCCTAATTTCCAATTTTGCTAGTACTTCAGTTGTTTTCCAATTGACCATTACTGATTTTGATACATCAGTAATATTACCTGGATTAATTATTTCCTCAACTGTATCAGTATTCAACAATACGTTTTAATTCACAGAAATAACTTTTGAATTGCGAAACTCATACCATCCATCTTTTTCTTAATTTCCTTCATTTTACTGTCAAGTTCAAAAATCTCATTGTTCTTCTCATGACAAAGTTATAACAGTTCACTAGTTTTCTTTTTAATTCTGCGTTTAACCAATTATTCTGATTTGCCAGAACTTCCTTTTCTTGTTCAAGGCATCTTAAACAATCCCTCATAAATACTTCTGATTCTTGATGTTCATCAAGTTTTAACTGAAGATCAGCCTGTGCCAAGTTTCTTTTTCAAGTTTATCCTTTCAACAGTTCAAATCCTCAGTCCAATATTCCACTTTCCCTCACCGATTCTCAAATGTCCTCATCAGTTCTCTTTTTTCATTCGCAAACTCTTCTTTCATATGACATGATCAGGTTTTCATTCAATTGCTTGTTATTTGCAATAAGTGTCTTATTTTCTCCAATAGTTTTCAAACATTCATTACGATCATAATGATTAACTACCTGTTGCAATATTACTATTCCCACAAGCCAAATCATTAGCTAGGATGAAATCTATTCTTCCAATAGGCAATTTAAGAATAATTCCATTCACAAAATTACTTCTTAAATTAACTTTACAGAAAGAAACAGGCTTGTTCCTTCCATAAATATCTCTTATTAATTATTTTTCCTTCATAAAACTTCCTGGAATACAAATGGTATCATCGGCCATCATCAATGTTTGATCCGCTCCATATCTCTTAAAATTTTAATTTGTTTACTTATTTTGTTAGACAAGTGAAAACTTCTCCCTTTGCAACAAACATCCAATAGCTTGACTTTCTTAGCACACTGTGCTAAATAGCTGGCTTTTAAAGCAGACCAAGGCAGGCCAGCGGCACGGTTCAATTCCAGTACCAGCCTCCTCGAACAGGCGCCGGAATGTGGTGACTAGGGGCTTTTCACAGTAACTTCATTTGAAGCCTACTTGTGACAATAAGTGATTTTGATTTCATTTCATTTCAAATAATTCTCTGAACCACCTTGAGACCTATCCCCCTTTCTCATTGATTCTAAAGTAGCATGTTTCACCTGCACCACTTCTACAATTATGACAACCATTTCCTTTTCAGATACTTCCTTTCCTACTACTGAAACTGGCCTTCCATTTAAGTACCAACAATCTGCTTGAATATGCCACACTTTGTTATCATGGAAACACTTAGGCCTCCAAATGTCACTTCCGCCCTCAGCACCTTCATTTTTGATCTGAGGTGAAATTTCCTGACCATTCCAAACTGTCCCATCTCTTTCCTGACTATTTGTTTATTTTCTCCTTCCCATTTTCTATCCTTCTGTGGGTTAAAAGGATGATGGAAAAAGGGTTTGGTTCTATAGACCAGTTCGTAATCATCTGCTAACTCTGCTGCCTGAATAGCAGTTTTAACTTTTTGTTCCTCAACATGCATCCTAATAATCAAAGGAAGTGAATCTTTATTTTGTTCTAAAAGAATCACCTCCCAAGAGGCTTCATACGTTGTCTGTACCTTTAATGCCCATGTCCAATGGTCAAAATGATTTTGGCTCATCTTCTCAAATTCAATATGAATTTGTCCTGGCTGCTTTCTTGTGTTTCAAAATGTTTTCCTGTATGCCTCAAGAGCCAACTCATATGCACTAAGGATAGCATTCCTTACTCCAACATAATCTGCACATAACTCATCCGACAATTACACATACACCTCAGTAGCTCTACCTATCAGTCTACATTGTAAAAGTGATTTCCAAATTTCTTTTGGCCAATTCATCTGTTTAGCTAGCTTTTCAAAAGAAATAAAGAATGTGTCCACATACTTTTCCTCAAATATTGGAAGATCTTGTAAAAATGTAATCATTTCCCCACTAGGTTCACGTCTGGAACTACTTATCTCCTTAACCTGCTCTAGTGTTTCTTTTTTAACTTCCAGTATTTTATGTTGAAATTCCCTACCTTCTTTTCCTATTCGGCCATTGTCAGCTTCTCCATTTCCAAATCCGTTTCAAAAGATCTATTTTTCCTGCAGATCAAATTTCTTTCATTTCTATTTCTTTATCTTTTTCTTTTTCTTTATTTTCTAATTGTTTCATTTGTAATTGAATTTTAGCTAGTTCAATTCCCCCACTTTTCGAAATACTTGGTCTATCTGACAACTCTTGCAATTTTGAATATTTTATTTGGCTTTCAATAATGTCAGCTCTACGTAATCCTGCAGGTAATCTCAACTCCAATTTATGTACCAATTCTGTTAACTAACCCTTGGTTACTTTTGTAAACCACTCAGAGCTATATCTTCCAACTTTAGGAAAGTCTTTAACAATTTCCAAAACCATTTTGGATTTTAACCTATACACTACTCCTCACAGTAACTCCAATTCCTTTTTCCCATATCTCAGAATGCACCTTACCCCTTTTTTAAAAGGAATCACAGATCCCACCATTTAACAATAAATCCCAGAACAAGTTTTAATATTCAGCATCCAGGAACTTAATTTCCATGTTACAAAATATCCCAATGAATGATTACTGGTCAGCATCCACTAGCCACTTTCTCTATGTTTTGAAAATCCTGCAAGAACCCCCACTTTTGTTATGATCCCAGTTGGTGTTATAACTGGACAGGAAGATCCCAGAATGGAATCTTGGCTCAAGAGACCATAATTGCTACTTTTATTAATAAAATGCAGAGTCATGGGACTACAAATTAGTTATTAAACATGAAAAAATTAGATCATAATATAATACCTCTTTTCTCCTTCCCCCCTCCCCCTTAACACAACAATGACACACAGGTGTTAGGATTACAAAGTACATCTTAATCTATAATGGTCTCATTAACACAAAGTCCCTTTTATGAGCACAAGATGACTGTGGGAAAATACACTCTCCACTCTGAACCGCAAGTGAATGTTTGTGGACATCTCCTCAGAATCCCCCCAGATGATTGTCATGTGAGGGTTTGTAAATTCCACTCCCAAAATCACGCTGTAAAATCATCTCTCATTAATATGCATTCATTTAGTGGTTTGCATTCCGAAATTCAGACCAGATTTTCCAAAAACACTTTTAAAAAAGGTTCCACTCCACTTTACATAGCAAATCCAGTCCCGGATTTCACACCAACCCTTTTATGATTTCTTTGTGTTGACTGCTGTACAAACTGCTCACATTTGCTTTTACTTTTGATTCCAAGACTGTATTAAAATAACATCAATCATGTCATCTAACTCTGAAGTATGCTGTTGCACTTTAAATCTGATTGTCTCTTTAATTCAGAACACATTTTTCACCCTTCCTTGAATTCTTCTGAACAATATCATGGTCTTTGTTCTCTTACCGCCAGACGTCTTAAAAACTCTTTCTCTCCTAATTCCCTGATTATCTGGACTGTAACTTGTACTTTGGGAAGCCTGCCACTTTACAGTTCCCGCCCTGTCCAGCCTTTCTTCTGGCAGAGTTGAAAGATGTTCACTCCCCGAGATCCTGTCTCCAACTGCCCTTAAATTCAGCTAAAACTAAAACTTAAAAGCTTCTCTACTTTACAAGGCCCCAGTTGCTAAGCAACACCTACATGCTTATGTCTTTTATTTATTATTCATGCTTAGCCACCTTTAAGCACAATCGAAAGAAATTCAAACTTAACCAATCCCAACACATTTAACTATAAGTTTTATCCTTCCAGGCACAGAAACATTAAATTAAACAAACTTAAAACTATACCTTATGCTAATGTTCACCAATATAAATATAAATCCCTTAAAACTACCTTTGCTTTCCTAATAGATAGAGGTTTGCAAGGTGCACTTCACCAGAATTGCCACATGATTTGGGCACAATCCGATTCCTAAGCCCCCGAGTCTGTTTATTTTTTAAACTGGCGGGTCAGCTATGAGCTGAAACCAAAACACATTCAGTCAAACCTGAGGTTATGATCTTTGGTAATTGTCCGTGACTTCTTCAGAACTTCCACCCAGAGGTCCACTACATGAGCTCCTTCCACCAAAATACATGCCAACCGAGAGAAAAACTGATCAAACATTTCAGACATGCTCTCGGAGTCCCAGACACATGGATAGTTCAATAAGCCCAACCAACGATGGATTCTACAGTCACTGAACAAAGCTCCTTTTCTTTTGCACCTGTTGCTAAATAAATGATTTATGACACGTGGAGACACTGCCTACACTGAAAGTATAGTGGGGCATGAGCTTCAATAACTTTTAATCTTCAGGTGCTTCCAACAATATTTTGTGGTTGGAGTAAAAAAACCTGAAGTACACAAAAGTGTTATTTGAAAAATTGTGGATGTCGAAGTTATTGAAGGGAGATGTGAAAGCTGAAGGCAGGAGATTTATCCTCTCAGGAAATCTGGGGCATGCTCCAATAGAAAATCCTGATATTTGACACTTTATTTGGTGAATTTTGCAGTGCTTGAAGTCCACTGTAATTATGCTCTTAACAATAATTTACTTGAGGAGAGTTAAGCGGTTGTAAAGATTTCAATACGTTATGTAGGGTTTCTGTGCAGAGGCAAGTGAACGATTACTTAGTCTGAATGCATTGTGACTAATTACAGTCCGATGTCCAAAACCTGGCACAGCCAGGCCCTAATTTGTGCCAGAGTTTGGATTTTCCTGGATTTTGGAGTACCCGCCAGTGGAATAGGCAGCTTGTGTATGTGATTGATTCCCCTCTCCCATCTCCTTGAGATATTGTTTATTTACATGGAAGTTACCATTAAACATTAATAGGCTGTAACCATTATTCTAACCACTCATAACCCTGAGTTAGGAGGTGTAGGAGCAGTGGGATATGTGTTAATGTGTGCACAAGTAATTGAAGGTGGCAGGACAAGGATATAAATTCCTCGGCTTTATTAATAGGGGAGTAGAGTATAAGAGCAAGGAGATTATGTTGAAATTATTTTGGACGCTGGTTCTGCCTCAGATGAAGCATTGTGTCCTATTCTGGGCACCACCACACTTTAGGAAGGATGTGGAAGCATTGGAAAGGGTGCAGGAAAGATTCACAAGAATGGTTCCTGGGATGAGTTGCTTCAGGTATGAAGGTAGTTGGTGAATTCTTTGGAGAAGGGAACGCTGAGAGTTTTTTCTTCATAAATCATTTTTTATTGGGTTTTTGAACAAAGTATATTTACCGTTATGTACACAGAATAAGAAATATATATATATATATATGGAAGAGAACGCTAAAGTTTTTTGACAGAAGTATCAAAATCATAAGGGGTCTGGACAGAGTAGATAGGGAGAAACTGTTCACTGTCACGAAAGAATTAAGAACAAGAGGGCAAAAGGAGCAAAAACGATATGAGGAGAAACGTTTTCACACAATGAGTGGTTAGGGTCTGGAATATATACAAACAGATGAACAACGAGTAGGGGTTGGCCATTCGCCCCCTCGCACCTGCTCTGCTATTTTGTAAGATCATGGCTGATCTGATGGCAACCTCAAATCTGCATCTCACCTACCCCCGATCACTTACCAATCCCTCGCTTCCAAGAACCTATCCACCTCTGCTTTAAAATATTCAAAGGCTCTGCTTCGACTGTCTTTGCAGGAAGAGAGTTTCAAAGACTCACGACTCTCTGAGAGGAAACGTCACCTCGGGCGAGATTCTCCGACCCCCCTTCGGGTCGGAGAATCGCCGGGGGCTGGCGTGAATCCCACCCCCGCCGGTTGCCGAATTCTCCGGCACCGGATATTCGGCGGGGGTGGGAATCGCGCCGCGCCAGTTGGCGCCCCCCCCCCCCCACGCGATTCTCTGGCCCGGATGGGCCGAAGTCCCGCCGCTTAAATGCCTGTCCCGCCGGTGTAGATTAAACTACCTACCTTACCGGCGGGACAAGGCGGTGCAGGCGGGCTCCGGGGTCCTGGGGGGGCGCGGGGCGATCTGGCCCGGGGTGCCCCCACGGTGGCCTGGCCCGCGATTGGGGCCCACCGATCCGCGGGCGGGCCTGTGCCGTGGGGGCACTCTTTTCCTTCCGCCTTCGCCACGGTCTCCACCATGGCGGAGGCGGAAGAGACTCCCTCCACTGCGCATGCGCAGGAATGCTGTCAGCGGCCGCTAACGCTCCCGCGCATGCGGCGCCCGGAGATGTCATTTCCACGCCAGCTGGTGGGGCACCAAAGGCCTTTTCCGCCAGCTGGCGGGGCGGAAATACGGCCGGCGCCGACCTAGCCTCTTAAGGTTGGGGCTCGGCCCCCAAAGATGCGGAGCATTCCTCACCTTTGGGGTGGCGCGATGCCCGACTGATTTGCGCCATTTTGGGCGCCAGTCGGCGGACATCGCGCCGATACCGGAGAATTTCGCCCCTCATCCCCATTTTAAATAGGCAACCCCTCATTTTTAAACAATGCCCCCTAGTTCTAGGTTCTCCCACAAGTGGAAGCATCCTTTCCACATCCACCCTGTCAATACTCCTCAGGATCTTATATCTTTCTAAACTCCAGTGGATACAAGCCTAACCTGTCCAACCATTCCTCATAAGCGAACCAACCCATTCCAGGTGTTAGTCTGGTAAACCTTCTCTGAACTGCTTCTAATGCATTTACACCCCTCCTGAAATAAGGTGACCAATACTGTACTTAGTACTCCAGATGTGGTCTCAGTAGTGCTCTGTCTAACTGAAGCATCACCTCCCTACTTATGTATTTGCTGAGAGTGTAGTGGAGGCAGGTTCAATCAGGGCATTCAAAAGGGAATGAGACAGATGTATGAAGAGAATGAATGTGCAGGGCTATGTGGAGAAGGCAGGAATGAAACTAAGTGAAATGCTCGTTCAGAGAGCCGGTGCAGACACACTGGGCTGAATGGACTTCTTCTGCGTTGTAACAATTCTGCGATTCTGTTGCAACAGTCTGCTCATGGAGATTTGGAGAAATGTGCTAATGTACTGTCAGGTATTTTATTGGACAGGCTGTGATGTAGAAGGAAAGAACTTGCATTTATACTTGTTTTGTGAAAAGACGATTAGTGCTGGCTCCTTGTTTTCTCATGACATGAAAATCACACAATCAGCTATTTGCTTATCACCACAGAAGCATTCAATTCATCCCTCAAGGGAGTCTTCCTGGAAGTGCAGACATATGTATATCAGGGCCCAGAAGGGAGAGAAACTGGATGAGTTTATGTTCTTTAGTCAGGGGTCCTGAGGCCAAAAGTATCATCCCTACAGCAATGTTTTCAGCAATCAACTGATTCAGCATAGACCGTGAATTGAACCCAGCCTTACTTACTGACTGCCTTCACCAACTGAAGCACTGTGGTCTTGGGTGCACACATCTCTCGCTAATTCCATCCTCTGGGATCAACCCGGGAATGGCCTCCTGATTCCCGGACATACTATGTTCTAGGAGCGACACCCACATCACCTGGGAGAACAATGTCTGGTTTTCCGACAGCCAGATTTTGGGCTATATACCTGCAGTTTGAATTAACAACTTACTTTCAAGTAGCTTCAAGAGAGCTGAGGGGAACAACATTATTGAAACAAAACCTGATAAAAGGTACCGCTGAATCATAAAACACTTTCAATGTTAATCAATCCTCTGTAAAAAAAAATGTTAAATATACATTTTTTTAAACCTTTAAACACACGGTAATAAAATCCTGTTGCTGATGACAGCAAATGTTTGATCTAACATTCTTCTGTCAGCTTTGCTAATGGATTCATTGACGCGTTGAAAATAAACAACAAATATGATTAATTTTGACAGCCTCTAGCCTTGTCCAACTGACCTGATTGGTCAATAACTTTGAATCCAAGTGAAAAAACCTGGGGCTGGATTCTCCGATTTTGGGGCTATGTCCGGATGATCCGTGGCGTTTTTGGTGAGGAAAATCAGCACGGCCCCAGCACCGACCTTCCGACCTCCTGCAGCGGTCGCGCCGCACAACAAGGTGCCGGCTGTGTGCGGACCCGATCTGCCAGATAGTGCCCCCCGGGAAACCCCCTCACCATCCCCCGGCCACCCGCCACCAGTCCTCGCCGAAGTCCCCTCGGCCAGTAGCACGGCTCCCGCCCGACTGTTGGCGGCACTGGACACAGTCCGCAGTCGCCACGCCGGATTCCCAACCGCTGAGACCACACGTCCCCCGCGCGGTCGGGAACTCGGCCCATCGGGGGCAGTGTATCGGGGGAGGGCCTTCAGGTAACGTCATGAGGCCGTCCCAACGGTGTGCGCCGCGCTCCTCAATGACACCGTTTTGGAGGGGGTGGAGCGCCCGAAAACAGGCGCCGCCCCCATTCCTTCGTAAAAAGAAATTCTCCGCCATATCGCTGGTTACGAAGTCGGCGTCGGGGAACGGAGAATCCTGCCCCTGACTGTTGGCTTAAAAAGCCAATAGTTTTCCTTTAAAGATAAAATAACTTTCATTTATTGAGCATCTTTCCTGACTTTGGGACATCCCAAAGCACTTCACAGTCAATGAAGTCCAGTCACTTTTGCAATCCAATATAACACTGCAGCCAAACCACAATTAGATAAATGGCCTATTAAGTTGCTGGTGTTAGTTGACACCGGAATAAATTCACCACTCTCCTTCGAATAATACCATGGGATATTTTACATCATCCTGCGTCTCCATTTAATGTCTCATGCAGTAGACTCTTTAGGTTCAACTCTCTTAGTAGTTCGCTGAAATGTCACCCTAGATTACATGGTCAAGTATCTGGACTAGGGTTTGAACCTACAACCAAGTGAGTCAGCAATGAGAATGTTACCAACGAAGCAAAGGTAATACTCAATTTTGCAGCAGAATAGCAGGATGAATTGGGCAGTCTTCCACACTCTCATTTTCAATTCTGCTATATGAGTCCCAAGTGCTGGGCCAATAAAAATGTTCCTTCCACTGCATTACCAATGATTACAAGATACTCCACCTAGTGGTTCATGCTGAGAAGCCGTATAGCATGTAACTGTGGCTGGTGGATATGAGTCATTGCTAATCCTGATGCTCAAAGCTGTGACAATGTGGTTATGGACTAAGTGTCAATGTTGTTAATAATTTGTTATCTGTGATGTCATTTTAAAAGTATTACGGATGCTCCAGTGTACAAAACATTTCCAATTAATTATGGGCCCAGTGAAATGTATTGTTAACATATTAGTATCAACTGAATCTTAAATAGCAATGTTCATTTGTGTTTGAAAGTAAATAATGGCCATGATTCAACTGATTAAAAACTAAGTACTATCACCAGTGAGAAAACCGGTATGTTCCCCACTGGGGTTAGCAGAGCTGATGAGGTGGGATTCAACAGCACTTTGAAACGTTTGTGGAGAGGGGTGGGTTTTGCCCTGCCCTCGAGAGCGTGGGGCCTAAACTTGTGGACAGGACCCGCTTCCCAGAGATCGTGCCGCCCATCTCAGAAAAACACGGCATTCCCCATTTTGCTAGCAAGCACCCCCAATCGCTGGCAAGGCCCCCTCCCCGAATTGCTGATGGGCATCCTGCGAATCGCTGGCAAGCCCGCCTCTGAATCATTGGCAAACCCCTCCTCTCGCTGGCAATGCCCCCCCCTCAAATTGCTGGCAAGGCCCCACCTCAAGTGAGCTATGCCCCGTTATGGACTTGCCAAATGCCCCTCATCTCTTCAGGCCCCTCCCCCTTCAGGCCCCCCTTAAGTCCCTCTCTTCAGGCCTATCCCCTCGGTACCCCATTCAAGCCCTGCCCTTCGGCAGTGCCAATCTCATGCCATGGACTCTGATGGGGGGGGCAAGGCGGTGAGTACCCTCTCTACACTTACCTCCAGGGTACCGAAGGGGTGCTTCAACTGAGGTGGAGGTCAAGTGATCTTGGGCTGGGCTGGAGGGGCTCAGGTTAGGGATCTTCCCCGGGATGGGGGTCGTGTGGCAGGTCTTTCCTCTGTTGCTTTGAAAATTATTAAACTGTCTTTCAGCGTGTCAAGTTGTAGTTAAAAGTCTTCCCTCTGATGTGTTGAAACCCTTTGATGTGTCTCCCAGCAATGGCAATATCAATGATCTGTCAGATGAAGATGAAAATCTTCCATTTGATGAGTTGGAAACCTTTGAAGTGATTTTTCCACAGTCAATTTCATTCCACTTTAACCTTTTCAAGCTCTAGGCATGCTGAGAAGCCTAAAAGCTTTGAACTGCATTGGTAACATTTAATTTCACAGTCCATCACCTATACAAGCCTCTTGAATGACAGATCCAGGTTATTTCAAAGACGATATTAGTTTTGTTTGTTTTTATAGCTCTTCACGTTCCATTAGCTCTGAAGCACTTCCTCTTTTGAGCAGGTGTTATCTCTAACCACAGTTTTTTTAAACAGGCTGTTTCTTTGTTCCGAAAAGCTTCCAGAAACTTTAGTAGCAATAGCAACGTCAGAAATTGTTCGAATGACTCAGTGATCAACAGGAGTGGCACAAATTGAAAACCGGTTTAAAAATAAGTAATTTCAATCATATAGGGGGCAATTCTCTGCCTGTATTCCACCCGGCACTTATCCCGCTATTCCCCGAGAATAAACACAGTTTACGCTAGGCACCGAACGCAGCATGATGCTCTCGGCACATGGGAGCAGACGCAATCTGGTTCATGCCCTCACTGGGTGCGAACCAGATGAACATATTTCAATAAGCATTTAAATATGCTCAGCCCATTTCAAGCCAGAGTCTTCCATTTCCCAGGATTCTCTGTCCCCACCAGCGCGGAGTGAGGCCAGTGGGAATCACTACTGGTCTTGAGCAATGGAGACCAGACGTGATGGCCTCACCAGGGGCTAAGAGGACATTAGAGCCCGTGGCTGGTCAAGGGTAGGGTACCACCCCCCCCCCCCCCCCCCCCCCCGGACTGTGTTCCAAAAGCTGCCAAAGTGTGGGAGAATTGCAATTGGTATCGTGCCGAAACAGCCGGTGAGATAAGCACGGTTTTCCCACCCAAAAATAATATTTCGGGCGCGATTCTCCAGAAGCGCAACAAAATTCTCCTGCTAGCAAGAAAACCAGAGTGGTTCCTGCTTGCGCGAGGAGCGACCCCGACATGCCATAGTATGGCACTTTGAATTTTTTTTACCTGAATCAGATTTTGCCTGCCATTCCATGGCACACCGGATCTGCGCTGCAACTGTGAGGGGTGGGGCCTATCTCTCTGTCCAGTCCCGCGCTTCTGAGATCGGAGTGCCGTTTTTAACAGGCGCTTGATCTTAAAAGCTGCTGCAGCCACATCGCGACCCCCCCCCGCCCACCACCACCACCACCACCCCACCCACCCCCGGTCACTGGCAGGGCAATCCCCCACTCGAATCACTGGCAAGGCCCAGTCACAAAACCCTCCTTCAGCCCCCCAGACTCCCTTCAACCCCACCCTCAATATCCCCTAACACCCCCTCCCCCCAGTACCCCCCTTCAGGCCTCGCTCCTTGGCAATGCCAAGCTGGCACGTTGCAGTCCAAGGGGTGGTAAGCACCCTCCTGTCAATTGCTGCTAGAGTGTCGAGGGGGGTCTTTAATGGGAAATGGGCACGGGGGGGGGGGCTTGTGCTGTGCTGGAGAGTCTCAGATCGTAGGCTTTTCCTGGAAATTAGCTTATTAGACTGCTCTCCCCATCTGTAGCCTTTAAACCCTTTAAACAATCAGTGTGTAGATAAAAAATTAAAGTTTTCTCATAATGAAATGACCCCTTCTGTACGTCTAAATCCTTTAAAAAGTATGTCAGTATGCTACGTTTAAAGGTCTGTGAGAGGAATGTAAAATAATCCCTTTAAAATGGTTTTCACACATCCAATTTCATTGCTCAGTCCGTGTGTATGTCGAGAAAGCTGAAAGCGTTGGGCGGCGATTCTCCGAGCTCCGCGCCGGGCCGGAGAATCGCCGCAACCGCGCCACGACGCCCCGACGCCGGCGCGCGATTCCAACGAGGTGCAGAGAATCGGCGCCATTTGCGCCGGCGCGTTTGACGCGGCGCCAGCCGCGGGCCGCTGGAATCGGCGGGGCCGCCGATTCTCTGGCCCGGATGGGCCGAGCGGCCGCGTGGATATGACAGAGTCACGGCGGCGCCATTCACCCCTGGTTGCAGCCGGCGGGAAC
This sequence comes from Scyliorhinus torazame, assembly GCF_047496885.1. Taxonomy (NCBI): domain Eukaryota; kingdom Metazoa; phylum Chordata; class Chondrichthyes; order Carcharhiniformes; family Scyliorhinidae; genus Scyliorhinus; species Scyliorhinus torazame. The sequence continues at coordinate 31,024,963 of NC_092724.1, forward strand.
TCTGCAGGAAGGGTCGGGGGCGGCCTGTGGGGTGGGGAAAAGCGCTCATTCACCAGGGGCGGCCTCCGATGGGGTCTGGCCCGCGATCAGGGCCCACCGATTGGCGGGCCGGCCTCTCCGCCACGGGGCCTACTTTGTTGCACGGCCGGCCCCTGAACCCTCATGCCATGTTGCGTCGGGGCCGGCGCACTGAAGAAGTCCCCCGCGCATGCGCAGGTTGGCTCGGCCCAACTGCACATGCGCGGCTTGGTGTGGTGCCCATTTGGTGCCAGGAAGGGAGGCTGGAGCGGTGTGAACCGTTCAAGTGCCGTGCTGGCCCACTGTGGGGGACAGAATCGGTCGTACCCGTGCCCGTCCCCACTGCCTGATAAAGGTTTTCTGATTGACAGATTAAGGCAGTTTCAAAGGGTAGATTCAGATTGTTTATATATATAGCTATGCAGGGACCCATTAACTCAGGGTAGCAGGTGTTTTCCTAACCACTGCTTTTTTTACTGAGACTGCCTCTTTGTTCTCAAGTGCTTCCTAGAAAATGCAGGGACAGCCCCTCATCGGCACCCTGACAGAAATTGTTCGGAGGGTACTTACCACCTTACCACCCCTCGGACTGCAAGACGCCAGATCCACGTTCCACAATACTCGCAACAATTCAGCCAGTGGGACTCTTGGGTGGAGAGATGGAGCATCCCAGCTGGCTAATCATCCAGGTGTCCTGCCCGTCAATGAGATGTAAAATAGCTGTAATGAGCTATTTGCAAGGTCTTGCCAGGTAGCTTGACAAGAACGTTGGGAAACCCACTATGGCCGGCTGGGTGGGCACAGAGATTCATGATAGGTTTGCCGCCCGGCGTGAATCCTTATTTTGGCCCGACGCAGGATTCTGCGGGGCATCGCAAATCCCGCATCTAATGGCCGGCCCCGAAGAATCCTGGTCTTGGTCAATAGAACATAGAACATTACAGCGCAGTACAGGCCCTTCGGCCCTCGATGTTGCGCCAACCTGTGAAACCACTCTAAAGCCCATCTACACTATCCCCTTATCATCCATATGTCTATCCAATGACCATTTGAATGCCCTTAGTTTTGGCAAGTCCACTACTGATGCAGGCAGGGCATTCCACGCCCTTACTACTCTCTGAGTAAAGAACCTACCTCTGACACCTGTCCTATATCTATCTCTCCTCAATTTAAAGCTATGTCCCCTCGTGCTAGACATCACCATCTGAGGAAAAAGGCTCTCACTGTCCACCCTATCCAATCCTCTGATCATCCTATGCCTCAATTAAGTCACCTCTTAACCTTCTTCTCTCTAACGAAAACAGCCTCAAGTCCCTCAGCCTTTCCTCATATGGCAGCGCAGTAGCATTGTGGATAGCACAATTGCTTCACAGCTCCAGGGTCCCAGGTTCGATTCCAGCTTGGGTCACTATCTGTGCGGAGTCTGCACATCCTCCCCGTGTGTGCGTGGGTTTCCTCCGGGTGCTCCGGTTTCCTCCCACAGTCCAAAGATATGCAGGTTAGGTGGATTGGCCATGATAAATTGCCCTTAGTGTCCAAAATTGCCCTTAGTGTTGGGTGGGGTTACTGGGTTGTGGGAATAGGGTGGTGGTGTGGACCTTGGGTAGGGTGCTCTTTCCAAGAGCCGGTGCAGACTCGATGGGTCGAATGGCCTCCTTCTGCACTGTAAATTCTATGATAATCTATGATAATCTTCCCTCCATACCAGGCAACATTCTGGTAAATCTCCTCTGTACCCTTTCCACATCTTTCCTATAATGCGTCGACCAGAATTGCACGCAATACTCCAAATGCGGCCGCACCAGAGTTTTGTACAGCTGCAACATGACCTCATGGCTCCGAAACTCAATCCCTCTGCCAATAAAAGCTAACACACCGTACCCCTTCTTAACAACCCTCTCAACCTGGGTGGCAACTTTCTGGGATCTATGTACATGGACACCGAGATCTCTTTGCTCATCCACACTGCCAAGAATCTTACCATTAGCCCAGTACTCTGTCTTCCTGTTATTCCTTCCAAAATGAATCACCTCACACTTTTCTGCATTAAACTCCATTTGCCACCTCTCAGCCCAACGCTGCAGCTTATCTATGTCCCTCTGTAACTTGTAACATCCTTCCGCACTGTCCACAACTCCACCGACTTTAGTGTCATCTGCAAATTTACTCACCCATCCTTCTACGCCCTCCTCTTGGTAATACTTGGTAAAATTCTGCACAGTGTGTGACATTTAGGTGATCTGGCTTTAATAGTGTAGTGCAGAACATTCTGTACACAATAAAACACTGAAAAACAAACAATAACAAGTTGGTTGGTCTAGCTGAATAATTCAGCCTAATGAATGATAGTTCTATATGAGTTAATCAGTTAAAGAAAACAGTTTTTTCAAATAAAGCAATGTGTTGGCACATATACCCTATAGTGTCCTTTCCTTGAAGGGGTATGGACATCTGGTAAAGTGTTTAACACATAATTATGTTTGCAATCAGAGGAATGTATAATTACCCTGCTCTTTGAAACAACAAAATCAGAAAACAGATCCCAGTTTTCTGAAATGTCATAACTTCATTTAGAATTATGGTCATTCAGAAAACAGAATGATACAATTTCATGCAATTAAACTGGCTGCAGTTTAAACTTTCCCCAACAGAACACATGTGCAGGGTTTAACTACGTTTCTGGAATAGGCTGTTCCAGGAGCTGACCCTCCCGCCCCATGTAATAATAATGCCCTTTAACCTTTCAACAAGGGGCCTTCAGGAATCAGACAGTCTGCAGTTGCCTTGGGGTAAGTCATTTCTTGCGCGCTGTATTTTTCCGGCAAATCTAAGTAATCCAGCTGAGTTTAGAAATTCAGACAGAGTTTTAACATCACATCTGAAGATGCACAGCAGCACCTCTAGCTATAGGAAGCAATGGAAGCCAAGTAATAAGCCCAGCTGTGTCAGACCTGCTGAAGCCATGTGCCAGACAAGGAATGCGGTAGGTAATTTGTAAGCCACATACCACAGCTAGCATGTAGTTCCGGTTATATAACAATGTTTTTAAATTGACCTTGCTTTAACTCAGATTACAGGAAACCAGTACTTGAGTGTTTACACCACTACATTTGGAGGTGACCAAATTGTGCATCCAGTAAGAAACTTTGGAGGAGTGAATTAAAAGGAAGTTTACACCGGAATATTAAATAACTGTCCTGTATTAAAATTACACCTGCCACTCGTTTAAAAACAGCCTTACATATTCAGGGACAATACAACTGTGCATACAGTGTTGACTGCATTAGAGCTACCAGAACATGATGTACAATACAGGCACAAAATGCACTCAGCACCAAAATAAATAATAGGATGTAGGTTACCATGATTCTTTTGTCCCCTAACAGGTCTTATATCCAATATTCCATTCAGTCCTTGGTACTTCCTTGTGTAACCTAGTTCTCAATTTATGCTAGTTTACACTTTCACTGCATTGCAAGTATCTGAGTAAAATTATATAGAAGGGCCCCTTGAAAGAGCATCTGTGGAAACAATATAGTGAAAGGGAACCGAGTGGCTCAGACCACAGCTACAGTTTAAGGAGGCAAATATTTATTACAGCATATTCATTTTAACAAGAGGTGAATATGCTCTCATAGTATGCACGCGTACTGATGTCAAAGAATTACTTGTGAGTTTACAGCTAGAAAAAGTTATCTTTTTATCAATTACTATGGTATCCTAAAATATTTGGATTTACAATTACAGATTTCATGAAATTTACAAATATTTTCATTTTCTATAAGTTATCAAATCAATCTCAGCAACAATATAACACCTGGCTCATAAAACGCGACTTTAGGACCTGCATGCAGGGTTATGAGTATGATGGGATAAAATTGACCAAATATTTTATCAACAGTTAGCATTTAAAGCCAGCACATAACCTTTCAACTTAGAACTCCCCCACAAAAATCAGCTTTATCGCTGGGATTGGAGAGCGTTCCTACTAACTGGTCAGATTTGTCCCATTTGTGCAATGGGACTGAAACCTGTCAGGAGCAATCAATTATACCTTACCCGCTCCCACTTTTAATTACACACGAACTTGAGGCTAGAAGCTGTTGGTTTTTGAGATCCAGTTGCAAGTGTTTACCAACAGTGTTTGTCCACCAATAATCCATATACAACAAGTTGTTTAAATGCTTTCTTTTTCGCTTCCCTTAAAGCAACATTATGTGCTGTGCCTGCCTGTTGCCTGATGTGAAGGTATCTTCAAGAGTCGTTGCATCTGCTTTTTGAGATAAGGGGAATATTCTCCAGTGGGAAAGCATTATTGGGTTTTGTTTGAGCATTTGTGACACTACCCTGGAAATAGTTGATTTCAACACATTATTGTAAATTTAGCAGAGTTTGGAAAGAAAATATGAAGTGGGATTGCAATAGTGATTCGCTCCATACATTTTAAAATATTATTGCCTTACAGATGAACTGCGACAAACTGTTGGTCTTCCAATAAGTACATTACATTCTGTAATTCTGAAAGCTATTTTCAGTTTATTAGCTCATGGTTATTGTACAGAAACTGGGCGGAGATCACATAGAGCAGCTAACATCAGGAACAGCGAGGAGTAATATGAAGCAATAAATAGGGAACAGATTATCACCTCAATGTTGGGGTTAGTTAATCTGGTACACCTCAAAACACACAGCATATAAATCATAAAAGCGAATTTTATGATTTAGATGTTGATTTCAACTTCTGGGGCGAAATTCTCCGTTATCGGCGCAAAGTCCGCCGATCGGCGCAAAAAGCGGCGCAAATCCGACTTGCGTCACGTCGGAAAAATGGATCGAAAGTCTCCGGCCCGAAATGGGCTAGCAGCGACGTAACGAGATCCGCGCTTGCGCACGTGGTTGACGCCGTGCAGCGTCATACGCGCCGCACGGCGTGACGGCTCATAAGGCCGCGCTGCTCCCCCCCCCACCCGACCGGAACACCCGACTGGATGGCTGGCCGCCGCTCAGCCCCGAGGTTCGAGTCACGTGATGTGGAGGCGCTCCTGGATGCAGTGGAGCAGAGGAGGGACGCCCTGTATCCTGGGCACGGCCGCAGAGTTGCCCCACGCCACAGCCGGCGTCTGTGGAGGGAAGTGGCAGAGGCCGTCACCGCTGCGGCCCTGACACCACGGACAGGCACCCAGTGCAACAAGAAGGTGAACGACCTCATCAGAGCAGACAGGATGAGCCTCCCCCATATCCCCCCTCCCAATATTCCCCCCTCCCCCATATCCCTCCTCCCCGATATCCCCCCTCCCCCATATCCCCCTTCCCCCATATCCCCCCTCCCCCATATCCCCCTATCCCCCTCCCCCATATTCCCCCTCCCGATATCCCCCCTCCCCCATATCCCCCATATCACCCCTCCCCCATGTCCCCCATATCCCCCTCCCCCATATCCCCCTCCCCATATCCCCCTCCCCATATCCCCCCTCCCCATATCCCCCTCCCCATATCCGCCCTCCCCCATATCCCCCTCCCCCATATCCCCCTCCCCATATCCCTCCTCCCCCATATCCCCGCTCCCCCATATCCCCCCTCCCCCATATCCCCATATCCCCCCTCCCCCATATCCCCCTCCCCCATAACCCCCCCTCCCCATATCCCCCCTCCCCCATATCCCCCCTCCCCATATCCCCCCTCCCCCATATCCTCCCTCCCCCATATCCCCCATATCCTCCCTCCCCCATACCCTCCCTCCCCATGTCCCCCATATCCCCCCTCCCCCATATCCCCCATATCCCCCCTCCCCCATATCCCCCCTCCCCCATATCCCCCCTCCCCATATCCCCCTCCCCCATATCCTCCATATCCCCCTCCCCCATATCCCCCTCCCCATATCCCCTTCCCTATATCCCCCTCCCCATATCCCCCTCCCCATATCCCCCTCCCCCATATCCCCCTCCCCCATATCCCCCTCCCCCATATCCCCCCTCCCCCATATCCCCCCTCCCCATATCCCCCATATCCCCCCCTCCCCCATATCCCCCCTCCCCCATATCCCCCTCCCCCATATCCCCCCTCCCCCATATCCTCCCTCCCCCATGTCCCCCATATACCCCCTCGCCCATATCCCCCATATCCTCCCCTCCCCATATCCCCCCTCCCCATATCCCCCCTCCCCCATATCCCCCCTCCCCCATATCCCCCATATCCCCAAGTGAATCCAGCCCTAACCTTAACCTCTGCAATGCACGCGCAACCCATGGCATGCATTCATATACCTGCCTAACAGTGTTGCCTTTTACCCCTGCCACCACCCCCACCCACCCCCCCCCCCCCCACAGGAGAAGCGCGCACACAATAATAGGGAGCATGTGAGGACTGGAGGAGGCCCCGCTGATGAGAGGCCACTGACCGAACACGAGGAAAGGGCCCTGGAACTGGCTGGCGGACCTGAGGACCGGGAGGTTGCTGATGCAGAGGTCGGGGGCGTACTAGCAAGTGAGCCACCGACAGCCCGTCCCCATATCCCCCCTCCCCTATATCCCCCTCCCCCATATCACCTGATCACTGCCTGCGTGTCTAACCATGCATGCTTCATTGTGTATCGTAGGACCAAACGTCCAGGCACCCATCCCCGCAGATGCAGACCAACCGCAGGATGCCCCTCGGAGGCCATGGGAGACAGAGAGACCCGGACCCACCAGCATGCGACGCCCGCAGGATGCCCCTCGGAGGCCACGGGAGACAGAGAGACCCGGACCCTCCAGCATGCGACGCCCGCAGGATGCCTCTCGCACACAACGGGAGACGGAGAGACCTGGAGCAACAGGGAGACGACACCCCCGTCACGTGCGGGAGCGACCACCCAGCGACGAGGGGGGCAGCCACAGGCCCCCATCACATCCGAGCCAGGACACCACTACCCAGGACACCACTACCCAGAACACCACTACCCAGGACACCACTACCCAGGACACCACTACCCGGGACAGCACTGCCCTGGACACCCCTACCCGGGACAGCACTACCCAGGAAGACGAAATACCGGACAGTGACTCAGAGTGGATGGGTGGAGACGAACCCCCACCCCAAAGTGCCATGGACTCAGAGTGGGACGAAGAGCACGACACAACACCACTGCTGTCACCAACACCCTCCACCATCGCAGAAACACTCACCTCGGTTGGGCACTTTAGTGATGAGGCGTCTGGTACACTCACTGGTGTGCACAACACAGCCGTCCCGGTACAGCAGGTGGAGGTAGGAGCAGCAGAGGGACCGGGCGGTCGGAGGGCAGCCCAGCCCAAGCGAACATCTGCCGCCCAGATGGATCACGGGTTCCTGGAGTTACCACACCCACACATAGATCCGATGCAACCACCGACCCGGAGACGAGCGAAGAGGGTGACGGCCGGCTTGCAGCGGCTGCAGTCGCAGGTGGAGGAGTCCACCCGCGTCCAGGAGCTGGAAGTGGTGCCGGTCATACGTGCCACCCAGGCCGACACCGCACGGGTGGCGTCCGCGGTGGAGGCAATAGGTGCGACGGTGTCAGACATGGGGAACGGTTTGCGAGGCCTGGGGCTTTCCGTGCAGGCGGCGTCTGTGGCCCAGGACATGGCTGCCCTCTCACAGGAGGCCATGAGCCAGTGCCAGCGCCAGATGGCAGAGGCGCTCAACACCATAGCCCAGTCTCAGCAGGCCATAGCCCAGTCTCAGCAGGCCATGGCCCAGTCTCTGCAGGCCATGGCCCAGTCTCTGCAGGCCATCGCTGAGGGCATCGGCGCCAGTGGCCATGTGCGAGCCGGCGTCGCACTGTCACAGACAGGGTTTGCCAACCCCCTGGGCTCCATGGCTGCAAACCTGCAGACCCCTGTCGATACCAGCACGGCCTCCAGGACTGGCAGCGCCAGATGCCGGGGGGGCGTCGGATGGCCAGTCCGTTCGCATCCCCCACCCATGTAGAGGCCTGGGGGCCATCGGGCACCCCGAGGGAGGAGGAGGTGGTGTGGTCCGTCCCGGGTCCCCCTGTAGGGGAGGTCTGGGAACACCGCGACACCTCGGACTCCCCCCCTTCCGGTCCCAGGTGCATCGGGTGGGCAACGGGCAGGACAGGCTGGCAGCTCGCCATCCCAGTCGCCCGGGCCGCAGCCTGGCCCATCTAGGCCAGGACGCCCCAGGAAACGGCCGCCAAAGGGATCCAGTGTCAGAGGGCAGGAATCACAGGAGTCCACCTCCAGTTCTGCTGTACCGTCTGGGGAACCACGTAGACGTAGTCAAAGGGCCCGTAAGGCCAAACAATTAGACACTGAGTAAGTTGGCACGGTTGCAGGGCACAGATGAGTTTTAGGGGCTAGGGCACGTGCATGAACTCATTTGGTTATTAAAGTCAATGTTACACCTACAGAAGCTGCCTTTGTGCTCTGTCCAAAGTGTGCGGGGGTGTCATGTACGTTGAGCGCAAGTGTGTGTGTGAGGGGTGGTCTTACCTCAGCCCCAGGTGAGTCTGCCCCCTTCCCCCTGGGCCGCCATCAACATCCCCCAGGCAGAGGACGGGACCGTGCGCTGCAGTGTCACAGCCGCATGCAGGGATGGTCCGGGTGGATGGTGGTACTGTGGCCATGGGTCAGACATAGTCCAACGATGTGGAGCCAGGAGCTCACCGCAGGGCGGGTTGCCATCATCTTCCACCGCCTGCAATAGACACGCGTCCACCCGCAGCTGTGTGAGCCCGGCCTGTTGTGCCGCATGTGGATCGGCAATGGGGGGGGTGGTGTGCATGCGGGTGGGGTAGGTGGGGTTGGGGAGGGGGGTGAGGGTGCTGGGTGGGTGGATGGGTGGGGGGTGTGGGTGGTCGGCTGTTGCCATGGTGTGCGGTCTGTGGCCATACTACCCGATTCCCAAGCCCATCTAGTCAGTGAAGCGGGCGGCTATCAGTCTGTCCCGTGCCCGCTGGGCCAGCCGGTAACGGTTGACAGCCACCCGCCTGTGTCTACCCCGTCTGCCCTGACCATTACCCCCATCCCCCTCATCTGGGGAGGACTGCGCCTCTTCCTGCTGCTCCTCCACTCCGCCCTCCTCTGTCTGCGGCACATCGCCCCTCTGCTGGGCTATGTTGTGCAGGACGCAGCACACCACAATGATGCGGCCGACCCTATCTGACCGATACTGGAGGGCGCCCCCAGAGAGGTCCAGGCACCTGAAACGCATCTTCAGCACGCCAAAGCACCTCTCTATCACTCCCCTTGTCGCTACATGGGCATCATTGTAGCGGTTCTCCGCCTCATTGCGTGGCCTCCGTGTAGGCGTCATCAGCCACGATCGCAATGGGTAGCCCCTGTCGCCCAGCAACCAGCCCCTCAGCCGGGGATGGCGTCCCTCGTACATGCTGGGGATGGATGACTGCGACAACACATATGAGTCGTGTACACTGCCTGGGTAACGGGCGCAGACTTGCAGGATCATCATGCGGTGGTCGCAGACCACCTGTATGTTCATCGAATAGGTCCACTTCCTATTGGTGAACACGGCCCTGTTATCTGCAGGTGGCCGCACGGCGATGTGCATCCCATCAATCGCGCCCTGGACCATGGGGAACGCGGCCACGGCAGAGAAGCCCACGGCCCGGGCATCTTGGCTGGCCCGGTCCACAGGGAAGCGGATGTAGCGGTGCGCCATGGCATATAGGGCATCTGTCACTGCCCGGATGCACCGATGCACCGATGTCTGCGATATGCCAGACAGGTTCCCACTCGGTGCCTGGAATGACCCTGTTGCATAAAAGTTCAGGGCAACCGTAACCTTGACGGACACGGGGAGAGGGTGTCCCCCGCCAGTGCCACGCGGTGACAGGTGTGCCAGCAGGTGGCAGATGTGTGCCACGGTTTCCCGCCTCATCCGGAGTCTCCCCCTGCATTCCCGGTCCGTGAGGTCCTAGTATGACTGCCGGGGCCGGTACACATGGGGCGCCCTCGGGTGCCTCCGTTGCCGTGGGGCCGTGACGTCCTCCTCCCCCTACTCGTCCTGTCGGTCAGGTGTCCCTCCAGCCTAGGCGGCTGCCGCCTGACCCTCTGCGGCAGCCTGCGCCGCCTCTCTGGCACGCTCCTCCTCCTCCTCCTCCTCCTCATCCAGGGCAACATAGACATTAGCGGCTGCCGCCACGGCGGCCAACATCGCTGGATGATCGGAAAACATGACGGCCTGGTGGGGGGGAGGGGAACGACGACATGTCATCATTGCCCATATCCCCTCCTCCCCCCAGCCAGGTGGCATGGACCGCATGGGTCCAACTGTTGGAGGCTGGCACCTGGCCAGGTGGACCAACTCACATGCCCTCGCATCCCCATCCCCGGCACGGACCCCAACCTCCTCCTCGGCAGGGACCCCCCCCCCATCCCCCTCCCCGGCACGGACCCCCCCAACCTCCTCCCCGGCACGGACCCCAACCTCCTCCCCGGCACGGACTCCCCATGCCCCTCCCCGGCACAGACCCCCCCCAAACTCCTCCCCGGCACGGACCCCAACCTCCTCCCCGGCACGAACCCCCCATCCCCCTCCCCGGCACGGACCCCCCATCCCCCTCCCCGGCACGGACCCCCCCAACCTCCTCCCCGGCACGGACCCCCCATCCCCCTCCCCGGCACGGACCCCCCCAACCTCCCCCCGGCACGGACCCCAGCCTCCTCCCCGGCACGGACCCCCCCATCCCCCTCCCCGGCACGGACCCCCCCAACCTCCTCCCCGGCACGGACCCCAACCCCCTCCCCGGCACGGACCCCCCATCCCCCTCCCCAGCACGGACCCCCCAACCTCCTCCCCGGCACGGACCCCAACCTCCTCCCCGGCACGGACCCCCCATCCCCCTCCCCGGCACGGACCCCCCCATCCCCCTCCCCGGCACGGACCCCCCCCATCCCCCACCCCGGCACGGACCCCCCCAACCTCCTCCCCGGCACGGACCCCCCATCCCCCTCCCTGGCACGGACCCCCCCAACCTCCTCCCCGGCACGGACCCCAACCTCCTCCCCGGCATGGACCCCCCATCCCCCTCCCCGGCACGGACCCCCCCAACCTCCTCCCCGGCACGGACCCCCCCTCTCGGCACTCCCCCGGAGCCCAGCCCACTCTAACCACCCTCCCCGCCGCACACACACACACACACACAACCCGAGACACACCTCTTCCCACACATTCAGACTGCGGCCACGCCATCGCCTGCCCAGCGACCACCCCCTCAGGCCGTCACTCACCTCCACGCTGGTCGGCGTGAACCTGGAGCACAGGGTCATGCCGATGAAAAGGAGGTTTGATTCACGTCGACGTGAACGGTCATCACGTCGACGGGACTTCGGCCCATCCGGAAGGGAGAATATCGGCAGGCCGAAAATCGGCTGCCTTGCGCAGACCTGTGCCATTCTCCGACGGCAGCGGCGCCATTAACGCCCCGCCGACTTTTCTCCCTTCGGAGACTTCGGCAACCGGCGGGGGCGGGATTCACGGCGGCCAACGGCCATTCTCCGACCCTCTGGGGGGTCGGAGAATGATGCCCATCCATGTGCCCGTTTCGTCAAGCCACATTTTTGGGCATTTCACTAATTCCAATTAAGCAGTTTGAAATAACGGGCACATTTTAGCGGAAATGAAATTGAATCCTGTGTCGAGCGCATTTAGGCGGGTATTTCCCAGCACTTGAAGTGCCGAGAACGACCCCGCTATCAAACGGGACTCTGCTTAACTTCGGGGCCTCTCAATACTTCTTAGCGCAGTAGGCAGTGTGTCAGTCTCATAATCTGAAGGTCTTGAGTTCAATCCTCAGAGGGGGTAAGTTATTGGGGCGGCACGGTAGCACAGTGGTTAGCACTGTCACTTCACAGCTCCAGGGTCCCAGGTTCAATTCCCGGCTTGGGTCACTGTCTGTGCGGAGTCGGCACGTTCTCCCGTGTCTGCGTGGGTTTCTACCGGGTGCTCCAGTTTCCTCCCACAATCCAAAGATGTGCAGGTTAGGTGGATTGGCTCTGCTGAATTGCCCTTAGTATCCAAAAGGGTTAGGTGGGGTTGCTGGGTTGCAGGAATGGGGCAGAGGTGTGGACTTAAGTGGGGTGCTCTTTCTGAGGGCCAGTGCAGACTTGATGGGCCGAATGTCCTCCTTCTGCACTATAAATACTATGATCTATGAATCCCATTTCTGAGGAGCGGAGCTCGTTCATGCAGGAAGAGATCGGGATGCAATTTGTAAATGGCACCCAGACCTCTAGACTCCCCAATGTAGTCTCCAACGCCACAACTCACCTATAAGGGAGTCATCAAGCCCCCTGCACCCCACCTGATAAGGGCAGGGCACCCCTGGGCCCAGTCCCCAGCACAGGCATAATGCCACCCGGCCACCTTGGCACTGCTAGCCTGGCACCTAGCAGTGCCCCTGCCTGACTGGCAATGCTTGCTGCCTGGGCACCCTGACAGTGCCTGGGTGGCATCGGGGGGTGCCAGGGTGCCACATTGCCCAGACACCAACCAACTAGGGGCCCCTAATTGCCTGGGAGACCCCCCAAGTGCCGGTACATCTGGTCCCCGTTTGTGGAGACCAGTACTCGCCAGAGCGTACTAATAATAATAATTAATAATAATAATCTTTATTTGTGTCAATCCTGGTGATCCCGTTAGATCTCACGAGGAGTAGAGAGCTGTGTAAATCTCGCGAGAGGCCTCTCACGAGATGTATCGACCACGTCGCGTCCCGAGTCTGGCGCAGCATGGCCATTAGATCACGCCCAATGTTTGCTTCCAGTACAAAAAAAATACTTTTGGACTGAATTGATAGGCTTACATTAACACTGCAATGAAGTTACTGTGAAAAGCCCCTAGTCGCCACACTTCAGCGCCTGTTCGGGTACACTGAGGGAGAATTCAAAATGTCCAATTCACCTAACAGCACGTCTTTCGTAACTTGTGGGAGGAAATCGGAGCATCCGGAGAAAACCAACGCAGACACGGGGAGAATGTGCAGATTCCGCACAGACAGTGACCCAAGCCGGGATGCGAACTCGGGACCCTGGCGCTGTGAAGCAACAGTGCTAACCACTGTGCCACGCATACTCAGGGTCTCCAAGGCGCGGTGGTTAGATCTTGTGCCTTGGGTAACTCCAGCGAGTGCATATTAAAGTTAACCTTACTGCATATTTTAATCTGCAAATTTATTTGTGGATGGGCTCCAGATCGCGACATCTCGCAAGATCCCGTTAGATCTCGAGAGGCATAGCGAGCTGCGTAAATCTCGCAGACAGAATTGATATTAATGATACCATACCGATACTTAATGCTACAGGCATTTACGTTTATTTGCAACTTGCTTAATTACCATTGTGGCACCTTCCCGCCATCAAATCCTGGGAGTCATCATTGATCAGAGTTTAACGAGACCAGCCATATAAATATTGTGGTTATAAGTTGAATTTAGATAATAGCAAATACTTTGCGGTTAATCCCCCGGGAGGGAAGCCTATCTGGCGATGTTTGTTTTTCGTCTTGCCAGATCTAGCTTTCGTTATCTGGGAATCCGGGTGGCCCATGATTGGGCCTCGGTTCATAAATTAAATTATACTAGTCTGGTTAATGGAGTCAAATCTGACTTACAGATGTGGGATATCCTCCTCCTGTCCTTCGCAGGCAGGGTCCAGACTATTAAGATGAATGTGCTCCCGATATTTTTATTTATTTTTCCATGTCTCCCCACTTTTCTCCCAAGCCTTCTTTGTCAAAATTAATAAATTAGTGTCCTCAATTATTTGGGTGGGTAAGACCCCAAGGACCCGTAGGCCGTCCCTCCAGCAAAATAGGCAATCAGGAGGCTTGGCTTTACCCAACTTATTATTTTACTATTGGGCAGCCAATATTGAGAAGATACTGGGGTGGTTTAGTGACCCGTGTGCCATATGGGGACAAATGGAGGCGAGTTCCTGTCAGCGTTCAAACCTTGGTGCATTAGTAACCGCAAAGCTCCTGTTCTCTCCAGCGAGATTTTCCTTGAATCCGGTAATGGATCCACCGCGAGAATCTGGAAGCAGTTCAGGCAGCATTTGAAACTTAGTTCCATGTCTTTGCTGGCCCCTATCTGCAATAATCGCATATTTTGCCAGTGGCTTTGGACTTGACGTTTAGGTGAAGGGAGGGAAAGGGCTTGGCGAGATTTGAGGACTTGTTCGTGGAGGGAAGATTTTCCAGCTTTAAGGAGCTGTTGGACAAATTTCAACTCCCTGGTTCCAATCTGTTTAGATACTTACAGATTCACAATTTTTCACACAAGGCTTTTCTCTCTTTCCCCTTGGCACCACCCTCCTCCCTGTTGAAGAGTATTTTGTCTTTCATTGGATCTGGAGGGGGAATTATATTTTGCATATACTGCCAGTTCCTATCAGCGGAGTCAGCTCCATTGGATGAGGTAAAGATGAAATGGGAGGGTGAATTGGGTCCTATTTTGGATGATGAGGTATGGAGTGAGGCTCTTCACACGGCCAACTCCCCATCCTGTTGTGCTCAGCTTTGGTTGATCCAATTCAAGATGGTGCACAGGACTCATCTGACCAAGGTAAGGATGAGCGGATTTTTCTCTGGGGTGAGGACAGGTGTGAGCATTGTTCTCGGGGACTGGCTAACCACACTTATATGTTCTGGTCTTGTCCCAAGTTAGTAAACTTTTGCGTCTCTTTCTGAAGGATCATGTCAGAGGTACCTAATGCTGATCTGGAGCCATGTCCACTGGTGGCCAACTTCAGGGTATCAGTTTTGCTGGTTCTGCAAATGGTGGTGAAGGTGGATGTCCACCCCTTTGCCTCGTTAATAGCCCAGGAACAAGTTCTGCTTGGGTGGAGGTCTCCTACCCCACCCAGTGCCTCAGCTTGGTTGTGTGACCTCATATCGATCTTACAATTGGAGAAGGTCAAGTGCATCATTAGGAGGTCAGTAGAAGGGTTCTACTTAAGATGCCAGGCATTCATTTCCTTTTTTAAAGAGCTAGTCACCGTCAATTGTTAAGGAGTTTAGCTTAGTTTTGGGAGGTTAAGTTAATTTGGGCATTTGATTGTTTGTCGTGTTCTTTGTCATTGTAACCTGAATTAGTTGTTTTATATTATTTTGCTTGTAGTGAAAAGTTTTCAATAAAAACATTTTTAAAAATAAACCTTGTAGGTACAAGGGCAGGTCAGAGGTTGGGAATTCTAAAATGAGTAACATACCTTTTGGCTCCCCAAAGCCTGTCCACCAATTAAAGGGCTCAAATCAAAAGTGTGATGAATATAATAAATTGCCATACTTTGACCTGGGTTAAAATGCTTACAGACAGTGAGCGCGATTCTCCGACCCCCCACCAGGTCGGATAATCGTCGGGGGCCGGCGTGACTCCCACCCCCGCCGTGTCCCGAATTCTCCGCCACCAGAGATTCAGCGGGGGCGGGAATCGCGCCGCGCCGTTAGGCGGAAATCGCGCCGGTCGGCGGGCCCACCCCCGGCGATTCTCGGGTCCGCGATGGGCCGAAGTCCCACCGCTGTCAACCCACGCCAGCCGGCGTAAATTGAACCACCTTTCGAAGGCGGGACAAGGTGGTGCGGGCGGGCTCCGGGGTCCTGGGGGGGGACGCGGGGCGATCTGGCCCCGGGGAGTGCCTCCACGGTGGCCTGGCCCACGATCGGGGCCCACCGATCGCGGGCGGACCTGTGGCGTGGGGGCACTCTTTTCCTTCTGCCTTCGCCATGGTCTTCACTGTGGCGGAGGCGGAAAAGACCCCTCCACTGCGCATGCGTGGGGATGCCGTGAGTGGCCGCTGACGCTCCCGCGCATGCGTCGCATGGCAAAGTCATTTCCGCTCCAGCCGGCGGGGCGGAAATCACTTCGGCGCGGGCCTAGCCCCTCAAGATGAGCGATCGGCCCCTCAAGATGCGGAGAATTCCACACCTTTGGGGCGGCGCAATGCCAGATTGATTCGCGCTGTTTTTGGCGCCGGTCGGCATACATCGCGCCGATTGCGGAGAAACCCGCCCAGTATGTCTGCTAGAACTATGATTAAACTTGAGGTAATCAGTGATTTAGCAGGGGAAGTATTTTACAAATAGATATGACAGACCATTTTACCTGTTTGCAGTTGGCGGGCTAATGTCATGGTGTAACAATTTGAGCGTGGCTAAACAAATCAAGACACATCTTGCAACAAGAGACAAAAGAATGCTGTGTGCTTTGAGAGCAGCTGGTATAGCTAATGGGAGGACCCAAGTCTGTCTGGAAAAGACATGTTGCTTTCAGGGCTCTAAGCTGAGCAGTAGGCTTTCAGCTTGGTCTTAAAAATGGTCTCTCTCTCCAAGGACTCTACACCAAGATAAACAAGTAAAGCCTGGTTGTTAACGCTATACATAAGTGGTATTTGAAATATATGGGTTGCTTTATTGGAATCTGGAGGCAAGTTTCATGAAGAAAGTTAAGATGTAGTACTTGTTAACTTTAAGGCTTTGTTGCTAGTGTGTTTAATTCTGTGTTCATATTAAAGTTTATTTTAATATAAAAGCTGTGTATTGGTCAATGTTATCACTCCTGTGGTTCAGTAACATTTCCTCACAATTTTACCAAATGCAAATAGTTGGGTTCTGATCCTGGACCTTAACCAAAAATTGAGGTTCTGGTCCGGAACCCTAACAAGAGTGTGATCGAATACCCTCCAATTTCCTGGTGATTGTAGCTCCAACACTTAAGAAGCTGGATATGGCCTAGGACAAAGAGGTCCACTTGATTGACGCCCCATGCATTATCCTCTCTGTCAAATTAGATAACAAAAAATAAATAAAGAGGGAAAGAGAGAATAGATTAATAGAGAGAATGAGAAAGTAAGAACATTTCTAAAATTTTAACTCTCTAACAACAATTTATGACCTGGAGGAATGAGGCTACCTTTTCACCTGTTTCCTTTCCGTATCTGAGAAGTTGATTGGTATTGCATTAATTATAATCATATTGCTAAGAGGGTACTTCATTCATAACTATCAGCATTAGCTTTCTGTGAAAAAGCTAATGCGCAATTAATGTGCAAATTCAGCAAGCTCTTGCGAAAGAAACGATAAGTTCTGGAGATTTGTAACTCAAGATTCTTTTTCTTGCATCCCTTAATCCTTTCAATTTACTGGTAATTTAGTGAATTAATAACATAATGCACCACATGGTTATTTTCCAGCAAGACTTGGCCCAATGTAGCTAAGGTTAGATTCTCAATTGAAATATCCTGAAATGTTATATTGAAGTCTGCACTTTTATTTTCATATCTATGCCATTTCCAAAATAAATAATTTGGGTTCAAAAGACCGAGTTAAAGCACGTTCCATAATATTATGCAAAGTATCAAGCAAAGGGATAACAATGTAAATGCTGGAGGGTATGCCCCCACAATCCATACAACTTGCATTATATGTCTTCAGTGCTTGCATCTGCATTTGGTAATTGTTAAATCTATCACAGCTGGGGTTTTCTTTTGCTGCATTCTTTAGGCATCTTTCGCTTCATTGTCAAATATACCCAAAGCTAAAGTTAGACGAGCCAATATATTAATGCACTTTTAGTCTAACTCCATTGTCTTCACATGTCATACAGGCTTGTCCTTGTCTGCTTTATTGAAACTGTTGGTCAACTTTTGCTACCTTTCACCTCTGGTTTATTTAGCACATATTTGTTTTCCAGATTCAATCATTCGCCTTCCATGCTACCATTGATCCTTTTCATAAGCCAGAGAGCAAAAGAGTCAGCTATTATAAGGTTAAATATGTACTCAAATATGAACAAAAAAAATTCTTCTTCTTGAACAGTCACCCCCTTATATGAAGAGGATGTGTGATACAGACATACAAACAGAAACAGGAACTCGGCAAACACAATGGAGGCATGGCGGGTGGGAGATTAAAAGCAGGGGGCATTTTACATCGAGGTCTGATACAAAGTAAAAAAGCAACGAGTCCTGTGGGCAGCTGCAGTGGTACAAGAGAATCTCAACCTGTGCATTGGGAGGGAAATATCAAAATTAGCACAAGAAAGGAGGACAATTAAAAAAAGAAAGAGAAATAGGGGAATCTAGTTAGCAATATAGGAAGAGAGATATTAATTTAACTAGCAGATAGTGCAGGAAACTACTGATAACCTGATATGTGTTATGAAAGCTATTGTTAGGTTCTAGTGTTCTGCTTGATGCATAGGATCTGATGCACAGTATCTTTAGTTATGCCATATGGGATTGATAATAACAATTAAGTTGATGGCATCATCATGTGACCCCCGGCAAGCTGATTTCCATTTTAGTTTTTTTTGTCTAGGAGCAATTTAAATAAAAGATTTTTCTGGAATGTTTTTATCCACTGCCAAAAAACAAATGCTGGAATTGAGGTGGTGTAAGAAGGAGGGGGAGGAGTTAAATTTGTTTCCCCCTTTTCGAAGCACAGTATAAAACAGCTGGTTTAACAATTTAAGTGTGAACTATATTAAAAATCATCATTAAGCCTCAGCAAAAAACATGAAAGTGGCAGTGTTCTTTGTCAAGAGTAATCTGAGTTCACGTCCATTATTGCCCCACATCGAGGGTGGAATTTAATGCCACCCAATAACAAGTTTTGTTTGGGGGGGCATTTAAACAGGCAGGAGGAGAGTGGGTGGGGACCCTGCCACCTACCACCACTACCCCCCACCACGTGCCCACCACTGCCCCAATTAAGTCCGGGGTGGGAAATTAGTGGACAGCTTTCTGCTCCCTCTGCCAATTGAACAATAATAGAACATTACAGCGCAGGCCCTTCGGCCCTCGATGTTGCGCCGACCTGTGAAACCAATCTAAAGCCCATCTACACTATTCCATTATCATCCATATGTTTATCCAATGACCATTTAAATGCCCTTAATGTTGGCGAGTCCACTACTGTTGCAGGGAGGGCATTCCACGCCCTTACTACTCTCTGAGTAAAGAACCTACCTCTGACATCTGCCCTATATCTATCTCCCCTCAATTTAAAGCTATGTCCCCTCGTGCTAGCCATCACCATCCGAGGGAAAAGGCTCTCACTGTCCACCCTATCTAATCCTCTGATCATCTTGTATGCCTCTACAAAGTCACCTCTTAACCTTCTTCTCTCGAACGAAAACAGCCTCAAGTCCCTCAGCCTTTTCTCATAAGATCTTCCCTCCATACCAGGCAACATCCTGGTAAATCTCCCCTGCACCCTTTCCAATGCTTCCACATCCTTCCTATAATGCGGCGACCAGAACTGCACACAATACTCCAAATGCGGCCGCAACAGAGTTTTGTACAGCTGCAACATGACCTCATGGCTCCGAAACTCAATCCCTCTACCAATAAAAGCGAACACACCGTACACCTTCTTAACAACCCTATCAACTTGGGTGGCAACGTTCAGGGATCTCTGCTCATCCACACTACCAAGAATCTTACCATTAGCCCAGTACTCTGTATTCCTGTTACTCCTTCCAAAATGAATCATCTCACACTTTCCTGCATTAAACTCCATTTGCCACTTCTCAGCCCAGCTCTGCAGCTTATCTATGTCCCTCTGCTGTAACCTGAAACATCCTTCCGCACTGTCCAGAACTCCACCGACTTTAGTGTCATCCGCACATTTATTCACCAATCCTTCTACGCCCTCCTCCAGGTCATTTATAAAAATAACAAACAGCAGTGGCCCCAAAACAGATCCTTGTGGTACACCACTGGTAACTGAACTCCAGGCTGAACATTTCCCATCAACCACCACCCTTTGTCTTCTTACAACTAGCAATTTCTGATCCAAACCGCTAAATCACCCTCATTCCCATGTCTCCGTATTTTCTGCAATAGCCTACCGTGGGGAACCTTATCAAACACTTTACTAAAATCCATATACACCACATCACCTGCTTTACCCTCGTCCACCTGTTTGGTCACCTTCTGAAAGAACTCAATAAGATTTGTGAGGCATGACCTACCCTTCACGAAACCGTGTTGACTATCCATAATCAAATTATTCCTTTCTAGATGTATATAAATCTTATCTCTTATAATCCTTTCCAAGACTTTGCTCACAACAGAAATAAGGCTCACTGGTCTATAGTTACCATGGTTGTCTCTACTCCCCTTCTTGAATACGGGGACAACATTTGCTATCCTCCAGTCTTCTGGCACTATTCCTGTAGACAATGACGACATAAAGATCAAAGCCAAAGGCTCTGCAGTCTCCTCCCTAGCTTCCCGTGGAATCCTAGGATAAATCCCATCTGCCCTGGGGACTTATCTATTTCACGCTTTCCAGAATTGCTAACACCTCCTCCTTATGAACCTCAATCCCGTGTAGTCTAGTAGCCTGTATCTCAGTATTCTCCTCGATAACATTGTCTTTTTCCTGTGTGAATACTGACGAAAAATATTCATTTAGCACCTCTCCTATCTCCTCGGACTCCACGCACAACTTCCCACTACTGTCCTTGACTAGCCCTACTCTTACCCTAGTCATTTTTTAATTCCTGACATACCTATAGCTTTAAGGTTTTCCATGATCCTACCTGCCAAGGACTTCTCATGTCCCCTCCTGGCTCTTCTTAGCTCTCTCTTTAGGTTCTTCCTGGCTACCTTGTAATTCTCAAGCGCCCCAACTGAACCTTCACGTCTCATCTTTACATAAGCCTCCTTCTTTCTCTTGGCAAGTGATTCAACTACTTTAGTAAACCACGGTTCCCTCGCTCGACCACTTCCTCCCTGCCCGACAGGTGCATACTTATCAAGGACACGCAGTAGCTGTTCCTTGAACAAGCTCCGCATTTCAATTGTGCCCATCCCCTGCAGTTTCCTTCCCCATCCTATGCCACCTAAGTCTTGCCTAATCGCATCATAATTGCCTTTCCCCCAGCTATAACTCTTGCCCTGCGGTATATACCTACCCCTTTCCATCGGTAAAGTAAGCATAACCGAATTGTGGCCACTATCACCAAAGTGCTCACCTACCTCCAAATCTAACACCTGGCCTGGTTCATTACCCAGTACCAAATCCAATGTGGCCTCGCCTCTTGTTGGCCTACCTTGGTGCAGAGGAGGTTCACCAGGATGTTGCCTGGTATGGAGGGTGCTAGCTATGAAGAAAGGTTGAGTAGATTAGGATTGTTTTCATTGGAAAGACGGAGGTTGAGGGGGGACCTGATTGCGGTCTACAAAATTATGAGAGGTATGGACTGGGTGGATAGCAACAAGTTTTTTCCAAGAGTGGGGGTGTCAATTACAAGGGGTCACGATTTCAAGGTGAGAGGGGGAAAGTTTAAGGGAGATGTGCGTGGAAAGCTTTTTACGCAGAGGGTGGTGGGTACCTGGAACGCTTTGCCAGCGGAGGCAGTAGAGGCGGGCACGATAGCATCATTTAAGATGCATCTAGACAGATATATGAACGGGCGGGGAACAGAGGGAAGACAGGTTTAGATAAAGGATCTGGATCGGCGCAGGCTGGGAGGGCCGAAGGGCCTGTTCCTGTGCTGTAATTTTCTTTGTTCTTTGTTCTTTGTACCTACATACTGGGTCAGGAAACCCTCCTGCACACATTGGACAAAAACTGACCCATCTAAAGTACTCGAACTATAGCGTTTCCAGTCAATATTTGGAAAGTTAAAGTCCCCCATAACAGCTATCCTGTTACTTTCGCTCTAATTGAGAATCATCTTTGCAATCCTTTCCTCTACATCTCTGGAACTTTTCAGAAGCCTATCGAAAACTTCCAACAGGGTGACCTCTCCTTTCCTGTTTCTAACCTCAGCCTATACTACCTCAGTAGACGAGTCCTCATCAAACGTCCTTTCTGCCACCGTAATACTGTCCTTGACTAACAATGACACACCTCCTCCTCTTTTACCACCTTCCCTGAGCTTACTGAAACATCTAAACCCCGGAACCTGCAACAACCATTCCTGTCCCTGCTCTATCCATGTCTCCGAAATGGCTACAACATCGAAGTCCCAGGTACCAACCCATGCTGCAAGTTCACCCACCTTATTCCGGATGCTCCTGGCGTTGAAGTAGACACACTTCAAACCACCTTCCTGCCTGCCGGTACACTCCTGCGAACTTGAAACCTTACTCATGACCTCACTACTCTCAACCTCCTGTATACTGGAGCTACAATTCAGGTACCCATCCCCCTGCTGAATTAGCTTAAACCCTCCCGAAGAGCATTAGCAAATCCGCCCCCCCCCCCCCCCCCCCGGATATTGGTACCCCTCTGGTTCAGGTGTAGACCATCCCGGTTGTAGAGGTCCCACCTCCCCCAGAATGAGCCCTAATTATCCAGGTATCTGAATCCCTCCCTCCTGCACCATTCCTGTAGCCACGTGTTCAACTGTTCTCTCTCCCTATTCCTCATCTCGCTAGCGCGTGGCACGGGTAACAACCCAGAGATAATAACTCTGTTTGTTCTAGCTCTAAGATTGAGGCCTTAAGTGGGCAGTTAATGCCCACCCAGGGTATTCACCCAGCAGCAGGCGGGGATGGGGCTCTTTCATTCCAAGGCATTCAGTTCCTGATTAATGGATCCAGCAAAATTAAGGAGCAGCCTGCTGTGAGTCACCCCCTCCACTGCCCAGTTAAGCAATTTAATGTGGTGGGCCATTCCAAAGGCAGGTGACATGGGTGCCTTGCTGAGTCTCCATCAGGCAGGTGAGACCTCTGCCGCTGATACTAAATATGCCCTGAGAATTCCTTTCATCCATTGGTTATGAGATGGACTTTTATCTTTGAGGTAGGAAGCTTGAGTCAGGGAATTTACTGACTCAGCAGATCCATCTCCTTTAAAAGCATCCCCGCCAAAAATATTTTCTTTTTGGGGTGGCAGGGTCAGGGAGGATTTGGGCCACTACGTCCAGAGGCAGTTCAAAGATGGCCATGGAGGCAGGCGAGTACCAAGGTGGACTGTTTCAAAGGACCCTCTCAGTTCCCCGAGACTTTAACCCAGTTGCATAAAAGGCTGGTCAGCCCTCTATCCCTCACCCCTCTCCACTGCCAACTTTATGCTCCATCGAACCCCCAATCTACCCTATGCACCCACCCCCAAGCCAGCTGACTAGCCATTCACCCGGTATCATTTATGGACAGACTTCAGGAGCCATATGGAGAAGAAAGAAGTTCTGCCGATCCAAGAAAATTCTCACTCATATAATACTGAAAAAGAATGAATTCATGAAACACAGTCAAAGGTTTTAATTCCCTCAGGCCGTCAATCTGTAAAGCACAAACTTTTATTCACAAACCATATCAAAGACACCTAGGGCAGGATTCTCAGTTAGCCGATGCTGAAATCAGGGAAAGCGATTGGGCAGAGAAAAGGCCACAAAGCCGAAATCGTGGCTGGAGCCTGGATTCCATGCCCCGGTGCCTCGACTGTGGCGTCAATGCGTTCACACATCATGGGCGAGATTCTCCGACCCCCCGCCGGGTCGGAGAATCGCCGGGGGCTGGCGTGAATCCCGCCCCCGCCGGTTGCCGAAGTCTCCGGCACCGGATATTCGGCGGGGGCGGGAATGCGGAGCATTCCGCACCTTTGGGGCGGCGCGATGCCCGTCTGATTTGCGCCGTTTTGGGCGCCAGTCGGCGGACATCGCGCCGTTTCCGGAGAATTTCGCCCCATTATCTGGCCTGATCTGGTATTCTCCGGGGCCACCGCGATGCTCCGCCGGGAGGAATTGCCGACAGCGAGTTTCACTTGTGGTTTCAAAAATCAGGAAACAGGCATCGTGGCCAATGAGAGAGAGGAGGTAGGACGTGCAAAGGCACGATCGTGGGCTGTCGGTTCTACCATTGGCAGGGCTGGCTGGTTGGTGAGGGGGTGGGGAGGGATCTCTGCCAGACCCGGTGGGGGTGGGGGGGCAGCTGGGGGTGATGGGGGGGTGACCAGGGGATGGGCCATGAGGTTGGGATGATCCCCCATGGGACTGGGGTGTCCAGGCACAGCTCGCCTTTGCCGCGGATTGCAAGGTACCCATCGTGCTGCACACCCTTTGACCTGTGGTTGTGCAGAATGTCACCGGCCATATGGATGCCCCCACTCCTCCAACCCCGCATCCATCTCATCACATCTTACCCTCCCCCCGCAACCGGACGGCACCCTACGACCCACCCAAGCGCATTACCCACAGTAGCCCCTGCAGGAGGGCACAGGGTGGGGTCCGCAGAGCGTACCACCGGCATGGATAGCAGCAGCTACCAGTACCCTTTGCAGGAGAGATGGATGCCAGAAGCCCCCATGGTGCTGCACACCAAAAGGGCCGGGGTGGGGAGGGAGGAGTGGCAGCAAGAACGGCCGGGGTGGGTGTGGGGTAGAGAAGGAGGGTGGGAGGGGAACATGTGGGGACAGGGGCTGCAGTGCAGGCTGGGGACACTTGGTTGGGCATGGGGGTACGCACCATGCTAACATGCCTGCCTTTCACCCCGTACAGACAATGGACTTCGGAATCCAACCAGGAATGGTGGCCTTCGTCCTAGTCGCCGCAGCCCTGGGGGATGCACTGAGGCTGTACGGGCTGGGCTGCTAAAGGAGGGCCGCTGAGGGACAGGAGGTAGCCGGTGAGGATGGAGAGCCAGCCTTCTAACAGGTTGAGGAAGAGTGGGAGGAGGCACTGCATGAAGCCTCGAGTGTACCGGCATCGCCTGTCATTCGAGGAACTGCTGGACTGGGTTTGTCATTGAAGACTCTGGCTGAGTAGGGGGATAGTGCAACATATCTGCCAGAGCATGGTACACCTGGCATCGCTGGAGTATGGGGAGGGCACCTGGGCTACTCCATGGGATGGGGGTGCGAGCAGAGCGAACTCCTGAGGCTTTCCCGCCAACTGGCACTGCCAGTCCTGGAGGCCCACCCCTGTCCCCACCAATCTCGATACTCATGGCCATGGAGCACAGGGAGTGGGCAACCTTCCTCTGGGACTGCGCCACATCACACTTTGACTGTACCACCACCTTCTGGGTCTATGCCACATCAGCCAGTGGCTGTGCCACCTCGCTCTGGGTGTGTGCCATGTGAGCCAGCGCCTGGGCAATGCTGCTGCCACGCTCAGCCATAGCCTGCTGTGACTAGGCTACACACGGAAGCGCCACCGCAATGTCTAGGTTGCCCTGGTGCATGGCTGCCTGTGAGAGGGCAGCCCTATCCTGGGCCTCGACCACCGCCCGCGCAGATTGCCCCAGGCCTTGGCCCGCGCAGATTGCCCCAGGCCTTGGACTTCCTGGACCAAGGACAAAACCTTCTCTCTTTCTCCCCCCCCCTCCCCCATCATGCTGTGGCTCAAGGCCTTTAGAACAGAGAAAGTGGGGTCTGTTTAAACTCAGCGCTAACTTTAAATAGCGCTGCTGAGTTCAGGTTTTCCATCTGTGTGATTTGCATCCTTCCTCCTTCCCTATTCTGGCAAAAACTGAACCTGCTGGAAACGGGTGCAGGACTTCCATAACCATGTCCCAGTTGTCATTTTTCAAGGCATCTGGAGTCGATCTGTGTCCACTCCAAAGATTCAGCCCTATGAGTCAGTTTGGGTCGCCCTCTCAGTAACATTAGCAGAGTTTTGAAATTGGGTTTTCCCTCCTAACTAGATGCTGAAATGGAATGATAACAATGACTCAAAAAAAGGTAGTGTTATGTTTCAAGATGTTTTGACCAATTTCTTTTCAAGCAGAGGATCTGAGGACTGAGAAGGATTTTCCAAATATAAATCTGGTGAAAAGATTTAAGTCAAATGCTGGCAGGAAGGACAACGGTAAGCACAAGAAAATCACCACAATTCAACCAGAAAAAATGGGTTAACCATTTGAGGGTAAACTCTTCATTAAAATTTAATATTTTGTTCCAACCGTTCTATGTCAGAAATATCTTTTTCTTTCCAGGTGTGGCTGTGTTTTCCACATCATTCTCTTTCTTTTAAATTCAGATTTGCATTTAATTTTCTAAGACAAAAAGGATGATATTTATAATTCTCATAAATAATGGAATGCATTTAATTTGAGATGTACATATACAAAAAATGTTTACATGCAGAAATTGGAATCCATGGGTAGCACGGCGGCTCAGTGGTTAGCACTGCTGCCTCACGGTGCCAAGGACCCGGTTCGATCCCGGCCCCGGGTCACTGTCCGTGTGGAGTTTGTACATTCTTCCCGTGTCGGTGTGGGTCTCACCCCCACAGCCCAAAAATGTGCAGGGTAGGTGGAGTGGGCACGGTAAATTGCCCCTTAATTGTAAAAAAAGAATTGGGTACTTTAAATTTAAAAAAGAAATTGAAATTCATGTTGAACATGTTTTGCATATGTAATTTTAAAAATGTAAACCTCATAATAATGAGCTCAGATGCTGCATTTGTTGGAGCTACTGTCTTGTTATTTGTAATAAATTACTAATTCAATCATAATGGTTTTGGTTTACAGATTAGTTTTTGAACAATCAAAATTATAGCCAACTAAATTTCATAATTTAAGAGTGAGTATTCTTAAGGAGATTGTTTATTGGCAGCATGGTGGCCCAGTGGTTAGCACTGCTGCCTCACAGCACCGAGGAGCCGGTTCGATCCCAGCCCCGGGTCACTGTCCGTGTGGAGTTTACATTTCTACCCGTCTCTGCGTGGGTCTCACCCCCACAACCCAAAGGTGTGCAGGGTAGGTGAGTTGGCCATGCTAAATTGCCTCTTAATTGGAGAGAAAAAGAATTGAGCACTTTAAATTTAAAAACAAAAAATAAGTAAATAAATAAGATTGTTTATTACCGAGCTGACCTTAAATCAGAAAAAATGTATTACTGTTTTGGATCTCACAATATTCGAAATAATTGCTAGACAATTGCACAGTAGGACTATTGTTTTTTATCTAGGAACATAAGATAGTCAAACCCCCAAGACCAACCAATTATCATATCTACCACATTGGTTTAATTGGCAAGCAAAGCTGAACTTCCTTATATGATTATTTTAACAGTAAGTATCAATTAGGTGTGCGTCACAAACTGTATTTTAAAGCTGCACATACACAGAGACCTTTCCTCTGGATTAAAATATAATGCAGGAAAAGGTTCAGTTTAAAGCATATTGTATAAACAATACAGACTTGCTGGACTTGGCTTCAATCCTAATCAAAAATGCGGCAGCCCACACTTGGAACAGCACCAGCTTAGTGTGGAATTGTTCCAAGTCGGCAGTTGATCCAAATAAATTTGTCTTGATCACTCGTTAGTCACTGCGTTGCAAAGAAAGCATACTGCGTATGTTGTACCACTGGGCCAGCATGACCAGATTAATTCTATTTTTGCACTTGTGTAGGAAACAGGCCTGATTGCAAACTAGACTTTTTATTTGCAGGTGCGGTAGATCACTGTAGCCCCTATTGCCAGTTAACAGAGTGCTGATATAATGATGATGGCTCCATTCTTTATGGGACACATTTCAGCAGGTCGGTGAGGTTCTCCATTTCCCATAGGGGCAGCAATGCTGGAACACACTCACCTTAACAACAGAGATGGTTTCTAATTACACTCTCTTCTGATCGTTTTGATTCAGACATAATGGAATTGTGCTTTTGAATGAATCCCTCTCCCAATCCCATTTTAAAACATGGATATTAAAATAGAAAGCGCTGAGCAGATGCCAGGTGCTTCACCACAAGGGAGAAGAAGAATCATTGGGAGGACTCGGTTTGCACCTCTTAGCATCTGCTTATAGCTTTGTGACCAGGCCTCCTGTTTGACTGTTCAGGAAAAGTACAAGAGGTTGTTTTTTTAAATCAAAATGTTTCTTTTTTGTATTTTAAGTGTTCATATATTTAAGTTAGAGCGAGTTTCAATACTCACCAATAACGATTCAGGGTCAGGTATTGTAAATTGTACTAAAAATAATAATTTTTTTTAATTGTCACAAGTAGGCATACATTAACACTGCAATGAAGTTACTGTGAAAAGCCCCTAGTCGCCACATTCCAGCACGTGTTCAGCACAGATGGAGAATTCGGAATGTCCAATTCACCTAACAAGCATATCTTTCGGGACTTGTGGGAGGAAACCAGAGCACCCAGAGGAAACCCACGCAGACACAGATAGTGACCCAAGCCAGGAATCGAACCTGGGACCCTGGAACTGTGAAGCAACAGTGCTACCCACTGTGCTACTGTGCTGCCCACTGTCATGTGAGAGTACCTTTAAGAAATGGGTGTTTATAAATGGGTGTGTATATAAATATCTGTAGTGAGAATACCTTTAAGAAATGGGTGTTTACTACTGCAGTGATGTCAGAGAGGGTGGAGCTGGGCTGTCTGTCAGCTTTTTACTTTTGTTTTACACTGTTTGCTGCAGGGTGTGTTTTAGTTTTGTTTTCAGTGTTGGAGCTGAAGCCAGACCAAGCAGGTGTACTGCTGTTCTCTCTGCCATCAAAAGACTATCTCTTGAACATTTGGTGAATTCAGAATTATAAATGTTCTCAGTAGTGAATGTAAACCTTATGTGCTTCTGTTAAAAGGTGTTTCTTGGGTCTTCTGGATGTTGTTTGGGAAGTTATTAAGGATTACTTAGTGTATTCTTTGGGGGTTGAATTTGAATTGATGGTTGCTAAGATCTTCACTGTATGTTTTAAAAAGGTTAACTTGAGTTCATAGAATAAACATTGTTTAGCTTTAAAAAATACTTTTCCATTTCTGCTCTATCACACCTGTAGAGTGGGCCGTGTGCTCCCCATACCACAATCTATTAAAAGTTGTGGGTCAAGTGAACTCCATGATACGCTTTGGGGTTCTCTAAACCCTGGCCCATAACACCACTAGTGAACTCGTTTGACGTTGGCCGCAATGGGAAAGCTGCATCGAGCTGTATGGATAGAGGAATACCAAAGCAAACAGTCCCTGTTTGAGTCTCACTCTTTATTGTAACTCCAGCCACAAGGAAACAATGTGAAATCTGTGTCTTACCAATATCCTATGCGTATTAATAGTACTAAGGAATTCTATGATTCTGATGTGCAAACAGCTTTTACATGTCCTGTATTTTTGAAAGAGCACTCCACTAACAAAAGCAAATTACTGCGGATGCTGGAATCTGGGGCGTCATTCTCCGACACCCCCGCCAGGTCGGAGAATCACCGGGGGCTGGTGTGAATCCCGCCCCCGCCGGTTGCCGAAGTCTCCGGCACCAGAGATTCGGCGGGGGCGGGAATCGCGCCGGTTGGCGGGCCCCCCCGCTCGATTCTCCGGCCCGGATGGGCCGAAGTCCCACCGATAAATTGCCTGTCCCGCCGGCTGGATTAAACCACCTTTTGAACGGCGGGACAAGGCGGCGTGGGCGGGCTCCGGGGTCCTGGGGGGGGCACGGGGCGATCTGGCCCCGGGGGGTGCCCTCACGGTGGCCTGGCCCGCGATCGGGGCCCACCGATCCGCGAGCGGGCCTGTGCCGTGGGGGCACTCTTTCCCTTCCGCCTCCGCCACGGTCTCCACCATGGCGGAGGCGGAAGAGACTCCCTCCACTGCGCATGCGTGGGAAACTGTCAGCGGCCGCTGACGCTCCCGCGCATGCGCCGCCCGGGGATGTCATTTCCGCGCCAGCTGGCGGGGCAACAAAGGCCGTTTCCGCCAGCTGGCGGGGCGGAAATTCCTCCGGCGCCGGCCTAGCCCCTCAATGTTGGGGCTCGGCCCCCAAAGATGCGGAGCATTCCGCACCTTTGGGGCGGCGCGATGCCCGTCTGATTGGCGCCGTTTTGGGCGTCAGTCGGCGGACATCGCGCCGTTTCGGGAGAATTTCACCCCTGAAACCAAAAAGAAAATGCTGGAAAATCTCAGCGGGTTTGGCAGCATCTGTAGGGGGAGAAAAGAGCTAATGTTTCGAGTCCAGATGACCCACTATCTGCACTGCACTAACCCCATTCAGTACTTTTCACATGATTAGTTTAAATGCCCCAGAAAAAAAATTCACAATACATTTTTTCTTTGCGCATATAGTTTTAGTTAGAGATTCACTTAGTGCTCATACACACCTACTAGACATTGCAACCATTATTATGTTGTTCAGTACCATACTACAACTTTTGATATTGCTTGTCCAATCTCTGACATCAATTTGTTGTTACAATCTGCTGTATGAGGAATGAACATTTGCAGACAGCCAGTTAGGGAGAAAATTCCTTGGGTGTCACTTAGATAATGTGATCACAAGATGTTTCCATTTCTGCCGTCAGTTTAAAATGCCACTGCTGAGCAACCCAAAAAGTTGAAATTGGGTCTGCACCACGGCTGGTTGGTGGAGCACATAGTGAGTATCTCATGTTCGGGTTTCCTAAGAATCAGTCTCATCTAGTGAACCTGTTGTTTGATGTCTAATCTGATGAAACTACCATTCATGCATTAAATATGAGGATCAATATCTTTTAATTACACGGTTTTGTATAGCCACAATTTTAACCTAGTCGTCTGGTTGGGTTTCATGCCAAACGTTTGCTTTACATACCTTGTTTTTGTTTTCTTTTTTCTAAATTTTGTCATTCATGGGATGTATGCATCATTGGCTAGGCCAACATTAGTTGCCCATCCCTAATTGCTCTTGAGTGTCTGCCTATGCCATTTCAGAGAGTCAACCACCTTGCTGTCACATACAGGTCAGACCGGGCAAGGATGGCAGATTTCCTTCCCTGACCAGATGGGTTTTTACAACAATGATAGTTTTGTCTTCACCATTACAGAGATTTCATTAACTGAATTTAAATCCCACCAGCTGTTTGTGGTGGGATTTGAACCCTCTGGGTTACTAGTCCAGTGATAACACTACCACACTGCGTTGCTTCTTCTAAGAGCTGATTTAGCTCAGTGGGCTAGACAGCTGGTTTGTGATGCAGAATAAGGCCAGCAGCGCAAGTTCAATTCCCGTACCAGCTTACCGTACCTGTACAAGCGCCGGAATGTGGCGACTAGGGGCTTTTCACAATAATTTCATAATTGTGACAATAAAAGGTTGTTATATTATTAAATTCAATGAAGAGTAAAGTTAGGCTAAGTGTAAAACAGGAATGTTATATTCCAGAAAGCAAGTAGTAGAAGGATAGAACTGGAGTCAATCTTTACACTTTTATAAGAATTCATTTACAATGTTACACATTATAAGGTTACACCTCCTAATCCAACAACCACAGCTTCAGTCTGTATCTACTCAAGTGAATCCCCCAGTTAATGCCCAGCATCGTCACACAGTTAAACACAATTACTGTACAATTAACTAAGTCTAAATCAGAAACTGCCCCAATTGGCCCAAACAAACTAGATTAAAATATTTGTGTGTTTGGAGGGGATGGGGGTGCTGAGGAGTTTGTTATCCTGAAGATTAATTTGCATCTGTGTTCCTGCTGAGTCCACAGGACACCTTGTAAGCAAATAATCTCAACCACCAAGGTTAAACTGGAAGTGATGGCTCTGGAGTCCATTTCCATTTTAACTGAAGCAGTTTAGGGACAAGCGACTAACCTGCTCCAAAGAGGTGGGTCTGTTACTAAAAATTTTAATATGGCTGTGTACCTCCAATTTAACAACATTATTACTTTTTGCAGCCGCAGGCCAGGTATCTCAGGCCTTGGGATACCCAGCAGCTGAAAGAGACAAAATTGCCCAGACGCATCAGATAAATGATTTTACAGCTCTGCTTGTGGGCCAGGAAAAGAGAAGCGCTTCAATATGGTCCACCAAGCTTACCTGCTTCCATCTTTGCAATCAAACCCCAGTGTAATTGGGCCACCATGCATGACAAAATTCCTGATGTACAACTCCCCCATCATTAGCTGAACCCCCCTCCCCAAATGGCTGCTCCAAACCCCAAGCTCCTCTAGATGTCCCATTTACTTTGCTCTTCAGATTCCTTCACACCTGCCAGCTTCTCAATCTTGTACAAAATCATTATCCCCTCTTTGTTATTTTTATTGAGTATCACTATCTGAAATTCAGAATTCCATGTGTCCCTTGTATGGCTATTAGATTCAAGTATGCAAAAATTACAGGAAAGGCATAGCTAATATATTGGCTGTATTAGCTATATTAGCAGAGCCAAGAAGGTGAAAAAAGAGGGCGGAATTCGCTCAGCCTGGAGCGGGGCATGAAAATCACTGCGACCGGTGCGAATCGTGCCACGCCGCCCCGATGCCGGGAAGAGATTCTCCGCAGAGCGGAGAATCGGCGCTATTGGCGCAAGCGCAATCAGCTGCTCTACAGGGACCCCCCGGCAATTCTCGGCCGTAACAAAAAACCTGAGTCCCGCCGGCGCGGTTCTAACCTGGTCTTAGCTGGCGGGACCTCAGCGTGGAAGGGTCTGGGGGCAGCCTGTGGGTGGGGGGGGGGGGTCCGACCACGGGAGGGGCCTCCGTTGTGGCCTGGCCAGCGATCGGGGCCCACCGATCGGCGGGCCGGCCTCTCGGGCTGGGCGCCTCCTTTCTTCCGCGGCGGCCCCTGTAGCCCTACACCATGTTGCGTCGGGGCCGGCGTGGAGAAGGGATCAGCAGCTGGAGCGGCGTGGATCGCTCCAGTGCCGTGCTGGCCCCCTGTAGGGGGCAGAATTGCTGATCCTGAGGCCATGTTGACGGCGTCGGGAAAGGCGACGGCATTTCCGACAGCGTCAACACTTAGCCTCAGGATCAGAGAACCCCGCCCAGAATCTCACAGATCACTGATCAAAAACCAGTTCAAGAGATCCGTTTGGAGAGCAGAAAATAAAGTTATTTTTGTTTGTTGCTCACATAAAGGATTTTTGCTGTACATGTTAATTTAATGATACCTTAAAAATGTAACACCTGTCCAGTATGGATAACAACAAGCTCTGTGTAGCAAAGCTTGGTTATTTGCTAATAACCAAGCAATAACTTGGTTATTTCACGAGCACAAAAACGTCATTTATATTCTTGTTCTTAAAATGGACATAAAATGTGTTTTGGAACTTTGGGCTAAGTTTTCTCATGTGATGGTGGGCTTGGAAGGGGGGGAGCTGGGAAAATAGAGAGGAGACACATTGAGACGGCTGCTTGTTGCATTCCCACCGCCAGGAAAATTTCCCAGGGAACAGGCTGGGAAGTGGATCAGCTGCCCACTACTTGAAGGCAGGCACTCAATTAAACTGATTAAGGCCCAAATTTGGGGCGATTTCACAGTCTCGTTGGAGGTTGCCTCCTTGTGTTAAGGTGGGAAGAATCACTGGAGCCAAAGTTTCCTTGTGCTATTGACAGAGCTGTGGGCATAACAGGCCACAATTGTGGCTGGTCCTGATCCAGCGGAGGGATTTCTTCTTTTTTTAAAAAATATTTTTATTGAAATATTTGTAAAATACTATAACAAAAACAATAGGCGTTAAACATTAACATAATGCAAAAATAGATATTTCCCCGAACAGCTCTGTCTTCACAGACCACCGAAAACTAACCCCCCCCCCCCCCCCCCACCCCCCCCCCCCCCCACCCTCGGGAGGAATTTTTGGAGGTTGGCGTCGTGGTCCTGCTGATCGTGGCCGCAGATGGTTACGTTGTCGAGATACGGGAACGTGGCCTGTAACCCGTGTTGATCAACCATTCGGTCCATCTCCCGTTGGAAGACCGAGACCCCGTTTGTGACGCCAAATGGGACCCTTAGGAAGTGGTATAGTCGCCCATCTGCCTCGAAGGCTGTGTACTTGCGGTCACTTGGGCGGATGGGGAGCTGGTGATAGGCGGACTTGAGGTCCACGGTGGAGAAGACATTAAATTGGGCAATCCGATTTACCATGTCGGATATGCGGGGGAGAGGGTACGCATCTAGCTGTGTGTACCTGTTGATGGTCTGGCTATAGTCTATGACCATCCTTTGCTTCTCCCCGATCTTTACTACTACCACCTGTGCTCTCCAGGGACTATTGCTGGCCTGGATTATGCCTTCCTTCAGCAACTGGACTTCGGACCGGATAAATGTCCGGTCCTGGGCGCTGTACCGTCTGCTCCTAGTGTCGACGGGTTTGCAATCCGGGGTGAGGTTTGCAAACAAGGACGGCGGTTCAACTTTGAGGGTTGCGAGGCCGCAGATAGTGAGTGGGGGTATTGGGCCACCGAATTGAAACGTTAGGCTCTGCAGGTTGCACTGGAAATCTAATCCCAGTAATGTGGGCGCGCAGAGTTGGGGAAGGATGTAGAGCCTGTAGTTTTTAAACTCCCTTCCTTGCACCGTTAGGGTCACTATACAGAACCCTTTGATCTCTACGGAGTGGGATCCTGCAGCTAGGGAAATCTTTTGCGTACTGGGACGGATGGTCAAAAAACAGCGTCTTACCGTGTCGGGGTGGATGAAGCTTTCGGTGCTCCCGGAGTCGATCAAGCATGGTGTCTCGTGTCCGTTGATCAGCACCGTTGTTGTTGTCGTCTGGAGCGTCCGGGGCCGTGCTTGATCCAGCGTCACCGAGGCCAGATGTGGTCGTAGTGTCTCAGCGTCTTCTTCGGACCCCGTGGAGCCGTCGATGCTGGGGTCCATTGTCGTCATCCAAGATGGCGGCATCCATGAATCGCACGCGGCCGGGGGTGGACAAAATGGCCGCCCCCACGGATCGCACATGGTCGGGGGTCACAAGATGGCGGCACCCATCCTCCCCTCATGGTGGCCGGGACCCAAAATGGCGGCGCCCACGGGTCACACATGGGGCGCTGGGGGGGGTTGGGGAGCGTTTGGGATGCGCTGGACTCTTTCTTCTCCGGGGACAGTGGCGACCCCCCGGGACCGGCACACAGCCGCGAAATGGCCCTTTTTCCCGCAGCTCTTGCAAGTTGCTGCGCGGGCCGGGCAGCGCTGCCGGGGGTGTTTCGCCTGCCCGCAGAAATAGCAGCGGGCTCCCCCGGGATGGTCTGGCGTCTTAACCGCGCAAGCCTGTGAGGGAGTGGGGGGAAGGGGGTTTGTCGCGACAGGGGTCCACGGAGCCCAAGGGGCTGCCGCGCGGTCGGGGCCGTAGGCGCGGGCGTTTTGCGAGGCCACATCTAGGGAAGCTGCAATGGCCCGTGCCTCTGAGAGTCCTAGCGACTCTTTTTCTAAAAGTCTTTGGCGGATTTGGGGAGAGTTCATACCTGCCACAAACGCATCGCGAATTAACATGTCCGTGTGTTCCGTCGCGTTTACCGGCAGGCAGCCGCAGCCCCGTCCCAAAATTAGCAGCGCGGCGTAGAACTCTTCTCGCGATTCTCCGGGACTTTGCCGTCTCGTTGCGAGTTGGTAGCGTGCGTAGACCTGGTTCACTGGACGAACGTAGACGCTCTTTAGTGCTGCGAGCGCCGTTGGGAAATCCTCTGCGTCTTCTATGAGAGGGTAAATTTCCGGGCTTACCCTTGAGTGCAGGACCTGTAGTTTCTGGTCTTCTGTGATCCGGCCGGGGGCCGTTCGGAGGTAGCCTTCGAAACAAGTCTGCCAGTGCTTAAAAACTGCTGCTGCGTTCACTGCGAGGGGGCTGATCCGCAGGCATTCCGGGGCGATCCTGAGCTCCATAGTCCTTTAAGCACGCTTAATAAATTGTAGCGCACAATGACTTACGAGAGAGACGATTAGAGATGAAGTCGATGAGGCTTTATTAAGCGTGACTTGTTCCCAGCAGTTCAGCAACAGACTGGAGATGCGGGGAGAAGCCCAGGTTCTTATACTCCGCCTTCAGGGCGGAGCTAGGGATCAACAGCCAACCAGGACCCTGGATCTGTCAGCCAACAGCATCACGGCTTCACAGTCCCACATGACCCCTAATGCATACTACCACAACCGCTTTCCCTGTTGTCAACAATTCAAACTCTGCCTGAAGCTTGCGCTGCTCCCACAGGAGTCCTGCGTTCGGGGCCTCCGCATATTTCCTATCCACCCGGAATAACTCCTCCACCAATCTCTCCCTCTCCGCCCTTTCCCTCTTTTCTCTATGGGACCGGATCAATATAAGTTCCCCTCTAATAACTGCCTTCAGGGCTTCCCAGACCGTCGCTGCCGAAACCTCTCCCATGTCTTTTGTTTCCAAATAGCTCTGGATATTCTTATTCACCCGCCCGCAACCACCTCGTCCGCTAACAACCCCATGTCCAGTCTCCACAGCGGACGCTGCCCTCTCTCCTCCCCAAGCCGCAAATCTACCCAGTGCGGGCATGATCCGAAACTGTAATCGCCGAGTATTCTGTCCCCGTCACCTTTGGGATCAATGCCCTGCCCAGAACAAAAAAATCAATACGTGAATAAACTTTGTGGACGTGGGAGAAGAAGGAAAACTCCTTTATCCTCGGCCGTGTAAACCTCCAGGAGTCTACGCCCCCCATCTGTTCCATAAAGCCCTTCAGCTCCCTTGCCGCCACCGGCCTCTTCCCTGTCCTGGATTTTGACCAATCCAATTCAGGTTCAATGACTGTATTAAAGTCCCCTCCCATGACCAAGTTGTGTGACTCCAGGTGCGCGATTTTGCCTATCACACGCCCCATAAAATTATCTGGTCTGCGACCTTCAGATGTGTCTCCTGGAGCATTGCCACATCTGCCTTTAGTCCCTTTAAATGCGCGAACACGCATGCTCTCTTCACTGGCCCATTCAGACCTCTCACATTCCAAGTAATCAGCCTGGACGGGGGGCTACCACCACCCCCCCCCCCCCCCCCCCCCGCCGACTAGCCATCCCCCTTTCTTGGCCAGCCCCGAGCCCGCGCCGCCCGTTTCCCCGGGCACCCCCTCAAGCAGCAGCCGCCCCCGACCCTCCCTTTATTCCCTGAAGAAAATGTCTCCCTTGTCCGCAAAGCAGCCATCACCCCCCCTACCCCCTCCCCCCTAACACCATAAACCTAATCTCCCAAATCAAACACCAACTCAACACTAAGTCACCCCCCACCACGCTCCCGAGAGTCAGCTGATCCATGCTGACCCCGATGGCCCCCGACCCTGGTGCCGGTCAGACTATCGCCCTATTGTTCGGGCCCCTCTCCCCACATAGAAAAAGCTATTTACCAGATCACATTCCCCAGTAAGTAAACATCAGCGCTCCAAAATCCATTAGCATAACCAAAAAGCCAAACAAACACACTCACTTAAAACAGAACCCAGTTCCCCGAAGGGTGGTGCTGGCTTCACGACCCCGCTTCCCACCACCCCCCCCCCCGCCGTATCAACCACTTTCTAAACAAAGCGCCCCACAATCTTATTTAAAACAGAACACAGGTACAGACCACCGCCTCCTCCCATCTTCGAAGCATTAAGTGTCTCTTAACTCGAGTCCAAATTCTTCTCTTTGATAAATGTCCAAACATCATCTGGCGACTCAAAATAATAGTGTCGGTCCTCGTGCGTTACCCACAGCCTCGCTGGGTGCAACACCCCAAACTTCACCCCCTTCTTAACGAGGGTCGCCTTTGCCCGGTTGAGCCCCGCATGTCTCTTGGCCAGCTCCGCACCCAGGTCCTGATAGATGCGCACCTCATTATTCTCCCACTTGCTGCTCCGTTCCTTCTTGGCCCATCGCAGGACGTGCTCCTTGTCTGAAAATCGGTGGAAATGGACCAGCTTGGCCCTTGGCGGGTCGTTCGCCTTGGGTTTCCTTGCGAGGGCTCTGTGGGCTCCATCCAGCTCCAGGGCTCGAAGGAAGGCCCCCGCTCCCATCAATGACTCCAGCATACCCGCCACATACACTCCCGCATCTGATCATAGAATCATAGAATTTACATTGCAGAAGGAGGCCATTCGGCCCATCGAGTCTGCACCGGCTCTTGGAAAGAGCACCCTACCCAAGGTCAACACCTCCACCCTATCCCCATAACCCAGTAACCCCACCCAACACCAAGGGCAATTTTGGACACTAAGGGCAAGTTAGCACGGCCAAGCCACCTAACCTGCACATCTTTGGACTGTGGGAGGAAACCGGAGCACCCGGAGGAAACCCACGCACACACGGGGAGGATGTGCAGACTCCGCACAGACAGTGACCCAAGCCGGAATCGAACCTGGGACCCTGGAGCTGTGAAGCAATTGTGCTATCCACAATGCTACCGTGCTGCCCTCAATACATTCCGTAAGGCCAACGATTCTTAAATTCTGCCTCCTGGTTCTGTTCTCCAGCTCCTCCAGCTTCTCCTGCATCTGCTTGTGGCGGTCCTCCAGCACCTCCACCTTATGTTCCAGCACAGTTATCTCGTCCTCTTGGTTGGAGAGTTTTAATTCAATCTCCTGGATCGCTTTCCCCTGGGCTGCCTGAGTCGCGACCATTTGGTCGAGCGATGCTTTCACCGGGTCAAGCGTATCCCTTTTTAGCTCGGCAAAGCAACTCTTGAAAAACTCCATCTGTTGCTCCTTCGGCCAGTGAGCCACCGCTCCCTGGTCCTTGCCGTCTGCCATGCTTCACCGCACTGCCAGCTCCCCTCGCTTCCCTCTATCGGGACTAATTCATTTCACACGGCCTCTTCTGGTGCAGCTATCCATACACCGGGGGGAAACCCTCCAACTTATGTTAACTCCACTGATTTATTTCATAAAGTCCCCAAAATCCCGGGAAAAGAGGTCCAAAAGTCCGATTCAGGCGGGAGCTATCGAATGTGCGACCTACTCCTCCATGGCCTCCACCGGAAGTCTCCAGCAGAGGGAATTTACACCTTCACCCTGATGGCACTGCCAGCCTAGATTTAGTTTATTTCTCAGCGAGGATGCCACCATGTTAAGACACTCTTGCGGTACCCGGCCTGCCTCTGCAGTGCCCATCTCTTTTGGTGGGGCTGCAGAGGTTCCAGAGCTGCCGGCCCTCTGCTTTGATCTGCAACATTGAGAGCTCACCTACTATCCTTAATACACGGAGACAACCAATTAGGAGATCCTTCCCGGAATATTGCCAAGCTGGCCTCGAGGCAGGTGTATGATAGGCGGCCACCACTTCTGGTTGCGGCTATGCCTAGCTAGGTCGCACGTTCGGCAACTCCCGCCGGGAATGGACTTTTGGGCTCTTCAGAGGGGCCCTAACGGCAATTGTTCGACGGCTTCCAGTGTGGGAAGGTGACAGCAAGGTCCCCCCGACAGTGTATGGATTGGACCAGGAGTGGAGCGGTTTAAAAAGTGATCCTGGTGCAGCGGAAAGTGCGAGGGAGGAAAAGCAAGATGGCGGCGGGTGGAGACCAAGCAGCGTGGGCGCAGTGGTCGCAGGAGCAGCAGGAGTTTCTTAAACACTGCTTCAAGGAGCTGAGGACAGAAATGCTGGCGCCAATGAAGGCGGCGATTGAGAAGCTTGTGGAGACCCAGAAGGCCCAAGGGGCGGCGATCCGGGAGGTGTGGCAAAAAGCCTCGGAGAACAAGGACGAGATCTTGGGCCTGGCGGTGAAGGTGGAGGCGCACAAGGCGCTGCACAAGAGGTGGGCGGAAAAATTTGAGGACCTGGAGAATAGGTCGAGGAGGAAGCATCTTCGGATTCTGGGTCTCCCTGAAGGAGTGGAGGGGCCCGATGCCGGGGCATATATGAGTACGATGTTCAATTCACTGATGGGCGCGGGAGCTTTCCCAACGTCCCTGGAGCTGGATGGGGCTCATTGGGCCCTGGCAGGGAGACCCAAAGCCAATGAGCCGCCAAGGGCTGTAGTGATGAGGTTCCACTGCTTTATGGACAGAGAGTGTGTCCTGAGATGGACCAAAAAAGAGCGGAGCAGCAGGTGGGAGAACACGGAGATCCAAATTTACCAGGACTGGAGTGCGGAGGTGGCTAAGAAGAGGGCTGGTTTTAACCGGGCTAAGGCGATGCTCCATCGGAAGGGGGTGAAGTTCGTGATGCTGCAGCCAGCACGATTGTGGGTCACGTTCCAAGATCGGCACCACTATTTTGAAACGCCTGATGAGGCATGGAACTTTATCCAGACTGAAAAGTTGGACTCAAACTGAGGGTTTGTCGTGGGGGGATGTTTACTGTGTTTATTGCGTTTGGAGAATTTTCTTTTTGTTTTGGTGCTGGGTGGGGATGGGTGAATGGTTTTGATGTGGGGGCTGTGGGAGAGTGTGGGCGTCGGTGTTGGAGGGACAGGGCCCCGCAGAGGAAGAGGGGGGATGGAGGCCCAGGGATGGGGAGTTGGGGTAAGGCCGCAAAAAGGAGCCGTGCCAGAGGGGGCGGGGCCGGCTCAGGAAAGCGCGGGCTTTTTTTCCGCGTTAGGGAAGGATGGGGGCGGGCTGGGGGGAAGGGCGGTGCTGGAGAGGAGCGCACACTGACTGCCAAGGGGTGGGGGGATTCTCACACTGGGGGGTTGATGGAATAGCAGGAGAGGCTGGGGTCAGCAGGAGTCAGCTGACTTACGGGAGTGTCATGGGAGGAGCAAAATGGCAAGATGAGGATCTAGCAGGGGGTAGGGGATGGGAGGGGGCGAGGGGGGGAAATGGGTTGCTGCTGCATTGGCCAAAGGGGAGCTGGAAGTAGGAGAGGTAGTCGGGGCGGGAGTCCACCGCCTGGGGGACTGGAGGGTGCGGGAGGCGCGGGCACGTGGCTGGCCTAGAAAAGGAGATGGCTAGTCGGCAGGGG
Organism: Scyliorhinus torazame; assembly: GCF_047496885.1. Lineage (NCBI taxonomy): Eukaryota > Metazoa > Chordata > Chondrichthyes > Carcharhiniformes > Scyliorhinidae > Scyliorhinus > Scyliorhinus torazame. Next base: position 31,065,474 of record NC_092724.1, read on the forward strand.
AGGGGGCCGGTCAAGAGGGCCCGGATGTTCGCGCACTTAAAGGGACTGAAGGCAGACGTGGTTATGCTCCAGGAGACACATCTGAAGGTGGCAGATCAGGTTCGGCTGAGAAAGGGATGGGTAGGGCAGGTCTTTCATTCAGGGCTGGATGCGAAGAACAGAGGGGTTGCAATACTGGTGGGGAAGCGGGTGTCGTTCGAGGCACTGAATATTGAAGTGGATAATGGAGGTCGATATGTGATGGTGAGTGGTAGGTTGTAGAGGGTGCGGGTGGTACTGGTTAACGTATATGCCCCGAATTGGGATGATGCCGGATTTATGAAACGCATGCTGGGTCGGATTCCGGATCTGGAGGAAGGAAGCTTGATAATGGGGGGGGGACTTCAACACGGTGCTGGACCCAGCACTGGACCATTCTAGGTCCAGGACGGGTAAGAGGCCGGCTGCGGCCAAGGTGCTTAGGGGGTTCCTGGACCAGATGGGGGGAATGGATCCATGGAGATTTTCCAGGCCACAGGCCAGGGAATTTTCCTTCTTCTCCCACATCCATAGAGCCTACTCCCGGATAGACTTTTTCATTTTGAGTAGAGCACTAATCCCGAAAGTGGAGGGAACGGAATATTCGGCCATAGCCATTTCGGACCATGCCCCGCATTGGGTGGAGCTGGAGTTGGGGGAGGAGAGGGACCAGCGCCCGCTGTGGCACCTCGATGTGGGATTGTTGACGGATGAGGGGGTGTGCGGGCGGGTGCTGGGGTGTATTGAAAGATACTTGGAGGCCAACGACAACGGGGAGGTGCAGGTGGGGACAGTTTCTGAGGCGTTGAAGGTGGTGGTCAGGGGAGAGCTAATCTCTAGTAGAGCCCACAGGGAGAAGAGAGAGGGGAGGGAGAGGGAGAGGTTGGTGGGGGAGATTTTAAGGGTGGACAGGAGGTATTCAGAAGCCCCCGAGGAGGGGCTACTTAGGGAGCGACGGAACCTCCAGACAGAATTCGACCTGTTGACCACGGGGAAAGCAGAGGCACAGTGGAGGAAAGCGCAGGGGGCGGCATATGAGTATGGGGAGAAGGCGAGTCGGATGCTGGCACAGCAGCTTCGTAAGAGGGAGGCAGCGAAGGAGATTGGTGGAGTCAAGGATAGAGGGGGGAATACGGTGCGGAGTGCAGTGAGAATAAACAAGGTATTTAGGGACTTCTATGGGGATCTGTACAGGTCTGAGCCCCCAGCGGGGGAGGAGGGGAGGTGAACGATTCCTGGATCAGCTGAGGTTCCCGAGGGTGGAGGACGAGGAGGTGGCTGGTTTGGGGGCGCCGATTGGGCTGGAGGAGCTGGTTAAAGGATTGGGGAGCATGCAGACAGGGAAGGCCCCGGGCTGGATGGGTTCCCGGTTGATTTTTACAGGAAATACATGGACCTGCTGGGCCAGTTGCTAGTGAGGACTTTTAATAAGGGGACCTTGCCCCCAACAATGTCCAGGGCGCTGATTTCTTTGATCTTGAAGCGGGACAAGGATCTATTGCAATGTGGGTCGTATAGACCGATCTCGCTCCTCAATGTTGACGCTAAGTTGCTGGCGAAGGTGCTGGCTACGAGAATTGAGGACTGTGTCCCGGGGGTGATTCATGAGGACCAGACGGGATTTGTGAAGGGTAGGCAGCTAAACACTAATGTGCGGAGGCTCCTCAATGTGATTATGATGCCCTCGGTGGAGGGGGAAGCGGAGGTAGTGGCAGCTATGGACGCGGAGAAGGCCTTTGATCGGGTGGAGTGGAAGTATCTTTGGGAAGCGTTGCGGAGGTTTGGGTTTGGGGAGCGGTTCATCAGTTGGGTCAGGCTGCTATATAAAGCCCCGGTGGCGAGTGTGGCTACGAATCGTCAGAGGTCGGAGTACTTTCGGCTGTACCGGGGGACGAGGCAGTGGTGCCCCCTATCCCCCTTGTTGTTTGCACTGGCAAATGAGCCGCTGGCCATGGCACTGATGGAATCTAGGAAATGGAGGGGATTGGTCCGGGGGGGAGAGGAACACAGGGTGTGGTTGTAAGCCGATGACCTGTTGTTGTATGTTGCGGATCCAGTGGAGGGGATGGCGGAGGTCATGCGGATCCTTAGGGAGTTTGGGGACTTTTCGGGGTATAAACTCAACGTAGGGACGAGTGAGCTCTTTGTGGTGCATTCAGGGGACCAGGGAAGGGGGATAGACGAGCTACCGCTGAAGAGGGCGGAAAGGAGCTTTCGGTACCTAGGGATCCAAGTAGCTAGGAGCTGGGGGGCCCTGCACAAGCTCAATTTGACGCAGTTGGTGGAGCAGATGGAGGAGGATTTTAAAAGATGGGATATGGTGCCACTCTCACTAGCGGGTAGGGTGCAGTCGGTCAAAATGACGGTCCTCCCGAGGTTCCTCTTTGTGTTCCAGTGCCTTCCCATTTTGATCCCCAAGACCTTTTTCAAACGGGTAAGCAGGAGCATCATGGGATTTGTGTGGGCGAATAAGACCCCGAGGGTGAAGAGAGTGTTTCTGGACTGTAGCAGGGACAGGGGGGGCTGGCGCTGGCGAATTTGTGTGGCTATTATTGGGCTGCTAATGTGGCGATGATCCATAAGTGGGTAATGGAGGGAGAGGGCGCGGCGTCCTGTGTGGTCACGAGCCTGAGGGCGCTGGTGACGGCACCGCTGCTGCTCTCGCCGACAAGGTACACCACGGGTCCGGTGGTGGCGGCGACGCTGAAGATCTGGGGGCAGTGGAGGCGACACAGGGGCGAGGTGGGAGCCTCGGTTTGGTCACCGTTTCGGGAGAATCATCCGTTCGTCCCGGGAAGGATGGATGAGGGGTTTCTGAGCTGGCATCGGGTAGGGATTAGAAGAATGGGGGACCTGTTCATCGATGGGACGTTTGCGAGCCTAGGGGCGCTGGAGGAGAAGTTTGGGCTACCCCCAGGAAACGCTTTCAGGTACATGCAAGTGAGGGCAGGTGAAGGAATTCCCGCTGCTTCCGGCACGTGGGATTCAGGACAGGGTGATTTCGGGTGTATGGGTTGGAGAAGGCAAGGTTTCGGCGATTTACCAGGAGCTGAAGGAAGAGGAGGAGGCCTCGGTGGAGGAGTTAAAGGGCAAGTGGGAGGAGGAGCTTGGGGAGGAGATAGATGAGGGTCTGTGGGCTGATAGTCCTGAGTAGGGTTAATTCTTCCTCCTCTTGCGCCAGGCTCAGCCTAATACAGTTCAAAGTTACTCACAGAGCGCATATGACAGGGGCGAGGTTGAGTAGGTTCTTTGGGGTGGAGGACAGATGTGGGAGGTGCTCGGGGAGCCCGGCAAATCACGTCCATATGTTCTGGTCGTGCCCACCGCTGGATGGGTTTTGGAGGGGTTTTGCGAGGACTATGTCCAAGGTAATGAACGCCCGGGTCAAGCCGAGCTGGGGATTGGCATTATTTGGGGTATCGGACGAGGCGGGAGTGCAGGAGGCGAAAGAGGCCGGTATTCTGGCCTTTGCGTCCCTGGTAGCCCGGCGGAGGATTTTGCTATTATGAAAAGATGCGAAGCCCCCTAGTGTGGAAGCTTGGATCATTGACATGGCAGGGTTCATCAAGCTGGAGAGGATAAAGTTTGCCTTACGAGGGTCTGTGCAAGGGTTCTCCAGGCGGTGGCAACCGTTCCTAGACTATCTCGCGGAGCGTTAGGAGGAGGTCAGCAGCAGCAGCAGCCCAGGGGCGTGGGGGGGGGGGGGGAATGGGGGTTTCTTTTGGGGTGGCGTTTGGGTGAAGGTGGGGGGGTTTCCCTATTTGTGCTTTTAAATGTTATATGGGGGGTTATTGTATATGGGGGAAATCCAATGTATAATTTCTGATTGTTGTGTATTTGTTTCTTTTTTCTTGTTGGGGGGGGGGGTTTGTTGAAAATTTGTTGGAAAATTTGAATAAATATATATATATTTTTTAAAATGATAGGCAGCCACCATTTGGACCTGACGTCGGGATTCTGGGGCGAAATTCTCCGTTATCGGCGCAAAGTCCGCCGATCGGCGCAAGAAACGGCGCAAATCCGACTTGCATCACGTCGGAAAAATGGGTCGAAAGTCTCCGGCCCAAAATGGGCTAGCAGCGACGTGACGGGATCCACGCTTGCGCACGTGGTTCACGCCGTGCAGCGTCATACACACCGCACGGCGTGACGGCTCATAAGGCCGCGCAGCTCCCCCCCACCCGACCGGAACACCCGACCGGAACACCCGACTGGATGGCTGGCCGCTGCTCAGCCCCGAGGCTCCAGTCACGGGATGTGGAGGCGCTCCTGGACGCAGTGGAGCAGGGGAGGGACGCCCTGTATCCCGGGCACGGCCGCAGAGTTGCCCCACGCCATAGCCGGCGTCTGTGGAGGGAGGTGGCAGAGGCCGTCACCGCTGTGGCCCTGACACCATGGACAGGCACCCAGTGCCACAAGAAGGTGAACGACCTCGTCAGAGCAGCCAGGGTGAGCCTCGCCCATATCCCCCCCTCCCCCATATCCCCCCTCCCCCATATCCCCCCCTCCCCCATATCCCCCATATCCCCCCTCCACCATATCCCCCCCTCCCCCATATCCCCCCTCCCCCATATCCCCCCTACCCCATATCCCCCTCCCCCATATGCCCCCTCCCCCATATCCCCCCTCCCCCATATCCCCCCTCCCCCATATCCCCCCCTCCCCCATATCCCCCCTCCCCCATATCCCCCCTCCCCCATATCACCTGATCACTGCCTGTGTGTCTAACCATGCATGCTTCATTGTATATCGCAGGAGCAAACGTCGAGGCACCCATCCCCGCAGATGCAGACCGCCTGCAGGATCCCCCTCGGAGGCCACGGGAGACGGAGAGACCCGGACCATCCGGCATGCGACGCCCGCAGGATGCCCCTCGCACACCACGGGAGACGGAGAGACCCGGACCCTCCGGCATGCGACGCCCGCAGGATGCCCCTCGGAAGCCACGGGAGACGGAGAGACCCGTACCCTCCGGCATGCGACGCCCACAGGATGCCCCTCGCACACCACGGGAGACGGAGAGACCTGGAGCAACAGGGAGACGACACCCCCGTCACGTGCGGGAGCGACAACGCAGGCGTGTGCCACCCAGCGACGAGGGGGGCAGCCACAGGCCCCGTCACATCCGAGCCAGGACACCACTACCCAGGACACCACTACCCAGGACACCACTACCCAGGACACCCCTACCCGGGACAGCACTACCCAGGACACCCCTACCCGAGACAGCACTACCCAGGAAGACGAAATACCGGACAGTGACTCAGAGTGGATGGGTGGAGACGAACCCCCACCCCAAAGTGCCATGGACTCAGAGTGGGACGAAGAGCACGACACAACGCCACTGCTGTCACCAACACCCTCCACCATCGCAGAAACACTCACCTCGGTTGGGCACTTTACTGATGAGGCGTCTGGTACACTCACTGGTGCGCACAACACAGCCGTCCCGGTACTGCAGGTGGAGGTAGGAGCAGCAGAGGGGCCGGGCGGTCGGAGGGCAGCCCAGCCCAAGCGAACATCTGCCGCCCAGATGGATCCCGGGTTCCTGGAGTTTCCACACCCACGCATAGATCCGATGCAACCACCGACCCGGAGACGAGCGAAGAGGGTGACGGCCGGCTTGCGGCGGCTGCAGTCGCAGGTGGAGGAGTCCACCCGCGTCCAGGAGCTGGAAGTGGTGCCGGTCATGTGTGCCACCCAGGCCGACACCGCACGGGTGGCGTCCGCGGTGGAGGCAATGGGTGCGATGGTGTCAGACATGGGGAACGGTTTGCGAGGCCTGGGGCTTTCCATGCAGGCGGCGTCTGTGGCCCAGGACATGGCTGCCCTCTCACAGGAGGCCATGAGCCAGTGCCAGCACCAGATGGCAGAGGCGCTCAACGCCATAGCCCAGCCTCTGCAGGCCATGGCCCAGTCTCAGCAGGCCATGGCCCAGTCTCTGCAGGCCATGGCCCAGTCTCTGCAGGCCATGGCCCAGTCTCAGCAGGCCATTGCTGAGGGCATCGGCGCCAGTGGTCATGTGCGAGCCGGTGTTGCACTGTCACAGACAGGGTTTGCCAACCCCCTGGGCTCCATGGCTGCAAACCTGCAGACCCCTGTCGATACCAGCACAGGCCTCCAGAACTGGCAGCGCCAGATGCCGGGGGGGGCGTCGGATGGCCAGTCCGTTCGCATCCCCCACCCATGTAGAGGCCTGGGGGCCATCGGGCACCCCGAGGGAGGAGGAGGTGGTGTGGTCTGTCCCGGGTCCCCCTGAAGGGGAGGTCTGGGAACACTCGGACTCCCCCCCTTCCGTCCCAGGTGCATCGGGTGGGTAACGGGCAGGGCAGGCTGGCAGCTCGCCATCCCAGTCGCCCGGGCCGCAGCCTGGCCCATCTAGGCCAGGCCGCCCCAGGAAACGGCCGCCAAAGGGATCCAGTGTCAGAGGGCAGGAATCACAGGAGTCCACCTCCAGTTCTGCTGTACCGTCTGGGGAACCACGTAGACGTAGTCAAAGGGCCCGTAAGGCCAAACAATTAGACACTGAGTAAGTTGGCACGGGTGCAGGGCACAGATGAGTTTTAGGGGCTAGGGCACGTGCATGAACTCGTTTGGTTATTAAAGTCAATGTTATACCTACAGAAGCTGCCTTTGTGCTCTGTCCAAAGCGTGCGGGGGTGTCATGTACGTTGAGCGCAAGTGTGTGTGTGTGGTAGTATGTATTGGGGGTCATGTGGGACTGGAAGCCCTAATGTCATTCGCTGACAGATCCCGGGTCCTGGTTGGCCGTTGACCTCATGCTCCGCCCTGAAGGCGAAGTATAAGAAGCCGGTGCCTTCCCCCGCAGGCCAGTTTACTATCGGGCTGCTGGGGAACAGACACGCTTAATAAAGCCTCATCGACTTCACTCTATTCGTCTCACGGAGTCTTTGTGCGCTACAGTGTGTGAGGGGTGGTCTTACCTCAGCCCCAGGTGAGTCTGCCCCCTTCCCCCTGGGCCACCATCAACATCCCCCCGGGCAGAGGACGGGGCCGTGCGCTGCAGTGTCACAGCCGCATGCAGGGATGGTCCGGGTGGATGGTGGTACTGTGGCCATGGGTCAGACATAGTCCAACGATGTGGAGCCAGGAGCTCACCGCAGGGCGGGTTGTCATCATCCTCCATGGCCTGCAATAGACACGCGTCCACCGGCAACTGTGTGAGCCCGGCCGTTGTGCCGCAGGTGTATCGGCAATGGGTGGGTGGTGTGCATGCGGGTGGGGTGGGTGGGGTTGGGGAGGGGGGTGAGGATGCTGGGTGGGTGGATGGATGGGGGGTGTATGTGGTCAGCTGTTGCCATGGTGTGCGGTCTGTGGCCATACTACCCGATTCCCACGCCCATCTAGTCAGTGAAGCGGGCGGCTATCAGTCTGTCCCGTGCCCGCTGGGCCTGCCGGTAATGGTGGACAGCCACCCGCCTGTGTCTAGCCCGTCTGCCCTGACCATTGCCCCCATCCCCCTCATCTGGGGAGGACTGCGCCTCTTCCTGCTGCTCCTCCACTCCGCCCTCCTCTGCCTGCGGCACATCGCCCCTCTGCTGGGCTATGTTGTGCAGGACACAGCACACCACAATGATGCGGCCGACCCTATCTGACCGATACTGGAGGGCGCCCCCAGAGAGGTCCAGGCACCTGAAACGCATCTTCAGCACGCCAAAGCACCTCTCTATCACTCCCCTTGTCGCTACATGGGCATCATTGTAGCGGTTCTCCGCCTCATTGTGTGGCCTCCGTACAGGCGATGCACCGATGCACCGATGTCTGCGATATGCCGGACAGGTTCCCACTCGGTGCCTGGAATGACCCTGTTGCATAAAAGTTCAGGGCAACCGTAACCTTGACGGACACGGGGAGAGGGTGTCCCCCGCCAGTCCCCGGCACGGACCCCCCATCCCCCTCCCCGGCACGGACCCCCCCCATCCCCATCCCCGGCACGGGCCCCAACCTCCTCCCCGGCACGGACCCCCCCATCACCCTCCCCGGCACGGACCCCAACCTCCTCCCCGGCACGGACCCCCCCCCCCCATCACCCTCCCCGGCACGGTCCCCCCATCCCCCTCCCCGGCACGGACCCCCCATCCCCCTCCCGGCACGGACCCCCCCATCCTCCTCCCCGGCACGGACCCCCCCCCCATCCCCCTCCCCGGCACGGACCCCAACCTCCTCCCCGGCACGGACCCCCCATCCTCCTCCCCGGCACGGACCCCCCCCGGAGCCCAGCCCACTCTAACCACCCCCCCCGCCGCACACACACACACACAACCCGAGACACACCTCTCCCCACACATTCAGACTGCGGCCACGCCATCGCCTGCCCAGCGGCCAACCCCCCAGGCCGTCACTCACCTCCACGCTGGTCGGCGTGAACCTGGAGCACAGGTTCACGCCGATGAAAAGGAGGTTTGATTTACGTCGACGTGAACGGTCATCACGTCGACGGGACTTCAGCCCATCCGGAAGAGAGAATATCGGCAGGCCCAAAATCGGCTGCCTTGCGCACACCCGTGCCATTCTCCGACATCAGCAGCGCCATTAACGCCCCGCCGACTTTTCTCCCTTCGGAGACTTCGGCAACCGGTGGGGGCGGGATTCACGGCGGCCAACGGCCATTCTCCGACCCTCTGGGGGGTCGGAGAATGACGCCCCTGAATCCTACGGCAAAACCTAGTTCTTTTGTCTTTATTTCCTCATTAATAAAACAACCATTCAACCTGCATATAGGCGCTGGTTTAGCACAGTGGGCTAAACAGCTGGCTTGTAATGCCGAACAAGAACAGCAGCGCGGGTTCAATTCCCGCCCCAGGCTCCCCGAACAGGCGCCAAATGTGGCAACTAGGGGCTTTTCACAGTAACTTCATTGAATGCTACATGTGACAATAAGCTATTACTATTATTATATTACCCTCTCTATTATACTCTACTTGCTATGTCTATTTTGGGCGGGGGTTTCCGGCGCCCTTCCCCATGGGGTGTTTTCCAGCAGAGGAAGTTTGCCATTGACCACCGGTGGGATCGTCTGGTCCTGTCAAAGTCTACTGGGGGGATTCTCCTTTCGGGGGATTAAGTCCCCATGCCGGCGGGAAAACCGGCGTGACCCACTCTGGAGTCAACAGCCCCCCAAAAGTGCAGAATTCTCCACACTTCCAGGGACTAGGTGGACGCTGGAGGGGCTGGCACCACGACAGCCGGTGCTAAAGGGACTGCGCGAGGCCGGCATATTCTGACACATGCGCAGGGAGTTGCCTTCTCTGCGGCAGCCATGGCGGAGCCCTATAGGGGCCGGCACGGAAGGAAGGAGTGTCCCCACGGCACAGGCCCACCCGCAGATCGGTGGGCCTCAATCGCGGGCCAGGCCACCGTGGGGGACCCCCCCCGGGGTCGGATCCCCCCCCCCCCCCCGAGGACCGCCCCAGCCGACCTACCTGCCAGGTCCCGCCATGTGGGATCATGTCTAACCCACGTCGGCGGGACTGGCCAAAATCGGACGGCCGCTCGGCCCATCGGGGCCTGGAGAATTGCCGGGGGGGCCGCTGCCAACGGCCCCCGACCAGCGTGGTGTGTACCCCGCCCCGCCCAAAAAAAACCGGCACCGGAGAATACGGCAGCCGGCGGCGGGGCGGGATTCGCGCCGCCCCCCGGGGATTCTCCGGCCCGCCGGGGGGGGGGTGGTCGGAGAATCCCGCTACTGGTGTTTTGTCCGTCTCACCCGTCCAGTCACTGGGGAACCCACCGTGGAGGGAAGGGCCAGATAATCTTGAACTTTCTGTATTACCCTGTAATGCCCAATAGAGACAGATAGGACAAAATGAGCTTGGTTGCGTTCATTTACAATTGGAAACTGTTCTAATTTACAGGGCTAAACTCTTGCACATAAACAGCATCAGAAACACATTGGTCGGAATTTTCCGGCTGTTGATGCCGGAGGATCTTCCGGTCCAGCCGACTGCGCACCCCCGCCGTGGTTTTCCCGCCTCTGAGGGGCGCATTCAATGGGAAACTCCGTTGACAATGGCGGAACTAGAAGATCCCGCCGTCAGCCAATGAAGGGCCATCTCAGCTTGTGCGGAAAATTCGGTCCATTCTTTTAACACTAAAAAAGGGGCCAGATGCCTGTTTTAGAACCCATATTGTTTTTTCCTGAACGCAGCAGGCATTTGTTATTGCTGTATGCAAGACTTGGTTCACATGTGGCGTAGACCTTAAAAGACTGCTTGAGGCAGCCACTTTAAAAATCCTTACCGTATTGTGGAGCCAGGCTTAGACTCATCTGAGGCCCTTGGCTAATGTCCCATCCTGCTACTCCCTGACGGCCTGCCAGCTGCCTCTGGGACTCGGACTGGCACCTACGGCTCACCAGCATCAGCTATAGAGGCCAGAGGACCAACTTACTACAGTTCAGCTGTTGGCCATTTTCGGCACATACACTTCGAGCACACCCTGATTCAGGTTCAATCTAATTTCTAGACCATTATGGATTATAAAATCAAATTCTATAAATCATCTTGTGCGGACATTTTAGGGAGTCTGAACACCTCAATGACAGATGATTAAAATATTCACCTCAGGCAAATTCTACCATCCAATAACTTTCCAAAATAATTGTTTTTCCAAGCAAATTTTAATATTCTGGGACATATCTTTAGATTAATATCATTCCAGTTTTCTCAGCAGTGTAAAATGTTTGAGAAATACTAAGTTGAAATAAATGCTTTAAAATTATTTAGTTAGTTGATTTAGTTAGCAGAAAAAGGTTTATGTGATTCAAATATATTTTAATACTTAGGTCATTTTGTCAAAGGAAGAAATTACCTGGGTACCAGAAAACATCGCTTCCTGCACTAAATTCCACTCAAAGTCCTATAAATACTGTTGCTGACAAACAAATTGTAGGTTTGTTCTAGAACAGTAACATGTTCTCCTTGCCATACAAAGCCTGTGTTTAAATCCGCTGTATTTAGACAATCTTATACAAACGTGTCAGTAGACAACTATTTAAATTGCATGTTGCAGAAGTGTGACTCACTTTTAACAAATGATTGCAGACATTGGGTACCAAGTGATTCAATTCATTTGTTTGAAGTTTTTATGACTGCTTTTATTTCAAAAGCATTTGACAAAAAATCCTGGTACTCCCTTCCTAACACCACACGGACTGCAGTGTCTCAAGAAGGTGGCTCAACATCACCTTCTCAAGGGCAATTAAGGATGGCAGCAAATGCTGGCCTTGCCCACAACCTGTGAACGAATAAAATAAAAATTGGGGCAACAGTTCAAGTGCTAGAATAGTGCAAGATAAAATAATGGAGAGGGTCTTTATGCAGAATCATGGGCGGGATTCTCTGTAATGGAGGTAGAGTGTCCACGGCGTCGCAAACGCCGTCGCGTTTTACGACGGCGTGAACAGGCTGCTCCCACGTCGAATTCTGGCCCCTGCAGAGGGCCAGCACAGTGCTGGAGTGGTTCGCGATACTCCAGCCGCAGGTCCCGGCGCGAACTGGGCGCCGCGAGTACCGCGCATGCGCGGTTGCACCGGCGCCAACGATGACATGTGCAGTGGCGCCAGTGCCAACCGACGCACGCGCGGTAGCCTCGCGGAGCGCTCCGGCCCCTCACCAAACGGCGCCGGGGTTCTGGGGCCGGTCGCACAAGGAAGTAGGCCGGGGGTGGAGAGGCCGGCCCGCCGATCGGTGAGCACCGATCGCGGGCCAGACCCCATCGGAGGCCCCCCCCCGGCCGGGAATGGAGCCCCCCCCCCCACAGGCCGCCCCCCCCAAGCCTTTGCGACGAGTACCCGCCGGCAGCGACCAGGTGTGGACAGCGCCGGCGGGACTAGGCCGTTTACGCGTGGCCATGCGGCCCATCCGGGCCGGAGAATCGGCGGCCCGGCCGCGAATAGTGGGCAGCGACCGGCGCCGCGCCAAACACGCTGGCGTTGGAACGGCGTCGCGCGAAAAAATGGCGCGAAAGCCAATTCTCCCAGCCGGCACGGCTTCGGAGAATCCCGCCCCATATCATTTCCATATAAATTTTGGGAGAATACTTTGGAGAGGGGTCCTATAACACTGATAAGCATTTGTAGAAAGATTAAGGATATTGCACTGAGTTGTATAATTTTGGATCTTTCCAATGACATTTCTCATTTGTCTGAACTCATGTCACTCCTGCTACACCAGGGGACAGGAGAATCCTGTCAAGCAATGATTCCTTTGCACCTCAGTACAACGTGCCCTGTTACACAGCTGAGATTATCTTGTCCACCTCTCCTTCTTTTCCATTTGGTGTGTGTTAAATCAGGATCTAAGAAAAGCGCATTCTGCCATGACATGGTGATGGGAGAATGCTGGTTACAGAATGGTGTCTCTTAAAGAAGTATTCGCAATCTTCAGTAGGTTAACTGCAAGTCTTTATAACAAGTATAACTATATACGTATGTACAGTAAACAGTACAAGATAGGAGCTATCTTGGGGCTTAGGTCTTAACCCACCTCTGCTCAACACCACACAGACCCCTGGGTCATGTGCTTTCTTCCATCTCTGTGTGGCCAGGATCATATTCAGTCCCACAATAATCCTGCAAGTCACAGACCCTCATACTACACTTTGCCCAAGTCTTCATCAGTGGCAGAGTGGTATTGCCACTGGACTAGTAATCCAGAGACCCAGGATAATGCTCTGGATTTGAATCCCACCAGGGCAGTCGGTGGAATTTAAATTCAATAAACATCTGGAATTAAAACTCTAATGACGACCATGAAGCCATTGTCAATTGTTGTAAAAACCCATCTGGGTCACTAATGTCCTTTAGGGAAGGAAATCTGCCATCCTTACCTGGCCTGGCCTACATGTGACTCCAGACCCACAGCAATGTGGTTGGTTCTTAAAATGCCCTCAGGGATGGGCAATAAATGCGGGCCCAAGCCAGCGATGTCCACATCCCACGAACGAATAAAAAAAAAGGTTGGATCGAAGTTCAACAATTTCCTGGTTTTGGTCGTTAATTCTGCATTCTGAGACTTCAGTAATTCCTTCTCCTGTCGCAGCCATTTCTCGTGATCTTTACAAGAGACAACAGATGCTTGAAGTTCATCAACCTTTAATTGAAGCCGATCTTTGTTGAATTTGTTTGTACAAGTTTAACATTTAAGCATTTCAAGACCTCTTTCATGTGTTCTACTTCCTGCAAGCGACATTCCAGTGTTCTCATCACTTCTCATTTTTCCTTAACAAGCTCATCATTCATACATGAAAGCTCTGCACTGATCAGTTTTTCCTTGGCAGAGTGTAATTCCTCTGTGCTACCCTTCAAGCTCACATTCTGTAATTGCCAATTGTTTTTGAGACACTTCTTTAGTGAGAACGTCTACCTTTGCTTGCTATTCTATATTCTCGAATTTCATCTCTTTGTGTATATATCTGTTTGGAAAGGTAAGGTCTCTTGCAAATGTGAAACAGTATCCTTCAATGCTGCAATCACTTTATTGGACCTCTTGGCTTCCACCTTGAGTCGTCTCTGAAAACTGGTTCATCAGTTCTATCACTTATTTCACTTCATAATGTTCCAGATGAGGAAACTCTGACATGGGTTATGTGAAGCATCCTCTGACCTTGTAGCATGTGAATGTCTTTCAATGGTTTTCCTTTTCATTGCGAAGCTCAATTACTTCACCCTGAGATTTCTTGTAATTTACCAGAGTCTCACTGAGTTTGTTTTGCTGTCTGCCTTTCTGCTGCTCAAGATAGTCTTTATTCCATCATGTTGATGAAGCGTTAGGTATTGCTTTTTAATCTGACCCTGAAGAAAAATTAGCTGTTCTTTCAACTGTTTATTTTCTTGTTCAGCTCTTGTCTTTTCAGTGTATTACATTGTCACTACTGATAGCTCCAGCACAGATTTGTCTGAAGTAGCGTTCAACAACTTTTTTAACTCCTTATGTTTTTCTAGGGGCCCACATTGGTTCTTCCAAGATTCTTTAAAGGCCACAACTTCCTTGAGTACCTGCTCTTGTGACTGGCTGTACAGTTGGTTGCGTTTTCCCAACTCCTGCTTTGACTTGCCAACCATTATTTCCTCCTGATACCTTTGAGAAGCCAAAGCAATGGGTCTTTCTTCACCCAATGGCATGATGTGAGAGATCACTGCTCCTACACCTTACGGAGATGCATAACAAGCTAACTGTAAGGGTAACATAGGACCAAAATGTGTGAGAACTTCAAATCTAAGTAACGTTTCTTTGGCGTGCATTATTGCATTGATCCGAGCACTTCCACTTCTTGTTCTGGCACAAGAAGTTGTGTAATGGTTTTAGAATTGTTGCCACGTTTGGGATAAATCTATCAACAATCCCAGGAAGGAATGTAACTGGTTAATATTCTGAGGTGCAGGCACCTCTGTCATGGCCTTAACCTTTGAAGGAAATTTCTGAAATCCAGTGGCATCAGTTACATGTCCCAAATACTCAACGGAGGATTGGAAGAACTCACACTTGTCCTTCAGGACTCTCACACCATTGTCTCCCAATCTCTGGAGAGTGGCATCAAGATTTCAAAGATGTTTCTCTTAATTTCTTCCAGATGTCATCCAGGTAGCACTGGACTCCTTCACTCAGTCCACTCAAGTTTTGATCCATTGCTCTTTGAAACATTGCAGGAGCTGATGTGGTACCAAACTGCAATCTCCAGTACCGGAACTCGTCTATTTATGCCACAATTGTCAGAGGTTCCTGTGACCTCTTGTCCACATTTTTCTGTAAGTAAGCTTGGCTCAGATCAATTTTGCTGAAATATTGGCCTCCTGCCAATCCTGGAAACAATTTGTCAATGTGAGGGTAATGGGTACTGTTCAGCACACAACACTGGATTTATGATTACCTTGAAGTCCCTGTAAATCCTTACAGATCCATTTTTCTTGATGACTGTGACCATTGGTGTGGCCCATTCACTGATGCTGACAGGTTCCAAGACTCCGGACTTCACAAGTCGCTCTAACTCAGCCTCCACCTTTGGTCTAATAACATATGTTACAGGCCTTGCCTTCAAGCATTTTGCTTGGCTTCTTTCTTTTATTTTCAGTTTAACTGTAATAGCTTTCATCCTCCCTAATTCACTATTGAACACAACAGTGCGCTTCCTTAAAATTTTCACGAGGCCGAATTCTCTATTGGTGATCATGTTAACTTCGGCCTAGTTCAGTCCAATCTTCTCCAGCCATGTTCAACCCATCAAGCTTTATTACATGTAGAGACAAATCTGCTGTTTTCTCATTAAGTTGCACAGTTACTTTAGTGCAGCCTTTCAGTGGAACCACTTCTCCTGTGTATGTCTTCAGGACCATCCTTGATGGCCTGAAGGAAATATGTTTAAATTTCTCCTTCTACACAGTCTCTGGCACCAACGAGACTGCTGTCCCAGTGTCAACCTCCATCCTTACTGGCTGTCCAGCAGTTGGGTGACAGCATCTAGCAACAATGGCTCAGACATTAAGTGACAATTCCTCCTCTGACTGTGAGTCACTTTGTTTTCCTTGACCCTTTTACCCAGCATGGGCATTTCTCCCTTTATTCTGTTTAAATGCTACTTTGGTTTGTTCTTGCTTCTTATTTTTACTGAGAGGTTTCTTTATCTTCCTACAGGTGTGCTCTGTGTCTTTTTTTTCCCACAGCTTCAACATACTCGTCTTTACACTCACATTCAGCAGCAGAATGCCCTGGCTTTGCACATCGGTAACATGTACGAATCTCAAGGGGCGAAATTCTCCCCCAACGGCGCGATGTCCGCCGACTGGCGCCAAAAACGGCGCCAATCAGACGGGCATCGTTCCGGCCCAAAGGTGCGGAATGCTCCGCATCTTTGGGGGCCGAGCCCCAACATTGAGGGGCTAGGCCGGCGCCGGAGGGATTTCCGCCCTGCCAGCTGGCGGAAATGGCGTTTGTTGCCCCGCCAGCTGGCGGAAATGGCGTTTGTTGCCCCGCCAGCTGGCACGGAAATGCGGCGCGTGCGCGGGAGCGTCAGCGGCCACCGACAGTTTCCCGCGCATGCGCAGTGGGGAGAGTCACTTCCTCCTCCACCATGGTGGAGACCGTGGCAGAGGCGGAAGGGAAAGAGTGCCCCCACGGCACAGGCCCGCCCGCGGATCGGTGGGCCCCGATGGTGGGCCAGGCCACCGTGGGGGCACCCCCCGGGGTCAGATCGCCTCGCGCCCCCCCCCAGGACCCCGGAGCCCGCCCACGCCGCCTGGTCCCGCCGGTAAATACCAGCTTTGATTTACGCCGGCGGGTCAGGCAATTTCTGGGCGGGACTTCGGCCCATCCGGGCCGGAGAATTGAGCGGGGGGTCCCGCCAACCGGCGCGGCCCGATTCCCGCCCCCGCCCAATCTCCGGTACCGGAGACTTCGGCGGGAGCGGGGGCGGGATTCACGGCGGCCAACGGCCATTCTCCGACCCGGCGGGGGGTCGGAGAATGACGCCCAAGATTCCCTGGTGTGTCGGTTCAGTGGTAATTTTGTGTGTTTGAGTAGACAAACTCAATTGCTGAACTTCCTTGCAACCAGCTTCGTAGGAATAGTGATTTCCATAGCCTTCTGAAGAGTAAAATTATTCTCAGTAGGCAAATATTTCTGTATCGCTTCGCTGCATAGACAACAAACCAACCTGTCCCAAATAGTGTCATTCAGCATATCTCCAAACTCACAATATTCTGTGAGTTTATTTTATAAATTTAGAGTACCCACTTAATTTTTTCCAATTAAGGGTTAATTTTAGCGTGGCCAATCCACCTACCCTGCACATCTTTGGGTTGTGGGGGTGAAACCCACGCAAACACGGGAAAAATGTGCAAACTCCACACGGATAGTGACCCAGAGCCAGGATTGAACCTGGGACCTCGGTGCCGTGAGGCAGCAGTGCTAACCACTGCGCCAACATGCTGCCCTCTGTGAGTCTTTTAAGCGCAGCCACGAATTGCACGGCTGACTCCCCCTCTTCTTGGTTTCTTTTATGGAATCTAAAGTGTTCTACAATCACCATGGGCATCGGTGAAAAACATGCTTGCAAAATATCTACAATCTGCTTGTACGTCTTTAATGTCTGGCTTCTCAGGTCGCACTAAACTACAAAGCAGGTTAAACGTGCTCAGGAAAGTGGGCACCATAATAGCTTCGGCTATTTTGTTAACCTGAACAAAATAGTCAAAACACTCAGTACAGGAACTCCATCGCTCTACATTTTCATCAAAGGGTCCCTCAATGCCGAAAACTCCCTCCATTTTTCTACTAATGGAGGCTTCCCGTACGCATACTTCACATCTGCATTTTGAGCAGCTATCTTGATTCCCTGATACACGAGGCAACAACCTGAGCTTCAGCCTCTTATTTATCACAGACAGCTATATAATCTGTTCTACAGGCCGATTATTGTTACTCACGCCCAGCGAGCTCGTTAGTTCTCTGTAGTACATGTCGCACCGGGTAAAATGTTTTCCTTTCAAACTTTTCTATTTTTTCGACTTTCCTCTGTAAGTGGGTGACTAGCCAACGTACGTTCATAGTCCTTATCGCCAATTTTTAAGTTATGTTTGGAGTTGTAATACTAGGGAGCACAGAGGTTTAGAACAAGGAAACTTTATTTACACTATGTTATGCCTGCATGGTTGTTCTCTCTCTGTTTCCCGCACTAGAACTTATGAAATCTCTTCCGGTGAATACATTAATACAACAAAGCTTCACTAGTGCTCATAATGAAAATACATAACAATCCCCATTTGACAAATTTTGTGACCTGATTTTAATGACGATCCACAGAATAAGTAAATGTCACGAGATTTCTCCCCGCTTCTGGCAAAGGGGTTAAGAATTTATAAGGGCCAATTAGTCCTGCTCTTTCTAAATTACTACTTGTAGGTTATACTTTATTTTGTTAATCTCTCTCTCTTTCTCTCTCCCTCCAAAGATGCATCATTAGTCAAACATTTCAAGGAAAGAAATGTGAAATTTCTCCCTGGCCCTGGACATAATCAAGTGAAAATTCCAGAATGTGAATCTAACTTGACTTCAACATTATGCAACTTTGAACAGTTGCATTCCATAGAGAATATTGCCATTGTTCCAGCAGTTCTGGAACAGAGTACTTAATTATCAATGAGTAACGGCTCAGGAAAAATGTAATTTTTATTATGTTGTACAGGATTTGCACAAATTGCAACTCCACCAAAACGGAGGGGCTGGTACAAAAATTGACAGCCATCAATGTGTGCCCTGGTCAAGCCCCCAATGCAATCATTCTGTTACAGAGTGATCCATGAAGCTACAGACATCATAAATGGCATCACCTGCCTACTGGGCCTCAGGAGCACACCCATCCCCAACATCCCCCAAACCCTCATTCCCCACCTTGAAGATTTACTCAATACACTCACTTTCTCCTCAACTAGAGGTGGAATAACACAGGAGAGGAGACGAGCCAGCAGCAGTTCCATGCCTGATACCTAATTCCAAACAGTGCCTTATGTAATAAGTTATTCTTGAGCCAACCTTTTGGCCCAAGGAAGCACCAGGCACCAGGACTAAATAAATCAGAAAAAGTAAAATTCCTGCCAGAAAAATAATAGATGAAGAAATGCAAGAGAAATGGGAGACATGTTGGGCGGGATACTCCCCCCCCCCCCCCCCGCCCCCCCCCCCCCCCGGCTGGGTCGAGAATCCCCGGGAGCTGGCGTGAATCCCGCCCCCGCCAGTTGCCGAATTCTCCAGCACTGGATATTCGGCGGGGGCGGGAATTGCGTCCCGCCGGTCGGCGGCCCCCCCCCCCAGCGATTCTCTGGCCCACGATGGGCCGAAGTCCCGCTGCTGTCATGCCTGTCCCGCTGGCGAGAATCAAACCACCTCTCTTACCGGCAGGACTAGGCGGCGTGGGCGGGCTCCGGGGTCCTGGGAGGTGCCCCCGCGGTGGTCTGGCCCGCGATCGGGGCCCACCGATCCGCGGGCAGGCCTGTGCCGTGGGGGCACTCTTTTCCCTCCGCCTCGGCCACAGCCTCCGCGATGGCCGAAGCGTAAGAGACACCCGCCCCTGCGCATGCGCGGGGATGACGTCAGCGGCCGCTGGCGCACCCACGCATGCGCGGACTTCCACCTTCCGGCGAAGTCCTTTCGGTCCCGGCTGGCGTGGCACCAAAGGTCTTCCACGCCAGCCGGTGGAGCGGAAACCACTCCAGCGCGGGCCTAGCCCCTCACGGTGAGTGCTTGGCCTCTAAAGGTGCGGAGAAACCTGCACCTTTGGGCCGGCCCGACGCCGGAGTGGTTCCCGCCACTCCATCCCACCGGGACCCCTCGCCCCACCGGGTAGGGGAGAATCCCAGCCCAGGTACACTCTGGAGTTTGTGAGTCTACTGTATCTTTGCCTCTCCGCTGCAAGTATGAGTACAGATAATTCACATTATGAAATGATCATATTCTGCAAGATTAGATTTATTAATTTGGTACTCATTAACTTTGCCACATAGGGCACGATTCTCCGGAAAGGTTTCTAAGTGTGGTAGGGAGCGGGAACTGCTGCAAGCATTGTGGCACTTAGCCCAGCGAGGCCCGCAACACTATTCAACATTAATTGGTCCACTTAACGAGGTCCCACGGGCTTCTCATTCAAATGAAGGCTTGCCAGCCAATTCGCCAGACTGCGCTCACCAGACCCCCACTTACAAGGTTGAGCAGCACTTAAGCTGCACTTGCTCAGCCAACCCCAGCCAGCTCACAACAATGGCGCCGAGGAGACCAGCTCCAAGATTCGGCGATGCAGATGTGGGGAGGCTCCAGGAGAGATGTCCTGTTCCCCCAAGCATCCTGGGAATGGTCATGGCGTTGTGGAGCTTGTCCCAGTCACAGGTGGGCATTGTCGAGGTGCTGCAGAGCATGGCCCAAACACTGAGGAGTATTGCTGAGGGAGTCGACACAATGATGCAGACATCGGGGAGTCGCCAGGGCTGGCAGAGCCAGATGATGCAGGGGCAGCCTGGCTCGAACAAGCTGCCTCCCCCAATCCCAAGTTGAACCCCAGGGCCCAATGAGAGGGCCCTGGCTGCCAACCCAGACCCGACCCATGGAGTGGCGACGGTGTCCACCAGCTCCCCTGAGTTCTACCCCTCAGATGAGGCCGCATCTCACAGTCAGCACACGGGGCAGGGTGGCTCAGCTGTGCATGTGTCGTCGACAAGTGGGCCGGGGCCCTCCGGCCTCAGAGCCCCCAAAGGATGGGTGTTTGGACGTTGGCTGTTGCATGTGTGGTGTTGTCTCCTGAGCGTCCGCTACCTCCTGCCGAGCACTGGTGTGGGAAGCCCAGCGTCTCCATGTCTTTGCCTGTGAGCAAAGATGGCTACTCCCCTCCTCTGCTCCCCACAGAAGTCCTTCTGCCAGGTTCACGTTTTTCAAAAGGAGTACTAATCGGTGCCAGCATGACCACTTGCTGGGGAGGCCGACTAATGAGGGGAGGCCGTTGGTTATGGGGCGGCTCCTGTTAATTGTGTGGTAATAGGGCTTAAGTGGTGATAATTGGTTTCTCGCCAATTGCCAGTTGCATCACAAACTGTTTGGCGCATGGCGCGGTTCTCGTTTTCGGCCTCTCCTGCTATTCATTGGCCTCGTTTCGCTCGAGCAAGAGTGCAACAAGGCCGGAGAACCGCGCCCATAATACCAGGGGTTGACTCATTGAACGCTTCTGATCAACAGTTTGAAATAGAAAAATATGCAAGGTTCAGTTTGAACCAATAAGCAGCTCAACTTGAAATTGAGGTATTTGCAACACTGGTTCATTATCTTTTCCCTAGGGTGTTGAGCCTGACTTGTAACTGACTATGTCATTTGCATAAATGGATAACTGTGTTTCCTGAAGCTGAACCAGAATTAACATCTAAAAATAAATAGAATTTAGAAAATTAAAATGTTAAATTGAAAGATTTGTCGAACGATTTTCTTTTCAAAATGGTTGAGTATTTCAAGTTTACGCTGTAAAAAATGGAGCACTTTTGAGAGAACAAGGTGCAGGATCAAAGCCCACAGCATAGAAACCCTTCGCGATGGAAAACAGAAAACGAAGCAACCATCAGGCGGTGACAAACCTGTGTTTTAAACTCTAAAGACTGTGGGAAGAATGAAAGACTGAAGGAGATTAATAGTTCTGAAGTACTGGAAAACATGTATTTAGAGTATGAGATAATACAGTGAATCTTTATTTCAACTGTCCTTGGAGCTTAAAAAGGGACAAGAGAGGAAATTATGATAAGTTTTGCCAAGAGTAGAATTGGTAGGAGAGTGAGTGGCAGAGTAGGCTCGATTCAAAAGCGACTGTCTCTTAGCTGACAAGTCTTCAGTTCATTTTTCGATGAGGGAATACCAAGATATCAGGCCATTAAGCAGGCTACTATTAAGTATGCATAAGTGAAATGTTGGCTAAGGAATATGCAGTCATCAAAATTAGAAAATCCCAATCTACCCTATTAGATTTTTTTTTAAATGTTGCAAAATCGCGAGAGTCTGTTTAAGTGAATCAATCATTCTAAAAAAAACACTAATTGCTGTCCCAAGACTCATTTGTAGCTGTAGTCCACAAGTACTGTGACTCAGATCAAAAGGAGCAATGAATAGGTCACCAACTAAAAATGCTGTTACTTAGCACACGGGTAGACAGCTTCAAGGAGTTCACCACCCCCAGGCGTGTTATAATTTCTAACGTTCAATAAACACAGGTTCACAAAGTTTGAAACAAGTAAATACGTGATAGGCATTGATTCACTATACCCAATAAGTAGATGTTTCCAGCCACAAACACCACACCAAATCACCACAAGAGATCAATTCTGTGACTACGAACAAAATTCTGTTTCTGTATTGCAAGACAATGAAGAGATTTCATTAACTGAAGAGTATGAACCTGATTAAGCACAAAGAGCATCAGTTTCTGGTTTTTGAGTGGCGCAATCTTTGAACTGCAAGATCATGGGAAACCATTTGAGTATTGCAAAAATATGAGATAGAAAGCAAAACCCGAGCAGAAAGGCAGCTAGTAACGATACCGCCATTCAGGAAACACTACTATGTTTTTTCAATTTCACAGAAACAGATGCTCTTTCTATTCCACATAGATATGTTGGGCAAAGCGATTGGATAACTCAATCTTACCCCAAAATTGACTGGTTTCCCTACTGGATGGAATTCAGCAAAAAAAGGAAAAATTGAAGGGGGTGAAAACAGAAAATACATCTGTTTTGGCTGGTGTGTTGTGGGGTTGCCACGCTTTCTAATCTGCACAAAGTCTTGGAACGGCAGAAGATCCTAACAAGTTAGTAGGACAATGGCCCAGAAGGTGGAGACCAGCAAGGTGTGACACAACCAAGCGTCATGACACTAAATAAGGCAATGTAAGTCACGTGTGAAGAGTCTGGGACCTCACACAGTATAAAGTCCGTAGTTAGTCTTGGAAAGTCATGGTCGATTTAGAAAACAGATGAGGTTAGGACCCCTGCAACAAATTCTGTTGGGAAGTAGAAGCCCTGGCCCAACAAAGTAGCCAACAGATTTATGGCCAAGTTGACCTCAACCGACAAGAGAGGTTAACTTCTGAGTCTATTACACTCAATGGAAGAGGTAGTTTCTTGAGAGTAGGAACATGGAATATAAATACTTCATATCAGGTGGCAAAGCTTGATAACTGCATATAGGTAATAAATAGACACTGGGCGGGATTCTTTGGTCCGCCAGCTGCATTTTCCTGGGCGTCGTGCCAATGAGGTTTCCCATTGTAGCCACCCCACGCCATCCAGGCATTCATGAAGTAACAACAGAACATCTAAAAACTCTTGGAGAAACAGGAGCAGAAGTGATAACAGAAATTTGTGATCACATATATACAGAAGGATGCATTCCAAGTGACTTGAGATATTCATTAAGTTACCTACAAAACCTAAAGCCATGAACTGCAATTATTTTAAAACTATAAGCCCAATGAGTGATCTGATTAAAGTGATCTTGAAAAATAGACGACGAAGAAATAATAACCTGGACAATGGTGAAGATCTGAGGAAGATAATAGACGCCTTTGAAACATGGATGCTGAGACTTAAACTAAAAATTCCATATGTAAACCATAAGACAAATGGAGAGGTAGTGAACTTGCAAGAGCAAGAGGAACTCTAAAATGTGATATCCGGAAAATAAAATGTCAACATTTCATTAATTTAATTGGTGCTGGAAAGCTACAGAGATCTCTGCTCGAGGAAAAAGTGGAGGGCAGCAGAAAAAGGGATCGGCTTAGGTGTGGTTGGGCCATGGATGTCACAGAGCGATTGCAGATGAGCTACAGTGGGTATGTGAGGGTGGCACAAGACAGGCGAGTATGACATACTGTGACAGTAGATCTCCTGGAGTAGCTAGAAACAGCAACGGCATTCTTGCAAGATAATACTACTGAACTTTATTCAAGGACTGTGCACCATGGGATGTTTTAAATGGTCACAAAATAAGGCCGCTCTATCATGCAATACTCAGTGCTTTTTTCTTCTGCATATTTCTGGAATAAAATAAGACCAAAGACAATGGGTCTACCCAGCTCGCCTTGCCTCGCAGGATCTAACATGATCTCACAAGGTCTCGCAATCTGAATCCCGCCATTGTGGGTGGGATCATTATCTGGCAAATCTGCATATTAGAGCGAGACATCTAGTCTCACTCTAATATGCACTCACCGGGTCTACCATGTCCCTGAGATCTAACTCCTTGGAGACCTCGGGTGAGTGCCGGAAAGTGCTGGTTCCCACAAACGCGGACCAGACGGAATGGCACTTGGGGGGGGATCTCCCAGGTCATCGGAGGCCCCAAGGTGGGGGCACCCTAACCTTGGAACTGCCAGTCTGGCATTGCCAAAGTGCCCAGGTGGTGCTGGCAGGGGCATTGTCAGGTTGGCAGTGCCAAGGTGCCAGGTTGGCATATTTTCCAATGGTGGGGATCTGGCCTGGGGATGCCTTGCATTTGTGAGGTATGGGCGGGACCTGAGGACTCACTTATAGGTGAGTTGGGGCTTTGGGAGGATTCGGGGGTTGCATCAGGGGGGTCAAGAAATTGAAACGCCATTTAAAAATGGCCTTGGTGGGACGTTCCCTGCTGAATTGCAACAGAGTCCCAATAGATAGCCTAGTGTTGCTCGATGCTGCGAGCACCGGGAAACAACCGGCTAAACGCCCTTGTCAAGGAACTCTGTTACAATTTAGTTAGATCACATCCAAAGTGGCTCTGATTGATGTGTGTAATAGGATAGACAGTTTTAAAAAAATATATATATTTTATTAAAGTTTTTCGATCAAACAAAAACAAACATTTCCCATTTTACAACTTTGTAATAATATATACATTGATAGTTTTTTAAATAAATAATATACTAACTAACGGCAACTGCCAACATCAAAATAAGAAACAACAGAATTAGTAACTAAAATAGTAACTTCGTAAAATCGAATATAAATAACTAATATATAAACACACACATAAAGCCCCTGAGGACCCAAATGGGTCCTCCCCCATCCCCGTCCCCCGTCCCCCTCCCCCCTGGGTTGCTGCTGCTACCTTTCCTATTTTCCCTTATCGCTCTGCGAGATAGTCGAGGAACGGTTGCCACCGCCTGGTGAACCCTTGAGCCGAACCTCTTAGTGCGTACTTTATCCGCTCCAATTTTATGAACCCTGCCATGTCGTTTATCCAGGCCTCCACGCCCGGGGGTTTAGCTTCTTTCCACAAAAGTAGAATCCTTCGCCGGGCTACTAGGGACGCAAAGGCCAAAACATCGGCCTCTCTCGCCTCCTGCACTCCCGGCTCATCTGCAACCCCAAATATAGCCAACCCCCAGCCTGGTTCGACCCGGACCCCCACCACCTTTGAAATCCCTTTTGCCACACCCACCCAGAACCCATGCAATACCGGACATGACCAGAACATGTGGGTGTGGTTCGCTGGGCTTCCCCCGCATCTCCCGCACCTATCCTCCACTCCAAAAAATCTACTCAGCCTTGCTCCAGCCATATGCGCCCTGTGTAGAACCTTGAATTGTATCAGGCTGAGCCTGGCACACGAGGACGAAGAGTTTACCCTACTTAGGGCATCTGCACACAGCCCCTCCTCAATCTCTTCCCCCAGCTCCTCCTCCCATTTTCCCTTCAGCTCCTCTACCATCGTCTCCCCCTCATCTCTCATTTCCCTATATATATCTGACACCCTGCCATCACCCACCCATGCCCCCAAAATCACTGTCCTGGATCTCTTGCGCCGGGAGCTGCGGAAATTCCCTCACCTGTTGCCTCACAAATGCCCTCACTTGCATATAGCGAAATGCATTCCCAGGTGGCAGCCCATATTTTTCTGTCAGTGCTCCCAGACTCGCGAACGTCCCGTCTAAGAACAAGTCCTTCAATTTCGCAATTCCTGATCGCTGCCAAGATTTAAATCCCCCATCTATCCTTCCCGGGACGAACCTATGGATGTTCCTTATCGGGGACCACACTGAGGCACCCGTCACTCCCTTATGTCGTCTCCACTGCCCCCAAATTTTCAGAGTTGCCACCACCACTGGGTTTGTGGTGTATTTTTTCAGGGAAAACGGCAACGGCGCCGTCGCCAGTGCTTTTAGGCTAGTTCCCCTACAGGACGCCATCTCCAGTCTTTTCCACGCCGCTCCTTCCCCTTCCCTCATCCACTTACATATCATTGATACGTTGGCGGCCCAATAATAATCACTTAGACTCGGCAGTGCCAGTCCCCCTCTGTCCCTACTGCGCTGCAGGAACCCACTCTTTACTCTTGGGGTCTTTCCAGCCCACACAAAGCTCATAATACTCTTGTCCACCTTCTTAAAAAAGGCCTTTGTAATCAGTATAGGGAGGCACTGGAACACAAAAAGAAACCTCGGAAGGACCACCATTTTAACCGCCTGCACCCTGCCCGCCAATGACCAGGGCGCCATGTCCCACCTCCCAAAGTCCTGTTCCATCTGCTCTACCAGTCGTGCCAAGTTAAGCTTATGCAAGGTTCCCCAGTTCCTGGCCACCTGGATCCCTAAATACTGGAAATCCCTTGTTACCCTCCTCAACGGTAAATCGTCTATTCCCCTGCCCTGTTCCCCGGGGTGCATCACAAACAGTTCACTCTTCCCCGTATTCAATTTATATCCTGAAAATTCTCCAAACTCCCTGAGTGTCTGCATTATCTCAGGCATCCCCTCCACTGGGTCCGCGACATACAACAACAAATCATCCGCGTATAATGACACCCGATGCTCTTCTCCTCCTCTAAGTACCCCCCTCCACTTTCTAGAGCCCCTCAGCGCTATACCAATGGCTCAATTGCCAACGCAAACAGCAACGGGGACAGGGGACATCCCTGTCTTGTACCCCTATATAGTCGGAAGTGGTTAGATCACTGCCTATTTGTAATCACATTTGCCACCGGGGCCCTGTACAGGAGCTGAACCAATCTAATGAACCCCTCTCCAAATCCAAATCTCCTCGGTACTTCCCACAGGTAGTCCCACTCCACTCTATCAAATGCTTTCTCTGCATCCATCGCCACCACTATCTCCGCCTCCCCCTCCGGTGGGGGCATCATCATCACCCCCAGCAGCCTCCGTATATTAGCATTCAATTGCCTCCCTTTAACAAACCCCGTTTGATCACCATGCACCACCCCAGGGACACAGTCCTCTATCCTCGTCGCCATCACCTTGGCCAAAAGCTTGGCATCTACGTTCAAGAGGGAAATAGGCCTGTATGACCCGCACTGCAGCGGGACTTTGTCTCTTTTCAGGATCAGCGATATCGTCGCCTCCGACATCGTCGGGGGTAGTGTCCCCCTTTCCCTAGCCTCATTAAAGGTTCTCGTCAGAAGTGGGGCCAGCAGGTCCACGTATTTCCTATAGAACTCCACCGGGAACCCATCCGGTCCCGGGGCCTTCCCTGCCTGCATGTTCCCAATTCCTTTTACCACCTCCTCCACCTCAATCTGCGCTCCCAGTCCTGTCATCTCCTGTTCCTCAACCTTCGGGAACTCCAGCTGGTCTAGGAAACGCAACATTCCCTCTTTCCCTTCCGGGGGTTGAGCCTTATATAGCCTCTCGTAAAATACCTTAAACACCCCGTTCACCCTCTCCGCCCCCCGTTCCATCTTTCCCTCCTCGTCTCTAACCCCTCCGATCTCTCTCGCCGTCCCCCTCTTCCTAAGTTGTTGGGCCAGCAGCCGGCTCGCCTTCTCTCCATATTCATACTGCACTCCCTGTGCCTTCCTCCATTGTGCCTCCACCTTACCCGTGGTCAACAAGTCAAAGTCCGTGTGCAATCTCCGTCTTTCCCTGTATAGCCCTTCATCTGGAGCCTCCGTATATTGCCTATCCACCCTCAAAATCTCCCTCAACAATCTCTCCCTTTCTTTACCCTCTTGTTTCCCCTTATGGGCCCTTATGGAGATCAGCTCCCCTCTAACCACCGCCTTCAGCGCCTCCCAGATCACTCCCACCTGGACCTCTCCGTCATCATTAATCTCTAGGTACCTTTCAATACACCCCCTCACCCTTACACATACCCCCTCGTCCGCCAACAGCCCCATATCTAATCTCCAGAGTGGGCGCTGTTCCTTTTCCTCTCCTACTTCCAGATCTACCCAATGTGGGGCATGATCTGAAATGGCTATAGCCGAATACTCCGTTCCTGCCACCTTCGGGATCAGCGCCCTTCCCAGGACAAAGAAGTCTATCCGGGAGTCCACGTTGTGGACATGGGAGAAGAAGGAAAACTCTTTACTCCTTGGCCTAGTAAATCTCCAGGGATCCACTCCTCCCATCTGCTCCATAAAGCCCTTAAGCACCTTGGCCGCTGCCGGTCTCCTCCCGGTCCTAGATCTGGACCGGTCCAGCCCTGGGTCCAGCACCGTGTTGAAGTCCCCCCCCCCATTACCAACTTTCCCATCTCCAGGTCCGGGATGCGCCCCAACATACGCTTTATAAAGTTCGCATCATCCCAGTTCGGGGCATATACATTCACCAGCACCACCGCCTCACCTTGCAATCTGCCACTCACCATCACGTATCTACCCCCACTGTCCGCAACTATGGTCTTCGCCTCAAACAATACCCGTTTCCCCACCAGTATTGCCACCCCTCTATTTTTCGCATCCAAGCCCGAGTGGAATACCTGTCCCACCCATCCTTTCCTTAATCTGACCTGATCCGCCAGTTTCAGGTGCGTCTCCTGAAGCATGACCACGTTTGCCTTTAGCTTCTTTAGGTGCGCAAGTACCCTTGCCCTCTTAATCGGCCAATTCAACCCTCTCACGTTCCACCGGGTTGGGGGGCTCTTTACCCCCCCCCCCTCGTCGACTAGCCATCCCCTTTTTTAGACCAGCTCCTCACCCGGTTCCCACGCACCCGCTTATCCCCCCGACGGCGCCCTACCGTCCCGACCATCCCATCCCGTAACAGCTCCCCCTTCCCCTTAGCAGCAACCCAGTTAACCCCCCCCCCACCCCCCGCTAGATCCCTCTCTAGCTTAGTTGCTCCACCCATATTGCTTCCGGAAGTCAGCAAACTCTGGCTGACCTCGGCTTCCCCCGTTTCTCCTTAGCCTCCCATCATGTGAGGCCCCTTCCTTCCCGCGCCCCCCTTTCCCGCCACAATTTCCATAGCGCGGGGACAAAGCCCGCGCTTCCCTCTCGGCCCCGCCCCTGATGGCGCAGCTCCCTCTCTCCTTCCCCCTCCCCTTCCCCCTCCCCTTCCCCACCGGCGCCCACATTTCTTCGTGTCCCCCCCCCTTCGAGGGGAAAGAAAGTTTTCCCCCATCTGATTCACAGTCCCTTGCCACCACTTCATTTCAAACACTCTTTCTCCAATCTAGTCCAACTTCTCCTCTTCAATAAATGTCCACGCCTCTTCTGCCGTCTCGAAGTAGTGGTGTTTACCCTGGTGTGTAACCCACAGTCTTGCCGGCTGCAACATTCTGAACTTCACTTTCCTCTTGTGGAGCACCGCCTTGGCCCGATTGAAACTCGCCCTCCTTCTCGCCACCTCCGCACTCCAATCCTGATACACGCGGATCTCCCACCTGCTGCTCCGTGTCTTTTTCGCCCATCTCAGGACCATCTCCCTGTCCTTGTAGCGGTGGAACCTCACCACTATTGCTCGAGGTATTTCTCCTGCCTTTGGTCTTCTCACGAGGACTCGATACGCTCCCTCCACTTCCAGGGGGCCCGTCAGGGCCTCAGCTCCCATTAAGGTATGGAGCATCGTGCTCACATACGCCCCAACGTCCGCTCCCTCTGCCCCTTCGGGAAGACCCACGATTCTTAAGTTCTTCCTCCTCGAGCTATTTTCCAGGGCTTCCAGTCTCTCCCTACACCTCTTGTGCAGTGCCTCGTGCGTCTCCGTCTTCACCACCAAGCCCTGTATCTCGTCCTCATTTTCGGCAGCTTTTGCCTTCACTCCACGGAGCTCCATCTCTTGGGTCTTCTGCGCCTCCTTTAACCCCTCAATCGCCTGCAGCATCGGCGCCAGCACCTCCTTCTTGAGCTCCTCCACACATCGCCGGAGGAACTCCTGCTGTTCTAGGCCCCATACCAACTGGCCTCCCTCCGCCGCCATCTTGCTTCTCACTTCTCTTCTTTGCCGCTGCTCCAGAGGATCCTCCGCAATCTGGCCACTATTATCTCTTCTGTCCATTCACATCCGGGGGGCTCCCTTCTATGTCGCCTCACAGTGGGTTTAGCCTTCGAAAATTGCCGTTGGGGCTCCCGATAAGAGCCCAAAAGTCCGTTAAAACGGGAGGTGCCGAAACGTGCGACTTAGCTGGTCATCGCCGCATCCGGAAGTCTAGGATAGACAGTTTATCTGTTCGCCCAAGTTAACTCTTTGTTTCAAGGGGTGCAATGTTTAATTGTTGACTGAACAGCAAATTCCAGCAGTTTGGTGATAGGATCCGGTGATAGTTGGTGATACATTATACGTGTGCTTTTATGGAACATTTAAACATCCATAAGTTTGCAAAACACAATCATATTTAATGTTTCAAGACATAATAGAGGCAAGTAATGAATAAATGCATCATTCACATGCTTGATAACAAGGATCATTTAAACATGACACAGCCTATGAGCTCATTTTTGGCATTAGGCATGTTCACCAGCCACAATAATCAGTTATTATCTCCTTCATTGAAGGAGGATTTAAGTTATTTGACAGGGAGTCACCATAAGTGACAAAGATGTTTCCACATTCAGTGATATGCCACTCCTGTAACAGTGCTTGGGTTAGGTTTTGGCACAGATCATTCTTCTAGATCTGTTACATTTTCAGCACTCTCCTAATAATCATCTTGTTCTAATTTCCTCATGCGACCTAGATGTCTCTAACAAGGCCAACATTTATTGCCCATCCCTAATTGACCTTGAGAAGGTGCTTCTTGAGCCATAGCAGTCTGTATGGTGTAAATACACAAACGGGGGTGTTAAACACAGATCTTCAGGATTTTGACCCAGTTACACTTGAAGGTACGGTGATAACGTTCCAAGTTAGGACGATGCGTGACTTGAATGAGAACCTGAAGGCGGTAGTGTTCCCATGCACTTGCTGCTGGTTTGGTAGGTGCTGTTGAAGGAAGCATGGAGATTTGTTATTGCCCATTTTGTAGATGGTACACACTGCTCCCACTGTGTTTCAGTGACGGAGGGAGTTAAAGTTGTGTACATTGTGTACCTTGTGGTGCCGTATTATGTATTTTCTTTTATTTTATTTTCATGTGCTTAATGATCTGTTGAGATGCTCGCAGAAAAATACTTTTCATTGTATCTCGGTACATGTGACAATAAACAAATCCAGTCCAATCCAAAAGTTTAAGGTGGCGGATGGAATGTCAATCAAGTGAGCTGCTTTGTCTTGGTTAATGCTGAATTTCTTAAGTATTTCTTAAGTATTGGTTGGTGCTGCACTCTGAGGCAAATGCGGACTATTCCATCATACTCCTGACTTCTGCCTTGTAGGTGGTGGGGCAGCTTTGGTGAGTCAAGAATTGAATTACCTGCTGCAGAATCACTAACCATTTCCCTGTTGTCGTGTTGGGTGTTCCGATATACAAACGAACCAACACAGTTGTAGATGGTACAACTCTGTTTTATTATTCTGTATAATAACAACTGTTAACTTCTGGCTGTGGTTCGTACTTCACCAGTTAACCTGTGGACCCAGCCCTAGCACTATCTTAAAGAGGCACTTAGCACATGGTGTATGTCTGAGTGGCACGCTGTGAGCTCTGTGCTCTGAGCTATCTCCTGGTGGAATGAGCGGGAACTGTGGTGTTCCCTGTTTTATAGTGCGTGTGCTCTCACTGGTGATTGGCTGTGGTGTTGCGTGTGTGTTGATTGGTCCGTCGACCTGTCCGTCAGTGTGTGTGTGTGATTGCACCATGATATGTTAATATGGATATCATGACATCCCCCCTTTTCACAAGAATATGTGCCTACATGGTAATAAATATTGGTGTGTACGGAGTGCGGCTGAATATGTGTGTGCAATATTTACAACATGTACATGAGGCTAAACTATATACATAGGAAGGTGTCAGGTGCAACATAGCAACGAGGTTGTACCACAAACAAAACAAGTGCAATCATCAAATATCGAAAGAGAACTCCTGGAACGACAAAAAGAGAAACACGTTAACATTGTTGCACAACAATTCAGTGAGTCCAATGTGCAAACAGGCTCATAAGTCCAGCCTAGTAGGTGGGCGATGAATTCGGGTTGACCTCCTCAAGGGTGGGTCAGGATCCACCGGCTGAGGAATGGGCCTGGCCACGGGCGATAGAGGAATAGGCAGAGTGGCAGGAAGCTCCACGAAGTCGACATCAGGGACAACAGGAGGGCGTGGCACTGGTGCATGATCACGTAGCGAGCGCGGAAGCAGCCGAAGGGCCCGCCGATTACGCTGGCGAATGGAGCCATCAGGCATGCGAACCAGGAACGAGCGGGGAGCCACGCGGCAGAGAACCTCGGCAGTTGCCGACCAGCCACCCTCTGGTAGGTGTATGTGGATGTTGTCTCCAGGCGCCAGGGCAGGAAGATCAGTTGCCCGAGTGTCATGTGCCACCTTCTGCTGAGCACGCTGCTGTCGCATCCTTTGCAGTACTGGAGCATGGTCGGGTTAAGGAACATGAATGGACGGCACAGTGGTCCTGAGGGCACGACCCATCAACAGCTGGGCTGGTGAGAGGCCTGTGGACAGTGGGGCTGAGCAATAGGCCAGCAGGGCTAAACAGAAGTCAGATCCGGCATCAGCAGCCTTGCAGAGGAGCCGCTTCACGATATGGACGCCCTTTTCCGCCTTGCCATTCGACTGGGGATGCAGAGGGCTGGACGTCACGTGTGTGAAGCCATATGAAGCGGCAAAAGAAGACAATTCTTGGCTCGCAAAACAGGGCCCATTGTCCGACATGACGGTAAGCGGAATGCCATGGCGAGCGAAGGTTTCTTTACATGCTCTGATTACAGCTGATGATGTCAAGTCGTGCAGGCGTATGACCTCCAGATAATTGGAAAAATAGTCAATTATAATGATGTAGTCCCTGCCGAGCGATGAAAGATGTCCACACCCACCTTTGCCCAGGGGGGCGTTACCAACTCATGGGGCTGAAGCGTCTCAGGGGGTTTCGCCGGCTGAATCCTTTGGCAGGTGGGGCAGTTGAGCACCATGTTGGCGATGTCGTAGCTGATGCCCGGCCAGTACACAGCTTCTCGGGCCCTCCGTCTGCACTTTTCAACCCCGAGATGGCCTTCATGCAATTGTTCAAGCCTGTGCATGCTGTGTGGGATCACAATCCAGTCCAACTTTAGGATGACACCGTCAATGACGGCCAAGTCGTCCCGGACATTGTAGAATTGTGGGCACTGCTCCTTGAGCCACCCTTCCGTCATGTAGCGCATCACACGTTGTAGAAGGGGGTCAGCCGCAGTCTCACGGCGAATATGGGCCAGACTTGCATCAGTAGCTGGCAGATTGGCCGATGTGAAGGCTACATGTGCGTCGACCTGACAGACGATCCCCCCTATTCGGGCGGTGTGCTCACTGCTCTGGACAGGGCATCCGCGATGATGAGGTCCTTTCCCGGGGTGCAGACCAGTTGGAAGTCGTACCTCCGGAGCTTAAGTAGAATGCGTTGGAGGCGAGGGGTCATCTCATTGAGGTCCTTTTGTATGATGACGACCAGGGGGCGATGGTCGGTTTCCACGGTGAACTGAGGGAGACCATACACATAGTCGTGGAATTTATCTATGCCGGTTAACGAACCCAGGCACTCCTTCTCAATCTGCGCATAGCGCTGTTCTGTGGGGGTCATGGCCCGCGAGGCATAGGTGACCGGGGCCCATGATGCAGTGTCATCCCGTTGCAGGAGTACCGCCCCAATGCCGGACTGGCTGGCGTCAGTCGAGATCTTTGTATCTCGAGTAGTGTCGAAGAACGCCAATACCGGGGCGGTGGTGAGCTTGATCTTGAGCTCCTCCCGTTCCTTCTGGTGTGCAGGCAGCCACTGGAGTTCCATTGTCTTGTTGACCAGGTGGCGAAGAGCCGTTGTGTGGGAGGCAAGGTTGGGAATAAACTTCCCCAGGAAGTTGACCATCCCGAGAAAGCGTAGCACTGCCTTCTTATCTGCCGGCTGCGGCATGGCTGCAATAGCTGCCACTTTGTCTGCATCCGGACGCACCCCTGACCGGGATATGTGGTACCCCAGAAACTTTAGCTCAGTTTGGCCAAAAGAACACTTGGCTCGGTTGAGGCGCAGGCCGTGTTCTCGTATCCGAGCAAAGACGCGCTGGATACGACTGATGTGCTCCTGTGGTGTGGTGGACCAGACGATGACATCGTCAACATAGACGCGCACCCCTTCGATGCCCTCCATCATCTGTTTCATGATTCGATGAAACACCTCGGAGGCCGAGATGATGCCAAACGGCATCCTATTGTAGCAGTATCTGCCAAAGGGAGTGTTGAAAGTACACAGCTTCCTGCTGGACTGATCCAGCTGAATCTGCCAAAAACCCTTTGAGGCATCAAGCTTGGTAAAAAATTTTAGCCTGGGCCATTTCGCTCGTGATCTCTTCCCGTTTGGGTATGGGGCAGTGTTCCCTCATGATGTTATTGTTCAGGTCTTTCGGGTCGATGCAGATCCGGAGTTCGCCAGAGGGCTTTTTTACGCACACCATGGAGCTGACCCATGGCGTAGGCTCCGAGACCCGGGAAAGCACTCCTTGGTCCTGGAGATCCTGCAGCTGCTGCTTGAGGCGGTCCTTGAGTGGTGCTGGGACTCTACGAGGTGCGTGAATGACCGGGGTGGCGTCCGGTTTGAGCCGTATTCTGTAAGTGTAGGGCAGTGTGCCCATGCCCTCGATAGCCTCCTGGTTGTGGGCGAGGAGCGAGTGAAGCTGTGCCCTAAAGTCTGCATCCGGGAAATCGGACGTGCCTTCTGGAGACAGAGTGTGTACCCGCTGAATGAGGTGGAGAATCTTGCACGCCTGTGCGCCTAGCAGGGAGTCCTTCGATGATCCAACTATCTCAAAAGACAGTGTGGCTGTGTATGAATTGTGTGTAACCTCGAGCCGGCAGGATCCCATGGCCGGGATAACGTTACCGTTGTAATCGACCAACTAACAGCGGGATGGCCGAATCGGTGGTTTGTCCTTCAAGGCGTAGAAGGCTGACCATGCAATGAGATTGGCGGAGGCACCAGTGTCTAAACGGAATGTGATTGGTGATCAGTTGACCGTTAGGGTGGCACACCATTCATCGCCCGGATTAACGCTGTGCACTGGCATCGGTTGGTGGGTCCTACTTGGGGACATCCGATTTCTGTCTATTACTGCAATGCGGAAGGCTTCCTGGTCGTCGGTATCACCGGTCTGTACGTCGTCAGGGTGTGACTCAGTGTATGGAGGCTCAATGGCCCGCACGTCCCTGCGGAATTGCGGAGCGTTGGCAGGTTGAGCTGCTCGACAGCAGGCAGCGTAGTGGCCCATCTTGCCACAGCGGAGGCATTGTCGAGTTTTGGCTGGACATTGCCGCTTTAAGTGTGCAGATTCACAGTTGCCGCACGTCGTGACGTCATGGCGTTCGTTGCGCCACCGCGCATGTGCAGTTCGGTCCTGCGTAGAGCGCGCCTGCGCATCACATCCCTCTGCGTCGACGTCTCTTTTGGCGCGTACAAGCGCGGAAGGCCTCGGAAAGTGCGCGAAATGGCCGCCCTCGTCCGGGCCGCAGGCTGGGAGGAACTCGATCGACTGGACCCGCTCGGCCTCGTAGGATCCCTGCCGTGCCGATTCGGCCGCCTGGAATTGGGAGTACCGGCTGGTCGCGTTTTCATGGAGGACGCAGGTTTCAATGGCGGTGGCTAGGGTGAGGCTCTTTATTTTGAGGAGCTGCTGGTGTAGGGTGCCCGAGGTGACCCCAAAAACTATCTGGTCACGAATCATGGAATCGGAGGTGGCCTCATAGCCGCAGGACTGTGCGAGGATACGGAGGTGTGTCAAAAAAGATTGAAAAGGCTCATCCTTACCCTGCAGGCGCTGCTGGAAGAGGTACCTCTCGAAGCTCTCATTCACTTTGACGCTGAAGTGTTGCTCAAGTTTTAGAAGGACCGTCTTGTACTTCGTCTTGTCCTCGCCTTCCGCGAATGCCAGGGAGTTGTAGATGTGGATGGCGTGTTGCCCTGCCGTGGAGAGGAGGAGGGCGATCTTCCTGGTGTCCGATGCATTCTCCCTGTCTGTGGCTTCTAGGAAGAGCTGGAAGCGCTGTTTAAACAGCTTCCAGTTGACGCCTAGATTTCCAGATATTTGGAGCGGCTGCGGCGGGCTGATGGTGTCCATGGCACAGGATGGCGGATCTCTGAAGATGTGCAGGTAGGTCTCACAGTTGCTGGGGAGTTTCCATCCCTGGTATCATGTCGTGTTGGGTGTTCCGATATACAAATGAACCAACACGGTTGTAGATGGTACAACTCTGTTTTATTATTCTGTATAATAACAACTGTTAACTTCTGGCTGTGGTTCGTACTTCACCAGTTAACCTGTGGACCCAGCCCTAGCACTATCTTAGTGAGGCACTCAGCACATGGTGTATGTCTGAGTGGCTTCCTGTGAGTACTGTGCTCTGAGCTATCTCCTGGTGGAATGAGCGGGAACTGTGGTGTTCACTGTTTTATAGTGCGTGTGCTCTCACTGGTGATTGGCTGCGATGTTGTGTGTGTGTTGATTGATCCGTCGACCTGTCCATCAGTGTGTGTGTGTGATTGCACCATGATATGTTAATGTGGATATCATGACACCTGTTTTTGTAACCATAGTATTTGTGATTATTTCTGTTATGTTTTTGGCCAATGGTATCCCAGGGGATGTTGATGGTGGGGAATTCAGCAATGAATTGCCATTGAATGTCAAGGGGAGCTACTGACATCTCTCTTGTTGAAGATGGTCACATATTATAATGTTCTCAGCCAAGACTTTGTGCAAATGATTGGCACCCATATCGTTGGGTCCCAATCCATCAGAAAAGATCTGGCTTATAGCTCCTTGTGACCTATAGCTGCCTCTTGAAGGTATTAAGTTGAAAAAAATTTGACTTCAGCAACTGTTATTGCTTTCAGGAGGACTTAAGTGAGTTGCAACAAAAGTGCAGAAAATACATGAAACTGGCCACGAATATTGCATAAATATTTAATTTCCATGTGTGTTTGTGTATTGTGTAAAAGTATTACTTACTAATCAGTGTTTTAATTATGTAATGAACATACTGTTGAGTTTTATTTCATAAATATTTCATACTGTATTTTATATTGCATTCTCCATTTTTTTCTGTGCTCTCTTCCATGCTTAGAAGCAAATCAGAAAACTTGTTTCTTCCCCTGCTTTTTACAGCCAACAGAATTATGAGGAAAGGATACTTTATCCCCTGAAGAGATTCCACTGACAAATCGGGAGTTTTTTTTATTAAAACAAACTTTATTAGTAACACAGGATTAACCACATTAATATCCAAGGTAAAACAGCATTTCAATTAACATTTTGAACAGTTAGCGCATGCGCAGAACCACCGGCGTGGTTCCGTGAATACGCAGACCGGCCGGTGTGTTTTTTTTTTAAATTTAGAGTACCCAATTAATTTTTTCCAATTAAGGAGCAATTTAGCGTGGCCAATCCACCTACTCTGCACATCTTTGTGTTGTGGGGGCGAAACCCACGCAAACACGAGGAGAATGTGCAAACTCCACACGGACAGTGACCCAGAGCGGGATTGAACTTGTGACCTTGATGCCGTGAGGCAGCAGTGCTAACCACTGTGCCACCATGCTGCCTTTGGCTGGCGTATTCTAGCGCATACGCAGGGGGGTGTCTTCTCCGCACCGGCCATGGCGGAGCCCGACAGTGGCCGGCGCAGTAGGAAGAAGTGCCCCCACAGCACAGGCCATTCCATAGATCGGTGGGCCCCGATTGTGGGCCAGACCCCGTGGGGGACCCTCCTGGGACCGGATCCCCCCGCGCCCCCCCAAGGACCGCACCAGCCGGCCTACCAGCCAGGTCCTGCCGTGTGGGACCATGTCCAATTCACGCCGGCGGGACTGGCCAGAAACCGACGGCCGCTCGGTCCATCGGGGCCCGGAGAATTGCCGGGGGTGCCACTGCCAAAAGCCCCCGTCCGGCATGGCGTGATCCCTGCCCCCGCCCGAAAACCGGTGCCGGAGAATACGGCAGCCGGAGTCGGAGCGGCGGGGCGGGATTCACGCCGCCCCCCGAGGATTCTCAGACACAGCGGGGGGGTTGGAGAATCCCGCCCCTTACCCTAAATTAGTGTAATAACATTATTGCAACAGACATATATAACAATGTACATAAACATTTCCTACATTCATCACACCTCCTTTTTGCATATCATATGTATTCCACTTCAAAGATGTGGATGAAGATTTTTGCCGGTTTTAGCAACTGTAAATGGGATGGAAGATTGCAGGGTCATCTAGGTGACAACAAGATCTCCCTATCATATGCCGACTGCCATCCCAAAGATGCCTACCGCTGGGGGGGCTACCTCTTTCAGGAGTAGACTGTATCATGCAAAAATGAATCCTGTAGCAAACGGTCGAGCATGTGGAAGACAACTGGGCAGAGCATTTGTTGTGCAGAGGCAGATTAACACACAGGGCTATGGGAGGCATGCCCATGAGCCCAATGCCACTATATAGCACATAAAGCAGACCATATATAGATATGTGATATAGTTGGCTTCATTCTTAATGAGATGAGTAAATGTTCGATGGGCATCGTTTGTCAAGCATTTTATTATGTGTTTGTGTTATAACATGCTTTGTAAGATTTGAAGGAGTGCAGAGCCTCAGGACTTCTTCATCCAGCTCTGGCACCAGGCTCGCTTCCACTCAGTTCTACCCAGCATTAACAGTCACTGAATCTTGATCTGCAGATTTAAAAGAGAAACAAATGAGTTTGGTTTATTTCTTCTGCTACGTACATTTGTATTCACCGATCTTACTTGAGTAACAAATCATACCCTGCCATTGTGTCAAAGAACAAAGAACAGTACAGCACAGGAACAGGCCTTTTGGCCCTCCAAGCCTGCGCCAACCACATGTCCTATCTAGACCAGCCACCTTTACCCTTCTATACCCCGTCTGTTCATGTGTCCATCTAGATAAGTCTTAAAGGTCGCTAACGTTTCTGCCTCAACCACCTCACTTGGCAGTGCATTCCAAGCCACCACCACACTCTGTGTAAATAACTTCCCCAGCACATCTCCACGGAACCTATCCCCCCTCACCTTGAACCTAAGCCCTCTTATAATTGTCATTTCCGCCCTGGGAAAAAGCCTCCAACTGTTCACCCTATCTATACCCCTCATAATTTTATAAACTTCTATCAGGTCGCCCCTTAGCCGCCGTTTTTCTAGGGAGAAAAATACCATTTTTTTCAATCTCTCCTCATAGCTAATACCCTCCATACCAGGCAACATCCTGGTAAACCTTTTCTGTACTCTCTCCAAGGCCTCCATGTCCTTCTGGTAGATCGGTGAATACAAATATACGTAGCAGAAGAAGTGGTGACCACCAGAATTGGACACAGTAGTCTAAATGTGGCCTAACCAACGTTCTATATAACTGTAACATAATTTGCGAACTTTGTCCGATGAAGGCAAGCATGCCATATGCTTTCTTTGCCACCATTTCCACCTGTGTTGCCACTTTTAAGGATCTGTGCACCTGCATGCCCAGATCTCTCTGCTGTCCTGCTGGTCTTCTTGACACTTCTTGACTTACAGTGTAGATTTTCCCCTCATATCAACCATCGTTCCACCCCCACTATCCTCCCCCAAGATTAGTTTAAATCACTACCTGCTGTCCTATTTACCCTTTCTGCAAGATGTGTTCTGATTTTGGATTTGATGGTGCGTCACTCAAATTAAAAGTAGAATGATTGCCAGTGAATTGCCACTGTGCATGAAACAGAAGTTGGCTAATTCAGCAGTGTGTGGAGTGGAGCCTGTTGAAGTAGGCCTTAGTATGTGCATTGGAAGATTGATTTTAGCATCACATGTAACATGATGACCTCCAGTTAGTTCACTGTCGGCATCTTGGGTGCTCCTGACTTGGCCCCATTGTGAGGTAACCAATAATTACATAAGCCGGAGGCCTGATTTTAACCTGGAGCAGGAATTAAGAAAAGCAGAGGCCAAGGTTATTACCTACCCCCCAAACTTGTAAAATGAGGCACAGGTGGATTTTCACTTGATGGGGAAAGTCACAACAGCTTCCCTACTCAGTGCACCAATTAAAACAGCTGATGTGACCCAACATTCTCATCTTTCTATCTTTATTGTCACAAGTAGGCTTACATTAACACTGCAATGAAGTTACTGTGAAAGGCCCCATTCCAGCATCTTTTCAGGTACAGAGGGAGAATTCAGAATTTTCAGTTGGTACGGGAATTGAACCCACGCTGCTGGTCTTCTTCTGCATCACAAACCAGCTGTCTAGCCCACTGAGCTAAACCAGCCTTATTGAACTTCAATCAGCATACTGAATAAGGATCTTCCCAACTTTGATAACGTATCGTTCCCTAGAAGAGAAGGTTACAAGCTGGACGTCAATGCTCAAGTTTTCTGCCTTCTTTAAGTGGCCACTCACCTATTTTCTGATGGACAGGTAGGGTGAAAATCACTCCTCACAGTTGTTGAATCCAAACATCAAATGAATATATGAAGACATTTTATGGCTGTGTCTTAAGATTACAAAGCCACAGAGGTGAAAACATTACACAAACATACAAATAAATGAATGATTTAATGCAATGATAGGAATGAAGGGAATAACCGGATTAAATTAACACAGTCCATTGAAATTTCTCCTTGCATCAGCATGCAAAAGGATAGCAAAGTATATTAGGCAGATCGTCACACTTTCCTTCCTGAAGGAGATTTTTATCGGGCTGAGAAGCACATAAAATGTAGGATAAATAACACTGCAAATATGGCAGAGAAGTATAATGCCAAATGATTGAGGGGTTCAGATACGATCGTGCTAAAACAATTTATAACTGCCTTGGAACATCTGAACTCCCTCTCTCAAGGCTGCTATGTCCTATTGCGGTGATCATTTTGTTTACGTTTCTTCAACTCCTTCCATTTCTTTCTGATGAGGTGTTTATGCCAGTGCTAGCTGACTGCATCACTTCACTTTGCAAACCCTTGATGCATAATGTTTGTGAAAGTGTTAATCCCTTGTGGTATTATCATTGCGGTATTACTGGTATTTTTTTGCAGTGAATTAGCTCAATTTTTTTTTAAATCGGTAATTACGCTTTTTTCATTTTAGAAGCATTTCTCTTCCTCCTTCTTGGGTCTCGCTCACACCGTAAGCCTCCCTAAGCGAGAAGATCGAGAAGATCAGACATGTTGATGTGAAGGTTGGATAGCTCCATTGCTGTCTCTTTAGCAACCTCCTCCTTCGACTTCTAAATGAGCTCAGGAACTTGGAACAATGAAATTCTCTGATGTAAAATCAGTTTAACCACATCATGGTAATCTACATTCGCCCGATTAGAAATCACTCTTCCTGATGTCAAATGATATTACTTTCCTGGAAAGGTGCAAAACATAGTAACAATTTAAAATAAATGGTTGATTTTAGTGGGATATTTAACATCTGACAATGATACATGTCTTTACAATTTGTTTTATCATATACAGGGAGTGTCGTGTCTTTAAAGTTGTTTCCACATTGGTTTTGTGCCTTATGCGTGTGGCCAGCTCCCAACGCATGATAGAACTGGCAGCAATCCCATGATAAACTTATTGAATTCACTGCTGCAGTTAAAAAATTGGATCTTCCTAGTTTAATGAATATGGCAATGCCAGGCTCACGTGTCACGGGCAAGGCGCCAAACTGATTCAAAAAATACCATTGCAATTTTTAGTTCAGATTACGAGAATGAAGTTCATTCAAGCCAACTCACATCTACCAGCAGCATTCTTGTAAACCCAGTAAAAAAACTCTGAGTTTGCCACTGGGTTTCAGACACCAGGGCTGGTATTCTCCGACCATTGCGATTCACTTTTCTCACGGGCAGCGCAGCCACGCCCATGGGTTACTTGGCGGCATGGGGTGGCTTCAATGGGAAATGTCAGTGACAAGTGGCGGGAAGAGAGAATCCCGCCGCCGGCAGACAGCTCGCTGCTAAGGAACAACCAGCTGGGGGAAAGGAGAATCCTGCCCCAGATTTAGTATTACAAACATGTTTATAGATGCCGGTCCCCTGGAATCTGCACTGAAGAGTTTGAACATGACTTGTGTAAAAGATCTTGCATCCCATACTAGCTTTTGATCCTTTGGCAGATCCAGAAAAATGGGACTTCAAAAGAAGTACCATTTGAACCGCATTCACGTTGCAATGCCGACTGTAATCACTATGAGTATTGCGGAGCTATTACATTCACTTGGCCCAATTGCAGCTGGCTTTGGTGTGAACAGAGTCAGCCATCTGCAGTCAAGCTGAGAACTGCACATCTGGGCACAACACAGCTTGTTTCAATATAGTGTGAAAGAGATGCTTGCGGAATCATGAGCAACTTTCTAAGAGTTAGCATGTAGACAGTTCTAAATATATAAAACTTTGCTTGCCTTAATTGTTCTAGAGGTTATGAGTAAGCATCTTTAGGTCGGGAGGTAAGGTGAAATGTATGCAACGATTACAAAAGTAAAATACTGCAAATGCTAGAAATTGGAAATAAAAACAGAGAATTGTGAAAATACTCAGCAGCATCTGTGGAAAAAGCAACATAGTTAACTTATCAGGTTGATGACCCATCATCAAAATTATTGCTTCCTGGGAGAGCATCTTTTCAAAGAAAAACCTTTGGCCCAAATTTGTAGCCGTCTGTTAAACAGGAAAGAATTAATAATGACATTCATCTCGATTTGTAAGGCGGTTGTTGTGGAAATCAGATATGAAACATACATCTAAGTTAATTTAGTATCCTGTTTATTGCATTGGGAAATTATTGTGGAAACATCTAGGGTGCGATCCAACATCCATGCTACGCCCGAAAAGCAGCCCGTTGCGGCACAGCGTGGCCGATAGGAGCCGGGAAGCCCCGCTCTTGCGTGACATTGCAATGTAATTCCCGCCTATTGTGGGCGAGATCAATTTTTAGCAAATCTGCATATTAAAGCGAGACAGCTAGACTCTCTTTAATGTGCAGATTCCTGAGTTACCGAGGCATAGCATCTATCCAGGCTTTGCGCAATGCCCTTCAACGTGTTGAAGTCAGACTCCTCTATGCTCCTTGACATTGAAGTGGAGGCTGTCTGGCAGATCTGCCAATGCATCAAGCATCAATGTGTGTGCCAATGCACCAAGCATCAATGTGTGTGCCAATGCACCAAGCATCAATGTGTATGCCAATGCACCAAGCAACAATGTGTGTGCCAATGCACCAAGCATCAATGTGTATGCCAATGCACCAAGCATCAATGTGTGTAGCAATGCACCAAGCAACAATGAGTGTGCCAATGCACCAAGTATCAAGCATCGATGAGTGTGCCAATGCACCAAGCATCAATGTGTGTGCCAATGCACCAAGCATCAATCTGTGTGCCAATGCACCAAGCAACAATGAATGTGCCAATGCACCAAGTATCAAGCATCGATGAGTATGCCAATGCACCAAGCATCAATGCGTGTGCCAATGAACCAAGCAACAATGAGTGTGCCAATGCACCAAGCATCAATGTGTATGCCAATGCACTAAGCATCAATGTGTGTACCAATGCACCAAGCAACAATGAGTGTGCCAATGCACCAAGTATCAAGCATCGATGAGTGTGCCAATGCACCAAGCTTCAATGTGTGTGCCAATGCACCAAGCATCAATGTGTGTGCCAATGCACCAAGCATCAATGTGTGTGCCAATGCACCAAGCATCAATGTGTATGCCAATGCACCAAGCAACAATGTGTGTGCCAATGCACCAAGCACCAATGTGTATGCCAATGCACCAAGCATCAATGTGTGTAGCAATGCACCAAGCAACAATGAGTGTGCCAATGCACCAAGTATCAAGCATCGATGAGTGTGCCAATGCACCAAGCATCAATGTGTGTGCCAATGCACCAAGCATCAATGTGTGTGCCAATGCACCAAGCATCAATGTGTGTGCCAATGCACCAAGCATCAATGTGTGTGCCAATGCACCAAGCAACAATGAATGTGCCAATGCACCAAGCATCAATGTGTGTGCCAATGCACCAAGCATCAATGTGTGTGCCAATGCACCAAGCATCAATGTGTGTGCCAATGCACCAAGCAACAATGAATGTGC
This sequence comes from Scyliorhinus torazame, assembly GCF_047496885.1. Lineage (NCBI taxonomy): Eukaryota > Metazoa > Chordata > Chondrichthyes > Carcharhiniformes > Scyliorhinidae > Scyliorhinus > Scyliorhinus torazame. Next base: position 31,109,440 of record NC_092724.1, read on the forward strand.
CAATGCACCAAGTATCAAGCATCGATGAGTACGCCAATGCACCAAGCATCAATGTGTGTGCCAATGCACCAAGCATCAATGTGTGTGCCAATGCACCAAGCATCAATGTGTGTGCCAATGCACCAAGCAACAATGAGTGTGCCAATGCACCAAGTATCAAGCATCGATGAGTGTGCCAATGCACCAAGCATCAATGTGTGTGCCAATGCACCAAGCATCAATGTGTTTGCCAATGCACCAAGCAACAATGTGTGTGTCAATGCACTAAGCATCAATGTGTGTGCCAATGCACCAAGCATCAATGTGTTTGCCAATGCACCAAGCATCAATGTGTCTGCTAATGCACCAAGCAACAATGTGTGTGCCAATGCACCAAGCATCAATGTGTTTGCCAATGCACCAAGCAACAATGTGTGCCAATGCACTAAGCATCAATGAGTGTACCAATGCACCAAGTATCAATGTGTTTGCCAATGCACCAAGCATCAATGTGTTTGCCAATGCACCAAGCATCAATGTGTGTGCTAATGCACCAAGCAACAATGTGTGTGCCAATGCACTAAGCATCAATGTGTGTGCCAATGCACCAAGCATCAATGTGTGTGCTAATGCACCAAGCAACAATGAGTGTGCCAATGCACCAAGCATTAATGTGTGTGCCAATGCACCGAGCATGAATGTGTGGATATTAATCATCATTTTCCTGTAGTCTGCCCCAACCATGTCCTTATCCGAGTCTGCTGCAGCACAACTTGCCTGCAAGCTCATCCTCTAAGGAGCTAGAACAAAAGTGACCCATCCTACACTGCTCATGCACATTGGTGACACACACTGAACATTTACAACCCTGGCACCTGCTTTCTGAGGCTGTGCATTGAAGGCTTCATGCCCCCTCCCCCTCCCCCACACCAGGTTGGGCTCGAGGTGGAAAGCATTGCATTGAAGAACAGCGTGTCAGGTTACTGGTATGTTCGTGCCTCTGAACATATTCTTTCAGGATGGAGGCAGTGCTGGGTGGTGGTGGTAATAGTTATCTGCCTACAAGGAGCAGGTAACCTATCAGGTCAATTAAATGTTTCATTAAGGCCACCCAGCAGAAGCCAACTGGAATTTTCCAATTGCCTTGGAAATCCGCCATTGTGGTCAAAATAACAGCCAGAGGATGGCGGCGAGCTCCTGCAGACAATGGTGATGATGGTGTGGAGGGTAGATTTGTTTATTGTCATGTGGTGGTGTGGGTAGTAGTGTGGTGTGGGTAGGGTACGAAATGGAAGCAAGCTTGTGTGTGGTGTGGGTAGGAGGGGGCAGGTACCTCATCCCACTGGGGGGCAACTCCCAGACCCATTAATCATCATTGGTGGCCTTCCACAATGAGGGCTAGACAGTCGTGGTCATTGTAATATGAAGATGGTGAAAATGTTTTAACTTCTCTTCAGACGGCGCCTCCATCAATTGTGGCGAGGAACATGGGGCCGCTCTACAATCTTGAAGCCGAGGTGGGAGCACTAAAGTCCCATGCTTCCGACCTCTATCAATATCGGCTTGGGCATGCCCTGAACATTGTGACCCCTGTACCCACAAATGAAGGCAATCTAATTCCTAGCCATAGTGTTTTGGTCCTTTAAGAAATGCAGACAGGCTCTGGGAGTCTAGGACTGGGAGAACAGCTAACAGGAGGCTGGGCCATTTTGCAGCTAAGTGTTACTCTATGCAGAAGAATATAATCTCCCAAGGTTACGCTATCTTCCTTGTGTTATTGAGCTGAATAACAGAATAATGATGGGGGCGGAGAGGGAGGGAAAGTCTCAGCAAATTATTTTTGTGACTTTTCCTGGAGTATTCATATCTCAGTGGAAGAGCAAAATGCTGCCAAATTCCAATTCTAGCAGCAACATGAAGAGTTTTAGTGTGTTAGGAACATCCCAGCCAGATTAACTTGCATAGCACTGAGTGATAATTGTGAAAATTGTAACAATTTCTAATATTTTGACACCTCTGATATTAGAATGATGGCACGAGTTCTGCCATGTAACTATCAAGCATGTGTCCTGCCACCAAACAAAATATAGCTTTGTGGGATACCAGATGTGTTAGCCGTGATAACAATCTTCCCATTTTTCTTTGCAAAGCACACGCTCCACTACCTTCTAATCACAGGGTTCACTTCAATTGCAGAAGCACTATAAGCATAGTGCATCTCTCCCAATACCATATGGCGTAAGGGAAATGGGAATAAGATCACAGTGGGAGGTGAAAGAAAGAGATGAGACAAACACACAAGTGCAGCTGCCCAAACTGGTGCTTTACTAAAATGGCAACATTGAAGGAAACTGAAAAGTGCTTGAAGTTTTATAAACTTTTCTTTTCAATTAAAAATGTATATATTTTCAGCGGAATTCTCAGTGCAATGGCTCCATGATCTAAAAAAATTAACTTTATAGCTTATTTGACAATGTACAGTGTAGCATTAAAATCAGTAACATAATGCGGCAAGGTGGCACAGTGGTTAGCACTGTTGCCTCGCAGCGCCAGGGACCCGGGTTCAATTCCAACCTTGGCTGATTGTCTGCGGGAAGTTTGCAGTTTCTCCCCGTATCTACGGTGGTTTCCTTCGGGTGCTCCAGTTTCCTCCCACAATCCAAAGAAGTGAAGGTTAGGAGGATCGGCCATGCTAAATTTTCCCCTTAGTGTCCAAAGATGTGCAGGTTAGGTGTGGTTATGGGGATAGCATTGGGGGTTCTGGGGAGGGTACTCTTTGAGAGGGTCAGTGGGCCGAATGGCCTCCTTCTGTACTGTAGGAATTCAATGGTTTACTATAACTCATCAAATATGCACATTCTTTCCGTGTTTGCGTGGGATTCACCCCCACAGTGTGCAGGGTAGGTGAATTGGCCACGCTAAATTGCCCCTTAATTGGATGAAATGAATTGGGTACTCGAAATTTAAAATAAATAAATAACTCATCAAATAGGTTTTTCACTGTTGCTGTTTATTATAGCATTCCATGGCCACACCCCTCCATATTATCAGTGTAAAACTACCATAATATGAGCACAACTAATTTCTGGGGCCTTCCTAATTTTCAAAATATATTGGATGGGATTCACTGATCCCCCAGCCACATGTTTATTAATAATAATAATAATAATCGCTTATTGCCACAAGTAGGCTTCAATTAAGTTACTGTGAAAAGCCCCTAGTCGCCACATTCCGGCACCTGTTCGGGGAGGCTGGTACAGGAATTGAACCCGCGCTGCTGCCTTGTTCTGCATTACAAGCCAGCTATTTAGCCCAGTGTGCTAAACCAGCGCCCCCCCCCCCCCCCGTTTCTTGACGGCACACCATTCTCTGGTGGCAGGATTCTCATTTCCTTCCACTTGTCAATGGGACTTCCCATTGAAGCCACCCCATGCCGCCGGGAAATCCGCAGGCGGGGCTGCACTGCCAGCGGGAATAGAGAATCCCAACGACTGGAGAATTCCGGCCATTGTGTATAATTTCCCTCCTATGACTATGAATGAAGAATCTTTCCATCCATTTCTTAAAGGAAGAGTGTAAAGAATTAGACTGAGTAAAATGTATTCCTCATAATCATGATACACAGGGGCTGAGGGGAGGAATTTGTAATGTAGTGGAATTTTTACTTTGGTGCAACAATATAAGTACAATATGCAAGCTCATTTTCATTTGAGTTATTGGTGTAAATACAGCTGTTTTTGCAGTGCGATATCTTTCACTTCCAATTGAACCATTGTGCTGTTTTTCCTGCATAGTAAATTTCTACTATTTTTGATTGAGATAATCAGAGTATCAAGGCTACATGTTTTTTTCATACATGTTTGTGCGCATAACATGATCGTTGTAATAAGGGCAGCACAGTGGCGCAGTGGTTAGCATTGTTGCCTCACAGTGCCGAGGTCCCAGGTTCAATCCCGGATCTGGGTCACTGTCTGTGTAGAGTTTGCACATTCTCGCCGTGTTTGCGTGGGTTTCACCCTCAAATTGTAAAAATTTGAGGCCCAACATTGATCCCTGTGGCACACCACTCGCCAACACCTGCCAACCGGAAAAAGACCCATTTATACCAACTCTTTGTTAGCTGGCCAATCTTCAATCCAGTTTCTACAGTCCTGTGGAAGAGTCATTTGGATTCAAAACTTAACTCTGTTTCTCTCCACAGATGCTGCTAGGCCTGTTGAGTTTATCCAGCATTTTCTGGGTTTACTTCAATTCATGCCAATATGCTAACCCTACACCATGAACATATATTTTAGGTAATAATCTTTGATATGGCACCTCATCAAATGCCTTCTGGAACTCGAAATACAGTACATCCACCAGTTCCCCTTTATCCCTAGCACATGTGAATCCTTCAAACAGCTCCAGTAAATTGGTTAAACATGATTTCCCTTTCACAAAACCATGCTAACTCTGCCTGATTGCCTTGAAATTTTCCAAGTGCCCTGCTATAACATCTTTAATAATGGCTTCTAGCATTTTCCCTATGACAGGCGTTAGACTAACTAGCCTGTTATTTTCTGCTTTCTGTCTCCCTCCCTTTTTAAATAAAGGAGTTACATTTGCTATCTTCTAATTTAATGGAACTTTTCCCAAATTTAGGAGGTTTTGGAAAATGAAAACCAATGCATCAACTGTCTCATTAGTCACTTCTTTCAAAACGTTCGAATGAAATCCATCAGGACCCAGGAATTTCTCAGCCTGCAGACCCAACAATTTGCTCAGTACCACTTCCCTGGTGATTGTAATTTTCCTAAGATCCTCCCTCTCTTCCATTTCCTCGTTTACAGCTATTTCTGGGATATTACTTGTGTCCCTTTTAGTTGCAGTGTTGATGTTAACCTCCTTGTGACACTAATAAAGATTATTATTATTAAGACCAATGCAAAATACCTGTTTAATTCAATTGCCATAGTCCTACTTTCCATTATTAATACCCCAGTCGCACTTTCTATAGGAAATCAGGGGTTATGGAGAGAAGGCAGGAGAATGGGGATGAGACAAATATCAGCCATGATTGAATGGCGGAGCAGACTCGATGGGCCGAGTGGCCTAATTCTGCTTCTATGTCTTATGGTCTTATTAATGCTCATTTTGTTATTCTTCTTATCTAAAAGCTGACATCAAGTGCTTTCCCAAAGAACTTGCATTTATCATGCCATGTTTTGTGGGAGTCCTAAAGTACTTCAAAGTGCCCCACAGCACCATGGATGTACGTATGTCACATGGACTGCAGTGGTTCAAGAAGGCAGCTGTCCATCACCTTCTCAAGGGCAATTATCAATGGGTAATAAATGCTGGCCTAGCCAGTGATGCCTACATCCCATGACATTTTTTTTTAAAGCCAATGGTTTACCTTTTGAAATGCAGTTACTGTATTTAGGGGGTAAACTGGGAGGAATATTGGGCAGAACACCAGAAAAACATTCCTGCTTTTCATGGAATAGTTGTATTGGATCGTTCACATCCAACTGGACAGATATACCTTGCGTTGGTTTGACAATTCATTTGAAAAAAAATCTCCTAATGATCCAATACCCGCAAAACTGCATTGAAATGCCAGCCTAGATTATACATTAAAATTCTGGTATGGGTACACAAAGCTACTGACTCAGAGGTGAGGGTGCTAATTGAGCTAAACTCACACCTAACAAGGACACAAAAGAAAGCATTAAGCCCTGTCAAACCTACCTCAATGAGAAAACCTCTCTTAATCAATGCGCTAAATTTCAGAGCGATCTAGTGGTGTGTTCAGATGCCATTGTCTTGTCAGTATAGCACTGAATCTGATGATTTCTCTGTATTTTTGTACGGCTAGTATATCCGATGACCGTTGTCATGATATTCAGATGAACATCACAGCACATACATACACACATAATGATGGACAGATCAACGGACCAATCAACACACAAAACACGACAGCCAATCACGGACAAGAGCATACACAGTACAAAGCAGGGAACACGACACTTCCTGGGCACTCGAGCAGGAGAGAGCTCAGGGCACAGACCTCATTGCCAGCAACTCAGAGGTTCACCATGTGCTGAATACCAGAGTTTACTATGTTTATAGTTCCATGAAATAAAACTGCGTTGTACCATACGCAACCGTGTTGGTTCGTCTGTGTGTCAGAGTACCCAACACTTCAACCGTCTCTATCTTTCATGTACAAAACCTGTTATCTAAGTCACATTTGTTTCAGCCATCTGAACAGCTTCTGTGGCTACTTCAATTTCTCCCTTCCACCTCAAACCTCAAGAGGAGGAAAAGGATAGTTATTGGGACAATAGGTTGCATTTTTATAGAACTAGGAGGATCTTCGGTCTACGAAGTTACTTTTTTCAACAAGAATCCAGTTCACAAACATGCAGTTGGTCTTTCATATCATCTCACGCATTTCCCATTATCCTGGATTTTGCCAGAATGCATTCATTCTGTCTCATACCTCCTTGCATAATTAATCAGGATGAGACCTAAGGAACGGGAAAATAGAGTAACACTGATCTTCCTTTGCACTCCACAACAGGTGGCAAGGCTTCGTTATCTCATAAAGGATGGATAACATGCAACAGAGTGAGAGTATGTTTTAGGTGCACAGGTAATCTATAGACCCGAGGGAGCATCAATCTTGCATTAATTTGTAAATAGACCCATTTCATCATGCACTTCAATTTCTGGAATGCTTTGCTGGCTTCTCATATTATAATGAGGTCAACACAACCCTACAGCAAAACATCCATTTCAAGTAGTCCTGTTAACGGTGCCACAACTGAGTGAGCAAAAGTATACTTTGGCTACTCTATCTGAGGATTCATCAGCCACCCTTTCAATGTGATAAGTGTAAACTAACTGAAAATCCTACTATAGCCAGGATATAAGTCAGTCTTCCTTATACTATTGGATTCATCCAATGTTTAAAGGTAGCTAACCAGTTGTGCCATTAGCATTCACCATTTCATCACATATATAATTAAATATATATACTTAAGTATCAAAAGAAGGGCAAATTCCTTAGAAAGGAACACTTTGCAACAGTGGGGGGCAATCTGCAGCCAGGGGCCACATGCAGCCCATCAGGGTTTGAGTGCGGCCCATGAGACATTTTGTTGACCATTGTCCACACACCGGTTGCCACATTCTGCCAATTTCCATCCGCGTTGATTTTCTTCCTACCCACATGACTGAAGTGATATGCCCGTAAAGCATGTGAAGTGAGGGACTGTGGGAGCTGTGCTGATTCCAAAGTGTAAATATTTATTTTGTTTTTGCCATTTTAAATTGATGATTGTTCTACTAATATATAAACGATTGAGCATTTTCTGTGACTCGTTATGAAATATTCGGTGCGTGTTAAATGTATTTAATCTTATTCATGCGGTCATGGTTAGTGAACAAGCCTGATTTCTATCTTGGGGCCCACTCAGATGAAAGAGCACCACTCATGCTGCCCACTCACTAGCCTAGGCTGCCAATCATTGCTTTTTGCAGGGTCAAGAAGGATAGGTTTGCCATTGCCGTTTCTGGTGCCTAGGTCGACGCCAGATTGTCTGCCCAGTTCCATTTTTTAAAATGGACTTTTCAGACGTTTGATTTAGCGGAGTGGCTTGCTGGGTCATTTCAGAGGGCATTTAAGAGTCAATCACATTGTTGTGAGCCTGGAATCTCAGACCAGGTAAGGATGGCAGATTTCCTTTCTTAAAGGACATTAGCAAACCAGATGGATTTTTATGCCAATTGACAATGGTTTCCTGGTCATCATTAAACTTTTAATTCCAGGTTTTTATTGAATTCAAATTCTACCATCTGCCATGTTGGTAGTCAAAACAGGTCCCTGGGTCTCTCGATTATTGATTCAACGACAATACCACCGCCTGCCCCCATATTTTGGCATTTTTGGGAGGGTAAAGTAACCTCCTGCCAAGCTTCTTCACGTGTCTGCATTTTCTTTTTTCCCTGTGTGCTTTGCCTCCAGTTTGTACTCCATGCCTTTTCCCAAAGAATTGACGGAGATTGAGAAATGGCTCTCCAGGACGCAATGTGTTCCACGTGGAGCAATATTATCATAGTAAAATGTGCATTCTGGCCATTGCTGGAAAACATTTTTATGGAGATGCATTTTAATTTCAACAATTGAGGAAGAATAGTTTTGCTTTCCTTGCTCACAATGAATAGCTGATCCCACTCCCGATAGCTCTCAATGATTGCCTTGTGGAAGTACACTGGATAACTCCCTTATATTTATCTTCATTCCCTATCATTTAGTAACTTTTGGCAGACATGAGATTAGAACCAAACTATATGGCCTCATTAGTAGGTGGTACTAATTATTTTGACGTTGAGGAAGCTAATGTAAAATTGTTAACCAATTTGGAATGGAATATAAAGAGCATTTGATTAGACTCCCAACTGAATTTAATGTACAGCAAAGGTGATAAAAGCATTCTTGCACTATTTTCTCAACGTTGAGGTATTTCATGAGAAAGCTTTTGCAAAGTACTATGATTGACGTAAACAGGATATATTTCTTTTTGTGTTGATAGGTTCGAGCTTCAAATGGTGCTTTCAATACGGATTTGTGAATGTTGGCAGTCCGCCATACCCTTGGATTTATTCCATCATTTCCTTGCTTGCTTTTTGAGGGAGACGGTTAAGAGCTGTTTGCTCAGATCCGGATCATTTCCACAATCACAGTGAAATGATTTTCACAAGAACTGATGGGTTTATAAATCATAGCATTGCATCATAATTACCACATGGAGGAAGGATCATTCAATCCATGTTGGGTGTTTATCCTCCAAATGAGCATCGTCCTAACACCAAAGGTTTGCCCTTTTTGTTTGTTTTATCCCCCTTTCCCTCAACCACCTATCTAACATGATCTTAAATCCAACTAGCCATGGATATATTTACTTACAACTTGGTGCATCTAAGTTTCAGACCATTTCAGTCCAAGACTTCAATTTAAAATTGGTCATTGTGCCAACTGGAAAGACCAGTCTTTGTTGGGTTTTGAAAACAAATGATTGATTTAAAATTAGGAAACACAACGCGGATAGCATCATCCTCAACCAGGGATTCTGGTGCAAAACATTTCTCTGTACACATAGGTTATTTCCAAAATGTCAGCACTGCACATGTGTAAAGTGGCATTTATGCTTTTATATATAACATTTTATTACATTTTCCAAGTAAACCCAGTTTGTATTTTCAAACCAGTTGGGATTAGGATTTTACTAAGTAGCTTACATTTTTGAAGTGTATGCAACTGAGCCAAAGAAAATTGCTTTAAGTCTGATGGATAAAGGTTTGTGTGTCTGATGCCTAAGGTTCAATAAGCATTGGGCGGAATTCTCCCCCCCCACGCCCGGTGGGAGAATCGCCCGGGCACCGCACGAGTCCCGCCACGCCGCCCCAATGCCTGCACGCGATTCTCCCACCCCCCCCCCCCCCCCCACAAACCGGCGCGGCGCGAATCACGGCTGGCTGCTGGGAGAATCGCTGCTTGCCGTTGGTAATGGGCGAGCGCCGATTCTCCGGCTCGGATGGGCTGAGCGGCCTGCCCAACACGACAGGTTCCCGCCGGCGCCATTCACACTTGGTCGCTGCCGGCGGGATCAGTGCGGAAATGCTGGGGGGGGGCGGCCTGTGGGGGGGGGGTTCTTGCACGGGGGGGGGGGGGTGCTCAAAGGGGGTCTGGCCTGCGATCGGTGCCCACCAATCTGCGGGCCGGCCTCTCTGAAGGAGGACCTTCTTTCCTCCGCTGCCCCGCAAGATCCATCAGACATCTTCTTGCGGGGCGGCTGCGGGGAGGACGGCAACCGCGCGTTCCTCATTTATGCGGCGCTAAGGCGCGTTAATGATGCGACGCCGCTCCTAGCCCCCCGGGGGCGGGAGAATAGGGGGCTGGGAACGGCCTCCGACGCTAGAGGGAAACACTCCGGTTTTCACTCCGGTGTCGGGACTTAGGGCGAAATTCTCCGGTATCGGCGCAATGTCCGCCGACTGGCGCCCAAAACAGCGCAAATCAGTCGGGCATCGCACCGCCCCAAAGGTGCAGAATGCTCCGCATCTTGGGGGGCCGAGCCCCAAACTTAAGGGGCTAGGCCTGCGCCGGACTAATTTCCGCCCCGCCAGCTGGCGGAAAAGGCCTTTGGTGCCCCGCCAGCTGGCACGGAAATGACATCTCCGGGCGGCGCATGCGCGGGAGGGTTAGCGGCCGCTGACGGCATTCCCGCGCATGCGCAGTGGAGGGAGTCTCTTCCGCCTCCGCCATGGTGGAGACCATGGCGAAGGTGGAAGGAAAAGACTGCCCCCACGGCACAGGCTCGCCCGCGGATCGGTGGGCCCCGATCGCGGGCCAGGCCACCGTGGGGGCACCCCCCGGGCCAGATCGCCCCGCGCCCCCACCAGGACCCCGGAGCCCGCCCGCGCCGCCTTGTCCCACCGGTAAGGTAGGTGGTTTAATCTACGCCGGCGGGACAGGCATTTTAGCAGCGGGACTTCGGCCCATCCGGGCCTGAGAATCGCGGGGGGGGGGGGCGCCAACCGGCGCAGCGCGATTCCCGCCCCCGCCGAATATCCGGTGCCGGAGAATTCGGCAACCGGCGGGGGCGGGATTCACGCCAGCCCCCGGCGATTCTCCGACCCGGCGGGGGGTCGGAGAATCGCGCCCTTAGTCTCCCGATGGGAGAATTGCGCCCATTGTTCCTCGGGCCTTGTCTGCATAGTTGGGGCAAGTTGCAGACGTTGATTGTGCCACTGCAGGCAGTTCACCAACAGAAGAGTCCAATTTCAAGCTGGCTACCTCACCAGCAACAGCAACCTCACCCCCCCTCAACCGCACTTGCCACCTACCCCCCAGGTAAATCATGGGAGGGAATGCATAAAACTGTTAAACGGACGAGGGTACCGGGGGTGGGGGGAGAATTGGAAAGCAAAGCCTCAGGAGTTGGGGGAACACTCCTACGCCACCTTAGTCCACAGGGAGAGATTTTTTAAAAAGACTCTCCATGCATATGTTTAATTGGCAGCCATGGAGAGGATCCTGAATAGTCCAGGCGTGACACCTCTGTCACACATTGGGAGTTAATTTCTCCAAGTTTTTCTCAAGGAGTTGGAGCTCTGAACAACCCATTCAAAGGACCTAATGCCTGTTTTGGGCATCTTCCCAGGTGCCGCGAATTTAGTGGGACCCCAAGAACCCGGCCAAATTGCATCTGTTTGACATCTGAAAAATGGGTGCAATGCATACCAATTTCTACCCTTATGCCTCTTTTATTTATAATTTCAAATTCAATAACTAAGGACAGTTTAAAAAAAAACATTTTTGTATGAAACCTGAGATACATCATTTGCATACAAATTAAGCTTGACTCTGATCAGTTATTTTGAGCTCAGAAAGGAAGTATTCTATCTGTATAAAATTTGCAGATCATTCTGTTAGTGGGCAAAAAAACAACCATACCAAAGGCCACATGCAAATCGCAACCCAGTGCTTTATATACTCCTGTATTTCTCAGCAATTTATTGTAAGACTATTTCCATCTTCCTCCCTTTGCCTTATTATCTTGAAGAAGTGAAAATTTCTAAAAGCTCCACCTAGTTCTATAGTTTTCTCCCAAATTGAACTGCATTTTACACACAGGTGACGTACTGTCTTCCTGAATTCCCAGATGATTTTGAGGTTTGCCATCTAAAATGTGTTAAGGTGGGATATAGAATGTGTGTGTCTGTGTATATATGTATCTGTGTGCACACACTGTGTGTGTGTTTCTGTGCGTATGGGTTTGTGTGTCGACCCATCTGTGTGTGTATGGGTGCATGCGTGTGTGCCGGCCCATCTGTTTATGTGTGTGTGTGTGCGTGCGCACATCGTCCATCTGTGTGTGCACGTGTGTGTGTGTCAGTATGTGAGTGTGTGCATGGCGCGTGTGGGTGCATGTCTGTGTGTCTGTGAGTGTGTGTATGTCTGTCTCTCTGTGTCCATCAGTGCGTGTGTGTGAGTGTGTGTGCCTGTCTGCCTGTATGTCTGTGTGTGGGTGTCCAATCCGATGTGATCTCGAAGTAGCTTCAAAGTCTCTTACACTTTGCTTATCTTCCCGTTTCCTTAGAAATTTGCTCATGCTACAACAACTTGTATTTGTGTAGCACATGAAACAAAATAAAAAATCCCAAGGCACAATTCACAGAGGTGTCATTAAAATTTGATTGTGATATTAGGGATATTAGGGCAGGCGACCAAAAACCTGCGCAAAGAGGTAGTTTTAAGTGGGAACTTAAAGGAGGGGAGAGGGAGGCTGAGTGATTCAGGAAAGGAATTCCAGAGCTTGAGGCCTGGGCAATTGAAAGCATGGCTGCCAATCATGGTGTAAAGGAAATCAAGGGTGCACAAAAGGCCAGAAATAGAGGAACCAAGAGATCTTTAACGATTGTAAGCCTGGAGGAGGTTACAGAGATAGGGGAGGGTGAGGCCATGGATGGACATGGACACAATGACGGTAATTTTAAAGTTGGATCATTGGCAGACTGGAAGTTAATATAGGGTGCTCCGGTTTCCTCCCACAAGTCTCGAAAGACATGTTTGTTAGGTGAATTGGACATTCTGAATTCTCCCTCAATGTACCCGAACAGGTGCCGTAGTATGGCGACTAGGGGATTTTCACAGTAACGTCATTGCAGTGTTAATATAAGCCTGCTGGTGACATTATTATCGGCACGGTAGCAGAGTGGTTAGCACTGTTGCTTCACAGCCAGGGTCTTAGGTTCGATTCCCGGCTTGGGTCACTGTCTGTGTGGAGTCTGCACGTTCTCCCTGTGTCTGCGTGAGTTTCCTCCGGGTGCTCCGGTTTCTTCCCACACATCCAGAAAGACGTGCTGTTAGATAATGTGGGCGTTTTGAATTCTCCCTCTGTGTACCTGAACAGGTGATGGAGTGTGGCTACTAGGGGTTTTTCACAGTAACTTCATTGCAGTATTAATGTAAGCCTACTTGTGACAATAAAGATTATTATAATAATAAAGATCATTATTATAGATCAGAAAACAGGGGGAGATGACTGAGCAGGATTTGGAACAAGTTAGGAAACAGGAAACAGAGTATGGGACATGCTGAACTTTCGAGAGGGTGATAAATGGGACACAGGTCAGGATAGCATTGGGACAGGCAAGTCTGGAGATAGGAAGGGGCAGCACGGTGGTGCACTGGGTTAGCCCTGCTGCCTCACGGCGCCAAGGTCCCAGGTTCGATCCTGGCTCTGGGTCACTGTCCATGTGGAGTTTCCACATTCTCCCCGTGTTTGCGTGGGTTTCGCCCCCACAACCCAAAGATGTGCAGGCTAGGTGGATTGGCCTTGCTAAATTGCCCCTTAATTGGACAAAATTAATTGGGTACTCTAAATTTAAAAAAAAAAGTCTGGAGATACGAAACAGAAGAATGAAGGTGACAGCTGCTGATTGACTAAAGCAGAGATGGAGACAGGTGAAGTTTTGGAGGTATAAGTAAATGGTCCTGATGCAGAGGATAATTCCATTGGGTCTACAACTCTACTCCTGTACATCAGAAGATGTTCCCAGTCTCCCTATTAAATGTCCAGATATATTCTGCCCCAGAAAAGCAGTGCAAGTCTAATCTGGCCAATGGCCACTCCAACAACCCACTCTCAATCATCAGCAAAGTGATGAAGGATATCATCACAGTGTGGCAGCAACTCACCAATACCCATGTCATCAACGCTCAGTTCGGGCTCAGCCATGATCACAAGGCTCCATATCTCAGTATGGCCTTGCTCTCCATATGGGAAAAACAGTTGAATTCTAAAGGTGATGTACCATCAATTGACGACAGACGAGGAGTCAGGAGAAAAACTGTGGCTTTAATCAGCTTAAAGACCTCTGCTGGCAGCCGGACCCAGAATGAGGGCAGGGCTGGAGGTTGGCCACCTTTATACATAAGCCCGAGGGGAGGTGCCACAGGCGGAGCCAGCAGGGACAAGCCCAGGCATGTAACAATACAACAGTACAATACAATACAATACAATGCAGTCGTTTACCACATTCACCACCTGTTAAAAAAAGAGTCCGGCGGGGGTGAAGTGGCCGGGTTGAGTTATAGATCGAGTCTGTCGGGGGCTCTGACTCTCCGCCGTGACCACCTTAGTTCCGGCTGTGGTGTGGATATTGGTGTTGAGGCTGCGTGTCCAGGAACGTGTTGTCTTCTGCGTCTCGTAGTACATGAGTAGCAATGGGGGGAGACGATGTAGGGTCGGGGGTAGCGGTGATGGTCACTGGGGAACCTGCGGGTGCCAAATCCCGATTGAGACTGTGTCGTCCCGCTTCACATGGTGGGCCACGTAGGCATATTGGGGATTAGCATGGAGGAGAAGGACCTTTTCGACCAGTGGATCCAACTTATGGCTCCTCGCATGCTTCCGGAGGAGGACGGGCCCTGGGACCGTCAGCCAGGACGGGAGCAAGACCCCTGAGGTGGACTTCCTGGGGAAGACAAACATCCTCTCATGAGGGGTCACATGGTGGCGGTACACAGGAGCGACCGGGTGAAGTGAAGTGCATCGGGAAGGATCTCCTGCCAGCGGGAGACAGGGAGACTTCTAGACCATAGGGCAAGAAGGATGGCCTTCCAGACCGTCGCGTTCTCCCTCTCCACCTGTCCGATTCCCCGGGGGTTGTAGCTGGTAGTCCTGCTTGAGGCGATGCCCTTGCTAAGCAGGAACTGACGCAGCTCATCACTCATGAAGGAGGAACCCCGATCGCTATGGATGTAAGTGGGGAAACCGAACAAGGTGAAGAGGCCGTGCAGGGCCTTGATGACTGTGGCAGAGATCATGTCAGGGCATGGTATGGCGAAAGGGAAACGTGAGTACTCATCAATGATGTTGAGGAAGTACACATTATGGTCAGTGGAGGGGAGGGGCCCTTTGAAATCGACGCTGAGGCGCTCAAAGGGGCAGGAGGTCTTTACCAGGTGTGCTCTGTCTGGCCGATAGAAGCGCAGCCGATAGAAGACCTGGCAGTCCCTGGTCATGGTCCTGACCTCCTCGATGGAGTAAGGCAGGTTGTGGGCCTTGATGAAGTGGAAGAACCAGGTGACCCCTAGGTGACAGAGGTCATTGTGGAGGGCTCGAAGTCGGTCTACTTGTGCGCTGGCACATGTACCGCGGGATAGGGCATCTGGGGGATCATTGAGCTTCCCAAGTCGATACATGATATCATAATTATAGGTGGAGAGTTCGATCCTCCACCTTAGGATCTTGTCATTCTTGATCTTGCCCCGCTATGTGTTATTGAACATGAAGGCAACCGACCGTTGGTCAGTGAGGAGAGTGAATCGCCTGCCGGCCAGGTAATGCCTCCAATGTCGCACAGCTTCCACAATGGCTTGGGCTTCCTTTTCGATGGAGGAGTGTCGAATCTCGGAGCCCTGGAGGGTACGGGAGAAGAAAGACACGGGCCAGCCCGCCTGGTTGAGGGTAGCGGCCAGGGCAAAGTCGGATGCATCGCTCTCCACCTGGAACGGGATGGATTCGTCTACAGCGTGCATCGCGGCTTTTGCAATATCTGCTTTGATGCAGTTGAAGGCCAGGCGGGCCTCAGCCGTCAGGGGAAAAAGGGTGGATTTAATGAGTGGGCGGGCCGTGTCCGCATAATTGGGGACCCACTGGGCATAGTAGGAGAAGAACCCCAGGCATCTCTTCAGGGCTTTGAGGCAGTGGGGGAGGGGAAGTTCCAGGAGGGGGCGCATACGGTCGGGGTCGAGCCCGAGCACTCTGTTTTCCACAACGTAGCCAAGGATGGCTAGGCGGGTTGGGCGTAAAACGCATTTCTCCTTATTGTATGTGAGGTTAAGGAGCTTGGTGGTGTGGAGGAATTTTTGGAAGTTGGCGTCATGGTCCTGCTGGTCATGGCCGCAGATGGTGACATTATCCAGATACGGGAACATGGCCCGCAGCCCATACTGGTCAACCATTCGGTCCATCTCCCGTTGGAAGACAGAGACCCCATTGGTGATGCCGAAGGGGACCCTGAGGAAGTGGTAGAGCCGGCCATCTGCCTCGAAGGCAGTGTATGGGCGGTCCTCTGGGCGGATAGGGAGCTGGTGGTACGCGGACTTCAAGTCGATGGTGGAGAAGACCCGGTACTGCGCAATCTGATTGACCATGTCAGATATGCGGGGAAGGGGGTACGCATCGAGCTGCGTGTACCGGTTGATGGTCTGACTGTAGTCAATGACCATCTGGTGTTTCTCCCCAGTTTTGATTACCACCACTTGGGCTCTCCAGGGGCTAGTACTGGCCTCAATGATCCCTTCCCGCAGGAGTCGCTGGACCTCCGACCTGATAAAGGCCTTGTCCCGAGCACTGTATCATCTGCTTCTTGTGGCGACGGGCTTACAGTCCGGGGTGAAGTTGGCGAAGAGCGGGGGTGGGGCGACTTTAAGGGTTGAGAGGCTACATACGGTGAGGGGGGGGCAGGGGTCCATCGAACTCCAGGGTAAGACTTTTGAGGTGGTACTGGAAGTCAAGACCTAGTAGCATGGCAGCGCAGAGTTGTGGGAGGACGTAGAGTTTGAACCCTTTGAACTCAACGCCCCGTACTGTAAGGGTTGCAACACAGTACCCACGGACATCCACGGAATGAGATTCGGAAGACAGGGAGATTTTCTGGGTCACGGGTAAGATTGGGAGGGAGCAGCGCCGTACTGTATCTGGGTGAATAAAACTCTCTGTGCTCCCGGAGTCGAACAGGCAGGACGTCTCGTGACCGTTGATCCGTCATGAATATGACGAGGTGATGAGGTTGAGACTGGTCGAGGGTGATGGAGGCGATCTTCGGAAGGTGGGCGAGTCGATCGGATGAGCAGGGATTCCGGGAGGCGGCGGGGCGAATCAAAGATGGTGGCCCCCGCGGGTCGCACGTGGCGGGTGGCGTCGAAGATGGCGGCCAAGCTGGCGGCCCCCACGGGTCGCATGTGGCTGGTGGCGTCAAAGATGGCAGCCCCCACGGGTCGCACGTAGCGGGTGGTGTTGAAGAAGGCAGCCCCACAAGTTACACGCAGCGCTGCTGTGCTTACAAACAGGTCGGACCTGGCAGACTTTAGAGAATTGGCCCTTACTGCACCAGTTGCCGATCGCGCTCCTCGCTGGGCAGCGTTGCCTGGGGTGCTTACCCTGGCCACAGAAGTAGCATTTTGGGGCTCCGGGATTGGCAGGTTGCTGCGTGGCACAGGCTTGCAGCGCCCCCAGGTCGGTTGATGGCGGTGCCCACGATGTACACGAGGGTGCCGCGTGGTCTGAGGTGTAGGTATCCAAGTTACGGAAGGCCACTTCTGATGAGTCCGAAATCCGTACTGTTTCTTGGAGGTCGAGTGTACCCCCTTCTAGTAGGCACTGGCGGATGTTATTCGATTTTATGCCTACGACATAGGCGTCCCGGATCAGCAACTCTGTGTGCTCGGCAGCCGATACTGCCTTACAACTGCAGTTCTGGCCGAGTACCCGCAATGCGCGCAGAAATTCCGCTTGCGATTCTCCGGGGCGTTGTCGCCTCATGGCAAGGAGATGCCTAGCATACACCTCGTTGACTCCCTTAACATACTGTCCTTTCAACAGCGCTATCGCATCCTCGTACGAGTCAGCGTCCCTAATGATAAGGAATACTTGCGGGATCACCCGGGAGTTGAGGATTCGCAGCTTGTGGGTCTCGGCGATCGCAGAGGACTCGCGTACGGTTCGAAGCAGCATAGCCAGTGTTCAAACGTAATAGTGGCGTCGGCTGCTTGGGGATCCAGCTCCAGGCGATCAGGTTTTAGCGATGGACCCATCTGCAAATTCTAAGCTGATTAAATTGATGTACCATCAATTGACGACAGACGGGGAGTCGGGAGAAACATTGTGGCTTTAATCAGCTTAAAGACCTCTGCTGGCAGCCGGTCCCAGAATGAGGGCAGGGCTGGAGGTTGGCCACATTTATACATGAGCCCGAGGGGAGGAGTCACAGGCGGAGCCAGCAGGGACAATCCCAGGCATGTAACAATACAACAGTACAATACAATACAATACAATACAGTGGTTTACCACAAAATGTGACTGCCCTTGCCATTCAGTCAGCATTTATTCAAGTATGCCAACAAGAAAGTCTAATAAAATTAAAGTCAATGAGAATCAGGAAAGTTATACTTTTTCTGAGTTCCAAAGCCAGGGCTCAGAGTGTGGACAGGCGCAAACCCCTAATCCAGCTCCAAAAACCAATTCAAATTCGAATCAAATCCAATTCATGGTCCCCACAAGAGAGACATACCAGATCTTAACCAACAGGCCGCGCCGATACTACACTTGATCTTAGCCAAGAGGCCGAGAAGCGGTAGCAAAGTAATACTTAAACATAAAGGAAGATGGCTGTGGAGCTTGGAGGTCTGTCATTTCAGCCCCAGGATATCACTGCAGGATTTCTTCAGTACAATGTCTTGGGTCCAACCACCTGCAGCTGTTTCATTAACAACCTTCCTGCATCATAAAGTCAGAAGTGAGGTTGTTCACTGATGATTGCACAGTGTTCAATTCCATTCGCAACTCCTCAAATGATGAAGCCACATGTCCACATACAGCAAGACCTGGACAGGATTCCGTTTTGGACTCGTACATTTCAAGTAACATTCGCTCTGAACAAGTGCCAGGAAGTGACTACTTCCAACAAGGGAGTGTCCAACCATCTTCCTTCGACAATAAATGGCACTACCATCATTGAATTTCCCACCACAACTTTCTGAAAGTCACTGTTGGCTAGAAACTTAACGGAACCAGCTACATAAATATTGTAACTACAAAAACAAATTAGAGACTGGGAAGTCTGTGGCAAATAACTCACCTCCTGACTCCCCAAAGTATTTCCACAACTGACATGGCACAAGCCATAAGTGTGATGGAATACTCTCCACTTTCCTGGATGAATGCAGCTTCAACAAGTCTCAAGAAACTCAGAGGGTGGCACGATGGTGCAGTGGTTAGCACTGCTGCCTCACGGCGCCAAGGACTTGTGTTCATTCCCAGCCTGGGTCACATTCTCCCTGTGTCTGCATGGGTCTTACCCCCACAACCCAAAGATGTTTGGGCAGCACGGTAGCATTGTGGATAGCACAATTGCTTCACAGCTCCAGGGTCCCAGGTTCGATTCCCGGCTTGCGTCACTGTCTGTGCGGAGTCTGCACATTATCCCCGTGTGTGCGTGGGTTTCCTCCGGGTGCTCCGGTTTCCTCCCACAGTCCAAAGATGTGCAGGTTAGGTGGATTGGCCATGCTAAATTGCCCATAGTGTCCAAAATTGCCCTTCGTGTTGAGTGGGGTTACTGGGTTATGGAGATAGGGTGGAGGTGTGGACCTTGGGTGGGGTGCTCTTTCTAAGAGCCGGTGCAGACTCGATGGGCCGAATGGCCTCCTCCTGCACTGTAAATTCTATAATTCTATGATGTGCAGGGTAGGGGGATTGGTCACGCTAAATTGCCCCTTAATTGGAATTTTTTTAATGTTTTAAAATTATTTTAAAATTAAAATATCTCAAGAAACTCAACATGATCCAGTCCAAAGCAGCCCACTTGATTGGAACCCTATTCAGCATCTCAAATATTCATTCTCCCCACCACTGGCAGTATGTACCATACACAAGGTGCCTGTAACAACGCAATACGGTTTCTTCAACAGCACCTCCCAAATCAGTGACCTCTACTACCTAGAAGAACAAGGGCAGCAGACACAGGGGAACACCCACCACTTGCAGGTTCCCCTCCAAGTCACACACCAGCCTGACCTGAATTGCCATTCCTTCATCATCACTGAGTCAAAATGCTGGAACTCATTACCTAACATACTGTGAGAGTAACATTAGCACTAGAACCACAGTGACTCATGAGGGTGATTTACCTTCACTTTCTCAGTGAACTTATCTGTCTGCAATAAATGTTGGTCTTGACAGTGATGCAAAATCCTGTGAATAAATAAATTAAGGAAAATGCTACCTCATTCTATCACAGGACTTCAAAACAGCAACTCATTAGCTATTTTGTCTACTCTACTATGTCATCCTCCTACAATCTTTGAAAATTTTAACATCACCTAATTATTATTTGTAAATTTCCCTTGTGTTATCTCTCTTTCCAATTGGATCTCTGCATTATAGGACTTCAATTTTCTGGTAGATTTCCTTATTAAAGATTTTTGACCCTATTTCTGTGAAGTTACCAACATTTCAAGATTGATGGGTTTTCTGTCAAACTATCCAGTTGAAAGGCGCATGCATTTTCGGACTTGAAATTGCCATGTCATCCGACTTTATTCAAGGGAAGGTTTAGTGACTGTTATTCAACTCACATCAAATATTGAAATGCATCAGAAGGACCAAAAGCTCCTCTGAGCTCCAATACTTCCACTTTGCAGCTTTGCTAATGTTGCATAATAACTCCAGTGCCGAGTCTCGATCTGATTCTTGAGGGGTGAAATGTGGGACCTCCTGCAGAAACTAATCTCACACAGCTTTGGTTTGACAGTGCATGAGGAATATTGCCAGTGTAGTGTCAAACTTGGTTTTAAAATTTCCCACTGAGCCCCATTGCTCATGAACACATTTTACATTTGGCCAGAGCTAGATTTAAGTATTTGAAATGTGTGTCTGCCCCAGTCAATATTCTTGGAACTCTCAAAGCTTAATGTAAAAATTAATATGACGAGAAAAGGCAATACGACTCCTGGAACTTATTCCCCCTGTTACAATTGCATTGTCATGGCCTTTGCCTACCCAAGCAATAGTAAAGAAAAGAATGAACTTAGCATTATATAGCACTTTTTGGAACCTCAAGACCTTCCAAGGAGTTTTCCAGCCAATGACAGGAGCTTCATGATAACAAATAGACACCATTGCCATGGAGGAAACAATGCGCCCAATATTCACACTCCAAGCTCGGGCAGCACGGTAGCATTGTGGATAGCACAATTGCTTCACAGCTCCAGGGTCCCAGGTTCGATTCCGGCTTGGGTCACTGTCTGTGCGGAGTCTGCACATCCTCCCCGTGTGTGCGTGGGTTTCCTCCGGGTGCTCCGGTTTCCTCCCACAGTCCAAAGATGTGCTGGTTAGGTGGATTAGCCAAGATAAATTGCCCTTAGTGTCCAAAATTGCCCTTAGTGTTGGGTGAGGTTACTGGGTTATGGGGATAGGGTGGAGGTGTTGACCTTGGGTAGGGTGCTCTTCCAAGAGCCGGTGTAGACTCGATGGGCCAAATGGCCTCCTTCTGCACTGTAAATTCTATGATAGGCTGCCACCAACAGCTATGAAGAAAATAACTAGATAATTGTTTTCGTGAAGCTGATTGAGGAATGAATATTGGCCAGGATGGTACAGAGGACTTCCCTGCTCTTCTTCAAATAGTGCCATGAAATCTGTTAAGTCCACCTGAGAGAGCAGACAAATGTGGAAATTTTCCATTCTCGTTCACGGCTGGGGTTTTCCGGTGCCTCTGAAGGTGATTAGAGCCTTGGCTGAAATGCAAATTTTCCATTCTTGCTCCCAACAGGTTCCAGCACGGACGAGAGCGGAGAATCCCGCCCACAGTCTCAGCTTAACATCTCATATAACAGACAATGACAGGAATTTTCCGCCCCCGTTCTTTTCGGGTGTGTCTGCTGGCAGGAGCAGAAAATCCCGCGAGATGCTCCAATTGCGTTTTGCATCGGCAGGAAGTCTCACCACTATTGTCCCCGTCCCCTGCCAGTGGCTTATTGGGAATTCTGACGTTGAACATTGGGAACATCATTATAATAAATTTGAATCTCATTATCAGACCTCTACACCTGAGCAGTCCCTCCCATTGGATAATCTATCCAAGTCAGTGTGAGGGCATGGCGGCCTGAATTACGACTGGTCTCCCACGACATGCACATGGTGGGCAGACCTCCCAGAAGAGTTCACGTTAGTGCAGCTCTCAGCAAGGAGAAGGTGATGCCCAGGCAGCATTTTACATTTTGTGCACCAGGGCGGCCTTTAAAAATGACACCCCAATCTTTTAAAAAACTACGTTGCTGGCGGGGTGGGTTCTGTCGTGGGATACTATGTTCCTAATAATACATCGGCGAATGCTACCGTTTATGTCGGCAGTTTTGACGCCAATT
This sequence comes from Scyliorhinus torazame, assembly GCF_047496885.1. Taxonomy (NCBI): domain Eukaryota; kingdom Metazoa; phylum Chordata; class Chondrichthyes; order Carcharhiniformes; family Scyliorhinidae; genus Scyliorhinus; species Scyliorhinus torazame. The sequence continues at coordinate 31,131,626 of NC_092724.1, forward strand.
TTCCCGCCCGCTGCCACACTCTGTGGAACAAAGGTAAGATTTCACCCAAGCTCTCTGATACTGCAGCACTCCCACAGCACTGCAGTGAATTGTGGGTAGAGAATATGTGCCCCTGTCTCTGGAATGGGTCTTGAACCCATAATCTGACTTAAATGCAAGAATGCCACCGCTAAGCTACGAATGTCACCTCACAATGCTCGAGAAAGGCAATTTCAACCAGGTCATATCTTCAAAATAGCTATTACAATGAATTCCTTTCAAACATCCTTGCCCTATACGTGTCTTCCTTCTGGTGGGAGAATTCTGATTGAAACCAAGCATTTTAAACAAAATACTGACATCAGTCAGCCAAAATCTAAGTTAATTATGCATGCCCAAATGTAACCACATTCAATCCAACACATGTCTGATAAGTCCTTGTGATTGCTTGAGCCAATACCAAGGAGACTTCCAAGATAAAGGAAGAAAGGTCTTATTGGCAACTAATAAGAGTAATTTATACACAGGCACAGAATCTCTACACAGGTTTTCACACTCTGGCTCCAGGGTTCACTCCCCTACCAGGGCCCCGCATTTATTCCCCATTGGTCAGACTTTGCATGTTCATGCGCGATAGGCCCCGAGCTGGTCATGTGGACCACGAAGGCATGTCGCTTAAAGAGGCTGCGCTTCCATAGTCCTTTTTTAAGAAACATTAGCGGTAGCTAATCTTAATGAGGATCCATGCTACAAAAATGTATTTCTAGCCTTGCAGGAAACTTGAATCAATGCCCTCTGGTCTTACACTCAAAACTGAAGTTAGAAAATGCTGTTGGATATGAGCAATACTCTGTAAGCATGCATGGACAACGTGTCTTCCTTCTGGTGGGAGAATTCTGATTGAAACCATGCATTTTAAACAAAATACTGAATGGCTGAAACTAGTGCTGCCGCGACTAATCTCATACCAATGGCTGAGGTATAAATCTGCTTTAAGACACATACTCTATTTTTAGCATATGTAAATATTTTCTCATTTTAGTAGATTCTTTCCACAACTTACTTATGTACTTAACTCTTGTTATGGTTTAATATAGACTAACTGATGATCTATGTGTACATTTTCCTGCTAGTTATCTATACAAAGAATCTCAACTACGAAGGAAAACAATGTTCAACACTTTCCAAAGATCTCTTGAAATATTCCATTCAACTTCTGGTCAAAGGTGTTGAGGTGGATGAAGCTGCGAAGGGTGGGAGTTTGGAGGGGAGAAGGAATAAAGGGGGGGAAAAGGAGTAATGGGGAAATGTGCATAAGTAGGAAGGTAGATATAATGGGGAGAAAGGAATAAGGGAGAGTGTTTGGAGTGGGGAAGAGGTAAGGGGAAGGAAGGTGTTAAGGGGGGATGGAATGTCCAGGTGAAGGTGCAAGCATGGGGGTTGTGTTGTCAATGACTGCCTTCTAGAAGCGAACTGAGTGTGGGCATGATAGGATGGAATGGTGAATGTGAGAGGAGGCAGAAAGAGCCAGTAGGGTGAGAATTCATCAGTGTCGGTAGAAAGGGAAGCGAGGGTGGTTGTTGGGGACACAAGACGAAAGCAAAGAGACAAAATATGGGAAGGAGGAGGTTCAGGAAGTCAATGTGGATGGGGCTGGAATGTTCTGGCAGGTAGTGAACATGCACGTTCATCTGGACATTCCTGAAGGAGAAGGGTTTGGGCTGCATTGTAATGGTGGGGAAGTGGAAGGTGATGCCATGGGAGTCCACTGTAGTGGGGAAAAGGACATGGGCAACTAGGAAAGGGGAAATGAGAGGGGAGCTGATGAAAAATCGGAAGTGAGCAAAGCCTCGTGTCAGACAGGTACAGGTGCTGCATTGGAGTTTAATCGGTGGGTGGGCAGCGATGCAGGTCAGCACAGATAGACAATTGAGAGAGAACCACAGGCAGCTTCCTCTATGCTGGCAGAGGACGAGGTTGAAAGGGACACAGGCCGAGGCGATTCAGAGGGAGTGGACAACCTCTGAGAGACCTGGGTAGATGAGCTAGGAGTGTCCAGCCGCTGTTCCTCTGTACCTCGGGTGCTGAAGGATCCTGGCTTAATTCCTTGTGGGGAATGGACACCTGGGGAGACATCAAGCTGACACATTCCCCTCTCATGTAGCCACTGTATGAACTCATCTATGGTAGATCTGCACGCATCTTTGGCAGAAATTAGACGTTTTGCTGGACTAAGGTCTCCATGACTTCCGCCATCCTCCCCATGGAGACTATGATGGGCGCACGTGTCAGCAATACGTCATCAGACGGCAGGCAGACAAACTCCTCCGACTTGTGTGCCACTCTGTTGAGGACTCCCAATAGCTCTAACTGATGTAGCCCCGCCTCTTGCTGACTCTCCAACATGAGTTACAACGCCGATTCCATCGGCTCGTCTTCTGACTCGGAGCACATGGATGCCTCTTCCCCTGTAGCCCTCCAAGAGCCGGGGAGCTCGGCTGAACCTGCCTCCACATGCTGCTGACACATGTCCATGTGGTGACTACCAGATAGTGAGACCATTCCTAAACTAGCAGTAATACCCACCGAGGAGTTTGTTCCTGAGCTGGAGGAGCGTGCAGGTGAGCACTGTGATGCCTCAACAGCTCTGGAGCTCTCCTTTTCCACTCCCTCCTGGCTCATCTCTGAGCCGGGGCTGAGGCTGGGGTTGGGGCCTGTTAGTGAGTCTGCCTCATCAGACTGGGTCTCTTCCTGGAGGTACTTTTAAATGAAATAGAAGAGTGCAAGTGACAGCATCAGCTGTCTCCAACATGGAAGCACATTTAATCCTCAAGGTTGCGTTGAATGGATGAATCCTTACCAGCTGGACACCAAAGGCAATCGAGTCTGCACCGGCTCTTTGAAAGAGCACCCCACCCAAGCCCACACCTCCACCCTATCCCCATAATCCAGAAACCCCACCCAACACTAAGGGCAATTATGGACACTATGGGCAATTTAGCATGGCCAATCCACCTAACCTGCACATCTTTGGACTGTGAGAGGAAACCGGAGCACCCGGAGGAAATCCACGCACACATGGGGAGAACGTGCAGACTCTGCACAGACAGTGACCCAAGCCGGGAATCGAACCTGGGACCCTGGAGCTGTGAAGCAATTGTGCTAACCACTATGCTACCGTGCATGGAGCACACCAGAATGACAGGGAGTGGAATAGCTTGATCTTGGTTTCAGACAATGCTCGGCACAACATCGAGGGCCGAAGGGCCTGTTCTGTGCTGTACTGTTCTATGTTCTATGTTCTAAAGGCAAAGATCTCCAATGCCAATGACTCTCTCATGCTGCACTCCCGCGAGCTCAGTTGCTCTCTCTTCAACTTCAGTCGGAGCCCTCAGGAACGGTCATCCCACCTTTGTCTTCTCCCATTCAGATTGTGACGGAGCTTCTCCTGTTCAAGTAAGAGAACATGTTTGAGAGGAGTTGTATGTTGCATTGATTGAAACATTGGAATTTGGTTCATTCCTTATTTCTCCTCTCGTAAGACAGCCCGCCTCTGTGTGGCAGGTCATCACCAGTGTGAATTAGTTAGAAGGGTTGTGGACCAGCTCCCTCCAGAGAGCTGAGCACAACCACATGCAAAGGAAAGGCTCATACATGCGCAAGATCTGCGGAGGTTGCTAGTTCCCTCTGTGTATATGCTGGGTCCAATCTATCTCCCCACCACCATACACCCAGGCAGTGTCCCATGTCTGCTGAAGGGTGAATTTGTCTTCTCCCATTCAGATTGTGACGGAGCTGTGAATTAGGCACAGTGGTCACTCCACTGCAGTGTGGATGCACTGAGGTAGTGCTATGAGGCAGGACATGTCTTTGCCGCTGGGCCTTGGACCCTGACATAGTGGAGTCTTTGTGAATTATGTGACCATCTATGAGACTTACCCTGTCAGAGCAAATAAGGCCATTCATCCTCTTCTTGCACTGTGTTACCGATCTCTTGAAAACCACATGGGCACTGATGGCTCGCGACCACTTGCACACATGCAACATTGGGTTTCCTGCATGGCCTCCTCCTCACATCAGCTGGTCGAAGCACGTTCCTGTGTGCCTTGACATCCAAAATGATTCACATAACTTCAGAGCTAAGCCTTGAAGACATCTCTCTGGTTTTGGTCTGAGAGTGTGAATTTTCAGGCACGTTTTAAGTATGACATCCAGATGTGAGGGCTGGATGCATGCCATCAAACACACCCCATCATGGAAAACAGTGCAAAACCCCTGGATGTATAATTAATGACTTCGGGACCGGAAGATATGGCTTGGTTCACCGTTGTCTTCTACAGTGGGAAACGCTCCCCATCCCTGCCATGGAGCCTAGTCCCAGTTGTGAAAATTAAGATCTAGAAATGGGAGTCATTTAGATTCCCTTCTCAATTTTTCCTACTTAAACAGAAGATAAGTGTTCAAGATTTTGAATGACAAATAGTAAACTGTATCTATAAGTAAACTTTTTTTATTTATATGTACTTATGTTCTTTTTCCCAATGAGGAGAAATGGAGAAGACCACATCAGGTGGTCTCTTGAAATAGAGGATGACGCAAGTCAGGCTTGGTGAGTCTTCAGATAACTGAGGAGCCCAACTCTGGATCCACATGTTCTTCCACCGTGGGGGACATGATGTTGCACAGGGGGAGTGGAATTTGCCGCCCTGGGTTGACTTCCCTCTCCTTTCTCTCTTGCCACCGATCTGCCTCGTTGTCAAGTCACTGAGCCTCGAAGTGGCTTGCACCTCGATGGACCAGCTGGAGCCATGCCGCGTGTTCCAGCCTTTTGCTAGCCAGTAGTGTTAATGCTTCCATGCTTTAGGACAGCCTTGAGCATATCCTTATATCTTTTCCTTTGGCCGCCCTTATAACCTTGGCCGGAGAGCTGGGAGAAGAGAACCTGCTGACGGAAGTAGTTTCCAGGCATTCGGAAGTAATGGCCCATCCGTCGCAGTTGGTTCCGTAGGAGCAGGATGTCACTGTTGGGAGATGCAACTTCATGGAGGACGTCTGTTTGGTCTGGCAGTCCTCCCATTTGATCCTCAGGATTCAACACAAGCACTGCTGATGGAAGCTCTCAAGGATATTAAAGCGTCAATCGACAAGTGTAGTTTCCACTACATTAGAGGAGGATGGTCAACCAAATTGCCTTATAAACCTGGACCCTTGTTGACTTCCAAAGGTTCCTGACAAAGGTCAAAGACATGTTGGCACAGCTTGAAGAAAGCAGCACAGGCACAGTTGACTCAGTGTCGGGACTTCCTCATCGATGGAAGACCCTTGGGTGAGGTGGCTGCTGAGCTATGGGGAATGCTGCACATACTCCAGAGCCACATGGCTGGTGCTGGGGATGCTCATCTGGCCTGGGAAAGGTTGGTGAAGGACCTTTGTCTTGGCGATTTTTAAAGATAGGCCAAACCTCTCATAGGAGGTATCAAAGAGATCAAGCATCCTTTGCGTGTCCTGTACCATGTGAGCCAACATACAGCAGTCATCTGAAAACTGGAGGTCGTGGATGTCCGTGGTGGTCAATTTTGATTTTGCCCAGAAGTGACCAAGGTTGAAAAGCTTCCGGTCCAGACGATACTGGATGCTGACACCAGGTGGTGGGGTATCCCAGATGAGATGGACGAAAGTGGTCAGATAAATGGTGAGCAAGGTGGGGTTGATCACACAACCTTGTTTAACCCCGGTCTGGAAGTGAAAGGTGTCAGTTTCAGGTCCTCCACTCAAGTTGGTGATGGTCATTTTGTCCTGCAGGAGTCTCAGCATGGTAACAAACTTCAATGTGCAACCAAAGTGTTGGAGGACGATCCAAAGAGCTTCACGATTTAAAGAATCAAATGGCTTGGTCAGGTCAAGGATGGCGATTCTTCCTGGATCTGCTCACCTACATCAGGATGTAGACGGGTAGGGAATAGGCAAATATATGGCATATGCAATCCAATGTAGAAGTGGTACATTTTGGGAAAAGGGACAGAAAATGGGACTATACCAAATACCTACTAGTTTGGGAATCTAGAGGTGCAAATGCACAAATATTTATAAGCAGAGTTACAAGTGTGAAAAGCCATAAATTGGACAAATAGGATTCTGGGTTTTATCTGTCAGGGCATTGAATATAAGAGTGAGGAAATGATGATGAATCTACATGAGGCATTTGGTGGGTCCAGTCGGATTAACTTGTGCAGTTATAAGGGGGCCAAAATATCGACAGGACATCAGAGCAATGAAAAAATGCAATGTAGGTTTGCGGGAGAGGATTTTCTTTTCATCAGCAACTTAAAAGAAAAACTAGGACAACATTCACTAGACTAGTGAAGGTGTGGGCAGTGGTGAGGGATAAGGGAATGGTGCTAGGAGGGTGGTTCTCAAAAATGTTCATTTTGTGCATTACAAAATGTAAATAGTAAAAGGTTATTTCCACAGGCTATTGAATTGATAGCAAAGAAGCACAATCTCAGCAATTGTACTATTTGCATAAAGGAGTATTAGAATAGGGAATGTATTGAGTGGCTACTGAATCTGAGTCAATCATATAATTTAGCAAACAATTAGATCAACTCTTAAATGATTAAAATATTAAAGTGGAAAGAGAAAGAGCATGGAAATGAGATAAATGTAAGTAGTTCCAGAAAAAGAGATGTAATTTCTCACCACAATAACTCCACCAATGTCAAAGGTTTGGTAATTCTACAAATTATTTATTCAAGGAACTTAGCTCTCCCAAGCTGAGATGCACATTGGAGTTGAGCAGTCATTTTTACTAACAGTTGTTAAATCCTCCATGACCACTCATGAAGAATATTTTGCACTTTGGTCTATCAAAGTGGTAATTTTGCAATCCATAATGATTGCAAATGAAGGGCAAGTGTTTCATCTGTGGAGATCTGGTACAATTACAGTAAATGAAAAAAGAATTTGGCAGGACAATTATTTTCTATATGAGATGCAACTTTTGGATTTTTACTGATGTTGTTATCTAAAAATTAATTTTGCACTCTGCATGGTCTAACAAGCATTATATAGTACATAACTATGCACATTAAGGAAGAGCTGCGTTGTTTACAAGATTTCACATCTGCTCCGATAACAGGGAATCATTGCCTGAAGGGCAATGTGAGCAATGGTTAATAAGAGGCACTGAAATCCAGGGCGCGATCTTCCGGCCTCGTTATGCTCCCGCGAAACGAGGCCGGTGAATAGCGGGAGAGGCCAAAAACAGGAACTGCGCTAAACAGCTTGCGATGCAACCAGGCCGCTCCCGTAGGCGAAATCGGGATCTCGCCATAGGGAGGCGAGAAACCAATTATCACCACTTAAGCCCTATTTCCATACAATTAACGGGAGCCTCCCCCTATCCAATGGCCTCCGGTCATTCAGCGGCCTTCCCAGCAGCTGGTCAAGCTGGCACCAATTATTACTCCTTTTGAAAAACGTGAACCTAGCGGAACGGCTTCTGTGGGGAGCCGAGGAGGTGAGTAGCCAACTTTGCCTGGGGGCTCTTGGCTTGCTGCCCCTGTGCTCAGCGGGCGATTTGGGGATCCTCGGCTGGGGATGGGGGACACTCCACGGGGTGGGCTGCCATGGGAGGGTGGAGAGGGAGGCGTGAGGGGCAACCACTCACGGCACCACCATGGCAACCTCTGGATCATATGTACCCGTTGCAGAGGCAAAGCTTGTCCCTGCCCATTTGCCCCAATGACCACCCATAACCCTCATTGACTGCCGAGGCCTCTGGTCGTGCAGATGAAGGCTATTCCTAATAGGGAATTGGCAATCATGGTTAAGTGAGTACTTCACACAGCGCGATGCCTGGACACTGTTACTGAACACCACACATGCAGCAGTCAACATCCGAACACCCAGGGGATGGGACACAGCTCCACGGACACGTCCACGGCTGGAGGGTGGGTGAGTGCCACGGGGTGGTAACCAGCGCCCGGTCCAGTTGACGTTGTGAGCGAGTGTCCGGGGTACAGGGCCTGGGGATAATTAAGTGGTGAGGGAAGCCCGCTGCGGCCAGGAGTACGTGGGCAGCGCATTCTGGGCTGGGGGGAGGGGGAATAAATGGGAGAATGGAGGGTCCTGGGGTGGGAGCCACCGCTGTTTATCAGTCTGACACCCTCTCCCAATTCCTTACAGATATTGAATGCTATGGCAGGGATGTTGGATGCAGAAGTTGCCCGAGTGGTTCTGCTGCTAGGCGGTGCAGCCAGACGATGGAGACGGCGGCAGATGCTCGAGGCGGCGCACCATGTGCTGGACTCCGCCCAACACCCTGAGGACCCGACCGCCCATCAGGCCAGGGAGGGACCCAGAAGGGTGTACAGGCATGGCCGTTTTTTTGATCAGATGACGGACAGCACGTGCCGCAGGAGGCTCTGCCTCAACAAGGAGAGGGTGCGACACCTGTGTCATGTCCTCGCGGAGTTGGCACCACATGGAGGAGGCGGACTCCTGATCCCGGTGGCCGTCAAGGTCACCACAGCCCTGAACCTTTACGCCTTGGGATCATTCCAGGGCTCCAGTGGGGACCTGTGTGGTATCTCACAGGCCTCAGCCCGCAGGTGCATTCAATAGGTCACGAATGCCCTCTATGCCTGGGCGGGAAACTACATAGGGCTGAATTCTCCGATTTTCAGGCTATGTCCGGAACATGTGTCTAGTCTTACAACCAAAAAGTCAGCGCCACCCCCGCACCGATGCTCTGCCCCATTGGGGGTGAAGCATGGGGGGAGGGCCTTCAGGTGATTTCCTGAGGCCATCCTATAGCGTGCAGCATACTCTGTGGTGGCGCCGTTTTGGCAGGGGCAGAGTATCTGTAAAATGGTGCCGCCCCCGATTTCGGCGTCAAAAGGGATTCTCCGGCCAATCGCCAAATGCGATTTCGTCGTCGGCAATCGGAGAATCCCGCCCATAGCCTTTGACATGGACGAAGCTCAGCAAGATGCCTGGGCAGCAGGTTTCTCCTCCAACGCCGGGATGCCCCATGTCCAGCGGATAAGAGATGCCACGCATTTTGCCCTGTGCTCACCGGTCCATCTGGAGATGCCCTATGTTAACAAAAAGGGGTTCCACTCCCTCAACATACAGCTTGTGTGTGACCACCACATGAAGATCATGCACTTTTTGGGGAGTATGCACGACAGCTACAACCTGGGGCATTCGATCATCCCTGCCCACTTCGAGGACCACCCCAGGATGGGCGGTTGGCTCTTGGGGGATAAGGGGTATCCGCTGAGGACCTGGCTAGTGACGCCAGTATGGAGGCCGGAGACTGAAGTGGAAACCCGGTACAACGAGGCCCATGTGGCAACCCAGGCTGTGATCGATCGGTGCAGCGGTCTCCTCAAGATGCGGGTCCGATGCCTCGACCGCTCCGGTGATGCACTCCAGTACACCGCCCGGAGGGTCACCCGCTTTGTGGTGGTCTACTGTGCCCTCCACAACCTCGCACAGCAGCATGGCGATGTGCTAGAGTTTGGTGATGAGGAACATGTGGCCACCTTCGAGGAGGAGCAGGAGGACGAGAACGAGGAGAACAAGGATGATGAGGAGGCGCTGGACCAGCGGGGCTGGAGGACGAGGCTGGGGAGGAACCTGAGGCCCAGCTGGTGACTGCGCGACAGGCGGCAAGGGTCCGGCAAGCCTGGAGGGCCAGGGAGGCCCTAATACTCACCGCTTCACATAGGATGTGGACTAACCCATCATCGCTACCTTCCCCACCCACATCTCCCACCCTCCCAGGGTATCTGTTACATTACTCCAGGGTGCTACGGCTGTGTTGGCCCCATCAGCAGGTCACTGTCGAAGGTAGAGGGGTGATGTTGATCCGCAGAGAGCTGAGCGCCGCTGCTCCTCATTCGGTGCCATAGTCTGACCCCTGTCTATCTGCTGAGTGCTCGCCCACAGCCATCAACTGCACACAGTGTGCCTGGGGAGGGAAGGGATGCATGGAGAGATGGGCCAAGGGTTCAGAGGTCAGCCTGCATTGTGGAAGAAAGTGACCCAGGCACCATACTGGTTGTGCACAAGGGTATTTAATGTTTTATACAAGTCCCCACTCTCCCGACCCCCACCTTCCACAGCCCCTCACCCCCACCTATGCTCCCCATCCCGCCCCCCCACCCCCACCCCCCCACCCCTCCCCGGTGCCCTCAGTGATTCTCGATGTGCTTTGCCTTCCTAGCTCTATCACTACATCTAGGTATCTCCACATGCATATCAGTAGTGGAGGCTGCCAGCTGCTTAACCCGTCCTGCCACCTTCGATGCCCCTGGTGGGTGTCCTCTGGGGGCTCTGGGGCCAAAGGGCCCCGGCTCACCTGTCGATGGCACATGCACAGCCCTGCTGCCCGGAGCTGACTTTGAGTACGCAGCCTCGTCAGGGGAAGCTGGTGTCCACCATTGCCACTCTATGGAACGTATCCAGGTTGCCACCCAGCGCCCCCTCCTGCCAGTCGGTGCCCACAGGGTCCTGGGGTTCACCTTGGGATGGAGGTGCAGCTGGTTCGAGCCCTGGCTGGTTGCCCCTGCATCATCTGGCTCTGCCAGCCCTGGTTGCTCGCCATGGTCCGCACCATCGTGTTGGCGCCCTCGGCGGTGCTCCCCAGTGACTGGGCCATGCTCTGCAGCACCTCAGCCATGCACATCTGAGAATAGAACATGTCCCACAGAACTTCATCAAGGTCAGCCTGATACTGGATCACATCCCCCAACGAGTTGGACATTCTGCCGAGACCCTCAAACATGGGCGTCACCGATTGCGCGACGCCTTGGACACCTTCACTAATGGTGCCAACGTCATGTACCAGGTTTTCCACTGCGGTCGCCACCCTAGCAGTGTTACTTCAGTGTCACGCATTACCGGCGATATCCCCTATGCCCGTAGCCTCTGGGACTCCTCCAATCGGCTATGGATCTGTTGGAGTGATGCTGACATCTCCCTCTGAATGTCCCGCTGCTCCCTATCATCTCCATCAGCTCTGGGTACCTCTGTTCCACAGACTCAGCATCAGGGTGGGACCCAGCTGGGTCCTGGGATCCAGCAGCCCTCCGACCGCTGTCTCTTCTGGGGGTTCCTGCCTCCACCTGATATGCATCATCAGCAGTGTGGCGCTCACCAGATTGCTCACAAAGCCTGTCCACTGACATGTCCCACCGAGACGTGTGTATCTGCACTGGTGGAGGGTGGCGATGACAGCTGTGCCACGGCTATAACGGTTGCATCCTCGGAGCTCTCCTCCGAGGTGGTCTCCTGGGAGGCAGGAGATGGCGCCGCCTGGGATGGACCGGTGCCGTCAGCTGGAGGACCTGTGGGAGAATGAACATGTGGTCAGTGGGAGGGATGTGTCAGTCAGTAAATCAATAACAACTCACGTTTGACAGGTCCTCCGGGTGGAGCCTGGCGGTTCCTCACCTCTGCAGCATCCGCCAGCCTCCGCGTGGGTGACCACCCTGTCCTCGGCCACCCCAGTCACCTCTAGGGTTTACTCTTCGAAGGAGGTGAGGATTCTTAAGTCCAGCACCCCTCCCAGTCTACGCCCTTTCCCGACGATTATGATAGAGCTGTTCCTGAGGAGACACAGAGGGGGCATCATTAGCCACATGCGTGGTTCACAGTGGTGAGGGATGTGTGGAAGGAGGGTTGAGGTGGGGGGGGGTTGAATGGGGAGGGGGTTGGAGGGAGGGTTGGGGGTCGCCTGGTGTGTTGGGAGGTGGATGCTCCCTTGGGGAGTGGGGGTGGGGGGCTTTGTTGTCTACTCACTTGTGGTGCCCGGTGTAGGTCGTTGACCTTTGTTCGGCACTGGAGGCCAGTCCTCCTGGTCATACTCCCCGAGCTCACAGCTGCCGCCACCTCATCCCAGGCAGCACTGGCTGCCCTGTGGCTGAATCTCCTATACCCTTGAGGGAACAGGACATCTGTCCTGGCCTCCACAGCATCTAGCAGCCTCCCCAGGTCAGTTGCTGGTTGGGGTTGGCTGAGCAAGTGCAGTTTAAGGTGCTGATCGACTTTGTTGGCGGGGAGCTGGCGAGCGCGGTCCCGTCGAATCAGCTGGTGAGCCTTCATTTCCAGCGAGAAGCCTCGTTAAGTGGACCAATTAACGTTGAATTGCTCACGGCAATTCCCGCTCACTACCACACTTAGAAATCTTTCCAGAGAATCGCGCCCCAGTAGTGTGATTTTTAAAAATGGATGCTGTTCACCATACCCATTGCAGGATTTTCCATTGAAATGGTTCTAAAATCATAGAAATCATAGAAAAGATACAGCACAGAAGGAAGCCATTCGGCCCATCTTGTCTATGCTAGGCAAAATTATGTACATTATATATTCTTTGGTCTAGTCTTGTTTGTCTTTATAACTGTTACACAGCAACTGAGCTCAAGCTGCCTTTCCTTCACACTAACCTACAATGTGCAATCCTTCACATAAAACAGAACAGTAGCCTAATTGAAAGCAACATTTGTGCAGTACTCTTGAGATGCTTCTGCTACCTTTCTATGATCTCTACATCTGTAGAGGCCTTCGGTTAGCATGTTTATCACATGCTTTGCCATGTCCTGCCTGAAGAGGTGCAGTGGCCCTGTGCATCTGTCGTGTCTTTGTCAAATTCTCCCTTTTCAACAGTTGGCTGGCTTTCTTCAATAGATTCACTTTGGGCTTGAATTGGAGCCTCCACAGTATTGACTAGAGTATTCCACACAAGCATCTACTCTGGTTGAAGTATTTACACTGATTCTAGAAAAAATGAACTTGCATTAATAAAGCAACTTATCATTTTTCTCAAGATGTCCCAACGCACTTCATCTATAATTAATTACTCTGAAGTGCAATCATTGCTGTTTTGAAAGCTGCTCCTATTTTGCACACAGCAATATCCCACAAACAGCAGGGAAATAAATGACTAATTCGTCTATTTTTGGCACTGGCGGTTAAGAGAAGAATGTTGTCCAAAATCTTACCACTCCCTGCTCTTTAAGTAATGTAATGGGATCCCTATTCCACCTCAAATGGCAGGTTCAGCCATTGTTTAATGTCTTATCTGATCGATACCGTGTCCCACAATGAAGCATTCACCCAGAGGCGCACTAAACCATTGTTCTTGATTTAATGCTCAACTTCTAGAGTGGTGTTTGAATCTACAAGCTTATGACTCTGAGTGCGATTGCTGCCAGTTAAGTCAATCTGATACATAAATGTGTGGTGCAGCCATCTGTTGCCCTAGGATTTATATTCAGCCCGATAAGTGTATGACTCCATTTTTCTTCCCTTCCAATTTTCCTGTTACTTTCCAAACACGTTCTACAAAGTTATCAATGCGTGCAAGAAATCCACATTCAACTATTGAGATTATTTTATTTAGATTCTTCAAGATTACAAAGGTAAGAGCTGTGTATAGTTCAGTTAGTATATTTTCATTGTTTCTAAATTACATTTTAACTTTGAATCTGTTACATAGGAATAGCATCTTTGCTCTTGACTCAGCATTTTAATCTACCACTTCCAGTGTTGCAGTTATCAAATGAACCACAGTATATAATTCTACAGCAGCAGTCGCTGTTACAACTCAGGTAGCTAAGTGGCGACGGATAGAATAGAAGCCTAGTCTTTATACACTTTCAAGCTTTTGTTAACAGAGACAAACCCGACATATCATTCACCTCCAATTATTACCCATAATTTCAGTCACTTGCGCCTTCAGTTTCAGAGGTGATTACCCAATTGTTTTATTAATTCTTTCAGGGGATGTGGAGGTCAGTGGAAATTTGTTGTCATAATTACCCTGGCCCTGAATGGCTTGGGAGACAATCGCTGATAGTTTAATGGTCACCATTACTGAGCCTAGCTTTATAATCCAAATGTAATTCAATTTAAATTCCACCAGCTACCATGGTGGGATTTAAACCCATGTTCCCAGAGCATTAGTTTGGGCCTCTGGGTTGCTCGTCGAGTGCCATTACTACTGCGCCACTGTGGACCACGTGGGATCGCTGATTGAGCTCCCCTTGGGCTTCATAGAAGGAGGCCCGCCCAGCTGGGCTCGTTAGTGGGACCTTTAAATGTAGCTCCCAGACATGGACCGGCTCATATTCCTGGGCTGGGACGTTTATTTTGTGAGCCGCTGCAGCGGTTCTATTTTCGGTTTAAAATAAAGCACTTTGGCCTTTCGCTCCGCCGCGCCTACAATTGTTACATTGGCGACGAGGATCAAGCTCGGGATTCTGAGCAGCCCTTTTGAAACTCCCCGAAGACAACTCCGGTAAGAAACAAAGCAAAAAGAAAAACCTGGGAATGCTATTGTTTGGGAAGCTCGAGCCTTATGATGCAGACATGGAGGACTGGCCCCAGTGGATGACAGACATAAAGTAATCCTTTAAACATCATACGAGGCCCAGACATTCAGTATTATGAAGAGGTTAACTTATCCTGCAGCCCCGGACACTAAAATGTTCAACGAGCTTGAGGATCTAGTAAAGAACTATTACCACCCAAAGCCACCGGTAATCCTCCAGCATTACCCATTCAACACAGTTGGGAGGATCCCTGGGGAACCCATGACAGAATTCCTGGCTAGATTAAGGAATTTGGCCAAATACTGTGAGTTTGGTCCATCCCGCAGCGAGATACTACATGACCGGCTCGTGTGTGGGATCAATAATGTTGTGATACAAAGAGATTGTTGGCCTAGACCTCAAAAAAGCTATAGAATAAGCATTATCCTTGGAGAACACTGAGAAAGGGGCCCAGAACACCAAAGGATGATGAACAACAGGGTTCTCAGTCTGAGGGGGTGGAGGACCCTCATACAGAAAAGCCAGCATTCCCAGCGAAGGTTCCCATGTGCCTCACTGATCACCAATTCAACATTCAGCCAGGATATTATGGCATCTCAAAAGATGGCCAAATAATGCTAGAAGTACCAGGAGCCCCTTCCCAGAGGACTATAAGTGTCAGCCACAAGGTTGGTGCAAGTATGGCCAACGTACACGATGCGGGCAAGACTGCCAGCAGTACCCGTTCCACCCAGACCAGAAGCCAAAGCTACCTTGGCACGTGCTTTGCAAATCTAGCAGTTCGTAGAGGATGAAACAATGCAGGTAAAGTGCATCATCACCCCTAAGGTTGCCTCGATAAATTCAATAACAGGATGTGGGGGTCACTGGTTAGATCAGCATTTATTGCCAATCCCTAGTTGTCCTTCAGAAGGTGGTGGTGAGCTGGCTTCTTGAACCTTCACAGTCCCTGAGGTGTAGGAACACCCATAGTGCCATCAGGAAGGGAGTTCCAGGATTTTGCCCCAGCGGCAGTGAAGGAACAGGTTAGGGTGGTGAGTGACTTAGAGGGGAGCCTCCAGGTGGTGAGGTTCCCAGGTATCCACTGCTCTCGTCTTTCTAGATGGTAGCGTTCTTGAGTATGGAAGGCGTGGCTAAGGAACCTTCGCGAGTTACTGCAGTGCACCTTATAGATGGACCCCACTGCTCATCGGTGGTGGAGGGTTTGAATGTTTGTGGAAGGGGGAGCAATCAAGTGGGCTACTTTGCCCTGGATGGTGTCAAGCTTGTTGAGTGTTGTTGGAGCTGCACTCATCCAGGCATGTTCCTTTACATTCCTGATTTGTGCCTTGGAGGTGGTGGGCAGGCATTGGGGGGGATCAGGAGGGGAGTTACACACCATAGGATTCATAGCCATTGTCCTGCCTGGTAGCCGCAGTATCAATATGGCCAGTCCAGTTCAGTTTCTGATCATTGGAAACCCCCAGGATGTTGATTGTGGGGGATTCAGCGATGGTAATGCCATTGAAATTCAAAGGGTGATGGTTTGGTCCTCTGTTGTAGGTGATGGTCATTGCCTGGCACTTGTGTGGCATGAATATAACTTGCCACTTGTAGCCCAAGCATGGATATTGTCCAAGTCTTACTGCATTTGGGCATGGACTTCATTATCTGAGGAGTCGCGAATGGTGTTGAACATTGTGCAGTCATCAGCAAACATCCCCACTTCTGACCTTATGATGGAAGGGAGGTCATTGTTGAAGCAGCTGAAGATAGTTGGGCCAAGGCTACCACCCTGAGGAGCTCCTGCAGTAACGTCCTGGAGCTGAGATGGTTGACGTCCAACCACAACAACCATCTTTCCTTTGTGTCAGGTATGACTCTAACCAGTGGGGAGTTTTCCCTTGATTCCTATTGACTCCAGTTTTGCCAGGGCTCCTTGATACCATACTCGGTCAAATGCTGCCTTGATGTCTAGAGCAGTCACTCTCACCTCAGCTCTGGCATTCAGCTCTTTTGTCCATGTCTGAACCAAGACTGTAATGAGGTCAGGAGCTGAGTGACCTTGGCAGAACCCAAACTGAGCGTCCATGAGCAGGTTATTACCGAGTAAGTGCACTTGATTGCACTCCTTCCATCACTTTGCTGATGATGGAGAGTAAACTGATAGGGTGGTAATTGGTTGGATTTGTCCTGCTTCTTGTGTACAGAACAGTGCTATAGCTGTATTGGAACAGCTTGGCTAGGGGTGCGACAACCTCTGGAGCACAAGTCTTCAATACTCTATTGCAGGAATATTGTCAGGGCCCAAAGCCTTTGCATTATCAAGTGCCTTCAGCCATTTCTTGATATCACGTTTGTCATA
The DNA here is from genome assembly GCF_047496885.1 of Scyliorhinus torazame. Lineage (NCBI taxonomy): Eukaryota > Metazoa > Chordata > Chondrichthyes > Carcharhiniformes > Scyliorhinidae > Scyliorhinus > Scyliorhinus torazame. The sequence goes on from NC_092724.1 coordinate 31,148,291, forward strand.
ATATACACCAATATATCATGGTGCAGACACACACACTGATGGACACACAGCAAGACCAATCAACACACACAACACCGCAGCCAATCACCAGTTTGAGCACACTCCCTATAAAGACAGGGGGCATCAGAGTTCCCGCTCATTCGGAATGCAGCTTCTCAGAAGGACAGAGCTTACAGCTTACAGCACAGATCTTCACCATGTGCTGAGTGCATAGACTGGTTAGGACAGGCATAGGTCTTTAGTTTAATCTAACATTGTGTTAACCCACAGTGGAAATATGTTCAACAGTTTCTAACTTAATAAAATAGAGTTGTACTATTTTAAGTGTTGGTGGCCTGTATGTGTTCCACGGATCCAGAGCACCCAACACATCAACGTTGAGTGAATTGCATTGGCTGAAGACTGACATCTGAAATGCTGGGGACTTAGGGAGGAGACCGAGATGGATCATCCACTTGGCACTTCTGGTTGAAGATTGTTGCAATGCCTCAGCCTCATCTTTTGCACATATGTGCTGGGCTGCTCCACCATTGAGGATGGGGATATTTATGGAGACTCCATTTAGTTCGTGAGTTGTTGAATTATCCACCGGCAGTCACGGCTGGATGTGGCAGGACTGAAGAGCTTAGATCCGAGTGTTTGTTGTGGGATCACTCAGCTCTGTCTATTACTTGCTGCTTGGTCAATGGCCATTCCCTAGAAAGGAGTTGAACATGGGAGCTGCCATCCCCATCATCAAAGAACAGAATTTTCATCATCTCCAGATGAGCATCTCACCCCTCGTCCTGCGAGACATCAGGGCCAGGTTGACCACATTTACAAGGGAACCTTTGAAGATTATTTGGACCACTTGACCCCGGTTACCTATGTCAGCAGGTGGCCAGACTCCTGCTCATAGTTGTACGAGGACCAGAACCCAGCCTCGTAGGCAGAGCCTGGCTCCAGAGGATCTGTCTGGACTGGCTACAAATTTTTAAAGTAGGAACCGGTGGACTGTATGAGGTCATTGGCAAATAGCCCAAAGTATTTGAAGAAGGCCTTGGGAGAATAAATGGAGCCAGGGCAAATATTTTGTAGACCCCAAAGCCCTACGCAAATACTTCAGGGCAAGGCCAGTCCCAAACAGTTTAAGTACCAAAGTAGAGACTGAACTCGAGTGGTTAAAGAGCCTTGGGATAATACAACCCTGAGGATCACAGGGGTTCTGATTGATTTCTCCATGGGCTTCATAGAATATGAGTTTCCATGGTGAGCGGGTGGAGGCCTGCCCATGAAATGAAATGAAATGAAAATCGCTTATTGTCACAAGTAGGCTTCAAATGAAGTTACTGTGAAAAGCCCCAAGTCCGCCCATTTGGGACTTGTTAGCGGAACCTTTAAATGTAACTCCCAGACCCGTACAGGCAGTTCCCGATAGGCCTAGGCTGTTTGTTTTGTGTGTCATGGCAGTGGCTTTATTTGCAGTTTAAAATAAACCAGTTTGTCCTTTCATTCCGCACCTCCTGGAAGTATTACAACCACCTGAACAATTAACTGTTGTAAAGTGCAGCATTGTTTTAAAACATTATTTGTGTGTTATATCCCATGTAAAACCAAAGACCGATTCTACAGCACTTTCTTGATTATGGGCAGGCTCTCCAGTTATGTATTTGGCTTTCGTGATATTTTGTCTGTCCCTTCCAAGTTGTCTGAGTATCTGCAGATTTTCATCTCGTAACTGCAAGTGGTGGCTAAGAATTATTCCACTGAATTTGTCATTATGGGCTATCTATTTCTTATTGCCTCACATAGTCATTGTTATGTTTCCTCTGTTGCCAAGAGATATATGCTCGAAAAAGAACAATCCAAAATAATATGGTAAAATCTGGACAACTGAAAGTTAGATAAATATGTTGACTGCCAATTGTTGCTTAAAGTTGTTGAACATGTTGGATTCCAATTATAATGCTCTCTAGGGGTGTATGGATAGTTCTCCAGTAGAAACAGAGTAAATAGTTATTCTTTCAAACTTTAAGATGTCTATATTGAGTTTTATCAATGGCAAGTTGTAATCATTCTTATAAAGATATTCTTATACAGAACAATAGTTAAATTAAAAACAAATATATCGAATTAGATTTCCTATTATCAATGTTTGGCCAGCTATATATGTATTTCACTTGACTAACTAGCAAGTGTTTAGTTGATTTGTTTATGTGCTTGCCTATACTCAATAAAAGAATATTAAAATATCATCCCACCTTTAATTATTGTATTGTTACACTTCAACCCAAACCTCAAGAAACGTTAGGCAAGACATAACAAATGGCCATTATGTTAACAGAGCCAAATATGTAATGACCTTTTTTGCAGCCAGCTAAAAGAACACTTTGATCTGGAACACAATCATTATTGCAGTACTAAAGGCACCACAGCACCAGCAAATACTTCATAATCCTGCTTGCTCTATCTGCTAAGAGTATGTTGATTAGTAATTAATACCTTTTGTTATGCTGTAATTCTGGTGCCAAATTTCTGCCTGTGGTGATGTGAATTTGGCTCAGAAAACATAAATTATTTGGCTCAAAAGCTATAAATTCTTTGTGGAAATTGTGTTAAGAAGCTGCCAAATCTTCCTCTGCTGCAACTACATTACCTCCACTGAGACATAGCCTCAGAGTGGTCGTGCACGTCTCCAATCATACAGCTGAAGCCCACGTAATATCGTAGAATCTAATGAATGTCATGATATGCATTGAAACTACTCTAGTTCTGCTTTAGCAGTGTGAGTCAAGTCTCCTTGAGCTGGTAGATGTAATGTTTGTGCCAGATCTCATTTCCTTCATACACTGGGTTCTTCAATTTCTTCAGTATTGATAGTGGCATTCTGAATTTCAGATACTGATACATCCAGTATGTACATCAAGTGTAACCTGAATTAAAGTTGAAATAAACTTCTCGTGGGTCAAGTCCATGAAATATAAAAGAGCAATACAATTGTGAAAAGCTGATGCCAACAGACAATTGAGTTAATGGATTTGAACAAGTATCCATATCTTGATTCTCTTTTTTTAAAAGTTGCAATTTTTGTCAAATACTTCATTTTGCAACAATATAAATCAATTGAATCCACATTGTAGGTTTGACCAAGTATTTCTAGGACAGGCCAAATAATTAAGAAAAATGAACAGAATGAGCAAGTAATTAAAAATTGCATTTGTCTTGATTCATCTATTTATTGAGTTAATTGATGAAGACATGCTTTCTGCAATCTTACTGGTGCATGCTGGACACATGATTATAAACGTGAAAGGTAGAGCCTGTTATTGACCAATCAGATATGCAGCTTCTGCCATAGGTTCAAGCGACCCCCCATTTCAGCAATAGGCTTCACTCAGTTCCCTGTTACATTTATAGATATAAGGCATGATCTAACGACCGCATCGCGAATCTGAGCCTGCCAGTTAGCTCGTGGAAGAGTCCAAAATCAGGACCACACCGGGCGCCGATTGGTCTCTGATCTAACTGGCCCCTTCCCGTTGGCGAGATCCGGATCCCATCGGCTGCTTGGCAAGAAACCAATATTCACCAATTAAGGCCAATATCCATCCTATTAACAGGAAGGACCCCCTATCTAATAATAATAATAATCACTTATTGTCACAAGTAGGCTTCAATGAAGTTACTGTGAAAAGCCAGTAGTCGCCACATTCCGGCGCCTGTTCGGGGAGGCCGGAACGGGAATTGAACCCACGCTGCTGGCCTTGTTCTGCATTACAAAGCCAGCTGTTTAGCCCACATGCTAAACCAGCATCCCATGATCTAACCGGTTCCCCAGCACACAGCCACGCGGATGCCCGTTAGCCCACCTATTTAAAAACGTGAAGCTTCTGCAATGGTTGCTGTTGGGATCGGAGGAAGTGAGTAGCCATTTTGGAAAACAGGCAGTCAGCCCAGGGGCACAGGGGCTGCTGCCCCAGTGGCCAGGGGGGGCGGGGGGGGGGGGGGACGGAACTGGGGGGTTGGTTGCAATCGGTGGGGGTTGACCCTGGGCGGCGGGGGCTCAGCACCCGTGGTTCTGACATGCCACCCTTCAGATTGTGGCTACCCATATAAGGGGCAACTTCAGTTTCTACCTGTCTGTCCCACCGAACACCTGCAGGACAGAGCCCTCGCCATTGTAATATGCTGAAGGTCACTTTAACCCCCACAGACTGTGGTGGCCTTTAGCAACACTGCTGAAGGCTATTACTAATAGGGAATTGCCAGTGTAAGTTAATGTGAGCACTTCACAGCTCTCAAGTGGATTCTCATGGGTAGACGTGCCATGTCGAAGGTGGGTTTTACTGCCTAGCATTCCAGTCAGACTGTTAGGCCTGGACACTTTGCCTGAACACTGGTGGCTTGAACACCACAGGGGCAGCAGCCAACAATCAAACACCCAAGAGCTCGGACACAACACTGGGGATATCCCCGCGATCAGAGGGTGAGTGTGTTGATCGGGGGGGGGGCCTGACCCTGGTGCCAGTGCATTTCCCAGCAGGCATCTGGGGTTCGGTGCCCAGGGACTCCTGCTGTGGCTGGGGGGTGGGTGTACAGGGCAAGGTCCCCCAGCACAACTGGCTCGTTGGATTGCACCCTGAGAAATGGCAGAGAATGTAAGGGTGGGGGAAGCGCTTGGTGGATTCGAGGTACTGGGGTGGAAGCCCTACCTGATTGTCAGTCTCTCACCCTCCCAATTCTTTACAGATATCACATTATGGATGATATTGTAGACCCTGCAGCAGATGCCCTCTCGATGGCGATGGCAGTCCAGGTGGCCATACGCCAGAGAAGGCGGCGAAAGCAGCATCAACAGAGGCCAGCCCATGTGCCGGGGTCCATCCAACATCCTGAAGACCTGGCCAGCCATTAGGCCAGGGAGTGACACAGAGGGGGAGGCCAGTGTCAATCCAATGTGTACAGATATCTCAGGTCGTATGAAGAGATGTTGGACAGCATGTGTTGCAGGAGGCTCCGCCTCAACAAGGAGATGGTGGGGCACCTGTGTCATGTTCTTGCGGACTTGGCACCACATGGAGAAGGAGGATACATGCTCTTGGGCATCAGGATTCTCCGCCATCACCTGGATGCCGCAGGTCCAGGGGGTAATAGATGGCACGCACGTAGTCTTGCGCGCATCGGGTGGCCCCGGAGTGGCCTACATTAACAAGAAGGGGTTCCACTCCCTGAACATTCAATTTATGTGCGACCACCACCTCAAGATCATGCACTTGTGTGCACACTTCCCAGGGAGTGTGCATGACAGCTACATCCTGGGACAATCGGAGGTCCCTGACGTCTTCAAGGGACACCCCAGGATGACTGGTTGGCTCTTTTGGGAAAAGCGGTACCCGCTTAGGAGCTGGCGGATGACACCAGCGCGGAGGCCGGTGACCGATGCGGAGATCCAATATGATGGGAATTAATGGCTTCCAGCAAAATGCTATTTGTATTTGAAATGTGCAAAATAAGCTGTGTATTGGCTACTGTAGCATTCCGGGACCAAAGGATGCCATGATAGTTCCAGCCTATTGCAAACCAGCTACCTAATGACCAGGATTACAAGGCCATATTGCAGCCTAATAAAATGTGCAGACTCCTCGTTAATGCTGGGAGACGGGGCTTGATTATCTTTATTAGTGATGCTGATTGCACCTTTATTCCAAGACAACACATCCTCACAACTATCCACGGTCCAAGCTGCCTAGCAAGTAACACGGAAGCCATGCTTGAGGCAAAGCCTACACTGCCCAAGGGGTAAGGTTCATAAGCATAAAAGGTGTCTTCAATCAGATAGAAACACTAAGTTATATTTTTGCCTTTCAATAAACTCATTTTCATATTGGATAATAGACAATTGGCAAAGAGTTTAAGCAGTGTTGCCCAATGGAATTTGTTGATGAGCCACAGATTTTACAGTCATATTGCTAATTTTAATGGAAAACAGCTTACATTCACTCACACAATACAGACACAGTACTTGACATGTGTCTATTTACTTAACAATCACCTGTCACCAAGGAAGTAAAGCACTAACGACAATCCAAAAGCACTTACACATTCTGCTTTTCATCTTACCGTTTTATGAACAAACACAAAAAAGATTAAAATACACATGCTTATGGCATCTGAACAAATATTGAGATCATATTCTCAACAATGACGTCTATTACTCATTTTTTATTTCATAATCAGAATTTCAATTCACCACATCTGGATTCTCAATTAGCCACATGTGGTTAACCTATTGGACAACACTGCGTTAAAGGACTTCAATTTAATTAACTGATTTAGATAGCATTTAATACTGCAAGAATAAAGCTCAGGTGGTTTAGAAATGTCACAGTGCACCAAGATTGAATTATAGCCTAAAGCTCATTCCCGATTATTTGAAGCTCACTCTCAATAATTGCCTGTTAATTTTATTTATTTTACAGTCAGGATATTTGCATTGAATAGGTGACAAAGCTGGTTTTACTTGTTCCAAGACTGTTCTTGGATGGGCTAGATCTTTTCAGGTAGTTAGGTTCAACCATATCCCAAACCCCACCCAATCTAGCCCATCCTAAATAAATAAACATACATGCTCATTTGGTATGTTTACTAGTTGTCTAAAATTTCAGCATCAACTTGGTAACATTTGCCGAGCTTGATTACCAACTAACATTGTGGTTTTTCAAATGTTTGTAACTGCATTGTTAACTGCCATAGAAGAATCGTAGAATCCCTACAGTGCAGAAGGATTGTTAAGTTCTGGTGCTTGGCCAGTCGGAATAAGTGCACTGGAGAACGTCTAGTTCGTGACTACTTAAATGTTTATCGTTAACAGTAATGTGGGCTAGATAACCATAAGAAAATTATCAAAAACTACTAACTATTATAAATTATCTAAGGGCTACTATAAATGTGACTATCCGCTATGACAGCTATCACCCGACTCTCTGAGGTAACGTGTCATGTGGTTGTTCTCTCCTGTCACCTGCTGGTTGGAAGTTGTATACATTACTATTTACATGATCGCTTATGCATATCATCACATCCCCTTTCCTTTGGAAATGCATATTTACATACAGTATTTGAATTTAATATACAATATATATGATATGCATAATGCTTTGATTATTTACATGTTTACAGTCCATCACAAATTCAATCTGTCTGGCTGTCGTCTGTGTCTTGTCGACCTTCTAAGCATTGGTTGAACTTGTAAGTTTGCTTGAATTTCAAATGTTGTTGAAAATGGTTCTTGCTGTATTTCTGTGTTTTGTACCTTTTCAGCTTGTTCTGTTTCTGTATGCTGAGGTCGCGTTTGTTCAGTTGTCCTTAGATTACTTCAACATCATCCTGTGGTTCTGAAACAAAGGGTTGCTGAACCTTCAGCAAGGCTCTCCTGTTTCTTCTCAGAGAACTTGCCCAACATTGGTGACAATGATGTATGACTGAGGACCTGACTGTTGTATTACTTTTGCACACTTCAACCATCCATTTCCAACAGGATGTTCTACCCTGTGTCATCCTTTGCTAATGGTTGCAAACATCTTGTGGATTTATCATAATACTTCTGCCTCCTTTTTTGAAATGTGAGCTTCTTCACAGGTTTTCAATCATTGGTTCCCGTGGAATGTATGGTAAGATTGTTCTGAGCTGTCAATTCATCAACAATTGTGACAGTGATAATCTATTAATCAATGGTGCTGCCCTATAGCTAGTGAGATATGGATCTTCCCGGCTGTCCATAGCTTTTTGAGTAGCCACTTCACGATGTGAACATCTTTTTCAGCTATCCCATTGGATTGCAGAAAGAAGACTAGAAGTAATATGTTGAAATCATAGCTCCGTGCGAACTCTGTCCATTCATGACTGCTAAAACATGGGCCATTGTCGCTCATGAAAATTTGGTGTTCCATGGCGAGCAAAAATGTCTTTGGTATGTTTGATGACACACCGAGCTGATGAGTTTGCTAGTTGTTACATTTCTAGAAAGTTAGAGAAATAGTTGATCACTAACAGGTATTCTTTTCCTGCCAGATAGAACAGTTCCATTCCCACTTTATGCCATGGAATCGTAATTATTTTGCCCATTTGCATTGGTTCTTTTTGTTGTTTGTACTGAAATTTCTGACAAGTTGCACAATTTTCTCTCATGATCTGAATGTCTTGATTGATGCCTGGCCAGTATACTGTTTCACTATCTCTTCGTTTGCATTTTTCTATGCCTAAGCGCCCCTCATGAATCTTCTTTAGCATCATGGATCGTAAAGATTGGGGTATGACAATCCTGTTTTGCTTGAGCAAAATACCATTGGCTGTACTTAGTTCTGCTGTAATGTTCTAATATTTGGAACAGGATCCTTTTGGCCATTCCTCGATGAGATATTTTATTATCTTCTGTACAATTTCATCTTTGTTGGTTTTATCACTGATTAGTTTTGACTTCTCATCGGACACTGGAAGGAGTTCTGTCACAAGATTCATGTCTACTTGCACATCCTCTTCCGTACGTTGTTCTTCCTTCATGTCCGTAGCTCAAGAAAGTGCATCAGCTATGACAAGATGTTTTCCTGCTGTATAAATGAGATTAAGGTCTTAACTCTGTAACATTTCAGGCTGTGCCTGAAAACCTAGAGCTGCTACGTAGAGTGTGAATTGCTGTTTATAAGTGCGCCAATTCACATCAACATTACCAGTGACTCGAAGCTGGGTGGTGTCTTCAGATCTTCCATCTGTGATGATATGCACATATGCATATCTGTATATAATTGTACAAATGTATAAATCTGATCATGTGTTGTATTCTTGGTGGCATCACTTTTAGATTTTTCTTCACTTTCACCACAAGTGGTCTCTGAACAGTTTCAACTAAGAATGTCGATAGGCCATATATGTAATGCATTCGATCCATTTATCAAGTCCAAGCATTCTTTTTCTATTTGAGCATATCTACGCTCTGTGTCAGTCATTGACCTTGAAGCATAGGTATTTGGAAGCCAATTTTCATCATTGTCTTGCTGCAATAACACTGCTCCCAACTTTCAACGCATCTGTCGATATTTTTGTCTTCTTTGTAGGGCAAACAAATGTCAGCACTGGAGGTGTTGTCAATGCTTCCTGTAACATTTGGCACACCATCATGACTGTCAGACCATTGGAAAATAGTATCCTTTTTGATTATTTCACTCAAGTATGTCATTTTTTCTGATAGATTAGGAATAAGTTTTCCTACAATATTTATCACACCTAGCATCCTGAGGACTCCTTTTTTGTCTGTTGGACGTGGCATGTTTAATGTCGCCTTTATCTTCCCTTGGTCAGGTTGTATACCTCTAGCAGAAAGTTTGTCTTCCAAGAATGTGATTTTTTCGACACCAAACTGGCATTTGGCTCTACTTAACTTCAGACCATGCTTTTTGATGCTTCATGCTCTTCTCTTTTTGAGCCCCAAATGATAATATCATCTACGTATACAATGAAGCCTGGAATTCCTTCTATGACATGTTCCATTGCCCTATGAAAAATTTCAGATGCTGAAATAATACCAAATGGCTTTCTTAGAAAAGAGTATTGCCTGAATAGAGTGTTAAAGGTGCACAGCTTTGTGCTCTCCTCATCCAACTTGAGTTGCCAAAAACCCTGCGATGCATCTAGTTTGCTAAAGCATGTCGCTCCTGACATCTCGCACGTAATCTCTTCTCTTTTCAGAACAGGATAATGCTCTCTCTTTCTGTTTAAATTGAGATCTTTGGAATCCATGCAGATTCTCATGCCAATATTTCTTTTCTTCACGCAGACCATAGAGTTCACCCAATGCGCTGGTTCTTCAATTCGTTTTATCACCCCCAGATTTGTCATTCTCTCTAGTTCATCTTTTAGTCCTTCATTTAATGGAGCTGGTATTCACCTTGGTGCGTGGATGACTGGTTGCGCCACTCTTTTAACTGGATTCGATAAGTGAATGGCAAAACTCCAAATCCTTGAAATATTTCTGGAAATGCTTTCAGGATTGAATCCACTGATGTACTTTGCGTGGTTACAGCACAGTCAGCACTGTATACTCTTTTAACTAATTTGAGTGCTTCACATGCTTCCACTCCCAGTATTCATTCACGTTCAGTCTCTACAATGGAAAACTTTACTTTATGCACCTTATTCTTTACACTGACCTCTAGTTCGGATACTCCCAGAGTATTAATTCTTTTGCCATTGTAATCCTTTAAAAGTACTATTTTATTTAAAACGTGCGGTTTAATTTTCATTTCTTGCATATCAGATAAACTTATAAGATTGGCCCTCGATCCCATGCCGAGTTTAACATTGATTAATATTTTATTAACAATCAGAGGAACTGTCCAGTTATCTCCTTGAACATTTGCATAGCTATTACTGCAACTTTGTTTTGAAGCCTTGTCTGCTTGCATGCCGTTACAATGCTGATCTTCACTAGATATCCATTAAAAAATATGTCTTTGAAATTTATCTCATCAATCATGTTGATTGATTTTGGTACTTGCGTATTTTTATTTGAGAAACATTGTTTTGCAAAGTGATTCTTGCCTTTTCCAAATGCTGAACATTGCTTTTGCAAATGCTTGTTGCTGCATCGCTTGCACAAAATGGTGGTTTTGGTTACTCGTTTAAAATGGCCACCACTGCTGGGACCACATTTTGCCTTAGGGTGTAGACAACATACTGGCATCGGCTGCATCTCTGATCTTCCTACCAAAATTCTTTAAGTTTAGAGTGCTAATCTGCTGCGCAGCTAGCTCGCTGGCTTGGCAAATGTTAATGGCATCGTCGAGCTGGAATTCATTCTCCTTCAACAATCTCTCCCGAACTTTGTCATCGGCACTTGCAAAGTAGCAAAGTTCATGTCTGAGCCTTTAACCTCAAGTCTGTTAAGAAGCTGTCGAACGATTAACCTGCCTGCTGTGTATGCATGCGAAAAGCATACCGCTCGAATGTTTTTTTTTCGGTGTGCAGTGCCGATCGTATTTTTTCACAACTTCAGCGAAGTTATTTCTATCAGCTTCAATATCGAATGTGAAGGTGTTAAAGAATTCTGTCGCCTTGGACCTGCTACCGTGAACAGCAATGCTATTCTCTGTTCATCAGGCTGTGCCTGAAAACCTAGAGCTGCTACGTAGAGTGTGAATTGCTGTTTAAAAGTGCGCCAATTCGCATCTACATTACCAGTGACTCGAAGCTGGGTGGTGTCTTCAGATCTTCCATCTGTGATGATATGCACATATGCATATCTGTATATAGTTGTACAAATGTATAAAGCTGATCATCAGTACATGTTTGACAGTTATGACCTCCTGCCAGTAGGTGGAGCCAGATATATATGGAGCCAGATATACTTCAGGTGACTCACGAGGCATGGCATGGTACCAGGATGGATGGCAGGACAGTTGCATCTCACAGTAGCTCTCAAGTAACTTACATAGTCAAGGTCTGTACATAGGTTTGTTGGTTACCTTCCCACATGTTTCATAATAAATACCTGTTATAGCTAAACACACATGTTCTATGCATGACTTCATGAACAGGGGAGCCATGGAACACAACACCATCATTGACTTTGATGTCGAGTAGTGCGTTGAGTGATATCTGTCAGTACTCTACATGGTTAGTAGAAATTCATTTTCTTCTTTCTTCTCTGTTATCTTTGTCTTTTTGTATCTTCAGAACCAATCCTGATATTTTGTTAGATCTTCAAAACAAGTCCTGGTACCATGTTACGTTCTGGTGCTTGCCTGTTCGGAATAAGTGCACTAGAGAACGTCTAGTTTGTGACTACTTAATGTTTATTGTTAAGCAATAACATAGGCTCGATAACCATAAGAAAATTATCAAAAACTACTAACTATTATAAATTATCGAAGAGCTACTACAAATGTGACTATCCACTACGCCGACTATCTCCGGACTCGCTGAGGTAACAGAGTCATGTGGTTGTTCTCCACTGCCACCTGCTGGTTGGAGGTCGTGTACATTACTATTTATTTTTTTTGAAATTTTTATTTAAAACAAATTTGTAACATTTCCAGAGAGAAAACAGGGCCTATACAAAGGGCTTTAACATAGTGAAAACAAACAGTGGGAAAGAATAAACATGTTAACAAAGCATTTCCCCTATCAACTCTGTTTGCCATGCCCCACGTGTTCAACTAAACGGACATGGCTCTAAGCCTCCCCCCCCCCTCGGGTGCTGCTGCTGTCGGTTTCCTGTGCCACTCCCTGAGAGTCCGCAGCGACTCTCTCCCCCAGGGGATCCCTCGATACCCCCCCTTGCCCCTTAAGTCTCCTCTGCTCCCCTTCCCGTCTGCCCCCCCCCCCCCCCGAGGCCTGACCTGCCAGGACAGCCCCGTGCCTGGCCCTAGCCAGCCCCTCCTCCTACTCTCCCTGGTGCCCCCTGATCTACGCTAGCTACGCTAACTTCTGCCCTTGGCACCTGTCTGTCTCCCACCTGAGCACTCGGGCCCTCCCCCACACACCAAGGACCCATTAACCTGATCGTATCTCCCCGTGCCCTTCCAAGTCCCCTGACCAGCCTCTAGCCCATCCTGCTCTCCGAGGCCCCGATCTCCCACCAAACGGTACCAAGCGCGGGACCCCCTTTGCAGGGCCCCTCTCTCTACGCCCCCCCCCCCTCGATGCAATCTCCCACAAACACCCCACACAGTGCGCCCCCCAGCCCCCGCCCCGGCTGAAAGCAATCTTGGATAGAACATTACAGCACAGGATAATCTAACAAAACGCCACCACACAAAAGCTCTGAGAGCCCAGAGTCCCTTAGTTCAAGTCCAGCTTCTTCTTTCAAGAAAGAAATCACTCCTAATCAGAGCAAATTAGGTTAACAGACCGCCGCCACTGTACAGCACTGAAAAAACTAAGTGCCCTTTAGTTCAAGTCCAGCTTCTTTTCTTTGATAAAAGTCCAAACCTGTTCTGGTGTCTCAAAATAGTAGTGGAGTTCCTCAACGTAACCCACAGCTTCGCAGGATACCGCATTCCAAACCTCACCTCCTTTTTGTAGAGGGCTGCCTTCACCTTGATGAGTCCTGCTCGCCTCTTGGCCAGCTCCGTTCCCAAGTCCTGGTAAATGCGCACCTCGCAATTCTCCCATCTGCTGCTCCTCTCCGCCTTGGCCCATCGCAGCACACGATTGGATTGGATTGGATTTGTTTATTGTCACGTGTACCGAGGTACAGTGAAAAGTATTTTTCTGTGAGCAGCTCAACAGATCATTAAGTACATGGGAAGAAAAGAGAATAAAAGAAAATACATAATAGGGCAACACAACATATACAATGTCACAGCATAAGCACTGGCATCGGATGAAGCATACAGGGTGTAGTGTTAATGAGGTCAGTCCATAAGAGGGTAATTTAGGAGTCTGGTGACAGTGGGGAAGAAGCTGTTTCTGAGTCTGTTCGTGCGTGTTCTCAGACCTGTATCTCCTGCCCGATGGGAGAAGTTGGAAGAGTGAGTAAGCCGGGTGGGAGGGATCTTTGATTACGCTGCCCGCTTTCCCCAGGCAGCGGGAGGTGTAGATGGAGTCAATGGATGGGAGGCAGGTTCGTGTGATGGACTGGGCGGTGTTCACGACTCTCTGATGTTTCTTGCGGTCCTGGGCCGAGCAGTTGCCATACCAGGCTGTGATGCAGCCCGATAGGATGCTTTCTGTGGTGCATCTGTAAAAGTTGGTAAGGGTTAATGTGGACATGCTGTAGCCAGTTAAAATGGCTAACTCCCGATTTAGAATGGCCAACCCCGATTTAAAATGGCGAACGGAAAAGGCTGATGGGAAAATCAGCCAACAGGACTAAAACAAGCAGCTGCAGGTAAAATTGTGTATTCGCCTCTGGGGAGGCCAGACAGGATCGATACCTGCAGCCATCTGCACAACAAAACACCAGCCATCTGAATATTAATTAGCAATCCCCGGGGACAATGTGCAAAAAATTAGACACACAAAGCCAACCCAGACTTTCTGGCGCCAACAGGAGCCTACACAAAGAGAGGTGAACGACCACCCCAAAACCGCCCATCGATCAAGGAATCGCTCCAGCATTGGAGAATATCGAACCAAGTGATTGGGACAAAGTCCAATCACTTGGAACCAGGTACAGGGTCTGCCCCAAAAGGCGGGAAGCCCCTGGGGACTATAAGTATAGAGTCCAAGTTTAAATCAACCCTTCTTCACCCTGCTGCAACCCCTGCTGCCTTCTGCTGACCTTCTGCAACAACCGCTCAAATCGTAAGTCTTACTTCAACGCTCGCTACGAGACAGGCGCTCCTAGCTATCGAACTGTACCAGCTTCGAATCCCGCAGGCTCAGAACCCAAACGAAAGGCCATTTGTTTCCCTGACCTGGTGGCCCATTTCCAAGTTAAGTATTGGCCTGTTAGTTGTAGGAAGTAACTTAGAAGTAGAATTTATGCATGAGTATTGATTACTGTATATAATAAATGTGCGTTGATTTAACTCTTACTAAGCGGTGTGTTGGATTATTGATCATTTCTCGAACTTGAACCACGTGGCGGTATCAGAAAGATACCTGGCGACTCAAGAGCAAAGGTGATAGAACAGAGCAATTAAACTAAGGCTAAAATTAAGAGCAACAATGCTGAATTTCCTTAGTTTCCTGAGGAAGTATAGGCGTTGTTGTGCTTTCTTGGTGGTAGCGTCGGCGTGAGTGGACCAGGACAGATTTTTGGAGATGTGCACCCCTAGGAATTTGAAACTGCTAACCATCTCCACCTCAGCCCCCTTGATGCTGACAGGGGTGTGTACAGTACTTTGCTTCCTGAAGTCAATGACCAGCTCTTTAGTTTTTCTGGCATTGAGGGAGAGATTGTAGTCGCTGCACCACTCCACTAGGTTCTCTATCTCCCACCTGTATTCGGACTCGTCGTTATTCGAGGTCCAGCCCACTATGATCGTATCGTCAGCAAACTTGTAGATGGAGTTGGAACCAAGTTTTACCACGCAGTCATGTGTGTACAGGGAGTAGAGTAGGGGGCTAAGTATGCAGCCTTGCGGGGCCCCGGTGTTGAGGGCTATTGTGGAGGAGGTGTTGTTGTTCATTCTTACTGATTGTGGTCTGTTGGTCAGAAAATCGAGGATCCAGTTGCAGAGTGGGGAGTCAAGTCCTAGGTTTTGGAGCTTTGATATGAGCTTGGCTGGGATTATGGTGTTGAAGGCGGAGCTGTAGTCAATAAATGGGAGTCTGATGTAGGAGTCCTTATTTTCGAGATGCTCTAGGGATGAGTGTAGGGCCAGGGAAATGGCGTCTGATGTGGACCGGTTGCAGCAGTATGCGAATTGCAGTGGATCAAGGCGTTCTGGGAGTATGGAGGTGATGCGCTTCATGATCAGCCTCTTGAAGAACTTCATTACGACTGAAGTCGGGGCCACTGGACGGTAGTCATTGAGGCACGTTGCCAGGTTCTTCTTTGGTACCGGTATGATGGTGGTCTTCTTGAAGCAGGTGGGGACCTCGGAGTGGAGTAGGGACAGGTTAAAGATGTCCGCGAATACCACTGCCAGCTGGTCTGCGCAGGTTCTGAGTGCACGACCAGGGATCCCGTTCGGGCCCGTCGCTTTTCGAGAGTTCACTTTCAGGAAGGCCAATCTGACTTCGGAAGCTGTGATGGTGGGTATGGGTGAATTATGGGCTGCTGGGGTACTCGACGGCGGATTGTTGGTTACCTGTTCGAACCGAGCATAGAATGCATTGAGTTCATCGGGGAGGGGTGCGCTGCTGCCAGAGATACTGTTCGGCTTCGCTTTGTAGCCCGTAATGTTGTTTAGTCCTTGCCACAACCGCCGAGAGTCTGTCTGTGACTCTAGCTTGGTTTGATATTCTCTCTTGGCATCTCGGATGGCTTTGCGGAAGTCGTTCCTGGATTTCTTGTATAGGTCAGGGTCGTCTGTCTTGAACGCCTCAGATCTGTCCTTCAGTAGGGAGTCAATCTCACGATTGAGCCATGGTTTCCGGTTGGGGAACACACGTACTGCTTTCTTTGGCACGCAATCGTCCACACATTTGCTGACGAAGTCTGTGACGGTGGTGGCATACTCATTTAAATTGGTCGCTGAGTTCTTAAATATGGACCAGTCCACTGTCTCTAAGCAGTCACGTAAGAGCTCTTCTGACTCCTCGGACCAGCACTGCACAACCTTCTTAGCTGGATTCTGCCGCTTGAGTTTCTGCTTGTATGCCGGGAGAAGGAGCACCGTCTTATGGTCTGATTTCCCAAAGTGCGGTCGGGGGATGGAACGGTAGGCGTCCTTGATTTTTGAGTAGCAGTGGTCAAGAGTGTTGTCGCCCCTGGTGGGACAGGAGATGTGCTGGTGATATTTTGGCAGTACACTCTTGAGGTTGGCCTTGTTGAGGTCTCCGGCCACGATGAACAAGGCCTCCGGGTGTTCTGTTTCATAGTTGTTTATAACTGTGTATAGTTCGTTCAGCGCCTTCCTCACTTCTGCCTGGGGTGGGATGTAGACTGCTGTGGTAATGGCTGAAGTGTCCCTGTCAGCAAGCCGGTGAGAGCGGACCACCAAGGCCCTCGGTCAGTCGCCCGTCCTGGGCTTCCTTGCTCTATGCGCCCCATCCAACTCCAGGGGTCGGGGGAAGGCCCCGGCCCCATCAGCGCCTCGCGCATACCTTTCACGTATGCACCCACATCCGACCCCTCACAGCCCTCGGGGAGGCCAACGATCCTCAAATTCTGCCTCTTGGCTCTGTTCCCCAGCTCTTCAAGCTGCTCCTGCATCCTCCTCTGGCGAGCGTTCAGCTCTTCCACCTCGTGCTCCAGCTCCGACACCGAGTCCGCCTGGCTGGAGAGCTTTCCCTCGACCTCCCTGAATGCCTTCGCCTGGACCGCCTGCGCCTCGACCATTCGGTCCATTACCGCCCTCATCGGGTCCAACGTGTCCCTCTTCCATTCGGCGACGCAGTTCTTAAAAAACTCCATCTGCTGCTCCCTTGGCCAGTGAGCCTCTGCTCCCTGCCATCCGCCATGTTTCGCCGCCCGGCCTGGGGCCCCTGCTGCTCCCGCTTCAAGCCCTGCCGCACCACTCGACCACTTCTGGTCCAGCTGCTCATACCCCCAGGGGGGTGGGGGGGGGGGCCTCTCCCCTATCGTCTCCTCAACCTAACCAGGTCGCCAGGTCCCGCAAAAGTCTGTTTAACAGGTCCATTTGCCCATCGCGGGCGGGAGCGATCCGACCTGCGACCTGCTTCCTCGAGGGCCCCACCGGAAGTCGTACATTACTATTAACATGATTGCTTATGCATATCATCACACTGAAGGCTTTGGGCCCGATTGGTGAACAATTGGTGAAGATCTTGAATGTGGTAAAAGTGCTAGGCGGGAAGTTGAAGGGGGTGGAGGAGGCCTTGTCGCAAATGAGGACCGGCTAGCCTCATTGGAAACAGAGTTGCTGCTGGTGACGGAGGGTAACAAAGGCCTGAAGTTAAAAGTGAAGGATCTGGAAAACAGGTCAAGGTGGTTAAACCTGAGGTTGGTGGGCTGCTGGAGGGAGTGGAGGGCTTGAAGTTGACCCAGTAATTTTTGGAGATTTTTTCTCAGCTTCTGGGAGGCGATGAACTGTTTGTTTCTCCGGAGTTGGACAGAGCTCATCGGGTGATCAAGCAAAGGCCAAGGCGAGTGAGCCATTACGGGTGGTGATTATTAGCTTCCATAATTATCAAAGGAAGAAGGTCTTGGAGTTTGTCAAGAGGATCTGGAACATAGACTGGGGTGGGCACATGGTGCAGCTATATCAGAATATTGGGACTGAACTGGCGAAGAGATGTTCGACCTCCATCAGGGCAAAAGTGGTGTTTTACAGTCAGGGCGTGTGGTTTGGGATGGTGTACCCAGCAAGGTTATGGGTCACCATAGACTCAAAAGATAATTTTTTTGACACGCTGGTGCAGACAGAGGCCTTCATCAGAGAGAAGAATTTGGACTGGTGTGAAGAGGACTGGTTGGGAATCTGTATGAAGGAGGAGTGCTTGTGCATTGTACATAAGCGTTTGTGTGTTATGTATCTTTGGCTCTGTTGGGGGACAGGGCCATGCTAAAAATAAGGGGATTGTTGTGTTTGTTTTGAAGGGGAAAGAGGCTTGTTAATGTTGTGGGGGTTTGGGCATGTTGGCAGCGAGTGTGGGCCAAGAAGGATGGGGTGGTTGCTTTTTTCAGGAGATATTTGAGGGGGCCCCTGCTGTTTGTGTGATGGAGAAATGGGGGGGGGGGGAATGGCACCAGGGAGTCTGTGAGTCTGGTGGGGGTGACAGTGGAGGGGGGAAGGTGAGAACTAACAGTGACCAAGGGATTTTCTTTGACTCACTCTAGGGGTGGGGCTGGTGGCCACTTTGATGGGCCTGGGATCCAGGAATTTGGGTGGAACATTAAATCACGGTGCCAATGGTTGACAAGGCTGATCACCTAGAATGCATGGGCCTTGGAGGGGCCTGCAAAAAGGGCAAAGGTTTTTTCCCATTTAAAAGGTCTGGCTGCCGATGTGGTGTTTCTGCAGGAGACGCGCCTGCAGGTGTGGGACCAGATCAGGTTGTGGAAGGCTTGGGTGAGCCAGGTTTTTCACTCAGGGTTCGATAGTAGGGCAAGAGGGTGGGGGCGATTTTGGTCAGCAGGAAGGTTCGTATGGAGGTGGAAATGGTGGTGGAGGGTATTATGGGCCAGGGTTTAGAGAACACCAAAGTATATTATTGAGTTCACCTGACCCACAACTTTTAATAGATTTTGGTTATAGGGAGCACAAGGGCCCACTTTACAGGTGTGATGCAACTGAGAACTAAAAGTATTTTTAAACGAAAACAATGTTTATTCTATGAATCCAGTTAACATTTTATAAACCAACAGTAAACATCTTACCAACTACCAACACTGATAGCCCTCCAAAACGATACAGTACTCTATAGATAACCCTTAATAACTTTCCAAATAACATCCATAAGTCATAAAAACCCTTTTTAACAAAGACAGTAGGTTTGCATTCTTACAGAAACAGGTATTACTTTGAAATCATCTAGTGATCTGGAGATATTCTTTAGATTGCAGAGAGAGAGATCCATACACACCTGCTTGCTTTGAATACAGCCCTCCAACTGAAAGCAAAACTAAACACAGGGCCAAAACCAGCTCCCAGCTCAAAGCGAAAGTAAAAGGCAGAGCAGAGCTCAGCTCCACCTACACAATGACATCATTGCAGCCACTTAAGAAGACAAACATTTCTTAAAGTGACATTCACATGACAAGGACGTTACATGATGCTTACAGGAAAGCTGGAGGGGAAGGCGGTGGGGTTGATGAATGAGTATGCTTACAATTGGAATGATGTTAGGCTTATGGAATGGTTGTTGGCTGCCATTCCGGAGTTAGATACACACCAGCTGATTTTGCAGGGGAGTGGGGGGGGGGGGGTTAATTGCGTTCTGGATCCGAAGTCGGATCGCTCCAAGCCGAGGTTGCTGTCCCTTTCGGGTGTTAGCCGTATTCATGGAGGAGACAGGAGGGGTGGATCCGTGGTGGCTTCTCCATCTGGGCGGGGGGGGGGGGGGAGGGCGAGTAAGGAGTTCCCGTTTTTTTTGCTGGTACACAAGGTGTACTCAAGGATTGACTTTTTTGTTATGGGTAAGACCCTGCCTGCTCCCTGGAGTAAAAAATGAGGAATATTCGGCGGTGGTTATTTCGGACCACGCACTGCATTGGGTGGACTAGAAGCTGGAGGCAGTGTACGGGTTGGAGGTTGGATGTGGGACTGCTGGCAGACTTCGGGTTTTCTGAAATATTTTTAGGGTTACAAAGGACTATGCAGAACGGAATGAGAAAGGGATGGTTTCGCTGTCTACGTTGTGGGAGGCGTTAAAGTTGATGGTCAGGGGGAGGTCATCTCGTACAAGGGGCATATGGATCAAGAGGCTAGGCAGGAGTGTCAGGGGCTGGTGGATGAGATCCTGGGTGTGGATAGGAAGTATGCGAGTGACCCCCACCGCAGAGCTTTGGGCTGGTTGGAAGAAGCTGCAGTTTGACCTGTTGTCCATGGGTCAGGTGGTGCGTCAGCTGCGTGTTGTGAAGGGTAGGTGTATGAGTATGGGGTGTTAGATATTTTAGTTGCTGTGATATGAAGAGTCTAAAGTTCTGTTCCTTTTTCATAAACACACATTTATTTCCTTCCAACAGCCTTTGCACAAAACTCTCACTATATATCCCTTGACAGAGGCCCCCTGAATCCCCTTTACATATCAGTGTCAATTAATGGATACTTAACATAAATGAGACAACTAATTGCAATGTCTCTTAACCCATTACTTAACAGTCTCCCCTTCCTTGGAGAAAAAAAAAAATTAGTTGGAAACAAAATTTCAAGAACCTCAAAAACACACACATGATTTCCCCCCCCCTTTTTTTTGTTTGGACGAGAAAGAAAAAACACAGTCACAGAAACAAGCGCCCTTCATTAACAATATCCAAAAGTTTCTGTGAACTCGCCCCTCTTTTCGTAAAACAGTTTGACAGTTGATAGCTCCTGTCGACCCATTTAATTTTTGTTATTTCCCCTCTGTCCAACATCTGCTTCAAACTTGCGATGTCTATCCGTAACCTCTTTTCATTGACACTTTTTGTAGAGTGCACATTTTCCAACAGGGGTTTATTACAGTCAATAGGTATATTACCCAAATCCCCTAATCCCAAAATTTCTGTCAATATATAAAAGGCCATATCCACCGTCTCTACAAGGCTTAACGTCTCAGCAGACAAAGTGCTTTTTACCACTCTCCTTATTTTCTTTGTTTCCCACACAAGCGGGCAACATTTACCATTGTAACCCAAAAGGAAAATTATAAAACCTCCTGCGCTTGAAACCCCATCACATAAATCTGCGTAGGACACATCACTATAAACTATGAGTTTCAAGTGCCTAAGGTCACCTAAAACCGGGAACTTCAAAACACACTCCTGCATTTTTAGTTTGGCAAACGCTTTATTTGCTCTTATTATGTCATCCACTTTGGGATCATTCATTTTTGTACTCAACTCTAAGACATCAAAACTCACGTCCGGTCTAGTCTCTCTACCTAACCAGTTCAGTTGCCCAATTAAACTTTGCAGTTGCTCTTTTTCTATCTTTGAAACCATTGTGTCTTTTTGTGAAACTCGGTCACGACTAATTGCTACTGGGCTGATGCTTTCCAAATAAGATTGCTGACGGAAAGTTGCCCCTAACTTAGTCTGTCCAATTTCCAGTCCAATATATTTAAATGCGCCGGAAGCCTGACTTCCAACCCTGAATTCTTTCCTCAAACCAGAGATTACAATAGCTTCAAAATCACTAGTCCCACCCCACAAAAAATCATCGACATGCATCATAAAAATGCCAGAAAGATTTCCTTTATAGTGCCAGTAAAACATTGCAGGATCTGCTTTCAACTGGCAACAGCCTAACTTTAACAAAACTGACCTTACCGAAAAATACCAGACTCTAGATGCATCATTTAATCCATATACACATTTGTTCAACTTCCAGAGTACCCCTTCTGTGTTGGCTGCTTCTTTAGGACGGAGAAAAATGTCTCTGGAGCTGATGCCCCTGCAAAAAGGCAGTTTTTATATCTATAGATTTGCATTCCCATGCCTTTGTGGCTATAGAGCCAAGAAGATCTTTAAAATAACCTTTCCTGCTGTAGGTGAATCTACCCTTAAATCCTGATCTTCTAAGTTTTCTTCAAATCCCCTTGCCACAAGCCTGGCCTTTGCCTTATGAGTTCCATCCGGAAGAACCTTTTCCGTGCAAATCCATCTGTGGGATAGAGCTCTTTGTCCCCTATCCGGTACTTCCGTGTTTCCCCCAAATTCACTCCAACTATGCAATTCTTGCTGTTTAGCTTCTTTGATAACTTTTTCATCTAATTTATTTGAAGCCACCAAAATCTCACGTGCATGTGGGCTTCTACTCCTATTAGTATTTGTAGTCTTACTCATGTTCCGAGATCTTGATAAACTACGTCCCCTCTCCCGCCTGGTATCTCGATCTGTACTTCTACTGCTTGATCTTTCCCTTCTGCTGTGGGATGTCCTTTCAATAGTTCTCAACCTTTTCCTGCGGATCTGTTCACTATCCGATGTACTATCTGAACTGGCACTGCGTTTCTGTGCCCTCCATTTTTGAACTTTGTTTTCCCAATCCATTGTCTTGACTCCTTCCCCTGAATGCTGTACGTTCAACCAATGCTTATACTTTCCAGTGGCCTTCCCTGCTCTACTAATAACAGTTGAATCCTTCCATTGACTAGACCCTTCAGGCAAGTATGTCACTTTTGTACCAACTTTTGGCAGTTGCCCTTTCGGACAAATGGCCTGTTCTAATTCATCAGAAGTGTTGTGTTCATCCACAGAACCCCTGTCTATATCAGTTAATTGGTCCTCATAGTTCTGTAACACATGCGTACCAGACGACTCTGGTTCCTCATCATGTCTGCCTGCTCTGTCTAAATTTGAAAATTTGCAATCTGTACCCATTATCCTTGATGAATGTACCCTAACAGTTTGATTACCATGTTGCAAAATAATTGTTTTGCATTCTATGCCTATGATCTTCCCTGGGCCTTTCCAATCATTAGAATTGTCTCTCTTATAGTATACCATGCCTCCTTGCTGAAAAACGGCATCTGATGGCCGTACGTTATGTCTTAAAGCTCTGCGAATTCTTTCAGAGACTTCTGCTTCCAAAAAAGCTTTTCTACTGCTATGTAATGCATTTAAATGTTCAGCAAAACCATAGCTAATTGTAGTCCCCTCCCAAGCTGGAGGCTGGTCATCCAAAATGGATGGAATTTTAGGATTTCTGCCGAACACTAATTGATAAGGACTATAGCCCCCAACCATCTGCAATGAATTATTTGCATGAACTGCCCATGCTAAAGCTGAATTTAGCCTGCAATTTGGTCAATCTGCCAAAATTTTCCGAAGCATGTCATCGATGACAGCATAGTTTCTTTCACAGACACCATTACTAAATGTGCTTTCTGCAGCCTTATTCATAATGCTGATATTCATGTTTTCACACATATCCCTTAACTCATCATTAGCAAATTCTCCCCCATTGTCTGGAAGGAATTGTGCCGGTGGACCCATTCCTGTCCCTATCCATTTTTCCACAATTCGATCCAGAATTACTTTCTTTTCTTTACTTCATACAATCGTTGGTTGACTAAATCTGGTTGCTAAATCTACAAAATAAATATATAATTTGCTTTATCCCAGGTCTTAAGGTCCATGGCCACAATGTTGTTAAAATCCCTGGCCAAAGGTAGGGTTACTATCGGTCGTGCTGGTGTCCTTCTGTACTTCCTACAAACTTCACAGCGGTCACTAACCTGTTCTATCAGTTTAGTATAGTCGTCATCCCTTACCCCTGCATCCTTTAATAAATTTTTCAGCCTCCGAGGAGACGGATGTGCAAATTGTCTATGCAGTTTTAATACCACAAGCTTTTTATCAGCTAAAGTCCCATTTTCAACTGCCATTAACACATCCTGAACCACTCTACTTGAAATATTATTTGTTAGTAATGGAATACAATAGTGTCCCGACTGTGTAAATTGTATGTCCACTTTCTTTCCAAAAACTGTTGCCTTATCCTGTTCCATATCCAGTTTCATGGGTGCTTTCTTCATCGACGGACTGCTCAGAAGAAAAAGCACTTGACACAACATCCGTGCTAATGAATTGATTCACTCCAACAATATTGCAAGGGATCACCATTCTTTTCAGCGACTTCAGAGTATTATCATCCCCAAACCTGAAACTTGTGGAACTTTCAAATTCCTTAACTTTGTTTCGATTTTCAGCATTCAAAGAGTCCAGGTAACATTTTAACCAGTCAATTCCACACACAGTAGATGTGCAGCCACTGTCCAATACAGCACAGTTGAAAGATTCTGCAACCAACACCCTCATTACCGGCGTAAAACTGCTTGTCAATAGGACAATGCCTTCTTTCTGGTCACTATCTTTTTCCTCTTCTGACTCTTCCGTGTCATGTGTCGCTTCAAACACTCTATCATAACGAGTTGGCCAGTTGAAAGCATAAATGGTATTGAGAGTCACATCGAAAACATCGATTTATCATGCCTCGTGCATTTCTGGGGTTCATCTTCCTATTGTAGGTTCTAGCTGGGTTTCTTTCTTCATAATTTCCTTGTCTCGGTATCCTTCTATAGTCTTGAGCCCTGTTCGTAGCCATACGATTTCGCCATCCTGTTAGTAGTGTATCTTCCATATTCTGCCTTATTGCAGGCTGACCTATTTGGGTCATCAGAGCCATCGGAATCGAATGTTTCCCCAGAAACTTTTGTAAAGCTTTTGTCATCTGTTCGAATAAGGTATCTTTATCAGTAAATTGAACTCCTGTCAAAACCAGGAGCCTATCCATGTTGCTCACTCTAGCACAGTCAAGTAATTTAAAGGCCAACACAGACTGTGGAAATTCCAGGTTGTGTTTCTGCAGCCTTTTATATAGTCTGCCAAATTCCATTATATAGTCTTCCATGGAGATATCCTCCATTTTTCGGAACTTATCAAAATCCGACCATGCTTCATACGCACTTAACAAGTCATCTTTCTTATAAATCTTATCCATATAATGTAATAAAGTCTCCAGACCTTCTTCTGAATCTAACTCTTCCAATTCCAGCTCAGAAAGCACTTTGTTTCGGATTTTACTGCCATATGGTAGAGAAAGAGCCAATGCCATACCTTGTTTTCTCTTTCCCAAAGCAGTTACCTTAGTCCACATAACTACTGCACTTCTCCATTGGTCGTACGATTCCCTTTCAGAAAATAAGGGAGGGTAGTCATATCCAGCCATCTTTATACTCGGTTCAGCCATATATCCCTTCTTTTTTTCTTTCTTTTCTCACTCACTCCTTGGTTTGATCTGGAAAAGTTGTATCTTTCAACCCTTCACATTTACACAGCAACCATCCTCTGCTACCAATTGTTAGATGTTTTAGTTGCTGTGATATGAAGAGTCTAAAGTTCTGTTCCTTTTTCACAAACACACATTTATTTCCTTCCAACAGCCTTTGCACAAAACTCTCACTATACATCCCTTGACAGAGGCCACCTGAAGCCCCTTTACATAGCAGTGTCAATTAATGGATACTTAAAATAAATGAGACAACTAATTGCAATGTCTCTTAACCCATTACTTAACATGGGGAGGAGGCTAGCTGTCTTTTTGCTCATCAGTTAGGGTGGGAAGAAGCTGCTAGAGAGATTGTACAGGTGTGGGAACCGAGGTGGTGGCGTGGTGTCCACCCCAGAGTATGTCAATTGGGTGTTTCGGGCCTTCTATGAGGGGCATTTTAAGTCAGAGCCGCCAGAGGACGAGCAGGGGATGGCCAAGTTCTTAGAGGGTTTTGAGTTCCCCCAGGTGGGAGAGGAACAGCGGGGGGAGTTGGAGGTGCCATTGGGATTGGAGGAGATTTGCATGGCCTTGGTGAAGATGCAGAAGGGGATGGTGTTTGATAAGGTAGAATGGAGCTACCTGTTTGTTGTTCTGGAGAAGTTTGGGATTGGCCTTGTGTTTGTTTTGTGGGTGCAGCTGCTATATAATTCACCGTTTGCTAGTGTGCAAACCAGCACCATTGGTTTAGGATCCTTTGGGCTCTATAGGAGGACAAGACAGGGTTGTCTTATGTCTCCGTTATTGTTCGTGTTGGCGATCGAACCATTGGTAATACATGTGCAGGATAGGTGGATTGGCCATGCTAAATTACCAGTTAATTTGAAAAATGAATTGGGTACTCTAAATTTATTTTTTAAAAGTTCACTGTGAGGGAGATGATAAACAGGTTCTATCGTAGACGTCAGCCGCACATATTACACTTTCAGGGTCTGGTCACTGTTAGCTGTTAGGCGGGGAGTGTTCTAGGTTTTCTTTAACGGGGGGTTGTTATAGTTTTGGATAGGAGTTTGTCTTTTTGGGCGTTGATCCATGTTTCGCTATTGTTTTGTATATAATGTCAAAGGTTCAATAAAAATATTTTTAAAAAAGGAATCTAGAACATTTGTCACAAACAGAAGTAGAGTTGGTATAGTATTTGAAATGAGAATTAGGCAACCATTCATAAATGGAGTACAGTCGTGTCTCAAATCCAGCTGTTCAAAAACCAGAGTTGTCCAAAACTGGACATTTTTACAATGTGCCATGCGTCATTGAGGAAAATTGAAAAGATCTTACCCAGACAATTTGGCTAGGCACTGCATTGGCATGGTGGCACTTGACTAGATTGCACGCTGGCCTGCTGCCACACTCCGAGTGACCCTTGACCCCACCCAACCTGGCTTGATGCAATCGCCCATGGCCCAAACCACGAAATGCGGTAAGATTTAAAATCCGGCACAGCCTCAGTCCTGAGGTTTCTGGTTTTGAGATACTGCACCTATATTAAAAGGTATGTGAAGAAAACACGAGAATGGGATGGTCACATGGAAAAAACCAGTAGTGCAAACTTGATGGGTTGAATGACCTGTTTCTGTGCTGTGACACTCTTTGTTATTGTATACTTTGTTCTGAAAAATTGGACATCAGTAGTAATAATATTTCAGATGTATTGATTACATGGTTATTCATGACACTTTCCACCTCTTAAATGTTCAATCTGCAATTGAGAATGGCAGAATCATGATATATTTCTATTGAGTTTCACCAATTATATCTCCAGGATATTTTGGCATCAGGCTGAGAGATGGGATCAATGTACTCAATAACCTATTAATAGATAAACCCAAGTTATTCTGAGACAGGCTGAGGTGAAATGTTTCACTGCATCTTAAGGAACGAAGCTAGATGCAATCTGACACAAATTCAGTTCAGAATTCCTCTTTTTAGATGTCAACTATTTTAGTTTTCAATATGATGTCTTATTTGTAAAACATGCCTGTAAGGGGCAGCACAGTGGCGCAGTGGATTAGCCCTGCTGCCTCACGGCACCGAGGTCCCAGGTTCGATCCCGGCCTTGGGTCACTGTCCATGTGGAGTTTGCACATTCTCCCCGTGCTTGCGTGGGTCTCGCCCCCACAACCCAAAGATGTGCAGGCTAGGTAGATTGGCCACACTAAATTGCCCCTTAATTGGAAAAAATGAATTGGGTACTCTAAATTATTTTTTAAAAAATATCCCTGTAATATTTAGTAACTGTATTTAAATGCTTTGCGTTAGTGAAGCAACAGTCATCACTAACAAACCTATTGCACTGTACAACATAGATGAAAATGCTGATAGTTGGTTTCAGAATGAGTGTCTGAAAGCCTGTCCGCGGTGTCCCGACATACTAATGAAGTTACTTTTTTGCAAGAATACAATTTGTGGTGAGTTTGTGCTTGTTAACACAAGGGGTGCCCATGTTCATAGAAGGCAGGATTCTCCCTTTCAGGCACCTATTGCCAGACATTGCGAATTCCTAGCCCAAGAATAGCAGTTACTTCAAACTGTCTTGCTGTTTGATGATAGAAAGTTGATGCACAGCAAACTTCCACCCAATCTGAACGACCACTCTACTGGTTTTAGTGACAGCTCAGGGGAAAATCAGTGGTAAAAACACTGTGGCATGGTGGCACAATGGTCAGCACTGCTGTCTCACAGTGCCAGGGACTTAGGTTCAATCCCAACCTTGGGTGACTGTGTGGAGTTTGTACGTACTCTCCATGTCTGTTTGGGCTTCCTTGAGGTGCTCCAATTTCCTCCCACAGTCCAAATATGTGCAGGTTAGGTGGATTGGCTATGCTAAAATTGGCTCTTAGTATCCAAAGATGTGCAGGTTAGGTGGGGTTGCAGGGTGAGCCTAGATGGGGTGCTCTTTCAGAGGGTCGGTGCAGACCTGATAGGCTGAATGGCCTCCTTCTGCCCGGTATGGTTCTTTGGTATTCTGTGGTAAAATCATCTTCCCTCCCTTGAATAGTTCCACACTTATGTGATAATGTAACATTGAACTCAGTGTCGCAGTGAGGTCTTCGTCTTTGTCAAATTTTCATCTTGGGAGTAGGGCTTCAAACTGTACACTGTTAATACAGAGGCAGCAAGTGCTACCAACTGAATCAAGCTGACACAGCATTTCTTATGCATTCCAATTTCAAGATCCTTATCTTGAAAACCTTCCACAGCTTCATCCACATAATCGCTGCAGCCTCCTTAGTCTAATGTCCTCCCTGCACTCTTCAATTGGTTAAATTTTTTGTGCATTCTGTTGTTCGGTTAGCCCACCTTTGCTGCCAGTCGTTCTACTTTTTAGGTCGTCCTCGGTAAAACTCTATGCCTCTCATCTTCTCTAAAAACTTTATAATCCATCCCAACAACATTCAGCCACCTGCCCATATTAATTCGACATGCCCAAAATCTTTAATTGTTTTGCTTCGCCCTATTGATGTTCCACATCAAAGGTGCTGCTGTGTGAGATGGGGATGCCACATTGTGAGTAGGTGTGTATGTTTAGCCTACTGAACCTAATTTGAGAGAGGACCATTATAGCCTGCACCGAGGGAAGAAGACTTTTATCCCTGGAGCCCGAGTTAGATTTGAACTTGCACTTCTGCAGATGAAAGCGCAACGTGTTTAATCTCTACGACGACCCTCTAGAGCACATGTTTATTTTATACTTATTTTTGTACATATAAAGTTGCATGATCCGTGTAAAATAAAACCATATCCTCTGCACACGCTGAATCAGAGACCAAAGGAAGTTTCGCCCATTGTAAGGAGAGACTACAAGTGTTTGTAAGGGGGGGGGGGGGGAAATATTGCTCCTTGTAGATGGAATTTTCCTCGCACGCTCTCTCCCCAGTATTGCAAAACCTGCTGTTCTGCTCGGTATTTGGAAGCTTTGAACGGGGATTGGGGGGGGGGGGGCGGCACACTTAATTCACAATTTGGTTTGGGGCTCAGCCTGGCTCTTGACTACGTCTGACATCTCAATAGCAGGACATTTGAGGCGACTTGGAAGCCCTCCAGTGAAATGACGACATCACTGCCATTCCACCAAAGTGCTTGTTCTACCCAGCCAGGTTTTGCCTCTCCTGCGAAATGTCTGCTTCGTTGGGTTTTGGGTTCAGCCCCGGCCCTCCTCCGACTTGGTCGCATCATCTTCTCTCCCCCCTCCCTCCCAAAAAAACTCAGTTTGAAAGGGGGGGGGGGGGGTGAAGAGAGGTCTGTGTCGTGCGATAGCATTCGGAGAGTTTGCACGGTGAGGTTTTCCTGGCTGCGGTGGTGGGTGTTGTTATCGGGTCAGCATTGCTGCATTAGCCCAACCCAGTAGCTCCTTCTTTCCCACCCGCCGTCCCTGCCTATGAAGCGGCCTCACTCTCTCCCTGTGTATGTGTGTGTGTTAAAGTAGCTGCAAGCAGAGCCTTCTTCCTCCTCCTCCTCTCCACACAGCGCGAGGTGGGCGGGGGTGGAAGGGGGAGGGGCGGGCGCCGCGGCCAATCATAGCGCGGCGGCCGCCCATCAGCGCGCCGATTGGCTGGGGCCCGGCCTCTTCCCCTCTCCCCCCCCCACCGTGTCAATCATGGCCGGGGCCGCCCGCTGATTGGCCCGCGCCATTTGTCAGTCAAAAAAGGGGCCCCTCGAGCCGCCCGCTGTCCACCTACGCGCGATATCCCCCCCCCCCCCCCTTACACACACGCAACACCGACCCCCCCTACATAGATCGGGCGCGCCTTTCGCCCGGAGTACCCCCCAGCCCACCCCCACCCGCAGCACCCGCCTTTCCAGCCCCCCCCCCATCTCCCGTGGAGCCGGGGCCGCCCGCGGGCCGCGTCATCCTTCAAGTAGTTTTATTTTTTGTGTGCTGGATGAGCCCCCGGATGTTGGCGCATGGATATCTCGCCGCCTCTCCAATGTGCTAATGTTGAAGAGGGTAAATATGTCGGCCGCTGGGAATGCATCGGTTACAGTGTAGCTGGCGCCTGTGAGCATCGCGATCGGCTCTAAACCTCGCAAAAGTTTTGCGGCGGCGGCGGTGGGACGGGGGTGGCGGCGGCCGAGGAAGGAGGGAGGGCGGGCAGATCTCTTAAAACTGCCGGGAAAGGGTGGACGCGGCTGCAGCTTCGGCGGTCGTTTGGGCTTCCCTTTCCATTTCATGTTGACTTTCGGACGCCCGGCGAAGAGGTAAACAAACGGCGTGTACTTTTATTTATTGCGAGGGAGCGAGAAAGTTGTGTGCCTCGGTTCTGTGTGTGTGCGCGCGCGCGCCCGCCCTCGGCTATCGGTGTGTGTGTAAAATAAATAAATAAATTTTGTATACGCCAGTTCAAAGATCCGGCCAGGGTTTATAAATCCCCGGGCCAGCAATTGGGAGCGATTGTTAATCGCTCCCCACCACCAACCACTGTTTAAAGTGTTGGGGTTGGAGGAGTGTGTGTGTGGGGTGGGGAGTCTCTCTCTCTGGGAAGAAGTGAATTTGCTGCTTTTTTTTCCCCAAAAAAAAAAAAAATGTCTTTCTGGAAGTTCTTGCAGCCACTCTACTCACTCACTCTTGGAGCGAGGGGCGCACATGCACTAAATTTTTTGTTTGACTCGAATGGTTGGGATTGAATTAGTGGAATGGATTCAGCCTGCGAGAAGCTGAGGTAATGTTGTCTAGCAGGAAACGTTTCTCCCTCAACTCTTCCCCCCCCCCCCCCCCAAATCAGGCACCCCCCCCCCCTTTTTTTATATTTAAAAAAAATGATATCCCGAGTCGAGTTCTCTCAATTTCATCAGGGAATTTTAAAATAAATATATGGATCTGATTTCCCGGGAGCACGAAAAGTGGCCTTGTCCTTTTTTGCACTTCTTGTTGAATGTTTTCTCTCTTTCCACCCCCCCCCCCCCCCAATGGAATAAAATGTAATTCCCCCCCCCCCATCTCACTTTTCACTCGAAGACTGACTGGGCTGTTTTGATTCTCGTGATTTAACGTCGCATCTAATCGAGGGTAGTAAGGCTTGCTTTCCATTTATTTTTTTTAACCTTTCTTTAGGGGTGTTTTAATTTGTCAAAATGAATCCTCAGCAACAGCGAATGGCAGCCATAGGGACGGACAAAGAACTCAGCGACTTGCTGGATTTCAGTGCGGTAAGGATTATGACGGTGTACCATGTATTTGTGACCGATATTTTTCTTTGCAGGATCTCTCTCTCGGTCTCACTCAGTGTAATTACGGGGTAAGAGTAGCTGGTTCGTGTTGCTACTTCGATATTGTAGATTTCCGTGTTTTTTTCTTTGATTATGTAAAAGTATACGACACTTCGGATGTTGGGGGAGTTTCTGGGAAAGCCATTAGCCAGACAGTGGTGATAGTATCAGAAGAGCTTCAGTAAATGTGTATGTACTTGGCAATCTTTTGTTTGGGAGTACTTTTTTTTTTACATAATGTTTAATCCTAAGAATATGTGCTGCAATTTGGTAGTTCCAAATGCAGTCGTTACATGGAACAAATGATGCACTTTGAGACTAGTGGAACTAGTGTGAAAATTGCGAGTTTGGTTGTGGTTTTAATGAATTTACATAACCAAAATATTCTTGTTTTTAAGGGCAAAAAAAACAGGCAGCATTGTTGATCGGCCTGGCTGTACTGGGAGGGAGGGAATGATTTGGCACCCTGTTGTAAAATAATTTTATTCAAATTACACTTTATTCTTTATTTCTTAGATGTTTTCTCCGCCTGCATCTAATGGAAAGAACCGACCAACCACGTTAGGAAGCAACCAGTTTGGAGGAACAGGTACAGTCTGTTCATATTTTATTGTTGGCTGGGTGTTGTATAGATGTGAATGTGGCATTATGGCACAGTTTATATCCTCAGACTCTGGATTTGGTTTTGTGTGGAGATTGGAAAAAGAAAGAAGTAGTTCTAAGTCTTTTTAAATCTATGATCTATATTAAAAATAATTTGCATAGTAATCACAGTTGGGGAACGTGGAATATGGAGTAAGGTATCTTGGAAAGCAGCCGGAGGGTTTTTTACTGAAGTAGTAGAAGTAATGGTTTGCTGAACAAAAAAAAGATAATCATAGGAATTATGTGGCCTTTTTCCTGATAATTTTCCCATGTAATTGGATAAAATCCAACATCAACAGAAATTTTCTCGCTAGATTGTCTCACGTTCCAAATAGTGGCCAAACATCTCTCTCCTAGAAATTGCGTTTTGTTTTTGTATAACTGTGGACATCTTATCTCGTGATTGTCATGCGTTAGATTTTTAAAAAAAGAAATACAATAAGTATATCCTTGCTGGATAAGCCACTGATCTTGTATTAAATATGGTGCATTCCGTGCCTTTATTGGTGGATTTTGTACTTCAACGTCACTGCTAGGATGCAAGATGATTGATCTCCATGTGAATGGTTGCATATTTACAGTGCTAACCATCATGTGTGCATAAAATTGAGATTGGTATTTGGATTAAAAGTAACTACTTAAATATTTAAGACTTAGATAGTTTGTATTTCCACACCATGCAGACTAATGTCATAATTAAGGTGAAGAAAACCTTTTTTTAAAAAAGTGATCACTTTCGCAAAGATGGTGCTGTAAAAATCTACTTGTATAACATATTCGTATAAAAATATTTAATGTTGAGAAAAAATATTGTGCAACAGAGATGTCAGGTTGTCTTTTGAAAGTAGATAATCGCAGACACACAATTTTTATTTTCTGCTGCGAGGAATATTTGAGTGTTTGACTTTAATCACACGCTGGATTTAGATTTATCGTTTACAGGCATGGTGGGGGTGGGTTGGAGAGAAGCAAATAACTTTCTGAGGGCTCACAAACCTCTCCAGTTATATAATGTTGTGGCAACACAATTGAAATAAACCTTCCCACTGGAGACTTTTTATGAAAAAGATGAGAAATCTCATCTTTTGAGTTTTGTAACAACAGAATAATTTTCTGTAAAATATTAAAATATAATCTTAACTAACTATGAATGAATAATCAATCATAACATGTTCACGTCAGTTGAATACCTGTGATGTCATGCTCATTCTCCAACCTTAAAACTTGATGGACGGGATTCTCCAGCCCCCCAGCCACTTGTTTCTCAGAGGCACGGGCCCAGCTGCTTGTCAATGGGATTTCCCATTGAAGCCACCCCATGCCGCTGTGAAACCCGCGGGCGGACGTGTGCTGCCTGTGGGAAAAGTGAAGAGCAAGGACTGGCGAATTCCGACTCGTGTCTTCTCTCTCTCTCTCTCTCTCTCTCTCTCTCTCTCTCTCTCTCTCTCTCTCTGGCCTGTCAAATGCCGACATGGAACAAGATTTGTCCAGCTTTCACAAAAAGAGTCTTTTGCCAGCTCTCCAGCTGGCTACTGAGCCCTGCATCATCTCCACAAGATTCTGCTGATGCCTTGAATCAAAATGGGAACGCTTGAAGAGTTTGTGAAAGCCTGTTGAATCCAGAGATTGAATGAAAATCTTTGGTTCCCTGTACAACATTTGTTATTATATTAAAATATTAAACACTGTAAATTTGAATTCTTACTTTTTAACATTGTAGCTGTGCTTTGAGGTTTTTTGTAGAGGGCAGAATTTTGATGATTTGTTAGCGAGATTAAATTAGTATTTTTAACTTGCAATGCATAATGGTGTGCATCTTATAAGATGGTAGATTGTAGTTTAGTGGTTTTCTGCAATTTTTCACTCCAGACCTTGATTGTAACTTCGGCCATGTTTGGGGAAAAAAACACATTATAAAACCTTCCCTACTTGATTCATGCTTCAGGTCAATTCCTTTGTATTGTGCTGCTTTTCTTAATGGCATTTTGTAAGATAGCTGACCAGAGAAAGTTGAATACCCTTGTTCATTTATCTTTCAGTAACAACTGTTACATTTTCTGATGGGTTGTACTCCATAAAACAATGCAGTAATTACTGGTTTTAGTTGATGCATAAATTACAGGAGACCATTCTGATAAATACAAACATTGTACTGTGTAAACATTGATTTTAAATGTTTTGTGATCCTCATGCAAGACCCAGGTTAAATTACAATTCTTTGTATAATAATCAAACTATGTTTTCGGTAGGCACTGTACTGCTTTCTGTTGGTAATATCACCGAACTTCGCCTCAACCTCCTATCGGCTGCTAAAACCCTCGTCCATGCTTTTGTTACCTTCAGACTTGATTTATTCAAATACATTTCTGGCCAGCCTCCCATCTTCCACACTCCATTAACTTCAGCTGATGCAAAACTCTGCTGCCTATATCCGAACCCACACCAATTTCTGTTCACCCATTACGTTTGTGCTCACTGACCTACATTGGCTCCCAGTTGAGCAAAGCCCTGGAGTTAAAGTTCTCATTCCATGCTTTCAAATGCCTCCACTGCCTTGCTCCTCGTCTCTGTAACCTCCTCCTCCCTACAACCCTTTGAAGTTGCCAACTTTTCCAATTCTGGCCTCTTGTCCACTCCAGCATTGATTACTTCATTTAGCTGCTGTGGCCCTCAACACTGGAATTTCTTCCTTTAAACCTCTCTTCCTTTTGAAGATGCTTGTTAAAACCTTCTTTGACTAAGCTTTAAGTCACCTGCCTGAATATCATCCTATGTGACATGGTGTCAAATGTTGTTTGCTACTGCTCTGTGGGATGTGTTACTACTTTAAAGGTGCTCTGATTGCAAATTGTTATAAGTATAGATTTCGGTGTACACAGTACAGCAGCTGAGTGTGCACCAGTGAGGCTTTGAAATGTGAAAAGCTGGAATGCATAGTACTCCATATTGGCTGTTTGGGGCTATATGATTCTCTGTTTGTGAAATTGGCTCAGTTGGGCAGCTTGTTTTGTTTGTACATGGGTGTAATTTAAATTTTGTGATTTTAATATGTGGCACCATGTTTTCAGAATGGCCTGCATCGTTCTTCATTTACATTTACTTTCATAATTTATGGATATTGTATTTTATAAATGTTCTCTTCAATCTCTATGATGTCAAATAGATGAATGATTGCAATGATGCAGTAGTTTATTTTAAGAAAACATGATTACAACAGAAACTTGGAGGTTTGCTTGTAAAGCTCACAATACATGTTAGGGGAGGAAAATTGAAGTTATGCAGATTTCTGAACCTCCATGAATGCATGCCCAAATGGTTCTGTGCGACCTCTTTTGGAGCTGATGCTTTTTGTGTATTTTTCATCATTGTAAGGTCATCCTGACTTGGTTCCCCTCTTTACCACAGTTAGAAACAAAATATTTATTCAACTTGGGGAAATGAAAGGTGTAGAAATTCTAATTGCAGTACCTTTTTTCATATTAGCACTTCATGGCTGAAATAAATTGTGTTTTTAGAACACAAGTGTGAAGCCTGGAATTACGTTGATGTGGACTACATATAGGTCGATGCGACATTAGTAATATGCTCCTGTGGTCCTTGGTATTACAGGGCTCTTACAATGAGTGATTCCAACAAGTTCTTCAACCACATGAGTGAAAGTCATCAAAACCTGTGAAGTTGAATCACTGGCCAAAATACAGTTCCTGTTTAATATATTTCTGGTGTTTCAGTGGTGACTTTTTGATCTTTCTGCAGTGACCAGCAGTTTTGGTCGTCTTGTGCAGTTTATTGGCATCATCTGAGCTTTTTATTACATGTTAACCATTGCACAAGTTGACTTTTGAATGAGCAATAGCTTCCCGTATGATGGAAAAAATGAATTTTAAAATAATTGTCACATGACTGAAGATTCAGAATTGTTACTAGATTTTCTATATTCATTTGGTGAATGGGCATTTCTGAGGTGTACCTAAAGATTTACATTGGAGTTACTCTGGACTGTCCATATTAAAAGCTGGCACAATCATTGCACAGCATTCTTCCAAAAGTTATCATTTTAAAATGGAAATATTTTGACTTTTTTGGAAGGTTGAACTGTTCGGTCTACTCTACTGTTGATTTAAAAGTAATGGCAAAACTTATTGTTGCATTGATCTGAACTGTGACGGAGAGAGCCGGACACCTTTTAAAAGAGTAATTGTGTATAGGACGCCACCCAAAAGAAAGATGCAAATGTATGCTGACAATATTTACATGGGCTTTAAAATTCAGACATTTTTTTGCCTTATTGCTAGCAACATATGTTTGCAGTCATTGCAAAGGAGCTTGGCACCTACCCCCTCTGACAACCAGTGGCACCTTTAGTGGCTTGGGCTCCATGGTCTGCAATTCCCACCCCATGTGACCCCATTCATTCATTTCCCTTTTAGAACCCACTTTAAAACCCAACTCTTCAACCAAGTTTTTGGTCACCCCCACTCACTCTCTCATTTTGGCTAGCCATCTGTTTTTCCTTGTACCCTTTTGAAGTGCCTGTAAATGTTTTTCTAAGTTAAAAGTCAGTACTGTATAAATACGTGGCTGAGGTTTAAAAAAAAAGTCTGTTTTGGCTCATGTCCTCTTATTTTAATTATGTTGAATACTTCAAAATTTTGAATGAAATTAGCAAGCAAGCTTTTAAGTGGTGTGCATATTTCTATAAACCATAGTTTAGGGGAGGAATCAAGTATGCAACATAGCAGCTTCAAGCTGGGCTTTTTCTGTAGTTGAAAAGAATTAACAGCTGATGGAGTACTCTGTTCTCCAGTTTCTACAGAAACCATGGTTTGTTTGGATGAATTGCTTGTCGTATGGTCTATGTTTAGTTCCTTTGCATTACTATTGGCCTCCTGGCGAGAAATATCCCTGGGTGAAGTTTCAGGAGTAATACAGGGCACTCCCCAGGGGATTCTCTGCACAGGAAATAACAGACAGCGCAGACAAAAAGGCTAATAGTTTCACACTTATCTCATCTAATCACCAGTAACACCTCAATTCAAACCCTTTGTCTGACCCATTTAAGTGATTTTTAAATAAACATTCCTGATGTGTCTCGCGATTACTGTATCACCTCAGCAACTGTTGACTTTCATCCGTTTTCAAAATGTGTGGTGTGAGGAGCATTATGTATTTTGACACAGTCCCCAGTTTCCTAATACTCGAGCTCTACAATTTCTGATTCTGAAAAATTATTTTATCAGAATCCGAAATGTGATGTGAATGTCTTTTCTATGTTCAAGCAACTTCTCCTGTAATCCATTGACTTTGCTAATGCCCTGAAGTCCACCCTATTCATACTGAGGGGTGTATTTCAGGCCATCGGTGGCAACTGAGATATAACTGCAGTCATTTAATGTTGCAAGACTTCTGACTTCAAGCTTTAATACAGTATCATTGGCCTGGTTGAGGTGGGTTGATAGTTCACCCCACCCATAGCCAGAAAAAAACTGATGTCAATATCCTGTTACCATTGCTGCCTCATGTTTGTATATTAGTGCAGAAATATGAAAAGGACAGTTTTATTTACTGAAATTTGAGGCATGTTGTGTATTTAAAAAGAAAAATTGAATTGAGCAACCTTTTGAATCGAGATGTTATCATCATCAAGTTACTGCTGTAAATCGGTAGTAATCTGCTATAGCTGTAATGTGTTTGATTTTCTTTTCAAAGTGGCCTGTTCTGTTCTAGCTTGCACTTAATTCTATCCTCCTATGGTGTTTTTATGTTCAACTTGTATGTTAGGCACTGTACTATATTGAAATGGTGTTTACTGGTGTTTTTGTTCAGAAACCATCTTAACATGACTGCTGTTGAGAGGAACTTTAAAACTAGGTCTGTATTAGAGAAACACTTCTATTGTTTTCGGGGTCTGGTTTATTATCTGTATTATGTTGCTGTTTCCTCCCATTTGACCACTGAGCTAAATTTGATGATCTTATCGTTCCTTTTTTTTTATCTTAACATGTGAAGTTGAAGCAAGAAATTCTCAAAAGGCTGAGATACAAAACGAAAAAGCATGAACTAACTACCTGCACTTCAACAGTGCCGAAACATTTACTCTTTACTTCAGCAAACACATTAGGCACCATTAATGTGTTACAGTATCCCATAATGTGTTTATGTTGCAGTTGTACACCAGGCACTGTCTGTGAGTCGTACCTGCTTTTAGAACTTGTGCGAGCCAGCAGCACTGATTTACACTGCTGTCAGGAGAAAGCAGAACTCTGCCAAATGGCACCTGAATGCTGATGACAGTTTTAATGTTCTTCCCTGTTAGAAAATAACTGATGGTTAAAAAAGTGAAAGTAATTCATTGGGTCACCTGGGAACTTTGACAGACTTCAAAGTTAACATAGTTTACTGATATATCATCAATTTTCTTGCTGATTGAGAAATATTGCACATTTATGCTGAAACCCCTGGATTTTTTTGTCATAAATGATGCGGTAGAGGTTAGCCTTACTGTAAAATAGATTGTCCGTAGACGCGGAGAGAATGCAATAGGTGGCTTCAGACAAATTACAACTTTAGTCGTAGCTGATGTACTTTGGAAATGCTTAAGCCTGACTCTGAAGTTAATGTGCACATCTCTAAACTCTTTTTTTTAAAAAACAAGACATAATTGTTCATTGAAAAAATAAGCTTGTAACATACTCTAACTTTCACACCTCCTTTGTTTCTAGATTTTCATTTGCAGTGGCTTAAACCTGTAAAATGGTGGTTGGCAAAGAAAAATGCCTGTATTGGGATAGGTTCAAGACGTTTCAACATGTTTGAACTAGGACTGTGTCCCCATTGTTAGAATATTTTAAAATGGGCCTCCAGACTTCCTGGTTCTTTATTCAAAAAAGGTACCTCCACAGAATTAATCTTCCTGACTACCCAAAACACTTGCTGAATTCTGAGTAAACAGGAACAATGGGATCTATTTATCATTTGTAAGCTTTTTCCTGGTTTTATGTTGGCTATAAATAGTTTTTCAAGACTTTGGTTTAGGTTTATTGTTAACTTAGAAAACTAAATGACATTCTCAAGGATGTGGAGAAATAAATGATAAGTATGTTCAAATATGAATGATGTGTGCAGATTTCAAATACATGTTTTGAAGATTATTTTGTTGGGTTGTATTGGACTGTTTAAATTGATCATCTGTTTGCTTCAGTAGCCTTATAACATCATTGTATTAAAGTCATCCCTGAAGTTTAAAGGGCTACAATGTCATTGTGTTGAAGTTGAAGCCATTTCTTTTCTCTTGCACACCAATCCTTTTTAATTAAGTATGTGCATCTTTCAATTGTTATATTTATTTTGCATCTGTACGGATTCATAAGGTATTGAATAACTTGTTATTGCAGAAATTAATGAGTAACCTTTGGCACCTTTTCCAGTTGATGCATGCGTCCAGATACAGGCATTGTTTTTAGAAGTGAACTGAATTTTTATTGGCTTGGTTCCACCCTTGCTCCCACAACCTTGGACATTGCTTCAAAGAAGGCTGTCCAGTACCCGACAGGTCTGGGGCATGCCCAGAACATGTGTCTGTGGGTGGCCGGGCCTCTCTGGCACCGTTCACACGTCCTCCACCTCCGAGAAGTACTTGCTCATTCGGGTTCTGGTCATGCATCACTTTCAGTTGCATGGGGCTTAGCCTTGCGCAAGTGGAGGTGTAGTTGGCCCTGTTCAATGCTTCACTCCAGCATCCCCACCCTATTTAATCCCTAGTTCTTCCTCCCATTTTTCCTGTGTCTCGTCCAGTGGGGAGTGTGCCCTGCAGTCATCTGTGCAGGTCCCTGCAGTTCTCCCCCTCCTCTTCCCTCGCCCATCCAAATTGCCCAGTAGCTCCTCTAACATTGAATGTCTCGGCGTCCGTGGGTATGTTGCCGTCTCCTTGTGCAGTATGTTGTCGTCTCCTTGTGGAGACTATCTTTCTTGAAGTAAAAAGCGTTTTTTAAAATAAATGTTCGAAAATGAGTATAGTAAAAGCAGCTCAAGATTAAACTGATTTAATTTGCCATTCCCATTATAGTTAAACTAGGTTTGTTTTACCACTGGTTCCTGATGAATTGGTGTCATGTAATCAGCAACAATCTTAAAGTGAATGGGGCATGGTGGGCTGTGTAGGAAATCCTTTTGTTTTTCTTTGAAACCACAATTTTCAGGGGTGAGACCTTTGCACGTGTGGTTAAGCTGTCAGACCTGCTGTGAGTCCAGTATTTTCTTTTTTTGTTGGTAAGTTGATGTTGAGGTTGCCAGGACTTGTGCCCTGGCAACCTATGGAACTAACGTGGCATGAAACCAGTGTAACATCAGTCTAATACTAATTTTTAAT
Source organism: Scyliorhinus torazame (assembly GCF_047496885.1). Lineage (NCBI taxonomy): Eukaryota > Metazoa > Chordata > Chondrichthyes > Carcharhiniformes > Scyliorhinidae > Scyliorhinus > Scyliorhinus torazame. The sequence goes on from NC_092724.1 coordinate 31,188,533, forward strand.
GTCTCTCGACCGTTTTTTATTGTGTATTTATTATTGACCTGATCATTTCCCAGTGTTGACTGCTGGGAGCACTGAACATGGAGGCTTCATTCCTGTAGAGCCACTGACTGGATAGCTTGCTCTGACAATAAGCTGTGTTGCCTTTAGGTTGAAATGCCCAGGGATGTATGTCCATTGAAGAAAAACTTGAAAGACTTCAACCAGCAGCTAAAAAATGGCTCTGAACTTGGGCCATTCAGCTAAATCATTATAAACTTTTTTAGAAAAAGAATTGGGATGGGAGGTAAGAATAGCACTTGGTGCTAGTAAATAGCAAGTTCACATTTTGTACACTTATCGTGTGTTAAATAATAGTAACATGTGGCAAGCCAGTAAACTTGCTACTCAACCTCTAGCCCCTCGACATTTTTTGCCCCTCCCCTTTTTGCTCCATTATAATCTTCAGCTCACCATTTGCAATGCTATGGGGAGTCTATTGTCCAAATATTTAAAATGTGTTGGGATACAGTTAACAGTAATAAAGATAATTTGATGTTAGGAACTGCTTTGTTTCTGCAGTGAGGGTTTGTACCAGCATCACGGAGCTGAAAGTTTAAATCTCGGCTTCAACAATCTGGAGATGCTGGTGGCTTAAGAGTTCAAAGGGGCAGGGACTGAGTTTTCAATTTTTAGACATTACATTATCCCTTGATACTTGCACCTTGCAATGCTGTGCAAACACATGACCAGAAAATAATAGCTGGTTCATTGTTATGTCCCACATATTGAACTTTGCTTGCATTGCTTACGCATCCCAATATATACAGATCCCACCACAAGAGTTGTGTAATCTCCTCGGAGAGCTGGAAAAACACAGATGAATGTGGGGGTGGTGGGGGGAGGGGTCTCCAGATTGGGTGGAAATGGGTCTAGCTCTCAGAATGAATTTTAGTGAGTCAGTGTTCGCTGCAGAAATTGACTGCCTGTTTCACAGGGCCACTGTTTCCTTGAACGTGCAACAACAATTATTGTGTGAGAAATGATTGTACAAATTTGCTAGCAGTCCTATTAAACATTTGGGGGTGTGGGGGTCAACTCAGGGTTTTTAAAGTTTATGCTTTTGTGGCCGTCTTTAGACATGACAGCCAGTTGTAGAGCAGCCTCACTAACTTAAGTGGGAATACACACACTGACCAATACCAGTGATTTAAGACTTTCGGTGGAGTCCACGTGACACAGCTCAACATTTGCTGCCCATTCTTCATCCTTGAAATCATCAATTTAATCAGTGCCTGGAACCACAACAAGTTGAAGGTTTGGTGTATCAAACACAGAAATGCTCAGTAGTCAGCAGATTGGTCTAGTATATTTGTGCATTTTTATTCTTGCTGTAATAATCATGCAGCCTGAAAGAGACTGATGGCATAAATGACCTCCAACAACCTGTCTGTAAATCAGTGAAAACTAAAATTACAGTCACTGGGTTTAGAGCTCTGATAGGTGGTTCGAAAGATTTATTGGAATGTAGCTAAAATATGTACTTGTAAATGGAAAACTGTTAAGTTCTTAGGAAAACTGTAGCTACACGAAGAGAAAGCTCTTCTATTCCAGTAAATTGCATTATTCAGTTTGCAATGTGAAACCAAAGGTGGGGGTGGGTGGGGGCAGAGGTGGGAAAGGTCAGCAATGCCAAAAATAAATAAATTTTAAAGAAATCTCATTATTTGCAAGACGAAATGGAGGGGAAAATACACAGGCCCACTTGCCTGCATTTTATTATTTTTTGATCTACAGTTAAAATTTGTTTTGTGTTTAGCACATTAAATTAATTCTGAATCTACAGTTCAATGTTTTGAATGAGGGTGATAAATATGCAGTTTAGAACTAAAAGTAACTGGTTCCATTGACACTACTGACCAAAACCTAGTGAAGTATACAGCAAGATCTCTTGTCAAGTAAAAGGTAATATTTATATATGATGTAATCTGCATTTTAACTATTTCAAGTTGTACTATAAATTGCAAGGTTAATTTTGAAGGTTCAAGATCAGTCTTCAAAATCATTTGGTCGTCTTTGTTTTGTCTATGCTGTGCATGTAAGTGGAGTGGTAAAGGCATGTGATTCTTTTTCCTCAGTCTGCATACTGTGATGGATGATGTACATTTTCTATTGTTGATCCTTAGACATTGGTTGGAAAGAAGTCTGCAAAAACCTGTTCTATAATCTCTCCGTGGTGCAGCCAGAAGTAAATGGATGTGTATGACCTATGTGAAAACCCAGAATAGGATTGATTAGTGCAGTAAAGTAAATAAATGTATCTGAACAAAATAAGGTGCTTAACATATTATGTGGCTTATTTATTGTAGATCACCAGTAAGTGGAAATCTTTCATTTAGTCTTGCATGAAATAAGTTGTGTTTTGTGTGTTTGCATGGATGTATACTTAACCGTTTTTTTTTGTTTTGGAAAAACACACCTGTGTTTAAGTGTATTTGACCCTGTATTGCCACCTCTCGGAGTTTAGATTGTATGTTATGACTAGGTTCAATGTAAGTAAGTTCTGGCTGAAAGCAGACTTTTTAGATTGTCTTCATGTTTGGTTTGAGCTGCTCTAAAATGCACACGTAAGTGAAGCATAGGACGTGTGCTTTCACGAGTGGGTATTAAATCAAGCGGGGATTCAATAAGTTGTCACTGATCGACTTTGATTTTTAACACTTGTGTCCTGCATTTTGACGGATTAATCTGTGGCTGAGAAAGACCCAGTGGCTTTGGGGGTTTAGTGGTGGCAAATTGCAGTTACCGCCCCCTCATGTGGTTTGAACTCTCTTGCAGCTATCAGATAATGAATGAATACCATTCCATTTTGCTTGCTTGCATTTATGTTTGGTTGGCTTGTAACACAGCTGCAAGAATTGGTTTATGAATTTGATAGTTTCATTAGCGTTCAGGGGAAATACAGCTTTTAAAAAGAAGAGTGAGATTTCCATATTTTTCTTTTGGCATAGTTTTGATGCTCGTTGGACCAAGTGTGTTGGGTAATGATGGTTCTGGATTTGGAGTAAAGTACTTCATTATTTGTAGTTACGGAATTACTCTCAGTTCCGGGAGAAGAGAAGAGAGATCTGCTTGGGGCATAATTTCAATATCTTCAGAACAGATTTTGATGCTGGCAAAAATCGAAAAATATCAAGTTGTGTTTATTATGAATGGAAATTCAAGTCATCAAATCTAAACACGGCCTCGAGTGTGCAGCTACAACGGATAAATAATGAACAATACTTAAGTCCAAATAGAAATTGATTTCAGTAAACATGCTTATTGGCTAGGTTTAGGCTGATTTCTGGAACTGTCTACTGATTTGAGCATACAAGGTTGGTTCCATCAACTAATACTGTTTCTGTAGTGATGGGGTAAAAAGCAATTGCTGTGTGCTCATGTAACAAGTGTTCTGAGTGTCACCTTCTGTAATCAGTGCTAAAATTAACTAAATGCTACAGAAATGCCGATACTGACAATACGCTGAATCAACCAGAGGGCAAGAATTACTTGGAGTGTGTTTTTAGTTGCACACAGTTTTAATAGAAGTATCTGAATTCCACTCTACCTGGACTTTTCAATCCAACATATATTTTACAGACAGAAAGGAGTAAAATATTTTGCTGCTGTTAATTTGTTTTCTCTCTTCCTCTCCCCATTTATGTATTTCTTTTTAAATTGCAGAGGAAATCTGTAGGCTTGTTCAGTCTGTCATATTCATAATATTGAAAGTGTGTACTTTAACCAATTCTTGCAATCCAGCAGTATGTGTAAACATACTGTAACAGATGATCAGAGGGTTAGATAGGGTGGACAGCGAGAGCCTTCTCCCGCGGATGGAAATGGCTAGCACGAGGGGACATAGCCGTAAACTGAGGGGTAATAGATATAGGACAGAGGTAGGTTCTTTACGCAAAGAGTAGTGAGGCCGTGGAATGCCCTACCTGCTACAGTAGTGAACTCGCCAACATTGAGGGCATTTAAAAGTTTATTGGATAAACATATGGATGATAATGGTATAGTGTAGGTTAGATGGCTTTTGTTTCGGTGCAACATCGTGGGCCGAAGGGCCTGTACTGCGCTGTATTGTTCTATGTTCTATGCAAAGATCATGTGTTTCCTCAGTGTATGTCCATTGCAAAAGGGTGTCCTAGTAATGCGTTCCTTGGACTGATTGACTTTTTGTTAAATGTAATTTTATTTTTCTATTAAGAATGAAGAGTTTGATATGAAGGCTTCACTATTAGATGGAAGTAATTACTTGTGATTAGCTTTAGGTTCGAAGCAAGATATACAACTGCAGATAGCAAGCTGGGCCTTCAGAACATTTTCACTGACTGCATGTAAAAATGTGTGGTTATTTTTCAATTAACTAAAGTTGATCTTTGGGTCACCTTGTTTTCGAACTCCCAAGCTTAAAGTTGAGATCAGTGATAAATTTGAAATGTGCTTTCTAAGTTGACCATCCTAACACAACTTGGGTTTTCAGATCTTTACTAATGTAATGCTGGTAGCTCCTGCAAGTACAGGTATCTCAAATCTGGCTGTCTGAAAATCACACCGTTTTATAAGCCGCCTTTCATTAATCGTTATTTAACAAATAAAATAATTACTGGAACAGTTCGACAAAGGTACTGCAGTGGTGCACCGGACTAGTTGTTGGCTTTGTGCAATAGTCTTTTTCTGTACACCCTTGGCCCCTAAGACGAGTCAGCCTTACTTTGTTGTTGTTTTTTCCGGATGTTATTTCTTGACTTGCATAATTTAAAAGAAACTTTGATATAAAGAAATTTAATCACTTAATTCAAAGGGAGACACATGAAATCGAGGTTTTGACTTTTTAAAAAAAAAAAAATCCAAATTCTGGCCATAACTACCCAGGTTGCTCATTTTTTAAAATAGTATATTTATTGAAGTTTTACATTTTAACAAAATGCAATAAAACCACAGGAATGCTACGGCTCAGCAAGACAAAAATAAGTCTCAACAAACATGGATAGAGAGGGCAACGGGGGAACAGCAATATAGCTGGCTCAATACAATCATTAGACTCAACCAGATACCTCTCATCTATACACATCACCAGAGAACAAGGGAGAAAAGGATAACGCCATGAGAACATGGCAAAATGATGCACACCTTCCCACGCGGTGATTGCTCATAACGACCACAAGAGTTCAGGACAAATTTTTCACGCCATGTTCAGACCAGCACACCTCCCTCAACTCCAGCACCAGCAACTCCAGAAGTATCAGTGACACATTGCAACCTCCTCCCTTCAGATAACAGACCCATCTATACCTCTGCAGGAATCAATCGTGGATTCTTTATACCCACCATAACAGAAAAGGAAAAATACATAGAAAACACACAAAAACCCAGTTCTAAAAGGATGTTATACCTATACCAGACAGTGCAACATAACCCAACTTCAGGCACAGAATACAACAATCATTGTTCACATTTACCAAGGGAGGACCGAAAGCTATATATTTGGATTATGGTCTGTGCCAAGAGTGCCTCCCATCAACTTAAATCGAAACAGGATTTTTTTAAAAGCGGGGTTGGGTACTGGGGGCATAAGGTCACCGGTTAAGAGAGGGCCAAAACCCAGCCAAGGGTCCATATTCCTCCGGCGCCTTCCTAACCACCGATTTAATGAAAAGGAAAAACTACTCATTCCGACAAGGGGACGTCCCAACCATACTGGGGGCAATAAGATAAACAACCAGAGTACAGGATTCTGCTCAACCCCAGGCCCTCTTGCACAAAGGAGTCTGTGAACCAAAGATATTCAAACACATCAAAATAGAAAACCTGCATCTCAGGGCGCCTCCTAATAAATGCCTTCGAGAAGGGACTCCCAAGCGCAAGGGGGCAACAGGATGCCAGCCACCGGACCTGGCCGAGTCTAGCACACTCTGACAACACGAGTCAGGACACTCATCACACACCGCACCAGCTACAAACCGGAGAGACCCACCACCGAAGAAAAGACACTCTGGAAACCACTATGTAAGACCACTTAAAATCATAGAATCATTACAGTGCAGAAGGAGGCCGTTTAGATCATCAAATCTTCACCAACCCTCTGAAAGAGCGCCCTATCCAGGCCCATGCCCCCACCCTATCCCAGTAACCCCACTTAACCTTTTGGACACGAAGAGGCAATTTAGCATCTAATCCTGTCATCCACCTAACCTGCAGATCCTTGGACTGTGGGAGGAAACTAAAGCATCCGGATGAAACCCACGCAGACACTGGGAAACGTAAAAACTCCACAGAGACAGTGATCCAAGGCTGGAATTGTACCCAACTCCCTGGAGCTGTGAGGCAGCAGTGCTAACTACTGCCACCATGCAGCCCTTGGAGGAGGGTGATCATCAACTCCAAGCTTTTCCCCAAACCGACGATGGACTCCAACAACATAGAGCACAGAATTATAGACTCTCATTTCAATAATTCGAACAAGGATTAAGCATCCCCACCTGGTGTGCACCTCTACTCATTTCCCTCCAATAGCTCTTTTTAAAAATATAAACACTGAAGAATTGGAAGGAATGCAGTCCTCCCCAGGATATATGATCTGCCCCAGCCTTCGAAGGAGACTAGCATGGATTCTCAAAATTCAAAATATTAGAAAAAGCAAAATAAAAATCCGATACCATTAGCTCGAACTAGGGGCTATCCTCCATCCTAGTGAGGACTTGACTAACCCTGCCACCCACCTCCACACAAGCACCCTGCCAAGGCTCCACTGATCTTCAATATAAATGAGATATGGGATATCTAAAATGCACTCACTTCTCATTGCAAGAATTACAGCACATTTAAAACAACAGGAGCAAGATTGTGCACAAACCGCATTACATTACCGACTGATTTTTTGCTAAAACAGGATAACTGATGTCCTTTGCCCTCATGATCACATCTCGCCCACCCTTGCTAGGAGAAAAGACAGCAAAAAGGAAGCAAAGCCCAGGATTATTGATGAACTGCAGGATAATAACACCATCTATGTACGTGGAACGACCAAAGCTATCGTCTAACAATCCTCAGGATCTCCAATTTCATCAAATGAAATGAAGGGGGAGATTTGTTAGTGCTCTTTGGGGGGGTTTAAACTAATGCAGCAGGGGCATGGGAACCTGGATTGTAGTTTTAGGGTAAGGGAGAATGAGAGTACAGAGGTCAGGAGCTCAGATTTGACATCGCAGGAGGGGGCCAGTGTTCAGGTAGGTGGTTTGAAGTGTGTCTACTTCAATGCCAGGAGTATACGAAATAAGGTAGGGGAACTGGCAGCATGGGTTGGTACCTGGGACTTCGATGTTGTGGCCATTTCGGAGACATGGATAGAGCAGGGACAGGAATGGATGTTGCAGGTTCCGGGGTTTAGGTGTTTTAGTAAGCTCAGAGAAGGAGGCAAAAGAGGGGGAGGTGTGGCGCTGCTAGTCAAGAACAGTATTACGGTGGCGGAGAGGATGCTAGATGGGGACTCATCTTCCGAGGTAGTATGGGCTGAGGTTAGAAACATGAAAGGAGAGGCCACACTGTTGGGAGTCTTCTATAGGCCTCCAAATAGTTCTAGGGATGTAGAGGAAAGGATGGCGAGGATGATCCTGGATAAGAGCGAAAGTAACAGGGTAGTTATTATGGGAGACTTTAACTTTCCAAATATTGACTGGAAAAGATATAGTTCGAGTACATTAGATGGGTCGTTTTTTGTACAGTGTGTGCAGGAGGGTTTCCTGACACAGTTTGTTGACAGGCCAACAAGAGGCGAGGCCACTTTGGATTTGGTTTTGGGTAATGAACTAGGCCAGGTGTTGGATTTGGAGGTAGGTGAGCACTTTGGGGACAGTGACCACAATTCGGTGACGTTTACGTTAATGATGGAAAGGGATAAGTATACACCGCAGGGCAAGAGTTATAGTTGGGGGAAGGGAAATTATGATGCCATTAGATGTGACTTGGGGGGGGAATAAGGTGGAGAAGTAGGCTGCAAGTGTTGGACACACTGGATAAGTGGAGCTTGTTCAAGGATCAGCTACTGCGTGTTCTTGATAAGTATGTACCGGTCAGGCAGGGAGGAAGGTGCTGAGCGAGGGAACCGTGGTTTACCAAAGAAGTGGAATCTCTTGTTAAGAGGAAGAAGGAGGCCTATGTGAAGATGAGGTGTGAAGTTTCAGTTGGGGCGATGGATAGTTACAAGGTAGCGAGGAAGGATCTAAAGAGAGAGCTAAGACGAGCAAGGAGGGGACATGAGAAGTATTTGGCAGGAAGGATCAAGGAAAACCCAAAAGCTTTCTATAGGTATGTCAGGAATAAGCGAATGACTAGGGAAAGAGTAGGACCAGTCAAGGACAGGGATGGGAAGTTGTGTGTAGAGTCTGAAGAGATAGGCGAGATACTAAATGAATATTTTTCGTCAGTATTCACTCAGGAAAAAGATAATGTTGTGGAGGAGAATGCTGAGCTCCAGGTAAATAGATTAGATGGCATTGAGGTACGTAGGGAAGAGGTGTTGGCAATTCTGGACAGGCTGAAAATAGATAAGTCCCCGGGACCTGATGGGATTTATCCTAGGATTCTCTGGGAGGCCAGGGAAGAGATTGCTGGACCATTGGCTTTGATTTTTATGTCATCATTGGCTACAGCAATAGTGCCAGAGGACTGGAGGATAGCAAATGTGGTCCCTTTGTTCAAAAAGGGGAGCAGAGACAACCCCGGCAACTATAGACCGGTGAGCCTCACGTCTGTAGTGGGTAAAGTCTTGGAGGGGATTATAAGAGACAAGATTTATAATCATCTCGATAGGAATAATATGATCAGGGATAGTCAGCATGGCTTTGTGAAGGGTAGGTCATGCCTCACAAACCTTATTGAGTTCTTTGAGAAGGTGACTGAACAGGTAGATGAGGGTAGAGCAGTTGATGTGGTGTATATGGATTTCAGCAAAGCGTTTGATAAGGTTCCCCACGGTAGGCTATTGCAGAAAATACGGAGGCTGGGGATTGAGGGTGATTTAGAGATGTGGATCAGAAATTGGCTAGCTGAAAGAAGACAGAGGGTGGTGGTTGATGGGAAATGTTCAGAATGGAGTAGTCACAAGTGGAGTACCACAAGGATCTGTTCTGGGGCCGTTGCTGTCATTTTTATCAATGACCTAGAGGAAGGCGCAGAAGGGTGGGTGAGTAAATTTGCAGACGATACTAAAGTCGGTGGTGTTGTCGATAGTGTGGAAGGATGTAGCAGGTTACAGAGGGATATAGATAAGCTGCAGAGCTGGGCTGAGAGGTGGCAAATGGAGTTTAATGTAGAGAAGTGTGAGGTGATTCACTTTGGAAGGAATAACAGGAATGTGGAATATTTGGCTAATGGTAAAGTTCTTGAAAGTGTGGATGAGCAGAGGGATCTAGGTGTCCATGTACATAGATCCCTGAAAGTTGCCACCCAGGTTGATAGGGTTGTGAAGAAGGCCTATGGAGTGTTGGCCTTTATTGGTAGAGGGATTGAGTTCCGGAGTCGGGAGGTCATGTTGCAGCTGTACAGAACTCTGGTACGGCCGCATTTGGAGTATTGCGTACAGTTCTGGTCACTGCATTATAGGAAGGACGTGGAGGCTTTGGAGCGGGTGCAGAGGAGATTTACCAGGATGTTGCCTGGTATGGAGGGAAAATCTTGTGAGGAAAGGCTGATGGACTTGAGGTTGTTTTTGTTGGAGAGAAGAAGGTTAAGAGGAGACTTAATAGAGGCATACAAAATGATCAGGGGGTTGGATAGGGTGGACAGTGAGAGCCTTCTCCCGCGGATGGAAATGGCTGGCACGAGGGGACATAGCTTTAAACTGAGGGGTAATAGATATAGGTCAGAGGTAGGTTCTTTACGCAAATAGTGAGGCCGTGGAATGCCCTACCTGCTACAGTAGTGAACTCGCCAACATTGAGGGCATTTAAAAGTTTGTTGGATAAACATGGATGATAATGGTATAGTGTAGGTTAGATGGCTTTTGTTTCGGTGCAACATCGTGGGCCGAAGGGCCTGTACTGCGCTGTATTGTTCTATGTTCTTCACCAATGCCCAGTCAACTAGGAACTTGAGCCCCAGCCGGGCGGATAATTTTACACGACCTGCCACTTCTAGCCCCCCACGTCGAGCATCGAGAACCCAATAATATAAGACCAGTGGTCGGGGGCCGCAACCGATCCAGGCCTCGGAGACTGAATGCAATGTACTCCGTCAAACCTTCTGCACCCAGACTCCAAATCAAGACTACCCCCCCCCCCGGTTGTTAGTTTTGAAATGCTGTACCTGCATGCCATTATTGATCTGGAATTACTTTATATGTAATTTTTGTGCAGATGTTTCTCTTATACTGTCTATATTGAACAATCTTCAAATAGGCATAAGCAGAAACTAAATCTGGCATAAAATACACAACCCCAACAATGTGACAACCCGATTGCAAAATAATACCCCTTATTGTAATACATTTTTAGTTTCCCACGCTAATGGTTGTTGTAGACTAACTTGGTATGTCTGCCAATTTAATGCCACATTAATGCTGAATTATGGATAGTTGTGTTGTGGACTCGTGCCTACTAGGAACAGATTTAGAGTGCCAAAACTAGTTAATCTTGGGATGATTCTTTTGTTGACTTTATCTCAACCATGTTTGCTGGACTAAACTTAAACTAAAGAATGGTTTCAATTCCAGTGTGCAAGCCCCTCCATTCTTCATCACAAAATTGAACTATCCCGGATCAGCTGATGACTGAGACTTTTTTTGCCTCTGGTATTCATGGGTATTGGGGCAGCTCCTTGTACTTCGATTAAAGCCAAAATAACTGAGGTGCCATATTGTACCATCAGAGAATGATGATATTGAAACAGCGTCTTTTGGAAGCTCAGCACTGTTGGGGTTGCCGTCTCTCAGGGCAGACATTAAGTCGAGGCCACATCTGTCTGATCGGGTGGATGTAAAAGATCCCATGACTTAAAAAGTGGAAGAGTTATCCCTGGTGAGCTGACCTATACTTATCCCTCAGTCAACATTGCAAAAACCCAAATTATCTGGTTGTCATCGCATTGCTGTTTTGTGTGGGTTTGCTGTGCACAAATTAGTTTTCCTACACTACAATAGTGATTGCTCAAAAGTACTTTAATTGGCTATAGAACACCTTGAGGCATCTGGTGTTTGTGAAGAGCATTATACAGATGCAGACTGAATCATAGATTATCATAGAACTTACAGTGCAGAGGGAGGCCATTCGACCCATTGAGTCTGCACCGGCTCTTGGAAAGAGCACCCTACCCAAGGTCAACACCGCCACCCTATCCCCATAACCCAGTAACCCCACCCAACACTAAGGGCAATTTTGGACATTAAGGGCAATTTATCATGGCCAGTCCACCTAACCTGCACATCTTTGGACTGTGGGAGGAAACCGGAGCACCCGGAGGAAACCCACGCGCACACACTGGGAGGACATGCAGACTCTGCACAGACAGTGACCCAAGCTGGAATCGAACCTGGGACCCTGGAGCTGTGAAGCAATTGTGCTATCCACAAGGCTACCGTGCTGCCCAAATCCATGGTGGTTCCCTAGGTTAATTGGGGTAGGGAGCTAGATTTGACAAGGATTTATTCTGTATTCTTTAGACTTTACACAGCTTTATCTTGGCCAAGGTGTTTTGTTCAAACTTGTTGTCTAGATGGGTACCACTCTTTCCTCTCAAATATTTGATGGTTCACACTCCATTGCAGTAGCTTGAATATATACTTCAAGCAGACGCTATGGTGCAGTATCGAGGGCGTGCTGTATTGTTGAGGTCCTATTTTTGATGAGGGGTTAGACTGCAGTCCACTGACCTGTTCAGGAGGGATGTAAACTCTCCCATGGCACTAAGAGAAACAGGCTAATGTCTTAACAAATCACTAACAAAGCTATCGACGAGGCGTTCTGGTATGGCCAAAGGAATTCTCCCCACTGTGGCATGTTCTCTGGCAGCGGGATAGGCGAGCCTTGCAGAATGCCATAGACAACAGTGGAACCGGAATATCCCATCAGCAACCAATGGCAAGCCGCCTCTTCTGCCAGAAAGCATGTTGCAGCAGGGCCAGAATATCCCACCCTACACCTACGCATTTGTTAGCTTGTGGAACCTTTCTATTCAAAATATAACAATGGTTACACTTCAAAACATTTAGCTATGGAGCTGACTAAGATATCTTGAGGAGTTGCAAATTTGGTCTTAAATTTGTCCCACCTCCTCCACCCAACCCCCATATGTGGGTCTTTTGTCATGTGAAACATCAATGAGTAACTAGTTCATATGAGGGTATAATGCATGGATACTAGCAGCATTCTGGTCCCTCACCTGAGTGACCATTATACCATATTCTTCAGGCACAGTAGGATGTTCTGGACATCTCTCTCACCTGGAGAAAGGAAGCTCGGGATTTTGAAACAATTCATTACTCCTATTTTGCAATGAAGGACATCTGTAAAACCTTCAACTATATAAGGCATTGTAAATATATAATTGAATATTGTTCTAGATTTTTTTGTTTGCTGATGTGATGCATTGGGGGAAGGGGATGTGAGCAGATTGGAGGATATCCTAGTGGGTTTACCCATTGGGCTGAAGGATGTCCTGTATGCTTAGGATCTGTTGGAATGCTGGAAGCATTGCTCTGATTCCTTCTGTGTACCAGGTCACCTTGAAGAGGGATTACATAGTGTCCACTGATTATGCTTGAAGTCTTCTGTGACCAAGATGCTTATAAAACTATCAAATGTATTTTAGCTTTGTTTAGCATTAGTGGTAGGAGTGGAAAGTTAAGAGTTTTGATGATATTAAATTAATTCTTGTGCCACTTCACTGACCCATCAGTAAATTCTTAACATGGATTAAAAAAAAAAATTCTACCTAATTAGTCAGTCAGCTTAACACCGTGAACTTGAGATCTCCAGGTCAAGGGTCAGTATCACCGACAGTGTCTCTACTCATCCAAGTCACCAGGATGTTAGAGGATTTGAGGGATCTTTTTTATTGAGCAGCCTGAGAAATCCTGTGTTCCTTTGCCTAAAGAGTCCCTTTTTTGTGTATAATGGTGACTGGGGAAATTCTTGTAAATGTTGCTGCTAGATTTTAAAAAGAAATAACAATAATGGAAATTAAGACATCTTTTGTGCTCTTTGTCTGTGCTTGAAGAAGAAACCTCTGTCTTGCATCTTCAGTGTATTTGGTTCTTTTGTTAAAGTAATGTGGTCATTTTGAGATGGAAAGTAGATTCACATTTCGTGATTGTCAAGTAATGGTATATGGTTCTGTTCTGTGGGATTAGGATACAGTGTTGACCAGTTATGATATAATCGTGTAAAAATATATTTTGGTTTGAGACAGCATTGTGTGTGAATTCGGGTATTGTGCAACTGTTTTTTTTTTTAATGCATTAATGATTTGGACTTGGGTATCCAGGGCAAAGGGGTGTAGAGTAGAAGAAAAAATAGAAGCTATGCTAAACATTTTGAGCACAGTACGAAGTCTTACAACACCAGGTTAAAGTCCAACAGGTTTGTTTCGATGTCACTAGCTTTCGGAGCGCTGCTCCTTCCTCAGGTGAATGAAGAGGTCTGTTCCAGAAACACACACATAGACAAATTCAAAGATGCCAAACATGTTAACTATTTTTCTTAATTGGACTCTAGCTCCAGGTTTTATTCCTAAAGATTGAAAAAGCCCTGCTTCTCTAGGTTTGTTTGAAGTTCAAAAGTACAAGTTTTGAAAAAAAACTCAGTGACTGCACATTCACACTAATCAACTTTTATTTTGTGGTGTCTTCTGAAATGTGCATTTGTTCAATTTTGGGCAGCATGTTTTAGGGTGTCAAATGCAGAGGTTTAGGGGTGAAGAACTTGTGTGGAGAGACTGGAGAAGGTTAAGAAGATGTTTTGTAAAAAGTCATGAATGATTTTGATAGAGTAAACGAGCAGAAACTATTTCCAGTGGTAACTAGAGGTGAGTGATTTTGAGGTGATTGGCAGAAGAACTAGCGGCAACGAGTAGTTTTACATGGTGAGTTGTTGTGATCTGCCATGTACTGCTTGAAAGAGTGATGGAAATGGGTTCGGTATTAAAATTGAAAGGGGGAGGGATAAATACTTGAGGGGAAATAATTACAGGGCTAAGGGGAAACGGGAAATAATTACAGGGCTATAGGGAAAGAGAGAAGTAGACCTAGCACTATATAGCTCTTCAATCAATCAAAAAAGGTGATCTGGACTAAAAGCCCTCCCACCTTATTAACTCAAAGTTTTGATCAGCTGGAGGTGTTTTCCATTCAAATGATTTCCATATGACAATGGGGATACTTTATAAATTTGATGACGTGTCTGAAGAAAATGTAATCTCAATGACTTCACTCCCTTTTGAATTCTTGCCAATCTTGATAGTTGATTTCCTCACCGTCTGTTTTGCTTGTTTTTTAAAAAAAAAAACAGACTACAAACTTTTGTTCATTGTTTTATATAGCAACAGTCCTACGAATCTTACCAGACAAAACGCCCTTTGCTCTAGACATTTGCAACACAATTCCTGATTACAGCCTAAACTTCGAATATGCCATGTCTCTGATTTTTCAGTTCATTCAATCAAATGTTAATGGCTCATACACGCTGTTGCTTTATGCAGCAACTGTGGATAGTGACATGTTAACAATTTTTCTTAATTGGACTCTAGCTCCAGGTTTTATTCCTAAAGATTGAAAAAGCCCTGCTTCTCTAGGTTTGTTTGAAGTTCAAAAGTACAAGTTTTGAAAAAAAACTCAGTGACTGCACATTCACACTAATCAACTTTTATTTTGTGGTGTCTTCTGAAATATTGCACAAAATGCCTAGCTGGTTGTAGATTAGAATTTTTCTACATTTTCAACAAGCTTATCCAATAAGCAGCTGAGCTGTGCAGACTAGAAGAGCCCCAATTCAGTCTCTAATTTGTGCCGAGTTGGCTCCATCCCAATTGTGACCACCTTTTTGGGCAAACTAAATTAGTTTCAGTATATTCCCATGGATTAAAAATAAATTGGGGCTAACTGTTGGCAATTTCTGGCAATATGTACATTTTTAAAACAAGTAAAGGACATGGATGTTCCTGGCTAGACTAGCAATTATTGCCCATCCCAAATTGCACTTGGAAAAGGTGGTGAGCTGCCGGCCTGAACTGCCGTAGTCTCTGAGATTTAGAACACCCACAGTGCTGTCAGGGAAAGTGTTCCAGGATTTTGACCCAGCAACAGTGAAGGAACAATGATATATTTCCAAGTGAGGGTGATGAGTGGCTTGGAGGGGAACGTTCAGGTGGTGGTGATCCCATGTGTAGGTGGAGAGAGTGGATGTTTGTGAATGGGGTGCCAATCAAGTGGGCTGCTTTGTCCTGCATAGCATCACGCTTCTGGGGTGTTGTTGGAATTGCACTCATCCAGGCAAGTGGAGAGTATTCCATTAAACTCCTGATTTAGATCATAGATCATAGAATTTACAGTGCAGAAGGAGGCCATTCGGCCCATCGAGTCTGCACCGGCTCTTGGAAAGAGCACCCTACCCAAGGTCAACACCTCCACCCTATCCCCATAACCCAGTAACCCCACACAACACTAAGGGCAATTTATCATGGCCAATCCACCTAACCTGCGCGTCTTTGGACTGTGGGAGGAAACCGGAGCACCCGGAGGAAACCCACGCACACACTGGGAGAACGTGCAGACTCCGCACAGACAGTGACCCAAGCCGGAGTCGAACCTGGGACCCTGGAGCTGTGAAGCAATGGTGCTAACCACTGTGCTACCGTGCTGCCCACTGTGCCTTGTAAATGATGAACAGGCTTTGGGGAGTCAGGAGGTGAGTTACTTGCTGCAGGATTCCTAACTTCTGACTTGCTCTTGTAACTACAGTATTATAGGGCTGGTCCAGTTCAGTTTCTGCAGAGCTTTGGGCTTGGGTCAACTATGTCAATGTTTCTCCCACTACTCTGTGATTGAACTGGCTGCCATCATGGCTCACTTGAAGATAATGGACAATGTACCCCAGGGTGACTATTGGCTGTAGCCTACAAGTGGAGAAAAGATTCAGTTTCATTTTCTTATGTATTATGCTGGCTATTTTGGTGATGGTTTAAAGCTTTAATACATTATCATCTTTAAAAGGTATAGGTGCTTTAATTGGAAGAGCTGGTCATCTTTAAAAGGTATAGGTGCTTTAATTGGAAGAGCTGGTCAAGGCAAGATAAACTGATGTTATTTTTCAGTGGATCAGTTGATGCATCCTTGCGCTAAAGTAACATATAAAATCTGGAATATCAAATTGAAAATCTTGGAAATGTACAACAGTAAAATTCTACTTCTTGGTACTGTTTATTCTTCAAAAGTGCTTTACATAATCCTAAAAATAGAAGTGAAGATTTGCAAAGGGTGTTGTGGTATTGAGAGGGTTTTTTCCCATTTTTGGGCACTGCTGAATCTTTCTGTTCCTGTTGTATAATTATACAGAATAGGTATATATTCACATGTGGTTTCAAAAAATTGGCTCAGTTCCTGTAAATATATATGTTTAAATTGTGCTGAGACCTGATGTAGTAATCCAGGCTCAATATTCAAATTTGATGCTGCTCAGCTCTGTGCAGGCTCTATTCATGTCTTCTCCTTCCCACCTTGTACCGTTACTCTTCTGTCTTGATTTGGGTTTGCTATTTTGAAGGTGTGCAAAAATGTAACATACACTGGCATTTTTTTTTTTTGCAGCAAATTGGGATTTCAGTGGTGATGGGAGCAATGGGAACGGTTTATAATAGTGTCCAGTGGAAGGGGGTACTCCGGAGATGTTCCAGTAGAAATGGTTCAGTTATTATGCATACCTCTACCCCATTTGGTATTATGAGTAGATTTGCCAGTAACTGGAATCTGCACAAGGTTCATACACACCTTTTAAATTAAATCCAATTGCATTTGAGGAGCTAGCATAAAGTTACAATTCGCAAACGTTGATAATCTGACTACGAATCGTTCCTCACCACCCATACACGAGAAATGTGGGAAGTATTTTGATTTGCATATCAGTTGCTAACCAATCCTCAGAGATGGTGCATCTTATCAAAGTATGTCTTTTAATTTTCATGTGACAAGTTTAGTCTGAGGCAGTGAGTGAAAAACCTTCAGGGTTGTTACTGCCACCCCTATCGAAAGCCATATAATCAAAGCAAAATTCACAGGTTGTACAGAAAAGAATTCAGCAGCAGGTTATTTATTCTTTAAATCTGCTTTTTTGCCCCCCTAAAATTTAGAGTACCCAATTCCTTTTTTTTTTCAATTAAGGGGCAATTTAGCATGGCTAATCCACTTAGCTTGCACATTTTTGGGTTGTGGGGGCGAAACCCACGCAGATACGAGGAGAATGTGCAAACTCCACACGGACAGTGACCAAGAGCTGGGATCGAACCTGGGACCTCAGTGCCGTGAGGCCGCAGTGCTAACCCACTGCACCACCGTGCTGCCCTCTTTAAATGTGCTTTTAGCAGCATCCACTTAAATGGACAGTTTGGTACTTGAGTGACTTAAAGGATAGACTGGTATAGAAGTTAAGCACTGCTAATTAGTTGCCATCTTCCACATTGTTACGTGGTGCTATAGTAGGAGGTAGTAAGTGCACGGCGTGGTAGTGCCATCTGATATATTGAATGGAACCTGCAAAAGGAAGGAAAGTTGAATTGTTGGGGCACAGGTTTCTCCTGGTCACAACCTTGACCAGTGATTTGTGTTTATTGATCAGTGCAGCCCTTTTCCTCAATATTGATAACAGATTGGCTACAATATTGCCATTGTTCCATCTGACCATTTGCATATTCCCAAATTTTTAAGCATGCTCATCCTTTGCCATATCTGTTCTGAGATATAAACGGACTCATTTGGCAACAGTGGGAATTGACTAATTTCCTATTTATACAGGCTATCGGAAAGCAATGAACATTATGGATGCCATAGATTTGTACTTTGAATCTTGGATCATTTGGTTCAATTACCGCATACCAATCAACATGTTGCTCGTCACTCCAGCAAAGTAGGAGATTTGTAAAATAAGTGGACATTTTCCCTCCCTTGGGTTGCCACATTACTAACCTGTTTACCCACCACCCCTGTAATCACTGACACAGTGATTCCTCAATTTTAAAAAAATGTTCATCCTTGTTTTTAAATTCTCCCCCCCCCCCCCCCCGATAACCTTACCCCTCCATAGTTCTGTGGCCTCTTGCAGATCTCCAATCCCTGCGCTCCTCCAACTCTGGCCTCCTGCTCATCCCGTGACTTCAGCCACCAAAGCCCTAAACTCTGAAATTCCTCCCTAAATCTCTGCACCCCTCTCTCCTTTTTAAGACATTCCTTAATGCCTACCTCTGATCTAACATTTGATGAACTGTCCTAATATATCACTAGTTCGGTGTTAAATATTCCAGATAATATTCTTGGACAGTATGACTGGATTAAAGATGCCATATAACAAACTATATATTGTTTACTAATACAGTGTTTGCACCCTTGATTTGAGTGGACGTTTTCACACCTGGCAAGATTTGGGCTAGAGAACGTTTCAATTCCACAAGTGCATCACAGCACGAATCATGCACAATTTTTACTTATTGTTGTTGAGGCTCTGAATTCCACCCATGGTGTAATTGGAGGTGATTTCAGTCCACCTGTGAGCCCCAAATATTGCAAAACTGCTTGAGGCAGAAATAATTGAGTACAAACTTTGAATTAGAAGATGAAACTGGTTGAACTGTAAATGACAGAACAACGATTCCAGAAAGAAGGAAGCCCTAAAGCTGTAACATGTCAAAATATTCCATGACCATCCTCCCTCCAATCTGACCTTTCAGTCCATGACCTACTGGAATGTTCAGTGAAGCTCAAGGAACGGCACCTCATTTTTTTTATTTCAGTGCTCTACAGCCTCCTGGACTCATCAACTTTAGGAGCATAGCCTCTGCCTACATCTTGTTCTGTTTTTGCTGGCTTGTTTCTTTCATTATCCATTTAAATTGTGTTGATTTGGCGGCTATATAACCATTCACTCCTCAACTGGATACAATCTTTGGTTCTTCACTATACACATTACCACTCCCATTGACTTTTGCATCACAAAATCTTTTGTGAGTTAGTCTGTCCTGCCCTCCACCCTATCACAAACTTTGTCATGCTCTTTCTGCCCCTCCTCTTCCTCTAACTTAAAAACTCATACATCTCTATCTTTCTTCAGTTCTGATGAAAGGCCATCAAGTTGTTCAAAAAAGGTAGCCCAGCAATTACAGACCAGAGAGTTTAACTTCAGTGGTGGGGAAGCATCTAAAAACAGTTACTTAGTAAAGAATTAGTATTCCCATGGGAAAATACGGATTGATTCGGGAGACCCAGCATGATTTCTAAATATCATGTTTAATTACCTTGCTAGAGCTTTTTGACGTGGTAACAGAAAGGGTTGGTGATGGCAGTGCTGTACAGGGACTTTCAAAAGGCTTTCACACAGCAGTTTTGAGACAAAAGGGACAGTAGCAACATGGACACAAAATTGGCTGTGTAATGGGAAACCAAGAGTAATGGTACTGGATACTTTTTTGTGCTGACGGAAGGTTGGGACCCTTGCTTTTCCTGATCCACATTATCATAGAATTTACAGTGCAGAAGGAGGCCATTCGGCCCATCGAGTCTGCACCGGCTCCTGGAAAGAGCACCCTACCCAAGCCCACTCCACCCTATCCCCATAACCCAGTAACCCTACTCAACCAACACTAAGGGCAATTTAGCATGGTCAATCCACCTAACCTGCACATCTTTGGACTGTGGGAGGAAACCGGAGCACCCGGAGGAAACTCACGCACACACGAGGAGTACGTGCAGACTCCGCACAGACAGTGACCCAGCCGGGAATCAAACCTGGGACCCTGGAGCTGTGAAGCAATTGTGCCAATCACTATGCTACCGTGCTGCCCTAGAAAATCGCTTATTGTCGCAAGTAGGCTTCAATGAAGTTACTGTGAAAAGCCCCGATTAATGATCTAAATCATAGTGTACAGGGGGCAATTTCAAGTTTGCAGGTTATATGAAATTTGGGCGCATTGCAACTGTGAGGAAGCCAATATAGAACTTCAAAAGGGCATAGACAAGTTGGTGGAGTGGACAGATAGGTGGCAGATTAAGTTCAGTAGTTCAATTTGGAGGAAGATTGAGGTGATGCATTTTGGTAGGAAGAACATTAGCAGACAATTCAAAATAAGGGGTAACATTCTTAACTGGTGCAAGAGCAGGGGGATCTGAATGTGTATGTGCATAGATCATCGAAGGTGCCAGTGCCAGAACATGTGGAGAGAGTAGTTAATAAAGCCTACAGTATGCTGGGGTTTATTAATAGGGGCATAGAGTACAGGAGTAAGGAGGTTATACGACCATAAGACATAGGAGCAGAATTAGGTCACTCGGCCCATCGAGTCTGCTCTGCCATTCAATCGTGGCTGATATTTTTGTCATCCCCATTCTCCTGCCTTCTCCCTATTACCCATGATCCCCTTATAAATCAAGAACCTACCTAGCTCTGTCTTAAAGACACTCTAGTGATTTGGACTCCACAGCCTTCTGCGGCAAAGTGTTCCACAGATTCACCACCCTTTGGCTGAAGAAATTCCTCCTGATCTCTTTTAAAGGATCGTCCCTTTAGTCTGAGATGGTGTCCACTGGTTCTACTTTTTCCTCCAAGTGGAAACATCCTCTTCACGTCCACTCTATCCAGGCCTCGCAATATCCTGTTTTTTCAGTATGATCCCCCCCTCATCCTTCTAAACTCCAATGAGTACAGACCCAGAGTCCTCAACTGTTCCTCCTACGACAAGCTGTTCCTTCCAGGGGTCATTCTTGTGAACCTCCTCTGGACCCTTTCAGCACATCCTTCCTTAGATACGGG
This sequence comes from Scyliorhinus torazame, assembly GCF_047496885.1. NCBI lineage: Eukaryota > Metazoa > Chordata > Chondrichthyes > Carcharhiniformes > Scyliorhinidae > Scyliorhinus > Scyliorhinus torazame. The sequence goes on from NC_092724.1 coordinate 31,209,556, forward strand.
GCCCAGAACTGCTCACTATACTCCAAATGGGGTCTGGCTAGAACCTTTTACAGCCTCAGAAGTGCATCCCTGGTCTGTATTCTAGCCCTCTTGACATGAATGCTAACATTGCATTTGCCTTCTTAACTGCCGACTGAACCTGCACGTTAATCTTAAGAGAATCATGAACAAGGATTCCCAAGTCCCTTTGTGCTTCTGATTTCCTAAGCATTTCCCCATTTAGAAAATAGTCTATGCCTAACTCGCACTTTTCTACATTGTATTTCATTTGCCACTTCATTGCCCATTCCTAGCCTGTCCAAATCCTTCTGCAGTCCCCTTGCTTCCTCAATAGCTCTACAGATCTTTGTATCATCTGCAAACTTAGCAACAATGCCTTTAGTTCCTTCTTCCAGGTCATTAATGTATATTGTGAAAAGACGTGGTCCCAGCACAGACCACCCCTGAGGCACACCACTAGCCAACGGCTGCCATCCTGAAAAAGACCCTGTTATCCCCATTCTCTGCCTTCTGTCAGTCAGCCAATCCTCTATCCATGCCAGGATCTTAACCCTTGACACCATGGGCTCTTAACTTATTTAACAATCTCCTATGCGGCACCTTGTTAAAGGCCTTCTGGAAATCTAAATAAATCACGTCGACTGGTTCTCCTTTGTCTAACTTCCTCGTTATCTCCTCAAAGAATTCTAACAGATTTTGCCAGACATGACCTCCCTTTGACAAAGCCGTGCTGACTCAGCCGTATTACTCCGTGATCTCATCTTTAATAACGTACTCTAAAATCTTACCAATGACTGAAGCATGGCTAACCGGCCTGTAATTTCCTGTCTTCAGCCTCCCTCCCTTCTTAAACAGTGGTGTTACATTAGCCACTTTCCAGTCCTCTGGGACCCTTCCAGCCTCTAGTGATTCCTGAAAGATCACCACCAATGCCTCCACCATCTCCTCAGCTATCTCTTTTAGGATCCTGGGGTGTAGTCTATCTGGTCCAGGTGACCTATCCGCCTTCAGACCTCACAGTTTCCCCAGAAACTTCTTAGTGATGGCCACTGCACTCACCTCTGCCCCCGGTTCTCCTGGAGCTCTGGCATCTCACTGGTGTCTTCCACCATGAATACTGATGCAAAGTAACTATTCAGTTTGTCTGCCATTTCTTTGTTTCCTATTATTATTACTTCTCCAGCCATGTTTTCCAGTGGTCCAGTGTCTATTTTTGCCCCTCTCTTGAACCTTGGAGGGAAGATCTTATGAGGAAAGGCTGAGGGACTTGAGGCTGTTTTCATTAGAGAGAAGAAGGCTAAGGGGTGACTTAATTGAGGCATGCAAGATGATCAGAGAATTGGATAGGGTGGACAGTGAGAGCCTTTTTCCTTGGATGGTGATGTCTAGCACGAGGGGACATAGTTTTAAATTGAGGGGAAATAGATATCAGACAGATGTCAGAGGTAGGTTCTTTACTCAGAGAGTAGTAAGGGTGTGGAATGCCCTGCCTGCAACAGTAGTGGACTCGCCAACACTAAGGGTATTCAAATGGTCATTGGATAGACATATGGACGATAAGGGAATAGTGTAGATGGGCTTTATAGTGGTTTCACAGGTCGGCGCAACATCGAGGGCCGAAGGGCCTGTATTGCGCTGTAATGTTTTGTATATTGAAAGAAGCTCTTCCTAACTTCTTTTATATTACTAGCTAGCTTGCACTCCTATTTCATCTTCTCTCCCCTTATTGCTTTTTTAGTTTTCCTCTGCTCGCTTTTAAAGGATTCCCAATCCTCTGGCTTCCCACTAATCCTTGCCACTTTGTATGCTTTTTCTTTTGTTTTTATGCTGTCCTTCACTTCCCTCGTCAACCATGGATGCCTTGTCCTGCCCTTGGCATGTTTCCTCCTCCTTGGGATGAATTTCTGCTGTGCCTCCCGAAAAAAAAAAAAAAAAAAAAAACTCCTGCCATTGCTCTTCCACTGTCTTCCCTGCTAGGCTCCTTTTCTTTCTTTCGTTTTATTTTTTATAAATTTAGTGTTTCCAATTCATTTTTTTTTTCCAATTAAGGGGAAGTTTTAGCGTGGCCAATCCACCTAGCCTGCACATCTTGGGGTTGTGGGGATGCAACCCACGCAAGCACGGGGAGAATGTGCAAACTCCACACTGACAGTGACCCAGAGCCGGGATCGAACCTGGGACCTCGGCGTCGTGAGGCAGCAGTGCTATCCACTGCGCCACCGTGCTGCCCTCTAGGCTCCTTTTCCAATCAACTCTAGTCAGCTCCTCCCTCAGGTCTTTGTCGTTGTCCTTATTTAATTGTAATACTGTTACATCTTACTCCAGCTTCTCCGTCTCAAACTGCAAGGTAAATGCTGTACTTACACAAGACACTAGTTAGACGTCAGCTGAAAGTATGGTGTACCATTCAGATTATCACGCTATAGGAAGGGTGTGAATGCATTGGAGCAGGTGCAGAAGAGGTTTTCCAAGATTAGTTCCAGGGATGAGAAACTTCAGTTATGAGGAGAGATTAATAATCTTTAGTAGTGTCACAAGCAGGCTTACATTAACACTGCAATGAAGTTACTGTGAAAATCCTCCAGTCACCACACTACAGTGCATTTCGGGTACACGGAGAGAGAATTCAGAATGTCCAATTCACCTAACACGTCTTTTGGGACTTGTGGGAGGAAACCGGAGCACCCGGAGGAAACCCACACAGACACTGGGAGAACGTGCAGACTCTGCACAGACGGTGACCCAAGCCGGGAATCGAACCTGGGTCCCTGGCACTGTGAAGCATCAGTGCTAGCCACTGTGCTACCGTGCCTCCGTTTAAGAGGTTGGGACTGTTCTCCTTTGAGACAAGAAGGCCAAAAGGAGATATGATAGGAGTGTTCAAGATCATGAGGGGGTGAGACAGAATATATTGGGAGAAACTTCTCTTGCTTGCAAAAGAACAGAATGAGAGGTTACAGATCCGAAAGAAGCAAATGTACTGCGAGAAAAAGCTTTTTCACACCAGCTAGTGGTCTAAGTCTGGAAAGTACTGCCAGAAAGTGTGGTGGAGGCCGACTGAATTGAGGCATTCAAGAGGCATTAGATAAATATTTGAATAGAAACGATGTGCAAGGGTATGGGGAAAAAGGCAGGAGAATGGCACTCCCTCGGGGAGCTGGTGCAGACATGATGGGCCGAATGGCCTCTTGCACCATAGCACTTCTGTGATTCTGTTTCTCTCCACGGATGCTGCAATACGTTGTCTTAACTTCATGTGATACAGAACCATGTACACTTCTAATAGATATCAAATAACCTGTCAACTTTGACATTGCTGTGGTCCTAAGTGAGTTGTGAGATTGCATTTTTATGTATTGGGTCAAGTAGCTTGGCATTTTCGAATTGGGTGTTGTTACAGATCCGAGTCAATTTGCCTGTTGAGATGTTGTATTAAAAACATTTTGGGCTAATTGTCCTACCTTTTGATTTGGGACACTTGAAGAATTTGAGTTTAGCAATCCCAGACCAAGGCCCTGTTGTCAACATTGGATTGGAATGGATTTTTTTATTGTCGTGTGTACTGAGGTGCAGTGAAAAATATTGTTCTGTGTACAGTTCAGACAGATCATTCTGTACATGAAAAGAAAATACATAGGGCAAACATAAATACACAATGTAAATACATAAACACAGGCATTGGGTGAAGCATACAGGAGTGTAGTACTCCTCATTAGAGACTATGTATGAAGAGATCAGATCAGTGCATAAGCGAGTCATTTAGGAGTCTAGTAACAGCGGTAAAGAAGCTTTTTTAATCCATTAGTGCGTGTTCTCAGACTTTTATATCTCCTGCCCGATGGACAAAGTTGGAAGAGTGACTAAGCCGGGTGGGAGGGATTTTTGATTATGCTGCCCGCTTTCCCAAGTCAGCGGGAGGTGTAGACTGAGTCAACGGGTGGGCTCGTGTGATGGACTGGGCAGTGTTCACGATTCTGTAAGTTTCTTACGGTCTTGAGCCGAGCAGTTGCCATACCAGGCTTTGATGCAGCCTGATAGGATGCTTTCTATGGTGCACCTGTAAAAGTTGGTAAGAGTTAGGGTGGACATGCTGAATTTTCTTAATTTCCTGCAAAAGTATAGGTGCTGATGTGCTTTCTTGGTGGTAGCATTGACATGGGTAGACCAAGGACAGATTTTTGGTGATGTGCACATCTAGGAATTTGAAGCTGTCAACCAGCTCCACCTCTGCCTCATTGATGCAGATTGGGGTGTGTACGATGCTTTGCTTCCTGAAGTCAATGACCAGCTCTTTAGTTTTGCTGACTTTGAGAGAGAGGGATTGTTGTCGTTACACCACTCCACTAGGTTCTCTATCTCCCTCCTGTATTCTGACTCCTTGTTCAAGATCTGACCCACTACTGTTGTGTCTTCAGCAAACTTGTAGATGGAGTTGGAGCCATCAGTTAGTACAGGTAATTTTTAAACAAAACAAATCAGCAGGAAAGCAACCTCTGTTGGAAATGTTTTACAAGAAGGCTTATTTCAGCTAGTTGGTGTTTTATTTATGCATATTTCAGAACCCCCTATTCCATATCTTTTCAGCCCCCCCCCCCCAGTGTGAAAGAAAGAGATCGGCGGCGGCGGCCAGATCACGGAGGATCCTCGAGGGCAGCGGCAGAGGAAAGAAAGGAACAAGATGGCGTCAGAGGGAGCCCAGGCGACATGGGGACCGGACCAGGATGAATTTTTAAGACGGTGTGTGGAGCTGCTAAAAAAGGAGGTTCTGGCCCCGATGTTACAGGCAATCGAGGGGTTTAAAGAGACACAAAAGGCCCAGGAGATAGAGCTCTGTGTGGTGGAGCTGAAGGTAACTGACAACGAGGACGAGATCCTGGGCCTAGTGGTCAAAATGCAGACCCACGAGGCGCTTTATAAGAAGTGCATCGAAAGAATTGACGTCCTGGAAAATAGATCGAGGAGAAAGAACCTCCGGATCCTGGGTCTCCCCGAGGGAGTGGAAGGAGCTGACGGCGGGGCTTATGCGAGCACGATGCTACGTTCGCTAATGGGAGCTGAGGCCCCCTCGGGGCCCCTTGGAAGTGGAAGGGGCCCACCGGGTCCCTGCGAGGAGACCAAAGGCTGGAGAACCACCTAGGGCGATGGTCGTGCGATTCCATCGCTTCACCGACAGAGAGGTTGTTTTGAGCTGGGCCAAGAAGGTACGAAGTAGCAGATGGGAGAATGCGGTGATACGAGTGTATCAGGACTGGAGTGCGGAGGTGGCGAGAAGGAGGGCGAGTTTCAATCGAGCCAAGGAGGTGCTGCATAAGAAGAAAGTAAAGTTCGGGATGTTGCAGCCGGCGTGATTATGGGTCACGCACCAGGATAGACATTACTGTTTTGAAATGTCGGAAGAAGCATGGACCTTCATTCAAAAAGAGAAACTGGACCAGAACTGAGGGACTGATGTTGGAGGGGAAACGACAATGCTGATGTATAGAGGTGTAAATTGGGGAGGGGGGGGCACTGAGAAATGTGGGCGCCGGTGGGGGGGGAAAAAGAGGCGTAGGTGGGGGATGGGGAATGGGAACGGGGCTGTAGGGGGAGCTGCGCCATAGGGGGAGGGATGGTTCTAGAAAGCACGGGGTTTCTTTTTCTTTTCCCGCGCCAGAGAGATGATGGCGGGACGATAGGCGCAAGGAGGCTGGGAGTTCCTCACACGGGGGGGGGGGGGGGGTGGTCAAGGAGAGAGCGGGAGAAGCCGGGGTCAGTTGAAGTCAGCTGACTTTCGGAAGCAATATGGGGGGAGTATCCATGCTAGATGAGGATCTAGCGGGGGGGGGGGAGGAAGAGACAACTGGGTTGCTGCTGCTGAGATCGAAATGGAGCTGGTAAGAGAAAAGGTGGTCGAGGCGGGAATGCGCCGCCTGGGGGAACGGGTGGGTGCACGGGACCGGGACGTGGGACTGGCCCAGAGAGGGTGATGGCTAGTCGACAGGGGAGGGGGCGGGCAGGCCCCCAGTCCGGCTGATCACGTGGAACGTGAGAGGCCTAAATGGGCCGATTAAGAGGGCCCGAGTGTCCGCGCACTTCAAAAGGACTGAAGGCAGACGTGGCCATGCTTCAAGAGACTCATCTGAAGGTGGCGGACCAGGTTAGGTTAAGGAAAGGATGGGTGGGACAGGTGGTCCACTCGGCTGGACGCAAAGAATAGAGGGGTGGCCATATTGGTGGGGAAACTGTTGTCGTTCGAGGCTAGGAACATTGTAGCGGACAGCGGGGGCAGGTATGTGATGGTGAGTGGCAGACTGCAGGAATGGAGGTCGTGCTGGTCAACGTATATGCCCCGAACTGGGATGATGCGGGATTTATGAAGCGGATGCTGGGACGTATCCCGGACCTGGAGGTAGGAAACCTGGTAATGGGGGGGGTGGGGAAGACTTCAAAACCGTGCTAGACCCAGGGTTAGATAGATCTAGATCCAGGACCGGAAGAAGGCCGGCAGCGGCCAAGGTGCTTAGGGGGTTTATGGACCAAATGGGGGGAGTGGATCCGTGGAGATTTGCCAGGCCGCTGGCCAAAGAGTTCTCCTTTTACTCCCATGTCCATACGGTATACTCCCGGATAGATTTCTTTGTTCTGGGAAGGTCACTGATTTCGAGGGTGGAAGGAACGGAGTACTCGGCCATAGCTGTTTCAGACCATGCCCCACATTGAGTGGATCTGGAACTAGGAGAGGAGAGGAGAGGGAACAGCGCCCACTCTGGCGACTGGATGTGGGATTATTGGCGGATGAGGGAGTCTGCGGAAGGGTGCGGGGATGTATCGAAAGGTACCTGGAGGCCAATGATGATGGGGAGGTCCGAGTGGGGGTAGTGTGGGAAGCGCTGAAGGCGGTGGTCAGGGGAGAGTTGATCTCCATCAGGGCTCACAAGGGGAAAACAGAGGCCAAAGAGAGGGAAAGATTACTGGGGGAGATCTTGAGTGTGAATAAAAGATATGCGGAGGCCCCGGACGAAGGACTATATATGGAGAGGCGAAGACTCCAGACAGAGTTTGACCTGCTGACCACAGGGAAGGCACAGGCACAGTGGAGGAAGGCACAGGATGAGATATGAATATGGGGAAAAGGCGAGTCGCCTGTTGGCCCACCAGCTTCGTAATAGGACAGCGGCGAGGGAAATAGGGGGAGTTAGGGATGAAACGGGAAATACGGTGCGGAGAGCAGGGAAGGTAAATGAGGTGTTGAAGACCTTTTATGAGAGGTTATAAAGGTCCCAACCCCCGGAGGGAAAAGAGGGGATGCAGAAGTTTCTGGAGCAACGAAGGTTCCCGAGGGTGGAGGAGCAGGAGGTGGAAGGTCTGGGGGCGCCAATTGGGGTGCACGAGGTGACCAAAGGGCTGGGGAACATGCAGGCAGGGAAGGCCCCGGGACCTGATGGGTTCCTGGTGGAATTTTACAGGAAATACGTGGACTTGTTAGCCCCGCTGCTGGTAAGAACCTTTAACGAGGCCAGAGAAGAGGGGACTCTACCCCCGACAATGTCGGAGGCGACGATATCACTAATCCTGAAGCGAGATAAAGACCCGCTGCAATGCGGGTCTTCTAGGCCTATCTCGCTCCTGAATGTGGACGCCAAGTTGTTGGCAAAAGTGCTGACAATGAAGATAGAGGATTGTGTCCCGGGGGTGGTGCACGAAGATCAGACAGGGTTCGTAAAGGGGAGGCAATTGAATGCCAACGTGCGACGGCTATTGGGGGTGATAATGATGCCCCCATCAGAGGGGGAGGCAGAGATAGTTGCGGCAATGGATGCAGAGAAGGCATTTGATAGGGTAGAGTGGGAGTATCTATGGGAGGTGCTGAGGAGGTTCGGGTTTGGGGAAGGGTTTGTCAGCTGGGTTAAACTCCTCTATGGGGCCCCAATGGCAAGTGTAGTCACAAATCGGCAAAGATCGGAGTATTTTCGACTACATAAGGGAACAAGACCGGGATGCCCTCTGTCCCCATTACTGTTCGCGCTGCAATTGAACCACTGGCCATAGCGCTGAGAGACTCCAGGAAATGGAGAGGGGTGGTTAGAGGGGGAGAGGAACACCGAGTGTCACTCTACGCAGATGACCTACTGCTGTATGTGGCGGATCCAGTGGGGGGGGGAATGACACAGGTTATGCAGATATTGAGGGAGTTTGGAGATTTCTCGGGATATAGGCTTAACATGGGAAAGAGTGAGCTTTTCGTGATACACCCTGGGGACCAGAGTAGAGGGATAGATGGCCTGCCGCTAAGGAGAGTGGAAAGAAACTTCCGATACCTGGGGATTCAGATAGCCAGGAGCTGGGGAACCTTACACAGACACAATCTGACTTGGCTGGTGGAGCAAATGGAAGAGGATTTCAAAAGGTGGGATATGCAGCCGCTGTCACTGGCGGGCAGAGTGCAGGCGATTAAGATGATGGTCCTCCCGAGGTTCCTATTTGTGTTTCAATGTCTCCCTATATTGATCACTAAGGCCTTTTTCAAGAAAATAGATAGGAGCATCATGAGCTTTGTGTGGACAGGGAAGGCCCCGAGGGTAAGGAGGGGGTTCCTGCAACGTAGCAGGGACAGAGGGGACTGGCGTTTCCGAATTTGGGCGACTATTACTGGGCCGCTAATGTGGCGATGATCCGTAAGTGGATGATCGAGGGAGAGGGGGCGGCGTGGAAAAGGCTGGAGATGGCGTCCTGTAAAGGAACGAGCTTAAAAGCGCTGGTGACGGCGCCACTACCGCTCTCCCCGAAAAGGTTTACCACGAACCCAGTGGTGGCGGCAACATTAAGTATCTGGGGGCAATGGAGGCGACAGAGGGGTGTGCTGGGAGCCTCGGTGTGGTCCCCGATCAGGAACAACCATAGGTTTGCCCCAGGGAGGTTGGACGGAGGGTTCCAGAGCTAGCAGGAATTTGGAGAGTGGGAGACTTATTTATAGATGGGACGTTTGCGAGCTTGGGAGCGCTAGAGGAAAAGTATGAGCTGCCTCCGGGGAATATCTTTAGGTATATGCAGGTGAGGGAATTTCCGCTGCTCCCGACACAGGGGATCCAGGATAGAGTGCTTTCGGGGGGGTGGGTCGGGGAGGGCAAAGTGTCCGAAATATACCGGGAGATGAGAGAAGAGGGGGAGTAGCTGGTAGAAGAACTGAAAGGAAAATGGGAAGAAGAGCTCGGGGAGGAGATTGAGGAGGGTTTGTGGGCTGATGCCCTAAGTAGGGTAAATTCCTCTTCCTCGTGTGCCAGGCTTAGCCTGATCCAATTTAAGGTGCTACATAGAGCACACATAATGGGAGCGAGGTTGAGCAGGTTCTTCGGAGTGGAGGACAAGTGCGGGAGGTGCGGGGGAAGCCCGGCGAACCACACACACATGTTTTGGTCGTGTCCGGCACTGGAGGGGTATTGGAGGGGAGTGGCGGGAGTGATCTCGAAGGTGGTGAAGGTCCGGGTCAAGCCAAGCTGGGGGTTAGCTATATTTGGGGTAGCGGATGAGCCGGGAGTGCAGGAGGCGAAAGAGGCTGATATTGTGGCCTTTGCGTCCCTAGTAGCCCGGCGAAGGATTTTACTCTTGTGGAAGGAAGCTAAACCCCCCCGGTGTGGAGGCCTGGATAAACGACATGGCAGGGGTCATAAAACTGGAGCGGATGAAGTTTGTGCTGAGAGGATCGGCTCAGGGGTTCTCCAGGCGGTGGCAACCGTTCCTCGACTATCTAGCGGAACGTTAGGGGGAAAATAGATAGCCAGCAGCAGCCTGGGGGGGGGGGGTGGGGGTGGGGTAAAATTGTTTTTGTTCTAGAGGGGGTAAAGGGGCGGGGGGGGAGCACTATTTTGTTACTTCACTATTTTATTTAAACAATGCTATCGATCAGTTATCATGTTACCGTTTTTGTTGATTTGTAAGGGGGAAAAATTGTGTTTGAAAACTTTAATAAAATATAATAACAAAAAAAAAGTGGAGACACAGTTGGTCCTGAGGTATATAGACCTGCAGGGGTATGAATGGGAATAGATGGTCACTTTCTGCTACAGTGATAAACGAGCCTGCTGATAATTGAGGCTCTTGCAATAGAAGTAGCTACTTTGTGACACTGGAGCGTTGCTAGTGTGGGAGTGGGATGCAATTTTAACCTAATGCAGTCATTGAGAAATTGAGTGCAGTGCACGTTTTGCACTTTTATCAGTTTTGTTCTCCACTGAAGCCAGTGGAGCTGGGTGTATAAACGGCGTTCCACGCGTCCCCTTGTGTTTCCCACCCAGCAAATGTGGGTTCACCTTAGTCAAAGGGGGGAAAAAATTCAATTAAACTAGCGACTCGTCATTTAGGAAGCATACTTAAAGCTTAATGATTATAATCACTGAGAATTGCATTATATTGCCAATCTTAAGTTTGAGAACTGTACACTATCTGTTTTGAAAATGTTCTTGGAGATGTCAATTTCTTGGAGATGTCTATATTTTTCGGTAATTATTGATATTGATGTGTCTGAGGAGTCACTCAAACTGGATGCCGAATAAAGTACAGTAGTGTTCAGTTTCTTGAACGGATGCAACGTCTAGAAAAAGAAAACTGGTTTGATGGCACTTAGCACAAGACTTTGGGATATTTTGGATAATTGAAGTTGGAAAGGAGTTGAAGAAAAGGAACAATATCTTGTGTCCATGTAATAGCTTTAGCTGAAATAGTTGAATAAGATAGTAACTTCTATTTATAACTTGCAAATTTCAGTTTCAAATTGATTTTCTTTTACACCAAATAGGACAAAGTCCAGCAAGCCCTTTTCTATTTTACAGAAAATGTACGTGGAAATAGTTAGTTATTGGCAGGTTCACATTGGATATCATTTTAATTCAACCTATGAATCTGGTATAGCATTCACCTTTTCGATCAATGTATTTTGTGGTTCTATTAATTTGTGTATCAGTTTATCAAAACTGCAATCTATAGTATAATTTGTAATACAAATGTAAAATAAGCATTTGCCAAAACATTTAATTGCATACACGAGAGACGTTTATGATCATTTAAATAATTCCTGTGTGTCTGGGTAATTCTGTTTGCGCTTGTGCACACTTCTCTGCATATATTTAAGCAGCACTGCCAGAGGCTTGGCAGTCTTCGTTTTTACAGCTGGGCTTCTCAGAAGGGGAACAGTTCTTCTGAACATCCGAATAAACATATGTAAGCAGCATATTTTCACAGAGAACATTTTTTTAAAAATTGAAAAGTGTAAAAATCACAGGTCAAACGACATTTTTATCCCGTGTATAATTACATTGAAGTGGAAAATTGCAGTTGAAGATTGCAATTTAAACGATACACACTTTTGTGATTTTTTTTTTTTTTTTTTAAACTAATTCGTCACTCCCTTTCAATGATTGAAAGGAAATTCGACAGTAATTATTTAACCTTTCTAAGTGACATTTTATCAGGATGAAGGCTGCAAAGTTATACTGCACAGTTGCTATTGACTTCTTTAATGTTGGAAAAGAGCTAACAAGTTTAAAGATGGCCAAGCAAGTTGCCTGGCCTGTGTTTTTCCAAAATTGTCTTCCTAACAATTGGAACAGAACTAATGTAGCACAAAGATTATTTTGGCATGAGACTAGTTTATAAAGGTAGCCTCGCGCCAGATGTAAAATGCCAAGCTGTGGTTGAGTTGGCTGCAGGTTATTTTGCGCTTAAAGGCTAGTTCATGCAGCTTGACCAGTTGCGGTTTAGTAGGTGGCACGGTAGCACAGTGGTTAGCACAGTTGCTTCACAGCTCCAGGGTCCCAGGTTCGATTCCCGGCTTGGGTCACTGTCTGTGTGGAGTCTGCACGTTCTCCCCGTGTCTGCGTGGGTTTCCTCCGGGAGCTCCGGTTTCTTCCCACTGTCCAAAGATGTGCAGGTTAGGTGGCTTGGCCATGCTAAAATTGCCGTTAGTATCCAAAAAGGTTGGGTGGGGTTACAGGAATAGGATGGAGGAGTGGGCTTGGGTAGGGTGGTCTTTCCAAGGGCCAGTGCAGACTCGATGGGCCGAATAGCCTCCTTCTGCACACTAAATTTGATGATTCTATGAGTATAATGCCCTGGCATCTAGTCTGGTTATCTCGCTGGTGGCTATATGATGCACAACAGTAAATGGAATCTAAATTGAGAGATGTGTTACACCAGGATGCAAGCGACTGGCAACGTGACTGGGCAACAGAGTAAATGACTTGCTAAGCCTGTTAAAGACACTATGTAAATTCATCATTGTTTTTGGGTGACACTTGATACAGAAAATCCAGAAACTGCCACCTAGAAGGATGAGGGCAGATTGGGATCACCACCACATTCCCTCCAAGTCGCACAACATCCTGACTTATCGCTGGATCAAAGTCCTGAAACTATGTCCCACCAAACAGCACTGGGAATAATATCTTCACCAGGTTAGCTGCTGCCATTCAAGAAGGTGGCTCATCACAACCACCTCAAAGGGAATTGGGGCTAGACAAGAAATTCTGGTCTTATCAGCAATGATGACATCCTGGAGTTGATGTTTGTGAACAAGAACAATTAGCCAAATTTTGTTGCTGTGGAAAATTTGTTGTTTTCTAACTGCTTAAATTTCTCTCAAATAGCCACAGGCTAGTGCTGTGAAACCAGCAACATGTTCAAAAGCAGAAGTTGGAGCGAGAAATAATTACTGTGATTAAATTTGATTTCCTACTAGAATGTTTCAAGAACTTTTACAGATTGTGTGCCTATTTTTAGAAGTGCTGTAATTTCTAAAATATTAAACATCGAAGCCATATATATATATATATATAGAACCCCAGAACTCTAAATGTACATTTTAAAAAATATAATTTTTAACGATTTATTTTGCACATCCTGTTTTAAAGGGCAGTATATGTCCTTTTTGCTGTGGAATGTTTTGGAGAACACTAACTGAAAACAATGAAGGGTGTGCCTTTATTATGAGGCAATAATAAGCATTAGGAACTAATTCGCTACTGTTTAAACGCCATGGTATTTTTTTACTTCCACCTGAGCAAGTTCATTAAAGCGTCAAAGGACAGCTCAGGAGTGAAATGCCCAGCCCAAGTGCTGAACAAAGAACAATGCAGCGCAGGAACAGGCCTTTCATCCCTCCAAGCCTGTACCGGTCATAATACCAACTTTTGCCAAAACCCTCAACACTTCCTTGTGCCATATCCCTCTATACCCATCCTATCCATATGTTTGACAAGATGCCTTTTGAACGCCGTTATTGTGTGTGCTTCCACAACCTCCCCTGGCAACGTGTTCCAGGCACTCACCACCCTCTGCATAAAAAAACCTGCCTCGCATGTCTCCTCTATACCTTGCCCCACGAACTTTAAACCCTTGCCCCAAAACTATGCTGAAGTTTGGAACAGAGCTTGAACCTACAACTTTGTGTAGGTGTAGGAGGAGGTCAATTTTACATTGACATTTTAGGAAAATGCTGGAAATAACCAGCAGAATAGCCAGCCTCCAACAGAGAAAAAACAGCATAAGCTTTTATGTCAGCACTGCAGTGAGTTCAATGTTCAAGTAAGTACTCCAACGTAAATGCTGCAGTTTTACTGGAAATGATGAGTGCCAACGATTATATGCAATGCCTGAGGCTCCTCTCACTGTAATGAGGAAATTCTTTTGGCAGTCTCACATCAGCCTTTAGCAAATCTGAAAAGCTGGGAATTTGTTCAAAAATATTAAGCACTGTGGGGATTTTCTTGTGACGGGGAGGCGGAGCAATGGAGAGAAGAGGAAGGGCCAGTTCAAACGGGCAGGGAGTGATTTGTGAGAGCACCGAAAATAAGCCTGGTACTTTCTTTGCCTCAGACAGGTGCAGCATTAGACAACAAGCTTTCCTTGGGGCTGAGCTAGAAAGACTTGATGCAAGGCAGGCTGCCTAGCTAAGGTCATCAATAATCGATCATGACGCTCATTTGTCATTTATGGATACCTTCATGAAAAAAGAGCTTTCCTCTTCAGGATTGTATTTAAAGTGAGAACCGGGGTAGTTCTAAAACGTGCAACTGAATTTGTTCAGAATCTAACTTAAGTTGTATGATGTTTTGTCATATAAAATGTTTTTTTTTCTTTTTTTCTTCTAAATTTAGAGTACGTAATTATATATTTCCAATTAAGGGACAATTTAGCGTGACCAATCGACCTAATCTGCGCATCAACTAGGGAAGGGGCTGGCTGTACTGGACCTGGTATTGGGGAAAGAGCCCGGCCAGGTGGTAGATGTTTCAGTAGGGGAGCATTTCGGGAACAGTGACCACAGTTCTAAAGTGCTGCTGGACAAGGATAAGAGTGGTCCTAGGGTGAATGTGCTAAATTGGGGGAAGGCTAATTATAACAATATTAGGCAGGAACTGAAGAACCTAGATTGGGGGCGGATGTTTGAGGGTAAATCAACATCTGACATGTGGGAGGCTTTCAAATGTCAGTTGAAAGGAATTCAGGACCGGCATGTTCCTGTGCGGAAGAAGGATAAATACGGCAAATTTCGGGAACCTTGGATAACGAGAGATATTGTAGGCCTCTTCAAAAAGAAAAAGGAGGCATTTGTCAGGGCTAGAAGGCTGGGAACAGAAGCCTGTGTGGATTATAAGGAAAGTAGGAAGGAACTTAAGCAAGGAGTCAGGAGGGCTAGAAGGGGTCACGAAAAGTCATTGGCAAATAAGGTTAAGGAAATTCCCAAGGCTTTTTACACGTACATAAAAAGCAAGAGGGTTGCCAGGGAAAGGATTGGCCCACTAAAGGATAGGCAAGGGAATCTATGTGTGGAGCCAGAGGAAATGGCGAGGCTATAAATGAATACTTTGCATCAGTATTCACCAAAGAGAAGGAATTGGTGGATGTTGAGTCTGGAGAGCAGTGTGTAGATAGCCTGGGTCACATTGAGATCCAAAAAGACGAGGTGTTGGGTGTCTTGAAAAATATTACGGTAGATAAGTCCCCAGGGCCTGATGGGATCTACCCCAGAATACTGAAGGAGGCTAGAGAGGAAATTGCTGAGGCCTTGACAGAAATCTTTGGATCCTCACTGTCTTCAGGTGATGTCCCGGAGGATTGGCGAATAGCCAATGTTGTTCCTTTGTTTAAGAAGGGTAGCAAGGATAATCCAGGGAACTACAGGCCGGTGAGCCTTACGTCAGTGGTTGGGAAATTACTGGAGAGAATTCTGAGACAGGATCTATTCCCATTTGGAAGCAAATGGACGTATTAGTGAGAGTCAGCATGGTTTTGTGAAGGGGAGGTCGTGCCTCACTAACTTGATAGAGTTTTTCGAAGAGATCACAAAGATGATTGATGCAGGTAGGGCAGTGGATGTTGTCTATATGGACTTCAGTAAGGCCTTTGACAAGGTCCCTCATGATAGACTAGTACAAAAGGTGAAGTTACACTGGATCAGGGGTGAGCTGGCAAGGTGGATACAGAACTGGCTAGGTCATAGAAGGCAGAGAGTAGCAATGGAAGGGCACTTTTCTAATTGGAGTGCTGTGACTAGTGGTTGTTCCACAGGGATCAGTGCTGGGACCGTTGCTATTCGTAGAACATATAAATGATTTGGAGGAAAATGTAACTGGTCTGATTAGTAAGATTGCAGATGAAGCAAAGGTTGGTGGAATTGCGGATAGCGGTGAGGACTGTCGGAGGATACAGCAGGATTTAGATCGTTTGGAGACTTGGTTGGAGAGATGGCAGATGGAGTTTAATCCGGACAAATGTGAGGTAATGCATTTTGGAAGGTCTAATGCAGGTAGGGAGTATACAGTGAATGGTAGAACCCTCAAGAGTATTGACAGTCCGAGAGATCTAGGTGTACAGGTCCATGGGTCCTAAAAGGGCCAACACAGGTGGAAAAGGCAGTCAAGGAGGCATACAGCATGCATGCCTTAATTGGCCGGGGCATTGAGTATAAGAATTGGCAAGTCCTGTTGCAGCTGTATAGAACCTTAGTTAGGCCACACTTGGAGTATAGTGTTCAATTCTGGTCGCCACGCTACCAGAAGGATGTGGAGGCTTTAGAGAGGGTGCAGAAGAGATTTACCAAGATGTTGCCTGGTATGGAGGGCATTAGCCATGAGGAGCGGTTGAATAAACTCGGTTTGTTCTCACTGGAACGACGGAGGTTGAGGGGCGACTCGATGGGGGTCTACAAAATTATGAGGGGCATCGTCAGAGGCTTTTCCCCAGGATAGAGGGGTCAATTACTAGGGGGCATAGGTTTACGGTGCGAGGGGCAAGGTTTAGAGGAGATGTACGAGGCAAATCTTTTTATAGAGGGTGCCTGGAACTCGCTGCCAGAGGAGGTGGTGGAAGCAGGGACGATAGTGACATTTAAGGGGCATCTTGACAAATACATGAATAAGATGGGAATAGAGGGATACGGACCCAGGAAGTGTAGAAGATTTTAGTTTAGTCGGGCAGCATGGTCGGCACGGGCTTGGAGGGCCGACGGGCCTGTTCCTGTGCTGTACCTTTCTTTGTTCTTTGTGGGTGAGACCCACACAGACACTGGGAGAATATACAAACTCCACACGGACAGTGACCCGGGGCCAAGATTGAAGCTGGGTCCTCGGCGCTGTAGGCAGCAGTGCTAACCACTGCACCACTATGCCGCCTCTTGTCATATAAAACTTAAGTCAGTTTTTATTTTATGATCAATTGTTGCTGTGGAATCTTGCTTATTTGAAGCACTACTGATTTATCTACTATTGTTGAGCTAATAGAGAGCAATAGAAGTGTACCCAACAGAACAATGGGACGTCAGTTTCCATTCACCAAATAATTTCAGCCACTGGCTATTTTCCTGAAGCAGATATCGAAGTGGATTAAATAAAGTGATGGCATGTATCCTATGATCTGTACCTTTTTGCTGAGGGTCTTCCAGTTTTGATTTTCATCTAGTATGTGCTAAAATTGTTTTTGTGTAGCAAGAGCTGGGATATTCTCTTTCATCCTAATGGACCAATTTAATTTCATGAAATGTTGCCAAAACACATTTTTTGATTGAAAGGGTTCTACTCTCGAATTTGTATGTACAATAACAAAGGAATTCAGTTTTGTAATGAAACTGTGGAAGGCAAGCTGTATAAAACATTTTTTTAAATCAGATGTACTGCTTACCTGTGACTTAATCGCTGACTAGTCAGTAATCCTAAACTGCTGGCTTCTCTTTAGTGTTCCTCATCCCTTCCAAGATTGAAATTTTGTAATGCTGTACGAGAGTAACAGAATTCGATTTTAATCCAAAGCTGCTATGATGCTCCATTTAGTGCCGCTTGGTTCATTTTTCTTACAACATATTTCTGTTCTAGGATACTCCCAATTCTTCATCTTGGGGGCAGCATGGTGGCACAGTGGTTAACATTGCTGCCTCACGGTGCCAAGGACCCGGGTTCGATCCCGGCTCTGGGTCACTGTCCGTGTGGAGTTTGCACATTCTCCCCGTGTTTGTGTGGGTTTCACCCCCACAACCCAAAAGATGTTCAGGGTAGGCCACACTAAATTGCCCCTCGATTGGAAAAATGAATTGGGTACTCAGATTCTTCATCTTGGTTTGCCCTTACTTGTATTTTGCTCCTGGTTCGATAAAAATATTTTCGTCTGACACAACCCAGAGTTTGGAAGGACAAAGTATAAAATTGTTTGGATGTTTTTCAGTTCTTTTAACCATCGTATATTTAATGCACCAACCATTGTCCCAGGCATAGCAGGTTATGCTTTTAAGCACAAAATAAAACATGGTAGATTCCAGATGAGGTGCAGAATCTGTTTGAACGATTCTATCAGTTATCAGCATATTTCCCATCTAAAGTGTAGGACAGTTTTATTTATATAAAATATTCACAGGAGAGTCTCTAACTTGCCATTTGCTGCATTCATATTCCAGTAACAAAATATCCCTCTGCTGTCCATTGATGTCCTACCATGTTGTGCTGCCTTAGAATTTGGATAATGTGAATGGACAAGATAGTACAAATAATTGCTTCACTATGCATTAGTAGCTCCTGTCTTGTACAGGGCTCTGGACTCCAGTGTGGCAGTTTTGTTCCTAGGGGAAAATTTGAAATAAACATGAGTGAATTAATATGCAGAATCAAATCAGCAGGACTTGTGCATAGAAAAAAAGAGTTTAGGATGAGCCTCCGTGTTGTTTGTGCAACAATGCACGTTTAACATTACTGACTGGATTTTGACCGAATGGTGTAAATGCGACTCTTGTAGTTTGTGGACTGCACCACTGTCTCCTGTTGACCTGGCAGCTACATGCATTTGAAGCCGCATGCATGTGCAGTACCCACAGACAAATTGCTCATTGTGCATGCAAACACGAATCGTGCAATGTTGTCTTCAGCCAGTGACACCATTGTTATAAGACTATATGATATAGGAGCAGAATTAGGCCCTTCTGCCCATCAAGTCTGCTCTGCCATTCGATCATGGCTAATATGTTTCTCATCCCCGCTCTGCCTTCTCCCGTAACTCCCCTTATTAATCAAGAACCTATCTATTCTCTTAAAGGCACTCGATGACTTGGTCTCCACAGCCTTCTGCGGCAATGAGTTCCACAGGTTCACCACCCTCTGGCTGAAGAAATTCCTCCTCGTCTCAGTTTTACAAGATTGTCCCTTCAGTCGGAGGCTGTGCCTCTGGTTCTATTCTCTCCGACTAGTGGAAATATCTTCTCTATGTCCACTGTATCTAGGCCTCTTCGTATTCTGTAAGTTCTCATCTTCCCCCCCACCCCATCCCTCTAAACTCCATCGAGTATAGACCCCAGAGTCCTCAACCGCTTCTATGACAAGCACTTCATTCCCGGGGTCACTCGTGTGAACCACCTCTGGACCCCCTCCAAGGTCAGCACATCCTTGCTTCAATTTGGGGCCCAAAACTGCTCACAATATTCCAAATGGGGTCTGACCAGAGACTTACAGCCTCAGCAATACATCCCTGCTCTTGAATTCTAGCTTTCTCGAAATGAATGCTAGCATTGCATTTGCCTTCCTAATTGCCAACTGAGCCTGTATGTTAACCTTCAGAGAATCCTGAGCTAGGACTCCTAATCCCTTTGGGCTTCAGATTTCCTAAGCCTTTCCCTGTTTAGAAAATATTCTATGCCTCTATTCTTCCTACCAAAGTGCACAACTTCACACTTTTTCACCTTGTATTCCATCTGCCACTTCTTTGCCCACTCCCCTAGCCTATCCAAGTCCTTCTTCAGCCTCCCCACTTCCTCAACACTATCTGTCTTTCTACATATCTTTGTATCATCTGCAAACTTAGCAACAATGCCCTCTGTTATTTCTTCCAGATATTTGATGTATATCGTGAATAGTTGTGGTCCCAATACTAACCCCTGCAGAGCACCACTAGCCACTGGCTGCCATCCTGAAAAAGGCCCCTTTATCCCCACTCTCTGCCTTCTGCCAGTCAGTCAATCCTCTTTCCATGCCAGTACCTTGCCCCTAGCACCATGGGCTCTTATCTTATTTAGCAGCCACGTGTATGGCACATGTCAAAGGCATTCTGGAAATCCAAATAGATCACGTCCACTGGCTTTACCTTACTTTCCTCATTACCTCCTCAAAGAATTCAAACAGATTTGTCAGGCATAGCAACACGCTGGTGTACTAGTTAGCACTGCTGCATCATGGCGCTGAGGACCCGGGTTCGATCCTAGCCCCTGGTCACTGTGTGGAGTTTGCACATTCTCCCAGTGTTTGTGTGGGTCTCACCCCCACATCCCAAAGATGTGCAGGCTAGGTGGATTGGCCATGCTAAATTGCCCCTTAATTGGAAAAAAAATAATTGGGTACTTAAATCCTTTTTAAAAATAAATTTAGTCAGGCATGACCACCCCTTGATGAAGCCAGCTGACGTAGCCCTATTTTACCATGCAATTCCAAGTACTCTGCAATCTCATCTTTAAAAATGGACTCTAAAATCTATCCAATGACTGAAGTCAGGCTAACTGGCCTATAATTTCCAGTCTTCTGCCTCCTTCCCTTCTTAAACAGGGGTGTACATTAGCCATTTTCCATTGCGACCCTCCCTGAATCCAGTGATTCCTGAAAGATCCAACTCCAGTGATTCCTGAAAGATCCACCACCCTTGCCTCCGCTATCTTCTTCAGAACCCTGGGGTGTAGTCCATCCAGTCTGGGTGATTTATCCACCTTCAGACCTTCCAATTCCCCCAGTACCACCTCACTGGTGGCCACTACATTTGCCTCTGCCCCCTAAATCTTGGAAGTTTTATATGCCACTGGTGTCATCCACCATGAAGACTGATGCAAAGTACCTGTTTTCGTCCTTTGCCATTTCCTTTTTATATTGTGGTCATTGTCCCCTAAGGCTTCCTTCACCTTAACAAAAGCAAATTACTGCAGATGCTGGAATCTGAAACCAAAGAGAAAATGCTGGAAAATCTCAGCCGGTCTGGCAGCACCTGTAGAGAGAGAAAAGAGCTAACGTTTCGAGTCCAGATGACCCTTGTCAAAGCTGATTTATTTAACCTTGACATTGAGTGCTATATTGGGGTTTTATGAAATGGCATTTCAACAGGAGCGCTCACCACAGATCAGCTATCTATGCAATAAATAGTTTATGCCAGAGGACTGGAGAATTGCAAATGTTACATCTTTGTTCAAAAACAGTGCAAGGATAAACTGCAGGACAGGCAGTGGGAACCACTTTGACAAAGGGTCACCTGGACTCAAAACGTTGTCTCTTTTCTCTCCCTACAGATGCTGCCAGACCTGAGATATTCCAGCATTTTCTCTTTGGTTTCCTTCTTAAGTTCCCTAATCAAGTCTGCCTCATACCGTGGAGCAGCATGGTAGCACAAGTGGCTAGCACTGTAACTTCACAGCACCAGGGTCCCAGGTTCGTTTCCCCGCTGGGTCACAGTCTGTGAGGAGTCTGCACGTTCTCCCCGTGTCTGCGTGGGTTTCCTCCGGATGCTCCGGTGTCCTCCCACAGTTTAAAGACGTGCAGGTTAGGTAGATTGGCCATGCGCTCTCTCTCTCTCTCTCTCTCTCTCTCTCTCTCTCTCTCTCTCTCTCTCTCTCTCTCTCTCTCTCTCTCTCTCTCTCTCTCTCTCTCTCTCTCTCTCTCTCTTCCCCCCCCCCCCCCCCCCCCCCCAATGACTATTGTAATATTGCCTTTCTTGTATGCCTTTTCTATCTCCTGATTTAATTACTGCCCCACATCCTGACCACTGCTGGGGGGGGGCCTGTGCATAACTTCTCTCAGGATATTTATTGTACCCGCCACTTTTAATATGTGCTGCAATCTCATTTAACTTGTTTTGTATGCTGCGGGCATTTAGGTACAACACCCTCAGTCCTGCAGTGACCACCTCCCATCACATAGTTTTACCCTTATCTGCTGTGCCTGAAGTTGGATTCCTGCTGCTTTTTGTGTTCTGGAAACTTTACTAACCACTCGTGAACCCTCTGATCCTTTAACTAGTTTAAAGTCCTCGTCATTAACCTGCACTCCTACCGTCTCCTTTAACTTTGACTTTCTAATTTTCCATACAGCTGAACCCTCACGCATCCGAGGGTAGCTTCTGGACTACTTTTGATTGGCACATGGTCTTTCTAGTTGTGTTGCTTAAGGTTTTTTTTTGCTAGCTTTAGTGCAATTGTATTGTTAATATGAGAATAGCCTATATGTATTGTTTCATGAAGTCAGCAAAGCGCACGCTTTAAAGATAAATTAGTTGGCGGTGCATGATTTTACTGACCGTAATGAAACTAGCAACCGGCTCAAAGACTGGGTCACTCTTGTTACCGATCTAAAAAAAGCATGGCAGCTTTATGTTCATTTTGCTGCCGGCTAGGGCCGGCCTCCAAAGATCAATATAAAAACAGCTTGTGTAAACATTGAGCACTAGTAGCTTAGTTATAGCATGGATCAGGTGCGGAGTAAATCTCCCTGTTCTTGTGCCATGACAATTTGAATTAATGTCAATTTTGGAGCCCTCTAATATTTATGTATGTTCCTGTGCCAGTTTGTTTTTATGTTCCTACTTTTAGAAACATGACTTTCTGAATACGTTTGACACCATTCCATTGAGTTGCTCTTCTGAAATCCTTTTGCAGCCATTCAATGGTGTTGGCCAAACGATATCACATATAAATTTCTGCACAGAATCACCTAGCAACTAGAATCTGATATGGCAATATATCAGCTCGGTGCGTAAATTGTTAGTGGGATTAATTGCCAAGAATTGAACTTGGGAATCATTTAATGGCCCATTATTGGACCAAAGTGCAAAATAGAAAAACTGAAGTGTTTTTTCTTGTTGAGTGATTTTTTCTTAATCCTGAAGGAGAGTTTTATTTTTTATTTTCTATTCAAATGTGATACTGCAGTGCAGTTGCTTTACGTTTGTGTGAAGGTATTGATGGATGCTTATGAGAGGATGCATTGAAATAATGTGTCTTGACCATAGTTGTGTTACAGTTGGGGAGAAGTAGATTGAAACAATTTGTTTTCTGTCTCTAGAGCTTGGATTGATTAATGGAGGGACCTATTAGTTGGGTTGTAGTCTGTGGATGAGTTGCAGACATCTTTCTATTTATTTGGGCAACATTCTTGTTCTGGGATGTAACTCGGGTATTTGGGGATGAATGATACAAGCCAAGTGGGTTTCTAAGAAATGAACTCCATGGCATTTCCAGGTTTTAGATGGAGATTGAATATTAATCTCTCAGATTGAGAGTTGTTCCCGCGTGTGTGTTTGAAATCTTGATATGTCATTTTGGTATCTGGGCCAATCCGAAGATTGTACAGAAAATAGCCATTCAAAACCAACAGAACTGGGAGAAGATGCTTCAAGGAAGGGAGGTAGGGGAAACTGTTGTTGAAAATTTTCAGATTTATATATAGAGCTACCGTCAAACAATAAAAAAATTTAATGTAGCTGTAAATTTTCTAAGTATTAGGTGGTGTGACAATATGGTTGGAAAAAATTTCAATGCTCTTATTGTTGCCTTACAAGAGAAGAAAGATTATGCAAATAAAATAATTTACCAAATGAAACTGTGCAAGCATAGTTGGTATCCATTACTAACTGATTAAATACTTTTGAGGTCAGTAATTTAAAGGAGTGGCACAGTGGCTAGCACTGCTTCATCAGCATCAGGGACCCAGGTTCAATTCCAGTCATTGTTGATTATCTCTGTAGAGTTTGTTTGTTCTCCCTGTGTCTTTGGGTTTCTTCTGGGTGCCCCAATTTCCTCCCATAGCCCAAAGATGAGCAGGTTAGGTGGATTGACCATGCTAAATTGCCTATTTGGGTCAAAAAGGTTAGGTGGCATTACCCGGATAGGGCAGGTGCGTGGGCCTATGTAGCGTGCTCCTTCGGAGGTTTGGTGCAGACTCGATGGCACCCTTCTGCACTGTATTGATTCTATGACAGCTTAGGAGGACAGCTGGACACCTGAAATCTACATGAGTCAATTCTTGGGCAAAAGATGTCAACAAAAGGCTTGTGGTCGAAGAGGATTTAACTTTCAGTCAAATACTTATTTTTTCATAGCTATAGCAAAATGGTTAAATATCTTTTAATTATATGGGATACAAAATAAAGTACCTTTTGTAAAAAAAAAAAAGTAGTGAGCCCATAACTTTTAATACCTGCTGCAGGTGGTGATTGCCGAGCTGCCTCTTACTTTCATGTAGTAACAGAATTGGACTAAGTTTTTTACTTTGGTTTTCCCACTGGATGTGGATCCAGTTTTGATAACTGATTAATGAGTTTTTTTTTAAACAGTTATGCTGGAGTTAGATGTGCTTTTTTTTCCTGCTAACTCTTTCAGAGTAACTATCAGGGTAAAACTGGCAGAACCATTCAAAGTTAGCAATTTAATGGCTTTGACCGATTTATTCCCAGCCCACCGCAATTATCATGGGGCGGTTGGCCCTTCTGGACAACTGCCTCGTAAACCCTTACATGGGAACATCTGAGAAGGTTTACCCCAGTGCATCAATGGGGTACCTGCCAAATGTGGTGCTGGGGAACCAAAAAGTTATGGGCTAATATTTTCCTCTGTTATGACCAGGTGAAGAGGCCGCATTTTCCCTCATTTGACTGCAACAGGTTTTTTTGTTTAAAAATGGGTACCTGCCAGTGCAGTGGGAGCGTAACTTTTTATGTATGAGATCATAAAAGCACCAATAGGATAGGCTTTCTTGAGCTTAACAAAGGGGTTAGCTTTATTATACTTGAAGCGATCTAATAAAATAATAGAATACGCACCGACTTCCGCACACACCCATACATGGCTCAAAGTTTACCAGATAGGCTGGAGAAAGGAGGAGGCAGGAGGGACTCTTATTTGGTTCTTATCCTTAAACAATTCTGCAGAAAAAACATGCTTGAGGGTAGCTTGTCTATGGCCTTCCTCTCCACCAGTCGGGGGATGTAAAAAGAAGAAATTGTTGTGTATTCCAAAGGTCACTTGATTCGTGCATAGGTGTGGAGTAGGCCATTCAGCTCATCGAATGCGATCTGACATTCAAAACAATTGTGGCTGATCATCCAATTCAATGCCTTTTCCCCCAGGCTAGCTCCATATCGCTTTATAGCATTGGTATTTAGAAATGTGTCAATCCCTGCTTTAAATATGCCCCCTCGGAGATAGAGAATTTAAAAGATGCTCAAAACAAATTTCTGAGAAAAATTGTAATGTCTTGGTGCCAACCTAGCCAGGTCCCATTGTCTAAGCATACGTCTTTATGGCACACGTTTGAGTACCTCGGGTGATTGCCTGAGGTGCTTTGCTAATTAGACAAGAGATACGAGTCCTTCATGCTCTCCTGAAGTCATATTCTTTGGGTTTTGCAGAAAGACTGACTCCAATGATTTGAAATGTGGAACATATAGTAAAGCAAATTGGCGTTGGCCACCTTGGGCTGAGGGTTCAAAATGTTTTTTAAAAGTCTGTGGCTCTGCATCAAAGGCAATCGTAGAATCCCTATAATGCAGTGATATACCTTCAATAAGCACACGACGAGTGATGAATGTAACGGAGGCTTTAATACACCAAACAGCAAGCCTCCTGGCCTTTGACCCAAACTGGGTCGGAGGCGGAGATTAGCCACCTTTATACATGACCCTGAGGGGAGGAGCCACAGGCGGAGCCAGCCTGGGCAAGCCCAGGCATGTACAGTACAACGCAATGCAATACAATGCAACCCCTGTTTAAAAAAGAGTCCAGCGGGGGTGAAGTGGTCTTAAAGGTCAAGTCTGTCGGGGGCCTTGACCTTCCACCGTGATCGCCTTTGTCCCGGCTGTGGTGTGGGCACTGGCGTCGAGACCTGCGTGTCCGAGAGCGTGTTGTCTTCTTCACCCAGATGTTGAGTTGGTGAAGGGGGGTGTGGTGTATGGGCGGAGGTGGGGGTGATTGTCGCCGGTGGGCCTGCGGGTGCTAGTTCGTGAAGTAAGTGGGCAGGGGCGGGGGAAGACTATGTAGGGTCGGGGGTGGTGGTTGCTGGGGAACCTGCAGGTGCCAAATCCCAAAGGGAGACTGTGTCCTGTTGCCCGTCCTGATGTGCCACGTGGGCATATTGTGGATTGCATGGAGGAGCAGGACCTTCTCGACGAGGGGGTCGGTTTTATGGCTCCTCTCATGCTTCCGGAGAAGGACAGGCCCGAAGACTGTCAGCCAGGATGGGAGCGAGACCCCGGAGGTGGATCTACGTATCTGGGTGTATGAATCTGTCTGTGCTCCCGGAGTCGAAAAGGCAGGCCGTCTCGTGCCCGTTGATCCGGATGGTCATCGTAGACTTCACGAGGTGGTGCGGCCGGGACTGATCGAACGTGATGGAGGCGAGCTTCGGAAGGCGGTTGGTTGGCCGGTCGGAGGTAGCGGCGGCCAGCGTACGGTCGGGTGAGCTGGGCTCCTGGGAGGCTGCGGGGTGGTCCCAAGGTGGCGGCCCCCACGAGTCGCGTGTGGTGGGTGGCAGCGGTGATGGCATCCAAGATAGTGGCCCCATGGGTCGTGCGTGGTGAGAGGCAGCGGCGATGGCTTCCAAGATGGCAGCCCCCTTGGGTAGCGCGTGGCGGTTGGAGGATGCGTTAAAGATGGCGGCCCCCATGGGTCGCACGTGGCGACCAAAATTGAAGATGGGCTGAGAGTCAGTTTGATGCCTGTAGTTCTCAGTGACACCGTGTCTCTCCTATTCTCTCTGGCAGGGGTGTGGGGTGAGGGGAGTTTGGGGCTTGGGACACGTCCAGAATAACCTCCGATCGTCCCGGCTCATTTCCCCTTTTTGAACTTGCTGCCGGTTTTCGCTTTCTTCTTGGCTGACCCTTTGGGCTCAGGTTCCTTGCACTTGGCAGAAGTTAGTGTGACCTTGAAGAAATCGTCCAGCCGCCCCTGGGTGCTGGCCTGTCGGCCCCTCAGCAGCTTCTTGGCCCCTTTTCTGATGCGTTCCTCACTGAACGGCTTCTCTGTGCACATGAACCTCACCAGCTCCTCCTCGTCCGCTTCCAACCACTTCAGATCCACCGAGTCAGTATCAACTACCTCAGGCTCCAGGAAGAGCTGGCGGGCCTCCTTATAGAGCCAGTCCTCCGGGATCGGGTACTTGCTGCTGTCGATGTTTTTGACAATCTCCTCGATGTTCTTGTGCTGTCTGATGAGCTCAATAGCTCGTTTCGGTCCAATCCCACAGATACTCTCACAGTAATCACTGCCCAGCAGAATGCACAGGTCAACAAACCGGTCATGTGTCAGTCCTGACTGCTGCAGAGCCTTGCTCAGGTGGAACTCCTGAATGGGCAACTTTTTGGCCTCACTGGCGGTCATATGCCTGAGCAGGATGGAGGTGCGAAGGTTAGAGCGTCCATGTCCTCCGTGGCTGCTCCGTAGACCTTGCCGGCTTTCACCAAAGCCGCACAACTGGCTTCTGCTTCACAGGGAGCCTCGATATATGGGATTCCCATAAGCTCCAGCAGCCGCTTGCACTCGTCGTTGTGCTGTTTGGTGACCTTGACCAACCTCTTGTTGAACTTCTCGATGTTTTCCACGTCGCCTGTCTCCTGAGCCTCCGCCAGCTGTTTCTCTGCTTCAGCCCATCGTTCACTCCTCTTGGTGAGCTCTCCGGATTTCAATTGAGGTGGTTTCCCATCGAAGACGTAGACCGGCTTAATTCCGTTCTCGATCATCCGGATGGTCCGATAAAACATTCCCGTCAGGTAGCTCGTTGTCTCGCCCTCCTCATTCTGCAGTACGTTCCCATCCTGTCTCACCGCGATCAGGAACTGGTAGGTGCTCATTGACGCATCAATGGCGATTTTGCAGCCCAGGTCCTCCAGGCCAAGCAATCAATCTCTGAGCGCCAATCCCCGGTCCTCCGGGCCAAGCAATCCAAATACCACATGCAGAAGGAGGCCATTCGGCCCATCACGCCTGCACCGACCCTCTGAAAAACCACCCCACCCTATCCCCGCAACCCAACCCAACGTTTTGGCGTGACCAATCCACCTAACCTGTACAACTTTGAACTGTGGGAAGAAACCGGAGCACTCGAAGGAAACCTATGCAGACATTGGGAGAATGTACAACCTGCATGCAGTCACCTAAGGTCGGAATCGAACCTGGTCCCTGCTGCTGTGAAGCAGCAGTGCTAACCACTGTGCTACCATGCCACTGTGATCTCGTGGATTTCAATTTTTGTGCTATTTTTCTTGCTTTAAAACAACTGTGAAGTGTTATTGGACAGCTTTACTGAAATAAGGTGCAATTGGATTTTTTTTTGCCCTAAATTTAGAGTACCCAATTCATTTTTTCCAATAAAGGGGCAATTTAGCGTGGCCAATCCACCTACCCAGCACATCTTTGGGTTGTGGGGGCGAAACACTGGGAGAATGCAAACTCCACACAGTGACCCAGAGCCGGGATCGAACCTGGGACGTCGGCGCCGTGAGGCAGCAGGGCTAACCCACTGTGCCACCGTGCTGCCCTGCAACTGGATTCTTAATGGTGTGCCAGGTCATGAATGCTAAAGAAAGTCTGGTCCTTAAAAAATGTAATTTTATATTTGTGAAATATCAAATTTCTCAATTGTAGAGAGCAATTACACACTTTTAAAAAAAAGTTTGATATTTCATGTTTATGTCCCAATTTTTAAAAGGTGAGTGATGAAAATGCTTGTTATTTCCTGATTTGAAGACTATTGGAATTCTTCAGTGTATTTCACTTCTTGATGACATCATTGTTGCTGGATGCCAGAATGCAACTAACCTCTGGAAAGTTGGCAATCCACATCACTAGGAAAAACTAGAAGCAGAGGACACAATCTCAGACTAAAGGGACGATCCTTTAAAACTGAGATGAGGAGGAATTCAGCCAGAGGGTGATGAATCTGTGGACCTCTGCCTCAAAAGGCTGTGGAGGCTAAATCACCGAGTGTCTTTAAGACCGAGATAGATAGGTTCTTGATCAAATAGGGGATCAGGGGTTATGGGGAGAAGGCAGGAGAATGGGGATGAGCAAAATATCAGCCATGATTGAAAGGTGGAGCAGACTCGATGGGCCAAGTGGCCTAACTCTGCTCTTGTGTCTTATGGTCTTATCACAGCACTTGCTGGATCTTCTTGTGCAGTTTTTTGCGCTAGCAGTCATCAGCAAGTGGCTCACTTCACTGACAGCAAAATCTGGACCAATAACATTTGCAAACAGTGGGTAAATGCCAGAAGAGCAAATATCACATGATCTATCCAAGCATGGTTGGCAAACCTACTACTTACAATTTTTGAAGGTGGAGTCATTTGAGCTCCAGCTGATGCCAGTAAATCCAATATAACTGTAATATAATGGACCGTGGTGTTTACTTCATAACCATGTCTGGAAATGTTTGTTTTCCTTCATCCAGTAGCATACGGATTTAAATTTATACTGAGTCTTGGCATGGCTTTTTAAGAGTGTCAAAATCTCACCCATAGTAAACTGCCTCATGGCTATTTCTGAAATGTTCTTGCTTCTGGAGTATGTTTCTTTGCGATCTCAGTGTCTCATTTTTTTACCCTGGTCATAGTATGGAGTTTTGTCCATTTGGAAGCTAGGTTATTTTTGTGGAACATTA
The DNA here is from genome assembly GCF_047496885.1 of Scyliorhinus torazame. NCBI lineage: Eukaryota > Metazoa > Chordata > Chondrichthyes > Carcharhiniformes > Scyliorhinidae > Scyliorhinus > Scyliorhinus torazame. Next base: position 31,238,682 of record NC_092724.1, read on the forward strand.
CCTGTGTGTCCAATTTGCTCTAATGGAATGCGGCAGCTCGATGTGCCACATCCCACTTAGAAATTCAAAATTCCAGTTAAAAGCTGAAACGATGACACAGCAAGATTCTCCTCTTTAAGACTTTTAATGTAGCAAAATAATTGAAGCACTAGTGACTGACACACTGGGCGAAATTCTCCCCCAACGGCGCGATGTCCGCCGACTGGCGCCCAAAATGGCGCCAATCAGACGGGCATCGCGCCGCCCCAAAGGTGCGGAATGCTCCTCATCTTTGGGGGCCGAGCCCCAACATTGAGGGGCTAGGCTGGCGCCGGAGGGATTTCCGCCCCGCCAGCTGGCGGAAACTGCCTTTGTTGCCCCGCCAGCTGGCGCGGAAATGACATCTCCGGACGGCGCATGCGTGGGAGCGTCAGCAGCCGCTGACAGTTTCCCACGCATGCGCAGTGGGGAGAGTCACTTCCGCCTCCGCCATGGTGGAGGCCGTTGCGGAGGCGGAAGGGAAAGAGTGCCCCCACGGCACAGGCCAGGCCACCATGGGGGCACCCCCCGGGGTCAGATCGCCCTGCGCCCCCCCCCCCCCCCCCCCCGGAGCCCGCCCACGCCGCCTTGTCCCGCCGGTAAATACCTACTTTAATTTACGCCGGCGGGACAGGCAATTTCTTGGCGGGACGTCGGCCCATACGGGCCGGAGATTTGAGCGGGGGGGCCCACCAACCGGCGCAGCCCGATTCCCGCCCCCGCCGAATATCCGGTACCGGAGACTTCGGCGGGGGCGGGATTCACGGCGGCCAACGGCCATTCTCCGACCCGGCGGGGGGGGGTCGGAGAATGTCGCCCATTTTCTTTGTCAGCAGCTTGTATTTTAAACTACAAAATCAACTTTTTAATTTAGCTCCCAAGGGCTTACTTTGATCTTTTCCTTTCCCAACTTCTTACTCCAGAACTGTGATTCATAATGAGTTTTCGTGGAGCCCTCCTTTTAATACAAGCTCGGTGAATCTTCCAGCTTTGCTTTAACTCGTCATTAATTTGGTCTTTCCAATCCAGCACGAGCTTCCACCCACATGTGTGGTAAACCGTAGAGACTTTTGGCCTCTAACTGCTGTCTATCCCATACCTTGGCAAACTGACATCTGTATATTTTCAGGTATATCGTAGAAATCTTTCTTCAAAGTCCATGCGGATCACATGGGCACTACATTCAGGTAGAGTTGCTGATTCGCTATCCTTGACACTTCAATGTTCTCTCCTCTTGAAAGTAAATTGACAGATTAAAGTACTTCTGTTTGAAAACTGATAACCTTTTTTGGAATTTAGAGACTCCTACTCTATCGCTATTAGCACAGGCTGCTGTCAGTGTTTCCAAGTGTATACACCTTGTACCACCTTCCCTGTGGTCCCTTTAATCTATCAATCAAACCACCTGGGTTTTTTGTTAGGCAGACACCGGCCACATAACCCGCTTCATTTTACTATAAATTAAAGACAGTGTCTCCAATGTTAGTACCCTTCTGGGGTAAGGGAAGGGGGCATGTCCCAAATCGATCCCAGTGGGATCGGACACCGTGCCGTTGGCATAACACCTGCAGTCTGGCCAGCTGAGTCAAAGGAGTCCAAGCAACTTACACTGCTAAATGTATGTTGTATTCCAGAGCTAGGTATGCTAATGTATAGGCTCTAATTTTCTTTCCATCACGTGGCTGACCAAGGATCTCCCCCACTCTACTGCCTAGTGTATGTTGGAAGAATTTACAAGTTGATACTTGACCTGTTTGGCCACGTTATGAACACTCCTACCTTGCTAAGTCCTGGGGTGCAAATTAATCCAGGAGTTCCTGGCTCAGAGGCAAAGCCATTATCCTCTGTGCCTCAAGAGGACCATCTGATAATCCAGAACAATCTTTAAACCTCAATGTTGAGTAGGCCAGGAATGGCAAAATAGCATTGTTGTCCTTGGAAGATGGGCAGATAGCTCAGCCTGCTTGGTGCTTAGAACAGAAACTGTGCCGCCATTTTGCAACAGCTGCATTTATGTTTCTTTGTTGTATTAGGCACCCAGGAAATTCCCCTCTGTGTTTTGCTGTCTGTAGCACCAATGCTTGAGTGAGTTACGTTTCCTCTGGTGAACTTGCCATCAGAAGCAATTTTGCTAAGTAAGCAATATTTAAGTACTTACATTGATTTCAGCCAATGACCAAAAAGGTTAAAATGACATTGAGGACCTACCCTCCCCCATGACCTTGGTACCTAATGGAGGACAGACACAGCAGAGGTGGTGGCACGGTGGTATGCAGTCGGGAGGGAGTTACCCTGGGAGTCTTTTTTTAAATTTAGAGTATCCAATTATTCTTTTTCCAATTAAGGGCCGATTTAGCATAGCCAATCCATGTAACCTGCACATCTTTGAGTTGTTTGGGGGGGGGGGGGGAGAGAGAGAAGAGGGAAGAGGAGGAGGAGGAAAGAGAGACCCACGTAGGCACAAGGAGAATGTGCAACTCCGTACGGACAGTGACCCAGGGCCGTGATTGAACCCGGGTCTCAGCGCTGTGAACCACTGTGCTAACCACTGCACCACCGTGCTGCCCTATGGGAGTCCTCAACATCGACTCTGGACCCCATGAAGTCCAATGGCCTCAGGTGAAACATGAGCAAGGCAATCCCCTGCTGATTACCACGTACCGTCCACCACCAGCTGATCAATCAATGCTCCTTCATGTTGAACATCACTTGGAGGAAGCATTGAGGATGGCAAGGGCACAGACTGTCTGGGTAGGGGACTTCAAGTCCATCGCCAAGAGTTGCTCGATAACACCACTATTGACTGAGTCCTAAAGGATATAACCACTAGACTAGGTCTGCGGCAGGTGGTGAGGGAACCAACAAAAGGGAAAAAGATACCTCGGCAACCTACCTGCAATGAATGCATCTGTCCATGACAGTATTGGTAGGATTAACCATCGCACAGTCCTTCTGGAGACTAAATTCCGTCTTCACATTGGGGATACCCTCAATCATGTGTGGCACTACTATCGTTCTAAATGGGGTAGATTCCAAACCGATCTAGCAACTCGAAACTGGGCTTTCATGAGGCGTTGTGGCCCATCAGCAGCAGAATTGTACTCGACCACAATCTGTAACTTCATGGCCCCGCATATCTCCCACGCTACCAAGCCAATGGATAACCCTGCATTCAAGAGAGAATGCCAGCAGCAACACCAGGCATGTGGAAAAATGAGATGTCAACCTGGTGACTCTATAAACCGAGGAGTAAGGACTATTTGCATGCCAAAGAACATGAGCAGCAAGTGATAGACAGAACTAAGTGATCGCTCAACCAACAGATCAGACCTAAGCTGCGCCGCATCCAGTAGTGAATGGTGATGGACAATTAAACAACTCACTAGAGGAAGAGGCTCCACAAATATCCCCACCCTCAATGATGGAGGAGCCCAGAACATCATGTGCAAAAGACGAGGCTGATGCATTTGCAATAATCTTCAGCTAGAAGTACCGAGTGGATGATCCATCTCGGTTTCCTCCAGAGGTCCTCAGCCTCACAGATGACAGTCTTCAGCCAATTCGATTCACCCCACGCAATATCAAGAAATGGCTGAAGGCACTGGGTGCAAAGGCTATGGGCCCTGACAATATTTGTTAGTAGTCCTGAAAACTGCTCCAGATGCGCCCCTAGACGAACTGTTCCAGTACAGCTACAACAGCGTCATCTACCCAGCAACGGGGAATCTTTCCCAACTATGTCCTGTACACGAGCACAATAAATCCAACCCGGCCAATTACCGCATTATCCATCTACTCTCAATCATAGTAAAGTGGTGGAAGGGGTCATCAACAGGGCGATCAAGCAGAACTTACTGCTTACTGATGCTCAATTTGAGTTCTGCTAGGGTCACTCAGCTCTTTATCTCATTACAGCCTTGTTCAAACATAGACAAAAGAGCTGAACTCCAGAGGTGAGGTGAGAGTGACTGCTCTTGACATCAAGGCAGCATTTGACCGATATGGCATCAAGGAGCCCTAGCAAAAGTCAGAGAATCAGGGGGAAATTTCTCCATTAGTTGGAGTCACACCTAGCACATAGGAAGATGGTTGTGTTTGTTGGAGATCAGTCATCTCAAGTCTCGGGACATCACTGCAGGAGTTGCTCAAGATAGTTGGACCTAGGACACTGTCCACAGCTGCTTGATCAATGGCCTTCTTTCTAACATGAGGTCAAATGTGGGGATGTTTGCTGATGATTACACAACGTTCAGCACCATTCACGACTCCTCAGCCACTGAAGAAATCTATGTGCAAATGCAGCAAGACCTGGACCTGACAAAGTGGCAAGTAACACCCGTATCACTTAAGCGATAAGCAATGACCATCTCCAATAAGAGAGAATCAAAACCTTCACCCCATGTTACCATCATTGAATCTCCCACTAGCCATATAATTTCTCTGGCTACAAGAGCAAATCAGAGGCTAGGAATCCTCTCACCACTTGACTCCCAAAGCCTGTCCACCATCTACAAGGCATAAGTCAGGAATGTGATGGAATATTCCCCACTTGCCTGGATGAGAGCAGCTCCATCAACACAAAAGCTCAAAACCATCCAGGACAAAGCCCATTTAATTGGCATCCTTTCCACAAACATTCATTCCCTCCAGTAACAGCAGTGTGTACCATCTGCAAGATGCACTGCAGGAACAGCTAAAGCACCTTCAGCGGCACCTGCAGCGGTTCAGGAAGGCAGCTCACCACCACCTTCTCAATTGTAATTAGGGATTGGCAATAAATGCTGGCTCAACCAGCAATGCCCACGTCCCATAAAAATAATTTTTTAAAAAGGTCTAGGTATAACAACTTTTATAGTGCCTTTAACATAGTTAAACATCCCAAGGGCAGGAGCATTATGAACTAAAACATGACACTGAACCACGCAAGGAGATATTTGGGCAGATCATAAGATCACATAATTGTTACGGTGCAGAAGGAAGCCATATGGCCCATTGTGCATGCACCAGCTCTCCAAACAAGCATCATGATTTAGTGCCATTCCCCTACATTTTCCACATGCCCCTGCACATTGTTTCTATTCAAGCAATCATCTAATGTCCTGATTGATCCTGCTTCTACCACACTTCCAGGCAGTGCATTCCAGACCCAAACCACTCGTGTTAAAACGTTTTCTTTTCTCACTTCTTTTGCAAATCACTTTAAATCTGTGCCCTCTCATTTGTGATCCTTTTACAAGCAGGAAGAGTTTCTCCCTATATACTCTGTCCAACCCACTCAGGATTGTGAACATGGAATCATAGAACCCAGACAATACAGAAGGAGATGATTCAGCCCATCGAGTCTGCACCGACCATCTGATGAGCCTCCTACTTAGGTCCATCCTATCCCCATAACCTGACCAAACCTTTTGGACAATAAGGGGCAATTTATTATGGCCAATCCACCTAATCTTCACATTTTTGGACATCCCTGTGAAATCTCCTCTTAGTCACCTTCTCTCCAAGGAGAACAGTCCCAACTTCTCCAATCTATCCTCCTAATTGAAATTTCTCATCCCTGGATCCATTCTTGTCAACCTCTTCCGCACTCGCTCCAATACGTTCACATCATTCCAATGTATGGTGCCAGAGCTTGGGACCGAGACAGCTAAAGGTGCGGCCACCAATTGTGGATCAGTTAAAATTGGAGATGCATTAGAGGAGCAAAGGTTGAGGATTATGGGACTCGAGGAGATTAGAGATGGGGATGGAGAGGCCATGGAAAAATTTGAAAATGGGGGTGAGTATTTTAAAATCAAGTGAATGCTTGATTGGCAACCAATGTAGGTAAGTGAGCACAGGAGTGATGGGGAACAGGAACTTGCTTCAGATGACAGCACATTTTTCTTACAAGTGGGTATACTCAGAGGCCAGGTCCACAGCTTTTGCATTTTAATGTTTGAAGAGAGTCAAGTCCAGAGCTAATGACATTTAATGAGGGTTTCAGCAGCAGAGGTGAGTGAAGTTGGACCATGTTATGGTGGTGGAAATAGGCAGTATTCATGTGGAGGGAATTGGGTCAGGAGCTCACCTTGAATTTGACACCAAGTTTGCAAACGTACTGGCTTAATCTCAAGACTGTTGTCAGGGAGAGGGATGGAGTTAGTAGGTAGGGAAGTGTCAGTGACGGGATATTAGCTAGGGAATGGAGTTTACAGCAGGGGCCACAAGCAATGACTTCAGTCTTCCTAATATTCAATTGAGACAATTCTGCCCATCTGGTGCTAGATGACAGACGAGCAGATTAATAATTTTAGCATGAGTTGGAGTTGAGAGAACTGGTGGTGAGGTTGCACATGTGAAAACTAATGCAATGCTATCCGGTGATGTTGAGGGGTAACATGTGGATGCAAAATAGGAGGGGCTAAGAATTGATACTTGGAACACACCAGAGATTGCAGTGCAGGAGCAGGAAGAGGAATCATTGCAAGTGATTCTCTAGAATTGCTGAGTGCAGCCCCAGCTGGGTGATAGTGGAAAGGCGTTGGAGGGAGATGATGTGGTCAACCATATCAAAGGCTGTAGAAAGGTCGAGAAGGATGTGAAGAGAAAGTGTTTACTTTTGTCACCATCACATAGGATGTCATTTGTAACTTTTAAAGAGCTGTTCCATTTCTGTGGCAGAGACTGGAATCTACTTGGAGGGATTCAAATGTGGAGTTCTGGGAAAGATTAGAACTGATTTGGGACGTGATAACATGTTGAAGGAATAAAAAAAAGTGCTGGTAAAACTTAGTAGTTCTGGCAGCATCTATGGAGAGGGAATTAGTTAACTGTTTCGAGTCCAATATGAAGAGCCACATTCGACTCAGCAATAACTCTGTTTCTCTCTCCACAAATACTACCAGGCCTACTTGGGTTTTTCCAGCACTTTGTGTTTTTTGTTCAGACCCCACCCACACATACACACACCAAGAATCTGCAGTATTTTGCTTTTGTGTTCAAGAAATTTTGAAAGAAGAGAGAATTTGGAGATGGTTTAGTAGTGGGTCATGGTTGGAGGGGGTGATGACAAATTTCTCAGAAGCAGGTATTAAAATAGAAGGGTCCTGTAGGAAATGGTGTGCAGTGATGAGGGAAGAACAAGTTACCGCTCTAGGTTAATTAGCAACTGACACTATGCCTATCTCTATTCACGTGAATCACCCTTGTTGCTCTGGCACTGGAGGATTGCTAACTTCTGCAGAAACCCACAGGAGAACATTTCAGATGAAAAAAATATTTCTTCAGTGATGAGGTTATTCGAGCAGTTGCATAATTAACTTCAGGTTGTTCCTTACTGTAAGATTGAAAGAAAATGGATAGTGTGTAGTGTACTAATCAACAGGCATTGTACATAATGGGTAAGTTAAATGTGCTTCAAATTTTTTCTAACCAAGGATCTCCAGTAATAACTACTTTTAGGGTTTTGATAGTTTCTGTAAACCAGTTTCAACCAGAATTAGCAGCCTATGTGTCACTGATTCCTGGTAAAAATGACCCACTCCAAATTTCTTTAATGTGTTAATATCACTATCCAGTGACTCATTGTGCATGTGGTTGTTGTGACAGCCCAGATATTTATTTTCTCTCTCTCGCGCGCGCGTGCGCTCTCTCTCTCTCTCTGTCTCTCTCAATCTCTCTGTTTCTTAGCAAGTTAACTGTTGCATCTCCACAGAAGTCACTGGGTGTGCACCATCCAGTTCCTCGTGACCTAAAAACCCTGACCTGAGTGTAGGTGGGAGTGGAGTAGCCTTCGTGTGTACCTTCAATAAACCAGTATTTTGTATCCTACCATTCATTCTGCATGATCTCTCTGTTTGGATTCTACATTAACGCTAGCACTGCAGATAATTGTGAGATATACCCTTTGAAGCTCTACTTTATTGTATTTTTTTTTTAAGTAAAAGCTGTTCGAGTGAAACATTTGTAGGAGCCCACATGCTCATTAGGACGTAGTTTTAGTATGGGTTTTGCATACCAGACTGTTAATATTGTGGGTTTGCTTGACTGTTTCATTTTCTCATCCTAGATAGCACTTTAACAAAAAAAAAAATCGAAGTTGAAGATAATACTTTTTTTTTAAAAAGCAAAGTTGATATTCTGAACCTTTTGGCATTACTGAAGAGATTTATTGTCAAACGTTAAATCCAGTGGTGAAATGTTTTGATCAACAATTATGCACTTCCAAGCCTAAACATTTAGATAATCTTTATTGTCACAGGTGGGCTTATATTAACACTGCAATGAAGCTACTGTGCAAAGCCCCTAGTTGCCACCTTCCGGCGACTGTTTGGGTGCACAGGGAGAATTCAGAATATCCAATTCACCTAACAGCATGTCTTGTGGGAAGAAACCGGAGCACCTGGAGGAAACCTACGCAGACACTGGGAGAAAGTGCAGACTCCACACAGACAGTGACCCAAGCCGGGGATCGAACCTGGGACCCTGGAGCTGTGAAGCAACCGTGCTAACCACTGTGCTACCCTACCGCCATACAGCAGTGAGGTGTTAAAATATGCCTGCAGAAACTTGAAAGATTTGAATCCACGTTTCTGATCTCTTCCTTTTTCTTTCTCTTTCTCTCTCTTTCATTTTCTCTCCCTCCCTCCCTCCCTCCCTCCCTCCCTCCCTCTCCCTCCCTCTCTCTCTCTCTCTCTCTCTCTCTCTCTCTCTCTCTCTCTCTCTCTCTCTCTCTCTCTCTCTCTCTCTCTCTCTCTCTCTCTCTCTCTCTCTCTCTCTCTCTCTCTCTCCCACCCTCCCTCCCTCTCTCTCTCCATTGTAAACCACTAAGCGTTTGAAAGAGGACAGACAACCCCTATGAAAGTGTGTAGTATTCTTGGCTAACCCTACTGTTTTCATTCTCTTCCCATTTTCTTTTGTAAAGAGCATTTGCTCTCCATTTCATTTATTTGTTGGTAGTTTGTCTATGGGACAGCTACAATTTTCCAAAAGGTACTTTGCCAACTTTTGATCAACTGTGACACAGGAATTACGTTTCATGCTTTTGTAGCCCACACTTCACGGACCGTTCATTTTCCTGATTTGGATGCCGCACAATCCATTTATTGTCCTTCAGTATGACATTGCAATGCCTTGGCATCCTTGGGAACTTACTGTCTTCTGTAGTGTCAGATCACATTTATCTGTACTTAATATAAGTGATTACTTATTTTCAGAGCCTCTGTATATTTTCTTGCAGTATTTTGGTTTCACATGAGAATCCTGCTTCATTAATATTTGTTTTAACCTGTAGGTTTGGATGAAAGAACAGGCCCTGGCCCATGGGCAGGAGGCACACACGGCAGTAGTCCATCAACATATGAGCAAGCAAGGGTAAGAATGGTCAGTTCTCCCTTTTTCTTCCTAAATTACTTTCTTCAGCCTTCATTGATTTGAATAAATACCCAGGTTTCCTTTGTCTTTCCCACTTCCTCTAAAAGGTTGAGCAGGGTAAATTACTTATATTCTACAAAATGTTCCTTGTATGTTGACCAAATTCTAGTCACTAAGACACTTTTAGGATATGTTTTACACTGCAATGATGGCATGTGAACAGAATTGTTTAATTTCATCCTGCTGCTGAATTTACTATTGTAGTGCAGGAGTGGCGGCCCAACTCAGCATAACAGAATGAGTCTTCAAGCCTCAAACTACTGGTAAACAATACAGCGAGTTAAAGGGCAGCGCAGTGGATGGCACTACTGTCTCACGGCACCGAGGTCCCAGGTTTGATCCCGTTCTGGGTCACTGTCGTGTGGAGTTTGCACAATCTCCCCATGTTTGCGTGGGTTTCGCCCCCGCACCCAAAAGATGTGCAGGGTAGGTGGATTTGTTACGCTAAATTGCTCCTTAATTGGAAAAAATGAATTGGGTACTCTAAATTTGTAAAAAAAAAACAATACAGGGAGTTCACACTGAAGCTACCGTTGCAATGTAATAATTCACAGTCAGCTCTGGTAATTCTCAACTTTCGAAATGTTTTGCTGGTAAATTAGGTTCTTGACAAGTTTGAACAAGTAGCTTTCTTAAAATCTATTGTTTAAAATTTTTTTTAAAAAAAGTTTCAGCACACTGGGCATTTATTGACCTGGTTCTCAATCAAGCCCACAGGTAGACTCTGGCTCCAACTGGCAGGAATCCATGCTGATTATTTATTATTGCCATTATCATAGAATTCCTACAGTATAAACCCCCCCCCCCCCCCCGCCTGGAATTGAGCCCAGGTACCTGGTGCTGGGAGACAACAGTGTTACCCATTGTATCACCCTTGGTAAACCAAAGGTTCTTACTCATTTTATGGGGCTTATGGAAAGTCTGTTCTACTTGCTATTGAAGAAGGCTTCAGTTTTCTTTGTTTACTTCGCACATCCTTTTTGGAAAATCTGGACTCTACCTTCCTTTTCTTTCTTTAAATACTGGGCAAGGCTAACTAGATAGAATGTAGAGAGTGACAATGGATATCTGTAAAGCTAGTGGCATGACCTGTGTATCAGCCTATTTTGTACACACTGGATTTATTTATTGTCACGTGTACCGAGGTACAGTGAAAAAGTAGTTTTCTGCGAGCAGCTCAAACAGATCATTTAGTACATGAAAAGAAAATTTAATAATAGGGCAACACCAGGTACACAATAAAATACATAGACACTGACATTGGGTGAAGCATACAGGAGTGTAGTATTAATCAGCTCAGTCCAGAAGAGGGTCGTTTAGGAGTCTGGTAACAGCGGGAAGAAGCCGTTTTTGAGTCTGTTCATGCGTGTTCTCCGACTTTTGTATCTCCTGCCCGATGGAAGAAGTTGGAAGAGTGAGTAAGCTGAGTGGGAGAGGTTTTTGATGATGCCCGTTTTCCCAAGGCAGCGGGAGTTGTAGATAGTCATTGGATGGGAGGCGGGTTTGTGTGATGGACTGGGCAGTGTTCACGCCTCTCTGATGTTTTTTGCGGTTTTGGGCCGAGCAGTTGACATACCAGGCTGTGATGCAGCCAGATAGGATGCTTTCTATGGTGCATCTATAAAAGTTGGTAAGAGTCAGTGTGGACATGCTGACTTTCCTTCTTGAGTCAATGACTAGCTCTTTAATTTTGCTGGCATTGAGGGAGGGATTGTTGTCGTTACGCCACTCCACTAGTTCTCTATCTCCCACTGTATTCTGACTCGTTGTTGTTTGAGATCCGGCCCACTATGGTCGTGTCGCCAGCAAAGTTGTAGATGGAGTTGGAACCAAATTTTGCCATCCAGTTGTGTGTGGATAGCTAGTATAATAGGGGGCGAAGTACTCAGCCTTGCAAGGCCCTGGTATTGAGGGATGTCGTGGAAGAGGTGTTGTTGTTTATGAGGAGGTGTTGTTTAACATGCATTCCTGGCTGACTCAAATGAAGTATGTAGTACTTGCTCACTAAGTTTGCTTTTCTAATTTACCCAATTGGACCTTACTTAAAGAGCCCAGACTTCAGTGTTGCCACTTTTTATTTTTTTAGGCCTTGCAACTAAATCTAATCTGACCCTGCTCATTGTCCACCTATAAACACATGCAGTCTCTAACAGGTGTCATCGGAAAGTAATTAGAACTAGGATTCCACTGTTTAATTCCACCCTCAGCTGAGCAATGTTGAGGGAAACTGTTTGACCTCTGCCATGATCACCTTACTCACCATGCCACCAATTGACCCTTTGTTCATCTAATTTGATCTAACTTTGTTAACATTGCCGTTACCACTGAATCATTTGGTACACAATAATTTTTTTAATGAAGCAAGGAAGGTTAAAATCTAGCAGGATCCCAGTTCTTAAATTTTGAGTATATAATCACTGATTTGTGTGGCATTTGATTCTGCCAGGATTGTGCATGTCTCTGATGCAAACCAGTGGCTGAACAGTCTGTTGACCCTCACTCTAAGCTCATTTATTGAGTGGTCACTTAAATGAGTTGCTGGAGAGTGATCAAAGCCCATGGAAGAAGATAATATTGTGCATGCTGGTAGCAGGTATCGAATAGAAGCAGAGACCATCATAAGACCAAGGAGCAGAATTAGGCCACTTGGCCCATCGAGTCTGCTCCGCCATTCAATCATGGCTGATATTTTTCTCATCCCTATTGTCCTGCCTTCTTCCCATATCCCCTGATCCTTTTATTGATTAAGAACCTATTTATCTCTGTCTTAAAGACACTCCGTCATTTGGCCTCCACAGCCTTCTGTGGCAAAGAGTTCCACAGATTCACCACCCACTGGCTGAAGAAATTCCTCCTCATCTCTGTTTTAAAGGATGGACCCTTCAGTCTGAGATTGTGCCCTCTGCTTCTAGCTTTTCCTACTAGTGGAAACATTCTCTCCACATTCACTCTATCCAGGCCTCGCAGTATCCTGTAAGTTTCAATAAGATTCCCCCTCATCCTTCTAAACTCCAACGAGTACAGATCCAGAGTCCTCAACCGTTCATCCAGGCATGTCCGTCAAATTTGAGGCATTTCTTGACTAACTTTGATGTGCGCAGTATTTTCTGTATATTGATTCACCATTAAACTAACCAGACACAACAAATCTGGTAATTATCAGTGTAAGTAACCGCTTAACAATAATTTATATCTGCCAATCAACCGTCTTATTGTTCCCTTACTGGGCAAGAAGTCTGGTGTCCCATTCCTTCAGGCTGTAAATTGTTTTCTTAAATTAAAATTTTTCAGGGCATCACGGTGGGGCGCAGTGGTTAGCACTGCGGCCTCAGCGCCGAGGTCCCAGGTTCGATCCCAGTTCTGGGTCACTGTCTGTGTGGAGTTTGCACATTCTCACCGTGTTTCTGTGGGGTTCACCCCCACAACCTAAAAGATGTGCATGGTAGGTGGATTGGCCATGCTAAATTGCCCTTAATTGGGGGGGAAAAAAAGAATTGAGCATTCTTTAAAAAAAAAAAAAAAAAAAATTTTAAATGTCATTTTTTTCTTTTCGTTCATCTTCTTTCCCCCTCTTTCTCTATCTCTAGTTTGACAGTGCATTAACCTACTCTAATTCATCCTCCTCCTTAGTCCTGCTCTGTTTATTTCTCAATCCTTAAATCACTTTGGTTGAGGACATACACTGTTTGAACCATTGTTCACCAGGATCCCAGAAGCCCTGTTGTACTCGCTGCACTGTTATCAGCCCGCACTTGCAATGAGCACAAGGAAGTACAATGGAAGGAGCCATGCTGGGAGATGTGACTCCTCCAGTTAAAGCTGGCCATATCGTTTGTCTCCCGTTGAGCTGCCTTCCATACCCAGGAAATCTTTAGCATTAAAATGTGGTGCAGCAGGATATTTTGTTTTATAATTACCAAATATGTTAATTAAATAGAGTCACGCATTTGATGTCCTGAATTGCTTCAATATATTACTTATTTACAAAAGGTGAGATTATTGCCTGGATTTATATTACAGGCAAAAGCTTAAAGTCTAATTTTTGTTTTACCACTGTACTAATCCAAGCAAATATTTGGATAGTTCACACCTGATTCAGATGTGAACCAGCTTCAAACTTGCTTGCCTTGAGCATTTCAAGTCAAGGTTTTAGTTTATATCTCCTCAAATCTTTACCAGAATTGTTTAAATTCATTGTCCTGAATACTAAATCTTAATACAAGTCAGTGCTGGGATTCTGGGCACAAGGTTTTCCTCCCCGGTGATGGTTTAAACGGTGTTGCATCTATAAATACTTGGTTGCCGTTTAGCTGCAAATCAGCAATGGGAAAATGCAACTTGTGTAGTGAAATGTTACTGTTGGTTGTTATTGGATAATAACTGATTTTATTCTTTGCTCGTATGCTAATGTTTTCTTTGCTTGTATGCTAATGTTTATTACTTTAAACCTTACTGGCTCTGCTATATGTCACCTAACTTTTCATTTTTTTAAAATAGGGCTATGGTGAAGGTTCCCACTATGGTGATCATGTATCCAACAGAGAGCTGTCATCACATGATGGCATTTCTTCTTCATCCTACATAAATCCTGGCCTTGTTGGTGAGTAGAAATGAATGATTTTTAATTGCTGAATCTTCTGGCAGGGTTAATCGCTCGGTATAGTTTTACTGAATTTGATTTTCCCTCAACTGTGAGCATTACAATTGGCATTCAGAATCAGGAAATTTTCCAGTAACTGCCCTTCTCAGTGGCATTTCCTCCCCCCACCCCACTCTTTCCCCCTTCAAATTATTTATGCCCTCTACCCTATGTTAGCATGCAGGAATTTGTAATGATCCTTGCTATGTAACCTGTTTGAATGCAGAATTTCTAATTGAGTGAAGTAGTATGTGTTCCATATATAAACAGTCATAGGTTTGCGAGTTTATTCCTTTAGCTGGGCCCAGTGCTATTTGGGCAGCCCAAGGGCTAAAGCCTCTACTAGATTTATTCTCTAATTTGGGTCACCTAGTAACTCTTCTGGTTATCTGCATTGATTTTATTAGTAAGTTTACCTGATTCAATCTGGAAGTGTTTAATATTATTATTGTAATTACTTGCAGTAGTTCTTTGTTTCAAAAATGGGCAGGTCTAAAACTGTAGGTTTGGCAATGGGGAATCTTTTGGTGATACATAGCTGAAGAATGTCAGTGACTTGTGGGATAATGGATGAATTTGAGGATGCACATCTTAGTGGATTCTCTAGGTTACAGAAAGACTTGGTGAATCTTTTGAGGCCAAGATTGATGGGGGTGTGGTTCTTAGCGTGGTCAATAAAAATCTACTGAATTGTGGCTGACTTAGTTTGTGAATTGTAGAAGAGAGCACCGGAGAACCACACCTGTAGGATGATAAAAATCTGGAATGGGTTTTGGGGGAGGAGGGCGTAGAGGTGATATTTCGGTGTGTTACTGATCGGATATGAACAAAAAAGCCTGAGCTCAAGATCCATAATTTGTCAGAGTTGTACGTCAGGTTAAACCTAAGGTGGTAACCTGGAAATGGATTAGATGAAGGACAGCACCATTTGGATATTTTCTGGAGTCAAAGAAAATGACTTCTGCCTTGATGTTCTCTAGCCATTACTTTATTCAAAATAATTTTGTCGAAACATGCTTAGCTTCTGTTTGAGGAGCTATTTTGGGATAAACCGCTGAGAAAGATGCTATTATTTTAGAGGTGAAATATTGGAGCTCATTCTTCGGTTTCTAAGACTTAATGGAACTGTCCAGATGGTCTGAACGCAGCAAGCATCCACCTCCCGAAGTTAGATCTACACTTTGTTCATCACAATCCAGTAAACTGTAACATATAGGACTGAAAAAAAATTGTCTTGCGTTCTTGTGTACAGAATGTTAATTGATTATAAATAGGTGAGTTGAGGTTTGGCAAAAGGGCTTTCTCTTTGAATTAGGCCCTGGCAAAGACCATTGCCTGCCATTGGAGGTGGTAGAAATACATATCTTTTGGAATCCAGGTCTAACACTCCTGCCAAGAAGTGGTTTTTTAAAAAAAAACATTGCTCTTGTCAATGGGAACTTTATGCTTGTACATTTTTGTAATAGTTATGAATAAGAGGTGACGACTGGAAGAGTTTATCTTGTAATCAAGAGATGAACATAAAGATTTCTGTTGGGATGACTCCCATTGTCTGGACCCAGGCGAATTCAAGTGCCAACCCTGTGTGACACTACATTACGAAAAGCAAACTATTCTGGCCATGAGCAGTCTCTATTGTCAAGAAAAAATAAATCAAATTTCAACTGTCGGCTTGATGTGATAGGACATGCCAAAGGCATACTGTCCTCTTTCTCGTATTAATATGAAAATGCATTCTAATTTAGGGAAGGGAAAGGAGTTTAGTTTCTCATGGAAAAGTTCCTCAGAGGTATATCCTTGCAATTTTCTACTTGAATTGGCTTCCATACCATAGTACATGAAGCATAACTAATGAAGCATCTCTGCTGACAGCCCTAAGCTGCTTTCTGCAGTAGTTATTTTGGCTCTGATCTGCTCTGAGAGATCCCTAGTGTTTTGTTGTATTTTGATCTTTTCCAGGTACATTTTTGAATCTCTTGCTTGCCTTTCTGCTTTATTACGAGCAGTGTTTTTTCCCCTCTGCGTGCCGTCTTAATTCCAATCTGCCCTGCGTTGGCAACTCCATTTCTGCTATCTCTGATAAAACTATTACCGATGTGCCCTGTGTTATCTGTTTTTCTATGATCCATTTTCCACAGTGCATTTAGTCTCACTTACTCCTGACTTGTCTGCTGCCTTTTCAGACCCTGTAGCTTTCTCTAATGAGCTTCTGTTCTGCTTTCCAACTCCTTTGAAACCTACAAATGCCGTCTGGGACTCTCTTTCCCGCTGAGTTTAACAGTGCTTTGGGATCAAATCCTCGCTTGCACCATGCAAACACTTGAGGGGCTTACTGAGAAGGCTATTTACTCCATACTGCTGCAGTAAATAATTTGAAACAATTAATACATTATTTGTTACTGGGCCACTTTTTTTTTTTTTGTTTAATTAAAACAAAACAGACTCCTGGGAGTACAATAGGTTGCAATTTAGGACAGGGTTAAAGGTAGAATCTTTTGAAACTGCTGTGTTCTCATGATCACATTTATTATTGTTGTACAGTTGTACTCGTTTAGTGGTGGTTGTGTATATTAAAAAGATCCTTGTAGATATGCAATAAGGAAGAAATATTGTAAAGTTTAGTTTATGATGGTGGTTTGAAGGTAGAGAATTGTGTATACACTGCCAGTTGTTTGTCAATGTCAATATTCGGGCTTTTTTATTTAAGAATGTGATATGCCCATTTGAATTTGGAAAAGCGCCATATAGTTCAATTGTTTTCCTGTATATGGGATAAGAGTAAAGGGCTGGTGATGCTGGTAAGAGCAATTTGAGATGATATGTACAGAAAGTCTTGCAAGAAAAGTTTGCTACAGCCATTGAACATACAATGTATGGAGCAGAGACTTTATAATATGAAAACCTAACCTATACCTGCTGTTTTGGCTACAATTTTAAATATTTCTATAGTAGTTTGTGATGTATTACCCAAATTCGTGAGAATTGCTGATTTGAAAATTGGCTTTGCAAGAGTTTTCAGAAGCTGGATGGAAGGATATTGAAGCCTATTTGAATTTTAAATTGCATGTAACTTCAAAATGAGGAATGTTATTTGAGTTGGGTACAGTTACATCACAGGGCCATCTGTTTGTCAAACTGACCAAGTCACTACCATGCTTTTAATCACTGCTGGTACTGGACTGTTAATCCTGAAATGTTTAATAAATAAATTGTAATGGAATTTTTCAATGCTTGATGGTTGCATGCATTCTGAAGATATAATTAATGACCCAAGCTATGCTTATTTTAACTTTTTCAGTTGAAGGTGAGGTTTTCGCATTAGCAGAAAAATGTTAAAATGGGGGAAAATGTTGTTCAATGGGCAAATTAGACTCAAAGTAGAACAGTATAATTTTGAAGTGTCATACAGTGAATACTAAAAGTGATAGAGATGCTAGTTTACTAAATGTTAGCTGACGACAACCGATAATTATATGGATGGGATTTTAAGTACTGTTAGTTGGAGTAGTGGTTCACTGAAGATTGTTGGATTAATTACAAAGGGAGAAAAAAATCCTTGTAAAAACAGGAGCAAACACTTTTTGTTAATGGTGTGAGTAGTTGGAGCCTAGGATCCTTTGCACGTTGGAGAGGTTTTTATCTGGAGTTTAGCTGCATGATTATGATTAGAGGCAAAGAACTTGCCGGCGACAATGTAAGATGTGTGAATGATGTTTGTCCTGTAGGATTTGCAGAGAGCAATTCGTGGGCATCCATGTGTGAATTCCCTGTGGATTAGGAAAACAGTACAGTGCCATGTGGCTGTTTTGCACCTGCTACCCTTGAGAGTGATTAATTTGTTATGCCAAGGGGAAGATTTTTTTATATTTAAAATAACTTGATTGTTTTAAATTTGCATTGTTAAAGGAAAATATTTTTGACCCCTCCTAGACAGGATTTTGTTTATATTTCAGTTTGTAATCTTAGGCTAGCATCTCTTAATGTATACAAAAGCAAGTGAAGAGGATTAGAGGCAAATTTTAAATGAAGTCTGCAAAATCTTCACTTTTTTTACAGGTCATATTTTAATTCTGTTTAGTTATTCTCCAACATTACTTTTGGCCAGTTGGAAAACAGATGATACATCTTCATGTTTAGCTGAAAATGTTAGAGTTTAAAGACGATGAAAATAAAATGCAGAAACTTTTTTTTAGTTAATTTCCCACAGAAACACCTGGATTTAAAAAATGACTTCTGATTATTATTATTATTTTTTTGATCACGGAACCCCATTGCCCTTGTTACCTTAAGCCTCCACTAATCCGGTGTTTTCCTGGTCTTCCTCCCAACTCCCTCTATAAACTTGAGTACATGTCAAACTCTACTGCCAATGAGAACTCTCACCGCGTCCCATTTTCCTATCACCTACATTGGCTTTGGTTCAGCAGTGCCTCAACATTTAAATTATTTTATTCAAACCACTCGATGGCTTCATCCCTCCCTAGCTGAGGCCATCTCCAGCTCCATAACCCGCCAGGAGCTCTGCATTCCTCCAATTCTGGCATTCACATTTTTTCCAACTGTCTATGCCCCAAATTCTGGCATTCTTTCCCTAAACTCTTTCACCCGTCTATATTCCTTTTAAGATGCTCATTGAAGCCTTACCTCTTTGATCATGCTTTTGGTCATCTGTCCTGATATCTCCTTGTGTCCAATTTTGTCTGAATGTTCCTATGGAGTTTTAATGCATTTTAAGGCACTAACTTCAAGTCCTTGTTGTAGAATGATATTTCCATGTGGCAAGAAAATATTTGGCTGGAATTATAAAAGTTAATAGAAATTTGGATCTTTGAGGAGTTACGGAGCAAGATAAATTAATTACATTTCAGACAAATTTCGGTTTCCGACAAATTTCAGTCCAAAAATGTGGAGGTTAGGTGGGGTTACGGGATAGGGTGGGGGAGTGGACCTCGGTAGGGTGCTCTTTTAGAGGGTCAGTGCAGACTAGATGGACCAAATGGCTGCCTTCTGCACTGTAGGAGTTCTGTGTTCTAACACTCGTTTGCTTTCCTTCTGTCTTGAGCACTCTCACTACTTTTGTCTGTCTCGCTCGCTCACTCTCACCTTTGTCTCGCACATCCTCTACCTATCACTTTGTTTCTCTGTCTTGTGCACTCTCTTTCTCTAGCTCACTTTATTTCTCTGTCTCACTCACTCTCCCTTCCTTTTTCTGTTACACTGTCTTTTCTGACTCCACCCTGGCCTGTATTTCTTTTTTCTCAGATAAGCTTCTGGAAGTTAACCCATGTCTTAAAATGGTTTGTCATCTAAAGCTTCAATTTTTTGTTTTTCACATCATTTGGAAAGTAAAGTTGGCTGTACTAACTGGAAAAAATGACTTTGGTAAATTTTGATTACACTCATTCAAAATAAATAAAGCTTGAGCTCTTGGGTGCAGGCACACTTCTTCGTAATTTAGAGTTTGTTAGGTATGATCTGCCTTTTATCTATTTCAAATAAGTCTCTGTATTTGTCTTACTAGAAGTGTTGCCCAAGTCGTCTTTTCCGGGTTTCTGACTTTCATTTCCTAAAATTTGGAATGTTAGCCATTATTCATTGTAATAGTATTTAATTAATGAACTGCATGAAAGTTCAACCAGGGCTGCTCTACCTGGACCAAACTATCTCTAGCGCCCTACAAAATGGACATGTCATGGTTTGTATGCAATTAAAATTTGCCTTCCTCTTCTATTTCTCTTCCACTTATCAAATGTTGCTGAACTAGTCAGCTTGAATTTCCGTAAGCTGTCCCAGATTGATATGAGAACCATTCGGTGTATAGCCATTAACTAGCTTATGATATTGTTCCATTCGTTAACTATTTTGATTATTTGTGGGAGATATGCTGAGAAATGGAATAATTGACCCATGGTCAATGATGACCATTGTCAGATTAGGTTTATGCTTTGCCTCTCTTAACAATATCAACTGCCTCAGCACTTTCCATTTTATATCGTAGCCATCTTCAATATTGGGCCAAAGATGCTAAATAACGAGCAATATAATGATCATATGGTTGTCTGCACTTGGAGCTCTAGCAATTTGCAAAGCTAAGATGCCACCCCATCAGTGTAGGCTAGTTTCAACCTAGATCCTGTCATTAAAATTGTATTGCCCTAAGTTGTTGTCAGCAATAGTTTTGCTGAACAAAGTTTGGGTGGCACAGTGGTTAGCACTGCTGCCTCACAGCTCCAGGGTCCCGGGTTCAATTCCGGCCTCAGGTGACTATCTGTGTGAAGTTTGCACTTTCTCCCCGTGTCTGCGTGGGTTTCCTCCGGGCGCTCTGGTTTCCTCCCACAGTCCAAAGTTCTACAGGTTAGGTGGATTGGACATCCTAAATTGCTCCTTAGTGTCCAAAAGGTTAGGTGGGGTTACTGGGATAGAATGGAGGCGTGAGCTTCAGTGGGGTGCTCTTTCCAAGTGCCAGTGCAGACTTGATAGGCCAAATGGCCTCCTTCTGCATTGAAATTTCTTCACAGAATCTATTGTTGAAGCTTTTCATGCACTCATCAGGACAATTGCAAAAATGCTTATGTCAGGGAAAACTAGGTTTATACTGCATATGTAGAGTGTGCTGATTGGTTGGCAAGTGGAGATGTTGACATGGAGAATGCGCTAGTTAATAGTGATTGTCAGTTAAATGCCAAGCACTTTGAAAATTTAAACCAGGAAGCTTGACTTCAGTCAAGGCATTGCCCTGAGGAATAACCAAGTGAATGGCTATCACTTATTTTGTTTAGCTGAAGAAGGCGTAATGTGTGTGCACATGTTCTTTCTGTCTGCAAAGAACAGTGCCCTAGGTATTAATATATGTAGCTTCCAGTACATGCAGATGCGCCACACTTGTGACCATCTTAAATTGGATGGCAGCGTAATTTTCAGAACAACGTTATTTTGCAAATGTTGTCCAATTGCAGAATTGCATCTAATGTTAGACACTGTTTTGTTTTACAAGCACGGGCTGGTTCGATGCAGTCTATACCTTGCCCATCGCAAACAGTGGTAGGGATATGCCGCTTTATATGATCCACCAGTCTTTGGAATGTACAGCCTACATACTTAGCATCACACTGGGACTGAAATTCATATATCACATTGTGTTGAATTCTATGAGAAACGTGTCTTCGATGGAATGGCACCTAACCTCCTCCCTCTGGCATTTTTCTGATATGTGGGTGATATGTTCACTATATTTTTAAATCCATAGCAGCATGTAGTAATTTCCTTGCATGGCATAATGGACTCCATCCTGAGCTCAAGTTCACCGTTGAACTGGAGCAGTCAAATGAGCTACCTTTCCCTTACGGCCTAGTTGAGCAATCTGCCAGAGAGTTCTCTACCACGGTATATCGAAAGCCTACCTTCACTGGTCAATACATGCATTCAGATACTTACAGTTCCCCACCCTATAAGATTGGCCTTATTGGCAACCTTGTATGTAGCGCCAAGCCATTTGCTCACCATGCAAGCTTGATGCTGAAACAGGGCACATCAAAGACATCCTTTTAAAAAATAAATTTGAAGTACCCAATTATTTTTTTTCCCCAATTAAGGGGCAATTTAGCGTGGCCAATCCACCTACCCTGCACAATTTTGGTTGTGGGGGTGAGACCCACCCAAGCACGGAGAGAATGTTCAAACTCCACACGGACAGTGACCTGGGGCCAGGATCGAACCCAGGTCCTCAGTTCTTTGAGGCAGCAGTGCTGACCACTGCACCACCGTGTTGCCCTTATCAAAGACATTCTGGGATAATGCCCAATCTACCTCCGATTACTCTGGAAGAATTCGGGGCCATTAAGGCTACACGGGGACGAGGCAGGGATGTCCTCTGTCCCGTCTGCTGTTCGTGTTGGGCAATTGAACCATTGGCAATTACAGGACCTCTGAAAAGTGGAGGGGAATTGAGGCGTGGAGTAGAGCACTCAGTGTCCCTATATACAGATGACCTTTAACTGTACGTAAGCAATTCAGATCAGGTGTGCGGGAGATTATGGGGATATTGAAGATGTGTTCGGTTCTTTTTCAGTTTATAAACTAAATGTTGGAAAGAGTGAATATTTTGAAGTTAGCCCTCTGAAGGGGGATGTTGGATTGGGGGGGATTGCCATTCCGTCGGTCGGGTACCAGTTTTCGCTTTTTATGGGTTCATGGCGGCCAATGCAGTGAAGCTGTTGGGGTGGTTTGGGGATCAAGATGTTAGTTGGGTATAGATGGAGTCGGGTTCATGTAGAGGGATGGGCCGCGAGGCCTTGATGATGGCACCTCTGCTGTTCTCGCGAGCGAAATATTCTGTAAATCTGGTGGTAGTCAGCCAGGTAAAAATATGGATGCAACATAATCCTCGGAGAGCTAAAAGTTACGCTACCAAACAATTTAAGGTTGTCAGTCGGGCTTGTCGTGTGGCTCATTTCCATGTACTAGAATCTGCAACAGGGCCCTGTTCATTGGAGACAGAACATTAAGCCTGTTTCAGCTAAACAAAGTAAGCTGTTCACTGGCTCATTCCTCGGTGCACTGCCTTGACCAATCATGCTACCGGGTTTAAATTTTCAAAGGATGCTTGGCAGCTGCCCATCACTATTAACCGGTACATTCCCCATGGCAACACTTCTACCAGAGTCCACTTGCCAACCAATCAGCACTCATGTCTCATGCAGTATAAAGTTGTTCACATTCTTATTCTTGTGAGTATCTTGATGAGTGCAAGACAAAAAGCTTCGACAACATGTCTTTTTTCAGCAATACTGAAGTTACATACTACTGTTAATTGGCAATTACTTGGGGAGCAAAGTATGTTGGCATCCATTGGATTCTTTTTGCATTCAGTTCCACACCTGGTATGAATGATAAATTGTTTTTTTTAAAAGGCTCCCATGTCACTTTCTGTTGTGAATTTCTGTTTACATATAGAATAGGAGAAAATTCTATTACCCTGAATTTCAGATTCAGTACTATTTTGAGTTGGGTCATGTGATAGTCATATGAAATTCCAACCTCCGGTTTAAAACTAATCAATAAAATGTTCCGTTTATTTTCTTGTTATTTTGTTACCGGGGCGGGGGGGGGGGGTTATTGTTTGTAAGGGGAAAAAATTGTGTTGTTAAAAAACTTTAATAAATATACATATTTTTAAAAAATGTTCCATTTATCCGAGCAATCTTTTTAATTTTTAGGGTTTTTTAAGCCACTTTCTTTTTGTAGTGGAAGAGCATTTTGGAGCATTAACCTCCAGTTCTGAACCAACACTTACAGCCAGCCTGAGCAAAAAGAATCAATGTCCAAAGCAAATCTACTCTATTCCAGTGTAGATGACTGACATAACTTTCCAAGGCAGTCAAATTGGCAACCCTTTGAGTCAAGAAATGATTTGCTAGTTTTCACCTCATGACCTTACAATTTAATTGTCTATTGCTGTGATTGTTGGTTTCTTCCTGATTAATCAATTCGAACTATTATAAAGAGAGTTTCACTGTTGCCTTTCACTGCAAGAGTAATAGAAATTAAGCTATCAACCTGATGATAAAATTGACAGCTTCCAATCTTATTAACAAATTCATTTGGGAAGAGGTTGAGAAAATGAGATTGTGTGGTTTCCTAGGTTTTCACCTGGGCTGGAGTTAATGGAATATGCGGTTTGAGTGTCCAAAACAGTGTCTGCAAGCTAAACTGAAACTCGATCTCTGTCATTTTGAATATGGTGGAAAACATACCGAAATAGCTGGAAGTATTGACGTGAGCTGTTGAATAAGTAGAACTAATCATACCAAAATAGTGTCCCATCTAAGTAATGGAAGAATGGTGTAATCCTTTAACCTGCACTAGACATTTTCTGGAATTTATTTGGTACATAATGGTGAAAGCATTGGATACTAATTTAATTGTTTTCAGGTGGTAAAAGATCACTTATTGATGCAAATAGCTGCTACATTGCAAATATGAGTTTCTATATGGAGTGAGAGATTTTCAGCAGTAAAGGTTTGATTAACATGGTGGTTTTTAAAAAAAAAAACAGTTGATGTTAGAGTTTCAGAAAGCCTTTTCTGCATTTGCAGTTTATTAGTTAAAATCAGGATTCATGCGCTAGTAGATAAAAATATGGTATTTTTCATATTGTTTTTAAAAAGGACTTGAGGGCCAGAATTCGGAGCTTTGCACTGCTACTCCACTGTGTGGGAGCAGGCAGTAGTGACTAAAATAGCAATGCAGCACTCAACGTGCCCATTCATCCTAACATTCGCATCTCATTTTGGCGAGGTCTGGTTTAATTGAGCGGCCCAAGTATCAGCTTTAATTGGCATTAATGTGTGCGACCGTTTGGCCCATCGGGTCTGCACCATCCTCTGAAAGAGCACCCTACCTAGACCCACTCTCCCACTCTATACCTGCAGCCCCACCTAGCATATTTGAACACAAGGGGCAATTTGGTATGGCCGATCCACCTAACCTGCACATTTGTGGACTGTGGGAGGAAACTGAATCATCCGGAGGAAATGCACGCAGACACGGGGAGAAAGTGCAAACTCCACACAGTCAGCCGAGTCCCTGCCGTTGTGAGGCAGCAGTGCTAACAAATGTGCCACCGTGCCTTATTCCATTGCTTGCACCTGCTTTTTTCCCCCATCGAGAGCTACCAGAAGTGGCAACTCTTCCTTTGTCCAAACTGCTACGGTTGAAGACAGGATCCCAATTGCCTTGAGGGCTTGACTCAACATTGATGCAAGATCTCCCAGGATATCCTGATCCATGTGGCTAAATGCCACACACACAGCAGTGGATTTGCGCACACAGACTTCAGCAGAATTGCTATTGCTCACTAAAAATGTTCCATATTTGTATGGTCAGGATTGCCACTTCCTTGTCTTCACACTGTAGCCCTGCACATTGTTCCTTTTCAAATAATCCAATTCCCTTTTGAATGTATCTATTCAATCTGCCTCCTCCATACTTGCAGACAGCACATTCCAGATCCTAACCACTTGCTGTGTGAAAGCGTTTCTCCTCGTGTTGCTATTGCTTCTTTTGACAAATCCTTTAGACCTGTGCCCTCTGATTCTTAATCCTTCCACCAATGGGATCTATTTCTCCCTATCTACTCTACTCTGTATCTCCCCATAGCCCTCCTGAGTTTGAATATCTATATCAAATCTCCTCTCTCCCCTCTCTCCTCAAGATTCGCGGTTCCAACATCTCCAGTCTATCCAACTTCTCCAATCTATCCATGAAACTGAAGTTGCTCATCCTGGAACCATTCACATGAATCTTTGCTGTGACACCTTCCTAAAGTGTGATGCAAAGCATTATTGCAGTTAAGTGTTTTGTACAAATCCATAACTTCCTTTTGTTGTGTATTCGCTAGGAAGTATTAAATGCTCTCTCTACTGGCCCTGCCGCATTCCATGATTCTATTACATATACACCCAGGTCGCTGTGGTCCTGCACCCTTGTTCAAATCGTGCCCTTTTTATATTGTGTCTCCACATTCTTCTCATCAAAATGAATCACTTCACATTCTGCTGCATTAAATTTAACCTGCAACTTGTCAGCTCATTCCACTAAGCTGTCTCTTGACTTTTGGAAATTCTACATCAGGGTGTTTCAAAGTGCAGGTTGCAACCAGTGGGTGGGTTGCAGGCGGGTATGAGAAGGGTCGCATAGTTCAGGGTCGTGGTGTATGAGCGTCCAGTCTCGGTGCCGGATTTCATCTTATTGTGTAAAATCACAAGATTTTCCTGTCATAAGATTGCACTGCTCTCCTGCTCAGTCCTGAAGAAAAAATTTAAGATAAAGTTTTAGTTAATTTTCAGATTTCAGATTCCGTCAAAAAACAAATAAATTGGCGTTCGACTGACGGCACGATCGACCCAACAAAGAAATAGGTCAAAATTTGAAATTGCTGCCATGGATTGATGGTTGAGCTATTTTTAAAAAAATTTTTTTAAATGTTTTTGTTGGATTTCACACGTAATGGTCAGTTCATAAATTAAATTACATGTTGCGTACCCGCGACAGATCTTGGAACGAGTTGGTGAAAGCCTTCCATGTCCGGTGGAAGGCCTCTTCCAACCCCCGGAAGATAAATTTTATTTTCTCAAGCCTGAGAAGTTCCACCAGATTGGACAGTCTGCAACTTTGAGTGGTGCTGCAGATCGCCAGCTGAGCAAGATTCTCAGGCGAGCGCATAGGGCGGCTCGGGCGTCGGCCCCCCTATAAAGCGGTGTGGCTGCTCTGAAAATCTGAAGACCGCCACTTTTGGCCGTGGCTCCAACCTCACCCCCACAACATTAGACATTGCCTCGAAGAAGGTCATCCAGAACTCGACTAGTCTGTGCAGGCGCAGAACATGTGGTTGGCTGAGCCTCCCTGGCACGTCCCGCATTTGTCCTCCACCTCCAGAAAGAACCTGCTCATTTGGGTTCTGGTTAGGTGCCCTCTGTGCACTACCTTTAGCTGCGTTAGGCTGAGCTTTGCGCAGTGCTTCAATTCAGAGTCCTCCCCCCACCTCTATTAATTAAGGGGCAATTTAGCGTGGCCAATCCACCTACACTGCACATCTCTGGGTTGTGGGGGCGAAACCCAGGTAAACACGGGAGAATGTCCAAATTCCACACGGACAGTGCCCCAATGCCAGGATCGAACCTGAGACCTCGGCGCCGGGAGGTAGCAGTGCTAACTACTGCACCATCATGCTGTCAACTGCTTCATCCCCGAGTCTCTCTCTCCCCCCCCCCCCCCCCCCCCCCCCCCCCCGGGGGTCACGGAGGTGTACAGCCCCCGGTAGAAGGTCTTGAGGCCTTGTTGATCCTTGTGGTTGAGCTATTTTGTTGAAGGATATTGTTTTGTAAATACCTCCTAGCTTTCCTCATGGTCAAGCAGGAAGTTTAACTGCTGTGTTTACATGCAGCCAACACCTTTATTTGAAAAGTCACTGTGATGGGATTTTATGTTTGACTCCAGTCACAAATCTGGTTGTGATGCCTTGTGGCTCTAGCTGTCATGTGATCTGTCAAGGAATGACCTCATAATTGCCCCAGTCATGCCGCTGTGGATTGGGAATACTTTCACTTGGACTGACTTGGTTGCATTTCCTTTGAAACACCAGTGTGTGCCTTCAAATCCTACTCCAGAACTTGTGTGTGACAAGCAAGATTGACACTACAGCACAGTACTGAGGGAGTGCTGCACTAATGGAGTGTTGTCCTTCAAAAGAGATGTGAAACCAAGGTCCTTTCCACCTTCTCATTCTGTCGTAAATGGTCCCATGGTGCCGTGCTGAAGACACATCAGCAGTACGGCTATCACCCTATGCACTGGCTGATATTTATCCAGGAAATGCAGCTTGGAGAGGATACTTCATTCTCTGCAGCATATACTGGGAGCTGAGTTGTGTGTGGAATTCTAGTTCGGGGCCAGAGATTATCAGTACTGAGAGAATAATGGTCTCAACAGAAGGATGATACAACTTGTTTCCGTTCCC
The DNA here is from genome assembly GCF_047496885.1 of Scyliorhinus torazame. Lineage (NCBI taxonomy): Eukaryota > Metazoa > Chordata > Chondrichthyes > Carcharhiniformes > Scyliorhinidae > Scyliorhinus > Scyliorhinus torazame. Next base: position 31,266,269 of record NC_092724.1, read on the forward strand.
TCCAAATTTTGTTTTTCTTTGAAGAGGTGGTGGGAGAATTAAATTTAACAGACAACATGTACAGACTGGGTGAGAATTTGAAAACTTGTTCAGTCCAGGATTAGGAAGATAGGAATGTAGCATCAGAAGTAATCTATTCTTCCTCATTTCTGTTCTGTCATTTAATGAGGTCATGACTGGTCTGTATTTTGACTCCCATCTATTCAGCTTCATTTTATAATCCTTAAACACTTAAAAACATATCCGTTTCAGTTTGGTAATTTCCTGTTATCCTCCAGCTTTATCAGTTTTGTGGGAGAGAGATCAATATTTCCACCATCCTTTAAACTAGAATGGCAGGGGGATGGGAACCGACGCAGGGTGACCAGGGAAAGAGAAACGAGGAAAGCAATAAAAAAACAGTAAAATGTGAAAACCGGAGACAGGGTAATCAAGGGTGGGAGAGGCAAATAGGCCACGGAACAAAGAAAAGTCAGGATGATTAAAAATGGCAAAAAGGCAAGCCTAAGGGGTTTGTATCTTAATGCACAAAGCAGTTGGGATAAGGTAGGAAAACTGACTGTGTCAGTAGAGGTAAAAGGATATGATCTCTCAGCCATTGCAGAGACATGGTTACCAGGAGATCAAAACTGGGAACCTAATATTCAAGAATATTTCTGAAGGACAGGAGGGAAGGAAAAGGTGGTGGGGTAGCACTGTTGATAAGAGATGAAATAAGGACAGTTGAGAGACGATCTTGACTCGGATAATGTAGAATCCCGAAGGTCGGCCGACGTGGGTCCCGAAGGTCAGTCAGTTGGCAAAAATGGGTCCCGGGAAAAAAAAGTTTGAAAAGCACTTCTACACTATCTTCCTCCCAGTTCACAAATCCTTCCAAGCTTTATATCATCTGCACATTTTGAAATTATGCCCTGTACACAAAGGTCTAGGTCATTAATATATATATGGAAGAACAGGAATCTAACACTGATCTCTGGGAACTCCACTATAGATATTTCCCCCAGTCTGAATAACAACCATTAAGTAATTTGTTTTCTGTCACTCAGCCAATTTCGCAGTCATGTTGCCACTGCCTTTTATTCCATGAGCCATTACTTTGCTCCAGTCTGTTGTGTGGCATTGTATCAATTGCCTTTTGGAAGTCTATGACTGGGATTTTGAGGTTGAAGGTGACAACTATTCCAATGCTCTCTTTGCTGGCCTCGCATCTTTAACCCTATGTAAACTTCAGACCAACAATTTTTCTGCTGTCTGAATCTGATCACCTGTTGGGTTCCTTTTTTTTTAAAAAAAAAAATTAAATTGATTGCTGTCACATTGACCATTATGTACTATACTATGTTCAACAGTAGACCAACAAGAAGCGTGAACCATTTATGTTGCAGTGATAACTATTCAGTTATCAAGGAAGTTTCCAAGAATACGAAGACTAGAGAGACCCATCTTCAAATGTAATCCTGTGCAAACCCAAACATATTTAAATCTCTGAAAAAGATATCAAGGTACCAAAGTGACTGCTTCACATCAAGAGTCCTCTGACTATCTCATACCCCAACTGCTTTAGACTAACTCATGAGCTGACTGCAAGCAACCACACACAAACCTATAACATGTAGCTCTGAGTGCTGTCTGTCAGAGGGTTTGCAAAGAATCATACCGGTGTGCCTCAAGTTGGCCTTCCACAATGATATTGTTATCAACCAGCCTTTATTGGCCGTGGTGTTGTCTGAATTAAATGGTCCAGAACCATTGACAGTTTAACCAATTTGAGATTGCAGGAAATCACTACATGGGCAGTCAACTATCAGAAAAATGAGAAGGGAAACTTGAAAATGCTGGAAATTCAAAGAAAACTGAAATATTGCAAGTGTACAGGTTGGTCAGTATATAGAAGCATCAGCAGGTTGTGTTCTTCAGAGGTAAATACTAAAGTTGATGGCCATTTGATTCAAGTGGGGGTGGGTAGAAAAAGGAAGAGGCCCAACAGATGCATGAACCGTACAACAGCAACTTGTACTGTATTTATATAACACTTGTACCATGATAAAATGTCCCAAAGCACTTCCTGGGAGCAAGCTTTTAACACCAAGCCTTGAAAGGAAATATAAGGGCAGATGACCAAGAACGTGGTGAAAGAGAGAGGTTGTAAAGAATGTCTTAAAGGATGATAGGGGCAGAGGGATTTAGGAAAGGAATTTGAGTTTAAGGTTTAATGACTCCAATAGAGGAGTGATTAAAATTGAGGATGTTCAATAGACAAGAGGCCAGATTTGGGGAACAGATAGAGGCAGTTAACAGATTATATGATCTGTAAATTGAATGATGTAAAACTTTGCATCGGGCATATTAGCATATTTAACTACCTGTTATCCCACCAGAACTATTTGCAAACACTTTAATAATCTAGGCAGTAATGCTTATACTCTGCATCTTGAGAAACAAGGTAATAGCATTCTCATAACCCACATGTGCTGTGACCAAGAAATATGCTACCGTATATACTTGAACCAGCTCTGTATTCCCACCATTTGCTCCACACTTCTCTTCACCCCAAAGCTACAAGCTTTGGGCTAGTTGTGCTTCGGTGCATACTCGCAGTTGGCTGAGTCAGTGTAATGTGACTTCTAATCTGACACATTCACCATTCATCACAAACTGAAAAGGAATTTGCTTCCTTAACTCATGTCCTTGGTGGGGGTAGATCTGTTGGAACTGGGTTTCATTCCCTAGATCATAAACAGATTGAAAATAATGACATTTCAATGAGAATTATTTAAGATACAAAAGCATGTAGTATTGTTTACTGGGAAGTATTGCACTACTGCACATGGGTATGGATTTTTTTTTTTTTTTTTTTTTGTGGGTTTTTCTAATGCGTAACATAGCCTCTGTAGATGGGGTCAGAGATCCCAGGAAAATTTTAACATGTCAAAATGTGGAATAAACTGTCTTGTTTGTTTGATTAATTTTCTTGCAGTTGCACTACCTTTTTTGAGAATCCTCCTTTAAAAAGGCTTATTGCTTCAAATGTTATAACTGCTATTGTAGTCTTAATAAATATTGTTGCTTTCAACACAACTGTTAAAATCACTTGGAAATTTAGGTGTGACATAATTTTTTTTTTAATGGGTTTCCCTGTATGAGTTGTCTTACTTTTGTTTAATGAAGAGCTGAAGGTTGATAACTAGTAAATGTTTAAAAACTAGTTACAAAAGGGACAGTCATGGCTTTGACTGAAAAGGAACCTCGTACCTTGCGGAATTGCATGAGATGAGTCCTTTTAACTTTTATTCATTCATGGGGTGTAGGCGTCACTGGCTGTGACAACCTTATTCCCCATCCCTAATTGCCCTTGAGAAGATGGTACGAACTATCTTCTTGAACCACTGCAGTCCAAGTAATGTAAGTACACCCACAGTGCTATTGGGGAGGGAGTTCCAGGATTTTGACCCAGTGACAGTGAAAGAATGGCGGTATATTTCCAAGTTGGGATGGTGTACCAGGTGGTGGTGTTCCCATGCATTTATTGCCCTTACAGGTGGTAGTATCGTGAATTTGGAAGGTGCTCCGAAGGAGCCTTGGTGAGTTCTTGTGGATGGTACACTTCTGCCACTGTGCGTCGGTAGTGGAGGGGCTGTGATGTTTGTGGACGAGGTACCAATCAAACATGCTGCTGGGTAATGGGGAGCTTCTTGAGTTGAAACTGCACTCAACCAAGCACGTTTTCCATCACACTCCTGACTGTTGATGGTGGACAGACTTTTGGGAGTCAGGAGGTGACTCGTGGCAGGATTCCCAGTCTCTGACCTGCAGTTGTAGCCAGTGTATATGGATAGTTCAGTTTCTGGTCAATAATAACTGCTTGGGATATTGATAGGGGATTCAGCAAATGTAATGCCATTGAATGTTGTGGGGCGATGGTTAGATTCTTTCTTGTTGGTGAAGGTCATTGCCTGGCACCTGTGTGACATGAATGTTGTGGATGGGGATATTTGTGGAGCCTCCTCCAGTGAGTTGTTTAACTGTTCACCCAATCTAGACTGTAAGTAGCAGTTCTGCAGTGCCTAGATCGGATCTGTTGGCTGTGGGATGTCACAACTCTGGCCTGAATTCTCCGGCCATTGGGATCCAATTTTCCCGCCGGCAGTGCAGCCCCATTAGTGGGTGTCGCAGCTGTGTGGGGTGGTTACAATGGGAAATCCCTTTGGCAAGCGGTGGGAAGATCAAATCCTGTCACAGATGCACACGGCTGAGAAACACACAGCTGGGTGACCGGAGAATCTAGCCTCCTTCTATCAATTCCTACTTGTGTTGTTTGGCATGCAATTAGTCCTGTGTTGTCGCTTCAATGGGTTGACACCTCACCTTTCGATGTGCTTGGTGCTGCACCTGGCATGTCCCTCTGCACTCTTCTTTGAACTGGGTTGATTTCCTGACTTGGTAGTAATGGTAGAGTGGGGGATATGCTGGGCCATGAGTTTGTAGATGTGATTGAGTACAGTTCTGCTGCTGATGGCCCATTGCACCTCATGGCTGCCCAGCCTCGAGTTGTTCGATCAGTTTGAAATCTATCCCATTTGGCATGATGGTAGGGCCACACAACACGGGGGAGGGTATCCTCTATGTGAAGTCATGACTTCATCTCCTCAAGGATTGCGCGATGGTCACTCTTACCAATGCTGCCATGGACAGTTTGGTGAGGATGAGGTCAAGTACATTTTCCCTCTGTTGGTTCCCTCACCACCTGCTGCACGCATACTCTAGCAGTTATGCTCTTTAGGACTCTGCCAGCTTGATCAATAGTGGTGCTGCCAAGCCACTCTTGGTGTTGGACATTGAAGTCACCAGAGTACATTCTGCGCCCTTGCCACCAGTATTGATTCATCAGCTGGGGGAAGGTGGGGGTTGGTGGTAAGTGATCAGGAGATACCCTTGCCTATGTTTGACCTGATGCCATGAGACTTCATGGGGGTCCTCAGTCAATGTTGAAGACCCTTAGGATAGCTACTGCCCCACTGTATACCACTGTGCTGCCACCTAATAATAATAATATTTATTATTGTCACAAGTAGGCTTACATTACCCCTGTAATGAAGTTACTGTGAAAATCCCCTAGTCGCCACACTACGGCGCCTGTTCTGGTTCGCTGAGGGAGAATTCAGAACGTCCAAATTGCATAACAGCATGTTTTTCGGGACTTGTGGGAGGAAACCGGAGCACCCAGAGGAAACACACGCAGACATGGGGAGAATGTGCAGACTGCACACGGTCAGTGACCCAAGCTGGGAATCGAACCTGGGACCCTGGCGCTGTGAGGCAACAATGCTACCTTGCTGCCCATTCTGCTGGGTCTGACCTGCTGATGGGAAAGGACATACCCAGGGAAGGTGATAGTGATGCCTGGGACATTATCTGTAAGGAATGATTCCATGAGTATGTTGGACTGTTGCTTGACTCATCTGTGGGACAGCTCTCCCAAGCCCCCAGATGTTCATGAGGTTGTTGCTTGGTCGATGGGGCTGAGTTTGCCATTGTCATTTCCGGTGTCCAAGTCTATGCTGAGTGGTCTGTCCACTTCCATTTCTTATCGACTTGGTAGTGGTTTAATACAGCTGAGTGGCTTGCTGGCCATTTCAGGGGGCAGTTAAGTTTCAACTACATTGCTGTGGGTCTGGAGTCACATGAAGGATAGGCCAGGTAAAGACAGCTGATTTCCTTCCCTAAAGGGCATTCGTGAACTAGATGGGCTTTTATGACAATTGAGAGTGGTTTCATGGTGACCATTAGATTTTAATTCCACATTTATTTTTTTATTGAATTCAAATTCTGTCATCTGCCATGGTGGGATTCAAACCCAGGTTCCTAGACCATTACTCTGGGTCCCTGGATTATGAGTTCAGCGATGATACCACTATGCCACTGCCTCCACATCCCCTAGTTTGTTAAAGAACTTTGTTGAAATGTGAGCATTAAACATGGGGATATCGCAGCTCTTTAAAAAATGTATCTTGTTAAAGTGTTTGAGCACTATGTCATTCGTTACCCAGTTGCTTTAGTGTGAGCAATGTTGCTTCGGTATGTTTGATGCACAAGATGAAAATATGAACTGGAGCATAGGAAAAGCAAATCCGAAATTCAGTGGGGATTAAACTGCATCTGGGAATTATGGATATAAATTGTGGTAAACTCTGAATTGGGAAGCGTTAAAAACAAAAGGCAAAAGCCTGCATGCTCCTAAATTCATTCTATGGGTCCTTAAAGTATTCGGTGTCTGGAGTATTCGGCGAGTAGTGTGTTTACTTGAAATGTTAAAATCTGTCTGAGACGTGTATCTTTTGATTTGCATATAAATGAATACCCAGTCCAAGTGTTCTAAATAACGATGGTATAGAAGCCATAATTCCTCCTGTGATACCCAATGAAATGTTTCCTCGTGTTAATTCGGGTCTAATCATGTGGTGCAGAAGCAACAGCTAATCTTCATTCAGTGACACACCCACTGGAGTGAGAAGGACAGGGAAATAGATAAACTAAGTATATCAAGAATTAAATTGCTGTAGTAAGCTCATAACTTTTGATGTCAAATTGTCTGTTGTGGTCTTGGAATGCATATCTTTTATTTTTAATTTCCATTGCTAGTGTGGTATTTCTTCACTAATAACCACATTCGACTTCATGGTTTAAAAATAAAAATGGAATAAAGATAGAAGATGGATCCATCTACAAAACGCATCCAAGAAAACAACTGGCTTTGTTACTTCAATTAGAATCTGGATCAAATCTCAATAACTAAGTTGATTTCAATCAAATGCATGAAAATGTAATAATCCTGTGTCCTGGTATTAATCGCCAGTGTGGCAAACTCTTCTGTAACTCCACCTCATAAAAAGGGCATATGTTTTGTGTTTCAAAATCAAATGAACTGTACACCTGAATGTTAGCTTAAACAAGCCTTTTTTAAAGACTAAAGGACACTTCAACTCTAGCCACAGTCCAAAGATGTGCAGGTTTGGTGGATTGGCCATGATAAATTGTCCCTAGTGTCCAAAATTGCCCTTAGTGTTGGGTGGAGGTGTTGACCTTGGGTAGGGTGCTCTTTCCAGGAGCCGGTGCAGACTCAATGGGCCGAATGGCCTCCTGCACTGTACATTCTATGATAATCTATGATTAATCTAGGACAAAGATTCGGCACAACATCGTGGGCCGAAGGGCCTGTTCTGTGCTGTATTTTTCTATGTTCTATGTTCTAGCATAGATATGTTTGGAAATTTGTAGGTTTGAGTCAAAACTTTCTAGGCGGCACTTGTTTTCATTTGAGAAAAATTGCTAAGAAAACACAACCCCCATCTTAAATACTGAGAATATGTCAATATTTGGATGCGATCAAAGTGGTGGGGATGAAGGTGAAGCCGTGCCCGAAGGTGGCGGTCTTTGGGGTTTCAGACCAGCCAGATCTATTCTCTGGGCGGAGGGCGGACGCCCTTGCCATTGCCTCTCTGATCGCCCGCCATAGAATCCTGTTCGACTGGCGGTCAGCAGCACCAGCCAAAGCTGCAGACAGGCTGTCCGACCTCTCGGAATCTCTCCAAATGGAGAAAATCTAATTCGCCATCCGAGGGTCAGATGACTTCTTCCACAGAACGTGGGAGCCATTCACCCAATTGTGACCTGTATATGGCCAACGAACAAGCAGAAGACTAGCCTGGTAGCCAAGAATCAGGGGAAAGTAGTCAAAGCATGAGAGGGAGAGATAGACCGGGAGGGGGGGTGGGGGGAGAACAGCTAAACCTAAGAGGAAAGAAAGGCGAACCACAGGAGGGGGGGGGGGGGGGGGGGGGGGGAAAGGAGGTGGGAAGGGACAGGGAACAAGAGAGGAGAACCAGGGAGGTGGGGGGGGGGGGCAGGGGAATGACAGCTGGAAGGAGGGCACGGGATATGATAACAAACTTGGCATCTCCAGGAACAGAGAAAAAGAAAACAGGTGAAAGATGGAAGGAACAGCTGAAGCGGAGGTGAGCGCAAAACAACAAAGGCAGCGAGATCCGTCCGGGAGAAGCAAGTGACAACACCAACACCAAACCCATTCGAGTATTGCCCACTGTAGTTGTTTCTCCGGCACCCAAATGTATATTTACCTCCCCAGTCTCCTCCACCCCCACACACACAAACAGTCGCCTACTTGTGTTGTAAATAATTTTGCCAGTTGTACAGATTTGCTGCTGTTGAGCTGGTGCACAAAGCACAATGCCCTACCAGTTATTCAATTTTCTTTTTTATTATTTTTTTTTTGGTATGTTTGGGTGTACCCTCCCTTCTATATATGTGTATATATATATATTTCTTATTCTGTGTACATAACGGTAAATATGCTTTGTTCAAAAACCCAATAAAAACATTTATTTAAAAATATATATTTGGATGCGATGGCCTAGTGATTATGCTATTAAATTAATAATCCATAGGGATGGGCTATTAATCTGGTAAAACTGAATTAGAATCACTACAGTGTAGAAGGAAGTCATTTGGCCCATCCAAGTCTGCACCGACCCCCTCTCAGAGCACCCTACCTAGGCCCACAACCTCACCCTATCCCCATAACCCAGTGACCCCACCTAACCTTTTGGACACTTAAGGGGGAATTTAGCATGGCCAATCCACCTAACTTGCATATCTTTGGACTGTGGGAAGAAACCCACGCAGACATGGGGAAATAGTGAAAATTCCACACAGACAGTGACCCAAGGCTGGAATTAAACACGGGTCCCTGGTGCTGCGAGGCAGCAGTGCTAACCACTGTGCCGTCCCACCATGGCAGTTTGAGAATTTATGTTCTCTTATATTAAAAAAATCTATTTTGGTAAAAGTTTTGGATAGTCGTAAAATCTCTACTGGTTCACTAATGTCCTACTTGAGAAAGGATACATGCAACCTTACTCAGTCTAGCCCAGTCCCATATGGTTGACTATTAACTATGCTCCAAAGGCACTTGATTGTATCAAAACACCTGAGTAATAACGAGTGCGCAACCAAATGCTGTCTTGCCGGTGACGCCTGCATCTTTGGAATTAACAATGATTTCACTGGGTTTATAAATGCAGGACTATAGCACCATTAATTTGATATTAGAAGCAATCTTTGGAACTATATTTTGCAGTTCAGCCAAGCAAAAGTTTAATCCATCTATTCGCTCGCTCTCTCTCTCACTCTCTCTCTCTCTCTCTCTCTCTCTCTCTCTCTCTCTCTCTCTCTCTCTCTCACACAATTAAGCTTTAAAGCTATGCTACCTTTCACTTATCAAAGTGTTTTTAAAATAATATATCTTAATTCTCTCAGCTGCATCACTGTCACGATCTACCAGGTAAACATTGTCTAATGGATATAGTAATAAAATCTCGTCACTAGTCACATTTCATACATTCCAAAGCTTTTGAATGGTAATGTTACTGCCTAGTTAGGTAATCTTTGGATTAATTCTTTCATTTTTAGAGAAAATTATAATTGCATAGTTAGGTAATTTTTGGATTAATTCTTTCGTTTTTAGAGAGAATTATAATTGCATCAGATTGAAAACGTTAAGTATTAGGGGTGTTTTTCATTTCAGCGACCCAGTTTGTTCCACTGTTCCTACATAAACATTTTGTCTTTTTAAAAATTACAATGTTTGCACTAACATGTTGGTGAATCTATTGTGGAGTAAACAAATAATTACATGACTCCATTTGTTATTTGTGCTTTAACAAATCTTTGAACCAATGTCATAAAAATTGCTTCCCTCTGAATAACCTTTGAATTGTTTTATTTGGGTGCGGCTGGTTTTACCTGCGTTGGTTTTATGTTTCCAATTGAGTGACTGTTTCCATCTTTTTATGATTTGTATTTCCGATCACCAGATTTCGCACTATTTCACTTTGTATGCTGTCTATACTTGTCATCTCTGGTAGGGTGTGTGTATACATAGTGGGAGGTTGTGGAGTCTCTTTATTTTTTTTAATGGGCTGTCTTTCAAATGTATTTGGCTTCCCTTTTCCACACTTCTGCCACTGCTGCCCATCATTAAAAGTGGCCAAGAGTCAAATTCGGGCTCAGCAGCTCACCTTCGCACCTCAAAATTCTGAGATTGGATGCTCCAAAATTTATGTGAAGTTGTCTAACCCCCTGCTGTCACAGTAATTCATGCTGCAACCTGCTGTAGTTCCATCTTGTACATAACTGCTCAAAGTAAAACTTTGGATTTGCGTCTTGTCACAACCTCTTGATAATTGATTGTTAAACAGTGCCATTTTTAGATGCAAAATATTTGTGTGTCATTTCTTTAAATCGTTTAGGCCTTTGCTTTTAATCCAGAAACTCCGGTAAAACAGTTCTTTAAATTTTAATGTGTTGGAGATGCTTAATTAAATTTATGCTCCTAATATTGTAAATCATTATGGGTGCTGATACATAGATAATGCAGTGATAGGCTGCCTTTTAGCACAGGACATATATAATGAATAAGCATTTCAGTGCTAAACTTCAAGACCTAGTGGAACTGGGGGTTGCAAGGTAGCACAGTGGTTAGCACTGTTGCTTCACAGCGCCAGGCATCTGGGTTTGTTTCCCGGCTTTGGTCACTGTCTATGCGGAGTCTGCACGTACTTCCCTTGTCTGTGTGGGTTTTCTTCGGGTGCTCCAGTTTCCTCAACAACTCAACAAATTGGACATTCTCCCTCAATTCTTCCTCCGTGTACCCCGAACAGACGCCGTAGTGTGGCGACTGGGGGATTTTCACAGTTAACGTCATTGCAGTGTTACTTGTGACACTAATAAAACTGAGTTCTTAAGCACGGATCTGTTACTGAAAAGAAAAAAAAATTGCATTCATGTAGCACCTATGTTAGAAATATTGAAATTCACTTCACACAGTGCATTCATTTGGAATATGCTGACTAGCAGTGGCTTAATAGGTAATGCTCTGCTTCTGAGACTTTGGAGTAAAATCTAAACTGAGGGAATGCTGCGCTTTTGGAGGTGCCATCTTTAGAATAAACGTTAAACTGAGGCTCCGCTGCTCTTTGAGGTGGACTTAAAAGATTCCATCGTACTGTACTATTTTGAAGAACAGGCCTGTTTTCCCCTGTGCCCTGACCAATATTTATTGTTCAATCAACATCCCCTAAAGAGGAAAAACAGATTATCTGTACATTATCACATTGCTGCTTTTGGATCCTTGCTGTGCACAAATTGGCTGCTGTGTTTTCTACACTGCAACACTGACTACGCTTCAAATTACTTAATTGGATGTAAAGCGCTTTGGGACATCCTGAGGTCATGAAATGCAAGACATAAAATGCAAGTCTCTGTGTTACTGGTTATGGGAGAAAAATTGGTCAGAGCGCTGAGAGAACTTTGAATACTGCATCTGTATCGACACCCGAATTGGACAAACGTGATTGTAGTTTAATGTCTCATCTGAATGATGGAACCTCTGACAACACAGAACTCGTAACGCATCGAAGTGGTGATGTAGATTAGATATTCAAATCCTCAATGGGACTTGAATTACACCGTCAGACCCAAAGGCAGGAGTTTTACCAACTGAACTATGAGAGCAAGGGTGGCAGTGAAAGTGTTTGCAGTAATTAACTGCATTGTCGTGTCTTTAATGCCTGGTTTAAGTAGGAACTAAATTTAGTAAATCAAAATGGGATTATTTGGGCTATTGATCATGAATTGGGAGAAATTAACTGTCTAGCTTCTCTTGGCTGCTAGTTTTCCGATTTTTGCTAAACATAAAATGCATTTCAGAAACTGTGCTCTGGGGAATTATGCAACATTTTATAAGTATAATACAGTAGCTGGTATAATTTGTATTATTTGTATTAAATTTTGATCCATTTAACTGGGTGCCCGACGAAACCAGAAGTTCTTCCTGTACAATATTAGGGCGGCACGTTAGCACAGTCGCTTCACAGCTCCAGGGTCCCAGGTTTGATTCCTAGCTTGGGTCACTGTCTATGAAGTCTGCACGTTCTCCCCGTGTCTGCGTGGATTTCCTCCGGGTGCTCTGGTTTCCTCCCACAGTCCAAAGGCATGCAAGTTAGGTGGATTGGCCATGGTAAATTGCCCCTGGTGTCCAAAGAAAGGTTAGGTAGGGTTATGGGGATAGAGTGGAGGTGTGAGCTTGGATAGGGTGCTCTTTCCAATGGCTGATGCAGACTCGCTGGGCCGAATGGCCTCCTTCAGCTCTAAATTCTATGAATAGAATAATAATCTTTATTGTCACAAGTAGACTTTCGTTAACACTGCAATGAAGTTACTGTGAAAAGTCCCTAGTCGCCACAATCTGTTCGGGTACACTGAGGGCCAATTCAGAATGTCCAAATTACCTAACAGCACCTCTTTCGGGACTTGTGGGAGGAAACCGGAGCACCCGGGGGCACCTCATGCAAACACTGGGAGAACGTGCAGACTCCACACAGACAGTGACCCAAGCCGGGAATCGAACCTGGGACCCTGGCACTGTGAAGCAACAGTGCTAACCACTGCTACTGTGCAAAGCTCTGCAAAATAATTAACAATTGGATTATTCTTGGTATTTAAGGGAAATAATTGTATAATAGTCCATTTTTAGTTGATTTTGTTTTGCTTCCTATAGAAGCTGACCTTTTCTTTTGCTGGAAAAGCAAATCGTTTCGGCTTTGTAACTCACTCGTGCCCATTTGCGTCATTCTGGGGCAGGAGGATTTTTTTAAGCTGTTGATTAAATGTACATACTTATAGCATAGGGTACCAGCGATGTGGAAATGAGCTGCTGTTATATCGCAGTACAAACTTAATACAAATAACTACAGTTTGAGCAGTGTTACATGTTGCCCTGGGTAAGAACTGCACACTTGGCTGCCAGGACTGAACTCTGTACATGTATATATAAGTGTTTCACTTCCACAGGTCAACTTTTAATGTTTTCCAATGCAGACTGGTGCATCTGCTTTCCCGAAACATTAAAGAATACTTGAGTTTGTAAAATGCCCAAATGGATTAGTCGGCTGCTTGAGCACTTTTAAATTAGACTTCACTATTTTGGAGTTGGGTTCTTTGTGCTTTGAGTTGGTTTACCCGGAGAAGTCTTGACCAGCTGAGTTCCAGAATTGTGCGGCCACGCTTTTTGCGCTGACATGCAGCAGGATAACCTTGTACATCAGTGACTTTATCCTCTGAAACCTAGTGTTAAAATCGGATACTGTTTCTAAAAATGTAATTATGTAAATTGATCTAGACCTTCTGCCAGAAAAAACTGAAAACCTAAGTTCTAAAGATTGAACATGTTGAAATTGCTAATTTTGAAACTTGGAGTTTTGCATATAAGGTTTCAGTTTGGCATAAAGGCCATAAAGTGCGCAATTTACACAACTTCTGCATGTAAAGTGTTTTTTTCTATGTTCTCGGCTTACATCAGGAAAATTTCAACTTTCTGCCTCTGATTGCAGGAATGAAAGTGCAATTTACAGTTGTACAATTGATAATGTTACAGATAATTGTACAACTGGTTGTGTAGAGTGCCAAAGTAGGAGATATTGTATTACTGTAGTATTTTGTGACCAAATGATATTGAGTGTAACTTTTTTTTTTATATAGTCAAAAATGCTGAGAGGGTTCCTTTCCCACCATTTGGAAGAGACTCAACCATGCCAGGTTTAAATCAGGTAGGTGGGCTCCTGAACAATTTTAAGTTTAATGTATTCAGCCAAAGATATTGGGCGAAATTCTCCCCCAACGGCGGGATGCCCGCCGACTGGCGCCAAAGCCGGCGCCAATCAGACGGGCATCGTGCCGGCAAAAAGGTGCGGAAGTCTCCGCATCTTTGGCGGCCTAGCCCCAACATTGAGGGGCTAGGCCGACGCCGGAGGGATTTCCGCCCCGCCAGCTGGCGGAAATGGCGTTTGTTGCCCCGCCAGCTGGCGCGGAATGCGGCTCATGCGCGGGAGCGTCAGCGGGCCGCTGTCAGTTTCCCAGCGCATGCGCGGGAGCGTCAGCGGCCGCTGTCAGTTTCCCGCGCATGCGCAGTGGGGAGAGTCTCCCGCCTCCGCCATGGTGGAGGCCGTAGCGGAGGCGGAAGGGAAAGAGTGCCCCCACGGCACAGGCCCGCCCGCGGATCGGTGGGCCCCGATCGCGGGCCAGGCCACCGTGGGGGCACCCCCCGGGGTCAGATCGCCCCGCGCCCCCCCCCCCCCCCCCCCCCCCAGGACCCCGGAGCCCGCTCCCGGCCGGTAAATACCAGGTTTGATTTACGTCGGCGGGACAGGCAATTCCTGGGCGGGACTTCGGCCCATTCGGGCCGGAGAATCCAGCGGGGGGTCCCGCCAACCGGCGCGGCCGGATTCCCGCCCCCGCCCAATCTCCGGGAGCGGAGACTTCGGCGGGGGCGGGATTCACGGCGGCCAACGGCCATTCTCCGACCTGGCGGGGGGTCGGAGAATGACGCCCATTTTCTTTTGGTAGCAATTGCGCGTGAAGTAATTTATTCTCCTCCACAACTATCACAGATTAAATTAGCACAATGTTACCAATTCAAAGCAGATTTTGACGAGAGCGTCAATAAGCAATTGGCTTAACTGTTTTCAAATTAATGGTTAAAAAGTCTTTTGCAGTTAAATATAAATACCAGCAATAGTGACAAAAAGAAAACAGCATACTTGTGAAATACCAGTATGCTAAAATCACGAGTAAGTTTGCTGGAGTTTTCTTTGCACTGATCAATTGACTTGTCCAATTGTCAGGAACTTATCAGTTTTTCACTACAGTAATTTTTAGATTAGACTCGTGATTTTATATGGATTGCTGTCTGATACTCGATCAATGACTCCAGAAGCGAGATTGGATGACAATTGAAGGCTTTATTGGACTAGATGTTTCCCCCAGCAGCGCAGGTACAGAATGCAGCTGCGAGGGAGAGACAGACTCTTATACTCCGCCTTACTGGGTGGAACCAGCAGGCAGGCTTCACCAATGATCTTCCTGTCTCAGGTACCTCCCACACCAATGATCTTACAGTCTCAACTTAGGTACCGTAATACCCCTAATACGGCTACCACATTCACCCCTGTTTAGAAAAAAAAAAAAGAGTCTGGCGGGGTGGTCGTCTCGCGTCATAGTGGTAGAGGTTATGGTGGTACCCGTTGGTGGTACAGTGTTTCGCAAAAAGGGAAGGCGGGTCGACCTTGAGGGTCGCGAGGCTGCAGACAGTGAGGGGGGGGGTATAGGGCCGCCGAATTTAAAGGTTAAGCTCTGGAGGTTGCATTGGAAGTCCAATCCCAGGAGCGTGGCAGCAGAGATGAGGGAGGACGTAGAGTTGGAGATTTTTTAATTCTCTTCTCCTGGACCGTGAGGTTCGCTACGCAGAACCCCTTGATCTCTACAGAGTGAGACCCCGAAGTCCAGGGAGATTGGGTGTATGGGAAGAGAACAGTGCTTTACCGTGTTGGGGTGTATGAAACTCTGTGCTCCCGGATTCGATCAGGCAGGATGCTTTGCGCCCATTGATGAGCACGGTCGTTGTCGCGTTCGGGGCCGAGACTGGTCCAGGGTCACCGAGGCGAATCGTGATAAAAGTTGAAGATTTACCTCGGGCGGTGTGTGGTCATCCGAATCGGGGTCCTGAGATTCCAGCCAAGATGGCCGTGCCCACGCATCGCACATGGTCCCTGGGGAACAAGAAGGCGGCGCCCAGGGCCCACACATGGCTCGGGAAAATTAAGATGGCGGTGCCCGTGGCCCGTGGAGAAAGTTGTGGTAATGGCCACGGTTCGCCCCAGAGACAGCGCCGACCGCCCGGGCCAGGCATACCGCCACGAAATGGCCCTATTTGCCACAAACTTTGCAGGTGGAGGAGCGGGCCGGGCAGCGCTGCCGGCGGTGCTTGGCTTGCCCGCAAAAATAACAGCGGGGGCCCCCCGGGGTTGCCTGGTAGCCATGTGGCACAAGCTTGTGGGGGGGATGGGGGATGCATCGGGGTCAGCCGCGGGTGGGTTCCACACTGCCCAAGGGGGCTGTCCGCGTGGTCAGGGACGTGTGCGCGAGCGTTTCGGGAGGCCACATCCAGGGAGCTAGCAAGGGCCTGTGCCTCCTTGAGGCCTAGTGTCTCTTTCTCCAGCAGCCACTGACGGATTTGGGAGGACAGCATACCTGCAACAAATTCGTCCCGGATTAAAAGTTCTGTGTGGACGCTGGCTGAAACTTGCGGACAGTCACAGTTCCTCCCTAGTACCAGGTCGCGTTGTAGAATTCATCCAGCGATTTCCCCTGGGATTTGTCGCCTTGTCGCTAGCAGATGTTCTGGCGTAAACCTGGTTTACTGGGCGAATGTAGTGTCCTTTCAGCAGGGCCATCGCGGCCTCGAAATCGACCGCATCCTCGATGAGGGTGTAGAACTCTGAGCTCACCCTCGAGTGGAGAACTTGCAGTTTCTGGTCCTCCGTGGGTGCAGTCCGTGGCCGTCCTGAGGTACCCTTTGAAGCACGCCAGCCAGTGTTTGAAGGATGCCACTGAGTTTGCCGCGTGGGGGCTGAGTTGCAGACACTCCAGCTTGATTCGGAGCTCCATTCTTTAAAATCTAGTCCAATAAATTGATGCTCGATCAATGACTCCAGAAGCGAGATTGGATGACAATTGAAGGCTTTATTGGACTAGATGTTTCCCCCAGCAGCACAGGTACAGAATGCAGCTGCTAGGGAGACGCATACTCTTATACTCCGCCTTACTGGCGGAACCAGCAGGCAGGCTTCACCAATGATCTTCCTGTCTCAGGTACCTCCCACACCAATGATCTTACAGCCTCAACTTAGGTACTGTAATACCCCTAATACCGACTACCACACTGTCTCGGCAACACTGTGGAAAGAATAACCATGGACTATTTCAACCTTTTTTTTGTCTTTGATAAAATGCATGTTGTATATCTCCCAGTTCCTCCTCAGATATTGGTTGAATTATCTGTCCTTGTCTTACCATCTGTGTAGTTGTACAACTGTGTTGTGAACTGTTTTAATAATCAGAGTATCCTCTCTGCCCCCGTATGTTGGTACAGAGTTTTCTCCAAAGCAAAATTAGTGTTTGTATCGTTTGGCCTTGTACATATGTGATGGTTATTATTTTAATAAAAAGATATGGCCAAACCACCTAGCCTGCACATTTTTGAGTTGTGGGGCGAAATCCACGCAAACACGAGGAGAATGGGCAAACTTTACACGGACAGTGATCCAGAGCCGGAATCGAACATGGGGACCTCAGTACTGTGATGCAGCAGTGCTAACCACTGCACCACCGTGCTGCCCAGAGCATTGAATCTTTGTGTCATTTTGTTTCTCATTTAAAGCCATATTAGTACAAAAAGCTGTGAAATTGATAACTGATGCGTGACTTCATCGGTGATACTAATGTTATGTAAAAATTTTTACTAATTTGGTAATTTCTTCAGAATTTCATGAGCACAAGAAGTAAGTGGGTTTAAATTTTAACATTAATGCAAAAGCAAAATGCCACAGGTGCTGAAAAACCTACAGTAAGAACTGGAAATACTCTGGTCAGGCAGCACCTTTTTGGACAGAGAAACAGCTGGGGCGGGATTCCTCCGACCCATCCACTGGGTTGGAGAATGGAGAATCGCTGGGGTGGGTGAATCCCGCTTCGCCGCCGGCTGCTGAATTCTTCGGTGCCGGTTTTCGGGCGGGGGTGGGGATCACGCCGCGCCGGTCGGCGGGGCCACTGGTAGCAGCTGCCCCCCCCCTCCCCGGCAATTATCCGGGTCCCGATGGGCCAAGCGGCCCACCCATTTTTGGCCAGTACCGCCGGCGGGACCTGGCTTGGAGGGTGGCTAGCGAAGTCCTCGAGGGGGCGCCGGGGGGGATCCGCCACGGTGGCCTGGCCCGCGATCAGGGCCCACCGGTCTGCGGGTGGGCCTGTGCCGTGGGGGCACTTTTTCACGCTGCGTCGGCCTCTGTAAGGCTCTGCCATGGCCGGCGGGGAGAAGAAACCCCCTGCGCATATGCAGGAAACACGTCGGCGGTTCTGCGCATGCACCAACTCAAAGTGGGCCTTTGGCGACGGTTGGCGTGGCGCCAACCCCTCCGGCGTAGCCCCCGGAAGTGTGCGGAGGATTCCACAATTTCCGGGCGGCCCTACGCCAGAGTGGTTCTTGGCGTCGGGCCAACCGGCCAGTTGCGGGAGAATCCCGCCCCTGATGTTTTATATTGATCACCTTTCCTCTGAACTGCTTACCAACATGCACTCGTGCAGATGTTGTTACAGAGGAAATTAAACTTTTTTAATCCACTATGCGTCAATGATCAGCACCAACTTTCTTTCATTCCAACGACATTAGGCTTAACAGCGTACAGAAGAAACCTATGTTTAGCTTTTCATTCAGCCAGTTTAACTGAGATGGACTGTTTTCATGTTAGTTTAGTTGTTACAACCCCCAGTGGCTTTTCGTGTATTTTTTAACAATTAGCAATCGGCTTGCTGCAACTATAGATGTTCCAACAAAACATAGCCCATTTAATTGCTAAGAATTTGATTACTGAATCACAACAGCCTGGGGGGGAAATCCGTATTCTCAAAGGCCAAATTGATTCAGTCATAGATCAAAGTATAATTGGTACGGTCAGCCATTTTATTTTGATAATGTTACAGATAACTGTACAGTTCCAAAACGCCTTTTTTTTTTTTAAATCCACAAAAAGGGGTACTTATTTTGTGTGAATAATTTCTGTTTGAATTATAAAATAATTGGTTAGATTTAAAACTTCTTGAGCTAACAATGGTATGAAAAGGTTTGTTTTTGTATGTCTGCATTTAATAACTGTTACTGAATTCCCCTCACTGCTGTTTTTCTTCTATCAGAATTCATCAGTCGCATTGTACAAAGATGCATAAGATTGACCTCTGCAAAGTGCATTAGACATTTATATTCTACATCTGTGGGTCATTTCTGAATGGGCAGCGTAGTCACTTGCTGTTTCACCGAGCCATTGAGAAGCCAAGTAACATAATCCTGCAATTAATTTATCAGTACTTCGTGTGGCTTGATGGACAAGCGTATTCATTCCAATGTGGCCTGTTAACTATACCATTATATAGTTTCAGCCATCAAAATTAAACTATTAAGAGCTGTGTGACAATCTCCATGGCTTTTTATTTTACAGTTACAGCATTGACTGAAGTTGTCATGTAACTTCAATGGAATTGTGGCTTCTTGCGAGTTAAATTCAGTGCAGTGCGCTAACTCAAAAATTGTTGGAAAGGGAAAGAAATACGATTAAATTTTTCGCACCAATTCAACAATGTTAAATGTAATTCTTAAGTGTGCTGTAGTAAACCAAGATGCTCATGCTTATCATAAATGCATTTATTTACTGATGCAGGGAAGTTTTCTGAACTCTGAAATGGGAATGGCCAATTCGGGAGCAATATCGCCAACTGGAGTCAAATCAGGCTCACAGTATTACCCCTATGCCAGCAATCCTCGAAGGCGACCAGTGCAAGAAACAAGTAATTTAGGTAACATCCATAGAGATTTGCTCTATGTATGCAGTTTTCTCAATGTCTCTTCCATCCTTGGTTTTGATTTCCTCAATTTAGTAAACATACAGTTAATGTTTTTGTGAAGGGATAAAAACTGCATTCTTTCTGGTTTGTGGTATGTCATTTTGTGCAATAATGGAAAGTGTTTTAAATGTTTCTGTTCGTGTTTCTGATTGTGTTGTTTCTTCTCTTTGGTCCACTAATGTTCGCCCATTTGATTCTGTCTTTTCTTCCTTCTTCGCGTGCCCTTTCTTGCTCTCATTCTCTTGCCCTCAATTTCTTGTTCACCTTAATTCCGCAAATGGCATTGCAAAATAGTTCATTCGTTCAAAATGTAAACTTCATTTTATTAGCTTCATTTTATAATTTTGAATGTTAATCCATATTATCCCTCCCTAGAACCGCAGCCCAAGAAAGTACGAAAGGTACCTCCTGGCCTTCCATCTTCGGTAAGCATTTTGTTTCTTGATAGCATTCTTATTAAAATAGTTGGCTGAAAGTATCTTGGCTAATTCATAAGCAAGCAAAGTTACCAGACTGCTTGAATAACATCCAGTCAGAGTTGAGCAGAAACTTTCTCCCAACTAAATTTTGGGATGACCAAAGCCATTGTCTTTGGTCCCTTTCACAAGCACTGTTCCATAGACACCAATCTCACTCCTATCATATTTACAAGCGTTTATTTGCAGTTTGGTTTGGGCTTTAGCTAGCCCTCGGACCTGACACGTGCGGCTTTGTCCCTCGCGTTCTTTTTGTTTGCCGTCACCCTCTCTTTCACCCCCTCCAACTTCCTTTTCCTCGCTGACCTGTGAGAGACCCATCCCACCACCACCACCAAGTTGATGAACGGCTTGTTCTGACCACAGATGGCAAATTTTATTTTCTCTAACCTGAGAAATTCCACCAGATCGAACAGCCAGTCTGTAGCCTTGGGTGGTGCCGCCGATTGCCAGCCGAACAGGATTGTCCGGCGGGCGATCAAGGATAAAGGATAGGGCATCAACCCCCTTGAAGAGTTCTGGTAGATGTGATAGCCTGAAGTCTGCCACCTTTGGGGATGACTCCAGCCTCACTCCCACACCCCCAGACTGGCTTCAAAGAAGGTTGTCCGGTACCCAATGAATCTGGGGCATGCCCAGAACATGTGAGTGTGGTTGGCTGGGCCTCCCTGACATTCGCATTTGTCCTCCACAACCTGAAAGAACCCACTCATTTGAGTTCTGGTTAGGCGCGCTCTGTGAACCACCTTTAGCTGCGTTAGGCTCAGTCCTGTGCATGCGGAAATGAAATTCGCCCTGTACGGTGCTTCGATCCAGAGTCCTCCCCTGGCAGTTTTCCTTCCATTTTTTCCTAGTCTTGACCAGAGGGGAGCATACCTCCTCAAATAGTCGTCCGTGCATGTCCGCACCATTTCCCTTTCCCTCGGTCACTCGCATCTAGCAGTTCCTCTACTAACGAGTGTCCTGGTATCTGGGGATACGTAGTTGGTTCCTTGCGGAGGAGATTCTTGACCTGAATGTATCTCAGATTTTTTTCCCCTTGGTAACTGGAACCTCTCCGTGAGTTCCCCCAGGGCCGCTACTCTGTCGACCATGTACATGTCCCTAATCCTAATGCGGGAATGAACCTGTGGTTCTTGCAGATGGGGGCCATGGTGGACATTTCTGTTAGGCCGAAGTGTTGCCTCATTTGGTACCACATCCGGAGCATTTCTACTACCACTGGACTCCTTGAATATTTGGCCGGGGGGGGATGGGCGAACATTTATGGCTAGAGCTCAGAGGGATGTCCCCGCGCAGGAACTCTTCCATCTTCACCCACTGCTCCCTGTTCCTTAACCTATCCCGGTACTCTTTCTGCGGTGGCCACCCAGTGGTAGAACTGTAGGTTTGGAAGGGTCTACACACGCACATGCCGCCTTGTCGGTGAGGTGGGCTGTGTCTAGCCTCCATGCTCCATTGAAGGGGAAGATGGAGGACCAGGAGAATTGGCCATGTCGCCAAAACCTCCGTATCATGGGTAACCTAGCCCCCCCCCCAATGGTGAGTCAATGTGTGTCTATGTCGGGGTCTCTACCATGGTTTTCTTATGAAATCCGCATCGTCCCAGTTCGGAGTGTACATGTTTACCAAGATTACCAGTGCCCGCTTCCAGGACGCCACCAAACCATGACATACCCTCCCCCATAACTGTCTTTGTCTCCATGAAGGCTGTCCTCTTGTTCAGTAGTATGGCCACCCCTAGCCCTCGGTTCATTACACGATTGGTACGACTGACCCAGCTCTACCTTACCAAAGTCGGTCCTTCTCCCTCTGGTATGTCTCCTGGAGGAAGATAACATTGACCCTCAGAATGTCCGTCATTGCCATTCACTCCATGTTACTGGAACTCGACACTCCAGGGTTTCCCTTTGCTTCAGGGTCCACATAGATGGCTGCTCTTGGTGACGCTGTTTTCGCTGCCACCATGTGTGTCCTGTCGTAGCCAGCTTTCTACTCCTGTCCCCCGGTTTTCTTGGGATTGTCTCCCTTCTGCCAGGCACTCCCTCCCTGTCGGGAGGTGTGCCGTGGCTCCTTTGTGGTTTTCTGCCCCTTCCCGCTCTCACCCCCTCCTTCCTGGGACTTAAAGGCTAGGTCGAATGGGAGGCAGTTTTGTCCCACGCAAATGTCTTTCTCATTAAAGTGAGTTTGCCTTCATTGCTAGGGATGTTGCTGCTGCCTTCCCAGCCCTCGGCTGGTACGGCGAAGTAGAATTCCTTTCCTGGAAGGTTACCCACAGTTTGGCCGAGGACATTATACCAAACCCGGACCCCAACCTTGTACAGGGCCACCCTTAGCTGTGTTAAATTCAGTGTGGCACTTGGCCTGGTAGACTCTGGATGGCCCTCCTACTGGCAGGACCATGAGTGCTTTGCCCAGTTCAGGATCTTCTCCCAATCTTTGTGACGGTGCATCTTCTCCCCCACCCTTAGGTTTTGGCCAGAGTGATCTGTGGACTCAGTCTATCTCCGGGGGATTGGAAAGCTCTCCTTCCGACTAGGTTACCCATGATACGGAGGTTTTGGCGACACGGCCAATTCTCCTGGTCATCCATCTTCCCCTTCAGTGCCCCTTGCGTCACTACCACCCTTGCCACTTCTGTTTTCAGGGAGGCGATTTGGTCACTTTGGTTGGCCACCACTTTCTTTAGGTCCATGATTGTTGCTTTCCAGTCATGTCCCGTTCCTCCTCTCCAGGCTTTTGATAGCCCTGCCATCCTTTCGGGTCCTCAAGTTATTGCCAAGCATTTCACAGTAGTTGCGACTGTTCTTGTGAGAGGGTGGGGGAAGGGATTCAACCGGTTTGGTGGGCTATTTTTGTACAAAAAGTTCAATTTCTCTGAGTTCCTGGAGGAGAGCCACCTTCCCTGCATCCGCTTAGCACATCATCATCCTCTCTTTCTTCTCCTCCTCTCTCCTCCCTCTCTCTCTCCTCCTTCTCTCTCTCTCTCCTCTCTCTCTCTCTCCCTCTCTCTCTCTCTCTCCTCCTTCTCTCTCCTCCTTCTCTCTCTCTCCTCCCTCTCTCTCCCTCCCTCTCTCTCCCTCCCTCTCTCTCCCTCTCTCTCTCTCTCTCTCTCTCTCTCTCTCTCTCTCTCCTCTCTCTCTCTCTCTCTCTCTCTCTCTCTCTCTCTCTCTCTCTCTCTCTCTCTCTCTCTCTCTCTCCCCCTCTCTCTCTCCTCCACTCTCTCTCTCTCTCTCTCTCTCTCTCTCTCTCTCTCTCTCTCTCTCTCTTCTCTCTCTCTCTCTCTCTCTCTCTCTCTCCCCCCTTGTCTCTCTCTCTCTCTCCCCCCCCCCGCCAACCCAGAAGTCAGGTTCCAGGGTTTTGATCCAGTGACACTGAAGTAACAGCGATATAATTCCAAGTCAGGGTGGTGCATAGCTTGGAGGAGAACTGGAAGCTAGTGGTGTTCCCAGGCATCGTGCCCTTGTCCTTGGTAGTAGAGGTTCCATGATTGAAAGATGTGACTGAAGGACCTTTGGGGAGTTGCTTCAGTGCATTTGTCGATGGTACATTATTGTGTATTGGTGATGGAGGCAGTGAATGTTTATGGTGGTGGATGGGCTGCCAGTAAGTGGACTACTATGCCCTAAATGGTGTTGAGCTTCTTGAATGTTGTTGGAGCTGCTCTCATCCAGGCAAGTGGAGAGTATTCCATCACACTCCTGACTTGTGGTGTGTAGATAGTGGACAGGCTTTGGGGAGTTAGATGAGTTACTTGCTGCATAATTCCCAGTCTCTCACTTGCTCTCCTAGCCACAGTATTTATACTGCTGGTTCCAGTTCAGTTTCTGGTAACCCCCAGGATAACTTGACGATGATAATGCCATTGACTGTCTTGGGATGATGGATAGATAATTTCTTGTTGGAGGTGATCGTTGCCTGGCACTTGTGTGGACCAATGTTACTTGCCAGTTATCAGTTTTGGATATTGTCCAGGTCTTGCTGCACATGGCTATGGCTGCTTCAGTATTTGAGGAGTCACGAATGGTACTAATTTGTGCAAGAATCAGCGAGCATCCCACTTTTGACCATGCACCGGATGGAAGGTCATTGAAAAAGCACCTGAAGATGGTTCGCCCTGAGGATCTTTTGCAGCGATGTTCTGAGATGATTGACCTGCAACCCCACAACCATCTTCCTTTGTGTTAGGTATGACTCAGTTGAGAAATTTCCCCCTGATTCTCATTCACTCAAAAGGGCTCCTTAATGTCTCACTTTGAAAAATGCTGCCTTGATACCCAGGGCAGTCATTCTCACCTCACCTTGGGTTCAGCTCTTTTGTCCATGTTCGAGCGAAGGCTGTAATGATGTCACGGGTTTCGTAGTGCCTTGGTGGAACCCAAACTGAATGTCAGTGAGCAGGTTGCTGTTGAGTAAATGCCACTTGATATCATTGTCGACAACCTCTTCCTAACTAATTTAGGCTGAGGACCTGGGTTTCAATTAGCTAGTTTTTTTAAACTCCTATAGCTTGAATTAAAGGATAACTACCAAGGAAAATCTGGACAAATAGTTAGATTTTGCTTCCATTCCCTTCGTACAATTAGCTTTCCCATTAGAAAACTAATTGTACTTTGACAAACCCTAATCTTTTGGCCTCTACCTGTTTGGTAGACTGTTCCATTTATTACTTGTGATCTTAACTCAAGTTTTCTTTAGATTTGCTTTTAGTTAATTTCTATTTTCTGTCCTCTAATTCTTCGCTCTTAGCATGCATCACAGTAGCAATCTGGGCACACCTTATCTACAGTAATTAATATTTCATATACTTCAATGAGGCATTCTCTTTAATCTTTTCTTTCTAGACTGTAAAGCATAAGCCTCTTTAATCTTTCCTCATAGCTTGTTCACTGACTTGGTCCATCAGTGGGTGAGCACAGCCTTTATAGAGCAGTTGGGGTGAGCACAGTGGGCTTGCTTAAGAATTCTAACTCTTGTCAGCATTTCCCTTGCCATCAAATTTCTCCAGCAAAGATTAAGAGTGAGAGAGTATGGTTAATAATGAAACAATATAAAGCAAGTGATGGGGTGGGGAACGTTACCCTGTTTTCTCACCATTATTATTTGAAGCCCATTTCATGCAGATTTTACAAGCATTGGGAGATGAGGGGGGAGGAGGGGGTTAAAGCATGGGCAGAATAAAGGACCCGGAAACAGAAGCATTATTTCTCTCCCTAGCCCTGTTTTTTGTCGACATTGACTCCAATTTTTAAAATAAATTTAAAGTACCCAAATATTTCTTTTTTCCGATTAAGGGGAAATTTAGCGTGGCCAATCCACCTAACCTGCACGTCTTTGGATTGTGGGGGTGAGATCCATGCCGACACGGGGAGGATATGCAAACTCCACGTGGACAGTGACCCAGGGCTGGGATTCGAACCCGATTCTTCAGCACCGTAGTCCCAGTGTGAACCACTGTGCCACTGCCACACTGACTCTCAGTTACTTAATGTTTCAACTATAAATTCTCATTCATGATTTGAATTCCCCCCCCCCACAGAACTCTGAATTCCCAAGCCCTCCAACTCACTGAAATACCACATTCTTCCAATCCTGGCCTCTTGAACATCCCTAATTTGAATAGTTCCACTGTTGGTGGCTGTGCCTTTAGCTGCTCTGAAATTCATTCCTTAATCGTTTCCTCCTCTCTTTCCCTCCTTCGTTTAAGACGCTCCTTAAAACCTACCCCTTTGACCAAGCATTTATGTCATCTCCCCATATATCTTGTGTGGCTCAGTGTCACAATTTGTTTGAAAATGCTCTTGTGAAGCGTCTTGGGATGTTTTACTATGTTAAAGGTGCTATCTAAACGCAAGATACTTCATAATGTTCAAAATTCTCTTGGGTCACTAAGAATACAAAACATGCCAGTTCATTCAAGTCTTTTTTTGTATGTTTGTTTCCACAGCCATTCCTCCTGAATGCACTTTTGTTCTTTCTCCCCCTGAATTAAAAGAACCAAGTGATACAATTAGGAATAATTCTAGTGATAGACTGCACGAATGGTATTCTTTCACCTTTAAGGGATGACCAATAAGTTTAGGTTAGCCTCCATGTCATATTTGTGGCTGCAGTGCTAAACGTTGGCAACCTTGGTCAGAAGCCGCAAAAGTGGAAATGCTCATGCTGATGCATTGATCAATGTAGTCTGAAGATTAGTTTGATCATGGCTGTTTGGAGAAAAAATGGAGAATTCTTGACGAATTGAGAACGGTGGTTGCCTCTGTTTAAGATATGCAGTGGGCATGTGTTTATTAAAACTCTACCCTAAAATATGGTTATTCAAGTGCACTCTTGGGAACTTAGCCACTGCTGATTGTAGCATTAGCTGTTTGACTCGAGAGGCAGGGACGCAACAACGGATTATGATTTGTATATGTCCCAGGAGACGAGCACCGATTTCTTTTTTAAATGCTGTTGTTTATATGCCCTTGGGCGTGTTGAAACTGGGAATTCAATATGCTGAGTTCAACAGTTGCAGTTTCTAGGCCACCTCGCATTTTACTTTTGTGGTGAATTATAAGCAACATCGTTTGCCCTGAATGGTTGAATAAACTCTTGTTTGTTCTCACTGGAACGAAGGAGGTTGAGGGGAGACCTGATAGAGGTCTACAAAATTATGAGGGGCATAGACAGAGTGGATTGTCAGAGGCTTTTCCCCAGGGTAGAGGGGTCAATTACTAGGGGGCATAGGTTTAAGGTGAGAGGGGCAAGGTTTAGAGTAGATGTACGAGGCAAGTTTTTTACGCAGAGGGTAGTGGGTGCCTGGAACTCGCTACCGGAGGAGGTGGTGGAAGCAGGGATGATAGTGACATTTAAGGGGCATCTTGACAAATACATGAATAGGATGGGAATAGAGGGATACGGACCCAGGAAGTGTAGAAGATTGTAGTTTAGTCGGACAGCATGGTCGGCACGGGCTTGGAGGGCCGAAGGGCCTGTCCTGTGCTGTAGATTTCTTTGTTCTTTGAGACAGAAACTAAAATATGAGCTGCAGAATCACGTACATTTGCAATTTTGATAATTGCTAAAAAAGAGGCCGCCATGTTGGATAATGGAAATGGACAGATAAGAGCGTCTCCAAACCTCATGACCGACATTTTCAATTAATAAATCAATAGAGGTATATGGAATGGTTATACAGAGTAATACATAGTCTTGGGATGAATGATTCGGAGAATGAGTGTTCAAATCCCACCATGATGGTTCATTTTTAAGGTAATTGGCAAAGATACCAACACAATAAGAATTTTTTTTTAATGCAAAAGTTATGATCTATAGTGCACTGGATGGTGAAAGGAGATTCAGTAATTACTTTCAGAAGTGAGTTGGAGAAATGCTGAAAGGAGTCATTTTGCAGTGCTCTGAGGAAATGATGGAGGGATGGGGCTAATTGGATAACTCTTTTGAAGATGAGACGTTAAACCAACACCCCTTCTGCGTTCTCAAGTTGACAAAGATCCTGTGGCACTATTTTGAAAAAGGACGAGAGTTGCCCATGGTGTCATGGCCAATATTTACCCTTCTACCAATATCACAATCTGGTCATTATCATGTTGCTGTTTGTGGGAGCTTTTTGTACATAATTGGCTGCTGCTTTCCAACACTACAACAGTGGCTATACTTGGAGCAGTACTTCCATGGCTGTATAACGATGGTGAAAGGTGCAATATAATTGCAAGTCTCTGCTTAGTTGCAAAGACTACATTTGTTTTAAATGAGAAGCAATAATAAAGAATCGAGACCTCTGCTGCGGGACATTCTTAGCTTTAAAATTAGTTTTTTTAAAGGAGTGATTAGATGACTACAAAGGCTGAAGATTATAGGAAAGGGAAAAATCTGAGGGAGATGTGCAATGCCTCAATTATGGGGTTATGATGAATTATTATGAATTTCGATTTCAGTGCCATGGCAGGTGTAGCGGAGCAAAATGATAGGGCAACAAAAAAATAAAACTGGAAATAATGATTCTGGGAGCCAAACTTGAATTCAAAGACTAAATCTTTTGAAAGAAGGAATAACTTGCGGTATGATACATAGATTCATAATTTGTGTTGAAAAGAAAAAGGAAAGTTTCCAGAAGTACGGAGTACCGTATCAAAAGAACAAAAATAGATTAAAGCTCAATAATGAATTGCCTGTCAGATGGTTAGCTTTTCCTTCCATTTTTTCCCCTAGGAATATCGGGTAATAGAAGACCATCCTTAAATGTCCACTCTTGCTGGAGAGTGTAAAAAATTAGCAGAGCTAGCTTTACATTCAGATAACAAACCAACATATTTCTGAAATGAAAAGCAGTTGAAACAAGATAAAATGACAGCCAGTAATTGTTTTAATTTCATCTATAATGGTGAAAGTAGCCATCATTTTCCATTTGGTATGGAAACTTTGAAGTGAACGCCTTTTGCCACCAAATTTGTGGTGCATTCTACTGGTTGAAAATATTTATGGACTAGCTAAATGTTAATCTAGTACTCTGCAGATTTATTTAAGAAGGGTAGCTGCTTTTTTTTTTGGTTTCTGTTATCTGTACTCTTAAATAAATAACAAATCATCTGCAAAAAATCAAGACTGTATCACAGCCTCTGTTGAGAAAGTAGAGAACAACTAGCAAGTTTTCTGAAGCGATTGTCTACTATTGCAATTCGAATGAATAATAGAACTTGTGCTCGTAGCTATATAACGGAGCATGTTGTGTATTAAGATTATGTTGTTGGCAGTTAGTGTTTATCTTTTCATTTGCCTTGTTCCATTTAACATTTTTCTTCAGGCTCATTACTTTACTTTTCATCCCAAGGTGATAATCCTCTGAAAAATGAATACCATTTTCAAGAATACTTGCAGATTTTTTAGTTTAGCGTGTTAAACCCTATTGGTTATATTGGGACAAATTAAACCTTGCAGAGTTTAATTTGAAGGGTTACTGCACATCCAAACATAGGAACAGCTTCTTCCCCATAGCTACAAGACTCCTCAACGACCCCCCCCCGGGGACTGATCTGTTCCCTGTAAGAACATTATTCACAACGCCCTATGTTGCTCTTGCTCATGTATTTGCTTTGTTTGACCCCTTGTTCCACACTGTAACCAATCACTGTTTGTCGATGTACCATTTGTCAATATACTCTGTTGATTATTCTTTTTGTCTACTGTGTACGTTCCCTCGGCAACAGAAAAATACTTTTCACTGTACTTCGGTACATGTGACAATAAATCAAATCAAAAAATCAGATATCCCATTACATAAATGCCTTGTCAGTAGCTGTAGCTTGGGTTGAGGAAAGAAGAAAAGCATCACAGTCTGTACTTACAAGTACAATAGGGCTGGCCCACTGGATCCAATCAAGGCCATCTCTCCTTCCTCACAGTCCCCAAAGAAAGTGTGATGCATGCAAGAGATAGGCATATTTTGCATTTATGCACCTGTTTTGTGTATTCTATACCACTAGGAAATGTTCCTAAAATACTTCCATTGTGCTACTGATATTCTGCTTAAGGAATTTATTAATTCTGCTTAAACTTTGTGAAGGAAAATGTTTGTGGTCCTTTGCTTGTTAGATCAAAAGAAAATAACCATAATGTACATTCTATATTTTATTTTTGACACCCCCCTCCCTCCCAATATGGCCAGTCGTGATGGTTTAGCAAGACAAAAAAAAAACTGGTGCTTGCACATGGAGTTCAACTCTCCACTGAAATGATTTATTCTGGTTTTGGTTTATATACGTATACAAATGACCACACGAGGGAGCTATTACACCATTACGTCTGTCTTAATTGCCAAGGACTTTATGGCCCTTCCCACCTGGCAGGATATTACAGTCCCACTGAAGTAAATGGTAAATTAAATGGCCCAGAGCAACCGCTTGGGGGGGGGGGGAAGAGGGGGGGAGAGAGAGAGAGAGACACTTCATGGGCGGGGCCATAAAACCTTGTTCCAATTGTCTATATGCAAGTCTTCATATTATGTCTACTCTGCTTGCTTTTTTGTCTTATGTTTTCAATGGGTTAGACTACACTAACATCGAAGTCTTACAAACAGTTATGCAGACGTTTAGGATTTCAGAACGATATCATTAAAGTTCAGCTTGGTTTCAAAATACTCTGATACTACGCCTGCATTATTCAGTAAAATTCTGAGAGCGGAATTATTATTGGGAGATTCTTTTAGACTTGAGTTGTGTTTAATGTTGTAAATGGAAAATAACATATAAACAGGTCTTCCCTTGAAGCAAAGTAATGCTGTTAGTGAAATTCACACCTAAGCTTTAGTGCAGTTTAATTGTGGCTGAAGTGGGTTTAACCTGAAAATTGACACCCAATTCTTTTAGGATGTGACTGAGATAAATGAGTTTCCACTCATAAGAATTTGTGTTTTGCAATTCTGCATTCAAATCATGGTACAAAAGCCCATCTGTAAATTACATCTTTAGTCAGCCAATCTGAACTACTTAACACTAAAAGTTTGATTTCAGCTGATTCAGCATTCAATGTGGGCTTTGTTTACACCAGCCAAGTGGCGACACTGATGCCTTTGGGGACCATGTTTCTATTTTTCCCTTGTAAAAACCCAACTGGGTGTTTACATTATAACTGGATGAAATGACAATTAAGGTGGACTGACGTGTAGTTACAGTTCAAGTATTGTTTTATGCAGTTCTCTAGCGACATAGTCGAGTAGGATAGAAGCAAGATTATCTTTCATTATCAGTCCCTGGTGAGTACATTAATGTGACATTCAAAGCTGAAGCACACACTGGTGCTTCACATACATGGAGCATTTATCTCTGCTCTGGCTTTTTGTGTTAAAAATAGTGTCACATTTCTGATCTATTTGCTTGAAATATCATCCCCGAGTGTAGTTGAGTGCAGTGGGATATCCGTGAAAAGTGCTGAAAGTTTACATCAGTATGGAGTTGTTTGTCTTGTTTATTAGGAATCTACAGCCTTGCTCACATTACTTAGCCAAGTGTCATTTTCAAACTTTCTGCTTGAGTTCCCCCTGCAAATATTGACCCGTTTTCACAGACCTCTGAAAAGCAGCTCTGTCACTGTAGAAAGCATTTTTATCCATAGTTTTTCGCATGGCCAGTCAAAGCCAACTGTACTCAGCAGATAAGTTGGAGTTGGGGAGTGGAGAATGAATGAGCTGGAACAGACAAAAACATTGGCATTGGGGAGTGAGAAATAACTGAACCAGTGGAGAAAAATTACAGTTGGGTCTCTTTAAGCCCTGCATTGTGTTTATTCTTGGATAAATTGGACCTTATTTGTTCTGGTTAAATAGCGAAAATCTGGAAAGCCAAGAAGTAGAGTTAGTTGGAACATGGGTGTTTTCGTGCAGTATGAACTGACGAGCTGGGGAAGCAAACTGAGGGTTAGGTATCCCACCACTCAATTACAGCATGACAAGTTTACAGTTGGCAGTTTCTACAGTATTTGAAATATGGACATATTTGTATGTAATGGAGAGCGTTGATGTAAGTATGACAAAAAAAACAAGAGCTGCAAATAAAGTTTAATCAGCAAGAAGTCAATGAACAAGAACAAAGAAAAGTACAGCACAGGTACAGGCCCTTCGGCCTTCCAAGCCTGTGCCGATCGTGATGCCGTAACTAGAAAAAAAACCTTCTGACCGTACTCGGTCCATATCCCTCTATTTCTCGCTATTCATGTACCCATCGAGATGCCTTATAAATGTTGCTAATGTGCCTGCGTCCACCACATCCTCTGGCAGTGCGTTCCAGGCACCCACCACTCTGCGTGAAAAACCTACCCTGTACATCTCCCTTAAACTTTCCCCCTCTAACCTTGAACCTGTGCCCCTTGTAATTGACACTTCCACCCTTGGATAAAGCCTGACTATCCACCCTGTCTGTCTATGCCTCTCATAATGTAGACCTCTATCAAGTTTCCTCTCAGCCCCCGTCTTCCAGTGAAAACAATCCTAGTTTATTCAACCTCTCCTCATAGCCAACACCCTTGGGACTGAAAGATTTTAGGTCTATTAATACAGCAGGAGATGCACAGAATTCAAATAGTATGAACACAAATGCAATGCTCTCACTAACTCTAGAATCAATTTTATGTTTTTAAACTAGTGCAAAACTGGATGCTCAACTCTGCAAGTATCAATTTTGTACACCAGTAGATTTGAGTTACTGTTCTGCCTCGAAACTAAAAGTCAGCCAAGTCACAATTCTTAATTTTGTATTGGATTATCTATCTTTGTAGCTCCAGGTACATTTTTAGCTATTTCTGTTCTGTTGTTGGATTGGATTCTTTTGTAGTTTTCTGGAGAACAAATATCTAGTGCTTAAGTAACAATAGCATTTTGCAATGTGTATTTTCAGTAGGAATTTATCAGCCTCCTGAAACATTCACTTGATGCACCACTGACATACCAGTGGCAGTAGTGTGTACTATCTACAAGGTACACTTCAGCTACTCTCCAAGGTTTCTTTGACAGCACCTTCCAAACATGCGACTTCACCAAGCAGGGCAAGGGCAACAGTGGCATGGGAATACCACCATCTACAGGTTTCCTCTCAAGTCAAACACCATCCTGACAATGGTAATGTATTGTGCTCTTTTACCGTTGCTGGGTCAAAATCCTGAAACTCTCCTTAAGTGTTGAGGCCTGCAACGGTTCAAAAAGGTGACTCAATACCACTTTTTCAATCGTGGTTAAAGGGTGGGCAGTAAATTCTGGCCTTTCCAGCCACATTCGCATCCCATGAATGAATTTTTAAAAATAATTGTTTTAGCCTTTTTATCCCTTTGTCCCACTCTTGCACCATAGAAGTACTGCATCAGATCCTTCTCTTAGGTACCACTTCCTATCCGCTGTACCTCCGGTTGGACTAGTTGAATATCAAGTTGACCCTAAATATTGGATTAAACTTGTGCTCTGCTTTTTCAACATTGTTCATGGATTATTTGTGGTGCACATTTTCCATCATCTATTAAGTAGATGGGTAATGCAATTAGATTTTGATTTAAACTCATGTACATCAAAGTGTACGAATTGACCCTAATACCAGTTCAAATATGTGACCAATAACCATGCGAGAAACCTTGCCCTTTTGTAAAAACTGAATCTATCAAATGAAGCCAAAATCTCAAAATACTACTTTGTGCTGAGTGTACAAGTTCTTTTCCTGCCATATTTTTTGTTGAGAGCCAGTCATATTGTGCTCAATTGGGGTTGGTGTAATTTTATGGAATTTGCAAAGTAACTTCTGCAAGTTAAGCAAGCTTTGACGATCAGTCGAACTTCATTTATAGGCTCGTTTTGCTTTTCTCAGCAGTGTGCAAGGGATTTTTCTCCCAATTTCTAAAATTAATTTTTGTACTCGTTGTGACTAAGCCTAGTTTGCTGCTTCTATTGGAAAGCAAAGCTAGAATTTATAGGGAGGGGGGGGGGGGAAGAGCACCTTCAGTTGAAGCCTTTTACATATTTTGCTGTTTAGTTGCAAGGTGATGATTTTCTGGCCTCATCAGGTTTATTTAGAATCTGATGCAGGCATATCTCCTGCCCAGCTGTGTTTAAAGCTGGGAAGATGCCAGAAATGGACAGATGGCATAGTTATTTGATGTGCACCATTCAATTCCCTTCCTGATGCTTGCTATTTAATCAGATTATTTTTTAAAAGTCCATTTTGTGAGATTCATATTCAACTCAGTAACCTGTTCCATTTTACCCAGCTGTAAATTGAAATATTTAGATTTAGCAAAGGTGTATTGTAATAGAAAAATATTTGCATTTGAGTTCTAGTTATGCATTGTTGCCTGCAATATTGAAGTATTTTATGATTGATAGTAGATAAGTACTTTAAAAAAAAAAAAAAAAAAAATTGTGTTCATCAAGTTGTAGGAATGGAATATTTTCCATTTTGAGAAACCCGCTGTTGCTATCAAGCATTGCTAGGTTAGGTCTTGCAGAGTTAAACTACTTTTAAATTTTAGTCTAGAGTCTTTTCTATCTAATCCTAGCCAGGCACTCGGCAGCAGTGACTTCTCTTCCCACTCTTGCACCGTACCCCTGTTGTCCCTCAAAGATTTGTCCTCGGCCCCCTCCTATTGCTTACCTGCAAGCTATCCCTCTGAAAATAAAGCAGCAATTTCCATAACTATACTGATGACACCCACGTGTACCTCAGCACCATCTCCCTCAATCCCTTCACTTCCTCAACCTTTTCACTGTCTGAGTGCTTGTCCAACATCCAGTACTAGTGGAGCAGAAATTTTCTCCAATTAAATATTGGGCAGATAAAGCCCAAGTCTCCGTAGCACTTTATTCCAAATGTGTTTATTAATTGAATGTAAATTCCTTCTGGTGCCAAAATGAGATTTGAACTCCAGTCTCCAAATTATTAGTCCAAGCCACTAGAGTACTTGTCCAGTTACATCATTACAATGCTACTGCCCCCCCCCCCCCCCCCCAACACCAAACAAATACCTCTTCTACCAAGTTCTAAGGTTTCCTTCTGTGCACAGCATCATATTTTGTTTTGTAATATCCTTATGAAGTACTTTGGGACATTTCATTTTGTTGAAGGCATTATGTTGAAGGCATCATGCAAATACTAAGAATTGGTATAAAAGGTTTGATACTGTAGATGTGGAAAAGACATTTCCGCCTTTTGGAGTACAAAATAGTCACTAATGAATCCAATAGAAAATTTAAGAAAACAAAATGTGCAACTTGCCATCACAAGGAGTAGGTGGGACAAATAACATAGATGCATTTAAGAGGATGCCCGATAGGCACATGAAGGAGAAATGAATAAGAGTTACACCAATGCAGTTAAATGAAGATGGTGGGGGGGAGCTCAATGGAACATAAACACTGGTATGAACCATTTGAAATGAATGACCTGTTTCTTTGCTGTATGTTCCATGTAATCCTGTGTACCAGGTGGCTAGGGAGGTTTACAGACCGCACTGCACTTCAACAAATCAATATGACTAATCTAAATAAGAGGAACATCTGACCCTTGTTGATTAAACTTGACCAAAAGCATATGAATGCCCTTGATATTTAACCAAATTCTAGAAGAATCAAACCAGCATAGCAGGAGCAAAACAGAGAATGCTGGAAAAACTCGGCAGCTCTGGCCGCATCTGTGGGGAGACCAGGCAGAGTCGGCGTTTCAAGTCCATTGGGAGGGATATGTTGGATATTTGTTGTGGCTGGGAGAGATTGCAGCATGGTAGCACAAGTGGCTAGCACTGTGGCTTCACAGCGCCAGGGTCCCAGGTTCCATTCCCCGCTGGGTCACTGTTTGTGCGGAGTCTGCACGTTCTCCCTGTTTCTGCGTGGGTTTCCTCCGGGTGCTCCGGTTTCCTCCCACAGTCCAAAGATGTGCAGGTTAGGTGGAGTGGCCATGCTAAATTGCCCTTGGTGTCCAAAAAGGTTACGGGGATAGGATAGAAGTGAGGGCCTAAGTGGGTCGGTGCAGACTCGATGGGCCGAATGGCCTCCTTCTGCACTGTATGTTCTATATCTATGTCTAACCACACTATTCACAACCTTGGTCTTGTGTTTGACCCCAAAACAAGCTTCTGACCCAAAATCTGCGCCGTAGCCAAGACTGCCTATTTTCACCTCCTTAACATTGCCCAACTTCATCTCTTTTGTTAATTCTGGGATTGACTATTCCAATGCACTCCCGGCCAGCACCTCACATTTTGCCCAGTGGAAACTTGACCTCATCCAAACTTCTACCCGTGTCCTACCTCATACCATGTCCAGTGCACCCATTGCCCTTTTTCTCTCTGGTCTACATTGGCTTCAGTGCATCAGCACCTCAATTTTAAAATTCTTATCCTTGCTTTTTTTTGTAAATTCCATTCCCACAATCCTCTGTTATCTATATTACTCTAAATACTGGTCTCTTGAGCATTCCTGATTTTAATTGTTTCTCCATCGGCTTTGCCTCCTGCTGCCAAGGCCCAAAGATCTGGAAGTTTCCTTCCTTCACCTCTTTGCCCCCTACCTCGGTTTCTTCGTTTATGACATACCTTAAAAACCACCTTGGTCAAGCTTTTGGTGATCTGTCCTAATGTCTACTTATGTGCTTTGGTACAAAAAGCTCCTGTGAAATGCTTTTGTGTGCTTTATTATTAAGGAGGCTACATAAATACTTGTCTCTTCTTGCGATGACAAGCTAATGGTATTAATCTTTAGCCTTTGCCTTTTGTAATGTATTTGTTGCACATTTCAAATACTTGAAAATATAATTTAATTGAAGGCAACTTAATTAAAATGCTTACCCGCAAAGATGCTGTTCTCTATATCTTCCCTTTTCATTATGCGAAACATATCTTTTTAAAACTAATCTTTATTCAGCATTCATTAATTAATCATGGAAATTACAGTATGAAAGGAGACCATTTGGCCCATCATGCATGTGTTGGTTTTAATTTATTAACTGCGAATTTGCCTGCCATTCTCTGGATCTTTTTATAATTTGCAAATGTTTATCCATTTCCCTTAGTTGATATTGTCTGCCTTATGCCATTTTGTGGAAAGATATTGGATTTTATAATGACCTACTTCATTAATTCTTCCAACCTGGAGTCTGTGCCCCTTCCTAGTTAATTAATCAGTAGTAGCAATCCATCAGTGTGTACCCTCTTAAAACAAAACTCCATTGCAGATTTGAAAACTCACTGCTCCCTTTGCCTCTCCAGATCATTGAAAAGTCCCGAAATTTTTACGCTGCTCTTCATAATGATGTATTCAGTGAATGTGGCTGAACACTTTCCTTTAATTTGCTTGCTGTAATGGGGTACCTAGAACTGTATGTTATATTCCAGCTGTGATCTAATCAATCATTTTGTATAATTGTTACCTTGCTTTTGCATTCAAGTCCCATGTATGAAATCTAGTATACAATTTGCCTATTCTTCATGAACCCCGTTTGATAATCATTATTCCTGCTCACTGAGATCCCTCTGTTCCTTTCATGTTTAAGAATCTTGATATTTAGGGTACGCTGCTCGTTTTTTTTTTAACAAAATGTCTTGACCAGCTACACCTGCCGTCCATCAGCTCTTCTGTATTAGCTTGTCTGAGCACTGCCATCTCCTGCCTGTTTACTTGCCCTTTATTGCATCCATGGGAGGTGTACCAGTAAAAGTGTTTAGGGAGTAGGCCAGTGAAAGATTAGAACAAAGAATGTTTTCTTGTCCCATGAAATGGCAGGCAGAGCCCCTATATCCATATAGACCCCCATAGCGACACCTTTTATTCAGAGGAAGTGAGTGAGTCAGAAGCAAAGTTTTTCCATGTAAGAACACGTTCAGCTAGGCAGAGGACGGTGCCGTTGGATAAGGACTGGCTGGACCTCTGTTCAAGAAAGATAAGTAAAGCCCTCTGGCTGCCCGGGTAGGGGGTAGAACTGTGGGCGGGTGAAAAAGGGACTGATTGTGCCAGCAAACTAGAAACAAAGAGATGGAGGCCATTAGTGAGTCGTGGAATTAGATGGGAAGAAACCGAATGAGGGAGAAATAATAGTCGCGGCAGGAAGAAATCCGTTCTGTGGAGGCATGAACAGGCTGAAAAGGCAAAAATGGCTCTACCAGCGAGATCTGTTTGTGAAACTTGAAAAGGAAATGAAAGTGAACTTTGTAGGTTTGGATACTGAAAGTTGCAGGCTGTGGAAGGAAGATCTCAAGAGAGATGAGGTGACTATCTTGGAATTGATTCCTTGATGCTTGGATGTTTGGTGATGTGGGCAATGGTCCAAGGGTGAGGTAGGAGGAGTTGTCAGAGCATTGACATACTTTAGCTTCCGCAAAGTATTGGTCAATTAACCAAACACCAGCACCACCTGATCATGTTATCTGAGGAAGGATCATCTTGCTATGGAGGGAGCTGCTTCCTGGAATGGTGGGCCTATCATATGAGAAACTGTCGGTTAGGATTATATTCATTGGAGTTTAGAAGAATGAGAGGGGATCTCATAGAAACTTGCAAAATTCTAGCAGGATTAGAAAAGTAGATTCAGAAAGAATGTTCCCGATGGTGGGGGAGCCCAGAACTAGGGGTCATAGTTTGAGGATAAGGGGTAAACCTTTTAGGCTGAGGTGAGGAGAAATTTCTTCACCTAGAGAGTGGTGTATCTGTGAAATTCACTACCATAGAAAGTAGCTGAGGCCAAAACATTGTGTAATTTCAAGAAGGAATTGGATATAGCTCTTGGGGCTAAAGGGATATGGGGGAGAAGGCGGGATCAGGGTATTGAACTTCATGATCAGCCATAATAATGAATGGTGGAGCAAGCTTGAAGGGCCGAATGGCTTCCTCCTGCTTCTATTTTCTATGTATGTTAGGGTTGCACCTGAAAAAACAGAGTTCTGCAAGTTCAGAGGAAGTTAACTTGGTGAGTGAGTGGAGCAGAACAATTGAACCTGTGGATGGCACACCAGCAGCTCCCAATGAAAAGATTTAGAAGGGTAAGAGTCCAGAGGGAGGAATCCAGATGAAACGAGAATTCTGAAGATCAGAGAAGATCTGCTCTGTATGAGAAGGAGTGGGCATGAAGTTGACTGAAGAGATCAATGTCATGTTCAGTTCGAACTTCATTGAGATGGGTGTGTAAGACGGAGTTCTCAAATGTTATCAGACAAATGGGTTAATAAACACAGGATCCTCTTTCACGCCCCCCCCCCCCCCCCCCCCCCCCCGCGCTCCTAATCAAAATTATAATACCGGGGCATGCATACTGTGCAGCACTGCATGTAATACTTTAAATTGTTACTTGAAAAAACCCTCTCTTGAGAAAGGCTGAATTCACCACCAGCTTTGGTAACTGGGTCCACCTGGTGATCATTCTAGGTGGTCTAGGTGGTCCTCCATGTGCACTTCCCTCCCAGATGAGACAGGAAGTCCACATTGCTCTGCACACAATCCGCAATTCTCTCCCGGTTCATACCAAACTCACCTCTAACCATCGCTCATGGTCGTATTGCTTGACTGTTTTGCGGATTGCCACCCCGGAAAGTCTTTCCAGCCCCACTGGGATCTACCGACCCTGATTTGAGAGCCACTGGCATAAGGTTAAGGGATGAGGCCTATGCTGAGAACTGATAATGTGTGGTGGTGGTGCGGGGGTTAGTGAAAGCAAAGCTGGGGTGAGATTGGAAAGCGGGATAGGATCAGGGGAAAGAAGGATTTGGGGCAGTGGGAGGTAATATTGGTATTGAAGAGTTATTGAATTGGTTAGAAAGTACTCACTGTCAACAGGGGTGGTACCAGGGGATTGGAGAGTGGCGAATGTCGTGCTCCTGTTCAAAAAAGGGACTAGGCATAACCCTGGGAATTACAGGCCAGTTAGTCTTTCTTCGGTGGTAGGCAAAGTAATGGAAAGGGTACTGAAGGATAGGATTTCTGAGCATCTGGAAAGACACTGCTTGATTAGGAATAGTCAGCACGGATTTGTGAGGGGTAGTTCTTGCCTTACAGGTCTTATTGAATTCTTTGAGGAGGTGACCAAGCTTGTGGATGAAGGTAAAGCAGTGGATGTAGTGTACATGGATTTTAGTAAGGCATTTGATAAGGTTCCCCGTGGTAGGCTTATGCAGAAAGTAAGGAGGCATGGGATAGTGGGAAATTTGGCCAGTTGGATAACGAACTGGCTAACCGATAGAAGTCAGAGAGTGGTGGTGGATGGCAAATATTCAGCCTGGATCCCAGTTACCAGTGGCGTACCGCAGGGATCAGTTCTGGGTCCTCTGCTGTTTGTGATTTTCATTCATGATTTGGATGAGGGAGTTAAAGGGTGGGTTAGTAAATTTGCAGACGATACGAAGATTGGTGGAGTTGTGGATAATGAGGAGGGCTGTTGTCGGCTGCAAAGAGACATAGATAGGATGCAGAGCTGGGCTGAGAAGTGGCAGATGGAGTTTAACCCTGAAAGGTGTGAGGTTATCCATTTTGGAAGGACAAGTATGAATGCGGAATACAGGGTTAACGGTAGAGTTCTTGACTGTGGAGGAGCAGAGAGATCTTGGGGTCTATGTTCATACATCTTTGAAAGTTGCCACTCCAGTGGATAGAGCTGTGAAGAAGGCCTATGGTGTGCTAGCGTTCATTAACAGAGGGATTGAATTTAAGAGCTGTGAGGTGATAATGCAGCTGTACAAAACTTTGGTAAGGCCACATTTGGAGTACATTGTACAGTCCTGGTCGCCTCATTTGAGGAAGGATGTGGAAGCTTTGGAAAAGGTACAAAGGAGACTTACCAGGATGTTGTCTGGAATGGAGAGTAGGTCTTACGAGGAAAGGTTGAGG
This sequence comes from Scyliorhinus torazame, assembly GCF_047496885.1. Classification (NCBI taxonomy): domain Eukaryota; kingdom Metazoa; phylum Chordata; class Chondrichthyes; order Carcharhiniformes; family Scyliorhinidae; genus Scyliorhinus; species Scyliorhinus torazame. Next base: position 31,306,667 of record NC_092724.1, read on the forward strand.
GTGCTAGGCCTTTTCTCATTAGAACGGAGAAGGATGAGGGGCGACTTGATAGAGGTTTATAAGATGATCAGGGGAATAGATAGAGTAGACAGTCAGAGACTTTTTCCCCGGATGGAACAAACCATTACAAGGGGACATAAATTTAAGGTGAATGGTGGAAGATATAGGGGGGATGTCAGAGGTAGGTTCTTTACCCAGAGAGTAGTGGGGGCATGGAATGCACTGCCTGTGGAAGTCGTTGAGTCGGAAACATTAGGGACCTTCAAGCAGCTATTGTATAGGTACATGGATTACGATAAAATGATATAGTGTAGATTAATTTGTTCTTAAGGGCAACACGGTAGCATTGTGGATAGCACAATTGCTTCACAGCTCCAGGGTCCCAGGTTCGATTCCGGCTTGGGTCACTGTGCGGAGTCTGCACATCCTCCCCGTGTGTCCGTGGGTTTTCTCCGGGTGCTCCGGTTTCCTCCCACAGTCCAAAGATGTGCAGGTTAGGTGGATTGGCCATGACAAATTGCCCTTCGTGTTGGGTGGAGGTGTTGACCTTGGGTAGGGTGCTCTTTCCAAGAGCCGGTGCAGACTCAATGGGCCGAATGGCCTCCTGCACTGTAAATTCTATGATGATCTATGATTAATCTAGGACAAAGGTTCGGCACAACATTGTGGGCCGAGGGCCTGTTCTGTGCTGTATTTTTCTATGTTCTATGTACTCTGGCTTTGTTTTGTATAATATCAATATGTTACCGTACAAAAACAGGATGGTATATGCAACAAAAATGTACTTTTCTGCAAAAAAGCTATTGTTGGGAATTCATCTGAACTACATACATTTCATTAGCATTTTCCTAGAATCTTTCACATCCTCCGGACTGCTCATATGCCTTACGGCCAGTGAATTACGGACTTTCTTGAGTAGGCAAAAAGTGAATACTAATGGGTACACAACCAGATCCCACGAACTGAAAGCATTGAATGATCAGTAAATCAAGACCATTGATTTGACTTTGACACCGAGAAAAGCTGGATTTTGCTTTCAGATACCAGGAAAGAAATCCTGCAATGCCTCCAAATTTAAAAATGAGATTGTTTAATTCCACCACCTAGTACAATTGGGCAGAATTATTTAATCATGGAATGCAAATTCTCCTCCCCTTAACCCCCCCCCCCCCCCCCCCCCCCCCCCAGGAAAGAAAGTAACAACATTCTGAAACCCTATGCAATGAAAACTATTTGATTTATTTAGCTCTCTATCAGTTGCCAAAAAAAATCTGCTGTGCTCAGTGATGAATATGTTGAGAAGAAATATTGTTAGCATGAAAACTCCAAGTGGTACTATCCTCAAGATGTTTGTAGGCATGCTTGAAACTGCTGGACTTCTTATGCTAATCAGGGTTCGTGATAAAGGTGAGGGATATGAAATGTCCACCTTTTATGTTGAGGAAACTCTTCAAGTATAATAAACGTTTATGATTATGGTCATGTAAATTGCGATGATATTTATTGCAAAATCCTTTTGAATTAGTTCCTGGGGAAGTATTTGAGTTAAAATGGCAAGTACTGTGGAAATCTGTGGAAATTTAAAGACCATGACCTATATTTTAAAGTAAGTATTTACATAACAACAAAATTTTGTTCTCTGACGCAGGTCTACGCTTCAACATCAAGTGAAGAATATAGCAGAGATTCAGCTGGATATTCTTCATCCAAACCTTCAGGTTCTGTATTTCCAGGCTCTTTCTATATCCAAGGTAAAAGGCTAATTGAACTGTCATATGTTTTTGTGTTTTTTCATTTTTTTAAGTCACAATTCATGATTCACAACTGATTGTGAAAATATACCTGATACCATTAATGCACACCCAAGCTTTTGAAAAGTCTGCTGTGTTTTATGGGAAAATGAGCTTTAAGGAAATGTCTACTTGTTAATGTGAAATAAAAACTTAAAATGCTGGATAAACTCATTTAGGTCTTGCAGCATCCGTAGATAGAGAAACAGAGTTAACGTTTCAAGTCCATATGACTTCTTCAGATGCTACCAGACCTGGATTTATCCAACAGTTTCTGTTTTTATATCTGCTTTCCAGCATCAGCAATATTTTACTTTTACTTGTTGACTTTTGTGTAATTTTAATTCTGTACATTTTTGATGCTTAAAAACCCCTCTGGCATATTATCCAAAGAAATTAAATGGAAAGGAAACCCAATAACACCATGAGGAAAATTTATAGGCTGGGAGAATTGAATTTACTCAGGTTCATTGTAAAAGTTCTGCAGGAACCCAAGTCCCATAAAGGAAAAACCATAAGGAATTAAACTTGAGGATTGGCGTCTTCCTTTCTTTGCATTCCACACAAGTGTTGGTCAAAATCATCATGGCTCAAGAACATTTGCAGATACTTTGAATCTTGCAGAGTGCTACTTATCAAACAATTTTTCCCCCCTTGTATAAAACCCCTGTGCAATTTCCTTTTGTTTTGTTTGTTTCTATGTCCCTTTATCAAAGATGATGGTTAAACAGTCCAGAATGCTTTGTAAATGTAATAATCAAGTACATCAGTGTCTTCCTGCAGTCCACCTGAGGTACAAGGGAATTGTGACAGCTATAGCTAGTGCTTTTATTGGCTTTCCATTAGCCATGCCAATTCTGGAACTTTGGAGTTTGTCTAATAATAAATAATCCGTGGCTAATGCATCAATCTCTGGCTGATGCTGAAACCTGATCCCATCTCACTCAGTTGATTCTTCTCCTGTCTCTTGTGTAGAGAGAAATCTCCTGCTTTACTTGAGCAGGTTCAGAGTGACTAATATTTACTGCGCATAACACAACAATATGAGCAAGTCAGTTGGAACAGATACCTAGGATTCAATTGATTATTTGCCTTAGGTGGGTGATTCAATTGTACCAATTGATTACTGATAATTGCAGATGGAACATACGAAGCAACTTTTAAGGGGCGTACCAGAATAACTAATCTGGATCAGCTAGGATTTGGGTGAAAATAGTAGCAAAGTGCTACTATCATAGTTTCCCCTGTTTTCAGTTTGAAGATGTACAATTTCTAGTTTAGGTCTTTAAAAATGTGACCAATTCCATTGCGGGTACAGAATCCCAAATGCATTGTGTCGTGGCATCCATGGGCTCGATGTTGTTATTGGAGGGATCTGTTAGAAAAATTTAAGTTCTAAATAAATCTGTATACCCATGCAATTAGCCCAGACCTTTTGCTACATGCCTGTAGTCATGGTAACCTCCCACATGTATTTGGAGAAGTTTCAAATGCACTTAAGGCAGTTGTCTGGCTTGAGTATCCTCACACCAGTGAGTCAGGAGAGGCCTGTATACCACATGGCATTTTATTTCAAATTTCTTGTGAAGCTGGAGAAGCTCCAAATTGAAACTTCCTGGGGTATCTACTTCATAACTTAAAACAGATTAAACTTTCCAGGGGACAGTTTTTTTTCTGTGTTCTATGGTTTTTTTTACCCCAAAGTGCAGAATTTAAACAGACATAACTCGCTCAGAAATAAAAACAGGAAATGCTGGAAATACTCAGCAGGGCTTGCAGCATCTGTGGAGACAGAAACAGCACTAACTTTTCAGGTCTGAATTTTTCATCAGAATTTCCAGTGGTTGCAGTATTTTGCTTACATAATAGTCTTCTTAGAAATTTGGTATGGTTAACTGTTTTATTCCAGGCTGTTCGTCCTTCTTACTGAAACTCTCGATGCCTTGAGCAGCCATTATTTCTTGTTTTAAAAAATATTTTTATTGAAGTATTTGTAAAATTTTATAACAATAACCGAAAAAGAACAGTAAACATTAAACATTAACATGGTGAAGAAATAACATAAAACAATAGCTCAAAGTTGCTACTGCCGAAATTTTAAATTTCTCCAAGAAAGTCGACGAACAACTGCCACCTCTGGGAGAACCCTAGCAGTGATCCTCTTAAGGCAAACTTTATTTTCTCGAGGCTGAAAAACCCAACCATGTCATTGGCCCAAGTCTCTACACTCGGGGGTTTCGAGTCCCTCCACATTAAAAGGATCCGTCTCCGGGCTACCAGGGAGGCAAAGGCCAGAACGTCGGCCTCTTTCACTCCCTGAACTCCCGGGTCGTCTTTTCTTTTAACAAACAATTTTATTGAGGTATTTTTTTGGCATTGTAAACAGTTACAGCTAACAGAAATGTGCAAACATCAATATAAAACCACTACTTCAATCAAACCATACTGCACATGCCCGCTCCTCTCCCCTAGACACTACCCGCCTGTTTTTCCCTCCTACTCTACCCTAATCTCTTCACCCCCCCCCTTGCTGACGTTCACTCTCCCGTGAAGAAGTCGATGAATGGTTGCCACCTTCAGGCGAACCCCAGTACAGATCCCCTCAAGGCGAACTTAATTTTTTCCGTACCCAGAAAACTTGACATGTCCGAAAGCCATAGTTTGGTCTTCGGAGGTTTTGAGTCCCTCCATGCCAGCAGTATCCGCCGCCGGGCTATTAGGGAAGCAAAGGCCAGAACATCTGCCTCTTTCTCCCCCTAGACTCCCGGGTCTTCCGAAACCCTGAAAATTGCCACCTCTGGACATGACCCCCGCAAATCCCTCCCAGTACCCTGTAAGCTTAGGACATGCCAAAAACATGTGAACATGGTTCGCTGGTCCTCCCGCGCATCTAGCACACTTGTCTTCTACCCCAAAGAATTTGCTCATCCGAGCTACCGTCGTGTGGGCCTGGTGAACAACCTTAAATTGAATCAGGCCGAGCCTGGCACATGTTGCGGTTGAATTTACCCTACTCCGAGCTTCCACCCACAGCCCGTCCTCCATCTCCCCGCTGAGCTCCTCCTCCCATTTGTATTTCAGTTCCTCCGTCTGGGACTCCTCCCCCTTCATGAGCACCTTGTAGATATCCGAGACCCTACCCTCTCCTCCTTCTCTAGAGACTATTTTGTCCTGGATCCCTATTGGCGGGAGGCGTGGTAAGGATGGGACCTGTCTGCGTACAAAGTCGCGCATCTGTAAGTACCTAAAGTCATTTTCCCTTACCAGCCCAAATTTCTCCTCCAAGCCCCTCAAACTCGCAAAGCTCCCCTCCAGGAACATATCGCCCACCCTCCCCACCCCTGCCCGCCGCCATGTTCAAAAACCTCCATCCATGTTCACGTGGGCGAATCGATGGTTATCACATATTGGAGCCCAAACAGATGCACACCCCCACCCCCCCCCCACATGCCTCATATCCGCAAGGCTCCCCCACTACCGGGCTGGTGGAGTACCTGGCTGGCGACAGCAGTAGGGGAGCGTGACCAGGGCTGCCAAACTGGTGCCCCTGCACGAAGCCGCCTCCACTCGCTCCCAGATAGACCCCGTACCCACCATCCACTTCCTTATCATGGCTCTGTTAGCCGCCCAGTAGTAGATGATCAGACTCTGCAATGCCAGTCCCCCTTCGCTGCAGCTCCTTTCAAGCATCGCCTTCTTCACCCGCGGGGATTCTCCCGCCCAGACAAAGCTCATGATGATTTTGCCAGTCCTTTTGAAGAAGGACCGTGGGATAAAGATCGGGAGGCACTGGAAGATGAACAGAAATCTAGGGAGGATTGTCATCTTTACAGTCTGCACCCTTCCCGCCAGTGACAGCAGGAGTGCATCCCATCTCCGAAACTCCCTCTTCATTTGTTCCACCACCCTAGTCAAATTTAACTTATGCAGCCTGCCCCAGTCTCATGCCACCTGTATCCCCAAGTACCGGAAACTTTCCTGCACCAGCCTAAATGGCAGCTCCTTCAGTCTATTCTCCTGGCCCCTTGCCTGCACCGCAAACATCTCACTCTTGGCCATATTTAATTTGTACCCTGAAAACTGGCCGAACTTCCTCAATGTTTCCAGTGTATTTCCCATCCCGGCCAGTGGGTCCGACACGTACAGGAGCAGGTCGTCCGCATAGAGAGACCCTATGCCCCCCCCCCCCTAGTCATTCCCTTCCACCCCTTCGCAGCTCTCAACGCCATCGCCAACGGCTCTATAGCCTGCGTGAATAGCAACGGGGAGAGTGGGCACCCCTGTCTGGTCCCGCGGTGTAGTCTGAAATAATCTGACATTGTCCTGTTCGTCCTAACGCTAGCTTTTGGGGCCTGGTACAATAGTCTGACCCAATTAACCAGTCCCTCCCCGAACCCAAACCGTCCAAGCACCTCCCACAAATAGCCCCACTCCACCTGGTCGAAGGCCTTCTCAGCGTCCATTGCCACCACTACCTCCACCTCCTTGTCTGTCGGGGACATCATGATCACATTAAGCAATCTTCTCAAGTTAGCTGTCAGCTGCCTGCCTTTCACAAACCCTGTCTGATCGTCCCCAATCACCTCCGGTACGCAGTCCTCAATTCTAATCGCCAGAAGCTTGGCATCCACATTGATCAGGGAGATTGGCCTGTATGACCCGCAGGATTCCGGGTCCTTGTCCCGCTTTCGTATCAGCGAGATGGTGGCTTGCGACATCGTCGATGGCAGGGTCCCTCTGTCCCTTGCCTCATTAAAAACCCTTGTCAGGACCGGTCCCACTATCTCCGAGAACTTCTTGTAAAACTCTACTGGGTATCCATCCGGTCCCGGGCCTTTCCCCGACTGCATGGCCTTTAGGCCCCCCAATACCTCCTCCGCTCTAATCGGGGGCCCCAGCCCGTCCACAAGTCCCCTGCCTACTTTTGGGAAGGTTAGTCCATCCAGGAACCTTTTCATCTCCTCCGGCTCTTCCGGGGGTTCTAAAGTGTACAGCTTACTATAGAAGTCCCGAAATACCTTATTCAGTCCTGCTGGGTCCTCCACTTTGCTCCCCTCCCCATCAACCACTCTACTTATTTCCCTGGCCGCCTCCCTCTTCCTGAGTTGCTGCGCTAGCAATCTGCTGGCCTTCTCCCCATGCTCATACACCACTCCCCTCGTCTTCCTAAGTTGTTCCACGGCCCTACTCGTGGATAGCATCCCCAGTTCCACCTGCAATCTCCGTCTCTCCCCGAGTAGGTCCTCCCCCGGGGCCCCCGCATGCTCCTCGTCTATCCGGTGAATTTCCCTAACCAATCTGTCCATTTCTGCTCTGACCGCCCCGACTCTGAGACCGAATTGAGATCAGCTACCCCCTCACTACTGCCTTCAGCGCCTCCCACAGGGTCGCTGCTGAAATCTCCCCCATATCTTTCACCTGCAAGTAATTTTGCATACACTTCGGAAGTCTCTCACATATCCACTCCTCTAACAACAGTCCCACGTCTAACCTCCATTGCGGGCGTTGGTAATTTCCCCCCCCCCCCCCCCGACCTGCAGGTCCACCCAGTGTGGGGCATGGTCCGAGATAGTGATTGCCGAGTATTCCGTATTCTTTACCTCCCCTACACAGTCCCTGCTCAAGATAAAAAAAATCAATCCAAGAATATACTTTATGAACATGCAAATAAAACGAGTAGTCCCTTCCTGTCGACTGTCTGGCTCTCCATGGGTCCACAGCCCCCATTTGCTCCATGAACCCTTTCAGCTCCCTTGCCATTGCTGGGAGTCTGCCCGTTCTGGGACATGATCGGTCCAGCCCCGGATCAAGGACCGTATTAAAGACCACCACCCCCCCCCCCCCCCCCCCAACCATTATCAACTTACGTGAGTCTAGGTCCGGGACCTTCCCCAGCACTCTTTTGATAAAGTCAACGTCGTCCCAGTTCGGCGCGTATATGTTCGCCAGCACCACTCTTCTCCCCTCCAGCTTGCCCCTTACCATAAGGAATCTGCCCCCGCCGTCTGCGACTACGCCCTCCACCTCAAATTGAACCCGCTTATTGATCATAATTGCTACCCCCCTGGACTTAGAATCCAAGTCCGAGTGGAAGACCTGGCTGATCCAGCCCCTCCTTAGCCTAGTCTGGTCAGACACTTTCAGATGTGTCTCCTGCAACATAATTTAGAGCCCGCAAATGCGCAAACACACGTACCCTTTTAACTGGCCCAATTAGTCCCCTGACATTCCAGGTGATCAGCCTGGTTGGGGGGCCCAACCCCCCACCCCGCCGGTCAGCCATAACCTTTCTTGGGCCGGCCCATGTGCCGTGCCATTCCTGGCTCGCCTCTTGGCTGCCTCCACCCCCGTCCTTTCCATTACCTACTTCAGATCCCCCCCCCCCCACGTCAGAAAAATAACTCCCCTCCCCCCGCCTAGCAACATCCCCTGATAACCCCATCCCTGCCATTCACTGGCTGTATTCTCTCTCTTCCCCCCCCCCCCCCCGCCCACCTGACTCCCTTGACTAGCCAATCTGCTAGCCCGGTGACTCATCGCTCCGGCTCCACCTTGTCTCACTCCCATTGTTTCCCCGACCTCATCTCCCCACTCCGACCCACTGGAGCAGTCTCACTAAGATGGGAAAGATCAAACAAGGTGTAAACATCAAACAGCAATGCGAGGCTGCTCCAGGTACAATACAGTTCCAGCTGTGTACACAGAAAAGTGTTAACCCACGTCCCTTTCTGAGCACCAAAAAGAAAAAAAAAGAAATATATAACACCGCAATACAAGGAAAAAGACCATTCGAGAGGGGGGGGGGGGGAAATACCCTCCCCCCACAGGCAGAAACTGCCCACAAAAAAAATACACAAGGCATCTTTAAAGCAGTAAACAGTCAACCTGCAGTCCAGGCACAGTAAGCGTCCCTTCAACCAGTAATTCTCAGACCCTAGCTTGCGTCCGTGGGACCTTTTTTCAAGATCAGCCCCTGATCCCTCAAAGTCCATCGCTTCTTCGGGCTCTGAGAAGTAGTGGTGTTGGCCCTGATGCATAACCCAAAGACTGGCCGGGAAGAGCAGACCAAACTTTACGTGCTTTTTGAACAACACCTCCTTAACTTGTTTAAAGGCTGCTCGCCGCCTGGCCACCTCCTGGCTTAGGTCCTGGTAAATGCGAAGCACACTGTTATTCCACGTGCTGCTCTTAGCGCTCTTTGCCCACTGCAGCACCCGCTCCTTCTCCACAAACCTGTGGAACCTAATCACCATCGGACGGGGGGGCCCCCCCGGACGCACCTGTCTCGCCTGTACTCTGTGTGCCCCCTCCAGCGGTTGCGGACAGACTGCAGCCCCCATCAGCTGCATTAACAGGTCCGCCACGAACGCTGTGGCATCAGCTTCCTCCGTCCCCTCCAGGAGGCCGATGATCCTCAGATTTTGCCTACGGGCTCTATTTTCCAGCTCCTCTACTCTGTCCAGCAGTCTTCTCTGTCTCTCCTTCAACCCATCAACTTCTAGCGCAGCAATCGTCTGCGCGTCCACCTGCTCCTCCACCGCTCTTCCAGCTCCTTAACTTTTTCGCCCTGGGCTCAATTGATCCACTGCCTTCTGAAGTGGGTCCAAGTTATCCCGCTTCAACGATTCAAAACTGCTTTTTATCACCTGCAGCATGTTTTCCAGCGCCTGCTGGATTGGCGGTCTGAGGTCCGCAGGTCTGCCATCTTTGCTCCCGGGTCAGCTTCCCCTGCACCTTGTCTTTGTCCCTTCCTCTCCCGTTTGCTCTGCTTTCTGCTCTCCCGCAGTTCCATGCAGCTCTGCCCGTTCCTCAGCACCTCCGTGGCCATCTTTCCAGTGCTCCGCAGTCCTGCAAAGCGGAGGAACCAGGTCCTCTAATCCCGTAGGAGTGAGAGCCCCCGAATGTGCGAACGGCTCACTCATTGCCGCCACCGGAAGTGGCTCCCGGGTCTTCTGACACTCCAAAGATCGCCACCTCTGGACTCGGCACCACCCGCATACCTAGCACCGTGGTCATTTCCTTGGCAAACCCCTGCCAGAACCCTCCAAGCTTCGGGCATGCCCAAAACATATGGACATGGTTTGCTGGGCTTCTCGCACATCTGTCTTCTACCCCGAAAAACTTACTCATCCTCGCCACCGTCATGTGTGCCCGGTGGGCCACCTTAAACTGGATTAAACTGAGCCTAGCACATGATGAGGAGGAATTGACCCTACTTCGGGCTTCCTCTCACAGGCCCGGCTCTAACTCTCCTCCTAACTCCTCCTCCCATTTGCCCTTAAGTTCCTCTATCGGGGTTTCCTCCGCTTCCAGCAGTTTCTGGTAGATGTCCGACACCTTCCCCACCCAGGTACCAGAAACTACTCTGTCCTGTATTCCCCGTGGTGGCAGAAGCGGGAAGGCCACCACATGTTTTCTCAGGAAGACCCGCACTTGTAAATATCTTAAGCCGTTCCCTGGCAGCACTTTAAATTTGTCCCCCAGAGCCTGCAGGCTGGGAAAGCTCCCATCTATAAACAGGTCACCCATCCTTTTGATACCTGCCCTCTGCCAGCTCTGGAACCCGCCCTCCATCCTGCCCGGTAGAAACCTGTGGTTATTACATATCGGGGTCCAGACCGACGTGCCTTCCACCCTCTTGTGTCTTCTCCATTGCCCCCAGATCTTCAGTGCCGCCACCACCACCGGACATGTGGAGTAACGGGCCGGCGAGAACGGCAGAGGTGCCGTTACCAGCGCTCCCAAAATGGTGCCTTTACGTGACGCCGCCTCCAACCGCTCCCATGCCGACCCCTTCCCCAATACCCACTTCCTAATCATGGCTATGTTGGCTGCCCAGTAGTAGTTGCAAAAGTTCGGCAATGCCAGCCTCCCCTCCCCCGACTGCGTTCCAGCAGCGCGCTCTTTACTCGCGGGGTCTTATTCGCCCACACAAATCCTGAGATGATCTTATTCACCCGCTTGAAAAAGGCCTTGAGCAGCCATTATTTCTACTCTGTTTTATAATGTGGATAAGTTGGGCCTGAAAGCGTACACTATATTCTCTGCCTCAATACAAGAACTTTAGTATAGGAACAAGGAACTCATTCAGAGTTGGATGCACCCGAGGTGCAACTTGTTCGTCGGCTATTCGCTTAACATGTGTCTTAGTAGAACCTAAGTATCCTGGGTAACCCTCAAAATAGCGTTGTCCAGAAAGCCAGCTATATATTACAAGCATTTGAAAAAATCTGCTATCTGGTTTGAGGATTCTGCCATTTGCCACATCCATAATGCTGTTGGCAAATTTTTTTTTTTTTTTAATTCGTTCATGGGACGTGGGCGTCGCCGGCTGTGTCAGCATTTATTGCCCATCCCTAATTGCCCTTGAGGGGAAGTTAAGAGTCAACCACGTTGCTGTGGCTCTGGAGTCACATGTAGACCAGACCATGTAAGGACGGCAGATTTCCTTCCCTAAATGCTGATTACTGAACCAGATGGGTTTTTGCGACAATCAACAATGGTTTCATGGCCACCATTAGACTTCTAATTCCAGATTTGTTTTCTATTGCATTCAAATTTCACCATCTGCGGTGGCTGGATTTGAACTTGGGTCCCCAGAGCATTACTCCGGGTCTCTGATTTACTAGTCCAGTGGCAATACCACTATGCCACTGCCTCCCCACATGCTTAAGGACCAGCCTCTTTAACAGGCAAGTTTGAGCCAAATTCCTTTCTACTTTTTAAAAAAAAGTTTCACGGAAATATTCGTCCCCTGGCTGAGTGTCAAGTAAATGAGAAAAAAAATTGCATTATAGTTTTAATCTGCCAAAGGCTTTTTTAGTTGTACAAGAACAAGGCACCATTATCCTGCTAAAGCCTTCCATGTACTGAATATATTAGACCATCTTTGCAAAATACTGGAGATCTGAAATAACCAAAAGTGCAAGAAAAACTCAGCAGGTACAGGTGGATTTTAGGGCCCCCACACAGTGGTGTGTTTTCCAGTGGTGGAGGAGGTTTGACATTGGCCGTCTGGATCACCTGGTCTCGCTGATGTCTATGGCATTTTGTGTGGCTCACCCACCTTGCCACGGGTTCGCCTTCGGCGGTACCAGAAATTCCTGCCCACAGTTGCCGTTTCAAGTCCAATATGACTTCTTCAGAACTTATGCATATTCCAGAACTTGTATATGTTCCGACCCAGGGGCGTCATTCTCCGACCCCCCGCCGGGTTGGAGAATCGCCGGGGGCTGCCGTGAATCCCGCCCCCGCCGGTTGCCGAAGTCTCCGGTACCGGATATTCTGTGGGGGCGGGAATCGGGCCGCGCCGGTTGGCGGGCCCCCCCGCTGGATTCTCCGGCCCGGATGGGCCGAAGTCCCGCCGATAAATTGCCTGTCCCGCCGGCGTGGATTAAACCACCTTTTGAACGGCGGGACAAGGCGGCGTGGGCGGGCTCTGGGGGGGGGGGGGGGGGCGCGGGGCGATCTGGCCCCGGGGGTGTCCCCACGGTGGCCTGGCCCGCGATCGGGGCTCACCGATCCGCGGGCGGGCCTGTGCCGTGGGGGCACTCGTTCCCTTCCGCCTCTGCCACGGTCTCCACCATGGCGGAGGCGGATGAGACTCCCTCCACTGCGCATGCGCGGGAAACTGTCAGCGGCCGCTGACGCTCCTGCGCATACGCCGCCCCGATATGTCATTTCCGCGCCAGCTGGCGGGGCAACAAAGGCCGTTTCCGCCAGCTGGCGGGGCGGAAATCCCTCCGGCTTCGGCCTAGCCCCTCAATGTTGGGGCTCGGCCCCCAAAGATGCGGAGCATTCCGCACCTTTGGGGTGGCGCGATGCCCGTCTGATTGGCGCCGTTTCGGGCGCCAGTCGGCAGACATCGCGCCATTTGGGGAGAATTTCGCCCCAGAGTCATATTGGTCTCAAAACATTACGGTTTCTCTCTCCACAGATGCTGCCAGACCTGCTGAGCTTTTCCAGCATTTTATGTTTTCATCTTTGCTGAAAACGGGTTGTTTCAGTATGTTTAAAAACTAGATTGTTGGACTTCCGGGTGCGGCTATGCAGAGCTAGGTCGCATATTCGGCAGCTCCTGCTTGGAACGGACTTTTGGGCTCTTTTATAGGGCCCCCACGGCATTTGTTTGACATTTCCCGGTGTGGGAAGAAGGCTGCAATATTCCCCCGACAGTGTCCCCCAGGAAGGGTATGTCTCTTGGTTGCCAGACACACTCAGAAACAGTAAAAGATTTGGCTGCAACTGCAGGATAAACAGGGCCTCTTCCAGCATGCAGGCGGGGGAAGGGCAAGCTTAAAGCTGCAAGCTGACCTGAGGGCCTGTATCAAAAGTGAATTCTAGCAGCAGAGGGAACAACTGTGAAAAGACCTCATCAAGGCCACTGAAGGGACTTCCGGTTGCGGTGATGCCTAGCTAGCCGCACGCTTCGGCGGCTCCAGCTCCGACGGACCTTCGGGCTCTTTTAAGAGCCCCAACGGGGAATTTTTCGACGACGCAACCCGGTGTGGGGCGTGTGAGAAGGGAGTCCCCCCCAAACGAAGGAGGAAAAAACCGGCGGCGGCGGCTGCAGCGCGAGGAATCGTCGACCAAAGGGTCAGAAAGGGAGAAGTACAAGATGGCGGCGGAGAAAGCGCAGGCGACATGGGGGCCTGAGCATGAAATTGTGAGACGGTGCGTGGAGCTGCTGAAGAGGGAGGTGCTGACCCCGTTGCTACAGGCAATTGAGGGGCTCAAGGAGACATTAAAGACCCAGGAGACAGAGCTCCGCGTGGTGGAGCAGAAGGTGACAGATATTGAGGACGAGATCCTGGGCCTGGCGGTTAAGACACAGACGCACGAGGCACTTCATAAAAAGTGTACTGAAAGGATCGAAGCCCTAGAAAACGGAGCGCGAAGGAAGAACCTTCGGATACTGGGTCTCCCTGAGGGTGTGAAAGGAGTGGACTGTGGAGCGTACGCAAGTACGATGCTGAGCTCACTGATGGGTGCTGAGGCCCCTACGGGCCCCTTGGAGGTGGAGTGGGCAAATCGGATTCCGGCGAGAAGACCAAAAGCGGGAGAACCACCCAGGGCGATAATCGTGCGATTTTACCGCCTTAAGGATAGAGAAGAGGTCCTGAGATGGGCTAAAAAGGTGCGGAGTAGCAGATGGGAGAATGCAGTGGTACGGGTATACCAGGATTGGAGTGCGGAGGTGGCGAGAAGGAGGGCGAGCTTCAACCGAGCCAAAGAGGTGTTGCATAAAAGGAAGGTGAAGTTCGGGATGCTGCAGCCGGCAAGACTCTGGGTCACGTATCAGGAGAGACACCATTATTTCGAGACGGCGGAGGAAGCATGGACCTTCATCAAAGAAGAGAAATTGGATCGGAACTGAGGGACTGATGCTGCAGGAAATGTTATTGTTAATGTTACGGTGGAAGTTAATTGAGAAGTAAACAGGGAAGGGGGGAGACATTGGGGAAATGTGGGCGCCGGTGAGGGGGGAAAGACGGGACATAGTTGGAGAATGGGGAAGGGGAGGGGGAGGGGAAAGGGAGCTGCGCCATAAGAGGCGGGTCAGGTAAAGGGATGTTCCCGCACCAGAAAGAATAAGGCGGGAAGACAGGCGCAAGGCGGATGGGAGTTCCCCACATGGGGGGGGTCGAGGAGTGAGCAGGAGTAGCCGGGGTCAGTTGAAGTCAGCTGACTTACGGAAGTAATATGGGGGGAGCAATCATGCTAGAAAGAGATCTAGCGGGGAGGGGGAGGGGGGGGAGGACAACTGGGTTGCTGCTGCGGAAATCCAAAAGGAAATGGCTAAAGAGTGGGTGGGCGGGGATGGTGTGCGACGCTGGGGGAGCGAGCGGGAGCGCGGAGGCGGGATATGGGACTGGCCTAGAGAAGGTAATGGCTAGTCGACACGGGAGGGGGGCAGGTAGCCCCCTAGTGAGGCTGATCACGTGGAACGTGAGAGGCCTGAACGGACCGATAAAAAGGGCCAGAGTGCTCGCGCATTTGAAAGGACTAAGGGCAGACGTGGTTATGCTCCAAGAGACGCACCTAAAGGTGGCGGACCAAGTTAGGCTAAGGAAAGGATGGGTGGGACAGGTGTTCCACTCAGGACTGGACGCAAAGAATAGAGGGGTGGCCATTTTGGTGGGGAAACAGGTCACATTTGAAGCAAAGAACATCGTAGCAGATAGCGGAGGTAGATATGTAATGGTGAGTGGCAGGCTGGAGGGAATGGAGGTCGTGTTGGTTAACGTGTATGCCCCAAACTGGGACGATGCGGGATTTATGAGACGGATGCTGGGGCGTATACGGGACCTGGAGGTAGGAAACTTGATTTTAGGAGGGGACTTTAATACGGTGCTGGACCCGGGGCTAGATAGATCCAGCTCAAGGACCGGAAGAAGGCTGGCAGCGGCCAAGGTACTTAAGGGGTTTATGGACCAAATGGGGGGAGTGGATCCATGGCGATTTCTTAGACCTAGGGCTAGGGAGTTTTCCTTCTTCTCCCATGTCCATAAAGTGTACTCCCGGATAGATTTTTTTGTTTTGGGAAGGTAGTTGATCTCTAGGGTGGAAGAAGCTGAGTACTCAGCCATAGCGGTTTCGGATCATGCCCCACATTGGGTGGACCTGGAATTAGGAGAGGAAAGGGAGCAGAGAACACTCTGGCGATTAGATGTGGGACTGATGGCGGATGAGGGAGTGTGTGCAAGAGTGCGGGGGTGTATTGAGAGATATCTGGAGGTCAATGACGACGGCGAGGTCCCTGTGGGAGTGGTATGGGAAGCACTAAAAGCGGTGGTCAGAGGAGAGCTGATCTCCATTGGGGCCCACAAAAGGAAAACAGAGGCCAAGGAAAGGGAAAGATTACTGGGGGAGATTTTAAGGGTGGATAGGGAATTTGCAGAGACCCCGGAGGAGGAATTGTACAGGGAGAGGAGACGACTCCAGACGGAATTTGACCTGACCACCAGAAAGGCGGAGGTACTGTGGAGGAAGGCACAGGGGAGGAGGTATGAATATGGGGAAAAGGCGAGTCGCCTGTTGGCTCATCAATTGCGAAAGAGGGCAGCAGCGAGGGAGATAGGAGGAATTAGAGACGAAAGGGGAGACACGGTGTGAAGGGCAGGAAAGATAAATGAGGTGTTCAAGACCTTCTATGAGGAACTGTATAGGTCTCAACCCCCAGAGGGAGAGGAGGGGATGCGGCAGTTCCTGGACCAATTGAGGTTCCCGAAAGTGGAGGAGCGGGGGGTGGTAGGCCTGGGGGCACCGATTGGGGTGGACGAGGTTATTAAGGGACTGGGAAGCATGCAAGCAGGGAAGGCCCCAGGACCAGACGGGTTCCCGGTGGAGTATTACAGAAAATATGTGGACTTGTTGGCCCCGTTGATGGTGAGGACGTTCAATGAGGCCAGGAAAGGGGGGACTCTACCCCCGACGATGTCGGAGGCGACGATATCGTTAATTTTGAAGAGGGATAAAGATCCGTTGCAGTGCGGGTCCTATAGACCCATTTCATTGTTGAACGTGGACGCCAAATTGTTGGCAAAGGTACTGGCATCGAGGACAGAGGACTGTGTCCCGGGGGTGGTGCACGAAGACCAGACAGGGTTCGTAAAAGGGAGACAACTGAATGTTAACGTGCGACGACTATTAGGGGTGATAATGATGCCCCCAGTGGAGGGGGAGGCAGAGATAGTGGCGGCAATGGACGCAGAGAAGGCATTTGATAGGGTGGAGTGGGAGTATTTATGGGAAGTGTTAAGGAGGTTTGGGTTTGGGAACGGGTTTATTAGCTGGGTTAGACTTCTTTATGGGGCTCCAACGGCAAGCGTAGTTACAGGTCGACATAGATCGGAGTATTTCCGACTATATAGGGGAACAAGACAGGGATGCCCGCTGTCTCCATTGTTGTTCGCGTTGGCAATTGAACCTCTGGCCATGGCGTTGAGAGACTCCAGGAAATGGAGAGGGGTGATTAGAGGGGGAGAAGAACACCGAGTCTCGTTATATGCGGATGACCTATTGTTATACGTGTCGGACCCAGCGGGGGGAATGATAGAGGTTATGCGAATTTTGAGGGGGTTCGGGGATTTCTCGGGGTATAGGCTAAACATGGGGAAGAGTGAATTATTTGTGATACATCCAGGGGACCAGAGTAGAGAGATAGAAGGCTTGCCTCTAAGGAAAGTGGAAAGAAACTTCCGATACCTGGGGATTCAGATTGCTAGGAGCTGGGGAACCTTGCACAGACTTAATCTGACACGGTTGGTAGAACAAATGGAGGAGCACTTCAAGAGGTGGGACATGCAGCCTCTATCGCTGGCGGGCAGGGTGCAAGCAATTAAGATGATGGTCCTCCCGAGGTTCTTATTTGTATTTCAATGTCTCCCTATACTAATCACTAAGACCTTTTTTAATAAAATAGACAGGAGCATCACGAGCTTCGTGTGGGCAGGGAAAGTTCCGAGAGTAAGGAGGGGGTTCCTTCAGCGTAGTAGGGACAGAGGAGGATTGGCACTACCGAACTTGGGCGATTACTATTGGGCCGCCAATGTGGCAATGATACGTAAATGGATGATGGAGGGTGAGGGAGCGGCGTGGGAAAGACTGGAGAGAAAGTCCTGTAAAGGGACGAGTTTAGAGGCGCTGGTGACGGCGCCGCTACCGATCTCACCTAAAAAGTTTACCACGAACCCGGTGGTGGCGGCAACATTGAATATCTGGGGACAGTGGAGGCGACAGAGAGGGGTGCGGGGAGCCCTGGTGGGGTCCCCAATCAGGAACAACCATAGGTTCGCCCCAGGAAGAATGGATGGAGGATTTCAGAGCTGGTTCCAGTTGGGAATTAGGAGGGTGGGAGATTTATTTATAGATGGGACTTTTGCGAGCTTGGGAGCATTGGAGGAAAAGTATAAGTTGCCCCAGGGAAATTTCTTGAGATATATGCAGGTGAGGGCATTTACTAGACAACAGGTGAGGGAATTTCCGTTGCTCCCGACACAGGGGATACAGGACAGGGTGCTTTCAGGGGTGTGGGTCGGAGAGGGCAAGGTGTCAGAGATTTACCGAGAGATGAGGGAAGAGGGGGAGGAGTCGGTGGGCGAACTAAAAGGAAAGTGGGAAGAAGAACTAGGGGAGGAGATAGAGGAGGGTATGTGGGCTGATGCCCTAAGCAGGGTAAATTCCTCTTCCTCATGCGCCAGGCTTAGCCTGATTCAATTTAAGGTGCTACATAGAGCACACATAACGGGAGCAAGATTGAGCAGGTTCTTTGGAGTGGAGGATAAATGTGGGAGATGTGGCGGGAGCCCGGCAAACCACGCACATATGTTTTGGGCATGCCCGGCACTGGAAGGGTATTGGAAGGGAGTGACGGGAGTGATTTCGCGGGTGGTGAAGGCCCGGGTCAAACCAGGCTGGGGGTTAGCTCTATTTGGAGTTGCGGAAGAGCCGGGAGTGCAGGAGGCGAAAGAGGCCGACGTTGTGGCCTTTGCGTCCCTAGTAGCCCGGCGCAGGATCCTACTCATGTGGAAGGAGGCGAAACCCCCCGGACTGGAGGCCTGGGTAAATGATATGGCGGGGTTCATTAAACTGGAGCAGATAAAGTTTGCCCTGAGAGGATCGGCTCAAGGGTTCACCAGGCGGTGGCAGCCATTTCTCGACTACCTAGGGGAACGTTAGAGGGAAGACAGATGACCAGCAGCAGCAACCCAGGGGGAGGGGGGGGGTTAGTTTAGGTCAAAGATAAAGGGGTTTTGTTACTTGTGTATTGTTTAAAATTTCTGTATTGTTATTGTTGCGTTTGCTTTGTAAGAGGGGAAAAATTGTTTGGGAAAAAAATTTCAATTAAACGTTTATAAAAAAAAAAACTAGATTGTTATGACTGCAGTTTAATAAACTTTTGATAGTCTACAATCTGTTATGTAAAGAAAAAGTGACATTTTTGTGTTAATTTGTCACTTTACCTTTTATTTCTTTTTTTTTTTAAAGACCAATTGGAGATGTAGTTGAATGGGCATGAATTAAAAACAAGGAAGAAGAGTTGACTAATTTTTTTAATGACATTTTCTAAACATTGTGCTGGTGTGCATGTGGGAATGAAACACTTTCCTACCTAACCAGGAAAACAAACACTCCAGTTGGTGGAAATCTGAATTTAAAACTGAAAATGCTGCAAATACTCGGCAGGTCTGGAAACATATGGAGTGTGCAACAGAATTAACATTTCAGATCTGTGACCTTTCATCTGACCTGAGAAAAGTTAGAAATGTAATAGGTTTTGAGCAAGTGAAAAGGGAAGTGTGAGGAAAAGAAGAACAAAAGGGAAGGTCTGTGATTGGAGGATTATTAGTTGCAATTGAAAATTCATTCTAGTCACTCTCAACAATGGTGCTAACTTAATCTTGGAGGGGGACCCTCCACTAATTATATTTTTCCTTTTAACATGCCAGACGTTCCTCTGGCCTGTCTGACTGGAATTGTGCAATTATTGGTGAATTGTGGTCAATATTTGTCTATAGGCTTTTCCACTAGGAACTGGATTAGGTTTGTGAACTCCTCCCACATTCGGGAGAGAAAGCATTTATTTCCCCCGCCAAAAAGAAAACAAAGCGGGTTATAATCAGTTGCATCAGATCCCAACAGATTTTCTTCCTGCACCAATATCATCAGATTCCACTGATTTCCTCATTAGAATAACCAGAAATAACAAAAATGCTTCACCTAAAAATGGTTAACTTGGTTTTATGTGGGTTCTAAGATCAGAAATATGTACAGTGTGAAAATGATTTACCTTTAATTCCTGTGGGGCATGCTGTTAAATAAGCTTTTTGTTGCATTCTAGATGGTATTCACAACGGCCCTGATGTTTGGAACTCGTCCAGTGGAATGGGTCAGCCAGGGTATGGAGCTATGATGGCAAATTCTACACCCCATTTGTCCCAACCTGGCGGCTACAGCAACCTTCATCCACAAGAACGACTGGTAAGTGAGCTTCGTCTCCAGAATAATGATCCTAAGTCGGAAATGCTAACTTATCCACTAATCTAAGAAAGCATGATAATGTTCCTCTTGGTTGTACAGAGTTCTAGCAAGTGGTAAAACTATTATATTGTAAGTTTCGCACTTTTGTTAAAAAAAAACGCCAAGCAATGCTGCTAATATTTTATTCTTAAGAGTTATTTGGATTGTAGTTAAATTATCAATCAACTATTTGACCAATGCTGAGAATGTGTATACAGGTTATGGTACCATGGTGTTAAATTCATTTATTGATGATCTTTTGGAAAAAGTTCATTCTCAACGAGTAGGCTCATATAAATTTATTCAGAATTCTGAGTAAACCAAAGTCGTAGATTAGTTGTTAAAGAACTTTTTTTCTAATGAAAACCTAACCACATTTATGGCGTAGCAAATTTTACTCCGCCTTGTGCGTAAATGAATTATGGATTATTTGTGGGCTTGGATACAAGGTTTTTGTAACAGAAGGAGCGAGGTAAAATCATGGTTGTAAAAACCTTCTTCAATAAGAATTTATAATTGATAAACAAGATCAGTAAATTCAATAGCTTTTTAATAATCCCCTTTTATTCATCATCGTTAATTGTGGACAAGTTCATTTCCATTTGGCTTTAGAGCAGATATAATTCTGTTACAGAATATATTTTCATTTGTTTAGTGGCAATTGTCAGTGTCTCAAATGCCTGTCACAGTGAATAATTCCTGAAGCACGCTGTTCTGTAAACCGTATTAGAAGAGTTTCTAGGCACCTCCTGCTTCTCCACACTTTTTTTGTTTCTCATGTTACCCCCCCCCCAAACACATTATTGTTTCCTTTTTTTAGGTGATAGGTATTTGTATCCAATATAATTTCCTTGGTCCAGTTGCACAGTTTATTTTATTTGAAGGTCATTTTGAAGGAAATGGCAGAATAAAAAATTCTAAAACTACATCTCATGGCAGTCATAATGCCTCTAGCTGTACTTGGGCTAAACCACAAAGGAATACAATGATCCTTCAAAGCCAATTTTTGTGACCAATTTTTAGGTGATTCTTTGTCAGATTACAACTTACTTTATTTGTTTAAAGCAAAAATTAAATTCTTCCACATTAACTGTAAATTCATTCATGACTTTGCATGCAGTGCAGTTCTGCATTCACAAGGATGCGAAAACTATCATTTTAGCAATGGCTATTGCTAACGAGCCTTGAATTTTCCTGTTTGCTTTGGTTCAACAGGAGCACGCAAAGTACTTTACAATGGAAAGTATTAGTTATTGTGGTAGATTTGAATTTCGCATTCTCGGCCCATTCACATTTCCTAAAGGAAACAAAACCCGTGTTAGGAAAATATTTTGTCCATTTTTTTACTCCATTTCTTTTGTGACCCAGACACACATGGCAAGTTGAGACTGCAATGAGCAGCTTAGGTGATGTAGACACAGCACACAGAGGTTCTCGACCACTATTGTATTTCTAAAATCATTGACTGATCTGGATCGGCATCAGTGATTGAGAAGGCTGTAATCTCATTTTCTTTTCTCTTTTTCCCCAGTGCCTTTCCCCCCCCCCCCCAGTGTCTTTGCTTGTGTACCAAGTCTCCAGGCAACAGAGGGGAAAAAAATTAAGAACTTTTTATGCCAGTAGAGAAATTTAAATTTTCTTTCAGCTAAAACAAATTTGGTGCAAAAGGTACATTCTGCACTGGGGTGTTGGAGAAAGCAACCTATTTCCTATTTGAGACATGGAAAGCTACGTCATTCTATCATTCAGAAGTCCAATATAACTTAGCCAGATGGAAAGTAAGAATCTTTGAGCTGTATGTAACAGTCTACCCCAACCTCCCAGGAACGTTCCTGTCCTGAATGAGCAGGTACTGAATGAGCACGTGTTTTTCATTTTGTAAAAACCCTCCTCTGAGTGACACTTTGACCACTTTCATGTTATGGATCATTATTATTTTCCAGTAGCACTGACTTCCACAATGGGTGAAGCATAGCGAGATGAGTAAGTCTTGTAGTAGGCACTGGGACAGAGGTCCAGACATTCCAGTAGAAACAGTGTAGGCGAGGGCCAGGCAATTTAAACCTGGGCAAATTTTTAATTCTACAACTGTTCTGTTGATGGAAGATGGCAGACTCCCTCCTTTAGTTTCACATGGCAACATTATAGGTTCTAGTAGCTTGGAGGGGAGGGGATTACATGTAACAACTCTCACTGCTTTCCCTTAGTTTGGACAACGGGTGCTGGATTCTCTGTTTCTGCGACTACTTGTTGACGCCAATGGAGAATCCGTGGACCTTTATGTCAGGAAAATCAGCACCGCATCTGCACCCATTATGCGACCAGTGAGGGATTAGCACTGGTGCCAGTTGGCGCACTCATCGAATCCCATGAAAAACGGTGCGGGTTTCGTTGGGTCTGTGATTGACGCTCGCAGGGCTGATGAGCTGCAGTCGCGCATAAACACACTCCCCACATATGCACTTCTCGACAGAAAAGATGGCACAGGTTGTGCTGGAGCGCCCATTCAGCTCAGGGGTTGGCTGGGGCCCTGGGGGGGTGGTCACCTATACAGCTCAGGGCACCAGGTTTAAAGCTTGCTGCCAGCGACTTGCACAGCCGCATGGCTGCCTTGCCGGCTGCGGTAATGGTATTGCGTACCCGTCCACCCCAACCCCACAGCCCACCCCCTCACTCCTGGCAGAAGCCCCCAGCCAGCGGCATGACTGTCGGCAAACTATGGCGGTGTTGGACACTGTCCGTACGCTCACTCGCTCCTCTGTCTGTCTCTCTCTTTCCCCTCTCTCTCTTTCCCCCCCCCCCCCCCCCCCCCCCCCCCCCCCCCTCCCGGTCAGGAACTCGGCCCATCGGAGGTGGAGAATCGCGGGTGGGCCCACTAATGATGTGTGAACAGTGTTGAAAGTACGTGCAGCGTGCATCACATTAACGCCACTTTCGAGGTGACGGCGCATCGCAACTTGCCTGCCGCGATTTTGGTGTCGGAAGCTGTTCTCTTCCCGATCGCATGCCCCGATTTTGCTTTGGCTAACTGAGATTCCCGCTCAGGTTGTATACTCCTGGACTGGATTCTTGAGATGGTTAATGTTTCATTTATTAATAAAGCTCTCAAATGTTTCAAGATTCTTTGTCTTTGCAGGTGCATTGTCTCTGTTGGCCAGGGCTTTGCCTCAGAAATGTAAAGGGGCTTGTGGGCGATACGGCCACGCAGTGGTTAGCACAGCTGTCTCAAAGTGCCGAGGACCCGGCTTCAATCCCGGTCCCGGGTCACTGTCCATGTATTCTCCTCATGTCTGCGTGGGTCTCACCCCCACAAACCCAAAGATGCGTGGGTTTCCTCCGGGTGCTCTGGTTTCCTCCCACAGTCCAAAGTCGTGCAGGTTAGGTGGATTGGCCATGCTAAATTGTCCTTCGTGTCCAAAAAGGTTAGGAGCGGTTACTGGGTTACCGGGATAGGGTGGAAGTGAGGGTTTAAGTGGGTCGGTGCAGACTCGATGGGCCAAATGGCCTCCTTCTGCACTGTATGTTCTATGTCCTATGTGCAGGGTAGGTAGGTTGGCAATGCTAAATTGCCCTTGATTGGGGGGAAAAAAAGAATTGGGTACTCTAAATTTATAATGAAAAATAATTTTAAAAAAAAAAGAAATGGAAAGGGGCCCTTTTGCATTTCTTTTAAATTTGATTTCTGCAGTCACGGGGGAAATTAGTACCTCTTAAGATAATGAGGTTGCTGTGGTTTTCTGAATGCTAGAAATTATTTTTGTGTGAGTTGCAGCCAGTCGTGGGCTCAGTCATTATAAAGCCTTTGTCCATTATATTTTTTTAAATTTATAAAATACCCAGAATGATGTAGATCTGTGTTTTTTTTCTTTTGTGTTATCTTGGCATGACAGTCCTATTCATGAGGAACTGGGTTGAGACAACTAAGGTTGTTTCACATTGCCTACAGTCTGTTGCTGCAAGAGTCTTGTTGGCCCCTCGAACCAGTTCCACCATTCAATTAGATGATGGCTAATCTGTATCTGAACTACATTTATCCACCTTAGTTTTGTATCACTTGCCATTTTATAAGAGAATTGCAGTGTTTGAAATCTAAGCTTGCAGTCAAATGTGCAATTGAAGGCAAAACATTGAGGATTTCTTGATGTGAACCACAATTCTCCAGTTGCTGAAGGTAAGCGGATCCATAAATGAAGCATTTGGTTTCATTCTGGTTTACAACACTAGTCTGACATTGTTGAAAGATTAGCGGTGTAATGGTTAGAAATACTTGTATGTTTTTGTAGTATTTATTCAATTCCTGAAGTTGTCTTGTAACATGCACTTGTATGTCGCCTCTTCAATGACTTGCATCACTGCCACATGGTGACATACTGCTAGTAACTTCACAATGAAGGCCAGACACCCTCTCTTTTATGTCTCATTCTGTAAGGAAGTACTTCTGCTAGACATTTGTCAAAAATGGCATGATTTGAGGTTAGAAACCTGTGTCAGGAAACATGGGTGTAAACCTGTTCTTTCATTCAGTTTTAACGATTGCACATTTCCAACATCTCTTTTAAGGAATAAAAATGTCATTTTTGTTGAGGGGCAGAGATTATATACAAGAAGGTAGGGCACGTATGCTAATTTATTGGATTGCATCCTTTGCTTATTGAATTTCGAAGTGGGACACATGGGGAAAATCTTGAACCAATATTAGTTCCGTGGTCAACCTTTCCTTCACCCATTGTGATAGAGATATGGGTCTAGTAAGTGGGATAACGAGGTTTGAGTAATTGTATTTGTTTTAAGGTTATTGGCTGATTATGCCCTATGTCGTTGCTAACTTTATTTTCTTTTAATTCAGTGCTAAAATCCAGGTTGGAAAGTGGACTTGTTCTCAGCATTTGCACTATAACTATCGTATCTTCAGTATTCATAAATTTGGTGAATGAGCTTTGTACCACTGCATTCTTCTCTTGCAGAACTACCCAATACACAGTGTGCCATCAACAGAAGTTAATGGAAGTCTTCCTTCTCTGTCTGGTTTCCACTGTTCCAATAACGCAGGTTCGGCTGCATATGGCGTTTCATCTCACACACCCCCAATCAGTGGGTCAGAAACCATCATGAGTATGTATGACTTTTTAATGCACAATTGCAGAACACCTTTTGATCTGTTAAGGGCAATGAAGTGCACATTGTCGTCCATATGTTGATAGAAAGTAGAGACCCTACGAAGAACTTACAAATACCTTTGAGTGCTTTCCACATGATTGAGACTCATTGACTTATTTTCTGTGGTCACGGTATTTATTTGAAGAGTTGAAACTTCCATTGTCAACCTGAGTTTGCACAGTTGGCATTGTTAATATCATGATCGCTTTTGCATTACACTGACTGTCAAGACCTAGATCATTGCATTTCTTTGTCTCCTCAACAATTGAGGAGTCCTGCTAAGAGATGCTTTCTCAGACAGTTCACAAGAAGAACAAAAAGCTTGCACAAAATTCTGTTTCATATTGTTTTAGTTTTGTGCCCACTTTGAACTGTTATTTCATGCATTTCGATAAAACAAAATATTAAAAATAATTGGCCTAAATTGAATCTGACCGTTAGATCTGGCATCCAAGCTTGATTTATTTGAGCCCATATAAACTTACTGTGTACTGTGGCATTTGGCATGACTTCATCTGCTAAGATGAGTTGCACACGGGTACAAGAAAGGATGGCGTACTTTCCCTGCATCATCATCTTAATCTTCGTCTCATGTTCACCATTTAGTAAATGTTGTCACCCTGAGTCTGAAGATAATTGGTTCTTCCGTGGGATCTTTCTGTTGCCTTTCCTCTAGATTTTGATCCTCGTGCAGAATATGTTTTTAAGATATTGAAATGTTTCTTAAAATTCTTACTTTTTTCAATTTAAAAACTATTGAGTAATGTCACCATAGTCCCTGGTGACCATAGAATTTACAGTGCAGAAGGAGGCCATTCGGCCCATCGAGTCTGCACCGGCTCTTGGAAAGAGCACCCTACCCAAGGTCAACACCACCACCCTATCCCCATAACCCAGTAACCCCACCCAACACTAAGGGCAATTTTGGACACTAAGGGCAATTTATCATGGCCAATCCACCTAACCTGCACATCTTTGGACTGTGGGAGGAAACCCACGCACACACGGGGAGGATGTGCAGACTCTGCACAGACAGTGACCCAAGCTGGAATCGAACCTGGGACCCTGGAGCTGTGAAGCAATTGTGCTATCCACAAGGCTACCGTGCTGCCCTACCATAGGCTGCCTTTGTAGGGGAAAGCTGACTAATGGTGATTTAACCTGAGGGTCACCACACCACCGGCGAGGGGCAAGGTTGGGAAGGCAGGGCCTTCATGAATAACCTATTAGAAAGTATTACACTGTGCTTATACAGATCTCTTTACTATTCCAGTGTTGCATTGCTCCTGTTGGTGATCACAGCTGGTAATGACCAAAAGGCACATAGATGAGAGTTGGGAGATTGTTTGTTAGAAATGCATTCTTTGTATTTTTTAAAATGCTAAACCTCATTCACTATAAACACATTGATGCCACATGTAAAGAGATTACAGGTCACAGGTAGGGTTAGAATACTATGGGTGGAGTTCCTGATGTGGCAGAAAATCCGGCATAGTCCGCAAAACGGGCTCCAATCCCACTCCGATGCTCTGCCAGCGGTATCGAGGTTCGCGCCAGCAGAAGGATGTAAATATGTCAAATTGACCATTTGTATCCTATTAAAGGGCCAGGCACTGGATTCTCCCAGATTCACTGGGTCCGCTGGGTCGTGCGTGGTGAGTATTGGTGCAGGTATTTCCCAGCATTGCCCTGGCGTGGTGGACCTCGCAGTGGTTCAAGGGGGCAGCTCTTTATGTGAGTTGACCCCAAGGTCCATTGGAGGACCCCCCACCCCAACACACACAATGCAAATCCTGCCTACTCTTCTCCACCCCCCAAAAACAGAGACTCCTGTCTGGAAGCTAGAGAGCAGTTCAGGTAGAGACAATGAAAAAGCACTGCTTTAAAACGCAACTGTGCAATACACCTAGCTCGGGTAGAGAACGTAAAAACTACAGCTGCAGGGTTTAAATCTCCTCAGAATTTTGATCTGCAAGGCTTTCATTCACATCAATGGGAATTGGTTTTACTAGGCAGCGATTGACAGCTTGCACACAGCCAGCTGACTGGATGTATAATTTCAATTCCCTTTGCGCTACCATGAAAATAGCTGGCTTCTGCACACTGTCCGTGTGAAGTTTGCACATTCTTTCGTGTCTGCGTGAGTATCACCCCCATAACCCAAATGGATGTGCAGGGTAGGTAAATTGGCCACGCTAAATTGCTCCTTAATTGGGGGGGGGAAATGAATTTGGTACTCTTAATTTAAAAAAAAATTAAATTAATGTTAGATTAAAATCCAGCCATGATTGACAGCTCTTGGACCATGTCAAAGGTAGTTAAATGTTTTTTGAAGAGAAAAAGAGGATGTGAGAGCACTTAATTGTATCTGATGGGGTGTCTGTTTGGGGGAGGGGGGGGGGGTCGCTAGTGGGTGTCTCTCTGGGGAGGGTTCTCTAGTGGGTGTCTCTCGGGGGAGGGTTCTGGTGGGGGCTCATTTCTGGAGGACTCTGTAATAGGGTCTGTGGTGGGGAAGGCCAGGTCACCATTGCACTGTGGGGGATGGGCGGAATTACATTACAGGGGAACAGCACCAGCCACCGGACCTCGCTATTGGGCTACCTGCTCAAAATGGTGGCCTGTTAGCTGGATTCGCGAGTGAATCCCTCGCAATCCCTGCCATGCAGGAATTTGCATGACGAGGGATAGTGAATCGCCTCTGGGTTCTCGCTCCCAGGGTGAGCACAAATCAGAGGCGATTTGTCTCCGGCGGGAGAACACCGTCTCCCAAACTAAGAATTCAGCCCCATGGGAAAATTTATTTAATAGTTGAGTACTTCTAGTAGGATTATATATAATGAGCAGCACATTGGCCCAGTGGTTAGCGCCGCTGCCTCACGGCGCCGAGGACCCGGGTTCGATCCCGGCCCGAGTCACTGTCCATGTGGAGTTGGAGTTACACATTCTCCCCGTGTTTCGCCCCCATAAACCAAAAAGATGTGCAGGGTAGGTGAATTGACCACACTAAATTGCCCCTTAATTGGGGAAGAAAGAGAATTGGGTACTGTAAAAAAAATTTTTAAAGGATTATATGTAGTACACTCTTTAAACGTTGCAACATAATGGCGTGGACCTTGCAGTGGTAATTGATGCCAAAATTGTCACGGCTTGGTTTCATTACACGACTAAAATTGACAACTTGGGAATTTGCACGTGCACACAAAGTAGTGATCCAGATGTCGCTGTTGAGGTGTCCACCACCATCTCTTTTCTCCCCAACCCCTGCCCCCACACGCCTTACGATCAGTGGGTCATCTATTTATTGATAAGGTCTTCCATTCTGACCCTGTTGGTCTTGCCGTAAAAACCCTTAGAAAAATGTTGCACCTTGTTGAATGAGGTGTAACTGGGTTTTTAACAGCACATAAACTTTATGATTCCTACCAAAACTCTCAATTGCTTGAAAAGTTAATTTTATATTTATGGAATGTCAGACTTCTCTACGATCATGTTTTTAAAAAACCCACATGTTTAAAATGTTTACTTAGTTTAGTTTCTACCTTCATCGAATCATAATTTATTTTATTATCTGAAAATTTTAATTAAAAGTGAAAGATAACGTGCTTTAGACTTCGTGTTTGGTTGATTAACCTGCTGGATGCGTGCCGATCCTCTTCACTTGACACCAGAATTAAACTGTTGTTAGGAAAGGGGAAATCCATGTCATCTCGATTGCTAGATCTTTGTGGGAAGTTTTTTTAGAGGTCAGCAGCAAAAAAAATCCATGGCATAATGGTAGACAATCTCATTTGGTTGTTATCTTGTGATGCATGTGGAGGTGCTTAAAGTTGGGTACTTGTTATATCCTGGGTTGCATACCTTTTAGTTGATACAGGGGCAATAGTTTTAGTAACTTGGCATAACAAGTCATCTTTAGAAAACATTAAAAAGTACTGATTATTTTTATTACCAATGGAGCACAGATGTTAGGAGTGAATTGAAGACCAGCCTTGTCACCAGGTTGGATCAGAGTAATATTTAAGAATAGTATATTGATCCTAGATTTTATGTCACTTGAAAGTAAACTTCCATGGTGTCCTAACTTGGTGCAGGTTGTGGTATCCAGATTTTAAAAATAAAATATTAATATATCTGGTCTAACTACTCTGTCCATTTGACACTGTAGGCACAAGTGCATTTGCTTTTTTTTCTCCTTTTAAAGCAAATGCCATTTTTAAAACTTAATTTAAACAGTTTTCAGTGTTGTCCATTATTTAAGTTTACTTGGCAAAATTAACTGCTTCACTAAGCCATATTTAGATGTGCAAATATTATTTGCAAATTTATTAGTGGGATAACCCAGTGTTTAGGAAATAAATGACATGGTCTTTATTTAATAACTATGTTTCTGTGTAATTGTTTTTTTTTAAAGAAGCGATTGGTGTGGTTTATCTGAGCTTCAGATACATCTGTTATCTTAACATAAAATATTTACTGCATTTACCTGCTGGGTTTCCTGTTAATGTATCTATTCTGGTTTTAGCTAACAGAGGAAGCTCAGCTGGCAGCCCACAAACCTGTGATGCACTGGGAAAGGCTCTAGCCTCGGTAAGCTTGCATAATAAGTCATTTTGAAGTAAGGATTTAATTTATAGTCTTTAATTAACATGAACCCAGCTTATTGCCGGATTAGAATTGTGTACGCAGCCAAATTTAGAATGTTTGGAATGTTTATTAACCACATTTCAGATACCAGTGTTCATTGTGAATTGAACTTTTAAAGAAGAGTGCAATTAAATAAATGGTCTTTGTATTAGAAAAGTATAACTTCATTTTGGGCCTTACCTTTTTTCCAGATCTATTCACCTGATCATACCAGCAATAACTTCCATTCAAATCCATCAACACCAGTTGGGTCCCCACAGGCAATTGCAGGTATATTATAGTTTTATGTTTTTCCCATGGTCTGAGATGTGTGTGTTCAATTTCAGAAATGCTAAGGTTAGCATCTGTTCAAATTGTTGAGTTATAAATGTGTACGTACTACTGTTCCATTATGCTTGAGTATGATGGTGCTATTGCACCATCCAGTGTTCAAAACTGAAATTGCAGAAATGTTTAAATGATAAAAGGTGGATGTGGGTGCATGAACTGCTACAGTGTGGTGTGTGCACTCCCACAGTGCTGTTAGGGAGGGAGTTTGACATAATTAAAGAACAGTGATATATCTCCCAAGTCTGGATGGTGCATGAAGTGGAGGGAGACTATTCTTCTATGTGGTAGAGATTGTAGGCTTGGAAGGTTCTGTCAAAAAAGCCTTTGATTATTGCTGCAGTGCATCTTACACATGGGATGCCATGCAAACATATGTGTGCTGGTGGTGGAAGAAGTGAATGTTTGAGGTGGTGCTTGGAGATATAATGTAGCGCAATTGTTAAAAGTTCTAGGTCTTGGGAGTGGATCCAATGAGAATTAAGCAAACTGGATTTTTTAAAGATTGTATAATTGGTGGTGGATAAAACACAGCTTTACTGGTTGTTGTCGTTGTTTTATAGGTACAGGTCAGTGGTCTAGATCTGGAGGCCAAGGTGCATTATCACCGAATTATGAAGGGACAGTACATAACCTGGTAGGATTTTCATACTTAATTCTTTTGTACTTAGTTTGTACTAGTTCGCAAATTATAATCTACATAGTGTTAATTTTAATTCATTCCGGGGGCAACATGGTGGTGCAGTGGTTAGCACTGCTGCCTCATGGCGCCAAGGTCCCAGGCTCGATCCTGGCTCTAGGTCATTGTCCATGTGGAGTTTGCACATTCCTAGAATTTACAGTGCAGAATGAGGCCATTCGGCCCATCAGGTCTGCACCAGCCCTTGGAAAGAGCACCATACCTGTGCCCGCAACTATCCCCGTAACCCAATAGCCCCACCGAACCTTTTCACACTAAGGGGAATTTAGCACGGCCAATCCACCTAACCTGCACATCTTTGGACTGTGGGAGGAAACCGGAGCACCCGGAGGAAACCCACGCAGGCACAGTGAGACCCCTGTGGTTACGGGTCTCACCCCCACAACCCAAAGATGTGTAGGGTAGGTGAATTGGCCACGCTAAATTGCCCCTTGGAAAAAATTAATTGGGTACTCTAAATTTATTTTAAAAGAATTTTATTCATTCCTGTGTGTTCGTCAAAGATCCATGCAAAAGTAATTATTTGGAAGAAAATGGTCTCCTATTCTTTTGTCAGCACATTTTGAGGTTTATGTTCAAGCTTAAGTTTTTAATTGAACTCTTGCCGATCGTGTGCACTGAGCAGTAAGACAAATTTGTATATCAATTTCTTTTGTGATAACATGGTTTTGTGGCATTTATTATGCTACAGTTGTTGACTTTTCCATTTAGCTGTCTAATGGACAGCACAGCTGGGAATTTAACTTCTATTTAATCGAAAATACAATTAGAATATCTGAAAATGTAAGCTGTGTTGAGTTGCATTTGTTCTCCCATCTTCAATTCTTCACTATTTTCACATTTTGCTATTCTGCTTTTTGGAATATATATCTTGCAAGACCAATTTATGTTAAGAAAAATGTTTGTTTGTGAAAGATGTCAACTCAGTAATATAAAATCTACTGGTAGGTATTGGTATCCATCATGATTTGATATTTGTTTTGAAGTGAAGAAGTAGTTCCTCACATGAGGATCTTGTTTTTAAACAACCTGAACTATAGATTGTCAACAAGCCAAATTGATGTTATCTTACCAGTGAACTTTATTTGTCGTTAGGTGAGGAACACTATTCATCATATTTTCTTTGCTTCTGAAGGAAATGACCATTGCTGGAACATAGGTCCACAGGTGCTAGCAGCCCTCTGGTGCCTACCTAAGTTTCAGTTGTGTGTCATGAGTCTAGATTTTTGTCTTGGCCCGGAGGCTCTGAGGTTGCTCCAGCTGAGACTGGATAACTCGGCAGGAATCAAACCGAGGACCTTCAAACCTGTGGAGCGTTCTACCACGCCCTGCAGTGCTTCTACTGGCAGGGAGTCAAAGTTCTCTTTGTTTTGCTAGTTATGGGCATAAACTCCCCTGACCCATTTAATTATCCTGCCACCTTATTGCAGGCCCCAGCTTAGACCATCCCACTTGTGTTCCTAACAGATATGGGACTAACAAGTTGACAGCTACTCTGGGAACACATTATCTGCACAATTGTGAATCGCTTCAAGTGTGCTCAAAATATTTATTTTGCTTTAAAGTAAATGGCATGGTGGTTTCACCCAATTGTTAGTATCTTTACCTCCTATGCTACATAAGAAAACGTAAACAGATTGTTGAGCTGAAGCTTCATATGTCATCCCCAGTCTCGCAAGCAATATCATAGCCCCATTCACAAAGCGTAATTCTGCATTCTGATGTGACGTTCTTGTCATCATGGGGCCTTTAGCACATTAAAGGAGCATTTTCTTTTTATTATTTTTAATTATTTGTTTTTGTCCCTCCTGAGGGTAGCTTTCTTTAAGTGTCCTGAATATCATGGAATTTTAATCTGCACCGAGTTTCATTTGATGACTAATGTAACCACTGTACCACACGCCACTGGATAAACTAACTTGGGGACAGAGGAAGAAAACTCACTAACTTCTGTCCTGTTCCGCATGATCTCCATCCAAAACAAAACTGACATGATTTCAAGATAGAAATCCTAATGACTGCCCTGAGCAACAACATTGGTTTTCCTGTTTTATTACCATCATTCAAATGATGGGAAGAACTTTTATTCATATAGCACTTTTCACACCTCCGGAATCTCCCAAATCACTTTACAAATCAGTGAGGTACTTTTGTGGTACGGTGGCACAGTAGTTAGCATTGCTGCCTCACAGCGGCAGGGACCTGGGTTTGATTCCGACCTTGGGTGACTGTCTGTGTGGAGTTTGCACTTTCTTCCCTTGTCTGCGTGGATTTTCTCCGGGTGCTCCGGTTTCTCCCTACAGTCCAAAGATGTGCTGGTGAGGCGGATTGGCTATGCTAAATTGCCCCTAGGTGGGATTATGGGGATAGAGTGGGAGATTGGGCCCAGGTTGGGTGCTCTTTCCTTGATACAGACTCGATGGGCTGAAAGACCTCCTGCACTTTGGGGATTCTATGATTCTTCAGATATAGCCGATGTTATATATGAAATGATCTTGTACATCAGTAGTAATAGAACTTGTATAGCATTCCTTAAGACTTGCATTTCTATTCGGTACAATATTTGATCTTTTAACTGTCAAATTGAAAACAAAATTTCAAAACAAAATTGAAGCTGTAATCAGCAATTGATGTTATCTTTTTTCAAAAAAAAACTTTGAGCACTTAATTTCCTTCCAAGCAGCAGAGTAAAATGGAGGATCGACTAGACCGACTGGATGATGCCATTCACGTGCTGCGGAGTCATGCTGTTGGATCAGCAACTGCCATGCCTGGTAACCATGGTGACTTGCACGTATTAATAGGACCATCGCACAATGGCCCAGTGGGAGGTATAGGCCCAGGATTTACACCCCCAGTGCTGATGTCAACCAACAGGCATTCTATGGTGAGAGTTGTTTCATAATGCTAACATTATTCGCAAGGTCTATTCTAATTGAGACTCTATAACCATCAGGATTTAAAGGGTTAATCCTTCATCCAAATCGCAATCTAAAAAAGATGCAAAAATTAGTATTTGTTCAAATACAAGCTTTTGCATTATAAATTCCATTATACAGAACTGATTATTTTCTTCAGTAAAAATTCACCTGTGTTTCTTAACTTTTCTTTTCATCATCCCTGGCCCTCCGCATACAAGTAAGAACAGCTTCCAAACAGGTGAATCGGGGATGGTTCCCTTTTTAAAGCATTTCTCCTTTTAAAACAGTTCTCCCCTCAAGACTACTGAGCTAATCCACTGGCCTATGTTGTAGTGAAAGTTTTGTTCTTGGATTCCATCTTCTATCTGCAGCAGTGTTCAGAGGAAAATGTTCTTGGGTTACTGCTTGGCCCGCTCTAAATTTAGCAGTTTCGCCAAAACTGTGAAAGATCTTGTAGATCCTTCTTTGTTGCTTCTGATTTTTTTTTTCTACTTTCAATATTGTGTCGTTCGGTTGAGACGTACAATAATTAGAACCATGGTCAGAATGCCACCACCCATACTTGTACTAACCTGTGCCAGAAGTCAAATTGAAATTTGCACAACCAGCAATTAAACAAGAAACATCATGCAACTTCCTGCAATATTCCAAGCTCTCAAGGAAAGCATTCTGTAAATATTTGACCTGAGATACCCAGTAG
Source organism: Scyliorhinus torazame (assembly GCF_047496885.1). Classification (NCBI taxonomy): domain Eukaryota; kingdom Metazoa; phylum Chordata; class Chondrichthyes; order Carcharhiniformes; family Scyliorhinidae; genus Scyliorhinus; species Scyliorhinus torazame. The sequence continues at coordinate 31,340,927 of NC_092724.1, forward strand.
ACTATCTGTGTAAATATAGAATCACAGTTGCAACTGTAAAGTATTTTATTTTATCGTGCCCATGTTTGTTTTTAGGGTGACTCGTGTTGAAATTATTTTGAGTTAAAACCGGATTCAGTGGGACCAATCTGTGTCGTGATCCAGTTTGGAAACTTGACTTCAGATTTAACACACTTTAATCGCTAATATGGACGTACATCAATTCTACAGATTTCGTACAACTACTGCCACAGTCCCTTAGCTGATTAGAGCTGGGTGCACAAGATAAATACCCCTTCCAGTTTTTCTTGATGCAATATATTATGTTAACACCCTAGTGTGTTACATTCCAATGTGATTACTCTTAAAATTAGAGAGACAAACACCTGCATTTTTATAACCCCTTTCATGACTTTAGCATAGTACATATAGCCAGTTGGATTTTTTTTTTTTGCGTTTTGGTCTCTGTTGTAAAGTATAGGGAATAGCAACCAAGTTGCACAAAGCAAGTTCCCATAAACTACAATGACCATATTATCTTTTTAAAATAAATTTGATGTACCCAATTTTTTTTCCCCCTATACGGGGCAATTTTGTGTGGCCAACCCACCTACCCTACGCATCTTTGGGTTGTGGGGGTGAAACCCACACAGACACTGGGAGAATGTGCAAACTCCACACGGGCTGGGATCAAACACAGTTCTGTGGCGCCGTGTGACATCAGTGTCATCACTGTGCCGCCCTGTATATATTTTTTAAACTGGCATTGGTCGAGGGATAAATATTGGCCAGGATACGAGGAGAACTCGCCTTCTCTTCTTCGAATAGTGATCTTTTACTTCTGTTGAGACAGCAGGCGAGACCTTGGATTATGGTTTCATCTGAATGACAGCACCACTGGCAGTAGAGTACACCCTGAAAGCTGGATAAATTTACATAGTTCTGCAGTGTTTAATTGTTAGATTTCATAAATCTGTTAACATGTCTTGTGTTTCTAGATTTTCCTTTTAATGTCCTTTGCTCAAATTTCGGATAATGCAAATATCTACTCCTTAATCTAATTTATTTTGCAGGTTGGAGCTCATGAAGAAGGCTCAGGAATATCTAGTAATGCTAGTGTTCTGCCTAACCGTGCACTGCCATCACAGTCCACTGCACTGTCGGACCTGAACCGACCGCAAGAAACCTATAGTGGTTAGTATGGGCACATCTTAATATAAAGAAAATGCATTGTGCACTTATTTCTTTCAAACAATGTAAATATCAAACAAATTATAAACTAGCAAAGAGCTCTAAAGCCTCACTCTGATGCATCATGGCAAAATGAGTGTTAGGTTAATGAGTCAGCACTTGGTGTTACTAACCTGAGGTGTAGAGTTAAGGGGTGCTGCAGAGTTAAATTGATTTATTGCATGGAGTCCCTATGGGCAGCATCCGGCTTCTACACTAGTTATGGAGCAGCAATGGAGACATGGGGGCAAGTTGTTTCTGTGTTGACTGTTATGTATTGTGATCCGAAAAGGAGAATTCACGTTTTAAGCATCATGTCCTGTACTCTGTATGGATAAAGCTGCAATACATGAATAGGAAGCTCAATACAGTTAAAAAAAATACGGTAACAAATATTGTTATCGACTTCCGGGTGCGGCTATGCAGAGCTAGGTCGCATATTCGGTAGTTCCCGCTTGGAACGGACTTTTGGGCTCTTTTACAGGGCCCCTACGGCATTTGTTTGACATTTCCTGGTGTGGCAAGAAGACTGCAACATTCTCCTGACCGTGTCCCCCAGGAATGGTATGTCTTTTGGTTACCAGACCCGCCAGAAACAGTAAAGGATTTGGCTGCAACAGGATAAACAGAGCCTCTTCCAGCATGCAGGTGGGGGAAGGGCAAGCTTAAAGCTGCAAGCTGACCTGAGGGCCTGTATCAAAGGTGAATTCTATCACCAGAGGGAACAACTGTGAAAAGATCTCACCAAGGCCACTGAAGAAGCGGGGACGAGGCTTCCGGTGGTGGCCATGGAGGAGTAGGTCGCGCATTCGGCAGCTCCCATCTGGAACGGACTCTTGGACCTTTTTCAGGAGTTTCCACAGACATTTTGGGGCAGATTGGTGAAGCGAACACTGCCAAAAGGATTCCCTCTCGAGACTTCCAGTTGCGGCTATGCGGAGCTAAGTCGCACATTCGGCGGCTCCCGCAAAAACGGACTTTTGGGCTCTTCTCTGGGCCCCCAAGGGCACTTTTCGACGTTTCCCGGTGTGGGAAGGAGTTAATAATAGCTCCCCGTCAGTATATGGCTTTAACTAGGAGCGGGGCAACAAAAAAGGTGGTGGTGGACCAGAAATAGGGAGGGAAGAAGGACAAAATGGCGGCGGGCGGAGACCAGGCAGCGTGGAGGCAGTGGGCGGAGGAGCAACTGGAGGGTATCCAGCGCTGCCTCAGAGAGATTAAAACGGACCTGCTAGAGCCGATGAAGGCTTCTATTGATAAGCTGTTGGAGACACAGGTGGCCCAGGGGGTGGCAATCCGAGAGGCTCAACAAAAGATCTCTGACAATGAGGACGAGATCTTAGTCCTGGCAGTAAAGGTGGAGGCGCTCCACAAGAAATGGCAGGAGCGGTTCGAGGAGATTGAGAATCGGTCGAGGCGGAAGAATCTGCGGATTCTGGGCCTCCTGGAGGGGCCGGACGTGGGGGCCTATGTGGTCACCATGTTAAACTCGCTGATGGGAGCGGGATCCTTCCAGGGGCCCCTGGAGCTGGAAGGGGCCCATAGAGTGTTGACGAGGAGGCCCAAGGCTAACGAGCCTCCACGGGCGGTGCTGGTGCGGTTCCATCGGTTCATCGATCGGGAGTGTGTGCTCAGGTGGGCCAAGAAGGAGAGGAGCAGTAGGTGGGAGAACGCGGAGGTTCGGATATATCAGGACTGGAGTGCGGAGGTGGCGAAGAGGAGGGCCGGGTACAATCGAGCGAAGGCGGTGCTGCACAGGAAGGGGGTGAAGTTTGGCATGTTGCAGCCGGTGCGACTGTGGGTTACCTACAAGGACCGGCACCATTATTTTGAGTCTCCGGAGGAGGTGAGGGCCTTTGTTCAGGCCGAGAAGCTGGACACAGACTGAGGATCGGGATGGGCGATTGGGGACTGCGGTGGATATGTTATGCCTATTTTTGGTTTGGGGGGGGTGGGGGGCTTTGCATTGTTTTGGGTTTCTTTTTCTCTGTGTTTTTCTCTTTCAGGTTGGGGAGGGTGGATGGGGCGGGTTGGGCACTGTTTTGGTTGGTGGCGGGGCCTGGTAGGAGAGCGCGGGCTTTTTTCCCACACCGAAGACTGGGGGGGGGGGGGGGGGCGGGACCGGGGAAGCGAGGATTGTTTCCCGCGCTTAGAACGGAGGGGGAGAGCCTGTGAATGGGGAGCGGGAGAGGGGGGGGTGCCACACAATGGGAGGAGTCGAAGGGGAGGCGGGAGTGGCTGGGGTCAGCAGGAATCAGCTGACTTGCAGAAGTGCAATGGGGGAGTAAACCAGCTAGGATGGGTCCTAGCCCGGGGGGGGGGGGGAATAGAGTTGCTGCTGCTATGATCAAGGAGGAGCTGGAGCGAGTGGGGTGTGTCGAGACGGGGGTATGCCGCTGTGGGGAACGGGCCGGGTGTGGGGTGCGGGCGCGTGGCTGGCCGAGGAGGGGTCATGGCTAGTCGGCGGGGGAGAGGGCGGGTAGCCCCCTCATCCGGCTGATAACCTGGAATGTAAGGGGACTGAATGGGCCGGTTAAGCGGGCCCGCGTGTTCACGCACCTGAAGGGGCTCAAGGCGGATGTGGTTATGCTCCAGGAGACATACCTGAAGGTGGCAGACCAGGTAAGACTGAGGAAAGGGTGGGTAGGTCAGGTGTTTCACTCGGGGCATGATGCCAAAAATCGAGGGGAGGCGATCTTGGTGGGAAAGAAGGTGTTATTCGAGGCGTCGAGCATTGTGGCAGATAATGGCGGTAGGTACATAGTGGTAAGTTGCAGGGAGAGAGGGTGGTACTGGTCAATGTGTATGCTCCGAACTGGGACGATGCGGGTTTTATGCGGCGTATGTTGGGTCAGATCCCAGACTTGGAAGTGGGGGGCCTGATAATGGGGGGAGACTTTAACACGGTGTTGGATCCTGCACTGGATCGCTCCAGGTCTAGGACGGGTAGGAAGCCGGCGGCGGCTAAAGTGTTGAGGGGATTTATGGACCAAATGGGAGGGGTGGACCCTTGGAGATTTGCAAGGCCGGGGATTTTCATTCTTCTCACATGTCCATAAGGCTTATTCTCGAATCGACTTTTTCATTTTGAGTAGGGCGCTGATAGCGAGAGTAGAGGATACCGAGTATTTGGCAATAGCCATTTCGGACCAAGCCCCGCATTGGGTGGACTTGGAGATGGGGGAGGAGAGGGACCAGCGCCCGCTGTGGCGCTTGGAGGTGGGGCTGTTGGCGGACGAGGAGGTGAGCGAGCGGGTCCGAGGAGGTATAGAGAGGTACTTGGAGACCAACGACAACGGGAGGTCCGAGTGGGGATGGTATGGGAGGCACTGAAGGCGGTGGTGAGGGGGGAGCTGATCTCCATCAGGGCCCACAAGGAGCGGGGGGGGAGGGAGTGGCTGGTGGGGGAGATGGTGAGGGTAGACTGGAGGTATGCGGAAGAACCTGAGGAAGGATTGTTGAGGAAGAGGCGCAGCCTCCAGGCCGAATTCGACCTGGTGACCACCAGGAAGGCGGAGGTGCAGTGGAGGAAGGCCCAGGGGGCGGTCTACAAGTATGGGGAAAAGGCAAGCCGGATGCTGGCGCATCAGCTTCGGAAGCGGGACGCAGCTAGGGAGATCGGGGGAGTTAAGGACAGGGGAGGGAGCGTGGTGCGGAGTGGGGTTGGCATCAATGGGGTCTTCAGGGACTTCTACGAGGAATTGTACCGATCCGAGCCCCCACGGGAGGAGGGAGGGATGGGCTGTTTCCTGGACCAATTGAGGTTTCCAAAGGTGGAAGAGGGACTGGTGGCGGGACTGGGGGCCCCGATTGGGCTGGAGGAGCTGATCAAAGGGGTAGGAAGCATGCAGGCGGGGAAGGCACCGGGGCCGGATGGTTTCCCGGTCGAGTTCTATAAAAAAATATATGGACCTGTTGGGCCCGCTGTTAGTTAGGACCTTCAATGAGGCTTTACCCCCGACGATGTCCCGGGCACTGATCTCCTTGATCCTGAAGCGGGACAAGGATCCCCTGCAATGTGGGTCTTACAGACCGATTTCCTTGCTAAATGTAGATGCCAAGGTGCTGGCGAAGGTCTTAGCCACGAGGATTGAGGATTGTGTGCCGCAGATCATTCATGAAGACCAGACGGGGTTTGTGAAGGGGAGACAGTTGAACGCGAATGTGCGGAGGCTTTTGAACGTTATGATGCCGGCGAGGGAGGGGGAGGCGGAGATGGTGGTGGCGATGGTCGCTGAGAAAGCCTTCGATAGGGTAGAGTGGGGATACCTGTGGGAGGTTGCTGAAGCGGTTCGGGTTTGGAGAGGGGTTTGTCAGGTGGGTTAGGCTGTTGTCTGAGGTCCCGATGGCGAGTGTGGCCACAAATAGGAGGAGGTCCGAGTACTTTCAGTTGCACCGAGGGACGAGACAGGGGTGTCCCCTGTCCCCCCTGCTCTTCGCACTGGCGATTGAACCCCTGGCTATGGCACTGAGGGAGTCGAGGAACTGGAGGGGGTTGGTGCGGGGTGGGGAGGAGCATAGGGTTTTGCTTTATGCGGACGACCTGCTGCTGTATGTGGCGGACCCGGTGGGAGGAATGCCAGAGGTGATGAGGATCCTTGGGGAATTTGGGGACTTTTCGGGGTACAAGCTCAATATGGGGAAGAGCGAGCTGTTCGTAGTTCAGCTAGGGGACCAGGAGAGGGGGATTGGCGAGCTCCCACTAAAAAGGGCGGAGAGGAGCTTCAGATATTTGGGGGTCCAGGTGGCCAGGAGCTGGGGGGCCCTGCATAGGCTTAACTTTACAAGGCTGGTGGAGCAAATGGAGGAGGAGTTCAAGAGGTGGGACGCGTTGCCGCTGTCCCTGGCGGGTAGGGTGCAGTCAATCAAAATGACGGTGCTCCCAAGGTTTTTGTTCCTGTTCCAGTGCCTCCCCGTGTTTGTCCCGAAGGCTTTTTTCAGGCGGGTTAACAGGAGTATAATGGGGTTTGTGTGGGCGCGAGGGACTCAGAGGGTGAGACGGGTGTTCCTGGAGCGGAGTAGAGATAGGGGGGCTGGCGCTGCCCAACCTCTGTGGGTACTACTGGGCCGCCAATGCGACAATGGTGCGCAAGTGGGTGATGGAGGGGGCTGCATGGAAGAGGCTGGAGATGGCGTCCTGTGTGGGTATGAGTCTGGGGGCGCTGGCAACGGCGCCGCTGCCGCTCCCTCCAAGGAGGTATACCACGAGCCCTGTGGTGGTGGCGGCCCTCAAAATCTGGGGGCAGTGGAGGCGGCATAGGTGGGAAGTTAGGGCCTCGGCGTGGACCCCATTACGGGGGAACCACCGGTTCGCCCCAGGAAGAACAGGTGGAGGGTTTTTGGGGTGGCACAGGGCAGGGATACGAAGGTTGGGGGACCTGTTTGTGGACGGGAAGTTCGCGAGCTTGGGTGAGCTGGAGGAGAAGTACGGGCTCCCCCCGGGGAACACCTTCAGGTACTTACAGGTCAGGGCGTTTGCCAGAGGGCAGGTGGTGGAATTCCCATGGCTACTGCCATACACAGTACAGGACAGGGTGCTCTCGGGAGGGGGGGGGGGGCAGGGAGGGGGGGGGGGGGGGGGGGGGGGGGGAGGGAAAGAGAAGAAGAGTGGGGAAGATCTCGGAAACTTACCAGGTGATGCGGGAGGAAGAGGAGGCCTCGGTGGTGGAGTTGAAAGGTAAGTGGGAGGAGGAGTTGGGAGAGGAGATCGAAGAGGGGACATGGGCAGATGCCCTAGGGAGGATGAACTCTTCCTCTTCATGCGCGAGGCTCAGCCTCATACAGTTTAAGGTGCTGCACAGGGCACACATGACCGGGACAAGGATGAGCAGGTTCTTTGGGGGCGAGGACAGGTGTGTTAGGTGCTCAGGGAGCCCAGCAAATCACACCCATATGTTCTGGGCATGCCCAGCGCTGGAGGAATTTTGGAAGGGCGTAGCGAGGACGGTGTCGAGGGTGGTAGGATCCAGGGTCAGACCGGGCTGGGGGCTCGCAATATTTGGGGTGGCAGAGGAGCCGGGAATGCAGGAGGCGAAAGAGGCCGGAATTCTGGCCTTTGCGTCCCTGGTAGCCCGGCGAAGGATTCTCCTTCAGTGGAAAGATACGAGGCCCCCAAGCGTGGAATCCTGGATCAGCGATATGGCAGAGTCCATTAAATTGGAGAGGGTGAAATTCGCCTTGAGAGGGTCGGTACAAGGGTTCTTTAGGCGGTGGCAACCGTTCTTAGACTTTCTGGCAGAACGATAGACGTTGGTCAATGGCAGCAGCAGCTCGGGGGGGGGGGGGGGGTTTACTTTATTTTTGTTTAACGTTATTTACACTGGAAGGGTCTGAGGGGATGTATACACCTGTTGTCTTAAGTCGGGGTGTTAATGTTAATTTATTATTTAGGTACGGGTTGGGGGGGTTGCTTTTTTAGATTGTGTTTTGTACTTAACCCTGTTGGGTTCTTTTTTCTTTCTCATTTTGTTATTGATATTTTATGAAAACCTTTAATAAAAATTATTATTTTTTATAAACAAATATTGTTATCCAAAGATATTGCACTGTGTTTTCTTCCCAATCAAATTCTTCTGATACTTCAGTGGGGAATAATGGCTTGCCTGTAATTTTGTTGAAGAAATTATTAAAGGCAACTATATGGAATGGTCTTTTGACCAGCTTCAGGTGCTTGAGAGGCTTTTAATAGAAATAAAAGTCAGCAATGTTTTCTCTTCCTTCCTTAAGCTTACTTTGAAAAGTGTACACATCGAAAGCTTTCTCCTTCCTTTGGGATCTGAGATAGCCATGGTGTTGGGTTTTCCTGTAGAAACAGACAGTATAAAAAGTACCAGTAATGTTGAGGACTGTGGATAATGCAATTCCATTGGCCACCGATTCTGAAATGACTTTCTTGCTCTTCAACAAACCTGCCTGTCTGAAGTCTTTCTTTGATTGACCAGAACCTTTTCCATTTTTACAACTTTGATTAATCAAGCAGAATCCTGTTTTCCCACCAATTCTGGGACACATAGTCATGTAGACACTTCCTACTCAAATAGCTACAGTCCTTAAGTAGCACTTGGATGTAAATCTCCCTCACTGAAGATTCCAAAGTAATTATTTTTTTAATTGTTAGAATCCGATAAATTAGGCTAATGCTTTCAAAAACGAAAAGATGGACCAGATGTTTTTTATATAGATTGCACAACTATGTTTTGTGTAAACACAATACTTTAATTTGCATGCTCCATATTAACTGTAGGATACTATGGTTCCTTGGTCCTAAACTAAAGTTTAAAAAAATCCTGGGGTTATGCTGATTATTTTGTTTCCCCTGAAATGTCCCATTTGTCAAATGGAAACTTATAAAATTCCTTTCAAGGTTGAAATGCCATTAAATGGTGGGCTGCAACTATTTTAGTTTTGAAGTGAACACTGCCCAGTCCATCACACGAACCCGCCTCCCATCCATTGACTCTGTCTCCACCTCCCGCTTCCTTGGGAAAGTAGACAGAATAATCAAAGACCCCTCCCACCCGGCTTTCTCATTTTTCCATCGGGCAGGTGATACAAAACTCTGCGAACACACACTAACCGATTCAAAAACAGCTTCTTCCCCGCTGTTACCAGACTCCTTAACGACCCTCTTATGGACTGATCTGATCTCTTCACCATCTTCTCTACCGAGTAGTACTACACCCAATGCCTGTGTCTATATATTTACATTGTGTATTTTATGTTTGCCCTATTAAGTATGTTCTTTTCATGTACGGAATTATCTGTCTGAGCTGCACGCAGAACAATACTTTTCATTTTGTTAAATAAGTAGTAGATCCCAGCAGTGTGACTTCTTTTTTGATTCTTTGCATCCTATTATAGGAATGACCGGTGGTCTGCAGAGATCAAGTGTTAGTCAGTCTAGCGCTGACATTAAACGAGAAGACAAGGAAGACGATGAAAATCACAATTCCTCTGGTTCGGAAGACAAGTCTGAGGATGAGAGGAAAGATTCCAAAATGTCATCAAGGGCATCAAGAACAAGGTACTTCTTACTGTCCTGGAATATTTTCCAATTTCCTGGCCTGGAGTAATTCTTTTTAACACTGTGCAATCATATTTGGGTATACCCTGTTTTATAAATTTATAATTGATTTATTTATTCACTATTGCATAGAAATATGGAAACTGCAAATGGAACTTTTTGGATTCCGTCATCTCCATGGTAAATGAAAATTTGTGGAAGGTTTGGATAAAGTCGGCAAGGCATTGACAATGACTTTCATTTATACCTATTTTGGCCACATGTATTTTCTGACCAGGAAAACTGGATTGGACAGCAATATTGTTTTTTTAAACGGTTGAGATGTTGTCCACAAAAGTTGATGGGAAATTGCCACCAGGAAAAACAAGGTGACACGTGCACTAATATTGTATGCACTTCAGCAAGATATTCTATATAAAATGTCATACCACTCCTAGCAGAGCAATTAAAAAAAAAAAATTATTGCAAATTCATAAAAGGTATTCTTATCGGTGAGATGGTAGGCACTTTTTACTCATTGTATCTGTACTCCACAATGACTTATTGGGTGAATATACATGTTGCATGGAATTCTATAGACCAGGAAGGTTTCCGCTTTGGTCACTAGTTAGTGTTGACTTGGTAGAGTATCTACCTAGTATTCCTTGATTTGATACCTGAATTCTAAATTTTGGCTGATACGAGAGTCATAAATCTTGTGACCTTTCATTCTCCCTGTTCCATCATTTGTGGAATAGATCTACATTAAGTTCCATCTGTCACGTTTGGGGGATATTTATGATTCACTCTGATGCAGAATTACTAAATTCCGTTCTTGACCTTGACACCAAAGAACTATAAAACTCTAGCTGAGTGTGGCAATTGGAAAGAGCTCAATGTGCAAAAATCCTAGAAGCAGATTGAATATTTTAAAACTAGCTGATTTTCAAGTAAGGACTGAGCTCTTTCCCTTTGTAGAACTCAGCTAGAACGAGTATTACATATATGAGTTGAATGTCAAAGTTTTGTGTGGATCCAATCTTTCCCATCACCAGAAGTGCCTATTTCTGCCTGACATCAACCAGCATAAAGTAATTCATTAACTATCAAATGATTTGGGACATTCTGTGGTCGTCAAAGGTGCTATATAAATGCAGTTCCATGTGGAAACTCCAATATCATCATTGAGAACAGATAAACAAAATGTGGCCATGCCAAGTGATTATTTGTAATGTATTTTACATGGAGGGAAAGATTATACACTGTGATCTGTCCATTTCATTGAAAATCAACAGGTCTGTACTACTGCTTCCAGAACATTAGATATAAGGGAGCAGTAATACAATTGGACAAGACCATAATATTTTCTACGGATTCATTTTAAATAGGAAATATTTTGCTTTTCAATAAGAATTAAACTAAATGCTATTTTGCTTTTGACTGCCATGTGGCATTAAAATAGTTCCACTTCCCTCATTTATCCAATTTTTACAAATCAATATTTTAAGCTGTCACCTGGAGGGTATGGGGTTGTATTGCAACAATGTTCTATTAAGGCTTGGGCTATTCTGAAGCGATATTAATGCTTTTTAAAATCCCCACCATGAGAATAATCTAGGTTGATTTTCATTTGGGGTGAAAATGCACTAGGAAATGAAATAATGGAGAGTGTAGATGAGGATGCTGGGTTGATTTTTGTGTATACTGACTTTCAAAAGAGGATGTGCTAATTTTACATGATGTTGAATCCAGAGATCGTGTCCAAAAAGGATTTGAGGTCAGAGGAGCAAGCACACATTGGTGCTGTGACAACTTTATTTACTCATGTCAGTATGGAGAGTATTAGATTTGTGCAGTGCCTCTGCAGTTCTCTTACAGCCCAAGGCATCTTAGTCAGCAGACACAGTTGGTTTACAGTTTCACAATTTGCTTTTTTGTCAAGTTTTTAAGGGAGGAGCAGGTCCAGTTGATGCTAGAGAATATGAAGAACTGGCAGCAGAGTGTGAAAACAGTTGTTGACATGACTTCTAGGGGATGGCAGATATACTGTAACTGAGATGCATTTAATGAAAAAGGCTTCTTTCCAACTCCAGAGCCTCAATACGATGTAGATATTACATTTGTTTCTTGAAACTTAACCTTACAGAGCATAAAATGTCACCGCAGATAATTTGAGCAGCGCAAGATCTGGCAGCAGAAGTTGACTCTTCAAGAACATGTCATTGTTGCAGCACCTGATGACTCCACTTCAGGGCATGGTGCTCCTCCAAGCTTCAGTTTGAGGTTTGCTCCTGAGGCACAATGAAATTGTCAAGACATTCATATTTCCATTTCTACAACCTGCATTTATGTAGCACCTTACATGGTAAAATGTCCCGGAACACTTTAGGTGCAATTAATGTCATGGAAAACACTCATTCAATTTTAGTGTCAAGTGGAAATTGTCCATTGGATTCCAGCATATCCAATGTTGTCATAGAGTCTATGTGTCATTTCCTTGTTTGCAATAATTAGTCATTGGGTCAATAGACCAGCTTGCTGGGATTTCTATATCATTGGAGTGCTTCCCAGTAAAGTGTGTGAAATAAAACTGAACATCAAGTGGGATTCCAGCTTCCTGAAAGGCAATCTGCATGCTCAATAATTGCATTGCTTCAACCCATTTTGACGTGGAGTTTATGGTGAGCATCTATGGAGCTGTTGCATTTCATTGCTCGGGATTTGTCTGCTTTATTTGGGGTGGTGGATATACCTCGTATGTTTGTGTTCTGTCAGGGCAGGCATAGAACGATACAGAACCGAACAAAGCCATTCAGCCCAGAGTGTCGTGTTCCAGTTTAAGAGCATTTTGAAATCTCTAAAACATTGTTATGGAGAATTACAAATGCTTATCACTGGAGTTGAAATTGAAATTTAAGATCAATCAGCAATTGTGTATTTTCTTAGAGCTCCCAAAATAAGAATGTGAAAGTTGTTTTTTGAGCAAAAACCTTGGGAATAAAGTTAACCGTATCCACTTAAACTTCTAATTATGTGTGTTGTTTCTTACCCAATGTACCAAACTCAGTCATGTGACAATGCGACATATTTAAGTGCAGGTTAAATGTCTTGCAGAGGTATCAAAATGTTCCACAAATTTATGTTGATATGCAGGTGAAGTACAGGCTTGTGTACATTAATTAATGACGTGGAGATGCCGGCGTTGGACTGGGGTGAGCACAGTACGAAGTCTTACAAACCAGGTTAAAGTCCAACAGACAGATATATATATATATATATATGTTTCTGGAACCTACCTCTTCATTCACCTGAGGAAGGAGCAGCGCTCCGAAAGCTAGTGACATCGAAACAAACCTGTTGGACTTTAACTTGGTGTTGTAAGACTTCGTACTGTGCACATTAATTAAGAAAAGTTTACAACCTAAGGGCATGAACCATGATGTATAGAGTTGTAATAATCTTTGTTCAAAACAGAACTTAATTTGCCTTGAGTAATCGTTTTTAATCAGTGCCTATTAAATGATTATTTTATGTAAAATAAAAATTAGTTATAGTTTTTAAACTGCATTACTTAGCAAGTTGCAGCCTTCAAAATTGCGTGAATATTAAAATCGCTTAATACTAAAGTGATTAGCAGTCGATGCTTTTGTCCAGTTCATGCATTTGAAATTCAGTATGTGAATGCCTCAACAATTTGCATATAATATTTTGTACTTGAGGGCTGTTTTTATTATATTTTGGTCAGTAGTCAAGATGATGATGAACACCTTCCCCCAGAGCAAAAGGCAGAGAGAGAGCGGGAGAGGAGAGTAGCTAATAATGCTCGTGAACGCCTTCGTGTGCGTGACATCAATGAGGCCTTCAAGGAACTTGGACGCATGTGTCAACTCCACCTTAACAGTGACAAGCCACAGACAAAACTGCTTATTCTCCACCAGGCTGTGTCAGTCATTCTCAACTTGGAACAACAAGTCAGAGGTCAGTTGGTCATAGTGATATCAACTGGCATGGGCTGCCTGTACTTGTGAAAATACAACATGCCTAAACTTACCTTTCCCATTTATCCTGACGATACCAATTCTGTTTTACACAACTCTAGCACTTGCATGCAATGCCTGTCATTTATCCTAGCATTTTATTTCACAACAAATTAAATATAAAATTATAAATCAATTTCACATTTATGCTTTTCTTAACCACATTAAGTGGTGAAGATGACATGAGCACGAGGCTTGTTTTTAATGCAGTTTATGAAACTGTACATGCAGGCATGTCTAGTTCAGAAGTTTTACCCAGCATAATTTTTGATTAAAATGCCTATATAAAAATTTACCCCAGACTGATGGCAATTCAGAACTCATTGAAAATTCACTCCTGGTGAGTACACCTCCTGCTGTACCATACAGACATGAAGGCTGCAGGTTTCATTCCCACTGAGCTGATCTTGGCTGAGGCAGCAGCAATGGCACCACAGTTGGTCTCAAAACCCTTGAGCTAAGGAAATAAATGGTGCCTACACCTGACTGCTTTATTATGAGTGCTGCTTGACATGCGTGCACACACCTGGAAATTCCAAGGGAATAGGATTGGCTCGACTGATGGAACGCAGTGGAATAGCCTTCTACAATAAAATAGGCATTTGGGCAAATTACCGGAGGCCTACTGGCGCACAAAAGTCACCAGCTTCAAATGAGATGGGGGAAAGAAAAAGAAAGTACAGTAGAAGAAGAGAAGATGTCTCATGAAGTCTGTCGAGCATTTGCTGAACCCATGACCTGATATTGGACATCACTTCCGGCTGTGCAGCATGAGCGTTTCCTCCTGGAAAATAGAGCATTCCTGCAAGTTGTGAACAATCTGGGCACAACCTTGTTCTCTCTTCTCTGCCCCTACTTTATTTTTGAAAAGTGACAATTTTCTTTCTAGTTCTCAGTTGGCTACATTCATATGTGGCAGTACAGCCTAATTTGAAGAACAGTAGTTGTTAATTACTCTTCTAGCTCAATTAACACAACTTTCATCACACCTCAAACATTTATAAAACCTGTGAAATTCCAAGATTCAAATCAGGAAAGGAATCACTGATAATTGTCCATATAATTGGATTGCATTCAGTCTCGGTGCATTCAAAGGTTGCCTTAAGGTTAACCTGCAGTCCTGGGTCATCTTAACCATGACATCTTTGCTCAGGTGCTAGGTATTTTAGTGCTTCTCATGCACCTTCTGAGAGGTGTCCTGAATCTGGAGAATATTTCCTATCCATCTAGCCCTACACCATGCTTCTGTGTTCTTCTTATCTCCTTTCTAGCCCTCCAAATTAAGTGCATGCCACATGTAGACATCTTGGCATACTTGCGCAGTTTAACATTTCCTTTGCAGTTCGCCATACAAACTTGAATTTGGGAGTATTTCCGTACAGCGAGCTTTTGCTCTTAGTCATGTTCTTTTAATCTAATTTCCGTAACACCTGTTTTCTGCTCTCCTGTCTTGGCTTGGATGGTCCCAAGCCATGGCGACTCACTGGTTCCATTCTGACCTCGTACTTGGTGCTTGGCAGTGTTGAAAGCAGGAAATTGATATCAAATGTAAAAATAATTCAATCTGACATGTCTGGCAACTCTGATTTTATTACTGATACTGTAATAGTTCCAAGTTCTGATTTACCTGGGGTTCTGGCTTCCAAATTGTTACGTGTGTACAACTAACCAATTTACTGGAGTTTTGACTCGAGCAGTCCCTGTCTAAATTACAAAACATGCTTCAAGTTCCCTCTAATATACCCCGAGCATTAAAGGTGAGATATAATTCTTAGTTGGCCTCACTTTGCACATGAAGTAAATAGCAGACAGCTATTACAAAATTCTGATGGATAATACAAATGCATTAGTGCGTTAGCATGCTTGATGCAAATGGCCATGAAAAGATAGCGGGGGTGGGTAGAGAGAAGCAAAAGTGAGAAAGGCAACATTAATGCAAAGAGAATGAAGAGCAATGTTGAAAAGTAGTGGAGAGACAAAATAGGATCAAGAAAAACAAGTTGGCGAGCACCCCTGTGAAGTGTTGATACAGATTAAGGAAATAGTTCTTAGATTTATAAAATTAGGTTGAGCTGTTGGAAATGTTGGGCTTTCAGAGACACTGGTTTGTATTAGCTATTGCAATGGAGGAACCAATGTTGGCAACTAAAAATCTAATCTGAAAGGCTTGTAATAAGTCAAATTTGACTTTAATTGAACACGTGAGAAATTAGACTTAATTATTAAGAGCAGTCTTAAAAATGAAGATGCATCTTAAGTAAATTGCCTTTAACTTAAGCCGGAGTGCTACTCAATTTTGTACATTTATTTTCGGTTTACATGGAGTGCACTCGTTCTGGATTGATTCTAACCGATGCAAGAGAATCTGAACAATTGTGGAAATAAATCAAGCAAATGCAACAGCTACTCTTGTAAATTTATAAAGATACATAGTTAGGTCTGTGAGAGATAACATTGCAGCTCCTTAAGGTTATATAATCTCCTGTACCTATCTCTTCTAGCAGTTTGCTCTGGGTGTGATAGTTTATTGCTTCAAACATTAAAAGGCATTGTATCCTTTTGTTGGCTTTATGATTATATCTATCGACCACATCTGTATGCAATACTTCGGCATCTCATTCCATCAACGTTACAAATTCAGATATGCAAACCAATTTGTTACAACAAATTTGACCACCTTACGAAGCTTTAAATCTGAAGCTACGTACTGGTGCATTGATTATACAGGTTTGATAGCATTCATATCATTATGTGCCTACAAAAGGATTACGGCGGCTTTAAAATCCCTAACTAACACCTATTGGCACTATGAACCCTGCAGTACTGATGAAGGCTTTACAGGCGAAGAAAAAGAGATGAAGGACCGTGAAAGGCGAATGGCAAATAACGTAAGGGAGCGAACTCGCGTCAGAGACATTAATGAGGCTTTCAAAGAGTTGGGCCGCATGTGTCAGACGCACTTAAAAGCTGATAAAGCTCAAACCAAACTGATCATCCTGCAGCAGGCCGTCCAGGTCATTCTCTGCCTTGAACAGCAAGTACGAGGTAGTGTACAGCAACTAATTATGTATGGAGACCAAACACTGTTTCTGCTGTTTTTAAATTGTGTTGTAGTGATTGATTATCACCAAGAACATTGAGTAATTGAAACTCTAAACCTATCCATTAGAAATATATCTGTGAATTTACTTTAATCAAGTTTGATCTTTTGTAGTACATTTTTAGAAAATCTTTTATAACTTCGTTTTAATTCCATGAACCTAGGTAAGTCTGGAATTGAAAATTTGTACAGCCACACGTGCACCTTTTAGATGAAATGCTTAGTAATGAAGTGAAGCTAGTCATTTGCTAAAGCCTATTGAACAGTAAATCTCACTTTTGAACTGTCATGCAGACAGAATGCTTGAGAGTAACAAGTTAGATGTTCTTTTAATTCAGGAAGCTTAAGGTGAAGGGCCAAGGGCTAGAATACAAGGCACCACCAAAGGTAGGTGAGAAAGCAAGCTTAACACAGGAGGCAGTGGTGGATAAATACCAAGCTTAGATTTTTGGAAATTTGAAGATTGACAGCGGTGAATTATTCCTGGGTGCAATTAACTTTTAACAGTGTGTCGTATCTTATGAATTTCATTGTAATTGCCATTAAACCTTAACATTGTTATGCAGATAATGGGTCTGTGTACACTTTTATTATTGAGGATAGCTGGGACACTGGTGGGTTGAAGTATGTCTTG
The DNA here is from genome assembly GCF_047496885.1 of Scyliorhinus torazame. NCBI lineage: Eukaryota > Metazoa > Chordata > Chondrichthyes > Carcharhiniformes > Scyliorhinidae > Scyliorhinus > Scyliorhinus torazame. The sequence goes on from NC_092724.1 coordinate 31,357,909, forward strand.
GTTTTAGCTTCACCAACCGCCATGGATTCAATTAACACGATGTGGGTGCAGGACTTAGGACCACATGCAGCCCAGAATTGTTGCTTTTGTGCACAAATTTTTTAAAATTGCCTCCTCCTTCCCATGCCGATCAAGTTAATCAAATGTACATGATCTATCTGCCCAACTTAAAATTGTCTGAATTTGAGATGGAGGAAGGCCAGGCACTTGGTTTGTAGTTTGAGAGAAAATATGACCTCGCCAGGAGCAAATCACCTCTATTTCTCCTCAAAGAGATGATTTATACTGGAATATCATTGAATTTACAGTGCAGAAGTAGGCTATTCGGCCCATGGAGTCTGCGCAGGACCTTGGAAAGAGCACCCTACTTAAGTCCACACCTCCACCCTGTCCCCGTAACCCTATCTAACCTTTTGGGCACTAAGGGCAATTTTTGCATGGCCAAACCACCTAACCTGCACATCTTTGGACTGTGGGAGGCAACTAGAGCACCCGGTGGAAACCCACGCGTAGAACGTGCAGAATTCCCGAGCCGGGAATCGAACCCAGGTCACTGGCGCTGTGAAGCTACAATGCTAACCATTGTGCTACTGCGCTGCCCGAATATGTTTCCAGAAGTGCCAGCATCGTTTAGATATTTCACCTGAGCCGCTGTGTATGTGAACCTGAACATGGTCAAATTCAGCTTTGTCTTCATCAAACCTCCACGCTTTGGTATTATGCTTTTGCAATGGGATGCAGGGCCAGTCCAAGACCAGTACCTTCACATAGCCTATGTCCGACACTTGCCTTCCTTGACCTATCTTTCTCCATTTCTGACGATAGACTGGCCACCAATATTCATTACAAACCCACTGACAACTACAGCTCCTCACAGCTCATTTCCTGTAAGGACTCCAGACATTTCTATCCATCTCCAGTTCTGCAGAACAGTCATATGGATTCAGTTGACAGAGTGCTGGATCAGGCGAGCACAGCTGTGTGAAACAGGCGGCTTCACAGACTACTTTTCTCGCCCATTAAAAGGCACTCTGTGCAATTTGAGTGCTGGCGAAGATTGCACTGCCAGCTGTAGGGGCAGGGCCTAACACCGGGACTCTAATCTCAAAGTTAGATTTAAATTACCCCACCCTCACCTAGAATCAGGGTGCCCCAGCCCCCTTTCACAGGCACCTCTTTTCTCCCCCCTCCAATAAAGGAATCCCCTCTCTCCCTCACACATACACAGGGGAACTCTTCAACCCCGCAGTGGGATTCCTCAGAGCACTTGCTCCTGGCTTGCCCAGCCATGCCCTGCACCACCTCGGGGCTATACCTTGCTGTGCACCCCCATAGAGCCGGTGCAGACTCGATGGGCCGAATGGCCTCCTCCTGCACTGTAAATTCTATGAAATTCTATAGTGGTCATTACATCTGGTTTTAGTTTTTGGAAACCAGTCATGATTCATGCTGGCGTGACATGACGATGGGTGGATGAGAGGATAAGACGTAGACCGATGTTACGGCATCAAGGTTGGTAAATATATGTTAATTTATTTAAATTTATGGATTATGTCATTGGTGGGGGGGGGCAGGGAAAATCTCAAACTCCGATCTCACTGGCGCAAATCCCATTTTTGGCCACTCTTGAGATTTAGCGGCCATTACAGAATTTGTGTCCACAGGGCTGCTATCTTGTGGACATTAACTGTTTCTCTCTCCACAGATGCTGCCAGATCTGCTGAGTTTATCCATCATTTTCTGTTCTTATACCAGTACCAAGCTTGCATTCACAGTTTTGGGAGAGTTGGTGGCTTAATGGCAATGTCACTGGGCTAGTAATCCAATAACTAATGCTATGTGGACATGGGTTCAAATCCCACCAAGGCAACTGGTGGAATTTAAATTCAATTAATAAAGCTAGTCTCAGTAATGGTGACCATGAAGCTATCATCGATTGTCATCCAGACCCATCTGGTTCACTAGTTGAGAGAGGGGCAGGATTGGCAGCTCAATATTCCAGGATATGGAATCTTCAGGCGAGATAGGAAGGAGGTAAAAGAGGAGGGCGTGTTGCAATTTTGATCAGGGAATCAATTACAGCAAGGAAGAGTGATGACATCTTAGGGGGCTCTTCAACTGAGGCCATATGGGCAGAACTTAAAAATCAAAAAGGAGTAATCACATTGGTGGGAGTATTGTATAGGCCCCCAAACAGCCAGAGAGAAATAGAAGAGCAGATATGTAGGTAAATTTCAGAAGTGTAAAAGTAATAAGACGGTGATAGTGGGTGCCGCAAAGTGTAAAAGTAATAAGGTCGTGATAGTGGGGGATTTCAACTTCCCCAATATTAACTGAGGAAGTCAAAGTGTAAAAGGTTTAGAGGGAATGCAGTTCTTAAAATGCATCCAGGAAAACTTTTAAGAGGTCCTGTACTTAATTTTTGGTTACAAAGCTGGACAGGTGGTTGAAGTATCAGTGGGGGAACATTTTGCAGACAGTGATCATAAATACATTAGATTCAAGATTGTTATAGAAAAAGACAACGATGGGCCTGAGATCAAAGTTCTAAAGTGGGGGAAGGCCGATTTTTAATGAGATCAGATGTGATTTGGCCAGAGTAGACTGGGAGCGGCCACTTTTGGGTAAATCTAGTAAGAAGTCTTACAACACGAGGTACTTCTTACTGTGCTCACCCCAGTCCAACGTCGGCATCTCCACATCATGGGTAAATCTATGACCGAACAATGGGATGCATTCAAGAAGGAAGTAGGCATTCTCCCCGTGTTTGCGTGAGTTTCGCCTCCACAATCCAAAGAGGTGCACGGTATGTGGATTGGCCACGCTAAATTGCTCTTTAATTGGAAAAATGAATGGGTACACTAAATTTATTTGAAAAAAAGAAGAAAAAAAAGGAAACAGGAAGAGGGCAGAGCCAATACGTTCCAATCAAGAAAAATGGTGGGGCCAACAAATCCAATGAACCTTGATATCAAGGGATATACAGCATTTGATAAGGAGAAAAAGGGAGGCTTATGGCAGATATCGGGGCTCAGGTGGGCGGCATGTGGCACAGTGGCTAGAACTGGGACTGCGGCGCTGAGGACCTGGGTTTGAATCCCAGCCCTGGGTCACTGTCCCATGTGGAGTTTGCACATTCTCCCCATGTCTGCGTGGGTTTCACCCCCACAACACAAAGATGTGCAGATTAGGTGGATTGGCCACGCTAAATTGCCCCTTAATTGGAAAACAAAAAATAATTGGGTACTCTAAATTTATATATTTTTAAAAAAGATATCAGGGCTCAAAACGGCAGAAGCACTAGAGGCATATAGAATGTCCAGGAGGGACGTGGTCAAATGCATTAGGGGCTGGTTTAGCAGAGGGATAAATAGCTGGCTTTTAAAGCAGACCAGGGCAGGCCAGCAGCGCGGGTTCAATTCCCGTATCAGCCTCCCCGAACAGGCGCCGGAGTGTGGCGACTAGGGGCTTTTCACAGTAACTTCATTTGAAGCATACTTGTGACAATAAGCAATTTTCATACTTGGACTTCAGCAAGGCTTTTAATAAGGTCCCATTTGGGAGACTGATTGCGAAGGTAAGAGCCCATGGGATCCAAGGTAATTTGTCAAATTGGATCCAAAATTGGCTGTGTGACAGGAAACAGAGTGATGATCGAGGGGTGTTTTTCTCACATGGAAGCCTGTGCCAGTGGAGTCCTGCAGGACTGTTGATGTTTGTGATTTACCTAAATGATATAAATATGAATGTAGGAGGGTTGATCAGTAAGGTTGAAATAATACAAAAATTGTGGGTGGTAAATCGTGAGGGGATATCCTTCAATTACAGGAGGATATAGACGGGCTGGTCAGTGGCAAGTGGAATTCAAAGCGGATAAGTGTGAGGTGATGCACTTGGGCAGGACAAACAAGGCAAGGGAATACATGATAAACGGCAGGACCCTGGGAAGCACCGAGGATCAGAGGAATCTTGGTGTGCATGTACACTAGTCCCTTAAGGTATCAGAGCAGGTGAATACAGTGGTTAAGAAGGCATATGGTAGGCCCGCGCCGGACTGATTTCCGGCCCGCTAGCTGGCGGGAAAGGCCTTTGGTGCCCCTCCAGCTGGCACGAAACTGACTTTGCCGGGCGGCTCATGCGCGGGAGCGTCAGCGGCCGCTCACGGCACCCAGCGCATGCGCGGTGGAGGGGGTCTCTTCCGCATCAGCCATGGTGGAGACCATGGCGAAGGCGGAAGGAAAAGAGTGCCCCCACGGCATAGGCCCGCCCGCGGATCGGTGGGCCCCGATCGCGGGCCAGGCCACTGTGGGGGCACCCCCCAGGACCCCGCCCGCGCCGCCTTGTCCCGCCGGTAAGAGGTGGTTTAATCCACGCCGGCGGGACAGGCATTCCAGCAGCGGGACTTCGGCCCATCCGGGCCGGAGAATCGCCGGGGGGGGCCCGCCAACCGGCGCGGCGCGATTCCCGCCCCCGCTGAATATCCGGTGCCGGAGAATTTGGCAACCGTCGAGGGTGGGATTCACGCCAACCCCCGGCGATTCTCCGACCCGGCGGGGGGTCGGAGAAATCCGCCCCAGAATTGCCCTCTGAAATGTTCAGTTCCAAGGGCAATTGGGGATGGACATCAAATGCTGGCTTTGCCAGCAATGCCCACATCCCTGGAATAACGAAAAAAAGTATGTTTAACACCTGTATTGAAGAGAAGTGTCATATGCACTGCATCAAATGGAGTAACCTCTAAGATTATTTATTTTCTAGGATTGTTGAGCTTAATTTTTTATTTAGTCACCATATTTACACATAGAAATAGCAGCATATGAAATGGTTCCAACAATGCTCTGCACTTTTAGCCTATTAAAATATCAGTGTTGCTCTTCCCCAAGACAGACCTGCTTAATTCAGCTCACCAAATATTATGAAAGTTTTTCTATGTAAAAATTAACTGTTCCTTCCCAGCAGTGCAAATAGGTAGACGGAAGGAAAGGATTTGAGTTCTATTCTGTGACTGAGATGAGTTTGCTTTATTTTCATTAATTCACAGGATGGTGGGCTTCACTGCCAATTCCAGCATTTGCCCATCCCTATTGCCCTTGGGAAGGTGGTGGTGAGCTGCCTTCTTGAAATAAGTGTTGTAGGATTGGACCTTCCAGGATTTTGAACCAGCGGCGAGGGCCTGGTGTGTGCTTTGGAGAGGAACCCAGATATAATGGTGTTCCCATGTGCCTGTTGCCTGGCCCTCTAGATGGTGGAGGGTTTGGAAGGTGCTGTCAAAGAAGCTTTTGCAAGATGCTGCTGTGCACATTATAGATGGTGCACACTGCAAACATGGTGCATCAATGATGGGCTGCTTATCAAGCGGCTGCTTTGCCCTGAATGGTATCAACTTCTTGAATGTTGGAGCTTATACTCATCCAGTCAAGTGGGCAGTATTCCAGCACACTCCTGAATTGTGCCTTGTAGGCGATGGACGGGCTTTGGACAGTCAGGAAGTGAGTTACTCGCCACAAGATTCCTAGCCTCTGACCTCTTGTAGCCACAGTATTCATGTGGCTAGTCCAGTTCATTTTCTGGTCAATGGTTACCCCCCCCCCCCCCCCCCAAATGTTGATAGTGGGGGATTATGCAATAGTAATGCCATTGAATGTATGGGGTCATGGTTAGATTCTCCCTTGTTGGTCATACCTGGCACTTGTGTGGTGCAAATGTTACTTTCCACTTGTCAGCTCATGCCTGGATATTGTCCAGGTCTTGCTGCATTTGGACAGGGACTGTTTCAGTATCTGAGGAGGGGCAACTGGTGCTGGACATAGTGCAATCAACAACAAACATACCCACTTTTGACCTTGCGTTGGAAGGAAGGTCATTGATGAGGCAACTGAAGATGATCAGGCCGAGGGCACTACCCTGAGGAATTCTGCAGTGTTGTCCTGGAACAGAGGTGATTGACCTCCAACCACCACAACCATCTTCCTTTATGCCAGGTATGACTCCAACCAGCACAGGATTTTCCCCGATTCCCATTCTAGATTTCCTTGGGCTACTCGATGTCACACCTGGTTAAATGCGACCTTGATGTTGAGGACAGCCACTTTGACCTCGCCTCGGGAATTCAGGTCTTTTGTCCATGTTTGAATCAAGGCTGTAATGAGGTCAGAAGCTGAATATCAGTGAGGAGATTATTGCTAAGCAAGTGCAGCTTGATAGTATTGTTGATGACATTTTCCATCACTTTACTGATAATTGAGAGTAGACTGCTGGAGCGGTAATTGCTTGGGTTGGCTCTGTTCTGCTTTTTGTATACAGGACATACCCAGCAATGTGGTAAATTGCCCACAGTGTTGCAGCAGTACTGGAACAGCTTGGCTCGGGCCACAGCAAGTTCTGAATGACAAGTCTTCAGTATTGCTGGAAGTCCGGGCTCATAGCCTTTGCAGTATACATGACATTGTTGATGAAGAGCAGTCTTAATCTGAGGTGCACCATTGAAATGGATTTTATAATTACTGCTGGAAAACATTTTCAGTCCATCAAATGGATTGTGAAGATATATTCAGGAAATACCAATTGATTTGTGCCAAAATATTATAGTAATATTAGTCCAGAATTCTCCGTTTGGGAGATTGTTTCCCGCTGGAGATGAATCCCCACTGATTTGCCTGCAAATTTAAGCATGGTGGGAATTAAGAGGGACTCCTTCGTGAATCCTACTATCGGGCTACCATTCTGAGTGGGCAGCCCAATAATTAGGTCCGGCAGCTGGGGGCCCCCACGACCACCACCACAGGATTTTCTGGATTCTCGCCGCCCATCACCACAAACACAAGGTACAACGGTTACACTTGAGTGGATTTCTCACTTCCTCTTTTTCTCTGCAGAGAGCACTTAACTGTCTTTGATGTGGTCCAAGAGCTGTGGTCACAGCTAGATGTTTATAAACATTGTATTAGTTTCACAGCTGACTACTTGAAACCCACACATGCTGAAAAGAAAATAAGATTAAATAATCCAGACCACTGGCTGTGTGGAAGCTGTCAATCACAACCTAGTAAAATCTATTCTACATTGATTAGAATGAAAGCTTTGTAGATAAAAGATCTGAGGGATTTTAAACCCAGCTGATTGGGTTTTCTCTTTCAAGGAATTTACAGGTGCTGCTTCCTCTGCCTGAGCCAGCAGGTGTATTGCACAGCTGAGTTTTAAAGCAGTGATTATTTTTTTTTTACTGTCTCTGTGTGGTCTGCTCTCTCGTTTCCAGGCAGGGGTCTCTAATGCGGGGCTTCCAGGCACGTAATGGGGGGGTTTCCAGGCAGAGGCCTTGTAATGGGGGGCTTCCAGACAGGGGTCTCGTAATGGGGGGCTTCCAGTCAGGGGCCTCGTAATGGGGGGCTTCCAGGCAGGGGTCTCATAATGGGGGGGCTTCCAGGCAGGGATCTCATAGTGGGGGGGGGCTGCCAGGCAGGGATCTCGTAATGGAGGGCTTCCAGGAAGGGGTCTCGTAATGGGGGGATTCCAAGCAGGGGTCTCTGTAATGGGGAGGGGGGGGGGGGGCTTTCAGGCAGGGATCTCTGTATTGGGGGGGGCTTCCAGGCAGGGGTCGCTGTAATGGGGTGGGGGCTTCCAGGCTGAAGTCTCTGGATTGGGGGCTGAGGCTTCCAGTCAGGAGTGTATTAGGGGGCTTCCAGGCAGGGGTCTCTGTATTGGGGGGTCTTCCACAGGGGTCGCTGTGGCTGTAATGGTGGGGGGGGTGCTTCAAGGTAGGGGTCTCTGGAATGGGGACTGGGGCTTCCACAGGGCTCAGGGGTGTATTAGGGAGGCTTCCAGGCATGGATATCTGTAATGGGGCGGGGTCTTCCATGCAGGGGTCTCTGCTCTGTAATGGGCGGGAGGGGGCGTTTCCAGGCAGGGGCTCTGAAATGGGAGGGGTGGGGTCGGCTTCCAGGCAGGGGTCCCTGTAAAGGGAGGGGTGTGGGGTGGCTTCCAGGCAGGAGTCGCTGTAATGGGGGGGCAGCTTCCAACCAGGGGTCACTGTAAAGGGGTGTGGGGGCCTTCCAGGCAGGGGTCTCTGTAATGTGGGGGGGGGGGTCTTCCAGGCAGGGATCTCTGTAATGGGGGGGGGGGGGGGGGTTGCTTTCCAGGCAGGGTTCTCTGTAAAGGGGGGATGTGGTGGTGGCTTCCAGGCAGGGGTCTCTGGAATGGGGTGGGTGGTTTGGGATTCCAAGCATGGGGTCTCGTAATGGGAGGGGCTTCCAGGCAGGGATCTCTAAATGGGGGAAGGGCTTCCAGGCAGTGGTCTCTGTAATCAGGGGGGGGGAGCTTCCAGGCAGGGGTCCCTGTAAAGGGAGGGGTGTGGGGTGGCTTCCAGGCAGGAGTCGCTGTAATGGGGGGGCAGCTTCCAACCAGGGGTCACTGTAAAGGGGTGTGGGGGCCTTCCAGGCAGGGGTCTCTGTAATGTGGGGGGGGGGGGTCTTCCAGGCAGGGATCTCTGTAATGGGGGGGGGGGGTTGCTTTCCAGGCAGGGTTCTCTGTAAAGGGGGGGGATGTGGTGGTGGCTTCCAGGCAGGGGTCTCTGGAATGGGGTGGGTGGTTTGGGATTCCAAGCATGGGGTCTCGTAATGGGAGGGGCTTCCAGGCAGGGATCTCTAAATGGGGGAAGGGCTTCCAGGCAGTGGTCTCTGTAATCAGGGGGGGGAGCTTCCAGGCAGGGGTCCCTGTAAAGGGAGGGGTGTGGGGTGGCTTCCAGGCAGGAGTCGCTGTAATGGGGGGGCAGCTTCCAACCAGGGGTCACTGTAAAGGGGTGTGGGGGCCTTCCAGGCAGGGGTCTCTGTAATGTGGGGGGGGGGGTCTTCCAGGCAGGGATCTCTGTAATGGGGGGGGGGGGGGGTTGCTTTCCAGGCAGGGTTCTCTGTAAAGGGGGGGATGTGGTGGTGGCTTCCAGGCAGGGGTCTCTGGAATGGGGTGGGTGGTTTGGGATTCCAAGCATGGGGTCTCGTAATGGGAGGGGCTTCCAGGCTGGGATCTCTAAATGGGGGAAGGGCTTCCAGGCAGTCGTCTCTGTAATCAGGGGGGGGGAGCTTCCAGGCAGGGGTCTCGTAATGGGGGTGGGTGGGAGGGCTTCCAGACAGGGGTGTTCTGTAATTGGGGGGACTTCCAGGCAGGGGTCTCTAATGGGAGGGGGTTCCAGGCAGGGGTCTTGTAATGGGGGGCTTCCAGACAGGGGTCTTGTAATGCGGGGGCTTCCAGGCAGGGGTCTCTGTAATGGGAGGGGGGGTGGAGCTTCCAGGTAGGGGTCTTTGTAAAGGGTTGTAATGATAGGGGGCTTCCAGGCTGTGGTCTCGTAATGGCATGGGGGAAGGGCTTCAAGGCAGGGGGTGTAATTGGCGGGGGGGGGGGGGGGGGGGGGGGGGAGCTTCCAGGCACAGATAATGGGGGGCTTTCAGGCAGGGGTCTTGTAATGGGAGTGGCTTCCAGGCAGAGGTCTCATAATGGGGGGAGAGGGGGCATCCAGGCAGGGGTCTCATAATGGCGGGGGCTTCCAGGCAGGGGTCTCATAATGGAGGGGCTGGCTACCAAGCAGTGGTCTCAATGGGGGGGTGGTCTTCCAGGCAGGGGTCTCTGTAATTTGGGGTGGGGGGGGGGGGGGCTGCCAGGCGTGGGTGCCTGTAATGGGGGATGGGGAGGCTTCCAGGTAGGGGTCTATGTAATGTGGGATGGGGGGGGCTTCCAGGTAGGGGTCTACGTAATGTGGGAGGGGGGGGGCTTCCAGGCGGGGGTCTGTAATGTGGGAGGGGGGGCTTCCAGGCGGGGGTCTGTAATGTGGGAGGGGGGCTTCCAGGCGGGGGTCTATGTAATGTGGGGGGGGGGGGGCTTCTAGGCGGGGGTCTATGTAATGAGAGGGGGGGACTTACAGGCGGGGTCTCTGTAATGGGGGGGCTTCCAGGCCGGGGTCTCTGTAATGGGGGGGGCGGATTCAAGTCGGGGGTCCCTGGGGGGGGGGAAAGAGGCTGGTGGGCAGGATTTGAATTGTTGGAGGGCTGGCGCTCTGATGGATTTTGGGGTCAACCTTTAAAAGAGTTACCCCCTTGGTCCACCGCTTCAGGGCTACGTTGGGAAATACCTGCACCAATTCACCAGCCCAGGCGACCAGAGATTCACATGGGCTAGGCGAATCCGGTGCCCAGTCCATTTTGACCCATTTGCATCCTTCTGCTGGCATGGGGTGGAAACCTCTATGCCACCACCAGCAGGGGACTTGAGCATCAGCTGCCTATCACACTCTTTGGCCGATGCTGGATTCTCCTCCACATCGGGAGCAGTGAAGAATCCAGCCCACTATCAATGTTTGTTTCATAGCACCTCTGAAGTTATCAGCAACTTGTGAAATCTGTACTTAACACAGATCAGTGTGGAAATCTAGAAGTTAATGTTAATGATCCTCGAGTTCTCTGTTGGGTGTGCTGTTGGCATCCTATAATCAGTTAGTGGTTCAGTAGAACCTCCCCTTTTACTTTGTAATATCACTGATGTAAAAGCCCCCTTATTAGAAACCCCTTAATATTGAGGTGTAACTGCATTTTTAATAGCATACCAAGCCATAGCTATTGCTGAAGAACCTCACTGGAAATCTTCTATTTGTATAATGCCACTTTTTTTTTACAGAATGATGACAATTAAAAGCTTTTTAAATGGTTTTAAAGTTTGATATTTCAGTTTCTAATGTATTGGCCCCAATCATTTATGTATATAAAATTTACAAAACTGAGGGAAAATCAGTACATTTTACGTCCTGGTTTTCTGTGACAATACTTCAGTGTTTGCCTGCTTATCATGATTTATGACATTACAGTTGCTGGGCGCCTAGAGATATCTTTTCTTCTCTCCTCCTCCTCTCCCCCTCCTCTCTTCCCCCCCCCCCCCCCCCATTGCTCGGCACCGATTTCAAACTAAGGAAAAAGGAAATCAATGCCACAGAGCTGGCTAGACCTCTGTTGATTGGCTTACTACAAGGTCAGCGGCAAGCACTTGTTTTGCCACTGACTGCAATATCTAGGCTAATATTTTTCTATTGAATAAAAGAACAATTGTCTGCTTTGTGCTTTAATTTTTTTTTAAATGTTCTCCACATTGCTTTTTGTATCATCAATCATTGATCTGACACTTGATGTTTTTCCTTACAAATTGTATACTTTGCAGAGCGAAACAGTTTTTTTGGCGTCCTGTTACAGATTGTGAAGCTGAATTATCTGACTACATTTTGTTTTATGGGACTATGTAATTTTCAACTTTCCTCTAAAATAGTTCAATTACAGCATACAATTCTCAATATATTTTTGGTTTTCTTTGACTGGTTATTCATTTTTAATTTGTGAAAGGGGATGGATTGCAGTGAAGAATATGTCTAAGGATTACTATCCTTGCACTTCTAACAATATTATGTTTTTTTTTAAATTTTGAACTTTTCTGTATTATTTTGCTTCCAGAACGCAATTTGAATCCTAAAGCTGCTTGCCTTAAGCGAAGGGAAGAGGAGAAGGTATCTGCAGTAGTAGGAGAGCAGCCACTGCCCCTTTCAGCTGCACATCCTGGTTTGGGAGATAATCACAATGCAGTGAGCCACATGTAGGAGGTAAAATGTCAATCAGTAGAATGCTAGACTATATGGGATGCTAATTTTAATAAATTTGAATAAAGTTTTAAATAGCCTAAATAGGTACAACTCAGTTCAAGCATCTGAATGTGTGTATTTAATTTTTCCTGAAACTCTCCTCAAAATAAACTTTGGTGCTGAAGGACTCCCTGATATGGCAGTAACTATTGTACTGTTGATGTAGAGTGGATCTCGGGTGGTCAGACTCTGCTTTGAGTTGGTGTCTTTTGGAGATAGCAAAATAATGGTTGGCCAGTTCTTTGATCCCGTTGACTAATCTGGTGGCCTCTGCTATAAAGTACATAGATATAGGATTGGGAAATGCCTCCATTTTGGTAGTATGCCCTGCTGATACTTGCTGATTCGACTCGTGCAGTGGATTAGGTGCCAGAGATCTTATAGTATCTTTTGAGCAATATGAGTTACTGCCTTTAGAAGAGGAAAGATGGCAAGTATTTTTTTAAAATTAATGTATTTTCTCTCCTTTGAATATAACATTGGGTAATATTTGTTTAACCCTGGTAAATTTTTAGAGACCAAATAAAGTAGCCCTTTCCAAATTGCATTCAATGTTGAAATTGCTGCATAATTTGAATTTGTCCAGTCTACAAAAAATAAGCAGATTAAGTAATAAGAAACAATTTCTACTTTAGAATATATATATTTTCCCCCTTATTTATCCCTTGAAGCCAATGATACTGTCACTTAGAATCCCTGCAGTGCAATCAGAAGCCATTTAGCCCATCACGTCTGCACCGACCATTTGAAAGATTGCCCTACACAGGCCCAATCCCCGCCCTATCCTTGTAACCCCACCTAACCTTTGGACACTTGGAGACAGTTTAGCATAGCCAATCCACCAAACCTGCACATTTTTGGACTGTGGGAGGAAAACAGAGCACCCGGAGGAAACCCACAGAGACATTGTGAGAATGTGCAAACTCCACACAGTCACCTGAGGTTGGAATGGAACCTGGGTCCCTGGTGAGATAGCAGTGCTAACCACTGTGCCACCGTGCTGCCCTTCAATAGTTTTCCCCAGTAACTTATTCCATAACTATTTGTGTGTTATTTTAATTCTTCCGTTTGTTTACTCCAGTATTTGAAACCTTTATCACAGTGAACCGTTAAATCCCTGATCAGTTTTGTCAATTTAATTTATAATATTGAAAACTTAATTGGATTTACTTTAGATGTCTCTTTCCCAACAAAAACACTACTTCCGTTTAATTTCTGATTCAGTAAAAATAGATAATTAAGCAATATATTTTTTACTAATGCTGTGAATTCATAATAAATGAGCATTTTGTGGAGAATTAGTTTTGTTGAGCATGAAATGCCTTTATAAAAATGTATGCAATATTGTGTATAGTCCTAAACTAGTCTAGATCATTGGAAATACTGTGCACAAAGTCAAATATTCTAACAATTGATTTTTTTCCCCTAGCTCCATCTGCCTGGTTTAACTGAAGATGGTGAGCAAGAGGGACACGTCATGTCATCTTTCTCTTTAAGGAAGAAACCTTGTTCTGCCAAAAAGATGATAAACTGACAAATCCTTTCTGGATCAGAATTGCAAATGTGAACATATACATTTGCCTTATCTATCTAAAAAAAAAAGGGGGGGAAAGTCGTCATATATCATTGAAGTACTGGATCTCTGTGCTGCAAAAAAGGTTTTTTCTACAGCCCAAAGAAAAAATCTTCCCCACAGTGGAAAAAAGGAGTTAGTGCCTAAGCTTATTTTAAATCCCAGTATGTTTTAATGAAACTTACAAGGATGTGAGGTTGTTTTGGAACAAAATTTCAAAAGTCCTTTTTTGCTTGTTTTGTAAGCAATTGGTCTTATTGTTTTAAAAAGAAAACTTTTGGTGTCCTTGGTTTGCAGCATTCCCAGCAAAAATATTTGTCTTACTCAATTGACACACGACCACTCCATGTCTCCCTGGTAGTTGGCTGGGAGGGATTGTAAGCCAACGGACAAAATATTCTACAGACCTTCTCTTGCCCTGCCTTTACGATCAGGTATATCTGGAGGGCCAACATAATGAGTGCATTACAAAAGCTAGTTCATTCATTTGTAGGGAGTTATTTTATGTAAAATGAGCAAAACTATATTTTTGCATTATTAGACTTTACATTGTAGTTTTTTAAGGTAGCTGGGCATAGTGTGTACTTAGAAATTGAAAGGTCTTTGAAGACTTTCATACTGCAACAGATAATGTTGCAGATTCTAGGTATTGTATGACCATAGGGTTGTCATGGACTTATTCAAGAGTGGGAAAAATTTCCACCTTTTGTAGGATTCCTGCACAATGAACTGTTTAAATGTTTAAAATTCATATGAATTGGTTGTGGAATCTAATGAGGATGTGAGCAACTTGCGTATCAGTGGCTTGCATTATGCCAAGCTGAATTAATTTCTGCAACAACCTGTGTACTATGGAAACAAGCCCATTACAAATAAAACACGGAATCAGTCTTCCACTGAGAACATATTCACAGACTTTCACCAGCCAAGCAGAAGACACAGTACTTTTGACATAACTTTTTTTTTATTTTAAAAAAAAAAAAGATGTGAACAAGTGGAAAACGGGCAACGAAACCGTGGGACTGAATGAACAAAGTTTTTGACATTTTAGGGTAAAATGCCTGACACTTCTAGAACTGCATTAAATATTATGCAGTGACATTTCTCAGCTCATTTTGAGTATTGCAGATGTATGTAATAGTTTAAAAAAAAAAAAAGAATTACATGTGGCCTTTTCATTCTTGTACTTGTGATGCAATGTGAACAGAATGAAAAATGACCAGTGCCTAACATTTCATTAAAAGCCTCTTTTTTGTCTAGTGCTTTTTTTGCTAAGAAAAGACTTGCAGTATACCCTTACAAAGTGAAATTTAAGGAAAAAAGTTGGCTTATTTTCACAACAGCAATCCTTTTATACCATAAATCTTGAAAATGTCTTGGATTCTGAATGTTACTTTTTGTAGATTTTTACTCAATGTCTGATTCCAGAAGTTTATTTTACTACATTTAGGTAAGGCTTCTTCTAGCACCCATACAGTACTTAAATGTTGCACAATTAGATTTCTGATTGTGTTGCTGAGTGCCTCAAGTTCCTTGTGTTTTTTTTTGTATTTGTACAAGCATCAAAACAGCTGGCTGGAGTATTCAGAGAAGTAGTTTAAATCATTTCCTTTTGTCTTAGTAGCTAATGAGAACTGTCATGTATATAACAGTAATGTAGCAATAAATGTGCCATTTTTATAACAGGAATGCCCCTCCTTTTTAATGTCCGTTTAATCTTGTATACCCAATGTCATTGTAATAAAGGGTTTACCTTAAATTTAAAAAAAAGCTTCATTTAACTTTTTCACTGTGTAAATTAGCAAATATATATTGGAAAAAGTGTTATTTGCATCTGTACCCTTTACTTTTACTTTTATATTTTTTGGAGAATAAGAACAGAAAGTACCCGATTCAAAAATGTGTTTTTCTGGCCTAATCTCAATTATTGCATTATCTGGCAACGTGCTTTCAGAAGTTTGTAATTACAGCCGTTTGCTCATTTGCAACCTTTTGTACATATTGACTGTGTCAGTTATGACTTGTTAATTGAAGTAAAATGTTGATTATTTGTAAAAGTAGTTGAAATTTGAAACTTTGCTACAGGTCAGTGGCTGTGAATGTTGTTTTGAGCAGGTCCAACAAAACAGTTCTCTACTGGTAGTGGAATGTCTGCTTGCATTATCACTCATTTTCTTGCTCTTTCTACCTTTGTTTGTCTATGTCGCACTCCCATTATCTCTCTAAAGTGGAAGCCTCGGCTTAGTAGTGGCACATGTTCTTTGGGGCTCAGGTTCCACTCCAGAGACTCCAGCATGTAAGCCTGGTTTGGCCCCAGTGCAATACGTTAGGGTGCTACACTGTTTGGGTTGCCTTTTTTTCAGATGAATTATTAAACTGAGGCCCCCATCTAATCCTTCAGATAGACCCAAGACCCCATGGCACCACTTAAAGAAGAGCTTGTTATCCTGTCCAATATTTATCTACCCCTATCAGAACTTAAAAGCGTTACCTGGTTGTTATTGTTTGATATCTTTGTGTGAAATTTCATTTCCTTGCATCATAACGATAACTGCTGTCAAAAACACTTCACATTTTATCTCTCTCCTCCACCCTTTTGTTCCTTTCTGTCGCCATTTTGTTTTTCTCCACTTTTTGTTTCAAAACTTTGCCTAAAGTTTTTGGATGACAGGGTCAACCTTCCTGGCAAGCAAAGAGAAGGCATGGGACACATTCCTGCTGACACGTGCCCGCGGCCATTTCACGCTCACTGCAGGCGGGCCTCAATTGGGACACCGGTGGACTTCCTGGAGGTCTTGCCCATCCCAACTTGTAATCAGATGGTCAGAGTGGGCAAGAATCCAGAGAGAATCCCGTCCCTTCAATTTCATGTTTTCCCCCATCCCTACAGAAATAGTTTAATTCGTTATTAATTCTGGTCCACCTAACCATTTTTCTCATCCACCTTTTATTCCACATCTAGGAACTGATTCTGGAGGCTTCCCTGCGATGCATATCATCCTATTTATTTCCATACTTCAAAATACACATTTTTCTTTTTAAACCTCTGGGTTCTAATGTCGTGGAGGCTAATTTCAATGTTTTCTGGTATTTTGACACCTGTATATTTCCACTTGGTATTTGTGGATATATTGTCATTCCATAAAAGGACCATTCAGATTTTATTTAATTGACACAAAATATTTCATTTATGGTTGGATTGCATGAAGTACTCTGCAGCCTGAGTTATCTTAGCGAATTATTTTTCTTCAAGTGTTCATCCAGTTGATCACTGGACATGCTGCAGACATTTGAATGTTTGAGATCCGCAATTCACCTCAACCACTGTCCTATGTTACGTAGTTGCATGTTGACCACCACAACATGAAAATTAGGCTTATCAGGCATTCCTTATAAACTTTGCTACTGTGACAGGAGCTAACTAAAGAATGGTCCAATGTTGCAATTTCAGACAATGCTCTTTTGCAAAATTTGCTTTGGTTTCTAATATATCCAGTATTGAAATGGGGTATAAAATGCTTGGGCAGTTTGGGAAGAAATGCTTTAAACTGTATCATTGCTGAATAACTTTTTTTAATATGGCAATTAATATTTGAAACATGCATATAGATGTCAGTGGTCCATTTCCAATTGGTTTAATGCTTGCTTTTCATCCTTGTGATGTGAAACTTCTAATGTGCTTAAATGTAATCTTACACCCCTCCAATTCAACCAGGTCAATGAAGTAAATTGGCTCCTCTTCCTACCTCGTTCAGGGAAGAACAGTGCACTGGAGCTGTAAAGAAAAGATAGCAGATCCAGAGGCATTAATTAAAGTTTAAATCAGGCACTAACTAGATTGTTAAAGAGGGAACAAGGTTTATTTTTACATCGTGGATGGGCATCTGGCACCTGTTGCATGCAACTCCTGCGTCATGTGAGAATTTCAAAACACATCATGTGGTTTGGGTAACTACATGCAGGGAGAGCTTATGGGGCAGTGGAGTCATTGTCGAAGGCTGGGGAGGATTGAGTGGTTCCTGGCATAGGAGGTAGCCACAAGCAGTGAGAGATCAGGATGGGTGGCCTTCCAAAAGTGGATGGAGCAGATTGTGCATAAGTCTTCAGAATGCTCAATATTCGAGATTGCTGGGAATGATAAAATCCTGAAGGAGTGCACACCAGGGCACCATTGGGCAAGCAACTGCAGGAGGGAACAGCAAAGTGTCAAAACGCAGTTGCTATAGGAGCTGAAGTTAGCATGATGGGAATTGAGAGTGCCAAGTGATATCTCCCTGGTGCCACTGCAAAGGACATCTTTCCCTACAGAATATTCTCCACCCTTTCTGTGCTGTTGCCAATGATGCAAGAGTGGGCAGGTGTTGAGGTCCTAATGTCAGATTTTTAGAAGCTAGGGAAGAATTTCTAAAGTGTAGCTTCTCAAGGGCAACGATTTTTGGATTACTCCCAGTGCAGTGCACTTGCAGTGGTGCAGGAGAGAATGCTGAAGATTCCTGTGGCTTTGGGACAGAAGCATCTGTTCAAAAGGGACAGACTACACCTCTTAACAGGACTTGAACCAATGCCCTCATGGAAGTTTCACAAATTCGGTTGGGGAGGGTTTAAGCTAAATTGACTGGGGAAATGGTGGCAGCATAAAGAAGCAGAGAAGATGTGTTTCTGAAAGAAAGACGTCAAAAAATTTCATCTTGCATGCATCAGCATACTTTGCAAGTATGCCAATATAAGGGGGAAACAATTTAATACTGTATGAGACGAGAGCTGATTGATTGGCAAATGGACTCTGGTAGAGGCATTGCCATGGAGAATATACCAGTTGATGATGAGTGACAGTTAATTGCCAAACATTTTTCCCAGGAGTGTACTAAACCCAAGATTGTGCCAGTTTCTGTTCCCAAACGTATTGGTAATGTACATTAAGATGCAATCCTATGATCATATGAAGATTTTATGAGATTGTTTATAGGGTTAGCGATTTAGCCCGTGCCTTACACTGCTCTTGGTCTGAAGTGTGTAAATTTCTGCCGCTATATTGCTTCAATAGATGTCTGCATCATATATAAAGACAGTTTGAAACACATCCACATTATAAACTTAAAAGCAGTTTTGTAAAGCAATTAATGATGCCACTAAACACCAAACCTCTCTATCATTGCTGTGCCTTCATTACAGATCAAACTGAAAGCTGAGTTCGAACTCCAACAATGGATTGTAACAGCTATTCTTGAGCACATTTTCCAGACACTGAAAGATTAATTCACATTTGCAAAGACCATACAAAACTTGCATGTTGATAGCAATGCTATGTCCATGTGCTCATTTGACATTGCTAGTCTATTAACCAAATTTCCACTTAAAGTCATAGATGTTTGCGTTGTACCACTATATCGTGGTCATCTGGGCCGCCACAATTGTGTGAATAAGTATTCATTGAATTTATGAACTCTAACTTCAGCAGTTAAGATCAGTTGCTGCAAGACCATATGTGCCCAAATAAATGTTATTGCCAGCTCTTGCCAACATCTTTGTTCGGTTCCATGAGAAGTGTGCTTTCATGGGAATGTCACCTAACCTCGCCCGGCATATTTCTGATATGTGGATGATATGTTTGCTATATTTAAATCCATAGCTGCATGTAATTATTTCCTTACATGCCTTAACGGGCTCTACCCTGCGCTCAAATTCACCTTTGAAATAGTGCAGCCAAATGAGCTCTGCTTCCTGGACTTAGCAGTTGAGGGATCTGCCAGGGGTTCTCTACCACGGCCTATCGCAAACCTACCTTCACTGGTCAATTTATGTGTTAGGATTCTCAAAGTTCCATGTGCTATAAGATTAGATTTATTGGTAACCTAGTAAATAGGGCCAGTTATTTGCATTAAAAGGTATCCATTCTGCAGGACGTGGCTACCCTGATCAGATAATTTCTTGCTGTGTCATGCAAATTCACAAACAGGTGTAAAGCTATAATTTTCGGCCATGAAAATTTCCCAGTCTACCTTGGGTTACCATGGAAGGTTAAGATGTGTCAAAAGTTTCAGTAACAGATGAAGCATACTAGCTGTTTCACGCTTCTACTATTGGTACACTAATGGTATTTGCAAATTAACAGAATGCTGCCGTCAAGTCAAAAAGATGTTCTGCCTAACGTGGTACATGAATTTCAGTGTGGTAACTTGACTACAAAATGGTAGTTGAAAACCGGTAATCTTCAAGTTAATCTTTAATAATAATTCCTTATTGTCACAAGTAGGCTTCAATGAAGTTACTGTGAAAAGCCCCTAGTCGCCACATTCTGGCACCTGTTCGGGAAGGCCGGTACGGGAATTGAACCCGCGCTGCTGCCTTGTTCTGCATTACAAGCCAGCTATTTAGCCAAATGTGCTAAATGCCTTAATTATACATCAGTCTTTCAGGAGTTTTGTGACTACGCAGTGATCTTTGCAGTACCATTAGTGACTCCGTCAACTCTGATGATGCTTGACTTGTAGGTGTAGGTTGAGCTTCTGTGCATGTGTGTCCCCCCTCCTGAAGTGGAGTCCACTGGAAATCCTGGTACAACAGGAACCACTTCTTGTTGAATTTCTACAGCTGCATTTCGTTCTGTTTTGTTATCTGGGACTTTTATGGTCTCCGCGTCATGGTTCGAGCAGAGGAGAATGGCGCCTTACAATGACATACAAAATCCCCGAATAATACCGAAAATAATTAAACTCCACACGGACAGTTGCGAAAATAGTTTAACCAGGATTAATATGCTACATACGAGGCACCTGTTCTTTTTTTCTCCGTGGACTTTTCACCAACTTTTTCTTCCGTGAACCACCTGTAACAGTGGTCCACAAGGGTACGGCAGGTGGTCTGTGTGATCATTGAAGAAGAAAAAAAGTCAGTGGAAAAAAAGATGTCCGTGGAGAAAAGATAAACAGGTACCTTGTATGTAGCGTACTAATCTTGTTAAAACTATCTTCACAATCCCTGCAATTAAATAGTGTGCCACTTTTGTGTGACGTCATTGTAAGTCACCATTCCCTTCTAAGCATATGATAGTTGGTTAGGGCCTAAGTCAAAATGGATATACATTTCAAGAGTTTTTACAGTGAAACTAACAGGATAAATAGTGGAAGATCATACAAATCAAATGTTTTCTTAAGATTTCTACCGACAAGGACTTCCAATACTGCATCCTGTGGAAGAGGAACATCATGAAAGAGGGAGAAAACGGCAGCGCCACCGAAGTTATAATGGATCGAGGGCTGAAGAGAAAATGTCAAAATGGTGTTGAGACATCATCAAATGAAACTCAGCACAACAGAAGTAAGCGAAGTGCGGAGAAAATACAGTAGTAGGGCAACACCGTGGTGCAGTCGTTAGCATTGCTGCTTCACGGCACTGAGGACCCGGGTTCAATCCGGCCCCTGGTCACTGTCCATGTGGGGTTTGTACATTCTTCCCGTGTCTGCGTAGGTCTCACCCCCACAAACCCAAAGATGAGCAACGTAGGTCAATTGACCATGCTAAATTGCCCCTTAATAGGAAAAAATACGAAGGCACTGAAAAGGAGTCATTGCCCTTGTGTGTTCTGTGTTATGAAGCTCGTGTCGACTTAAAACCAACTAATCTTCACCGTCATCTTAAGCCAATCCAATTTTTTGAAAGCAAATTCAAAGAATTTCAAAGTAGCAAGAAAATTATGGAATGCACATCTACAGGCAGTGATAATGCTAAGGCAATGGAGGCCTTGTATCGATAGCTCTGCTCATAGCAAAGACGGGGAAGCCACACACAAGCAGAACGGAGTTGATATTGCCAGAGGCGAAGGAGATGGTGGTCTGCTGGGAGAGAAGGCTTGCAAGCAAACTAACAATTTAATTGTCGGATAACACCGCGCAATGCAGAATTGATGAGACGGCCCACAACATGAGTGATCAACTAGTAGCGATCAAGCAATTGAGTTTATGCACTTCAACTGGATGAATCACTGGACACCGCAAACCTTTCAAACCTGCTCATGTATGTAAGGTATGAACACTGGAGAAATATATGACTCTTGTAAATTATTGCCCACATTCTCGACTGTAGTGGATATTTTGACATGTTGAACACACAATTCAAAATAGGATTGATTGGGCAAAAGATGGAGGAGTTAGCACAGATGGGCCCCGTGCAATGTTAGGCCAACACACGGGTTGTTACGCAGGTGGCTCCACGAGCAACATCCATTCACGACAGCATCCGTAGGGAGACATTAGCTGTGAAGAAAATGCCTGCTGATCCCATGGCCATTTTGGAGGAAGCGGTTTAAACAGTTAATTTTATCAAACCCCGACCACTGAACTTGTGAGTATTTGCGACTGTGACGAGGTGGACAGTGATCACCATCAACTACTTTTACACACCGAGGTCTGCTGGCACACTTAAGGAAAGGTATGTCTTTTCAAGTTACATGATGAAGTGAGAATTTTTTTATTGGACTCAAAAGTTTGAACTCTCATGATGCTTCAGCGAATTTCAGTGGCTTGACAAACTAGCATATCTGGCAGTTTCCAAACCGTGTGAAGCAGGACATCAGAGAGCACCTGCAAAGTTTGAAAGCATAGCTACGCTACGTGAGTATTCCCTGTTCCCAACACAACATTCAACTGGATACAAAATCCCTTTGCGAGCCTTGATGACATCCTTGCAGGCCTTGTGGAGAGAGAGAGCAAGATAGCTTTATGGAACTGTCTTGTGACCATGATTTAAAGCTGGATTTCTCAGAACTACCTGACTGACCTCTTGCTTAAAGTTGTCACAAATACCTAGAACTGTCCCACAAGACAGTAACGTTTCTGAAGCCTTTTCTTACAGCCTACCTTTACAAAACTGGATTTTCAGGGCTTGTCGCACTGAAGACCAAATATCGGAATAAACTTAGCACTGAACCAGATCTGTGATTGAGACAGTCATGCCTGGAACTGGACATCCAGCATTTTACATCTGCGAAACATCAGCCATCTCATTAAGGGGTAAGCTAGTTTTCACTAGTAGGCCTATTTCAGGCAAATGTGCTGTGACAAGTGCAATGCATTTGTGAGTGTGCATCATAAACTATTAGAAATAGCTGAGTTTTTAATACCTATCTTGATATATAATACAAATTTGACTCCCACCAACCCCAGGCTACATAAAAAGTATTGTTTTAAATGGTTTGCGTACGTGGTGGTCCGCAAAAACTTTCGATGACTATCAATGGTCCCCGTAAAAGAAAACATTGGGAATCACTGGCTTGGAAGAATATGATCTTGGTGCCTGTGAACAACTTTTCCAGTGTTCAATTTCACTGCCAAAGATACTGCACACAACTTTTCCAGTGTTCAATTTCACTGCCAAAGATACTGCACCACTTCGGTTAAGAATAACTTCAGATAGCCAATCCTGGTGACTGCCGAAATTCCTGATATATAAACAATCCCTCACTTTGCAACTGGATCCTCGACTTTCTAACACACAGACCAGAATCAGCCGACCATGTTCCGTCTAAACTAAAATCTTCTACACTTCCTGGGTCTGTATCCCTCTATTCCCATCCTATTCATGTATTTGTCAAGATGCCCCTTAAATGTCACTATCGTCCCTGCTTCCACCACCACCTCCGGCAGCGAGTTCCAGGCACCCACTACCCTCTGTGTAAAAAAACTTGCCTCGTACATCTACTCTAAACCTTGCCCCTCGCACCTTAAACCTATGCCCCCTAGTAATTGATTTTTGGCTTGGATTTTTTGAGGGGTGATGATGGCAGATTAAAAAAATTGTGATGATGGCAGCACGGTGGTGCAGTGGGTTAGCACAGCGGCCTCACGCTGCCGAGGTCCCAGGTTCGATCCCGGCTCTGGGTCACTGTCCGTGTGGAGTTTGCACATTCTCCCTGTGTTTGCGTGGGTTTCGCCCCACAACCCAAAAATGTGCAAGCTAGGTGGATTGGCCACGCTAAATTGCCCCTTAATTGGAAAAAAATGAATTGGGTACTCTTAATTTTTTTTTTAAATAAAAGATTTTGATCGTCTCTGAAGAGTGGTAGCTGTACAATTTCAACTCACATGGGAGTTAGATGTTGGGTGGATCATTTTTCAATAAAGTGAAGCAGGAGGGAGGTCTTGTTACACAGTGGTAGTGTCCCCACCTCTGGGCCAGAAGCTCTGGGTAAAAGTCCCAGTTCAGGACTTTGTCCATTGAAGGTGTGTCATAATGTGGCCAAATAGTTTTTTTAAAAATATATTTTATTAAAGTTTTCAAACACAATTTTTCCACCTTACAAATCAACATAAGAAATGACACAATAACTAATAAGTAACATTATTTAAATAACATAGTGAACTGGCAAAGTAACAAAAAATAGTGCTCTCCCCCCCCCCCCCCCCCCCCTCTGGGCTGCTGCTGCTGACAATCTATTTTCCCTTAACGTTCCGCGAGATAGTCAAGGAGCGGTTGCCACCGCCTGGAGAACACCTGAACCGATCCTCTCAACGCAAACTTCATCTGTTCCAGTTTTATGAACCCTGCCAGGTCGTTTATCCAGGCCTCCACGCCGGGGGGTTTCGCTTCCTTCCACGTGAGTAAGATCTTTCGCCGGGCTACCAGGGACGCAAAGGCCAGAATATCGGCCACTTTCGCCTCCTGCACTCCCGGCTCCTCCGCTACCCCAAATATAGCTAACCCCCAGCCTGGCTTGACCCGGACCTTCACCACCTTTGAAATCACTCTTGCCACTCCCCTCCAGTACTCATCCAGTGCCGGACACGACCAAAACGTATGTGTGTGGTTCGCCGGGCTTCCCAAGCACCTCGCGCACCTGTCCTCCACTCCGAAGAACCTGCTCAGCCTTGCCCCCGTCATGTGTGCTCTGTGTAGGACCTTGAATTGTATCAGGCTAAGCCTGGCACACGAGGAAGAGGAATTTACCCTACTTAGGGCATCAGCCCACAGACCCTCCTCAATCTCCTCCCCCAGCTCTTCTTCCCATTTTCCCTTCAGCTCCTCTACCAGCACCTCCCCCTCATCTCTCATCTCCTGATATATTTCGGACACTTTGCCCTCCCCAACCCAGACCCCCGAAATCATTCTATCCTGGATCCCCTGTGTCGGGAGCAGCGGAAATTCCCTCACCTGTTGCCTCGTAAATGCCCTCACTTGCATGTATCTAAAGATATTCCCCGGGGGCAACTCATACTTTTCCTCCAGCGCTCCCAGGCTCGCAAACTCCCCGTCAATAAACAAGTCTCTCAATCTCCTAATTCCTACCTGATGCCAGCTCTGGAACCCTCCGTCCATCCTTCCTGGGACAAACCTATGGTTGTTCCTGATCGGGGACCACGCCGAGGCAACCGTCACACCCCTATGTCGCCTCCATTGCTCCCATATCCTTAAGGTTGCCGCCACCACTGGGTTCGAGGTGTACCTTTTCGGGGAGAGCGGTAGCGGCGCCGTCACCAGTGCCTTTAGGCTCGTTCCTTTACAGGACACCACCTCCAGCCTCTTCCACGCCGCCCCCTCTCCCTCACTCATCCACTTGCAAACCATCGCCACGTTGGCGGCCCAGTAATAATCATCCAGATTCGGCAACGCCAGTCCCCCTCTGTCCCTGCTACGCTGCAGGAACCCCCTCGGGGTCTTCCCTGCCCACACAAAACTCATAACACTCCTATCTATTTTCATAAAAAAGGCCTCAGTGATCAAAATGGGGAGGCATTGAAACACAAAAAGAAACCTTGGGAGGACCATCATCTTGACCGCCTGCACTCTGCCCGCCAGTGAGAGTGGCAGCATATCCCACCTCCTGAAATCCTGCTCCACCAGCTGCGTCAGATTGAGTTTCTGTAGAGTTCCCCAACTCCTGGCTACCTGACTCCCCAAATATCGGAAGCTCCTTTCCACTCTCCTTAACGGCAGGCCGTCTATCCCTCTTCCCTGATCCCCGGGGTCAAATGCTTTCTCGGCATCCATCGCCACTACTATCTCCGTTTCTCCCTCTGGTGGGGCCATCATCATTACCCCTAACAACCTCTGTATATTCGTGTTCAGCTGTCTCCCCTTCACAAACCCAGTTTGGTCCTCGTGGACCACCCCCACCCCCGGGACACATTCCTCTATTTTCATTGCCATTACCTTGGCCAGGATCTTGGCATCTACATTTCGGAGGGAAATAGGTCTATAGGACCCGCATTGTAGCGGGTCCTTTTCCTTCTTTAAGAGAAGCGATATCGTTGCTTCAGACATAGTCGGGGGCAGTTGTCCCCTTTCCTTTGCCTCATTAAAGGTCCACGTCAGTACCGGGGCGAGCAAGTCCACATATTTTCTATAGAATTCGACTGGGAATCCATCCGGTCCCGGGGCCTTTCCCGCCTGCATGCTCCTAATTCCTTTCACCACTTCTTCTACCTCGATCTGTGCTCCCAGTCCCACCCTTTCCTGCTCTTCCACTTGGGAAATTCCAGCCGATCCAAGAAGCCCATCATTCTCTCCCTCCCATCCGGGGGTTGAGCTTCATATAATTTTTTATAAAATGTCTTGAACACTCCATTCACTCTCTCCGCTCCCCGCTCCATCTCTCCTTCCTCATCCCTCACTCCCCCCTATTTCCCTCGCTGCTCCCCTTTTCCTCAATTGGTGTGCCAGCAACCTGCTCGCCTTCTCCCCATATTCGTACTGTACACCCTGTGCCTTCCTCCATTGTGCCTCTGCAGTGCCCGTAGTCAGCAAGTCAAATTCTACATGTAGCCTTTGCCTTTCCCTGTACAGTCCCTCCTCCGGTGCTTCCGCATATTGTCTGTCCACCCTCAAAGGTTCTTGCAGCAACCGCTCCCGTTCCTTACTCTCCTGCTTCCCTTTATGTGCCCTTATTGATATCAGCTCCCCTCTAACCACCGCCTTCAACGCCTCCCAGACCACTCCCACCTGGACCTCCCCATTATCATTGAGTTCCAAGTACTTTTCAATGCACCCCCTCACCCTTAGACACCCCCCCCCCCTCATCTGCCATTAGTCCCATGTCCATTCTCCAGGGTGGGCGCCCTCCTGTTTCCTCCCCTATCTCCAAGTCCACCCAGTGTGGAGCGTGATCCGAAATGGCTATAGCCGTATACTCCGTTCCCCTCACCTTCGGGATCAATGCCCTACCCAGCACAAAAAAGTCTATTCGTGAGTAGACTTTATGGCCATAGGAGAAAAACGAGAACTCCTTACTCCTAGGTCTGCTAAATCTCCACGGGTCTACACCTCCCATCTGCTCCATAAAATCTTTAAGTACCTTGGCTGCTGCCGGCCTCCTTCCAGTCCTGGACTTCGACCTATCCAGCCCTGGTTCCAACACCGTATTAAAATCTCCCCCCATTATCAGCTTTCCCATCTCTAGGTCCGGAATGCGTCCTAGCATCCGCCTCATAAAATTGGCATCATCCCAGTTCGGGGCATATACGTTTACCAAAACCACCGTCTCCCCCTGTAGTTTGCCACTCACCATCACGTATCTGCCCCCGTTATCCGCCACTATAGTCTTTGCCTCGAACATTACCCGCTTCCCCACTAATATAGCCACCCCCCTGTTTTTCGCATCTAGCCCCGAATGGAACACCTGCCCCACCCATCCTTTGCGTAGCCTAACTTGGTCTATCAGTTTCAGGTGCGTTTCCTGTAACATAACCACATCTGCCTTAAGTTTCTTAAGGTGTGCGAGTACCCGTGCCCTCTTTATCGGCCCGTTCAGCCCTCACACGTTCCACGTGATCAGCCGAGTTGGGGGGCTTCCTACCCCCCCCCCCCCCTTGTCGATTAGCCATCACCTTTTTCCAGCTCCTCACCCGGTTCCCACGCAGCTGTATCTCCCCCAGGCGGTGCCCCCCTGCCCATCCTCCCCCATACCAGCTCCCCCCTCTCCCCAGCAGCAGCAACCCAGTAATGCCCCCCCCCCCCCCCCCCCCCGCTAGCGTAATTACTCCCCCCATGTTGCTCCCAGAAGTCAGCAAACTCTGGCCGACCTCGGCTTCCCCCCGTGACCTCGGCTCGCACCGTGCGACGCCCCCTCCTTCCTGCTTCTCTATCCCCGCCATGATTATCATAGCGCGGGAACCAAGCCCGCGCTTCTCCCTTGGCCCCGCCCCCAATGGCCAACGCCCCATCTCCTCCACCTCCCCTCCTCCCCCCATCACCACCTGTGGGAGAGAGAAAAGTTACCACATCGCAGGATTAGTACATAAAACTCCTCTTTCCCCCCTTTTTAACCCCCCTCTTTGCCCCCCACATTCGCCCCACCACTTTGTTCAAACGTTCTTTTTAATAACCCACTCATTCCAGTTTTTCTTCCACAATAAAAGTCCACGCTTCATCCGCCGTCTCAAAGTAGTGGT
The DNA here is from genome assembly GCF_047496885.1 of Scyliorhinus torazame. Taxonomy (NCBI): domain Eukaryota; kingdom Metazoa; phylum Chordata; class Chondrichthyes; order Carcharhiniformes; family Scyliorhinidae; genus Scyliorhinus; species Scyliorhinus torazame. The sequence goes on from NC_092724.1 coordinate 31,385,525, forward strand.
GCCTCCCTCGATATGTGACCCACAGTCTTGCCGGTTGCAGCATTCCAAATTTTATCTTCTTTTTATGAAGCACCGCCTTGGCCCGATTAAAGCTCGCCCTCAATCTCGCCACCTCCGCACTCCAGTCTTGATAAACACGGATCACCGCGTTCTCCCATTTACTGCTCCGAGTTTTCTTCACCCATCTAAGGACCATTTCTCTATCCTTAAAACGGAGGAATCTCACCACTATGGCTCTGGGAATTTCTCCTGCTCTCAGTCCTCGCGCCGTCACTCGGTATGCTCCCTCCACCTCCAACGGACCCGCCGGGGCCTCCGCTCCCATTAACGAGTGCAGCATCGTGCTCACATATGCCCCGACGTCCGCTCCCTCCACACCTTCAGGAAGACCAAGAATCCTCAGGTTGTTCCTCCTTGCATTGTTTTCCAGTGCCTCCAACCTTTCCACACATCAAACAAAGAACAAAGAAATGTACAGCACAGGAACAGGCCCTTCGGCCCTCCAAGCCCGTGCCGACCATACTGCCCGACTAAACTACAATCTTCTACACTTCCTGGGTCTGTATCCTTCTATTCCCATCCTATTCATATATTTGTCAAGATGCCCCTTAAATGTCCCTATTGTCCCTGCTTCCACTACCTCCTCCGGTAGTGAGTTCCAGGCACCCACTACCCTCTGCGTAAAAAACTTGCCTCGTACATCTACTCTAAACCTTGCCCCTCTCACCTTAAACCTATGCCCCCTAGTAATTGACCCCTCTACCCTGGGGAAAAGCCTCTGACTATCCACTCTGTCTATGCCCCTCATAATTTTGTATACCTCTATCAGGTCGCCCCTCAACCTCCTTTGTTCCAGTGAGAACAAACCGAGTTTATTCAATCGCTCCTCATAGCTTATGCCCTCCATACCAGGCAACATTCTGGTAAATCTCTTCTGCACCCTCTCTAAAGCCTCCACATCCTTCTGGTAGTGTGGCGACCAGAATTGAACACTATACTCCAAGTGTGGCCTAACTAAGGTTCTATACAGCTGCAACATGACTTGCCAATTCTTATACTCAATGCCCCGGCCAATGAAGGCCAGCATGCCGTATGCCTTCTTGACTACCTTCTCCACCTGTGTTGCCCCTTTCAATGACCTGTGGACCTGTACTCCTAGATCTCTTTGACTTTCAATACTCTTGAGGGTTCTACCATTCACTGTATATTCCCTACCTGCATTAGCCTTTCCAAAATGCATTACCTCACATTTGTCCGGATTAAACTCCATCTGCCATCTCTCCGCCCAAGTCTCCAGACAATCTAAATCCTGCTGTATCCTCAGACAGTCCTCATCGCTATCCGCAATTCCACCAACCTTTGTGTCGTCTGCAAACTTACTAATCAGACCAGTTACATTTTCCTCCAAATCATTTATATATACTACAAAGAGCAAAGGTCCCAGCACTGATCCCTGTGGAACACCACTGGTCACAGCCCTCCAATGAGAAAAGCATCCCTCCATTGCTACCCTCTGCCTTCTATGGCCTAGCCAGTTCTGTATCCACCTTGCCAGTTCACCCCTGATCCCGTGTGACTTCACCTTTTGTACTAGTCTACCATGAGGGACCTTGTCAAAGGCCTTACTGAAGTCCATATAGACAACATCTACTGCCCTACCTGCATCAATCAACTTAGTGACCTCCTCGAAAAACTCTATCAAGTTAGTGAGACACGACCTCCCCTTCACAAAACCGTGCTGCCTCTCACTAATACGTCCATTTGCTTCCAAATGGGAGTAGATCCTGTCTCGAAGAATTCTCTCCAGTAATTTCCCTACCACTGAAGTAAGGCTCACCGGCCTGTAGTTCCCGGGATTATCCTTGCTACCCTTCTTAAACAGAGGAACAACATTGGCTATTCTCCAGTCCTCCGGGACATCCCCTGAAGACAGCGAGGATCCAAAGATTTCTGTCAAGGCCTCAGCAATTTCCTCTCCAGCCTCCTTCAGTATTCTGGGGTAGATCCCATCAGGCCCTGGGGACTTATCTACCTTAATATTTTTTAAGACACCCAACACCTCGTCTTTTTGGATCACAATGTGACCCAGGCTATCTACACCCCCTTCTCCAGACTCAACATCTACCAATTCCTTCTCTTTGGTGAATACTGATGCAAAGTATTCATTTAGTACCTCGCCCATTTCCTCTGGCTCCACACATAGATTCCCTTGCCTATCCTTCAGTGGGCCAACCCTTTCCCTGGCTACCCTCTTGCTTTTTATGTACGTGTAAAAAGCCTTGGGATTTTCCTTAACCCTATTTGCCAATGACTTTTCATGACCCCTTCTAGCCCTCCTGACTCCTTGCTTAAGTTCCTTCCTACTTTCCTTATATGCCACACAGGCTTCGTCTGTTCCCAGCCTTTTAGCCCTGACAAATGCCTCCTTTTTCTTTTTGACGAGGCCTACAATATCACTCGTCATCCAAGGTTCCCGAAAATTGCCGTATTTATCTTTCTTCCTCACAGGAACATGCCTGTCCTGTATTCCTTTCAATATCCATTCGTTTCTGATGTGCCTCCTGCGTCTCCGTCTTCACCACCAGGCCCTGTGTGTCGTCCTCATTATCGGCTGCCTTTGCCTTCACGACCCGAAGCTCCCGCTCCTGGGTCTTTTGTTCCTCCTTTAGCCCTTCGATCGCCTGTAGTATCGGGGCCAACAGCTCTTTCTTCATTTCCTTTTTGATCTCTTCCACACAGCATTTCAAGAACTCTTGTTGTTCAGGGCCCCATGTTAAACTGCCACCTTCCGACGCCATCTTGGTTTTTGCTTGCCTTCCTTGCTGCTGTTCTAAAGGATCCACTGCAATCCAGCCACTATCTCCTCCTTTTTCCATCCGTATCCAGGGGGGATTCCCTTCTGGTTTACCACACAGTGTTTTTAGCCGTCAAAATTGCCATTGGAGCTCCTATCAAGAGCCCAAAAGTCCGTTTCACCGGGAGCTGCCGAAACGTGCGACTCAGCTGGTCATCGCCGCACCCGGAAGTCCCCTAGTTTTTGTTTTAAACCCGAGGACGCCTCCCAGACTAGATTTTTTGCAATGGTTGAACACAGACACTGAGTGAATACCTTCAACCTCTCTAGATTCACAAAGAAAACCCTGTTATGGTCAGATTTGGGGTGGTAGGACAGGGAAGTCATTTCAATACCACCTCGTGTGCCCCGTCCATGCCATGGGATTTGGTCCCCAGATGGGAGATATCTGCTCTTTGTCTCTCTCATGAAGAATTCCAGCTTCACCTTCAAGGATCTCGCCCTTGAATTCTCTCCAGCAGTTGCTCCAACTCAGCCACAGTGACGGCCCATATCGCAGGGTTTCAATTGCATCTCCTGAGATTCCGTTCCCCTGGAATCCCAAATCTGCAGTCGAGAACCATCTCACAAGTACAACTCAAGGTCTTTGGCCGCGCCAAGCAGGATACTGCTCCAAAGGGGTACCTTTGCCACAACAGCCTGAAGCTTGGGGTTACCAGTTTTCTGGTGCTTTCTTAGATCTTCAGGGCTTGTCCCGAGCCCCCACCACTTAAAGTCTACTAGCCGGAGCCTTTTCTCTGATTGAGCGCCTCCTTCTCTCCTCTTTTTTCTTAACTGGGACCTTTCTTTGTCCCCTGTCTTTGTCCCCTTCCTGGAAACCCTCTTTTGGGACCTCTCCTTGTTCACTCTCTGGGACACTTGTCTACACAGTGCTTTTCTACCAGTCGCATGTCCTGAGCTTTGCATAATTTTCTCTCGGTGGGCCCATCTACACCTGAAGAACTTAAAATACTGAATTGCGCATGTGCCACCCATTTCAATCTGCGCATCAGCAGAAAACCCGAGGTCCATCAGGACTTGTTCCCAACCTCTGCTTTCGATGAGAAGGTACGTTTTGTTTCATAACCATTTTGTATGGTGGTGATTGTTTTTGGAATGCTGTGCATTGTCTCAGGTGCTGTAGTACAATTTGTCACAGCTTCAAAAGGTGAACAGCGTTTTCAGAGCAGGTCTTTGGATGTGGATTGGCCTGAAGCCATCTCAGTAAGTTGGAAATTCATAATGAAAGGGTTCATTTTTCTAGTTTTGTCATTACAGAGCAAGAGCCAGGCAGGGAAGAGCTGCGTAATTGTAATGATATTGCGTGAACACACTGTAAACTGCATCCTCCTTGTTGTTTGGAAATAATAGGTATGAGGTGTCACCTACAGCAGTGCCAGGAAATGGCTCATCCATTCTGGGAGATTCCTGGGCTACCTTGGAATATTTGTAACTCTGATACATATTTACACCCTGGCTGGCTAAATGCAGCGCACAGAGATGTTTCCTTTCTTGAGCATTAGCAACCCTGTCTATTCCATATATTTTCCCAGTCCTACATATAGTTGAATCAAAACATACTTCTTGGTATTCCTAATAAGATAACTGTAAAAATTATAATTTTCTTTCACCCTTTGACATCTTAAATATCAAGAAAGGGTAGCGCCAGGGACCTGGGTTTTATTCCAGCCTTGGGTGACTCTGTGGAGTTTGCACATTCTCCCCATGTCTGCATAGATTGGATTGGATTTGGATTTGTCACGTGTAGCAAGGTACAGTGCAAAGTATGTTCTGTGTACTGTCCAGACAGATCATTCCATGAAAAACGTAGGACATTCGATAGATTCAAAATATAAATACATAGACACATTGGATGAAGCATACGGAGTGTAATACTACTCTGTAGAGAAGATGCGTGGAGAGATCAGTTCAGTCCATAGAAGGATAATTCAGGAGTCTGGTAACAGCAGGGCAGAAGCTGTTTTTGAATCCGTTAGTGCGTGTTCTCAGACTTTTGTATCTCCTGCCCAATGGAAGAGGTTGGAAGAGAGAATAACCTGGGTGGGAGGGGTCTTTAATTTTGCTGCCCGCTGTCCCAAGGCAGCAAGAGGTGTAGACAGAGTTAGCAGATGGGAGGTGGGTTCACGTGATGGACTGGGCTGTGTTCACGACTCTCTGTAGCTTCTTACGGACTTGGGTCGAGCAGTTGCCATTCAAGGCTGTGATGCAGCCAAATAGGATGCCAGATAGGGTTTCTTCAGGATGCTCCGATTTCCTCCCACAGTCCAAAGATGTGCAGGTTAGGTGGGCTACTGGGGAGTTGGCCGAGGTAGAGTGCTCTTTCAGAGGGTCGATGCAGACTCGAGCTGAATTTTTGCACTGTAGAGCTTCTATGGATTCACTTCAAGCAGGCCTTAAAGGCATTGTCATATGATTAAATCTCCAGGAATACGCCAACCCTAAACCAGTTACTGAGGAATACTGTGATGCGACAAGGCCATTAAATCACACGGGAGCCTCTCGCGAGATTCACCATGCTCTGAACGTCTCGTCAGACCTAACCAGGTATTGCGAGATGTCGTGACCTGCGAGGGGCGAGATCCAGATTTGCATATTTCATTTCAACATATGGGCGCCCAGTTTCTGGGCAATGGACAACTGGTGGGCGATCAAAGCCGCTTCCAACACTGGCCAAAGAGGGCAGCACCCAGCATATCACTCCATAGAAACCACACTGCGAAGACCCTTGGAGAGAGTCGCGCCATTGGCAATTTTGGTGCAGTGCAATCTATTTTTCAACATGAAAGGTTTAACTTTAAAAACGAATTATAAAAGTGATTTTTTTTTTTAAATAAATAATTCGGTGCATTGAATTATTTTCGACAGGCGCTGACTGGGGCTGCCTATATCTGGGGGGGGAGGCGGTCCTGGTGCCGCCATTTTGTGGCTCTGGAGTGGGTCAGCGAGCGGTCACCGGGATGTTGGCGAAATTAATCGGACCCAGATACGTCCAGTTGATAAAGAACTGGTAAGGACGTGAGCCTGGCGGCTGAATTCAACGTTATGGGATGGGGAGGGTCGATTTTGTTTGAGGGAGGGAGGAGGGAGAAGGTTTGAGGCGCCCCCCCGCCGCCGGCGGTCTGACTCTCCAGGAGGGCTGGAGGCTGGATTCACCTTGACCGTCCTTTTTCCTACAATCCAGGATTTAAACCCGGCCACTATATCCCGCTTTGTCTTTTGTAAACGCAAACCTTTACCGCTGCTCTGATCCTCCTTACTTTTTTGGTTCCTCGGTTGAAAGTAAAGTTTGGTGTTCTTATCTGTAGCTGACTGCTCGTTTATTCCTCAGTTGGATAGAATGTCATTCTGCTTCCCATAGTTATCCATTGGTGTTTTTGTTGTCATGAAATCACTCGGTTCCGCCCACGATTCAACGCAATGTTCTTGGACCTGACATTATGGAATAAAAGTGCGGGAAATGCTCAGGTCTTGGAACAGCGGTGGAGACAGAAGCAGGGCTAACGTTTCGAGTGGAATATGACTTCTGGACAGCATTGCACCAAGCTCTCATGTTTGGGACATCTAATTTATTTGGAAAAAGAGCTCGTGCAAGGTAAACCACCTGGGAAACACGCCAACATTGGCATAGATAGGTAATTACAGAACATGGACTGGCCCCTCTATGCTACAGGCAGGGAGGGCAGTGGGGAGTAGAAGTCCGTGGTGAAAGATTGCTGGCAGTGCGACCAATCCTCGGAATGAGGACGGGTAAAAGATAACGGCTTTGTAGGTGTACCTATGCCCCGCAGAGTTTTCAGCAGTACAAGAAGATGGCACGCCTTCTCGAGGGCAGTTGGGGATGGACAATAAATGCTGGCCGAGCCAATGATGCTCACATGCTGTGATTTAAAAAAAAAACTTCTTCAGAACTGAACGGAGGTAAAAACATGATGGATCTTTACTCTTGTTCTCCCTGTATCTACGTGAGTTTGCTCTGGTTTCCTCCCATAAGTCCCGAAAAACGTGCTTGTTAGGTGAATTGAACATTCTGAATTCTACCCGTGTACCCGAACAGGTGTTGGAGTGTGGCAACTAGGGGATTTTCACAGTAACCTCATTGCAGTGTTAATGTAAGCCTACTTGTGACACCAGTAAAGATTATATTATTACTATTCTCTCCACACCTTCCAAGACCCCAAACATTCCTTCCATGTGAAGCAGCAATTTTCTTGTACCTCTTTCAGTTTTGTTATCTATATTTACTGCTCACAGTGCAGTCCCTACATTGGGGAGACCAAATCAATTAGGTGACTGCTTTGCCGAACACCTCCGCTCAGTCCCAGTTGTTTGCCATTTTAATTTACTAACTTGTTCTCAAGTTCACATTTCTGTCCTCAGCCTGCTTGCTGCATTGTTCCAGTAAAGCTCAACTCGCGCTTGAGGAACAGCACCTCGTCTTCCAATTAAACATTTTTACAGCCTCTGGACTCAACAATTTCAGACAAGGACACCCCCCCCACCCCCACAGCCCAATCCATTTTGATTCTGCTTTTTGCCATGTCCTAGGCTGAGTCTAGTTTATTTTGTTTTTATTTGTGGGCATCGCTGTTCATTATTCTATGTTCACACACTCTGGGCAAATCCTCTTGCTTAACTTCAGCCATTTACCCTGAAAGAGAAAAAGAGAACTTCAATCATTACCACATGATATATTTACCAATTAATCTCTACTATATCCCTGACCTTCCCTTTTGTCTCTTCTTCCCCCACCCCTCCCCAACCATCAACAGCATAAAACCCACCACATCTCTTTTGAAGAAGTCATATTTGACTTGCAACGTTAATTTTGTTTCTCTGTCTACATATGCCAGGAGTATTCCCAGCACTTTGTATTTATTACAGATTTCCAGCATCTGCAGTATTTTGCTTTTATTTCTAATACTATAAATATGGAGTGACCAAACACTTTCTCTCTATGGAAGTAATGAAAGTATATGCCCATAACCATTTGCAGTTTCTGCTCTGCTTTGTTAATTCTGAGGCTGGGAAAAAGAAGGTAGCACCTCTGAGCTGGTTATTGGAGCAGCATTGATTAATTCCTGCCCCCTTTCCATCTGGGAATAAAATGGAAAACAGGACAAGCTATACGAGACTTATAAATTTAGTATTGCGTAGCAGCCTTATATTATATTTGAGATTATAATCTAGACCGTTGTCATCAATGTATGGCACAATTAGAATTTCTTGCTATTGTTCATTCTTGCTATTGTTCATCAGCACCCACAGCTCAAGTTTGAATGCACTGTGATTTTTTTTTACTTGGGCAGAGACCTGGACTGGTAAATAAAGTACTGCAACCTCAGAATGGTGACCCAGTACTGCTCTCCAAGGTTGTAAGCTCTTGTCCATATTTCGAATAAACAGTCGTGTAAAACCAGATTATGTGGTGTCAGAAATGAAAAGGTAACACTTTTTTTCCTATGTAAAATATTGCCTGAAATAACTCTGAGCTTTATTGACCTGATCCTGTTGATTCGTCATTTCAAATTTGAAACTTGTTCACTCCAACATCATCTCTGACAGGTTCTAATCACGGGTCACCCCTGTCTTCAATGACGCTCCCATTCCCCCAACTGAACAAATTAAAAATGATTTTGTGTTTTAAATCTCTTCATGGCCTCACTTTAAACTCCTCCAATGTGGCAACTCCACCCCTAACACAAACTATCCATTGCTTTGAAACTTGTGCACATCACACGCCCCACACTCTGGCATTGGCAATTAGTGCCTAAGCCCCACATTTATCTCCTTGTACTCATTTGCTTCTTCACATCCCTTTCCTTCATTAAGGTGCTTCATGAACCTATCTTTATGCTGTTCCTGATATGTCTCCTTTGTCCAGTTGTCTTTTATTTTAGTTGTGTGAAACGCCTTGGGATATTTTTCTACATTTAAAGGTGCTATGTAAATAATTTGTTGTGGGGTACACCTTACCAAAAAAAGGTCAATTTCCTTTCTGAAAGTCGTTAAATTCAATATTTACAGGGCAATGTAGCAACTTATTTAACAAGGTAAAACAGCCACACAGTGTTTCCAAGTTAATTGTAAACTATTTTCTAACCTTGTGATAACTTTGGTAACATGTTTGCTGCTCCTACTTGATTTGATTGAAGGAATTGGATGCAACGTGCTTCTGTGTCTTGCAGCTGCTTTCTCAGTAAATGACATTGTCACATCTGTGTATATTGCTGAGCTACATTTACAGCCATCGTATGAAGGAGCAAATCACAAATGAGATTGTATGTTTCATTGTACATTGTGTCTGGTGAGAAACAAAAAGGAATAGTACTGCAAATAAAAGATGATGGACGTAAAGCAAAACTGTTTTCCAGCGATTAAACTAAATATTAACAGTTTTATTTCGCTGGTGTAAATTTACCTCTCTTCCTAACTTCAATGTTTTGACTTTGTTCACGGTAGCTCATACAATTTTGTGTGTGTATAGGTTGGTAGCTGGAGGATAGTTTCTAATGTATCCTGGCCCTACAATTGCCTAAAGGCTACAGTGGCTTTCCTATTTCAATGATATAACCAATTTACTAAAGTAGCAGATCATTTGCAGGGCATGCTTTAAGATGTACAGTAACTTTGTGTTGCCTGTCTCTTCCCGCCTCCGCCTCACAACCTTGTTTTCAGCTATTTATGTTATAATCCATCCCCCCTGGAATTAGTAACATTTGCTTAAGCAGCAAGTTCTATGTTTGTTTTCTGCCCCACATTTTCCAAAAAGAAAATTCTTCCACTCCTATAAAGTAATGCTTGCCAGCCTACAGTGGTGTCTGAGTAATGTCCAAACCTGGGCTGATGGTGGAAGGTAGCATTGCCACTATTTTAGTGCTAGGTAATAACCACAAAGTTCAGAATTTCCCCATTACCTTCAAAGACTGCAATTATTGCCATCAATATCTTGAGAACCAACATTGACCGAAAACATAACCGGTTTCGAACTATCAACAGAAGTCCAAGAATACAGTAGGGTGGTGGCTGCCTACTTTACGATGAGAGGCTCATCTTTTGATCCCTCAAATTCTTCAACTACATGGCTGAAATTGGGGAATATCCTGGAACCCAGCTGAAAGTTGCAACCACAAGAGCAGCTTGTGGCAATTGCATTGCCAATGACCAAGTAGTTAATCAGGTTCGTGCTAGGGGCGGCATGGTGGCGCAGTGGTTAGCACTGCTGCCTCATGGCACTGAGGACCCAGGTTCGAAACCGGCCCTGGGTCACTGTCCTTGTGGAGTTTGCAAGTTCTCCCCGTGTCTGCATGGGTCTCACCCCACAACCCAAAGATGTGCAGGGTAGGTTGATTGTCCATGCTAAATTGCCCCTTAATTGGAAAAAAAAATTATTGGATACTCTAAATTTAAATAAAATACAGGTTGGTGCCCCTGCTAGTGAATTGTCTATTTACTTTCTCCATCAGCAACAACTCGCTCATGTTACAAGAAGAGTTTGCATTTATATAACGGCTTTAACTTAGTACTATATCCCAAGATAATTCACAGAAGCAAATTGCGACAAAAATACAAAGCCAAGCCAAAGGAGATATTAGGAAATGTGATCAAAACTTGGTCACAATAGGATTTAAGAAAACTGTTAAAGGAGACGTGTTTATGGGAAGATAGTCCATACATTGGGACAGACAGCTGAAGATGCAATCATTAGTTGTCAAGTGAAGATATTGAGGGATGCACAAGAGACCAGAATTGGAGGAATGCAAAACTCTTGGGGGGTTGTAGGATTTGAGAAGAAATCTGCAGAGGGAAGACTATACAGGAATTTAAATATGAGGAGAAGTGTTATATTGTGGCATTGGTGGACTGGGATTCAATGCATGTCAATGATCAGAGGGTAGTAGATGGGCGAGCAGGAAATGCTGCAGGTTGGGATATGGATTGCAGAGCTTTGGATGAGAATATGTATGGAATATGGGAGGACAGTCAGAAGAGCTTGAAGTATGTGGCTCTCGTGTATGAGAGGAATTGAACTCCAGGTCAGTAGGATGTAGAACAGTGAACAATGTGCTTCAGCTTGAGATCATGGCTGGGGAAAGTAGTTTGCAGTGGAAATGAAAGATTTTATTGCCCCAATAGTTAATTGAAGGTAAATAGAAAGGACTGACCAGAGGCAGCAGAGGAATCGGGTGAGGTGATGGTAGAGTTGGGTGTCATCTTCGTAAACGTGGAACCTGGCATGTTTTCCGACGGTGTTGCTGAGGGGCAACATGTAGATGGAAGATAGGACAGAATCAAAATTAGACCCGTGGCGGACTCCTGAGACAACTGTGTGAGAGCGGGAAGAGAAGTCACTGCATGATATTCTCTGACTACAATTGAATACCTAATTATTAGACCTGACCAAGGCAGCCCCGGTTAGCCAGGCAATGGAGGAGAGATATAGGAGGGGAATGCCAGTCCTCCGTCTCAAAGCCTGTAGACAAGTTGTAATGGGTGAGGATGGATAGTGCACTATGGTTGTGAAAATGTAGGATGTTTTTTGTGATTTTGATTAGAGCTGTTTCATTGCTGTGGTAGGATCAGAATCATTAACAATGCAGTTGTTCAAAAGTCAAGGAAAAATCACAGCTCTCATTATGAATCATTTGCACCTTTTGTTAACAGAAGCTGTGACCTTCATGGCTCCTTTTTTTCAAAAATATTCCCAGTCAGGCCATCATACCACATTGATAAAGTAAGCTTCAAGTTTTGGATTTTCACTGTAGTAGGATGAAATGTACAAGCCCTTTTGACAATTCTCTATCCCATATTCAGAATTTGTCCACTGGTACCATAAATCCCCAAATTCCAAGCCCCACCTTGCTGCACAAGAGGACAGACTGGAAATTATATGTTCGGAACTTGGGATAAAATGCAAGCAGTTGCCTGGGGAATTTCTCATACTTTTTGGGAGAATTATATAATTCATTAGCTGGACAATAATATTTACAAGATACATATCAACTAGGTTCGCAATAATAATGGCTGCTTGAATTACTGGGCAGGAAATCATTATAGAAGTTCTTGTCTTTCAGTTGATTATGTTGCTGTTTATATTTTAGAAAATGAGAATGGTTAGTTCCTTGAACTAGTGGGAAAATGTTCTTTGCCTGCTACAAACCAATTTGAGAAATTTTAATATGTGATGAGCTATATGCAAGACTTAACGTACACATCCCCTGTGAGCATTCTCATTAGCTAATAGTGATCACAATATACATTTTTTTTAAATAAATTTAAGTACCCAATTATTATTTATTTTCCAATTAAGGGGCAATTTAGCGTGCCCAATCCACCTAACTTGCACATCTTTGAGTCATGGGGGTGAAACCCATGCAGACATGGGGAGAATATGCAAACTCCACACAGACAGTGTCCCAGGACCGGGATTCGAACCCGGGTCCTCAGCGCCGTAGTCCTAGTGCTAGCCACGGCACCCCGTGCCGCCCTCACAATATATTTATAATTGCAAATTTCTGTTGGTTTAATTAATAAAGATTTCTTTTTTTTAAATTTAAAGTACCCAATTATTTTTTTTCCCCAATTAAGGGGCAATGTAGCGTGGCCAATCCACCTAGCCTGCACATCTTTGGGTTGTGGGGGCGAAACTCACGCAAACACTAGGAGAATGTGCAAACTCCACACAGGAATCCAGAGCCGGGATTGAACCTGGGACATCGGCGCCAGGATAATAGAAGATTTCTGAATGGTAATTTTCTATCCGACAGCAAGGTACCACAGTGGTTAGCACTGTTGCTTCACAATTCCAGGGTCCCAGGTTCGATTCCCAGCTTGGGTCACTGTGTGTGGAGTCTGCACGTTCTCCCTGTTTCTGCGTGGATATCCTCCAGGTGCTCCGGTTTCCTCCCACATGTCCCGAAAGATGTGCTGTTAGGTCATTTGGACATTCTGAATTCTCCCTCCGTATACCCGAACATGTGCCGGAGTGTGGCGACTAGGGGATTTTCACAGTAACTTCATTGCAGTGTCAATGTAAGCCTACTTGTGACAATAAAGATTATTATTATAACACCTCACCAGCTATTGCGAAACATATGAATGGTTTAGTTTGTATACCTTTGATAGAGCTCGAGATGTCCATTTTTAAATAAAAGCATCATTGATGCCTATAATCCCTGAGCATTGGTTTTGAATGAAATTATTGACTGAAAAATTGTATCTGTCATCTGTGCTACCTGTTGCTTCCTGATCTCTAGCAACCATGTGAGCATTACAAGGAATAATATTGCAAAAACAAAGTAACACTATGAGGCAGTACAATTGCTTTTTCTTGGACTAAGAGAAAAATCTTCAATAAGTGTTATAGAGTCTTAGAGAATAGAAACAAGAGCTGTTGAGAAAGGGTCACTGTAATATTTTGTTCCATCTAGCTATAGCATTAGAAAATCTTCGGTATGTGTGCACTTCCTTACTGCACCACAAAACACAACGTTGTGATCACATTTATTTTTAAAAAGAACTTTAAAGTACGCATTTCATTTGGTATCCAATTAAGGGGCAATTTAGCATGGCCAATCCACCTACCCTGTGGTTGTGGGGGTGATACCCACACAGACACGGAGAGAATGTGCAAACTCCACACGGACAGTGGGCCAGGATCGAACCCCGGACCTAGGTGCCAGTAGGCAGCAGTGCTAACCACTGTGCTGTCCGGATCACATTTATAATTGCGAATAGAACCATAGAAAGCTTACAGCACAGAAGGAGGCCAGTCGGCCCATCTTGTCCCTGCCAGCCCGAAGACACCCGGGTGTCCTTTCTAATCCCACCTTCCTGCACTCGATCCATAGCCCTGTAACTTACAGCGCTTAAGGTATAGATGCAGGTTCTTTTATAAAAAAATATATTTTATTGAAATTTTTCATTCGCAATTTTTTCCCCTTACACATCAAACAAAAAGAAAAGTTAACAGTACAAGTAACATGATAACTACAATCTAATAAAGAGTAACTAACTAACATGGTAAACTAACCAAATAACATAAAATGAAACTTCCCTCTTCCCTCCCTTCCCCCCCCCCTCTCCCCCCTGGGTTGCTGCTGCTGGTCATCTATCTTCCCTCTAACGTTCCGTCGAGGAACGGCTGCCACCGTCTGGTGAACCCTTGAGCCGATCCTCTCAGCGCAAACTTAATCTGCTTCAGTTTTATGAACCCCGCCATATCGTTTATCCAGGCCTCCAGTCCGGGGGGTTTTGCTTCCTTCAACATGAGTAAAATCCTACGCCGGGCTACTAGGGATGCAAAGGCCACGACATCGGCCTCTTTCGCCTCCTGCACTCCCGGCTCATCCGCAACTCCAAATAAAGCTAACCCCCAGGCTGGTTTGACCCGGACCTTCACCACCTTCGAGATCACTCCCGTCACTCCCCTCCAATACCCCTCCAGTGCCGGGCACAACCAAAACATATGCGTGTGGTTTGCCGGGCTTCCGCCGCACCTCCCACACTTGTCTGCCACTCCGAAGAACCTGCTCAACCTTGCTCCCGTTATGTGTGCTCTATGCAGCACCTTAAATTGAATCAGGCTAAGCCTGGTGCACAAGGAAGAGGAATTTACCCTGCTTAGGGCATCAGCCCACAGACCCTCCTCTATCTCCTCCCCGAGCTCTTCTTCCCATTTTCCTTTCAGTTCGCCCACCAGCTCCTCCCCCTCTTCTCTCATCTCTCGGTATATCTCTGACACCTTGCCCTCCCCGACCCACACCCCCGAGAGCATTCTATCCTGGATCCCCTGTGTCGGGAGCAATGGAAATTCCCTCACCTGTTGTCTTGTGAACGCCCTCACCTGCATATACCTAAAGAAATTTCCCCGGGGCAGCTTATACTTTTCCTCCAACGCTCCCAAGCTCGCAAACGTCCCGTCTATAAATAAATCTCCCACCCTCCTAATTCCCAACTGGTGCCAGCTCTGGAATCCTCCATCCATCCTCCCTGGGGCAAACCTATGGTTGTTCCTAATTGGGGACCCCACCAAGACTCCCAGCACACCTCTCTGTCACCTCCATTGCCCCCAGATATTTAATGTTGCCGCCACCACTGGGTTCGTGGTAATTTTTTTTGGTGAGAACGGTAGTGGCGCCGTCACCAGCGCCTCTAGACTCGTCCCTTTACAGGACTTCCTCTCTAATCTTTTCCATGCCGCTCCCTCTCCCTCTATCATCCATTTACGGATCATCGCCACATTGGCGGCCCAGTAGTAGTCGCCCAAATTCGGCAGCGCCAGTCCCCCTCTGTCTCTACTACGTTGTAAGAACCCCCTCCTTACCCTCGGAACTTTCCCTGCCCACACGAAGCTCGTGATGCTCCTGTCTATTTTTTTAAAGAAGGCCTTAGTGATCAGTATAGGGAGACATTGGAATACAAATAGGAACCTTGGGAGGACCATCATCTTAATTGCCTGTACTCTGCCCGCCAGTGACAGTGGCTGCATGTCCCACCTCTTGAAGTCCTCCTCCATTTGTTCCACCAGTCGTGTCAGATTAAGTCTGTGCAAGGTTCCCCAGCTCCTGGCTATCTGAATCCCCAGGTATCGAAAGTTTCTTTCCACTCTCCTTAAAGGCAGGCCATCTATCCCTCTACTCTGGTCCCCAGGGTGTATCACAAAAAGTTCACTCTTTCCCATGTTAAGCCTATATCCCGAGAAATCTCCGAACTCCCTCAATATCTGCATGACCTCTGTCATCCCCCCCACTGGGTCCGTCACATACAGCAGTAGGTCATCCGCGTGGAGTGACACTCGGTGTTCTTCTCCCCCTCTAATCACCCCTCTCCATTTTCTGGAGTCTCTCAGCGCCATGGCCAGTGGTTCTATTGCCAACGCGAACAGTAATGGAGATAGCGGGCATCCCTGTTTTGTTCCCCTGTATAGTCGGAAATACTCCGATCTTTGCCGACCCGTGACCACACTTGCCGTTGGGGCCCCATAGAGGAGTTTGACCCAGCTAACAAACCCGTCCCCGAACCCGAACCTCCTCAGCACCTCCCATAGATACTCCCACTCCACCCTATCAAATGCCTTCTCTGCACCCATTGCCGCCACTATCTCTGCCTCCCCCTCTGCTGGGGGCATCATTATCACCCCTAATAGCCGTCGCACGTTGACATTTAGTTGTCTCCCCTTTACGAATCCTGTCTGGTCTTCGTGCACCACCCCCGGGACACAGTCCTCTATCCTCGTTGCCAGCACCTTTGCTAGCAATTTGGCGTCCACATTTAGTAGTGAAATAGGCCTATAGGACCCGCACTGCAGCGAATCTTTATCCCGCTTCAAAATTAGCGATATCGTCGCCTCCGACATTGTCGGGAGTAGAGTTCCCCCTTCCCTGGCCTCGTTAAAAGTCCTCACCAACAGCGGGGCCAGCAAGTCCACATATTTTCTACAAAATTCCACCGGGAACCCATCTGGTCCCGGGGCCTTCCCTGCCTGCATGTTCCCCAGCCCCTTGGTAACCTCGTCCACCCCAATTGGTGCCCCCAGGCCTTCCACCTCCTGCTCCTCCACCCTCGGGAACCTTAATTGGTCCAGGAGCTGCCGCATCTCCTCTTTTCCCTCCGGGGGTTGGGACCTATAAAGTCTTTCGTAAAAGGTCTTAAACACCCCATTTATCTTCCCTGCTCTCCGCACCGTAGCTCCCTTTTAGTCTCTAATTCCCCCTATCTCCCTCGCCGCTGTCTTCTTTCGCAGCTGATGGGCCAACAGGCGACTAGCCTTTTCCCCATATTCATATCTCATCCCCTGTGCCTTCCTCCACAGCACCTCCGCCCTCCTAGTGGTCAGAAGGTCAAACTCCGTCTGGAGTCGTCGTCTCTCCCTGTATAGTCCCTCCTCCAGGGCCTCCGCATATTCTTTATCCACCCTTAAAATCTCCCCCAGTAATCTTTCCCTTTCCTTGGCCTCTGTTTTCCCTTTGTAGGCCCTGATGGAGATCAGCTCTCCTCTGACCACCGCCTTTAGTGCTTCCCATACCACTCCCACTCGGACCACCCCGTCGTCATTGGCCTCCAGGTATCTCTCGATACATCCCTGCAACCTTCCACAGACTCCCTCATCCGCCAACAATCCCACATCTAATCGCCAGAGTGCACGCTGCTCCCTTTCCTCTCCTAGTTCCAGGTCCACCCAATGTGGGGCATGATCTGAGATAGCTATGGCTGAATACTCCGTTTCTTCCACCCTCGAGATCAACGACCTTCCCAAAACAAAAAAATCTATCCGGGAGTACACCTTGTGAACATGGGAGAAGAAGGAGAACTCCTTGGCCTTCGGTCTAACAAATCGCCATGGATCCACTCCCCCCATTTGGTCCATAAACCCTTTAAGCACCTTGGCCGCTGCCGGCCTTCTTCCGGTCTTAGATCTAGATCTATCTAACCCTGGGTCCAGCACGGTGTTGAAGTCTCCCCCCATTATCAAGGTTCCTACCTCCAGGTCCGGGATATGTCCCAGCATCCGCTTCATGAATCCCGCATCATCCCAATTCGGGGCATATACGTTAACTAACACGACCTCCGTTCCCTCCAGTCTGCCACTCACCATCACATATCTGCCTCCACTAACTGCTACAATGCTCCTAGCTTCGAATGATACCCGTTTCCCCACCAGTATGGCCACCCCTCTATTCTTTGCATCCAGCCCTGAATGGAACACCTGTCCCACCCATCCTTTCCTTAACCTAACTTGGTCCGCCACCTTCAGGTGCGTCTCCTGGAGCATAGCCACGTCTGCCCTCAGTCCTTTCAAGTGCGCGAACACTCGGGCCCTTTTAATCGGTCCATTTAGGCCTCTCACGTTCCACGTGATCAGCCGCAGTGGGGGGCTACCTGCCCCCTTCCCGTGTCGACTAGCCATCACCCTCTCTAGGCCAGTCCCACGTCCTGATTCCGCGCTCCCACCCGTTCCCCAGGTGGCGCATTCCAGCCCCGGCCACCCTTTCTTTAACTAGTTCCTCTTTGATTTCTGCAGCAGCAACCCAGTTATCCTCCCCCCCCCCCCCCCAGCTAGATCCCCATCTAGCGTGATTGCTCCCCCATATTACTTCCGAAAGTCAGAAGTCAGCTGACTTCAACTGACCCCGGCTTCTCCCGCTCACTCCTTGACCCCCCCCCCCCCCCCCCCCCGTGTGGGGAACTCCCATCTACCTTGCGCCTATCTTCCCGCCATCACCTATCTGGCGCGGGAACAAGGACAGTAGGCCCCATATTCTCTGTAGTTGTCCCGCCCCGTGTGGCGCAGCTCCCTCTACCGCCCCACTCCCATTCCTCATCCCCCGCCTATGTCTCTTCTTTCCCCCCACCGGCGCCCACATTTCTTAATGTCCCCCCCTTCCCAATTTACATCCCTATATACATCGACAGTGCCATTTCCCCTCTAAAATCAGTCCCTCCGTTCCGATCCAGTTTCTCGTCTTTAATAAAGGTCCATGCTTCTTCCGCCGTTTCGAAGTAGTGATGTCTCTCCTGGTACGTGACCCATAGTCGCGCCGGCTGCAGCATCCCGAACTTCACCTTCTTGTGTAGCACCTCCTTGGCTCGATTAAAACTCGCCCTCCTTCTCGCCACCTCCGCACTCCAATCCTGGTACACCCGTACCACCGCATTCTCCCATCTACTACTCCGTACCTTTTTGGCCCATCTCAGAACCACATCTCTATCATTAAAGCGATGAAATCGCACGATTGTCGCCCTCGGTGGTTCTCCCGCCTTTGGTCTCCTCGCAGGGACCCGATGAGCCCCCTCCACTTCTAAGGGGCCCGCAGGGGCCTCCGCTCCCATCAGCGAGCTTAGCATCGTGCTCACGTAAGCCCCGCAGTCCACTCCTTCCACTCCCTCGGGGAGACCCAGGATCCGAAGGTTCTTCCTTCGTGCTCTGTTTTCTAGGGCCTCAATCCTTTCAATGCACTTTTTGTGGAGCGCCTCGTGCGTCTGTGTTTTGACCGCCAGGCCCAGGATCTCGTCTTCTTTATCCGTCACCTTCTGCTCCACCACGCGGAGCTCCGTCTCCTGGGTCCTTTGTGCCTCCTTAAGCCCCTCAATTGCCTGTAGCATCGGTGTCAGCACCTCCTTCTTAAGTAGCTCCACACACCGTCTTAACAATTCGTCTTGATCGGGCCCCCATGTCGCCTGGGCTTTCTCCGCCGCCATCTTGCTTCTTTTTTCCTCCTGTCCCTATCCTCGAGGATTCTTCGCGATGTAGCCACCGCCGCCGATATTTTTCTCTTTCGTTGGGGGGACTCCCTGTTAACTCACCCCACACCGGGTTTCGTCCTGAAAAAATTCCCTGTTGGGGCTCTTAAAAGAGCCCGAAGGTCCGTTTGAGCTGGAGCCGCCGAAACGTGCGGCTTAGCTGGGCATCGCTGCAACCGGAAGTCAGGTCCAGGTTCTTTTAAAAAGAGTTTAGGGTCTCTGCCCCCACCACCAATTCGGGCAGTGAATTCCAGGCTCTCACTACCCTCTGTGTAAAAACGTTCTTCCTCATGTTCCTTCTACACTTTCTGAAATCTATGTCCCCTGGTTCTAGAATTCTCCACCAAGTGAAACAATTTTATTCTGTCCTCTCTATCTCTCCCCTCATAATTTTGTACACCTCGATTAAGTCACCCCTCAGCCTTCTTTATTGCAAGGAAAATAACCCCAACCTATCCAGTCTCTCCTCATAGCTACACGTTTCTACCCCCGACAACATTCTTGTAAACCTCCTCTGCATTCTCTCCAGAGCAATTACATCCTTATAATGTGGTGACCAGAACTGCCTCATCAGTGTTTTATACAATTCCAACATTCTATCCTTACTTTTATCATTTATACCTCTGCCAATGAAAGGGAGCATTCCATTTGCTTTCGTAACTACCTTGTCTACTTGAACTGCTGCCTTTAGGGATCTGTGTACTTGCATGCCAAAATGTCTCACTTCATCTACCCCTCTCAGTATATTCCCATATATTGTGTGCTCCCTCAAACTGTTTGACCTCCCTAAATGCATGACCTCACACTTCTCTTGTTAAATTCCATCTGCCACTTTATTGCCCACTCCACCAACCCATCTATATCATTGCTCATGGAAAACTTGCTGCACAATTGCTGACTGTCCACAAATCCCTGAATGCCTTTTGGAGGGGGGGGGGGGGAATGTTACCAATTTATTTCTTCAAGCCAAAATTGTTAATGTGATGAATGTAGAAATTGATATACATTATATTTCATATTTGTGATAGTAATGTTATTTAAAAACCTTGGTTTAAAATGCATACATGCAGTGTGTCTACTAAAGCTGTAATTAAAGTGTAATAAAAGGCAAGGTAATTATTCATTCCAACCACTTGGTTACAGATAAAGGATTAATAGAATAATTGATTGCTAGAGATTTCCTGGAGTGTCGATAATTTATGATAGGAGTGGTGTTTCGTCCTAGCTGAGCAGGTGATGGAACCTAGTGGGATACAGGTGATGCAATGAATGGGAGGAGCCAGGTCTGTCTGTAGTTTTGCAGTCTGTTATAGGATTTTAAGTTTAATAGTTTAAAAACTGTTTAACTGATAAACAAAAAGTTATTTCTTTGATAATGTGGTTAATTCCGTGTTTAAAATAAAGTTTGTTTGAACATGTCTATTGATCAGGATCTTCACTCCTGGGGTGAAGTATCATTTCCTCACAATTTTAGAAATTGAAAAATTGTTTGGGGTTCTCTTCTGGTATTCCAACAACTGTTGGAGTCTGGTTTGGTATCCGAACACTAATGTTCAAAAAAATGTAATCAGAATTTTTAAAAATAACAATAACATATAATATATCAATCAACTTGCCTCTTAATGCTTTAATTGTAGTTTTCCCTTGAAGGCCTTTTCCAAATCCTAAACTGTGAAATTGATAATTTTGCCTTGAGCCGAAGCTATGAACTGATGTTGGGTTGTGCCGTATACCTAATTTCTCCGGATCCAGTCTATGTTTTTTTAATAACTTACAATTTCTGACATCCATTGTCAAATTATGTGAAGCAATGTTAGAGGGCAAATTTCAGGAGGTTTACTTAGGTAAAATTCAAACAGGATGTGCAAAAGGCTTCTGTGGTGAAGCCTTTTATCGGCTTTTCTGTGTTCTAGGAAGTGAGAGAATGAAGATTGCAACCAAAGTGGCAGGAAAGACTGGGGGAGTTGGAGAGAAAGAGAGCCATCATTATTGTTACCCAGATTTTAGTGTACATTTGGGAGCCCTATTCATCCAGACTGCATTTTGTTTTAGAACAAGGGCACAACATAGTGTTTATGTTACTTGATCAGTAATCCAGAGGCCTGCACTCATGATGCAGAGACAAAGCTCAATTCCCACCATGGCAGCTGGTGAAATTAATTTCAGTTTATTAAATAAATCTACAACAAACAGCTGATATTGGTAACTGCCAAATTAGACCTTGCAAAACACTTTGGAGTAATTTGTGGCGTAGTTATTTGTAGGGAGTATTCTCCGTTTGTAGAGTATTCTCCATTTGGGAGGCTATGTTCTCCAGCTGGAGCTGAATTGCACCTGATTTGCGCTCGCACTGGGAGCACAAATCAGGAAGCGATTCCCAATCCTTAGCGATGAAAATTGTTGCATGGCAGGGATTGAGCGAGATTGCCTCGGGAAACCTGCTATCGGGCCGCCGTTTTGAACAAAGTCCAGTGGCTAGGCTCCTCCCCCTCCCCACACCCACCAGGGGACCCCCAATTAAAAACAGCCCCACCAGAGACCCCCCATAAGAGAAGCCAAAGAGCAGTCCAGACAGAGGCAGTGAAAAAAAATTACTGCTTTAAAACTTACCTGGGCAATACACAGGAAGCAGCACCTGTCAATTCCTGGAAAGAGAAAAACAGTCAGCTGGGTTTTAAATCCTTCCGATCGTTGATCTGCCATAGATTTTACTAAGCTGTGATTGACAACTTCCACACACCTGACTATCTGCATTCTAACATAGAAAATAGGAGCTGGAAGAGGCCTTTCAAGCCTGCTTCGCCATTCATTATGATTGTGGTTGATCATCCAACTCGATAACCTAATCCCACTTTCCCCCATATACTTTGATCCTTTTTGCCCCAAGTGCTATACCTAACTGCTTCTTGAAAACATGTAATGTTTTGGCCTCAACTACCTCCTCTGGTAACGAATGCCACAGGCTCACCACTCTGGATGAAGAAATGTCTCCTCATCTCTGTCCTGAAGGTCTACCCCGTATCCTCCGGCTAAGACTCCTGGTCTGAACACCCCCACCATGAATAACATCCTTCTTGCATCTACCCTGTCGAGTCCTGTTAGAATTTTAAAGGTTTCTGAGAGCACCCTCATTCTTAACTCCAGTGAATACAATCCTAACCGACTCAATCTCTCCTCATTCATCAATCCCAAAATCTCAGGATTCAGTCTGGTAAACCCTTGCAGCACTCCCTCTGCAAGAACATCCTTCCTCAGAAAAGGAGTTAAAAACTGCACATACCTCATTCATCTCCCTTTGGCTTGAGTGACTTTGAAGTAGTCAGCTGTGAAACTAACAGCACTTGACTCTCTTTGATATGGTCCAGGAGCTGTCAATCATAGCTTGATGTTTATAAACATTGTGGGTAGTTTCACAAAAACCATAACAGAAACTAGTCATCAGCCAATTTGATTGGCTTCATGTGATGTCAGGAAATGGCTGAGGGGATAGCGTACATCAAAGATTGGGCCCCAACAACATTCTAACTGCAGTGCTGAAGATTTGTCTCTAATTAATGAAAAAAGAACAACATACGAGATGTTACTTATGGTCAATAATGAAATACAGATCACTTCTGTACTAATCCAGTAACTACAATTATTTTTGAGCTACCTATAGAAATTAAGCAAAAATTGAAGATTTAATGTTCTTGAAACTGCACCAAAGACAGGAGGAAGTGGTTTATTAATCTTATGACCAAAGATTAAGAGCATGAAATAGGCACTGTATTAGCATAAATGTGCTTCTGAACTCAATATGATATTTCTACATTTATATATCATTTATTTTTCTAGGATTCCAACAATGGCAACATGGGGAGGTGTTGGTTGTGTGGTACTGGTGTACGCTACAGATTGGAGAGTAATAGTTGACCGTATCCCATATGTAAGAGGGAAATTCAAGACAGAATGAAGTAATCATGTTTTAATGGTAAGTCACAGTTTTATTTTTTTCCTCGACTTCTATTCAGACTAAAGTAAGGATATTGAGTAGTGAAATCAAGGGTTAATGGAGTGATGCTATTATCAATGATCGGTATGCTCTTTGACAGTCTTTGTTCAAGATACTTTGGGAATCTCAGCTTGTATGTCAATAATGAACTGTCTACAGTGAGGGCTTTGAGTTCAGTCGATCTTATTTCATGGGGCCCTAAACCCAACATGTAGAACTGGTTTCTGCTACAAATCTAGAGTGTGTGCTATAACACATTTACTCGTGAACGTGGAGCAACAGGGAAAGTAATGTTGGTTTGTTTCAAATAAATATAGCAATAGTTCCTATTGACTTATTTTTCTGGCAAAAATGTCTGTGTCCTTGCTGGATGATTGCTTCCTAGCCTTTGACATAGCATATCGTCTGAACCCCGGACAACTCCTTCTGTTATGCTCCCTATCGGACTGGGTTTTAGTTACCATTAATTCATTATCTGATACACATTGTGTCCTATATTCTTTTTCAGGAGTTGAACATGGGTAATTCCTGTCTCTCTCAGTCCTTCATTTTATAATATTCATGCTGCTAAAAGCCAAGCTAGTACCATGAATTGGTGCTTTTTTATTTTTTTAAAGTACCCAATTCTTTTTTTCCAATTAAGGGGCAATTTAGTGTGGCCAATTTTTTTAAAAAGAAAATACTCCTGCAATCCACCTACCCTGCACATCTTTTGGGTTGTGGTGGTGAAACCCACACAGACTCGGGGAGAATGTGGAAATTCGCACCGACTGTGAACCCGGGACCTCCGAGCCCTGAGGCTGCAGTGCTAACCACTGCGCCGCCGTGTTGGCCGGTGCTTTTTGATTTTCCTGACCTTCCTTTGTTTCTTATGTTATGTTCCTCAAAGGAAAAACAGACAGACAAATTAAGTTTTGGCAGGGGTGGTAAAAGGCTGGGTTAAATAGATAACCTTGAAAGGTGGTCTTAAAGGATTGATGGTAGCATTGGATCATCTGGAGAAAATTGAGGTGTGGCTGCTATTGGTGGGGTGAAGCAAAAGGGCCATGGTGAAGTCGTAGGAATAAAGAGTTGTTGGGTTATTCATGGGGAGGGATTAAAATGAGAAAATTTGAAATTATGGTGGACCACTGGTCAGTGTGCCAACAAGGCTGTGGTTAATGGACAAACTTTAAGAAAATAAAAATGTTTAAATGGTATTTTACGGAGAATCTATTGAAAATTGATTATTGCAATATCAATCAACTAATACCTCATGGTTGGCCTTTTAATATGCTTACTTTGTTCACTTGGTTGGAATTTGTCAAATGCTGACTTCAGTGTATCCATTTTTAAAAAATAAATTTAGAGTACCCAATTATTTTTTTCCAATTAAGGGGCAATTTAGCATGGCCAATCCACCTAACCAACACATCTTTTGGGTTTTGGGGGTGAAAACCACGTAAACACATGGAGAATATGCAAACTCCACACGGACAGTGACCCAGGGCTGGGATTCGAACTCGGGTCCTCAGTGCCTTAGTCCCAGTGTTGACTACTGTGCTACTGGGCTGCACTTGCGACTTCAGTATATCCATGAAAAGGAATTATAATGGTCAGTCCAGATAGTCCTATTTGACTAGACCAAATTGTACTTCCTGGCTCACCTGTGACGTATGCAAACAGGAAATAGCCACTCCGTCTACCCAGACTGCTTCATTTTTCTTGTCCTCCTTCAGGATGCAGTCTAATCATTGCCATTTTTCCCATTCCTTTGTTCTCTGTACAGTTTCTTCCTCCCTCTAATCCCTACCCAATATTTTAAATCCTGCATATGAATCAAGCAAATGGAATACCATCTTCTGAGTCCACAAGATTGCTCTTTAGTTTCAGTGACTTACTTGCGCATGTTATTCCTACAGCCCAAGAATCGAGGAAAACATTTGCCAAGAAGAAATTTCAGTCTTGTTTAGCTGTCTTAGCGAGAGCTAGCACTGTTGTGTATTAAATACATTTGATGGCTTATTAGCTGTGTTTTGTGTGTTGCAGGCTGCAGATGAACAATCCAGATAAGCGACCAATGGCAGATATCAATACAGCCTCAACTGAACTTTTATGTTTTTGAACTTTAAAGTTGTAGCAGGAATCATTTTAGCAGCTTTTGAATGGCTGTGTCAATGTGAAACAAATAGACTATATCCACATGAGCATTTTGTGTTCTGACTACTCCAACCTTTTGAGTTTTGCCCCAAATTGAATCTTCAGTATCTGAAATAAAATATGAAACCTCATAATCTATTGAAAAATGTGTTTATATATTTAGCATCTCTTACATTCTCTGCACTTATGTGATCAGAGCATAGTGAAATTATAGAATTAATAGGTGTTCCATTCGAGAGACAGGATCTGACTTTCCTCGGTTTATTATCGTACATTTAATTAAAAATATAAGCATATTTTTGTTCAAAAAATATCCAAACAACTTGCTATTTTCACATTTTCTACCTCCGAACACATTCCTGGTCAATTTTATTACTTTTTATCATTTGTAAACTTTTACCATTGTCCACAACTTAAGGTGCCGAGCAGCAAAAGCTGCTCAAAACCTTACATCAACAACCCAAATAGAGTGCAATTGTATATACCCTTCATGAAGACAAAGGTGCAAACTTGAGACCTCTTTTCTGAAGTTTAATGCAGATGTGTAGCAAATGCCAACCTTCTTTGCACATTGCTGGTAATTAGTCATCAGATATTTGGAATAATCTACAGATTACAGCATCCACAATAATTTGCTTTTGCATTCCTTCACTAACTGACCGCAACCCCAGAAATAAAATGTAGACGTTTGTCTTTAATAGAAGAATTTTTAATACCTTATATTCCCAGTGAGGAAACAACCTGTTGGAGACCTATCATTTTGGACACTAGCCAGAACTAACTGTACTGAATGCATGAAACTGTATCTTGACATGGAAATAATGTGGATCCTTGCCTATAGTAGATCAGGAATGGATGTGATGCACATGTCATACGGTCAGATCTTTGCCCACTTTGCATGAATACCTGAGGGAAAGAAACCTGCTGGACTACGTGGATTGAAAGAGAAGTGGGACAGACAGGTTTGCTCTGGGGAGAGCCAACATGGACTCATCAACACAATATAGACCTTAGGCCCTGTTATGCCATTCAATATGATCATGGCTGATCTTGGGTATAAATTAGGTTTTGCTGCTGCTCCCCGCATCCCTTAATTCCCTGAGAGTCAAAAAGTCCGATCTATCGCAGTCTTAAATGTATTCTAGGGCAGAGAATTCCAAAGATTCACAGCCCTTCAAGTGAAGTAATGTCTCTTCATCTCAGTCCTAAATGATTGGCCCCTTATTCTGAGATTGTGCACCTGATTTAGATTCCCCAACAGGAGGAAACAATCTGACCACCCTATCAAGCGACTACCCAATCGAGTCCCCTCAAAAGTTTCAATGAGATCGCCTTTCATTCTTCCAAACCCTAGAGATTATAAACCCAATTTACTTAGCCTCTCAAAAGACTCCATCACCCTCTAGTTGGGTGAATCACTGCTGCATCGCCTTCAATGCAAGTATATCCTTTCTTAAATGTGGAGACCAAAACTGAACACATCCAGATGTGGTCTCACCGAAACCCTGCACTTGATGGGCCAAACGGCCTCCTGTGTTGTAAATGACTTTAATGATGCGTTGATATTTTTTGTGATGGTGTTGAATAAAGGACAAATTTTAACCATGGCAACAAGAACACGACATGCTGTTCTCTAACACATCCAGTAGGGACAAGAGATTATGTCTTGAAGTGGGGCTTGAATGCACAACCTTTTCACTCCGTGATGCTTTTTTTTAATTTAGAGTACCCAATTCTTCTTTTCCAATTAAGGGGCAATTTAGCATGGCCAATTCACCTACCCTGCACATTCTTTTGGGTTGTGCGGGTGAGACCCACACAGACACTGGGAGAATATGCAAACTCCACACAGATAGTGACCCGGGGCCGGGATCGAACCCGGGTCCTCGGCGCCATGAAGCAGCAATGCTGCCCTTACCCAGCAATGTTATTAAATGAGGCCAGCTAACCTTTGCTGTGAGCAGGACAAACATTTTCCTATGATAAAGATCATGTCCTTGATTTTTGAAAATCTGAATGCATAATAAAAAATACAAAGTACTTGTGGTTGGGAGTTTTGGGGAATTTTGGATTTTCCCTGCACTACTGATTGAGTCACCAATTCAACCTCTGTACACTCAACAGGGCTTAAATACAGTAGGTGTGTGCATTTATCAAATTACAGTTGAAAGGAGCAGGTAAATCGAGCAGTGTTCTGTTTCCAGGCCCTGGGAATAATGACTTGATCTAAAATGATATGATAAGTCTGGCCATCAGTACAGTGAAAATATAAGAGAAAAAGTGAGTATGGTGATGCATTTTCAGATTGGTTAAAATTCTTCAAAAAAATAAATGAGGCAAGACAATGTCTGGGGTCGAAAATGGGAAGGCAATTAAGATTGAGGTTCAAAACGTATTATGGCCAAAATGTGCATAGTCAGAATTAAAACTTTGTTCGTGTCTCTGTTAATGTTTGATGAATAAGACCATTTTTAAAAAGATAGCAAAAAAAAGTGGGCAGCACGGTAGCATTGTGGATAGCACAATTGCTTCACAGCTCCAGGGTCCCAGGTTCGATTCCGGCTTGGGTCGCTGTCTGTGCGGAGTCTGCACATCCTCCCCGTGTGTGCGTGGGTTTCCTCTGGGTGCTCCGGTTTCCTCCCACAGTCCAAAGATGTGCGGGTTAGGTGGATTGGCCATGATAAATTGCCCTTAATGTCCAAAATTGGCCTTTGTGTTGGGTTGGGTGGGGTTACTGTGTTATGGGGATAGGGTGGAGGTGTGGACCTTGGGCCGGTGCAGACTCGATGGGCCGAATGGCCTCCTTCTGCACTGTAAATTCTATGATCTAACTATAATTATGAAGAACTGTATTGTATTTAACCTCTGGATAACCTGTGAGTTCTTGATCATTATGATGCATAAAATCTAATGACTCTCAATACCATTCTTGGGATAATACAATTCTGGCTCGAATTCTCAGGTCCTTGTGATTCACTTTTACCACCGGCAGCGCACCCCAGCCTGTGCGTTTCCCGGTTACAGTGTGTGGATGGTTACAATGGGAAATCCCATTGACAAGGGAGATACAATCCCGCTGCCAGTGAATAGCGCACTGGGTTGGGGGACTGGAGAATCCAGCCCGGTGTATTAAGTGAGCTGTGTGTACTACAACTGGATCCCATGGCAGGAGGTTCCTCTGTTTCTTTTTGCCTTTTTTTGTACACCTGCAATGAATCAGTGATTTCTGAGAGTGAAGAACATCAGTTACAAATATGTTTTTGGGACATTAATTATTGGCAGTGCTTTTTTTTCTCTGCACACCTATTCTTCCTGAGTCTCGCAGCATTGCCTGTTTTAAAGTAAAAATAAATTACAGGTTTTGTACTGAGAATTTTAGAAATTCCTGATAATTGTATGTTCACTAAATAAATTGAGAGAGATGGTGGAAGAATTCTTTAAGTTGCGGCCGTGTTCAAAGGCTTTTAGTATTTGAAATGGCAAAATTATTTTCTATATGTGGAGTTAAAAGAGAAAACTTCTACTGAGGGTTATGTTTTGTGCTTTCATGAGAGGCAAGGGCATACCAGGTTTCACAAATCCTCACCACCTGTCATTTTTCTTGTAATTGGTGAGCAAGTTTTAATGAAAATAGAAGGAAGTAATATCTTGGCCTTCCTTCAATTTTCCAGCGTATTAATATTGAAGTGTAGTGAATGAAATTTCAGCAAGTAACAGGATGGCGAAGAACAAGATTTAGAAAAATGTTCTACGAATTCAATTGAATTCTCTTTAGAAAAAATATCATCTACTTTATTTTGACTGCATATTTGTGTTTGAAAGTTAATTTAATATCACATGCAAGTTGTGGAAGGTTCTGTTTATCGATGTAAGGAGGAAGAGTGGGGTTCTTGCCCAGATGCATCATAAGAATCATAAATTGCAATGTAGTAACAGAGAACTGAATAGAAGCCACATGAAATAAGTAAGCATTTGAATGGGTCGGGTCCAATCTCTTTTTTTAAAAAAAACCTGCATCAAATGTGTGCCCTTCACATTTCAGGTTATAATCAGCATTAAAGTAATCATTTCCTACTAGTTTTTCTGACTGTAAACAGCAGACCTTTGGATTTACCTTACCTATTTACAGCAGCAGAATATACAATGGCGGAATTCTCTGAAAAGGGGCTGGATTCTCCGATTTTGAGGCTGTGTCCCAACGGTGGCGTTTTACGATAGAGGAAATGACGTAAAACAGCCACCGATCCTCCATTTAGCTGGAGGCTAGCAGCAAGGCTGCGTAGAGCACCCGGTTCTAGCTGCCGATACGACCCGGAGAATTGCCGGGTCCGTGGCTGCTCATGCGCACGACCGCGCCGTGCTACATGGCGCCGGCCGCTCACGGACTCGGCCTGCAAAGTAGTGCCCACCCTTTGGCCGGTTACGCTCGCCCCAGAGCCCCTGATAAAGTCCCCCCTGCCCACGGATCGGCCCCAAGTCTGCAGCCGCCACTTTCCTGAGTATGCCACTTTGGAGGGGGTGGAGCATCGTGAAAGTGGCCCCGCCCCCTATTTGGTCAGGAAGTGATTCTCTGGCCGATCGGCGTACGCGATTTTGGCGCCGGCAACCGGACAATCCTGCTCCAGGTTTCTGAGTATGGTCTCTGGCGTGAAATGAGGTACGATTTCTAGCTGGGCAGATCAGCACGATCCAGATCGCAATCGACCCACACTTAGAATTTTTGGGGGAGTTGGGGTGACTCGTGCATGGGACCCGAAGAAGCCGGCAAGGCCAAAACCTCAAGAAATCAGCGTGCCATTTTTAAAGGGTGCCCCATTCTCAGAATATCCTTACACCCTCCCTAATCATGGGCAAGGACCACCTTCACAATCGCTGGCAAAGGTCCCCATAATAGCTGGCATCAGCTATCTCTCTTCCCCCCCCCCCCCCCCCCCCATGTCTGCGACATCATGCTTTGGATTCACCGAAGGCCCCTCGGTTTCCCTGTTCAGGCTCTTCAGTCTAAAAGATACGCTCTGAGAATGCCCACCTGGTCTTTCTAGGAAGCACTTCAGAGTAGAAAAAAACCCAATGTGAAACACAAATGCACTAAGAGCACACAGTAGTCAAAAAAAAAACACTCAGACAGGACACCTGCTCAAATGAGTAAGTACTTCAGAGGTAATGGTCTGTGAAGTGCTACAAAAAGAAACAAAACAAATCCACCTTTGACATAGCCTTCAGCTGTCAATCAAGAGGCTTGTTAAAGTCAATGGGATGTGAAAGGAATGTAAACCAGCAAGTACCAAGGGAAAACTTCAAGGGGGTGAAATGGCATATAATCAACCAAGCACAAAGAGACAAAAGCAAATTACTACGGATGCTGGAATCTGAAACAGAAACAGAAAATACTGGACATTCTTAGCAGGTCTGACAGCATCTGTGGAGAGAGAAGGGCGCTAACATCATTTTGAGTGGATGATTCTTTGTCCAAGTTATAGAGTACTGAAAATGGGGTCACATTTATACTGTAGTGGGGGTGTATGGAATGGTGGTGCTGGATAGGGGGCCAGCAATAGGCGGAGATTGACAAGGATGTCGAGGATGGAAGGCAAAAAGAATGCAAATAGGGGGGATTAAGGCTCAGAAGAATGTTGATAGTGGTATATATGGAGATTAGAATGTGAATGGCAGAACAAAGGTGAGCAGGGTGTCAAAGGAACAGTTGGTCCAAGTGGAGTGGGGGGAAAGGAGGAATAATGGTGACGAAAAAACAGATCAAGGGAAGAGATGAAAATAAATTGATAGAAATAAAAATGGGGTGAAGGTGGAGAGAGTTCAGTCTGAAGTTGTTGAACTCAGAAGGCTGTAATGTGCCTAGTTAGAAGATGAGGTGCTGTTCCTCGCTGGGCTTCACTGGAACATTGCATCAGGCCAAGGATGGACATGTGGACTTGAGAACAGGAATGTGAGTTTAAATGGCAAGCAACAGGAAGGTCTGGGTCCTGCTTGCGGACTGACTGGAGGTGTTCTGCAAAGCAGTCAACCAGTTTGTAGAGTAGACCTCATTGGGAGCAGCAAATGCAATAGACCCGATTGAAGGAGCTGCACGTGAAGCACTGCCTTACTTGAAAAGAGTGTTTTGGGCCTGAGATGGTGAGCAGGGAGAAGGTAAAGTGGCATGTGTTGCACCTTCTGCGATTGCATGGGAAGAGGGTGAGATGTTGGGGGTGATGGAGGAGTGGATCAGTGTATCCTGGAGCGAACAGTCACT
This sequence comes from Scyliorhinus torazame, assembly GCF_047496885.1. Classification (NCBI taxonomy): domain Eukaryota; kingdom Metazoa; phylum Chordata; class Chondrichthyes; order Carcharhiniformes; family Scyliorhinidae; genus Scyliorhinus; species Scyliorhinus torazame. Next base: position 31,417,001 of record NC_092724.1, read on the forward strand.
GCGGAATGCTGACTGGGGGAATGAGTGGAAGATGTGTTTGGTGGTGGAATCTCACCCCATCAGCCTCATGCAAAGAATCCTCCGCCAGTTCCAGTATGATTCCACCACCAATCACATTTTCCCACACAGCCTCTGGTCAGTCGCTGCTGTGCCCTTGTGCTTCCTGGAGGTATGTGGAGAGGGCTACTCACCTCCTTGCTCCCCCTCTGAATCCATGGCTCTTGCTCTACTGTTTTAAGGACTTGTAGTGATTCGGGTACAGGTGTTCTGTGGCTGGTGGGGGAGGAATCTCCTTTATGAGATTAAAATGAATGGAAATTAGCTGTGATCGGTTTCTTGCCCTTTCTGGCTGAGATCCTGATCACGCCAGCTGGAACGGATATTGCGCCACTCTGTCATTAGCCTCATGAAAAAGCAGCAGGCCTTCAACTTTGCTGAGTTTCATGAAATTCCTGCACTTTTCTTATTCTTTCAAGCGACATGGGCATCGCAGGCTGTACCAGCATTTATTGCTCACCCCCAATTGCCCTTAAGAGTCAACCATATTGCTTTGGGTCTGAAGTCACATGTAGGCTGGGTAAGGATGGCAGATTTCCTTCCCTAAAGGACATTAGTGAACCAGATGGGTTTCATGGTTATCAGATTTTTTTATTGAATTTAAATTTCACCATCTGCAGTGGTGGGATTTAAACTGGGTACACCGAGCATTACTCTGGATTACTAGTCCAGTGACAATACTGCTACACCACCGTCTCCCTATGAGACGCACTACAGAAAGTTAAGGCTGCTATTTATTGGCTCAATCTTTCTAACAACAGTTATGTTCCTGCATTGCCATTCAATGGCCCCAGCACAGAAAGGGGCACAATTTAAAAAGGAGTCTCTTTTCTACAGGTAGGTTGTTTTTGAGAATGTATATTTTTACTTTCTATTTCCTTGATATAATCTTTCTGTTTCTATTGCCTTTTTTTTAATGTAACTGATCTTGATTATCCATTTTCTTCTTTGCTCCTCTGAGCATATGTTATTTTCAAAATAGATGGGATTAAGGGCAACTATTAAGAACATGTTATTATAAAGTAGGGGGCAAATTATTATTTTGTACATGTATACAATGAAAATTATACATGTATATGTAAAAAACTGACTCTGAAAAATAATTTTTTAGCAAAGTCTTGACGCTTCTTAATTTTTAGCAAGAATCTTGTTTTGTTCCTTATGAGGTGCAGGTAATTTATTCTTGGGTTTCACTAATTGTAAATATTAAGAAATATGCTTTTCCATTGTAGCCATCTGGGATGGCCACTTACAATAAGGAAACATGGACGGTCGCAAAGTATAATGGGAAAAATGGACAATGCAAGGTTCAGGCAGGCTCAAGAGCCTGAATGTATATTTGTGAGCGAAGAATCCAGATGGTATCGAAACCCCCAACCGATTAGCATTTTGATGTCCCATCTCCGTCAGACAAAGGACTGATACTTGAGCAACCGATACAATCCCAGACATTTCGGCGCCACTCCCTGTACTCGGGAAGCGTAAACAACAGGGTCAATGACTGCTTAAGACATGCTCAGCCATCAAGGCACCCACCCCTTTATTGGTTCAAATCGAACACAGTGATCAAGAATTACCCAATTAGTGGGGTCCAAACTGAAGGACCGCCCAAAAGTGTGCAAAAACCCCCAAGGATAAAGAGAGAGACCACCATGTGTTCCGCCTCTCTTGCACTCTGTACTCCGGCAACGTCTACTTCCAATTGCAGCACCACCAGAAGCAAGTACAAGTTCAACGCCCGCTACCAGATGGATGAGCCCAGCTGAGCAGCAGTTACCTGATAGACCCAGATTTTAACAATGGCCACTGTTCCTCTGACCTAAGCCGGGTGCCTGAAGTTAAGTACAGGTTGTCATAGTTGATAGGTGTAGTTTAACTAGTAGTGTTTATGTTGCATGATAATTGTGTGTGTAAATAAAGTACCCTTGATCTTGAACTAACTAACTGGTGTTTGGCTCTTTGATCGATATCCGGTTGAACCTTGTGGTGGTATCATTCGATACCTGGCGACTCTGAGCAATATAATATCGATATCCAAAGAAAGAAGGGCAACCTCATTGATTGCCATATTTACAGTAGGTAAAAAAGACAACACCATTTCAGTAACACCAGATGTTAGCATTGAGTTGGTTGCAGTAGGAAAATTAAATTCTAGGTGGAGGATCAATGTGCTCTTAAATATTCAAGACTATTGAGCTTACATAGATTTTGATATTAACTGCTACCAAAATACATTATTTGGGCCATAAAACAGCTTAAGATGTCAAATGTTTGTTTTAATTTTATTGTAACATAAAATTGATCACTTCTTATAGAATAGTGTCATGTATAAAGCATATTTGTCATTGATTCTTCATGTTATTCCTTGAAAGTTTACTTCAAACTATCCTTCCTAATATCAAAATGTGTTTCCACTGGAAAGAAAATGAATGGAATTCTCTTCCTCCTCATGCTCAACTTTATTTCTATAATACTGTGATATTCTTTATTATCGTTTTTGAATTATTGGAGTGCTTGTGCAAAAGATAAAACTGAACAACTCCAATCCAACTCTCACCAGTTTACTGAGTTTATCCAGTGACTAGCTGAGCCTTAAAGATAGGAGCATCCAAGGTTTAATCCCTGGCCTGTGATGAATTAGTTTATTTCAACTTATGGGGGGATGGTAGGAGAAGCACTACAGTTGACATCAGGAGCCAATATTTCATAGAATCATAGAAATCCTACAGTACAGAAGGAGGCCATTTGGCCCATCAAGTCTGCACCGACCCTCCGAAAGAGCACCCTAACCCCACCTATCCTTTTGGACACTGAGGAGCTATGGGTCAGGGTTTAGCGAATCCCAAAGTGTTGCACCAGGATCACTTTTTTAACCGCCCCACTCCTGGTCCAATCCGTATAATGTCAGGGGGACCCTGCTGTCACCTTCCAACACTGGAAGCCGTCGAACAGTTGCCGTTGGGGCCCCTCTGAAGAGCCCAAAAGTCCGTTCCCGGCGGGAGCTGCCGAATGTGTAACCTACCTAGGCATAGCTGCGACCGGAAGTAGTGTTGGCGTTTATTGATTTTAAGAGCCATGGGGTTATGCTGCAACTATACATGACCTTGGTGAGACCACATTTGGAGTATTGTGTGCAGTTCTGGTCACCTCTTTATAGGAAGGATGTGGAAGCATTGGAAAGGGTGCAAAGGAGATTTACCAGGATGCTGCCTGGTTTGCAGGATAGGTCTTGTAAGGAAAGGTTGAGGGAGCTAGGGCTTTTCTCTTTGGAGCGGAGGAGGATGAGAGGCGACTTAATAGAGGTTTATAAGATAGTGAGGGGGATAGATAGAGTGGACGTGATTCAGGGTGGGAGAGAGAGGAGGGATGTCCAAGGTAGGTTCTTTACCCAGAGAGTGGTTAGAGTGTGGAATGGACTGCCTGCTGTGATAGTGGAGTCGGACACTTTAGGAACTTTCAAGCGGTTATTGGATAAGCACATAGAGCACACCAGAATGACAGGGAGTGGGATAGCTTGATCTTGGTTTCGGACAATGCTCGGCACAACATCGAGGGCCGAAGGGCCTGTTCTGTGCTGTACTGTTCTATGTATCATGGAGTTCACCTGACCCACAACTTTTAATAGATTGTGATACGGGGAGCACACGGCTCACTCTACAGGTGTGGTACAGCAGAAATGAAAAGTATTTTTTAAAAAAAACAATGTTTATTCTATGAACTCAAGTTAACCATCTTAAAACAAACCGTGAATATCTTAGCAACCATTAATTCAAAGATAACCCCCAAAGAATACAACACTAAGTAATCCTTTAAGCTGTCCTTTTAACATCCAAAAGACGTAACCTTTAAACAGAAGCACATCAGGGTTTACATTCAATACTGAAAACATTTAAATTTCTGAATTCACCAAATGATCAAGAGATAGCCCTTCATGGCAGAGAAATCAACAGTACAGCTGCTTTGGCTGACTTCAGCTGCAACACACTGAAAAACGAAACCAAAATGATAGTCACACCCAAGCTTTTCTCAAAGTTAAACTAAAAAGCAGAACCAGAGCTCAGCTCCAGCCACACTCTGACATCACTGCAGTAACATGAGCAGCCAAACATTTCTTAAAGCAACATTCTCATGACACATGGTCAATCCACCGAACCTGCACATCTTTGGACTGTGTCACCCGGAGGAAACCCCGTAGACACGGGAGAATGTGCATACTCCACACAGTCACCCAAGGTCGGAATCAAACCCAGGTCCCAGGCACTGAGGCAGCACTGCTAACCACTGTGCTAGCGTGCTGCCCTTCTGGGGCGGTGATTCTCACAACATTGTTCTGGAAGGGTATGTGCTCCAGTTTGCTACTCAGAGGCTTGAAGTGTATAAATGTTTGAGAATAGCACTGGGTTTGTCTCTAACCTTTAATGTCAAGGCTAAATAAAGTCCTGTTGAATGAGGCACTTGGGTTTACTGATTTTGTTGCAACCATAGCAGGGAAGAACACAACCAAAATATTTTTTTAAATTTAAAGTTTCTATGCTCGAGAGTTGATTAAAACTTCAAATATGAATTTGAGTGCATTGTTGGCAGTGATGCATCTTATTCTCTACTCTGAAAAGTTCCAAATTTATCTCTATTGCCATAAGGCAAAAGATGTGATGTGGAGATGCCGGCGTTGGACTGGGGTGGGCACAGTATGAAGTCTTAGAACACCAGGTTAAAATTCAACAGGTTTATTTGGAATCACGAGCTTTTGGAGCGTAGTTCCTTCATTACCTGATGAAGGAGCTATGCTCCAAAAGCTTGTGATCCCAAATAAACCTGTTGGACTTTAACCTGGTGTTGTAAGACTTCTTGCTAGAAGGTAAAAGGACCTAGATGGGTTGCTAGTATGGGTGGACAGTTGGCAGATGAATTTAATTCCAGAGAAATGGCGAGACAGAGAGAAGAAATCTCACCAGCTGTACTGATACAGATCACCAATCAATCCCAAAGGTCCGTGTGTCCCCAACAACTGCAGTGGAACAACAGGTTACCCCAGGGACAAGTGCCATAGGAGCGACACTTTCTGGACAAGGAACATTACCCAGATGAACAGCCAATGTCAACATGCACATTTGCCCATTCGGAGAGCCAGTACAGACATAGTGGGCCAAATGGTCTCCTTGTACTTCATCACAATTCTGAGTTCTCTGAAGAGAAAGCTGAGCATTGGCCAAGTTCATCCTCTGGTTGGGTTGTCTCTGGGCTCTACTCGTAGCTGGCACTGGACACAGGTTAGTCTGGAATCCCAAAGGGAAATATCTTCTTTTTAAAACGGGTACACTCTAGGGTGACTAACCCTCTAGATTTGTCCTGGAATCTCACTGAAGCATTAAAAAATTGTGATTTTTTTTTTCAAATGTTTAATGCATTTATTAGCTACAAAGGTATTGGAGACTGTCTAACAGGACAATGGATTTGAAGGGGGTGGTCAGCGAGCGATCAAGTGCCGAAAATTCCATCTGCCAGAATTGAGAATCCTACTACTGGCCCATTTGCACAATACACATTTCCAGAGGTTATCATGATGTGCAAACTTCTGTACTGTATTGTGTTAGCTGTCTTTAACAGTATACCAGTTGGCACTGCACTTGTCTATGAGTTAGAACATTGTGGATTAAAGTCCCATTCCAAGACTTGAGCACAAATGATAAAAGCTGTTACCGGAAGTGCCGCTTGCATGTAATGAAACCAAAGCCCCATCCACTTCGAAGAGCACGGAAGATCTTGTACCACTGTTCGAAGAAGAGTAAATTATCCCTGCTGCCCTGGCCAATATCCCTCAATCGCCATCACAAAACAGATTATCTGGTCATTGTCACTTTGCTGTGTGTGCGACCTTGCTGTGCGCAATTTGAGTGGCGCGTCCCCTATGTTATAATAGTGACAACACACAAAAGAAAAGTACTTTAACTGGCCATAAGGAAGCTTTGGGAGGACCTGTGGTAATGAAAGAGGGGCCGGATGACAATGCTAGCTTTTCTTTGTAACTCTTCTGAATAAAACTTTTCATTTGCACTCTTAACGAGAGACGGGCGAGTCAGATTGGAGACCAAGAGTTTAATTTGTCCCTGAGTTTGTTTCTTTTAGTATAATTAGTTGATCAACCTTAAAAGACCACCAGTTTGGAGAGGGAGGAAAATAAGGGTTTTTTGTGGGGGGGCACGTTTATGTCTGCATTAAAGAGTAGGTTTTAAATTGCAAACCGGGGCTTCCTGTCCCGCGCGTGCGTTTTTGAAGACCCAGGTGGTGCTGTCTCCACCAAGAGTGCTCGTCGCTTGTGTCAGGACCAGGGATGCATCAGCTGCAGTAGCGGCGGCGCTCTTTTCCCGGCGCGGAGGAGGAGGCAGGCCTCTGGTTGGTGAGAGTGAGGCGGTCGATTGTCTGTGCACGCGTGCGGAGTGTTTGCGGGGCGGGGCGGGAGGCGGCGGCAGCGCGTGCGCGAGGCAGGCGGTGAGAGGGGGGGAAGGAAAGGCCGGCGGCCCCGGGGTGGAAGCCAAGGATCCATCTTCCTCCCCCTCATCCACCACCATCTCCTCCCCGACCCTCTCTCCTCCCCACTCCCACCTTTTTTTTTGTTTAGGTCTTTGTCCACATCCAACCGGCAATCCTGGAGATGGAAAGGAAGCGTTTCGAGTGCTCGGCACTCCCCTCCGGCTGGAAGAGGGAAGAAGTGACTCGAAAGTCAGGCCTGTCGGCGGGGAAGAGCGACGTCTATTACTATAGGTGAGTGAGGGGAGGGGAAGGCCGCGGCCTAACGGTGGCGGGGAGAGGCAGCCCCAGCCTCTCCTCGGGGATGGGATTCCTCGGCCGTGGCTGTTTACTCCGCTTCCTCCCCCCAGCACTGGCCGTTTTTTTTGTGCACATTGTTCGGGCTTACTGTACCTCTTTCTGCCCTAGGCCAGAGTTACACCCCCAGCTCCGCCACTCAGCAGGCTTTAAACTTTACATCTCCGCGTTAGGTGCATATGTATATATATATATATATTCTTTTGTCTCGCGCTCGGTACCCGTTACAGTCAGCAATCGTGCCTCTGCAAACTTCACAACCTCACCCTGTTCTTGGGCTCGGTGTCTCACTCCAAATTGCACCTCCATTTACACACATACAGAACAATATGTACATTTAAAGAAAGAGAAACGTTTGACATGGACGATTCGGAAAGTTGCTTCCTCTGTTGGGGGAAAAGTACTTCGGTGGCAGCTGTATGTTTGCACCGTGGAGGGTTTTTTCTTTCTTTCTTTCCGTGCCCACTGGCACCGCAGGTCCCAGGGTGAAATCATCTCGAGTTGAAAACCGATTCATTCATGCATCGTCACTTTCTTCCTGTGTTGTACATTTCAGTAATGGCACCAGTCAGAGTAGCACCCAACCCACGTGGCTGCCAGACTCACTCTGTGCTCGGAGTCAAAACATAATGGCAGTCGTTTCTTATAGTAAAATAAATAAAACTTTTTCAAGAGGAGTTTTTAATTCTGTTTCTTCCAGATTTTTTTGTCTGATTTTGAATTTGCTGTTTTGATGGTAGGTGGAATCTGACAGTGCTGCTTTTAAGCATATGCAAACTGCCAAAGCTTTTTTAAAGAAAGTTGTGTATTTCCTGCTGGTCACGGTATTTTGCATACTTCCCTGTTTATGATGTAGAGAGATCTTTCTCGAGTAGGACCCTGCAGATCAGAGGCAACTGAATTCTTTGTGGTGGCCACTCTTGAAGTGAGTATAGACAGTGAATACTAGTAGGCTGATGATGAAGGGGTATCGCATCTTACATGATATCCAACTAAAGTTGCTGGATAGCAACCAGGAAAGGGAATCTCCGTCCAGTTTGCCTCCTCATGCCCCCACCAGAGTTCTGAAGTTAATAACACAGGAAAGTCCTTTCAACCATTTAATGCATTGACATGTATTTTGTATCGCCTCATGCAAGAGGTGGTGCCTAAGGAACTTGCTCAAAGTAGCTCCTTTGGGACTGGTTGAATAAATATTTGAGTTCTTCATTCATTTTTGGCAGGATGGGAACCAAATTGAAGGGTGAGGGGGTATGTGTTATGAGTTATGCAATTTAGCTGAGCCAGCAGTTTTTACCTAGTCTTCATTATTTGAAAAGTAAAAGGAATTGTGGGTTGTCACTTGTTGGTAGAAATAACCTAATTACACCAATTGTAGTAAACTAACTTTTTTTAACAACTGTTGCATCTATTCTGGACAATATTCATCACTTGCAACTTGTATCTCTGCTCACTGAAAGTGACATGGCTCTGCACATTTGTCCTCTGTTTAGGCTTACAATTGTCTCTGTATCTGCACAAGAAATGTAAGGATTTACGAGACTAGCCCAGTTGAAGATGTGCGTAAAGAATTTTCATTGTATCTGAGGGGGAAAGAAACTTGATGGAAATGAACATGAAAATAAAAATGCACTGTTGATGTAAAAATAGTGATAAGTCCCAAGACAAAGTTACTGTTTTAACTGCCACTCTATGCAAATTAAGACCATAAACTAAATTATGTAGAATATATTTCAATTTATATGCACATGAAATAGGAGTTGGAGTAGGGCCAGTAAACCCCTCAAGCCTGTTCCATCATTCCATCAGATCATGATAATCTTTTACTTCAGCAACACCTTTCAGCACTATCTCATTTTTCCTTAATTTCAATTAGCATTCAAAAATCTGTTGATGTCTGTCATGGATATATAGTGTGCATCCGCAGTTTGCTGAGGTGTAGTGTTCCATAGGTTCATAACCCTTTGACTGAAGGAGATTCTCCTTATCTCAGACTAACCTCTCGTTCTGGAATTGATCTTTAGTTCTCAATTGGGGGGGGGGGACGTCTTCCCAGCGTCCGCCATGTCAAGCCACTTAAGAATTTTATATGTTTCAATTAGATCCTCATTCGTTCTTCTAAACAGTAGAGAATATAGGCCTAGTCTACTCATTCTCTCCTCAGAGGACAATCCCCTCATCCCAGGAAGCAGTTCAGTGAACCTTCATTGCATTCCCTCTAAGGTAAACAATTCTAGTCCTACTCTCCTGGTTTGATATATTTTTAGTTATGTCAGATATACCAAAACTATACCACCATTATTTTTATAGTATCTAGCCTTGTTCTTTGCTATTATGAGTACACAACTTTGTACAGTGTTTTTTAAAAATCCAATTGTTATGAATATATATTATGAAGTTTTATCTACAGTAATCAGAACCCAATTGTGCACTTGAAATTACGGCTTAATCCAAAGCAAATTTCTTTGTTTAGCATCTTGCGTGTGCTGCTAGGGGTCGGACAGCCGTGTTACAGTCGGATTTATTTAGCCCCCAACTACAAAGGGGTACATAGATAGGTTATGTGAGTGGGCAAAAAAATGGCAGATTGAATATAATGGAAAATGAGAACTTGTACCCTTTAGCAGGAAGAATGGAAAGCAGTATACTACCAAAATGGACAGTAAGAGGTCTCCCTTTTAAGACTGGAGATGAGAGATTATAATTGCTGGTTCTTCGTCTGTGGAATTATTTTCTCCAGAGCAGTGGAGGCTGGGTCATTGAAATTATTCAGAGCTGAGTTAATAGATATTTGATTGACAGGAAAGTTATGGTTTGAGGGGGGCAGACCAGAAAGTGGGGTTGAGACCACAGATCAGCTATGATCATATTAAAAGATGAAGCAGACCTGAAGAATCAACTGGCCTACTCCTGATCCTAGGTCCAATGTTCCTATGAAACTCAATAATTCAGGATATTGTTATGCTGAATTGCAACGGTTTATGCCAATTTATTCCTAAATCCAGCAGCCATACAAAAATCTGTGTAGAAAATTGCAAACTGAATTTAAGACATAGAATTGAAAAGTAGGAAGTCTTTGATCTGAAAAGGGTTGATCAAAAGTCTTTGATCTGAAAAGAATTAAGAAATCTAATGGGAGACTCACCTGCATGGAAGTGATATAAAATGGTAGGATATTTAATTTGAGACTTCTGTTCGCCATCTGTAATGAGAACTTAACAACATGTATCTTCTGTTCTCACAGTAGAGGTGCACTTTATAAAATGAACTTGACTTCGTCTGCCAAACCAATTTTGTTTTCCACCATTCACAGAAATACGTAGCTTTCAGAAACTGGGGGAAATTGAAAATACATGATTGTGCTTTCCACAGATCTTGTGCGGCAAACACAAATTGAGCAGGAATCTCAGTGCAAATGTTGAGAGTGACTGCTGAGTCGGCATATATTACAATAGCTGTACAATTTGAAGGTTTATGAAATTATACATTTTTAATTGATGTGATCTTTGTCGGTTTATTCACGTTTGCCATTAAACCATTAGTTTGTGCAATGAATAAATTATAGGTCATGGGGATCAAATAAGCACTCCTAAAATAGTACATAGTTGTCGAGCAATAATATTGCTTTTACCACAGTGTGGTACTGTTGGTTCAACTAGCACCAGCAGATTTTCAGAGAACAGGATTTACATTATTTGTACAAACATCTATGCAACCTAGGATACTGAATTGAAAATATTTTAACCAGCGATCATTTACTCTGTTGCAGAAGTCAAGGAAATACCTGCTTGTGTAATCATTTGAATGATAACTGAGCAAAACAAGTTAGCTTCAATGAGGCAACAGAGATTTAAATAAGTTTGCCATGTGTAGCACAATATGCTGATTTGCCATTTATCTGCAATCCAAACCGTTCTTGAATTGGCAATTGTTTTTGTACTTTATGAAGTTGGTAATGAAGAGGCAGTAGCCAGGATTCTTCATGCTATTTCATTGTCATAACAACTGCAAAGTCATTTGAGAAGAATTGTCTTTTCCAGTACTTGCCAAACTTTTTCCACGCTGACCTGGCAATCCCATTGGGAGCCACGGCCCACCGTTTGGGAAGCCTGGTCTTTTCTCTTCAATGCCCCTGTTTTTGTAGCACGTGGAGTATATGGCTTTTCCTTGGGTGTATTTCCCAGACAGCACACCCTTATATCCTTGAAATAGCTAAATGGAGACTTCCGGTTGCGGCTATGCCTGGGTAGGTCACACAGTCGGCAGCTCCAGCCGAGAACGGACTTTTGGGCCCCTTTAAGGAGCTCCAGCGGCACTTGGACGATGATTCCCGGTGTGGGAAGGAAGCAGTGAGGTTCCCCCAGCACTGTATGGAGTGGACCAGGAGCGGAGCGGTCAAAAAAGTGGCACTAGAGAAGAGAGGAGAACGGGTGCGAAAAAGCAAGATGGCGGCGGGCGGGGACCAGGCAGTGTGGGCTCAGTGGTCTCGGGAGCAGCAGGAGTTTTTGAGAAGCTGCTTTGTGGAATTAAGTTGGAGATCCTGGCCCCTATGAAGGCGTCGATTGACAGACTGGTGGAGACCCAGAAGATGCAGGGGACGTCGATAAAGGAGGTGCAGCAGAAGGCCTCTGATAATGAGGATGAGATCCTGGGCCTGGCTGTCAAAGTGAAAGCGCACGAGGCGCTGCATAAAAAATGGCAGGAGAAGTTAGAGGACCTGGAGAATAGGCCGAGGAAGAACCTGCGGTTTCTGGGTCTCCCTGAGGGCGTGGACGGGTCGGATGCTGGGGCGTATATGGCTATGATGCTGAGTACGCTGATGGGTGCGAGAGCCTTCCTGAGGCCCCTGGAGCTGGATGAGGTGCACAGGGTCCTGCTGAGGGCGAATGAGCTGCCGAGGGCTCTGGTGGTGAGGTTCCACCGCTTCACCGACAGGGAGTGTGTCCTGCGATGGGTGAAGAATGAGCGGAGCAGTAGGTGGGAGAATGCCGAAATTCGCATCTATCAGGACTGGAGTGCAGAGCTGGCCAAGAAGCGGGCAGGGTTCAACCGGGCCAAGACAGTTCTCCGTGGAAAGGGGGTGAAGTTCGGACTGTTACAGCCGGCGCGGCTGTGGGTCACGTGCAGTACCATCACCATTATTTTGATACGCCGGATGAGGCGTGGACCTTTATCAAAAATGAGAAGTTGGACTCAAATTAATAGTTTGTAGCATGTTATGGGGGGGGGGGGGGGGGGTGCTGGGGAGTGGGCAATGTTTTTTCTTTATGTGGGCTTGTTTGGGGGGGGGAGGGGGGGTTGTGTGGCCCTGGGCCTTCAGGGATTGGGGTGAGGCTGCAGGTGGAAGGAGCTGCGCCACGGGGGGCAGAGGTGGCCCAGACAGGGAGCGTGGGCTTTTTCCCGTGAAAAGGGGGCGGGGCCCGAGGTGGGGCGGTACTGGCTTGGTGTCCACATTGTTGTAGAGGGGGGGGACTTTGGCCACCCCACTTTAGTGGGGGGAGGGCTGGAGACTTCGAGAGGGAATCCAATAGAGGGATCGGAGACAGAGGCGGGAGCGGCCGGGGTCAGCAGGAGTCCACTGACTTACGTGAGTGCAATTGGGGGGAGCAGGGGGGGGTTAAGCAGTTGCTTGGCCGGGGGAGGGGAGGGGGGGGGGGCGGAGAGAGAACTGGGTTGCTGCTGTGCTGACTGAGGGGGGAGTTGAAGGTAAGAGGGAGAGTCGGGTTGGGGAGCCTCTGCCTGGGGGGCTGGAGAGTGCAGGAGGCGCGGGCACGTGGCTTGCCTAAAAAAAGGAGATGGCTAGTCGGGGGGGAGGGGGGCTGATCACGTGGAACGTGAGAGGCTTGAATGGGCCGGTGAAGAGGGCCCGGGTGTTTGCGCACATAAAGGGGCTAAAGGCAGACATAGCCATGTTACAGGAGACGCACCTGAAGATCGTGGATCAGACCAGGCTGAGGAAGGGATTGGTGGGGCAGGTTTTTTACTCTGGGCTGGATGCGAAAAACAGGAGGGGTCGCAATCCTGGTGAGTAAGCAGGTGGCATTTGATGCGGTGGGTATTGTGGCGGATAAAGGGGGTCGATATGTGATGGTGAGTGGCAGGCTGCAGACGGCCCGGGTGGTGCTGGTGAATGTGTATGCCCCAAACTGGGACGATGTAGGGTTTGTGAAGCGGATGTCGAGTCCGATCCCGGATCTGGAGGCAGGTAATCTGATAATGGGGGGGGGGGGGCTTCAACACGCTACTGGACCTGTCACTAGATCGGTTGAGGGCGGCAGCGGCCAAGGTCCTGAGGGGGTTTATGGATCAGATGGGGGGGAGTGGATCCGTGGAGGTTTGCCAGGCCAAGGGCGAGGGAGTTCTTCTCCCATGTGCACAAGGCCTGCTTGCGAATAGACTTTTTTGCGGTAAGCGGGGCACTGATCCCGAGAGTGGAGGGGGCAGACTATTTGGCCATTGCGATTTCGGATCACGCCCCGCACTGGGTGGAGCTGGAGTTGGGGGGAGGAGCGGGGCCAGCGCCCGTTGTGGCGAATGGATGTGGGACTGCTGGCGGATGAGGACGTTTGTGGGCGGGTTCGGGGGTGCATCCAAAGATATGTGGAGGCCAATGATAATGGGGAGGTGTCGGTGAGTGTGGTCTGGGAGGCGCTGAAGGCAGTGGTCAGGGGGGAGCTAATTTCAATCGGGGCTCACAGGGAGAAGAGGGTGAGATTGGTGGGGGAGATACTGAGGGTGGATAGGAGATACGCGGAATCCCCCGAAGAGGGGCTGCCGATGGAGCGCTCCGGTTGAGTTCTACAGGAAGTTCTCGGAGCTGTTGGGCCCGTTGTTGCTGAGAACCTTTAATGAGGCAAAGGAAAAGGGAATCCTTCCCCCGACGATGTTGCAGGCTTTGATCTTGTTTATTCTCAAGCGGGATAAGGACCCGCTGCAGTCTGGCTCTTATAGGCCGATTTCGCTCCTCAATGTGGATGCCAAGCTGTTGGCAAAAATTTTGGCCACCAGGATTGAGGATTGTGTCCCAGGAGTGATACACGAGGACCAGGCGGGGTCTGTGAAGGATAGGCAGCTGAACACGAACGTGCGGAGGTTCCTGAATGTAATTATGATGCGCTTGGTGGTGGGGCAGAAGTGGTAGCGGCAATGGACGCGGAGACGGTCTTTGACCAGGTGGAGTGTAAGTACCTGTGGGAGGTGTTACCCAGATTTGGGATCTGGGAGGAGTTCATAGGGTGGGTTAAATTGCTGTACCAGGCCCCGGTGGCGAGTGTATCGATGAACCGGCTGCGGTCAGGGTATTTTAGGTTGTACCGTGGAACGTGCCCTTTGTCCCCCTGCTCTTTGCCCTGGCGATTGAGCCGCTGGCCATGGCGTTGAGGGAGTCCAGAAACTTGGGGGGGGGGGGGGGGGGGGAGGAGCACCGTGACTCACTATATGCAGATGACCTGCTGCTGTACATTGCGGATCCGGTGGAGGGGATGGGGGAGGTCATGCAGACCCTTGGGGAGTTTGGAGACTTCTCGGGATATAAGCTCAACGTGGGGAAGAGCAATCAGTTTGTGGTGCATGCGAGGGGCGAGGAAAAGAGGTTGGAGGAGCTACCACTCAAGATGGTGGAGAGGAGTTTTCGGTATTTGGGTATCCAGATGGCTAAGAGTTGGGGGGTCTGACATAAGCTCAATCTGGCACGGCTGGTGGTCCAGATGGAGGAGGACTTCAGGAGGTGGGACATGTTGCCACTCTCCCTGGCGGGTAGGGTGCAGTCCGTTAAGATGACGGTCCTCCCCAGGTTCCTGTTCGTCTTTCAGTGCCTGCCCATTCTCATCCCCAAGGCCTTCTTTAAGCGGGTAAACAGGAGCATTATGGGATTTGTGTAGGCAAATAAGACCCAGAGGGATAATGAGGCTGTTCTTGGAGCGCAGTCGGAGGAGGGGTGGGTTGGCACTGCTGAACCTGGGCAGCGAATGTGTCTATGATTCGGAAGTGGGTAATGGAGGGAGAGGGGGCGGCGTGGAAGAGGTTAGAGGCGGCGTCCTATATAGGTACTCGCCTGGGGGCACTGGTGACGGCACCATTGCCGCTTCTGCCGACGTGGAATACCACGAGCCCGGTGGTGGCGGTGACATTGAGGATTTGGGGGCAGTGGGGACGGCATAGGGGGGAGGTAGAGGCCTCTGTCTGGGCTCCGATACGGGACAACCATAGGTTCATTCCAGGAAGGAAAGCTGGCACCGGGCGGGAATTAAAAAGATGGGGGATTTATTCATCAATGGGACTTTTGCCAGTCTGAGGGCGCTGGAGGAGAAATTTGGGTTGCCACCGGGAAATGCCTTTAGGTATATGCAGGTTTGGGCGTTCGTGAGAAAGCAGGTAGGAGAATTCCCGCTGCTGCCTGCCCGAAGGATACAGGACAGGGTGGTTTCGGGCATGTGGGTCGGGGAGGGTAAGATATCGGAGATATACCAGGAGCTGCAGGAGGCGGAGGAAGCCTTGGTGGAGGACCTGAAGGGCAAGTGGGAGGAGGAGCTGGATGAGGGCCTGTGGGCTGACGCCCTGGGCAGTGTCAATTCCTCCTCATCTTGCGCTAGGCTCAGCCTGATCCAGTTTAAAGTGGTGCACAGGGCACATATGACAGGGGTGAGGATGAGTACGTTTTTTGCCGTGGAGGACAGGTGTGAGGTGTTCGGGGAGCCCAGCAAACCACGCCCATATGTTTTGGACATGCCCGGCGCTTACGGAATTTTGGAAGGGCTTCGCAAAGACTATGTCCAAGGTCTTGGATACTCGGGTAAAACCGAGCTGGAGGATAGCGATATTTGGGGTATCAGACGATCCGGGAGTGTAGGAGTCGAAAGAGGCCGGAGTTCTGGCCTTTGCCTCCTTGGTAACCCAGAGAAGGCTCTTCTTAATGTGGAGGGACGCAAAGCCCCCAAGCGTAGAGGCTTGGGTCAATGACATGGCAGGGTTTCTTAGGTTGGAGAAAATAAAGTTTGCCTTGCGAGAGTCCTTGCAGGGGTTCTCCGGGCGGTGGCAACTGTTCCTTGACTTTCTCGCGGAACGTTAGGTGGAGGTCAGCAGCAACCCGGGCGGGGGCTGATTTCTTCTTGTAAGGGGCGCATGCCCCATTTTGCTTTGAGATGGGTGTTAAATTGTTAATCGTTTAGAGGGTTAAGTTGTTTTTTGTTGGCATATTGCCCTGTTTTCTTTGTATTTTCCTTTTTGGAGTGTTTTGTAAAAATTACTGAAAAACCTTGAATAAAAACATTTATTTAAAAAAAAAAAAGAAATAGCTAAAAGTAATAATGATTCAACTACTTCTGTATGTTAGATTTTCAGAATTAAATCTGGAGGATTTTGAACATAAGTTTCATTTTCCTGAATCTGGCATTCAAAATCTTTTATAATGACTTGGATGAAAGGACCGTCTATATTGCAGCAAATTCGCTGATGATACAAAATATGTAAGAAAATAAATTATGCGGAGGAAACAGTCTGAGTTATGTGGAGAGGTTAAGTGAGTGGACAAAGGTCTGGCAAATGGAGTATAATTTGAGATCCACTTAAGCAGGAAGAATTGAAAAGTGGAATATTTAAATGGGGAGACTACAGAATTCTGTTGTACAGAGAAGGATAGGGGCACCTTTGTACATGAATCACAAAGTTAGCATGTCAATACAACAACTAAATTAGGAAGGCAAATTGAATGCTAGGGGGATTGAGTATAAAAATAGGGAAGTTATGCTACAGCTGTACAGGGCATTAGTGAGACCACACCTGGAGTTGTTTTGGGCGTCTTGAGGAGGAATATAATTGTGTTGGAAGCGGTTAAGAGAAGGTTCACGTGGCTCATTCCTGGGATGAAGAGATTATCTAATGAGGAAAGGTTGTGCCGGTTGGGTTTATATCCATTAGAGGAATGCAATGCATTCTTGAAACACACACGATTCTTAGGGGGCTTGACAGCATAGATGCAGGGTGGATGTTTCCTCTTGGGGAATCTAGAGCGAGGTTTAAAATAAGTTTATTTATATTTTAAAAAACAGTTTAAAAATAAGGGAACTCACATTTAAGGTGGTGAGAGTTTTTTCTCTGAAGGTTGTTAGTCTTGGAATTCTCTTTCCCAGTAAATAGAGGCTGGGCCATTGAATATATTCATGGCTGATTTACGGATTTTTGATTGACAAGGGAGTTGATGATTAAAGTTAAAGCCAGCATCAGATCAACCATTATCTTATTAATGGCAGAGCTGCCATTATGGAGAATTATAATGGGCTGAATGGATATATCAGTGTATCAAGATGAGTAGAATAGTTGAAAGGTTTGATGGTATTAGAGCAGGTTAATATGTCATTAGATGAGGTCTGAGTAAGATAGAATCATAGAATATACAGTGCAGAAGAGTAGAAGTTTAAAAATAAACTTAAATCAGGATTGGTATGCATATATGTGAACAGTAGTGAATCACTAGCTTTCGGAGCGCAGCCCCTTCATCGGGTGTGTAGAACATAGAACAATACAGCGCAGTACAGGCCCTTCGGCCCACGATGTTGCACCGAAACAAAAGCCATCTAACCTACACTATGCCATTGTCATCCATATGTTTATCCAATAAACTTTTAAATGCCCTCAATGTTGGCGAGTTCACTACTGTAGCAGGTAGGGCATTCCACGGCCTCACTACTCTTTGCGTAAAGAACCTACCTCTGACCTCTGTCCTATATCTATTACCCCTCAGTTTACGGCTATGTCCCCTCGTGCTAGCCATTTCCATCCGCGGGAGAAGGCTCTCACTGTCCACCCTATCCAACCCCCTGATCATTTTGTATGCCTCTGTTAAGTCTCCTCTTAACCACCTTCTCTCCAATGAAAACAACCTCAAGTCCATCAGCCTTTCCTCATAAGATTTTCCCTCCATACCAGGCAACATCCTGGTAAATCTCCTCTGCACCCGCTCCAAAGCCTCCACGTCCTTCCTATAATGCGGTGACCAGAACTGTACGCAATACTCCAAATGCGGCCGTACCAGAGTTCTGTACAGCTGCAACATGACCTCCCGACTCCGGAACTCAATCCCTCTACCAATAAAGGCCAACACTCCATAGGCCTTCTTCACAACCCTATCAACCTGGGTGGCAACTTTCAGGGATCTATGTACATGGACACCTAGATCCCTCTGCTCATCCACACTTTCAAGAACTTTACCATTAGCCAAATATTCTGCATTCCTGTTATTCCTTCCAAAGTGAATCACCTCACACTTCTCTACATTAAACTCCATTTGCCACCTCTCAGCCCAGCTCTGCAGCTTATCTATATCCCTCTGTAACCTGCTACATCCTTCCACACTATCGACAACACCACCAACTTTAGTATCGTCTGCAAATTTACTCACCCACCCTTCTGCGCCTTCCTCTAGGTCATTGATAAAAATGACAAACAGCAACGGCCCCAGAACAGATCCTTGTGGTACTCCACTTGTGACTGTACTCCATTCTGAACATTTCCCATCAACCACCACCCTCTGTCTTTCAGCTAGCCAATTTCTGATCCACATCTCTAAATCACCCTCAATCCGCAGCCTCCGTATTTTTTGCAATAGCCTACCGTGGGGAACCTTATCAAACGCTTTGCTGAAATCCATATACACCACATCAACTGCTCTACCCTCGTCTACCTGTTCAGTCACCTTCTCAAAGAACTCAATAAGGTTTGTGAGGCATGACCTACCCTTCACAAAGCCATGCTGACTATCCCTGATCATATTATTCCTATCTAGATGATTATAAATCTTGTCTCTTATAATCCCCTACAAGACTTTACCCACTACAGACGTGAGGCTCACCGGTCTATAGTTGCCGGGGTTGTCTCTGCTCCCCTTTTTGAACAAAGGGACCACATTTGCTGTCCTCCAGTCCTCTGGCACTATTCCTGTAGCCAATGATGACATAAAAATCAAAGCCAAAGGTCCAGCAATCTCTTCCCTGGCCTCCCAGAGAATCCTAGGATAAATCCCATCAGGTCCCGGGGACTTATCTATTTTCAGCCTGTCCAGAATTGCCAACACCTCTTCCCTACGTACCTCAATGCCATCTATTCTATTAGCCTGGGGCTCAGCATTCTCCTCCACAACATTATCTTTTTCCTGAGTGAATACTGACGAAAAATATTCATTTAGTATCTCGCCTATCTCTTCAGACTCCACACACAATTTCCCATCCCTATCCTTGACTGGTCCTACTCTTTCCCTAGTCATTCGCTTATTCCTGACGTACCTATAGAAAGCTTTTGGGTTTTCCTTGATCCTTCCTGCCAAATACTTCTCATGTCCCCTCCTTGCTCGTCTTAGCTCTCTCTTTAGATCCTTCCTCGCTACCTTGTAACTATCCATCGCCCCAACCGAAACTTCACACTTCATCTTCACATAGGCCTCCTTCTTCCTCTTAACAAGAGATTCCACTTCCTTGGTAAACCACGGTTCCCTCGCTCGACGCCTTCCTCCCTGTCTGACCGGTACATACTTATCAAGAACACGCAGTAGCTGATCCTTGAACAAGCCCCACTTATCCAGTGTGCCCAACACTTGCAGCCTACTTCTCCACCTTATCCCCCCCAAGTCACGTCTAATGGCATCATAATTGCCCTTCCCCCAGCTATAACTCTTGCCCTGCGGTGTATACTTATCCTTTTCCATCATTAATGTAAACGTCACCGAATTGTGGTCACTGTCCCCAAAGTGCTCTCCTACCTCCAAATCCAACACCTGGCCTGGTTCCACAACCACAACCCACCTCTCCACTCACCTGATGAAGGAGCTGCGCTCTGAAAGCTAGTGATTCAAAACAAACCTGTTTGGCTTTAACCTGGTGTTGTAAGACTTCTTACTGTGCCTACCCCAGTCTAACACCGGCATCTCCACATCATATATGTGAATGCAGTGTGTGTGGTAAGATTGGTGAACTATAGGCAAAGGTCGACAAAGGGAATTATATCATTGCTATTACAGACCTGTCTCAAAGAAGGTCAGGACTTGGTCTTAATTATTCCTGTATAAGGTATTTTCATAGAGTCATGGATGTTTACAGCATGGAAACAGGCCCTTGGGCCCAGCTTTCCCTGCCACCCAGTTTCTATCACTAAGCTAATCCCACTTGCCCACATTTGGCCCATGTAACGGTCTAACTGCTTTTTAAAAGACACAATCGTCCTGATTATTTTATAGACCTCTATAATTTCATCCCTAAATCTCTTACGCTCCAGGGGAAAAAATCCCAGTCTATCCAGCCTCTCGTTATAACTTGGGAGAGAGCGGAAAGGAAGAAAATGAGGTGGGGGAGAAAAGAAGAAAGAGAGAAAAGCAGTATTGATTAAAGATGACATTGCAGTACTGGAGGGAGAGGATGTTCCAGAGGGGTCAAGGACTGATTATTTTCTGGCGAGAGGTAAGAAATGAAAAAGGTAGAATAACATTGCTTGGTGTAGTATATAGATCACCAACTAGTGGAAGGAATGTAGAGAAACAAGTTTGCAAAGAACTTGCAGGGGTGCAAGAATTATAAAGAATTATGATGGTGGACTTCAATTATCCAAATATAGATAGGGATAGTGCAAAGCGACAAGAAGACCAGAGTTCTTAGAATGTATTCAAGATCATTTTGTGCAGCAGTATGTTTCCAGTCAATGAGTTGGCCCAAGTGGGAGAGCATTTGGGGAACAGGAAGGGCGGCATGTGGTGCAGTGGTTAGCACTGAGACTGCAGCGCTGAGGACCCGTGTTCGAATCCTGGCCCTGGGTCACTGTCCGTGTCGAGTTTGCACATTCTCCCATGTCTGCGTGGGTTTCACCCCCACAATCCAAAAGATGTGCAGGTTAGGTGGATTGGCCACACTAAGATTACCCCTTAATTGGAGAAAAAATAATTGGGTACTCTAAATTTAAAAAAAAAAAAAAAATGGTGAACAGGGACCTTGTTTCACAAGGTGTAGGTTGGCCCAGGAAAAGGACAAGGAGCAATGCAGAGCAGGAATAATCAATTGCGGAAAGCCAACTTCGGTGGGATGAGAGTGCAACTGCGTCAAGTGAGTTGGCAGCAAATGTTGGCAGAAAAGATGGTGACTGAACAATGGGCCACCTTCAAAGAAAATGTATTGCAGGCAACGCTAAGGTAAGTGATTTTTACTCATTTTTACTTTTATTACCTTTTCAAATTGTGTGTGGGGAGAGGGGGGGGGGGCAACTGAAGTGACATCACAGAAAAGCTGTGACCTGAGTGGCTAGTTGGGAATCTACACTAAATTAAAAAAATTAAGCATTTGTAACTAATTAAACATAATTACTTAATTATAATTTAAACGGGTATCTAAGCCAGAGATCGGCGAGTACTATATTTAGCTTTCACATTTATAGTAGAAATCTAGTGCTAGGAAACAGATAAACTTATAATTTTAATTTACTAATTAATTGGCGCAATGTCAGTTCGAGGGGTGCAGTGCTCTGACTGTGAGATGTGGCAGGTCCGGGCGGCTTCCAGCGTCCCGGATGGCTCCATTTGCAGAAAGTGCACCCAACTGGAGCTCCTCACAGACCGCATGGTTCGGTTGGAGCAGCAATTGGATGCACTTAGGAGCATGCAGGTGGCGGAAAGCATCATAGATCGCAGTTATATAAATGTGGTCACACCCAAGGTGCAGGCAGAGAAATGGGTGACCACCAGAAAGGGCAGGCAGTCAGTGCAGGATTACCCTGTGGTTGTCCCCCTCTCGAACAGGTATACCCCTTTGGATACTGTCGGGGGGGGATCGCCTATCAGGGGAAAACAACAGCAGCCAGAGCAGTGGCAACACGGCTGGCTCTGATGTTCAGAAGGGAGGGTCAAAGCGCAGAAGAGCAATAGTAATAGGGGACTCTAGTCAGGGGCACAGATAGGCGCTTCTGTGGACGTGAAAGAGACTCCAGGATGGTATGTTGCCTCCCTGGTGCCAGGGTCCAGGATGTCTCCGAACGGGTAGAGGGCATCCTGAAGGGGGAAGGCAAACAGGCAGAGGTCGTTGTACATATTGGTACCAACGACATAAGCAGGAAGGGGCATGAGGTCCTGCAGCAGGAGTTCAGGGAGCTAGGCAGAAAGTTAAAAGACAGGACTTCTAGGGTTGTAATCTCGGGATTACTCCCTGTGCCACGTGCCAGTGAGGCTAGAAATAGGAAGATAGAGCAGCTAAACACGTGGCTAAACAGCTGGTGTAGGAGGGAGGGTTTCCGTTATCTGGACCACTGGGAGCTCTTCCAGGGCAGGTGTGACCTACATAAGAAGGACGGGTTGCATCTAAACTGGAGAGGCATAAATATCCTGGCCGCGAGGTTTGCTAGTGTCACTCGGGAGGGTTTAAACTAGTATGGCAGGGGGGTGGGCACGGGGGCAATAGGTCAGAAGGTGAGAGCATTGAGGGAGAACTAGGGAATAGGGACAGTGTGGCTCTGAGGCAGAGCAGACAGGGAGAAGTTGCTGAACACAGCGGGTCTGGTGGCCTGAAGTGCATATGTTTTAATGCAAGAAGTATTACGGGTAAGGCAGATGAACTTAGAGCTTGGATTAGTACTTGGAACTATGATGTCGTTGCCATTACAGAAGACCTGGTTGAGGGAAGGGCAGGATTGGCAGCTAAACGTTCCAGGATTTAGATGTTTCAGGCGGGATAGAGGGGGATGTAAAAGGGGTGGCGGAGTTGCGCTACTGGTTAGGGAGAATATCACAGCTGTACTGCGGGAGGACACCTCAGAGGGCAGTGAGGCTATATGGGTAGAGATCAGGAATAAGAAGGGTGCAGTCACAATGTTGGGGGTTTACTACAGGCCTCCCAACAGCCAGCGGGAGATAGAGGAGCAGATAGGTAGACAGATTTTGGAAAAGAGTAAAAACAACAGGGTTGTTGTGATGGGAGACTTCAACTTCCCCAATATTGACTGGGACTCACTTAGTGCCAGGGACTTAGATGGGGCAGTGTTTGTAAGGAGCATCCAGGACAGGAGGGCTTCTTAAAACAATATGTAGACAGTCCAACTAGGGAAGGAGCGGTACTGGACCTGGTATTGGGGAATGAGCCTGGCCAGGTGGTAGAAGTTTCAGTAGGGGAGCATTTCGGGAACAGTGACCACAATTCAGTAAGTTTTAAAGTGCTGGTGGACAAGGATAAGAGTGGTCCTAGGATGAATGTGCTAAATTGGGGGAAGGCTAATTATAACAATATTAGGCGGGAACTGAAGAACCTAGATTGGGGGCGGATGTTTGAGGGCAAATCAACATCTGACCTGTGGGAGGCTTTCAAATGTCAGTTGAAAGGAATTCAGGACCGGCATGTTCCTGTGAGGAAGAAGGATAAATACGGCAATTTTCGGGAACCTTGGATAACGAGAAATATTGTAGGCCTCGTCAAAAAGAAAAAGGAGGCATTTGTCAGGGCTAAAAGGCTGGGAACAGACTAAGCCTGTGTGGAATATAAGGAAAGTAGGAAGGAAGTTAAGGAGGGCTAGAAGGGGTCACGAAAAGTCATTGGCAAATAGGGTTAAGGAAAATCCCAAGGCTTTTTACACGTACATAAAAAGCAAGAGGGTAGACAGGGAAAGGGTTGGCCCATTGAAGGATAGGCAAGGGAATCTATGTGTGGAGCCAGAGGAAATGGTGAGGTACTAAATGAATACTTTGCATCAGTATTCACCAAAGAGGAGGAATTGGTAGATGTTGCGTCTGGAGAAGGGTGTGTAGATAGCCTGGGTCACATTGAGATCCAAAAAGACGAGGCGTCTTAAAAAATATTAAGGTAGATAAGTCCCCAGGGCCTGATGGGATCTACCCCAGAATACTGAAGGAGGCTGGAGAGGAAATTGCTGAGGCCTTGACAGAAATCTTTGGATCCTCACTGTCTTCAGGTGATGTCCCGGAGGACTGGAGAATAGCCAATGTTGTTCCTCTGTTTAAGAAGGGTAGCAAGGATAATCCAGGGAACTACAGGCCGGAGGGCCTTACTTCAGTGGTAGGGAAATTACTGGAGAGAATTCTTCGAGACAGGATCTACTCCCATTTGGAAGCAAATGGACGTATTAGTGAGAGGCAGCATGGTTTTGTGAAGGGGAGGTCGTGTCTCACTAACTTGATAGAGTTTTTCGAGGAGGTCACAAAGATGATTGATACAGGTAGGGCAGTGGATGTTGTCTATATGGACTTCAGTAAGGCCTTTGACAAGGTCCCTCATGGTAGACTCGTACAAAAGGTGAAGTCACACGGGATCAGGGGTGAGCTGGCAAGGTGGATACAGAACTGGCTAGGTCATAGAAGGCAGAGAGTGGCAATGGAAGGATGCTTTTCTAATTGGAGGGCTGTGACCAGTGGTGTTCCGCAGGGATCAGTGCTGGGACCTTTGCTGTTTGTAGTATATATAAATGATTTGGAGGAAAATGTAACTGGTCTGATTAGTAAGTTTGCAGACGACACAAAGGTTGGTGGAATTGCGGATAGCGGTGAGGACTGTCAGAGGATGCAGCAGGATTTAGATTGTTTGGAGACGTGGGCGGAGAGATGGCAGATGGAGTTTAATCCGGACAAATGTGAGGTAGTGCATTTTGGAAGGTCTAATGCAGGTAGGGAATATACAGTGAATGGTAGAACCCTCAAGAGTATTGAAAGTCAGAGAGATCTAGGAGTACAGGTCCACAGGTCACTGAAAGGGGCAACATAGGTGGAGAAGGTAGTCAAGAAGGCATACGGCATGCTTGCCTTCATTGGCCGGGGCATTGAGTATAAGAATTGGCAAGTCATGTTGCAGCTGTATAGAACCTTAGTTAGGCCACACTTGGAGTATAGTGTTCAATTCTGGTCGCCACACTACCAGAAGGATGTGGAGGCTTTAGAGAGGGTGCAGAAGAGATTTACCAGAATGTTGCCTGGTATGGAGGGCATTAGCTATGAGGAGCGGTTGAATAAACTCGGTTTGTTCTCACTGGAACGAAGGAGGTTGAGGGGCGACCTGATAGAGGTCTACAAAATTATGAGGGGCATAGACAGAGTGGATAGTCAGAGACTTTTCCCCGGGGTAGAGGGGTCAATTACTAGGGGGCATAGGTTTAAGGTGAGAGGGGCAAGGTTTAGAGTAGATGTACGAGGCAAGTTTTTTACGCAGAGGGTAGTGGGTGCCTGGAACTCGCTACCGGAGGAGGTGGTGGAAGCAGGGACGATAGTGACATTTAAGGGGCATCTTGACAAATACATGAATAGGATGGGAATAGAGGGATACGGACCCAGGAAGTGTAGAAGATTGTAGTTTAGTCGGGCAGCATGGTCGGCACGGGCTTGGAGGGCCGAAGGGCCTGTTCCTGTGCTGTACATTTCTTTGTTCTTTGTATATTCCCTCGAAGGGGAAAAGTAGGACAAATTAATCTAGAGCACCCTGGATGCTGAGAGAGATAGAGGTAAAGATGAAAAGGAAGAAGTGCGTGTACAGCAGATGCCGGGTAGAAAATGCAATGGAGACGAAGGAGAAAATGCTGGAAAATCTCAGCAGGTCTGGCAGCATCTGTAGGGAGAGAAAAGAGCTAACTATTCGAGTCCAATGATTCTTTGTCAAAGCTAACAGTCAGAGAATATGGGGAATATTTATACTGTGGAGTGAGAATGAAAGATGAGTCATAGCCACAGAAACCCAGGGAAATGGGGTGCTAATAGCCACAGAAACAAAGGGGAAAGAGTTCTAATGGCAGTCCCCAGAGAGAACAAAAGATGTGAAAGGCCAAACAGCAGAGAAACTAACATCAGAGGTTAAACTGACAGATGGAGATGTGGGGGGAGGGGAAGGGGGAAGCGAAGGGGTAAGGAAAGGTGGATAAGTTTGAGGGGGGTAGGGGTTACATATATATGAAGAAAGTCAAAGAAAGAAATGGTAAGAGACAGTTGAAATGAAATGGGATGAAAACAAATGGGTCTAGGTGGGGTAGAGCTAATCATCTGAAGTTGTTGAATTCAATGTTGAGACCGGAAGGCTGTAGCGTGCCTAACCAGAAGATGAGATGTTGTTCCTCCAGTTTGCGTTGAGCTTCACTGGAACATTGCAGCAGACCAAGGACAGACATGTGGGCATGGGAACAGGGTCTTTTGTTAAAATGGCAAGCAACGGGAAGGTCAGGGACCTGAATGCACACAGACCGAAGGTGCTCAGCAAAGCGATCACAGAGTCTGCGTTTGGTCTCTCTGATATAGAGGAGACCACTTTGGGAGCAGCGAATGCAATAGACCAGATTGGAAGAGGTGCAAGTGAAACGCTGCTAAACCTGACACTTCTGCGATTGCATGGGAAGGTGCCATGGGTGATGGGAGAGGTACTGGGTATGGTGGAGGAGTGGACTAGATTATCTCAGAGGGAACAGTCTCTGCGGAATGCTGAAAGAGGGAGTGAAGGGAAGATGTGTTAGGTGGTGGCATCATGCTGAAGTTGGCGAAAATGGCGGAGTATTATGCTTTGCATACGGAGGTTGGTGGGATGAAATGCGAGGACGAGGGGGACTCTATCAAGCAAGGAAAGAGCATGAAATAACATAAAACTGGAGGTCTGCTATAAGCATATAAATAATAAAAGGGTGATAAAAGAAAGATTAGAATTGATATCCGGGATGGTAGGCGCAGTGACGAGCAATGCTGCCTCATGGTGCTGAGGACCTGGACCACTCCATGTTGAGTATGCACATTCTCCCCGTTTTTGCGTGGGTCTCCTCCTCTTTTTCTCTCTCTCTCTTTCTCCCCACACCACCACACACAAGACACAGATGTGCAGGCAAGGTGGATTGGTCACGCTAAATTGCCCTTTAATTGGATAAAACAATTGGGTACATATTATAAAAGAAGAGTTCATCAGGGATTTGCATGCGGAAATAGCAGAGGTATTAAATAAATACTTTGCATCTTTACAAAGGAAGAACAGACAGAGGTGAGAGGTGTTGGTAACTGGTGCACTCAAGGAATTTATTGTTGAGAAGTTAGAAAGGCTATCTTAACATGCCAGGACCGGATGAGATGCATCCGAGGGTATTGACAGAAGGGAGTAGAAATTGCAGAGGCAATGGTGTTCGTTTTCCAGTCTTCCTTGGCACAGGGGGAGTACAAATGATGTGTGGATGGATTTTTCCCCCAGAGGGTGGTTGGAGTCTGGAACAAACTTCCTGAGAAGATTGTGGAGGCAGTTTGATCGATGTATTCAAAAGGAAATTAGATTGCTATCTGAAAAGAGAATGCGCAAGGTTACAGGGATAAGGAGCGGGGCGGGACTAGGTCAAATGCTCCTTCAGGGAGTCAAAGCAGAGTCAGTGGACCAAATGACCTCCTGCACTGTAAAGATTTGAGTCTGTTTCTTACTATTTCTTACGATCATATGAAAAAATTCACTTGATACTACCCAAAGGATAGCTCTGTGCTGTTAAATTGGATACAGCCTAAGATCATCTTGCCCATTAATTTAAATACTTCTGTGATATGGCCTGTATTTACTATAATATTGTTGTAACTGACTTAATCCAATATGGAAATGGCCCATTTCTCTAATTTTTTTTGTTTTTTGAAAATCTTTTTATTGGCTTTTCTCATATTTATAAACAGTTGTTACTTATATACATTACATTTTTTTTGTCTGCGCTAATTTGCTTTATTTTACAGAGATATTTGCTTTGTCCTTCATTTGACTAACTGTACGTACATTTTGCTGCCCTCTGGATCGGTCTTATGATATCCCCGCCCCCTATTGGTTTCAGCACCCATTCTCCTCCTCTGGCCTCTAACAGGTTTTCCATTTTCTAATGAGAGCAAACAATTTGTACACTGTAAGGTCCTTCAACCACAATGAAATGAATGACCAGTGGACCTGTTTTGGTGGTAATGTTGGTTGAAGAATGAATGTCGACTGGCACTGGAGAGGTTCTCCTCCAATAGTAAATCCTGCCTAAACAGGCAGATGGTGCTCCGTTTTAACAACAAATCTACTTCAAAGGATAACACAATTAACAATTCACCATTTCCTCAATATTGCATGGTAATAGGTTGAAATTCCATGCAATGGATTGAAAATTAAACCCTCTGATTTTGCGATTAAATGCTCCCACTGAACTAAATGACCGTTATTAGATAATGAAGGGTGAGGTGATCTGCCCTAAGGAATTTATTGTTGAGAAGGAGAAGTTAGGCTATCTTAACATGCCAGGACCGGTTGAGATGACCGTATTCCAAATACGTATTGGTGCATTTGAACAACGTGGTACAAAGGTTTCATTACAGTAAATGGAAAAAAATGATATTTAATAATCATCTTTCCTTGTCCAATATTGTTCAGATTATCCTATTTCTTTTTGTAAATATAAATCCTTTTTTTGTCAATTAAGGGGCAATTTAGTGTGGCCAATCCACCTACCCTGCACATCTTTTGGTTGTGGGGGTGAGACCCACGCAGACACAGAATGTGCATACTCCACACGGACAGTGATCCGGGGCCGGGATCGAACTCGGGGCTGAGGCAGCAGTGCTCACCATTGTGCTATTTTGCCTCCCTCCAATTATCCTAGTTCTGTGAGGAAGTAAATGGTCTCCTACTTGTATTTCAAATGAATTTTCTTTGACTTTTAAGTGATTCCTGTCTTCTCTCATTTTGTAAACTCTGCTATACCCTATTAACATTTTCTGAGCCAACTTAAATGTTCAGCTCACAAAATCTATATTTTGCCCCATTTTTCTCTCCTATAATGCAGAATTGGCACATTTTTCCTGTCAGTGGTTGTATGGCAGTGATCAAGTATGCAATTTGGTGTGATTAGTCTCTGATGACAAAAGGTCATTGTACTTTTGATTATTTACTTCTGCTTTGTAGTAATTGGGGGAGGGGGAGAAGTATGTCATTGGTTTCTTTTCCCAGTTAAAGGGCAATTTTTGCATGACCAATCCACGTAGCCTGCACATCTTTTGGGTTGTGGGGGTGAGACCCATGCAGACATGGGGAGAATATACAAACTCCAAACAGTCAGTGACCCAGGGCTGGGAGCGAACCTCGGTCCTCGGTGCTGTGAGGCAGCTGTGCTAACCACTGTGCCACAGTGCCGCCCTAAGTATGTCGTAATTATAAACACAAATCAAAATCCATATGTTTGAATTGGTGTTGGTACATGTATATGTGTCCTGTATTACATCCTGGAATCATTCTTGGACCAGATTTTGTAGTTATAAAGCAGGAATAAAAAGCTCTTGTTCAGTTTGTATATGTTTTAGTGATATATCAGTTTCTGTTGTTTTATTGTCTTCCTCATGGCTCAAGCTAATTTATGAAAAATCTCTCACAAAATATTTAAGTTTCCTGTATAAGAACGCTAAAATAGCATTTTGCAATAATGATTAAACTAAGATTGTTTTGCGCCTGTACACTTTCATTTAGCATACCCCTAAAAGGGATAGGGTTTGGGGGGGGGGAATGGGTAGAGGGATTGTAAGAAACCACAAGCTCTCAGAAGGAGTTATTGTTCATCCTAGGGCACGTCCATAGTAATAACAAAATATAACTTTTATGAATATTTTGTGAGCCACTTATTGACTTAATTTGCATTTATAGTACCTTCAACATAGTAAAATGTTATGTGCTTTGATTTTTTACAATTTATATATTTAGAGGTGTTTATCAACTGTCTGAAAGAATTATTTTCCCAGAATCTGTTCATTATCTCTGGGGAGATTGCTTCAAAAATGTTTTCTCGTGCTCGCTCGCTCTCTCGCTCGCTCTCTCTCAACTCCCTTCTCGTCTTATTCCGCTGCTGTTAAAACTTCAGGACTTTGTATCAATGATTGCAACTTCTAAAAGATCTTTGTGTGAATTGAAAACTAAAAGTTGTTGCAAATTAAAAACAAGAATAGCAGCGCAGAATCAGTTATGATTAATTTATTCCATTAGACAATTTCTTGCCCATTTTGTCATCAGTAAGTACTACTCAGCATTGAAAGTCTCGCCGAGACAATGGTAGTGTATGGTTGAAAATTCAAAGCCATGCCCCTCTGATATGCATATGTTGGTCTCATCTTGAGATTTGAAATTTATGGTGAGTAGGAAGCCCAAATGCTCCATCCTGGAACTATGATCTGTACAGATCTTAAATATTAAATACACTTAGGCTGATTGGTTGAAAGTAATATTTCCAGAAAAAGCAACGTTCAATTATACATATTTATCATTTAAATTACTACGAGACCAATCCCTTGCTGTCTAAAGTGCTATCATTCTGAAGTTCTGCAATGATCTCAGTGAAGGTGATGGGGTGGGAAGAATTCAAAATGCTTAATTATGTTCCATTTCCATCCCCTCTTTTAAATTGTGTTTCTCCCCTCTTGTTTAGGTTGCCTGTCCATCATCACGCACCATTCCCTGGCCAAGAAGAGAGGCAGGTGATCTGCTACCAGGCCTCTGCCAATGTAGCTCTTGAGCTGTCCACTAGGAGGTGCGTGAGAGTCCTTTTTCTTCCCCATGGGGAAGCGTGTGACACCTTCTCCTTCTCTAGCGTGATTGAGATCAGGAGATTGGTATGTGGGGATCATGGGTCCAAACGACTAACACTGTAGAAGTTCTAGAGTTTCTGGGACTATGTAAATGTTGTTACAAATTTAATTTCCTTGATTTTTCAGCTTTATTATTTTCCCTTGAAGTCTCCCTGCACAGGCACCTTTCCTGGCTGAGAAAATGTTGTGGTACTCTACTTCCAGACCTCTGCCAATGCTACTGTTAAACCAGCAGCTTGGAGGTTTTTGAGAATAGTCTGAAACAATTGCACTTTCTTCTCCTCTCCCCTTCCTTTGGTGAAGCTCCTGTCCTTCTTTTGCATGGCTGTGCTCTGCATCTTGTGTGGAAAACTGAGTATCCAAAATGTGTTACTATGCCATGCCAAAAGGTTAATTATTAGTGATGTCCACTAGTGTAGATTCTACATGGTTTCTTGGATTGTCATGACTAACCCCCTAATTTTAAACTGAAAAGTAAATAAAAATATGATCATAATGCCATTCGATGAGCAAGTGGTTTTCATACTAGATTGCTGTTTAGTTGACTGTTATCTGTGACCGTGTAGAATGATGGTTTCAATAGCATGTCCAAAGTTCTTGTAGCGTATGTGCCATGTTAATTGGTAGATTTTAGTTGCTGTGAAAGTATAAGTTTTTTGAAAACAATTTTGCGATGTTTTATAAAATGCAATAAGAGCCATTTCTTTTTGTTTGCATCACTTTAGCCCAAGTGGAAAGAAGTTCAGAAGCAAGCCACAGCTTGCGCGGTACCTGGGGAACTCTATGGATCTGAGCAGTTTTGATTTTCGAACAGGGAAAATGCTGATCAGCAAACTGAACAAGAACAGACAAAGGCTACGCTTCGACTCTGCCAACCAGGTCAAGGTATTTGAGATTTCAACATTTTCACCAGTTTATTGCATTGCACAATGATTTGAAGAATCATCCGTGTGCCCTTATCTTAATTCCCGATAGAAATTTCTATCAACTCAATTGGCTTTTATATATCTAAGATTGAAAGCAAAACCGACTCCACCGTTTGTCTGTCCATGCTCCAGTCATATTATGCATGCTCAGCAGAGTAGATGAAATTGCTCTACAAATCTGAGTGTTTTCACTTATTTGAGTTTGGAATGCCAATGAAAGCCTTGGAGACCTGCTTGCAGGCCTCTACTGAAGCTGAAAGTATAACCAGCTGCTTGAAGGTGTGTGACAATAGGCTAATGCATGGAATATGTTTGCTTCATCATTTATAGTGAAGCTCCTGACCATCCCTTGATATGGTTAAGATTGGCAACGTATCTTTTAAAAAAATCTGATATCTTCAATCGTGTGTAATCTGTTTCACTGGTGGAAATGTTTGGGGAGACTAGAAGTATCAGCACGCAATGGCTTTTGCATAAGATAATGATTTCAGGTTCATATCATTGCTCGTTCTGCCCTTGGGTGAATTTAATTTCCCAGAGCCAAAATGGCCCATTTATTGCAGCATCTGGACAACAAGGATAATCTCGTGCTGTTTTTTTTTTCTGCTGCCAGTTGCCTATTTGGATACTTTTTTTTAAAATCTAGAGTACCCAATTCATTTTTCCAATTAAGGGACAATTTAGCGTGGCCAATCACCTACCCTGCACATCTTTGGGTTGTGGGGGCGAAACCCACGCAAACATGGGGAGAATGTGCAAACTCCCCACGGACAGTGACCCAGAGCCGGGATCGAACCTCGGACCTTGGCGCCGTTGATATTGCTGCAGGCCACCACTCAAAAGTACACGCTGCTCACTAGGATTAAGGCAGGGAGGCATCAAAGTTGACTAAGGAGCATTCTGTCTTCACCTAGAGGCCACCATCTTAGGAAAGGATGGTCACTCTTTCTTCCATTTTGCTCCCCTTTCTCAAGCAGTGACTGTTTCTCCAAGAGGAAGAAGGAGGCTTATGTAAAGATGAGACATGAAGGTTCAGTTAGGGCGCTCAAGAGTTACAAGTTAGCTAGGAAGGACCTAAAGAGAGAGCTAAGAAGAGCCAGGAGGAGACATGAGAAGTCTTTGGCAGGTAGGATCAAGGATAACCCTAAAGCTTTCTATAGATATGTCAGGAAGAAACAAATGACTAGGGTAAGAGTAGGGCCAGTCAAGGACATTAGTGGGAAGTTGTGCATGGAGTCCGAGAAGATAGGAGAGGTGCTAAATGAATATTTTTTGTCAGTATTCACACAAGAACAAGACAATGTTGTCGAGGAGAATACTGAGATTCAGGCTACTAGACTAGAAGGGCTTGAGGTTCATAAGAAGGAGGTGTTAGCAATTCTGGAAAGTGTGAAAATAAATAAGTCCCCTGGGCCGGATGGGATTTATCCTAGGATTCTCTGGGAAGCTAGGGAGGAGATTGCTGAGCCTTTGGCTTTGATCTTTAAGTCATCTTTGTCTACAGGAATAGTGCCAGAAGACTGGAGGATAGCAAATGTTGTCCACTTGTTCAAGAAGGGGAGTAGAGACAACCCAGGTAACTATAGACCAGTGAGCCTCACTTCTGTTGTGGAGGTTTGTGAAGGGTAGGTCACACCTCACAAACCTTATTGAGTTCTTTGAGCAGGTGACCAAACAGGTGGATGAGGGTAAAGCAGTTGATGTAGTGTATATGGATTTCAGTAAAGTGTCCGATAATGTTCCCCACGGTAGGCTACTGCAGATAATACGGAGGCATGGGATTCAGGGTGATTTAGCAGTTTGGATCAGAAATTGGCTAGCTGGAAGAAGACAAAGGGTAGTGGTTGATGGGAAATGTTCAGACTGGAGTCCAGTTACTCATGGTGTACCACAAGGATCTGTTTTGGGGCGACTGCTGCAGCGCTGGGCTGAGAGGTGGCAAATGCAGAAAAGTGTGAGGTGATTCATTTTGGAAGGAATAACAGGAAGACAGAGTACTGGGCTATTGGTAAGATTCGTGGCAGTGTGGATGAGCAGAGAGATCTCGGTGTCCATGTACATAGATCCCTGAAAGTTGCCACCCAGGTTGAGAGGGTTGTTAAGAAGGCGTACGTGTGTTAGCTTTTATTGGTAGAGGGATTGAGTTTCGGAGCCATGAGGTCATGTTGCAGCTGTACAAAACTCTGGTGCGGCCGCATTTGGAGTATTGCATGCAATTCTGGTCGCCGCATTATAGGAAGGATGTGGAAGCATTGGAAAGGGTGCAGAGGAGATTTACCAGAATGTTGCCTGGTATGGAGGGAAGATCTTATGAGGAAAGGCTAAAGGGACTTGAGACTGTTTTCATTAGAGAGAAGAAGGTTGAGAGGTGACTTAATTGAGGCATACAAGATGATCAGAGGATTGGATAGGGTGGACAGTGAGAGCCTTTTTCCTCGGATGGTGATGTCTAGCACGAGGGGACATAGCTTTAAATTGAGGGGAGATAGATATAAGACAGATGTCAGAGGTAGGTTCAGAGAGTAGTAAGGGCGTGGAATGCCCTGCCTGCAACAGTAGTGGACTCGCCAACACTAAGAGCATTCAAATGGTCATTGGATAGACATATGGACGATAAGGGAATAGTGTAGATGGGCTTTAGAGTGGTTTCACAGGTCGGGGCAGCGTCGAGGGCCGAAGGGCCTGTTCTGCGTTGTAATGTTCTAAAACTGTCAGGGAGTACTTGAAGGTGGAGGTTGTCATTTCTGAGCATGATTCTGACTGTCCAGTAAGACTTCACAACGGAGCGGACTTGGGGAGGAAATGGGTGGCTGAATTGTAAAGATAAACAAATGAAGAGGAGGAATGTCATATCAGTTGAGAAAATTTGCACCCGATTGAAACCACTAGGGCATTTGCACATTTTAGGACCTTTCTGTACACTATTGAATTCTAGAGCACTCAACAAGAAATCATTATCTCTGTGGGAAAGGTAAAGCTGTTGAAATTCCCCATATGTGATGAATTGGTTGGTAACTTAATATTGAAAACGCAATACAATATATGTAATATACCATAATCATTTTATAGAAGTATAGTGTGTATATTATAATATCCAAATCTTGTGTATTGAGTGTTAAATTTGGCCACAGTTATAATGTAAAATTAGTCTCTGGATTCTGATTAATTTGTTCAATATCATGTATTCTAAAAAAAATTAATTGGTCCTAGTTGCAGCTCAGGTTCATTATCCATACTCATGAATTGAATGATTTTTACAGGGCAAACCAGATCTGAACACTTCACTACCTGTTAGACAGACTGCTTCAATTTTCAAACAACCAGTTACGAAAGTGACCAACCATCCCAACAACAAAGTAAAAATGGATCCACAGAAAGCTGTAGAACAGCCCCGACAGGTGACTGATTATTAATGTATTTGTAGATCCGTGCAAAATTTATAGACTATTGCAGCAGCCTTTTGTTTTTCTCCATATAAGTATATAATTAATGTCATCAATATTTTTCCCCTATTTGCGCCCCCGCCCCCCCCCCCAACCCAAAGGCACTGATGCTTGCAAAACTCCTTTTTTAATGCATCAGCAACTTTCTGGCAGCTTGCCAATATGAGGATTCTGTATATCTAGAGCTTAATTGTCCAAGCCAGGATATTGCTTCAGAGCTTAATTCTGTCTCAGCCAACCTCTGCATGCATATGCTTTTCACAGGCATATTGGATAGTAATGACTAATATGGTTTAGTATTGTTACATACTATATATTGCTGACTAAGCAAGCCATTGGGGTGTTCGTGTTTTTAAAGGCTTTCCATTTTTATTTGTCTGCAATTTCCTTTTTAAAATTATTTTTAACATTTTTTAATTTAAAAAATGCAAAATGGAAAAAATAAACAAATTTACATACATGAACCAGAAAAAAGAAATAACCCTCAAAATCTGACCCCACCCCACAACTAACAGTGACCAATTCCTTGAAAGAAACAATAGAAGGCTGCCATTTCCGATAGAACCCCTCGATAGCTCCCCTCACGGTGTACTTGAGTTTAACATTCCAAGTGACTGGCCTGATCGAGAAACCCCATGTCATCATCAGCAGTCTACCCCCACCTCCCCTCCCCCCAACTTATAAACCTGCAGACTTGTCTGCAATTTCTATTTAAAATTCCGCTCAAATAAAATGACCTTTGAGTTCCTACTGTTTTTAATTAAAATGCTTCTTTAAAAGAGTTATCTTACATTACAAAACTATTGTTTCCCCCCCCTCAGTTTGCGCTTTAAAATATTTTTCCTTAACATTTTTCAGTTATTCTGGGAGAGGAAGCTGACTGGATTGAATGCCTTTGATATTGCAGAAGAAATCATCAAGACTATGGATCTACCTAAAGGCCTACAAGGTGAACACACAGATTTTTGAAATATTATCTACTTTTTATTTGGTATTAGGGAGGACATTTTGGCAGGTTTTAATTCACAGTTTGACTTAAATTATTTTCAGATGGTTGTGCTCTTATCACTTTTGATTTTGTTTGCTAAAATTGAATAGTATCTTGAGTTTAGAAATTCGTGCAATTGTATATTTGTTTTACTGCATAAATTGTGCTGAGCTAGATTTCAGCCTTTCAGCAGCTTCTCACAGCAAGTCTTTCTCTTCCCACTGTCTCCTGTGCTTAAAATCGTGCTGTACTGTCCAAAATCCATTGTAATTATGCCCAATTAGAACTGCTTGTTGCACAGATAACCCCCGCAGACCTATTCACTCCTACCTGATGACAGCACAAATCTGATCTCCTGTGCGACCTGACCGCTAGTGAGAGGACAGGAAAAGAGTACAGCCTGACAGTTTTCAGATCCCTGATCTTCCTCCCTCTGCGCCCCCTCACCACCCCCCACCCCCAGTCCAGTCCAGTCATTAAAGCAGTTGGACAAATCTTCCTCCTCCCTCTTTCCCCCCCCCCCAATCTCCTCTGACCAGTCATTAAAGCAGTTGGACAAATGAATAAAGTGAGTCGTAACAAAGAAACAGCATGAACCTAGAGCTGGGAATTTTTGGCATACTCTTCAGTGAGCAGAGATGAAAGCAGATTTAAAGGTGTGATTAGACCAGATCATGATGACTTTAAACTTCACTATCTTGGGTACCGTTGTCCCTTTCTAAAACACTGTCCCCCTTGTCGCTGTCCGTGTGGAGTTTGCACATTCTCTCCTTGTCTGCGTGGGTCTCACCCCCAAAAACCCAAAGATGTGCAGGGTAGGTAGATTGGCCACACTAATTTCCCCTTAATTGGAAAAAAATAATTGGGTACTTTAAATTTATTTTTTAAAAAGTCACCCATTTCCTCAAAACACTAGTGTTGCATCTCCAAATCCCCTTTTCAGCCAAAGTCCTTAAATATATCACAGATACTGGAAATCTGAATTAATTAGAAAATGCTGGAAATATCAGTTCTGGCGATGGATCACGAATCTGAAACAATCCCTTTGTTTCTCTTTCTGCCAGGCTTGCTCAGTATTTTCAGCATTTGTTGTTTTTATTCCTTCAATGCATTGTTAGACAGACTTGTGAAAGGTGCCATATAATTACAACCACCATGTTTCTCAAAGTACTTTACCGTGAATGAAGCACTTTTGGAAGTACTGACATTGTAGGGAACATATGTGGTGGCCAATTTGCACCCGGCAAACTCCCACAGACAGCAATGTGGTACTACCCAGCTGGCATTTCTGTGATGATGATTAAGGGATAAATATTGACAAGGGATAACTCTCCTGTTCTACTTTGTAATAGTACCATAGCATATTTTATGGCCTTCTGAGGGGTGCATAAGGGCCTTGGTGTACCATTTCAATCAAAACACTGCATTTGCATCAGTGCAGCACACTTAGTGCTGCACCGGGCACGTCGGCCTTGATTTTCGAGCTCAGGTTTTGGAGTAAGACTTGAACCCCAATTTTCTGACTCTGTCTTGAGTGTTGCCAACTGCCGCACACCCATACATCCGTATCAATCTTTCCCACCACTACTTTTAAATCTTTCCAATTGGGTTTCCGCCAGTGTCACAGCTTCGCAAAAGCTCTA
The DNA here is from genome assembly GCF_047496885.1 of Scyliorhinus torazame. Taxonomy (NCBI): domain Eukaryota; kingdom Metazoa; phylum Chordata; class Chondrichthyes; order Carcharhiniformes; family Scyliorhinidae; genus Scyliorhinus; species Scyliorhinus torazame. The sequence goes on from NC_092724.1 coordinate 31,454,440, forward strand.
AGAAGTCTAAAGTGGCAATCAATGCCTGTGACAATAGTATCTTTTTTTGTCTTCCTCAGTCTTTCTGCTGCTTTTAACTCTTGTTATCCATCGACAACACTTCTCCAGCTCACTCAGTCTTCACTGATGTCTATCGATTAGTACCTCCAGCAATGAGTTATTTTCCTGCTCTTAAAATCGGCAACTTGACCTCCGCCCATCCACCCACCAGGGATATATTCATGGCTTCTTCATTTTCATGCTGTTCTTTGCTGACACTATTTTCAGATATTGGGTCAGTTCCATATACATGCCGATGACAGTCGCCACTTTTGACCCTCCACTGCCTCTGTTGAGATTGCTTGTCTGTCATTGGGCACAATTCTCCGGCCGCGTTGTGCTCAAGCGAGAGCACAACATTGCTGGAGAATCTCGGGAGAGGCCTTTAGCGAGCCTTCCAACAGGCTCCCTGCCTTGAGATTCACCGTAGGCCTGCGAGACGTCGGAGTCAGAACCCCCAAATGGGCGGGACCAAATTACATTTGTGGAAATCCAAGTAGGTCGTAAATTTATGACCTACCTGCCCAGGACCTACTGGCCTCCCTTGATTCTCAAGCCTCCCCAGGGAGGTTGTAGGTGGGCGCTGGTCAGTGCTGGCCCACACAAACATGGACCATGAAACACACCCAGGGGGTCTCCCAGGCCATCGGAGACCCCGGGGTGGTCAGGATAAATGCAGGGTTTGCTCCCTGGGATGTGGGCACCTTGGCACTGCCCAGCTGACACCTTGGCACTGCCAAGCCAGCAGATGCACTGCCTGGGTGCCAGGATGACAGTGAAAGGGTGCCCAAGTGCCAGGGTGTCACCACCAGGGGACAAGGAGGGCTATTCCCATGTAGCAAGGATGGAGGGGCTTTGAAGGGTGGGGGAGTGCAGGGCACGTAAGTAGGGGCCTCTGGGACGTTGGGGGCGGGAAGGGGGAGGCTGATGGGTGGGGGGTCCTAGAAGGGAGGGGGTGCTGTAAAGGGGTTTAGGGGCACCTGAAGAGGGGCGACCCCTCGAGACCCCATAGCGGGTGTCCCCACCTGGGGGGTGTGGGGCACTGTCCAGGTGTGTGGGAACTGTGGCCGGACCTACAAGCACACTTGGAGATCGGGGCACCCTTTCAAAATGGGCGGCCTGCTTCACCTCCCCAGTGCTTAAAAATTTTTTTTTTAAAAATTCGAAGTATGGGTTAAACAGGTGAGAAACTCCCCAGAGCCCATAAAAGTGGTTTATTGTATAGCGGTGGGGAACTCCCCGAAAAACCTGCGACAAATTAACTTAGAAACTTTTGGGGAGAATCACGCCCATTGTCTTTTCTGAGCCATGATTATCCCCCAGTTTAATATTGACAAGTTATTGTCTTCAGCTCCCATCAAAAAAACTTCTCTCACGCTATCTTTTTCTGGCTTAACCATGCTGTTGCAACCTCTGACAATAGAACCCTGGGCTGAGTTTCTGACCCTGTAATCTTCATTATGAACGCTACTTAATTATTAGTCTGCAACATAGCCTGACCTGGCTGACCTCCCTTTTTGTACCCTCTGTAACTTCAAAATCTCTGCTGTCAGTTTCCCATCTTGCACAACGTCCTGCTACCCATCACCCTATCTACTTTGGCTGTTGGTCCCTGCAATGCCTTGGGTGTCGATTGTTTTATCCTTCTGTTCAAATCCCTTCATGGGTTCATCCTGCCCTATCTCTAACCTTCTCCAGCTGTAACTCCTCCTCACTGCTTCAACTCTGAGTTTTTGTCCATCCTCCAATCTCTTTGCTCCTCCTTTGCAACCTTGCCTGTTGCTGTCGAGACCCCACGCTCTGAATTTTGCTTCCTAAATCTGTCCTCCACCTTTTTTAAGGTCTTCTTTAAAATTCTTAAATCAACAATCTTTTTAATCACTTGTTTGGTTTAGAATTTTCTTTTCACTATGCGTTTATGAAATGCCTTGCTACGTTAAAGGCACGCGATCAATATAAGTTTTTAATCTGATGATGTCACTCCATATTCTCTGAAAGAGCCAGGGTCGGCATAATTGGCTGAATGGCCTCCTGTGTAAATCATTCTTTGCTTCCATTTTGCTTTGTAGGTTGTTATTCTGCAATGACTTGACATGTTGAATCTGTCACCACTCCCATTTTCTTGATATCACCCATAGCCACTTTGACACCATTGGCTAAAAGTGATCCTCTGCTATTATTTCCCTTCTACTTGCGCTTATCTATGTTGAATTCCATCCACCATGCCTCCTTCATTATAACCTTGATGTGGAGATGCCGGCGTTGGACTGGGGTGAGCACAGTAAGAAGTTTTACAACACCAGGTTAAAGTCCAACAGGTTTGTTTCGATGTCACTAACTTTCGGAGCGCTGCTCCTTCCTCAGGTTATAAGGATCAGCGCTCCGAAAGCTAGTGACATCGAAACAAACCTGTTGGACTTTGACCTGGTGTTGTAAAACTTCTTACTGTCCTTCATTATACTCACAGCCTGCTTGTTTACAATCAATCTTTCATGAATTCTGGTCACTGATTCGGTTTAGGACTGGAAAGGACTCCAGTACTGATCCATGGGGAATTGCCCTCTGTACATATCACCCATGCCTACAATTGTTTCCCTAACAAATATCCAAGACTTTCTCTTTAGAATTCCTCATCCATTCCTGTATTTTAGCCATTGCCTTAAGCTTGTGTAACCTATGTGAAATCTTAACTAATCCTTTATCAGTTTTTCAAGATTTAATTAAGATGTAGTGGTGATGTAGTGTTATTGTCACCACAAGTAATTCAGAGACCCAGGATAATGTTCCAGATCCACAGCAATGTCAAATGTCCTTTGAAATGCCACTACAAAATGACTAGATGAGTGGAACTGGATGGACAACTCGGCATCAGACTAGCATCCGAAACAACAATAGTCCTCTAACATCTGGGGGCTCATGCCAGAATTGGCGAGTTGTCTCACAGACTTGCCAAGCAAGAGCCTGATATAGTTTATTTTTCTATTCATTCATGGAATATGGCTGGGTCTGCATTCATTGCCCTTAAATGAGTGGTTTGCTATACCATTTTAGAGATTGCTGTGGTCAGGAGTCACATGTAGGCCAGACCAGATGAGAATGTCCTGGTGAACCGGGTTGGGTTTTTGAGAGAATTGACTATGGTTATCATTGGATTTATAATTAGGGGCTGGTTTAGCATAGGGCTAAATTGCTGGCTTTGAAAGCAGACCGAGGCAGGCCAGCAGCACGGTTCAATTCCCGTACCAGCCTCCCCAAACAGGCGCCGGAATGTGGCGACTAGGGACTTTTCACAGTAACTTCATTTGAAGCCTACTTGTGACAATAAGTGATTTTCATTTCATTTTCATAATTCCAGATTTTTATTCAATTTAAATTTCACCACTGGTCATGGTGGGATTCAAACCCAGAGCAGTAATCTGGGTTTCTGGATTACTGGTCCAGTGACAGTACCACTATGCCACCAACTCTGAGAGTCATACTCACGGAATAATATCTTAGTGTCCCAGACATCGGCGTCACACCTTCTGCATTCTTCACTGTGCCACCATGCCGCCCTGGGACCAACTATCTTTAACGGCTTCATCAATGAGCAATCTTCCATCATAAGGTCAGAAGTGGGGATATTGGGGAAGCACTGTGGCCCAGTGGGTTAGCCCTGCAGCCTCACGGCGCCGAGGTCCCAGATTCAATCCCAGCTCTGGGTCACTGTCTGTGTGGAGTTTGCACTTTCTCCCCGTGTTTGCGTGGGTTTCACCCCCACAACCCAAAGATGTGCAGGACAGGTGGATTGGCCATGCTAAATTGCCCCTTCATTTTAGAAAATGAATTGGGTACTCTAAATGTTTTTTAAAAAAGAAGTGGAGATGTTCACTGTTCAGTATTCACCGAAGAGAGGTCTTTCGCTGCTTGAATGCACAACTCTCACTCAGTTGTGCATTAAAACCAAATGGAATAGTTAGCAGTTCACATGTCTTTCCGAGTTCGATGAAGGAGGAAGCTTTTCTCACTCTGGATTTAAGTTCAGATGACTAGGGTCAACTCCGGATTGACTAGAGTTTCTTCAAAGTGAAGACATTTCAGCAGATCATGTAGATGGGTCCCTCCAATTTCTTGCAGGTGAACTCCGAGCTGTTTGAAACAGGTTGGAGGAAGCTTTTAAAAGACTACGTTTCACAGGTCTCAAAGGCAAGGTCAGCCTTTTCTTTGCAGCTGCAATGTTGTTACTGATGGTCTGCAGACTGCACAGTCTCTGTTTTTGGATAAAATGGCTTCAAAAATCAGAGGGCAGTTTCAATCACATGTCTGGCCCTTGATACATGATGGAAGGCAAATTATGGTCTTTCATAGTGAAGGAGCTTCAGGCGCATGGTCAAAAGCTTTGATATACAACAGAAGATAAATAGTGGTTAGAAGCACTTCAGTCTCAATACTTGTTCTTGTTGCCCCCCCCCCCCCCTTTGTTACGTGGCAGAGCTGCAATCAGAGTCTGGAAGTTTAGTCCCTGTGTTTTGGAGTAAGTTTTGACAATAGCAGGTGTGAAATTCCACAGAAGACTGCTCTTTAGGCATGTCCATTCAAGAGATGCCCCAATCCATAATAATCCAATTTGGAAATTTCCAGAAAGCCTCCTGGGCTGTTGAAGCTGCAAAAGTCAGGTCACCCCTTCGACAGTCATCTTACAGCTGATCAGGATCTATTAGGAATTGTTTTTTAAACTGTAATATTTTCATGTCTTTACTGGCATTTCAGAAGCTATTTGCAAGTTAACTTTTGTCATCGAAAGAGCCTGGCATTTTTGCTTCTAAGACACTTTTATATAGACTGGCATATCCGTTACTTGGGCAAGTGATTTAGGGCTTAAAAATCTGCTTCATGAGAAAACAGGTTATTAATTGAAATTGTTTGCATATATTCTTTTACAGGTGTGGGGCCAAGTTGCACAGATGAAACTTTGTTGTCTGCTATTGCAAGTGCTTTGCACACGAGTTCCAATCCTATTACTGGACAGCTCTCTGCAGCAGTAGATAAGAATCCTGGTGTATGGCTGAATACCTCTCAACCCCTCTGCAGAGCTTTCATGGTCACCGATGAGGATATTAGGTAGGAGCACTAATTGTCCTGTCCTTTTGTGTTATTGAGTTATTTTATTAAATCATAAATATCGTGAACTGGATTGATTTTGGTTTTGTACATTTACTGCAAGTTGGGAAGTTTTTTTTCTTCTTGGGGATGTTTTGTTCCGGCAGTAAGCAGAGACTAGATTACCCAGTGAAGGCAAGATTAATATTTCAGCTGGAGTCCAATACATTCCAATCTGAGGGCATTATGGCTTCCTGCTTATTGAAAGATGATTGTCAGAGCAGGTCATCAAACATTTAGTGATAGATGCATTGGTTAGTTTTCACAGGGCATCCAGTATAAAAGCAGCAAATGGGAAATATTTTTGCATTGGTGGTCCAAATTGGTTAGTCCTAATTCATGATGTTCCTTCACATACAGCAGTATCTTCAGAATGTGACATTGGTTCAAAATCACATTGTGCTTGGATTTGTGCTGTTATCTCAATTTTTCACACTTTTCTGTTTAAATCATTGAAGGATAACCTGCTTATGCATGTATTGACACATATCGTTTGCAAGCCAAACCCCAATGCCATTAAATGCAAACTTGTTATTTAATCATGTTTGCGATACACTGACTTGTACTACTTTAAAGCTGTTTGTTTTCGTGTTTCTAGAACCCTAGACATAAAATGAATCATTCAGTCCATTTTGTACAGTATTTACTTTGTTGGGAACACTGAACATTTCTCTACTCATTCCAACTGATTAATTGGTCTCGCTTGCTCATCAACCAAACTTTCCAGTTTTAATTACACAACGCATCAATGCTTTTGGAAGTTCAGTTCTGATAGTTGTGCAATTCTTAATAAGGATCTTTGCTATGTCTTTTTCCTCTCTAAGAAATGGTGCAACTTTGATATGCTGTTACGATAAAGATTACCTTGTAGGATGATCTTTCTTTGAATTTTGCATATTCTTCGTGTCACGCTAGTACCTACTCCGCAGGTGCTGTAATATGTATTTTGTATGCAGGAATTTGCGATGAATAGTGTTGATTTCAGTTTAGCTTCATGTCAAAATGAACTGGTATTATGGTACAATTCCTGTGTCCTTGTGCAACAGAAGACCAAATAGTCACCAACCAGCCACATCAATGCCATTTTTTTTGAGGCAGAGCATAAACAGTTTTCCCCAAGTAATGTTTGGTAGTCTCTTCTTTTGCAGGAGAATTTTAAAACCCATTAGTTCTTGAACCCTGACAAACAAAAACGTGGTTTACTTGGGTGGAGCATTTTGTTTACTGCCTTGCAGTGACTAGAAAATGAGCAGACAATTCCTCTCAAACACCACTGTTATTGTCAAGCTATTCTAGATTCTATGACTGGAGGGCCAAATTTGGATCAGAAATAAACAAGCTTAGTCAGTTGAAATTACCTAATTCTGTATGAGCCATAGAACTTTGTAACACAGAAAATGGCTCATTTGACACTTTTGGCAGATTTTAACTCGGAGGGACAGGTCAGGGTGGGGTGTTAACGCTCCAAAAAGTGGTGTCTAGCTGGGAACCCAACATAATCCGGCCCACATCTGGGTTTAGCCACAGTGCATTTGGAGGCAAGTGAGAATCCCCTGTGGAGCTGTTGGACAAGTCATTTTAATGCATATTGTCAATTAATTGCAAATTTAACCCCAGGCTCTGTCTTTTAACAACCAGCAAATAGGTTTCTTGAGCTGCAAAATTTGCTAGGGTTAATAAGGTGAGAACACAGCTTGGAACTATTGTTCAATGATAGCCTGTTTACTATGGGCTGCCTCTGTGGAAGGCTCGGGCTCACAGCATTTGTTCAGAGAGCAAGATTTATTTGCTTAGTGGGTGATTTCCAATTTTCTGACTAATATTGGCCTTGCTTTGATCTGGCTTTCCCTGCTGTCAGCCTCACTGCAACTTTTTTGTAGGGCGACAGAGGTGTGGATGTGAGATGTCAATAAGATTAGGGCGAGGGTGGCAATGGTGCCCTGATTAACACTGGGACTGCAGCGCTGAGGACCCGGGTTCGAATCCCAGCCCTGGGTCACTGTCCGTGTGCAGTTTACACATTCTCCCCATGTCTGCTTGGGTTTTGCCCCCACAACGCAAAAGATTTGCAGGTTAGGTGGATTGGCCATGCTAAATTGCCCCTTAATTGGAAAAAAAGGTAATTTGGTACTCTAAATTTTAAAAATAAAATAAGATTAGGGTAATTGTTCAGATGGAGATGTACTTCACTTCCGTCCCTCACATCCAGCTGAACCTTCTGGGAAGAATCATTAGCTAGGGAGGCAGGCAACTTGGCAATTTTGACCCCATATGGGGTCTTTAGTGTCTTCCTTTTGACAAAATGTGAGCCGCCATCATCACACCTGCGCAGTGGTCAGGAAACTCGGAAAAGCAGGATGCTAATGTGATGGCTGACCTAAAGAACCATAACAAAGTCTGCTGATTTCTTTAAAAATGGGTTCCCGACACACTTCTTACCCCTCCTGCTGCACATGGTACCATTTCGGTAGAATTCCACCCTTTGTCTCTTTCCAGATTCTGTTTGTGCAATCCAAAACTAATCTCACTGCCCTGTTTGCTCTACTCTTTCTCTGCTTCCAATATTTACCATCACTGAATTCCCCCACCATCAACATCCTAGGGATTACCATTGACCAGAAAGCTGAACAGACTGAATTGGACCAGACTGGCTACAAGAACAGGTCAAAGGCTTGGAATTAAGCGGCAAGTAACTCACCAACTGACTCCCAAAGCCTGTCCACCATTCACAAAGCACAGGTCAGGAATGTCTTGGAACTTGCCTGGATGAGTGCAGCTCCAACAAAAACAAAAAAGCTCAGCACCATCTAGGATAAAACAGTTTGATCGGCATCCCATCCTATCCCCCTCTCCCACACAGTCACACCCCCTCCCACCCAGTGTGGCAGCAGTGTGCGCCTTAGACAATGTGGACTGCAGCAACTCACCTCCTTTGACAGCACCTTCAAAGCCATGACCTTTACCACCTAGAAGGACAAGAGTAGCAGATGCTTAGGAATGCCACCTGTTAATTTTCCTCAAGCCACACACAATCCAGACTACAGTCTCCGCAATCTTCCTCATGAGATGAAAGGCAGACTGCATGAGCGAGCATTACACTGTCATGGGTACCATCTTTTGGATAAGACACCAAATGAGGCTCTGTCTACACTTATGAAGAGGAACACAGGAGCTATCCCTGGTGTCTGGCCAATGTTTCTACCTCAATCAATATCACCAAAGGCAGGTTATCACATAGTTCTAATATTGCAGTTTGTGGGAGCTTTTCTGCACAAACTGGCTGCTACATCTCTTAAATTGACTATACCAATATATTTCAAAGTACTACATTGGCTTCAAAGCACTTTGAGATGGTTTGAGGTTGTGAAAGGTACTTTATAAATGCAAGTGTGTAGTTTGAATGTTAGTTTATTGGTGTCACTGTTTAATCAGTCTGCTAAGCAGTAAACACGCAGTTTGCTTTTTCTTTGTTATGGGTCAGGGTTTAGAGAATCCCAAAGTGTATCATGGAGTTCACTTGACCCACAACTTTTAATAGATTGTGGTATGGGGAGCACACGGCTCACTCTACAGGTATGGTACAGCAGAAATGGACCAGTATTTTTTTTTTAGAGCAAAACAATGTTTATTCTATGAACTCAAGTTAACCTTTCTAAAACAAACCGTGAACATCTTAGCAACCAGTAAATCAAATACACCCCTCAAAGAATGCCACACTAAGTAACCTGTATGCTGTCCTTTTACACCCAAAAGACTTAACAAACCTTTAAACAGAAGCACATCAGGGTTTACATTCAATACTGAAAACATTTATAATTCTGAATTCACCAAATGATTAAGAGATAGTCCTTCATGGCAGAGAGCTCAACAATATAGCTGCTTTGGCTGACTTCAGCTGCAACACACTGAAAAACGAAACCAAAAAGACAGATACACCCAAGCTTTTCTCAAAGTGAAACTAAAAAGCAGAACCAGAGCTCAGCTCCACCCACACTCTGACAGTAACATGAGCAGCCAAACATTTCTTAAAGCGACATTCTCATGACACCTTTTTGTTGAAGAGTGGTCCCACATCGAGAACACAACCGTTGGAGTAGATTTTCATCTTCATCTGGCAGCACTCTGGAGATGGAAATCACATACCGTGCGTTCCATCTTTTTCTGACACTACCCGCGTCATGTCTGATTAGCATCTTTCATTTGCCTATATCAAACCTTGTTTTTTTTTTTTAAATATATAAATTTAAAGTGCCCAATTCATTTTTTTTCCAATTAAGGGGGCAATTTAGCATGGCCAATCCACCTACCCTGCACATCTTTGGGTTGTGGGGGTGAGACCCACGCAGACACAGAATGTGCAAACTCCTCACGGACAGTGACCCAGGGCCGGGATTGAACCTGGGTCCTCGGAGCCGTGAGGCAGCGGTGCTAACCACTGCACCCCCATATCCAGCATTGTTACAAATACTCTGAATCTAATCCTAAATTATATTTAATATCTCTAATTATACCTTATAAGTGATCAGTTAACTTTTGACGTAATTAAATTCACACTGCTGGTGTCCAAGTAATATTTGGGAATATGTACCTGCAGTACAATTAGCTACTTTTGTTGCTGTTGACAACTAAACCCTTCTGCCTCTAATTTACTTAGTAACAATATTTCATTGAACTAAAATCAAATGGAAAGGTGAAGAAAATTAATTGATTTCTTACACCTTCCCCTCCTGGGGAATTACACTAGTGTGGGCTTACTTTTGCACTGTAGCAGATTCAGAATTCATTTCAAGATCCATTTATCTCAGGCGGGCGTCACCTCACAGAGGACTTGCTGCTGAGAAATTGCAAAAGATACTGAGCAAGACCATTGAAAATCAATGTCTGCTTAAGTCAGTTCTTTAAGAGTAGATTTTTTTATTGACTGGGTGATAAAAACAAAGCAGCTTCAGGGGAACCAACTGTTTTATATTAATATTTGATTTAGCTCCAAGCAAAAAATAGTATGGAACCATAGAAATAAGCTATTTTATTAGCATTGACTTCAATAGTTTACAAAGCTACTGGTATATCGCCTTGTCCCCATTCCAAATTAAGACATTGTCTTGACATGCTGTTCAAGCTTCTTGTCCATTGGCCCATGGTCATCTGCAATTGATGGATGTTGTTGCGCCACGCGCACCTTTTTTCCTTCTGCCTGTTTTCTCATTGCTGTCAATCATTTATGATTTCAGTGAGGGACAATTGATTGGCAGAGTAAAAATGAGAAATGATTGAGGAGGTGTGGAAATGAGGCAAAAGTGGAAGAGAATTAGTTAAAAGGGTGGCCAATGTATCTATAATTGCTTCCCTCTGCCGTTAAAATTCTTGCATGGGGCGGCACGATGGCGCAGTGGTTAGAACTGCTGCCTCATGGCACCGAGGACCCGGGGCATGTGGTGTTTGCACATTCTCCCTCTGTCTGTATGCGTCTCACCCCCACAACCCAAAGATGTGCAGGGTAGGTGGACTGGCCACACTAAATTGCCCCTTAATTGGAAGAAATTTTAAAAACTTCTTGCATGATCTGCATTCTATGTCCATGATCCAGAAATAGACACTGGTACAACATTTGAGATCTGCCCGTTTAGTAAGATATTTGATCAGCCTTAAAGAAATAGCTGAACGTACCACTATTTAAAGTGTTCACATGTATGTATTGCAGGAAGCAAGAAGAACTTGTACAACAGGTGCGGAAGAAGTTGGAGGAGGCGCTGATGGCTGATATGCTAGCACATGCTGAAGAATCTGGCAAGGGGTCAGATATAGCACAAGACAAAGAAGAGGATGTATAGCCAAGGTATCTTGCGTATGAAGAGAATCTTAGTGGTTGTCCAATTACTAGGAACTTTATATGTTGCATTGAGTTTCCACCAACAAAATACATCACAATATGTGAGTTTCATTCAGCAACCTCCATTCTTTACTGGAGTTGAGCCAAGTTGGTTGATGTTTGTTCGGAAAGAGACCCTGGTGTCAGCTACACAAGTGACACATTTGGTATCAGTCCATAATAAAATTCACTAGTGCTGACCTGACCTGATACAGGTTTCTTTACTCCGGAATAAATTTCCTGTTGGTGATTCTAACATTTACAATCTCTTACTTTTGGGTAGGTAACTTCAGTTATTGTTTTGTTCCTGAATGAATAAGATTGATTAGCCTTTTTTTAATCAGTTGCTTATGCCTCACCAACACTTTATTTTCTTGCTCAACATCTTTTTAAAAATAAATTTAGAGTACCAAATTCTTTTTTTCCCAATTAAGGGGCAATTTAGCGTGGCCAATTCACCTACCCTGCACATCACTTTGGATTGTGGGGTTAAACCCACGCAGGCATGGGAGAATGGGCAAACTCCATACGGACAGTGACCTGGGCCTGGGATCGGCGCCGTGAGACAGCAGTGCTAACGCGCCGCCCCTTTTTTACTCAATATCTTTTTTCAGTTACATCTGTTTCTGTGCCAAATGAACAACTGCCTAGTGCCAAATAGCACCATGTTGATTTCAAGCCAAATGAAAAGCTTGAATTGCTGCATGTCACACATTTTCTTGGCTGTTTACTGGGTCTGGTTCCCTATAATATCTAGAATCAATCAGGATAATTTGTCAAAAAGCTCAAGCAAAATTGACCATAATTTGACCTGTTCAATACCAGATCAGAAAAGATTGATGTCCTCCCCTTTGGTATAGTACTATCAAACAACTAAATACAATCTGTCTGGTACTGTGGTACAAGGGAGAAAGGTAAACATCAACTCCCACTAAACCTGAAGTGGATTTGGACCAGAAGCGTTCAGAATGCTCCAGTCAGAAATATGAGGAGTTTAGGAGCACTTGCTTGAAGAACAAAGCCTTGACCTATGTTACAAGTGACTACACTTCAAAAACACTTCATTGAAAAGCACTATATGTATGAATTTAAGTCTTTTAACTATTCTACAGTTGAATGTCATAATTCCCAAAGTCCCTACACTTGGACAGAGCATACCCTTGCATCAAATCCCAAATGACAAACCGTGTAGCTTTGTGATTAAGCGTGCCCAGATTCCTTTGCACTGCCACTCAGTGATTGTGTGCCACAAAGTCCAGTGATCTAGGTTCACTCACCATGCTTTCAGGTGAAAGGGAACATCGTTCACGCTCCTTGACAAGAACCAGTCTCCCCATTCCACCTCCATTCATTGAGGACCTACATCAGACTATCGAAGTAGAGCAACAGGTTGTAAGTTGACACAGAGCCATTGTCTATGGCCAAGTAACTATCTGCCAGTTTGCTTTCCTATATTTTCTTTTGCATTCCCCCGAGACTGCAGCAATATCTTCAACAGAGAGATTAATGGCACATTCAACTACTACTAAAAGCATCTTCCGGTTTATACATATGCCCTGCCCAGAAGCTTAGAGAGGGATTCCAGCAGCCATCTTTTTCTTATTTTGACTAATTTCAAACCCATGTACCACAATAAATGAAAGATTTAGAGCAGTACATTGCTTCGCCTTCCTGGTGATTACCTGGCCTAGTCAAACTTCAAAATGTCAATTTCCATGTGGCATTTGGACTTATCAATACAGGTATCATATTTCATTTTTTTTTCTAAGTTGTAACTCAATTTGGGTAGATTTTCTTCTCGCCTTCATATAGATGGGCATGTCTTTAAACTATTAAACTAGGCTTCAGGTAATTCAGCAATTGTCGCCAGCCTTGGTATGCTGCAGATATTGTTCACATGTAAAATTATACATTTATTTCTTCCTAATTGATATAAATGCTTGGGCTAGGAAATGATTTGCTAGTAATCTAAATGTTCGTTTTCATCTTTTGGCCTGGGATTGAATCTAGCTCGTTTCTTTACAGCTAAATGTTCCAAGTTAGCACAAGTTTACTTGGACAACATTTTAATCCAGTAATGCAGTGTGTGGCAGTTTCAATCTCCAATTAAATGACATCAAACCATCCTGTATCACAATGTTTATAGTGGATCGAGTTACCAGGAGGGAGAAAAAAATTATTTGCGGAGGTTTTAAATTAAGGCTGTTTTGTTCAGAAATATTTTTTTTCTGTTTGCTACTATGAAAGAGTTCTTAACATAATCTTGAGGTGCTGGGTTATTAGGAGGCCAGTGGCGAGCTCAGTCCTACATCTGACCTGAATGTGTTTTCTGACTCTGGCTATCACATCATTGCTTATGTGCCTTTGGGGAACCCATTTCTTGGACTTCTTGAATCGGCAGTTGGAAAGGCCTGCTGTCAACTGCTTACTCTACATTTTTAGCTTTAGTTAAGTTGGCTGGACAGCTGGTTCGTGATGCAGAGCGAGGCCAGCAATGCGGATTAAATTCCCGTACCAACTGAGGTTATTCATGAAGGCCCCGCCGTCTCAACCTTGTCCCTTGCCTGAGGTGTGGTGACCCGTGGGTTAAATCACCACCAGTCAGCTCTCCTCCTCAAATGGGAAACTAACATATGGTCATCTGGGACGATGGCGACTTTACTTTTACTTTGCATTTTTAGCATAAATTCGCACTCACTCAAGAAATGCATTAAAAATGTAATTGTCTTTTGACATCTGGAGCCTGAGTTAGAATCTAGACTAGTCCGGTGATATTCAGTTTGGCAGGGTCACTCCTGTACCAAGTTACAAAGATGTGTCAATTCACACCTGGCATAAATTAAAGGAAGGATTTGAATGAATTTGCAGAGAAGTTTGAAGTTTGTCTATAGCAATATGTATTGCTCATATTTTCTGCAATATGAATTTCTATTTATTTTCTTGGCAGGAAATTATTAGAATCCAATATTTTTCAGGGATGTGTGGACATAAAGATGAGTGAAAATATTCGTAAGGATGAGAATCACTGAATAATTGTATCATTTGGAATTTCTACATCCGAACTGGTTTATAATATGTTTGAAGAACTACTTTTCCAGTTTAAAAATAAAAGTACTTTTTGTCAGATGAAAACGGTCATTGTGATGGGCATGTAGACCATTGCCAGTAATCATTTTTAAACTTGAAGTTTGTTTTTATATGCTCACGTTTTTTAAAGCTCTGTAAAATACTGTAAAATTTGATATGTGCAAGTTGTGTATTGGTAGGTATATTCTTTGTTTGCGGTTTAATCGTGAAATATGCATACATACATCTTTGGTGATGAGAGCACTAACGAATAAATCCAATATTTCTAGTTTTGTATGTTGCGTTTCTAGAACATTGCATTCTTAATCCTGTAATGAGGCAATCTGCATTCATGCATGTTCTGTGGAGAATTGTTTTGAAAGTGTTTTGTAACGCATGTTTCCAATTCTTCCCACTTTCAGTAAGTGTACATTATGTGTAGTGGAACCAAACTGTAAAAGCTGAAGAAGCTTGTCAATAAAATCTATTTGCTAAATGTTTTCTATTTTAATTAGTATTTTGGAGGTGAACTGAGGTACTACTAGAGCTGATGTAATTTACAGTACTTCTCCCACCACAGTTTTGGATTCAGCTGCAACCCCACAATAACAAATTTCCATAAAAGAATTGGCATGCTTTGGGACTTATGTTTGAAGAGAAATTAGTAAACTTACCTCACATAAGAGTATTTTGGGGTTATGGAATGGCATGGGAGGTGATAAATAGGCAGTTGTTGCATATGTTGAATTTGTATAGTCGGGTACTAATGAGAACCATGTCCCATCTTTAAAACTCTGGTTTAAAAAGCCACTGAGACAAAGGGTATTTTGTTATTCATGCATTGAAGATATATTGAAGCCAGTCTAGCCAATCTTTGGAAGTTTGTTTTGAGTTCTGCAGTTAACTTAAATCAAGGTCAGATTTGATACCTGTAAACCACCTGACTCAATGAAAATAGCGTAACAATTTGTATTTTATATTTCACAATATGTTAGTGTGGGTCTTGGGAAAGATATGATACTCAGTTCAGATCATAAATTGCACCCCCAATTTATGCTATATTAAGAAAGACGTGCATGTATATAATGCCTTTCACAACCTCCAGTTGTCCCAAAGCACTTTACAACCAATGAAATATTTTTTGAGTGTAGTCATATTTTAATAATGTAGGAAATATGGCAGCCAGTGTGCACAGCAATGTCTACAAACAGCAAAGTGATAATGATCAAATAATTTATTGGTTGACGGATAAATGTTATCTGGAACACTGGGGAGATAAGCTTCCCTGTTGCTCTTCAGAATAATGTCATGAGATTTATTTCATCCACCTGAAAGATACAAGAAGCCTTGGCTTAACATCCTATCTGAAAGATGCACCTCTGACAAAACAGCGCTTCCTAAGTACACAGCCTTGAAGAGTCAGCTTACATTTTGCACTTGGTCTCGAGTGGGACTTGAACCCACAACCTGAGCCACAGCTGACAATCCAGGCAGACATTTCCTGATGAATGTAAAATGTTTGGACCATTTAAAAGTGTCACCACCACTATAACTGATGCATGTCCAAAGCTTGAAATGGCAGCTGCAACTAGTTGATTAGATAACTGGCTTAAACTGGTTTTCAGAGGCTAGATTCGGACAATACAAAAGCAGGCCATTTTGCAGTGCTGGCTTTGTTTGCACTGGAGTGCTTAAGTTTGAGTTTTGTGACTGGGGGAAAATTAAGGGTTAATTTCTGTCTGAAGTATAGTCTTTAATGTAGTAATTAACTAGAAGTTGCTGTTTGGGTTGGAAGAAGGTGGATTTTTGGCCAGCTTTAAAACCAGGTACATTCAGGCTCTACAGCAGCAACTAATTAATTAAATACAAAAACAGAAAATACTGGACAGTCTCAGCAGGTCTGACAGCATCTGTGGAGAGAAGTGAGCTAACGTTTAGAGTCTGGGTGACTGTCAAAGTTAATTAGGTAACTGGCTCAAACTGGTTTCAAGTTGGAGTTTTATGACTGAGGGAGTTCGGTGAGGAAGGAGCAAGTGCATGTGACTCCAGGATGGTGTGCTGCCTTCATGGTGCAAGGGTCCAGAATCTTAGAATTTACAGTGCAGACGGAGGCCAAATGGCCCATTGAGTCTACACCAGCCACTGAAAGAGAGCCCTACCTGAGTCCACACCCTATCCCAGTAACCCCATCCAATATTTGGACACTACGGGGCAATTTAGCGTGACCAAGCCACCTAACCCTCACATCTTTGAACTGTGGGAGGAAACCCATGCAGACACTGGGAGAACGTGCAGACTCCTCACAGACAGTGACCCAAGCCGGGAGTCGAACCTGGGACCCTGGTGCTGTGAAGCAACAGTGCTAACTACTGTGCTACCATGCGGTGACGTCACTGAACAGCTGCAGGGCATCCTTAAAGGGAGGGTGTTGTGGCAGAGATCATGGTACATATTGGTACCAATGACATGGGTAAAAGAGGGATGAGGTCTTGCATCAAGAATTCAGGGAGCTAAGCAGGTGACTAAAATGCATGGCCTCTGATTGTAAATGCTGGATTACTCCCAGTGCCATAGGAGAATAATGCAGATGAATACATGGCTTAAGGGTTGGTGCAGGAGGGAGGGTTTTAGATTCCTGGATCATGGACCGTTTCTGAGGAAGATGGAACCTGTACAAGCAGGACGGTCTACATCTGGACTAGAGCAGGACTAATATCCATGCAGTCAGGTTTGCTAGTGTTGTTGGGAGGAGTTGAAATTAATTTGGCAGGGAGAGGGGACTGAATGTTAGCAGAACAGGGACAAAGCACAATACAGTACAGCAATCGAGTCAGAGGGAGACCTGAGATTTTCCAGCATTTTCTCTTTCAAGTGAGAGGGAATACAGCTGTATTAAGTTTCAAGGGAGTAAGGCCAGGCTGGATGACTTCTACTTTAATGCCAGGTGTATTACAGGTAAAACAGATGACTTAAGGGTGAGGATTGACACGTGGAATTGTGATATAGTCACCATCAAGGAGATATGGTTGAGGGAGGGGCAGGATTGGCAGCTCAACATTCCAGGATCTAGAATCTTCAGGAGAGGTTGCTGCCCCCACCGAGTTGCTGCTATTGACCAATGTCTACCGTTCTGCCAGGAAGTCTAAGAACGGTTGCCACCGCCTAAAGAACCCTTGTACCGACCCTCTCGAGGCAGATTTCACCCTCCAACTTCATAAACCCCGCCATATCGTTGACCCAGGATTCCAAGCTTGGGGGCCTCGCATCCTTCCACTGAAGAAGAATCCTTCGCCGGGCTACCAGGGACGCAAAGGCCAGAATACCGGCCTCATTCGCCTCCTGCACTCCCGGCTCCTCTGCGACCCCAAATATTGCGAGCCCCCAGCCTGGTTTTACCCTGGATCCTACCACCCTTGACACCCTCCTCGCTACGCCCCTCCAAAATTCCTCCAGTGCTGGGCACGCCCAGAACATATGGGTGTGATTTGCTGGGCTCCCTGAGCACCTAACACACCTGTCCTCGCCCCTGAAGAACCGGCTCAACCTTGTCCCGGTCATCAGGGCATAATTAAGGTGCCCTGTGCAGCACCTTAAACTGTATGAGGCTGAGCCTCGCGCACGATGAGGAAGAGTTCACCCTCCCTCGGTCATCCCCCAAGGCCTTTTTCAAAGCACTGGACAAACTCATCATGGCGTTGGTATGGGGGGGGGGGGGGAAGAATGCTACGATCACAAAGAAGGTCCTACAAAAAACAAAATTCAGGATGGGGGGCTAGCCCTCCCAAAACCTACAATTCTACCACTGGGTGGCGGCGGCTGAGCGAATAGGGGGATGAATCAAGGAGCCAGAAACTGAGTGGGTGCGCGTGGAAGAGGCCTCCTGCATGGGGACCTCCCTCCGGGCCCTCGCCACGGCAGCACTCCCATCCCCACCCAAAAAACACTCCAGCAGCCCGGTGGTGATAGCCACCCTCCAATCCTGGAACCAACTACGGCAGCAATTTGGCCTGACCAAAATGTCGGACAAAGCTCCCATCTGCAACAACCATAGGTTCACACCAGCACTTCAAAAGGTGGGGGCAGGACGGTGGGACACTGACAGTCAGGGACCTATACACGGACGGCAGGATTGCAACACTGGACGAACTGACAGAAATATTCCAGCGAGCCAGGGGAATGAGCTAAGGAATCTACAACTCAAAAACGTCCTACGAAAGGAGACAAGGACATACCCACAACTGCCACGACAGACATTACTGGAAGAGTTACTGGACGCAAGCAAACTAGATAAGGGAAACTGTAGCGACATGTATGACCAACTGGTAGAGAGGACTGACACCGTACTGGACGCAACAAGAAAGAAATGGGAGGAGAACCTGGGGATTGAAATAGGGTGGGAACTCTGGAGCAAAGCACTGCACAGGGTCAACACTACCGCCACGTGCGAAAGGCTCAGCCTGACGCAGCTAAAAGTGGTATATAGAGCCCACTTGACAAGAATCCGTATGTGTAGGTTCTTCCCGGAGGTGGAGGAAAGATGTGAACGGTGCCAGGAGGCCCGGCGAACCACGGCCACATGTTCTGGTCTTGCCCCAGACTTGCGGGGTACTGGACAGCCTTCTTCGAGGCAATGTCCAAAGTGGTGGGGATGAGGATGGAGCCATGCCCGAAAGTGGCGGTCTTCGGGGTATCAGACCAGCCAGATCTATTCCTGGGGAGGAGGGCGGACGTCCTTGCCTTTGCCTCCCTGATCGCCCACCGTAGAATCCTGTTTAGCTGCCGGTCAGCAGCACCACCCAAAGCTGCAGACTGGCTGTCCGACCTCTCGGAATCTCTCCAAATGGAGAAAATCAAATTCGCCATCCGAGGGTCAGACGACGTCTTCCACAGAACGTGGGAGCTATTGACCCAATTGTTCCAGGACCTGTTTGTGGCCAACGAACAAGCAGAAGACTAGCCAGGTAGCCAAGAATCAGGGGAAAGTAGCCAAAGCATGAGAGGGAGAGATAGACCGGGAGAGGAGGGGGGGATCAGACAGCTGAACCTAAGAGGAAAGACAGGCGAACCACAGGAGGGGGGTGGGGAAGCGGGAAGGGACAGGAAACAAGAGAGGAGAACCAGGGAGGTGGGATGGAGGCAGGGAAATGACAGCCGGAAGGAGGGCACGGGATATGATAACAAACTTGGCATCTCCAGAAAACAAGGAGAATTCAGGCGAAAGACAGGAGGAACGGCTGAAGCGGAGGTGAACGCGAGACAACGGCAGCGAGATCCGACCGGGAGAAGCAAGTGACAGCACCAACACCAAACCCATTTGAGTATTGCCCACTGTAATTGTTTCTCCGGCACCCAAATGTATATTTACCTCCCCAGTCTCCATTTCCCCCCCCCCCCCCCACTCCCTCCCACAGTCGCCTACTTATGTGTTGTAAATAATTTTGCCAGTTGTAGAGTTGCTGCTGAGCTGGTGCACAATACCCTACCAGTTATTCTATTGTATTTTTTATTATTACTTTTTTTTTTGGTATGTTTGGGTGTGCCCTTCTCTTCTATTTATGTATATATATATATATATATATATTTCTTATTCTGTTTACATAACGGTAAATATACTTTGTTCAAAAACCCAATAAAACATTTATTAAAAAAGGAGGCAATGCATTAGATGAGGAGTCAGTTACTGCAGGAAGGAAGGAGGGGGGATTGAATGAATTTTTGTGGGGGGAGCTTAGGAATAAAAAAGGGATAGCGTCATTGCCAGTGTTTATTATAGACTCCGAGATAGTCAGCAGGAAGTTGAGCAAATACGTGCACAATTTATAGAGGTGTGTAAAAATAATAGGGTGAATATATTAGCTAATTTCAGCATTCCCAACAATAATTGGGAGAGTCATAGTGTCAAGAGCTTAGATGGAGGGGATTTCTTAAAATGTATACAGGAGTCAATATGTAGCGGGTCCAACAAGGGATGGCGCAGTGCTTGATCTAATTCTGGGAAATGAAGCCAGGTGGTTGTGGTGGTGGGGGAAGCATTGTAGTAATTGCGACCACAACATGGTACAATTTAAGTTTGTTATGAACAAAGAAATAGACATGTTGCAAAAAAAGGTTTGGTTTGAGGAGAGTGGATGTTAGTCAAATAAGGCTGGATCTGGCAATGGTGGACTGGGAAGAGCTGCTTGTGGGGAAATCTACAGAAGAGCAGTGGGGGGTGTTAAAAAAAGGAAATGGGGAAGGTACAGGCCCAACATGTTCCCTCTGGGATGATAGGAATGAGTAACAAGCCCAGAGAACCATGGATGACCAGAGATATTCAGGATACGATGAAAAGGAAAAGAGAGGCTGTTAGCAAGTACAAGGGAAGCAAATCAGCGGAGACATCAGTGGAGTACACAAAGAGCAGGGTGGAGCTTAAGAAAGCAATTAGGAGAGCAAAGGGGGGGGGGGGAATATGAGAAAACTCTGCTGATAAAAGTAGGGAAAATCCCATGTTCTAGATGTATAATCAATGGGAAGAGGATAACCAGGGAAAGAGTAGAGACCAAGGGGGAAATTTGTGAGTGGAGCCAGAGGACATTGGTAGGGTGTTGAATGAATACTTCACATCCGTCCTCATCCAGGAGAATTAGGTATAGAACTCAAGAAGAGAGTCTGTGAGGATCTTGAGCAAATTGACATAGGAGTCACAAGGTTTTGGAGGTGTTGGCAGGCTTAAAAATGGACAAATCTCCAGGTCTGGATGAATTATGTCCCAGGCTGCTATGGGAGGCGAGGGAGAAGATTGCAGGGGCTCAGATCCAAATTTTCAATTCCTCTCTGACCACATGGGAGGTGCAGAGGACTGAGAACAGCCAATGTAGTTACACTATTTAAGAAGGGTTGTAGAGATAAGCCAGAGGACTACAAACCAGTGAATCTCATGCCAGTGGTGGTGAAACTATTGGAGTAAGGTCTGAGGCAAGGTTTGATCGGGGATAGTCAGCATAGCTTTGTCAGAGGGAGGTCATGTCTAATAAATTTGAATGAATTTTTTGAGGTGGTGACCAGGTGTGCAGATGAGGGTAGTGCAGTTGACGTAGTTTATATGGATTTGAGCAAAGCCTTTGACAAGGTTCCACATGGGAGACTTGCAAAGAAGGCAAATCGACCTCGGAGACAGGGTAATTTGATAAGGTGGATTCAAAATTGGCTTAGATGTAGGAGACAGAGGGTGATGACAGAAAATTGTTTTAGTGACTGGAAGCCGGTGTCCAGTGGTGTACCACAGGGACCTGTGCTGAGTTCCCTATTATTCATCATTTATATCAACAACATAGTCTATGTGGGGGCTCGGATCAGTAAGTTTGTGGATGACACAAAGATTGGACGGTTGGTTCACTGTGAGGTTGAGTGTCTTGGGTTACAGGAAGATATAGATAAAATAGGCAGATAAGTGGCAAAGAATTTAACCCTGAAGAGCATGAGGAGATGCACTTTGGAAGGAGTAATTTGACAAGGAAGTGTTCAATCAATTGCATAACACTGAGAAGTTCTAAGGAACAAAGGGACCTTAGCGTGTTTGTCCATCGATCTATGAAGGCAGAGGGCAGGTTAATATGGTGGTGAAAAAGGCATATGGGACACTTGCCTTTATCAATCGAGGCATAGATTACAAAAGCAGGGGGGTCATGTTGGAGGTGTATAGAACTTTGGTGAGGCCACAGCTGGAGCACTGTGTGCAGTTCTGGTCACCACATTACAGGAAGGATGTGATTGCACTGGAGGGGGTGCAGAGAAAATTCACCAGGATGTTGCCTGGGATGGAACATTTAAGTTATGCAGAAAGGTTGGATGAGACTGAGGGGGCGACCTGACCGAGGTGTACAAGATTATGAGGGGCATGAACAGGGTGAATAGGGAGCAGCTGTTCCCATTAGTGAAGGGTCAGTCATGAGGGGACATATGTAGGGCAAGGGGGCAAAAGGGGGGGCGAGGAAGAGGGAGGAGACAGGGAGCAATAGAGGAACCAGAGAGTTGGGGGGGAGGCAGGGGAATGAAAGCCGGAAGGAGGACATGGTAAACAATAACAAACTTGGCATCTACAGGAACTGAGAGCAAGGAAAATACGGGCGACAGATGGGACGAACGGCTGAAGCGGAGGTGAACGCGAGACGACAACGCAACGAAATCCGTCCGGGAGGAGCAAGTGACAATACCAACACCAGATCCATTCGCGTATTGCCCTCTGTAATTGTTTCTCCCGGCACCCAAATGTATATGTACCTCTCCAGTTTCTCTTCCGCCCCCCCCCCATGACAAACAGATGCCTACTTATGTGTTAAAAATAACATTGCCATTGTACAGAGTTGCTATTGTTGAGCTAGTGAATAATACCCTTTTTTTTTGTGTGTGCTCTTCTCTTCTCTCTCTCTATATATAGAGACGAGAAGAGCACACAAAAAAAAAATAGGGTATTTTTTTTAATATGAATGTTTTTTATTGGATTTTTGAACAAATATATTTACGTAAATATACTTTGTTCAAAAACCCAATAAAAAACATTTATATAAAAAAAAAATGAGGGTACATATGTTGAAGGTGAGGGGGCAGGAGTTTTAGGGGGGATGTGAGGCAAAATGTTTTTACCAGAGGGTGGTGACGGCCTGGAATGCACTGCCTGAAGGCGGGTTGCCTCACATCCTTTAAAAAGTACCTGGATGTCACAACATCCAAGCTATGGGCCTAGTGCTGGCAAATGGGATTACGTACGTAGGAGGGTGTTTTTCATGTGTCAGTGCAGACTCAATGTGCCGAAGAGCCTCTTCTGCAGTGCATTTCTGTGACCCTTAAACTGTAATACTCATTTGTCAGCCTATCACTTGTGCACATTAAACCAGTAAAATTTAGACCACAGAATCTTGTGTTGCATGTTTTCATATTGTATTTTCCCTCTTTACGGTAGAATCTTGCACTGCTAACACAGCTCCACAACTACTGATGATGAGCTAATTATTAAGCTGGCAGGACTGGCTGAGTGAATATAGAAAGACACAGGAAGATAACATAAAATTAGTGCGAATAACTAAGCTTAAGTTGGTGGCACGAGCACAGAGACCCAGAGGGTCATTTCCATTTTGTGACTCCTTTTCAGTCTCCCTACCCTACATCGGTGGCATAGTGGTTAGCACTGCTGCCTCACAGCACCAGGGAGCCGGGTTCAAATCTGGCCTCTAGTGACTGTGTGTGGAGTTTGCACTTTCTCCCCCTGTCTGCGTGGGTTTCCTCCAGAGCAGTGTGGGTCCTACAGGCCAATTTCACTGTTAAATGTGGATGCCAAGTTATTGGCCAAGATCTTGGCCTTAAGAATTGAAGACTGTGTGCCTGGCGTGATAGGAGAAGGCCAAACCGGGGAAGAGGCTCAGGTGCTACCGTTTAGAGTGGTGGAGGGGAACTTTCAATATCTGAGTATTCAGGTGGCACGGGGGTGAGAGCAGCTGCACAAGCTTAATTTGGCTCGGTTGGTGGAACAAATGAAGGGAGATTTTAGGAGGTGGGATGTGCTCTCCCTGTCGCTGGCATGACGGGTGCAATCGGTAAAGATGACGGTTCTCCCGAAGTCCTTGTTTGTGTTCCAGAATCTCCCGATCTTCATTCCTAAGGCTTTTTTTTTCAGGAGGGTGAATGTGCTTATTTCGGGGTTTGTGTGGGTGGGGAGACCCCCGCGGGTGAAGAAGGTGCTGCTGGAGCAGGGTCGGGGGGGGGGGGGGGGGGGGGGGGGGTGGGGGGTGGGGGGGGGGGGGGTGCGGGTTAGCTCTTCCAAATTTGTTAAATGATTACTGGGCGGTGAACAAAGAACAAAGAAATGTACAGCACAGGAACAGGCCCTTCGGCCCTCCAATCCCGTGCCGACCATGCTGCCCGACTAAACTACAATCTTCTACACTTCCTGGGTCCGTATCCCTCTATTCCCATCTTATTCATGTATTTGTCAAGATGCCCCTTAAATGTCACTATCGTCCCTGCTTCCACCACCTCCGCCGTAGCGAGTTCCAGGCACCCACTACCCTCTGCGTAAAAAACTTGCCTCGTACATCTACTCTAAACCTTGCCCCTCTCACCTTAAACCTATGCCCCCTAGTAATTGACCCCTCTACCCTGGGGAAAAGCCTCTGACTATCCACTCTGTCTATGCCCCTCATAATTTTGTAGACCTCTATCAGGTCGCCCCTCAACCTCCTTCGTTCCAGTGAGAACAAACCGAGTTTATTCAACCGCTCCTCATAGCTTATGCCCTCCATACCAGGCAACATTCTGGTAAATCTCTTCTGCACCCTCCTTCTGGTAGTGTGGCGACCAGAATTGAACACTATACTCCAAGTGTGGCCTAACTAAGGTTCTATACAGCTGCAACATGACATGCCAATTCTTATACTCAATGCCCCGACCAATGAAGGCAAGCATGCCGTATGCCTTCTTGACTACCTTCTCCACCTGTGTTGCCCCTTTCAATGACCTGTGGACCTGTACTCCTAGATCTCTTTGACTTTCAATACTCTTGAGGGTTCTACCATTCACTGTATATTCCCTACCTGCATTAGACCTTCCAAAATGCATTACCTCACATTTGTCCGGATTAAATATGAATATAGCCATGGTTAGGAAGTGGTTAGAGGGGTCGGTATGGGAGCGGATGGAAGCAGTCTCTTGTAAAGGCACAGGTTTGGGGGCATTGCTGACAGTGCCTTTACTGCTCTCGTTGCCCAAGTACTCCAGATGCCCAGTGGTGGTGGCGTCCTGAGCGTGTGGGGACAGTGGCAGCAGCACATGAGGCTCGAGGGGGCCTCCGTTTGGGCACCGATCTGTGGGAATCATCGATGAGTTGCCCACCGGGAATGGGTTCCGGTATTAGTGGGTGAGAGATTTTGTCCGGAAGCAGGTACTATCCTTTCCTCACCTGGCCGCCCCAGGGGCTCAGGCCAAGGTGGTCAAGAACAGGGGTAGGGGTGTGTAAAGTGTCAGAAATTTACAAGGAGTTAATGGATTGGGAGGGAGCCCTGATAAGGGTAGTGAAGTGTAAGTTGGAGGAAGAGTTGGGTTGGGAGTTGGAGGCTGCGCTCTGGGAAGAGGCTTTGAGGAGGGTCAATGGATCGTCGTTTTGCGCTAGGCTTAGCCTTATTCAGTTTAAGGTGGTCCACAGGCGCATATGACTGTGGCCAGGATGAGTAGGTTTTTTGAAGGGATGGAAAATAGGTGTGGGTGTGGTGCGAGGGGGCCCGCGAATCATGTCCACATGGTGGGGGGGAGAGCAGGCTTGTCCAACATTATCGCATGGGGTGGGGTACATTTCAAAACTTTTCTCACACAAATGCCAGAAAGATAAAGTTTGGCACATTAAACATGAATTTAAAAATGAAAAACAACTCACTGAGCAAAAAAAACAATGAGTAATCAATAAAGATCAGTGTTAGATTGTGAGTGGGCGAGTGTGTGTGTCTGGCTCACTCCCAGTCCGAGTGTTCACTCATCCACTGGGAGTGGATGAGTGTGCATGTTGGTGTGTGGTGAAAATAAGAACCCTGAGCCTGGGCCAGATTTGCATGTATACTCTGTCCCCACAAACACACTCCTATTCCCCTCACACACTCCCTCTCTCTCCATCTCTTCCCCCTCACAATCTCTTTCCCACTTGGCCTTACTCCTGCTCACTTTTCCCCCCTCCCACACACTTGCCCCCCCCCAATCTCTTTTGCTCACCACACACTTTCTTTTCGCTTCCCACACACAATCCCCATCCTCCCACACCAGGTCACCCCCTCCTCCAGCCCCCTCTCCCATCCTCCAAGCCCCTCTCCCCTACCTCCAGCCCCCTCCTCCAGCCCCGTATCCCCCTATACCCAGCCCCTCTCCTCCTCCTCCCGCCCTCACTTCCCCTCCTCCGCTCACTCTCCCCCTCCTCCTCTCGCTCTCCCCCCCTCCGCTCACTCTCCCCTCTCATCCGCTCGCTCTCCCACCTAGCCCACTCTTCTCTCGCCCTCTTTTCCCCCCCTCCCGCCCTCACTTCCCCTCCTCACGCCCTCACTTCCCCTCCTCCTCTCTCCTTCCCCATCTCCTGTCTATCTTCCCCTCCTCCTGTCTCTCTTCCCTCCTCCCGCCCTCACTTCCCCTCCTCCCATCTCTCTTCCCCCCTCCTGCCCTCTCTCCCCCTCCTCCTGTCTCTCTTCCCCTCCTCCCATCTCCCCCTCCTCCTCCTCCTACCCTCTCTTCTCCACCTTCAAGTCTCTCCCTCTCCTCACGCTCTCTCCTCCTCCTGACGAATGTGATATAAAATAGTTACTTTAGAGATATTAGTTAATGTAATGTAGAAATAAGCCACTTTGATTCTGGCAAGTAGAGACAAAGGATTTTAGACCGCATGGAAAAAAGCAGGAAGAGGTGTGTCTATGAGAGTGATGCTGAATTGATAGGGGCCGGAGAAAGGGATTGGAAGTGAGCCAATCAGAATAGATCAAACAAGTCAGGAAGGACATAGGATGACCTATGGGTGTCGAGTATGTGAAACTTGATGCCATTTGAATGTATCAGTACTGATCTCTTTGTCTGGGACATTCACTTAGTCCCGGGGCTGCAGAGAGCAACATGTTATCTGTATCACTGTGGACTAGGTAGCTTGCAAGCTGATTAAAATAACTATTGTTATACTTGCAAATACATCTCGACTTTTATTGAGGCCAGACTGATGGATAAAGAAATTTGGGATTCAACATTTGGTGCCGAAAACCGGGATTTCTCAGGGCGATCCTGGTCCAACTGCGAAATCAGAGTTAGACTGATTATGAACAGGAGGATGGGGAACGAGGGCCCTCAATGTAGAACTGGAAAATGACCGCGCATTGATTGTTCCCTTCTTCTTGTCGTCTGATTAGTCTGGTCACTCGCGGTTGGCACAGAAAGACCGCCTCGACGAAATCACAGGTCAGTCTGGGGATTAGCAATTTAATTGATGGGATTTCATATTGTTGATTCGGCTTGGGTTAGGGTTTTGGGTTGATGTGACATCTCAAATGATGATTCAATTCCAAGTATAAGGGTTCAGAGGCTGATGGGACTTCAGTAATGAAGGTTCAGTCTATTATATGGGTTCAGGGGCTGATGGGACTTCAGTACTGAAGGTTCAGTCCAGTATAACTGTTTTTAAATCTGAAGATGGTTCAACTCTATGTGTGAGTGTTTTAAATATATAGTTGATTAAGCTAAAATTGTCTCCTTGGACTGTATTGGCGAAAAACGCAGTTCCGAGGACTAGTTGAGATTGTGAGGAATGCTGCATATTGGTTGAAGCAGAAGTCTCTCAAAGGGTTAACAGCAGCAGGCAACATCAAAAGACAGACAGTGCTTCTCACTCAGGCTTTGAGATAACAGCAGCAGCCTGTAGTGTAATCGGATACCTTTCCTTTGAGTCAGTGAACACCAGCAAAGTTACGTTTTGAATTAATTAAAGGAAACCAGTGGATTTCTCCACCTCTTTGATAAAAGTTATTATTTTCGAAAGCAATTGATTGAAATTGCCAGAATCTTAAGTTTTACTTACTTGAAATAATGTTTATCTCATTTTATCAGGAGATTAATAGAAACTTAAAGGAGGTCACGGACAGCATTTTTTTAAAAAGTGTAAATCTGGAGATGATAGTTGATTTTGCCAACACTTATGTGAATGTAAAAGAAAAAAAAACTTGTTAAAAGAAAAATTGTTAAGATAAAGAAATAATTAAGTTGTAAATGTTATACAAGTTTGTGTTAAGCAAATTGTAAATTTGGTTCTGAGTTGAGATCAGAGCTAAGCTTGCAAGTTGCAGTAATTCAATTTGAATTTTCAAACATTTTTAAGTTTAAAAAAAAAGCGCAAGTAGAGACAGGAAAGACGCGGGTCAAACAAGAGATGAGCTACGTAGTTCAATGGCTGGCCTTGAATTGACAGAAAAAGAAAAATTCAATAATTTGCAAAAGTAAGCATATCACCTAAGTCTCTCCAAACTAAGCAGAAACCACAAGGTTCGGGAACAAAGGAAGCTGAAACAGATTCTTTTGAAGAGAAAGAACTCCCCCTAGTGACAGGGAGAGATGTTGAAGTCCTGGAACAACCAGGGGAAATAGCTAGAGTGCCCCCTGGTGACATTCGGAGACAGTTACCGATTAGGAAGATGCGAAACCCCGACGCAGTGACTGCGGGAGCGAACCCCACGATAGACGTTTACTTCCCATGGACACCCAGTGAGATGATGGCTATTATGGCTACAATCCCAGATAGAAAAAAATCTCCTGCTGCCTTCGTGGATTCCTTGAGAACTACCATCTCAATTTATCAAGCTGATTCAAGGGACCTCTGGGCCCTAGCCCAGCAGATTTTAACCCCAGCAGAGTACCGCAATTATCTTAACCACCTGAATTATGCTAGTCATGCTGCACTTCAGCAGGCCTATGCGTTAGACGACGATAGAAGGACACAGATCCTGAATGCGTTGAATAGCACATTTCAAAGGCCCATAAATCTTTCTGTTATCTTAGACCTAAAACCTAAGAAGACTGAAGAGCCAGAGGAATTTCTGGAGCATTTTAATGAAATCTACTGTGGGCAGTCAGGCGACTTGCCACATCAAAATGGTCAGAATTCCCCTCAATATTGTGCTATGTTAATGCATTGCCTACCACCTTCTGTGGTTACTGCTGTGAAATGTAATAACATGAATTGGACAGAGAACGACCCTTCCCAGATGGCAAGGGAGGTCAGATTTTATTGGAAGGAGGGTGTAGGCCAGGAAGGAGGCTCAGTTACAGAGGTTAAGACTGAGTATGTAATGAAAAAGGATGATCTGCGACCCCAACAAGCGGCAGAAATGGTAGTTTCCCAGCAGGAGCCCCAATATTGTGACTTTGGGTAGGTGGATCAGCGAGGGGGAGGATATCAAACCCACCCAAAGGGACCCTCAGCTCCTTTTTATGGCCCACCGAACGAATCAACAGCTCTACAACCGCATCCCCCTCTGAGGGGCCATTGGTCTACTGGAAGAAGAGGACGGGGCAGATATAGAGGGAGCAATGCATGTTTTAATTGCGACCGTGCAGATCACTGGCAACAGGAATGCCCTTTTAAAAGACAGGCAGCAGAAGGAGAGGGTACCCACCAAGGGGAGGACAGACGAGATACACTGACTTCTCCCAGGAAAACCCTTTCCCAACACAGGATTGACTAGCTAATTTAGCCATAAGGACTCTCCAATCGGACAGGGAACCTATTATCTCTCTGCAGATAGGAGATCAACATCACTCATTTGTAATCGACACCGGGGCAGCCATGTCTTCTGTGCAATCAGCACTTAAATTACCATTATCCGACCACACGCAGCAATTGTCAGGGTTCCAAGGACAGGTGTGTGAGTATCCTATTTCTGAACCTGTGACAGTCACTTACGAGAATAAGTCTGCAGAGCATCAGTTTGTAGTGACTACTGGATTGGACTGTAACTTGTTGGCCCGAGATTTACTGTGTATCTTCCAGCTACAGCTAGAATGCGGAGATGAGGGGGTAACGGTTACATCATGGAGGATGAGACAACAGTGCTATATTTCTATCACCCCCCAGTGGTGGACGTTAGACGTTGAACAGTCACTGCATCACGTTACCCTGGCCTATTACAGAACTGGACGAAACAGGGAGTTGGAGGACAAATACCGGTCATTACTTGAGACCGAATGGCCAGTCAAGGTTACAGCCACAGTCACGGGAAAAGAAGGTACAGCCAATTTTGTTACAATATCACCACATTTATGGCCACAGTCAGCTTCGGTAAGCCCTCATATTACACGTCAGGTCCATGACCAGTACCATGCCAGGGATATGGGGCGAATGGTCAGGAGGGCAGTGGATCATTCGGATCCAACAGAGTACGCACTTTAAGTCATGCCGGACGGCACTACCATAAAAAAATTTTGAGGTCCCTGAAACAATTAACACTCGACTGCAGCATCACAGGGGACATGATGTGTTGGAATATGTCAATCCACAGGTCTGGGCGGAATACCCATCACAAGTGGGAAAGACAAATGTTACACCT
Organism: Scyliorhinus torazame; assembly: GCF_047496885.1. Classification (NCBI taxonomy): domain Eukaryota; kingdom Metazoa; phylum Chordata; class Chondrichthyes; order Carcharhiniformes; family Scyliorhinidae; genus Scyliorhinus; species Scyliorhinus torazame. Next base: position 31,484,641 of record NC_092724.1, read on the forward strand.
ATTAAGGTGATGATTAAGGATCATGTAAAGCTACCTTCCATTCGACAATACCCCCTGAAATCTCAAGCTGCTCCATCTATAGATAAATTAATTCAAGAGCTGTTGAAACAGGGTATTTTGGTCCCTTGCCAATCAGAATGTAACACCCCCATACTTGCTGTGCCTAAACCAGCCAAACCAGACCAGTACCGATTAGTACAGGATTTACGTTCAATCAATGCCATCGCATAGCCGTTACATGCTCTCACCCTCCAACAGGATATTATGGTGTATAGCTCCCACTCGGTAATCGCACTATTGGGGCAACTGCAGACTCAGCATCATACCGCAGCTCGTCAGAATAGGTATGAGATATACCTTTTGAACAATCCACGTCTGACATTTAACCACTGTACCACTATCAATCCAGCCTGTTTTCTTAGTGGTCCCCCTGTCCATGAAGACGCACCTGGCCACGACTGTTTAGCCTTGATTCAGGAAACTACCACAATAAGGGGCGATTTGAGTGACATTTCGTCAGAACAACCTGACATGATTATGTGTGGTCAAATATCCCACCGGGGTTTAGTTAATGACCTACTGCAGGCCCTCCTTATGCCCGCGCAGATTTCCGTTATTAAATGCGCTGCCCACACGAATGGTACAACCCCAGTTGACGTTGGTAATGAACAAGCAGATTGTGCAGCGCGAACAGCCGCGCAAATTCAGCAAGTGAGACTAAACGATCTACTATAAATATGTCTGCTTCTGACAAGTCAATGCCAACCATCCAAGACGTCATAAGGTTACAGGAGGACGCTCCTGAGAGTGATAAACAAATGTGGAGACGGTTAGGTTGTACATATGATTCTGTTTCCTCTTTATGGACCACGCCTGCACATCAGACTTGTATGTCTGATGTGCTGGCTTTATGGGTCATTGAATGTGTACACTTTGCAACTCATTGTGGGGCTCGAGGGACTAGTGATTTGTTGCTGGACACTTGGTGGCACCCTAAAATGCAGGGGTTGGCCCAAAGTATCAGTAATCGGTGTTTGATTTGTCAGCAATATAACACCGGAAAAGGTATCCCTTGTGGGATGGGGCAAACCCCGTTGCCCAGTGGTCCCTTTGAGACGCTCCAAATGGATTACATTGAGTTGGAAAGGTGTCAATGTTATAAATATGTTTTGGTCATTGTGGATGTGTTCAGCAGATGGGTCGAGGTGTATCCGACTATCGATAATAAAGCTGCTACTGTGGTTAAAGTCTTGATGAGGGAAATCATTCCCCGGTACGGTATACCAGCTCAGTTAAGTTCTGATAATGGGCCTCATTTTATTGGACAAATTAACAAGGAGTTTTGCTCCCAGTTGGGCATACGCCAGCAGTTACACTGTGCTTACAGACCACAGGCGGCCGGGTTGGTTGAGAGACACAATCAGACCCTCAAAACTAAATTGGCTAAATTAAGAGCAGACACGGGACTGACACGGCTTAAGTTGCTCCCCGTTGCCCTCTTCCAGCTGCGGGTTACACCTGCGGGACCGGCCCGGCTCTCTCCCGCCAAGATTCTTTATGGCAGGCCTCTTAGAACTCCCTGGAGCCTGCAGGTTCCCAGACTGGTTCAGTTTCATCAGATGACTGAAGAGATGACCACCTATGTTCTAGCCCTCACGCAAGTGCTCAAGGAACTCCATGGCCAGGTCCGCGCGGCTCACCAGCCATCCCCCCCAGTACCTAGCTCACCTTCAGTCCAGCCCGGTAGTTATGTCATGGTCAAAAATTGCACTAGGAAGGGGTCGGAGCCGTGATGGGACGGGCCCTTCCAAGTTCTCCTTACCACCCCCACAGCAGTTAAAGTGGAGGGGCGAAGTGCTTGGGTCCACCTACATCACTGTAAATTGAGTCCATCTCCACTACTGTAAAAGGTCAGATACTAACCTGCCTCCCTTCTCCAGTGCTATTTTACAGGTGTGGAGCATGATGGGGTGGCTACGCACCGTCTGTGTGATATTTGGCCTCACTTCACTTGGCGTGTTATTGGCGATGGACATGGAAAAGGGGAATATTATGTATCTGTGTAGCCCCAACCAATCTACAAGGTTACATCACCTCTGCAAAGGTGATGTTCTTCGCTGCCCCCATATACGAGGACATGGTATCGACTCATGGAAGGTCATCAAAGTTAAGGAGAATGCAGGAGTCATGAAGCAGTTGCACCAGTCCCGGCGATGGGAAGGGAACATTATATGGACATTGCCTTGTTTTTGGAATACATGTAAATTTGTTAAGATGTGTTAAGAGTGGTACAATAAAGGTAAAATCAGGCTGTCAGAAGAGCGTAGGAAGAGGCTATGAGAAAGTGAAAGGGACTAGAGAGGATAGGGCGTATGAGAAGGGAAGTACAGCTAGAACGTAGGTTACCAGGAGATACACTGAAGTTAGTTAAAGGCCAAACTGAGGAAAACCCGGGTAGTAAACCTTGGGAGCCCTCGGGGCAATAACCAAGGAGTTGTCTCAGCTACGGTTGTTTGCAATGCAGAACCGGTATGCTCTTGACTATCCTCTGGCCCGTGAGGGTGGGGTATGCGCCATAGCGCAGGGCAAGTGTATCATGGGAGTTTAGGACTTGACCGCTAACATCACTAAATTTATGGATCGCATACAGGATCACTTAGACGGGATGCAGGATCCTGGCTCTTGGGGTAACTGGGGATTTGGAGGTTGGAAGGACTGGTTGATAAATATGGTCATGTATTTAGTGGTGGCTATCGGCTGCATCTTTGTGGGCCCAGCCATCCTTAAATGTGTGATGGGTAGAATGCGGGGTGCACTGGAACAGATCAACGCCCCTAAAATCTTAGCTGTCAAAATTCATGAGGGTGCAGCAGATGAAGGGGGGCTACGCCAGGAATTGGAAATGCAGTGACAGATCTTTTGAGATGAGGAACTGTAGCTATGGATTGGATAGTTCGGTTATCATGGAATGATAAAAGGAGGGAATGACGAATGTGATATAAAATAGTTACTTTAGAGATATTAGTTAATGTAATGTAGAAATAAGCCACTTTGATTCTGGCAAGTAGAGACAAAGGATTTTAGACCGCATGGAAAAAAGCAGGAAGAGGTGTGTCTATGAGAGTGATGCTGAATTGATAGGGGCCGGAGAAAGGGATTGGAAGTGAGCCAATCAGAATAGATCAAACAAGTCAGGAAGGACATAGGATGACCTATGGGTGTCGAGTATGTGAAACTTGATGCCATTTGAATGTATCAGTACTGATCTCTTTGTCTGGGACATTCACTTAGTCCCAGGGCTGCAGAGAGCAACATGTTATCTGTATCACTGTGGACTAGGTAGCTTGCAAGCTGAATAAAATAACTATTGTTATACTTGCAAATCCATCTCGACTTTTATTGAGGCCAGACTGACGGATAAAGAAATTTGGGATTCAACACTCCTACCTTCTACCTCCCCCTCCTCCCAACTTTTCTCTCTCCTCCCTCATTCTATCTTTCTCCTCCCACCTCTCTCTCCCTCCTCTTCCAACCTTGTCTCTCTCCCCCCCTTCCACCTTCTCCCCTGCCTCCCACCTTGTCTCTCTTCCCCCTTCCACCTTCTCCCCCTCCTCCCACCTTCTCTACCTCCTCCTCTCTCACCCCCCCTCACCCCCCCCATACAAGATTACAGTTTGTTACTGAGTCTGATGTGTTATGTACTCTGGAATAACACAGGCTGCAACTGGATGCAGCTTTAACCAAAAGATACTCCATACCTTGAAGCTAGGTCAATCTGATTTATTGAACCAGGAGCACATTAGCACAGTTCTCTATGCGTTTGACTCTCTGCTAACCTAAGTGTGGTTACTCTGTCTGACTGAACCAGACTAGCTCTTAGCCACACTGATGAACATCCACAGAGTGAGTCAGGGTGTATGTACTGTATCACACACACACCCTGACTCACTCTGTGGATGTTCATCAGTGGAAAGAGGCGGAGTGTGAGTGCCTCGTGCCTTTTATAATGAAATACCACCCCTGAGTGTCCTGCCTGCTCATTGGTCATGTCCTGTTCTCTGTGTTCTTTAGTTGCCTGTCTGTGCCTGTCTGTATATCATTATCTGCATGTCTGCATATCATGACATCTCCCCCTTTTTAAAAATGTTTTGTTGGCACATGGGAACGTACTTACATGTGGTGGCATATGTGAACGTATTTTCATGTGAGGACAGCTGTCTAATCTGAGAAAACAGAACATAGCAAACAAAACAAATGTTCATAAATCCAGTCTCCGGGGCTTGCCTCTGATCCTTGTTGACCGCCGGAGAGGTGGTAGTGGGGACGCCGGGCCTTGACAGGCAGGATGGAAGCCTGACTGGTGGCCTCGTAATTCGAGGTATCAGGAGGTGGCAAAACAATGGACGGAAACGGAGAAGAATGTGCTTGCCGGCCGGCAACTTTGCGCAGTGCCCGTCTGTTTCGTCGCACAACAGAACCATCAGCCATCCGTACAACATACGAGAGGGGCGCAGCCTGTCGAACAACGACAGCTGGAGCAAACCAGCCACCATCCGGTATCTTGATCCTGACAGTGTCTGCCGGGGATAACACAGGCAAATCGGTGCCATGAGCATCATAGCCCTGCTTTTGCTGGTTTCGGAGCTGCTGCACCTTCTGCAGCACCGGGAGGTGATCCAGGTTGGGCAAGTGTATGGCTGGAAGTGTCGTCCGCAGGTCCCTGTTCATCAGGAGTTGAGCTGGCGACATGCCAGTGGACAGTGGGGTCGCCCTGTATGCAAGCAGCGCGAGGTAGATGTCAGAAGCCGAATCCGCGACCTTGCAGATGAGCTGTTTCACAATGCGCACCTCTTTTTCAACCTTCCCATTGGACTGCGGATAGTGTGGGCTGGAAAAACTTGGCAAACATCGACCACTCGTGGCTGTTGAAGCACGGGCCATTGTCACTCATGACAGTGAGTGGGATACCATGCCTGGAGAACGTCTCTTTACAGGCCTTGATGACGGTCCGAGATGTGAGGTCTGAGAGCTTCATGACTTCAGGGTAATTGGAGAAATAGTCAATAATCAACACGTAGTCACGACCATGCGCACGAAAGAGGTCGATGCCAACCTTGGACCACGGGGTGGTCTCGATTTCATGCTGGTGGAGCATCTCCTTGCTCTGCGCTGGCTGGAAGCGTTGAGAGGTTGCACAGTTGAGGACCATGTTCGAGATGTCCTGGCTAATACCGGGCCAGTAGACAGCCTGCCTGGCTCTGTGTCTGCACTTCTCAACGCCCAGGTGTCCCTCATGGTTTTGGCGGAGCACCAAGCTCTGGAGACTGAGTGGAATGACAATCCGGTTCAGCTTGAGGAGGATACCATCAATCATCGTCAGGTCGTCCTTTACATTGTAAAATTGAAGGCACTGCCCTTTCTGCCAGCCATTAGCGAGGTGGTACATGACACGCTGCAAGAGGGGGTCTTTGGCTGTCTCCTTGCAGATACCTTCTCATCAGACGCCGGGAGGGTGCTAGCACACAGCTGCACCTGTGATTCAATCTGCCGGATGATTTCCAGCGGTTCACTAGGCAATGGGATGGAGCGGGACAATGCATCAGCGATGATGAGCTCCTTGCCAGGCGTGTGCACTAAGTCAAAGTCGTACCTTCTGAGTTTGAGGAGGATGTGCTGCAACCGAGGCGTCATGTCGTTCAGGTCCTTGTGGATAATGTGGACCAGACGCCTATGATCCGTCTCGACAGTGAATGTTGGCAGGCCGTAGACATAGTCGTGAAACTTGAGAATGCCATTGTGAAGACCTAGGCATTCCTTCTCTATTTGCGCATACCTTGTTTCGGTGGGCGTCATGGTCCTCGATGCGTAAGCTACCGGTGCCCAGGATGAAGAGTCATCGCGTTGAAGCAGCACCGCACCAATGCCATCCTGGCTCGCATCTGTCGAGATCTTCGTCTCCCTGTCTGGGTCGAAAAATGCCAAGACAGATGCAGTGTTGAGCTTGGCTTCCAGCTCCAACCACTCTGCCTGATGTGCTGCCTTCTACTCAAAGGCAGTGGACTTTTTCCACCAGGTTTCGTAGGGCCATGGTGTGTGAGGCCAGGTTTGGGATGAACTTGCTCAGAAAATTGACTATGCCAGGGAGCGCAACACCGCCTTCTTGTCTTCAGGGACCTTTGTGGCTTCGATGGCCATGACCTTGTCTGTGTCCGGGCGCACGCCTTGCTGAGAGATCTGGTCACCTAGGAACTTGAGTGTCGACATGCCAAAGCAACATTTGAACCTGTTCAGCTTCAGGACATTGGCATGGACACGGCGGAATACCTGCTGGAGACGGGAAATATGCTCTTCAGGGGTCGTGGACCATATGATGATGTCATCCATGTGCACACAAACCCCTTCAATGCCCTCCATCATCTGCTCCATGATGCGATGGAAGATCTCCGATGCCGAGACAATGCCAAACGGCATGCGATTATAGCAGTATCTGCCAAACGGTGTGTTGAAGGTGCAGAGCCTTCTGCTGGACTCATCCAGCTGGATTTGCCAAAATCCATGTGACGCATCTAACTTGGTGAAAAAACGTGCGTGTGCCATCTCACTGGTGAGTTCCTCCCGCTTCGGGATGGGGTAGTGTTCACGCATTATATTCTTATTGAGATCCTTGGGATCAATGCAGATGTGCAGGTCTCCCGAAGGCTTTCTAACACATACCATCGAGCTGACCCAGTTAGTCGGTTCGGTTAGCTTGGAAATGATGCCCTGTTGCTGAAGATCCTTGAGCTGTGCCTTCAGGCTCTCCCTCAGCGGAGCCGGGACCCAGCATGGTGCGTGGACCACTGGCTTGGCATCAGGTTGTAGCAGAATCTTGTAGCGATATAGCAGCGTGCCCATCCCGTCGAACACATCCGGATACTGAGCGAGGATGTCGTCAATGCCGGCCTGAAGATCCACATTGGAGGATGTTGTTGTGTAAACCCGCTGCACGAGGTTCAGCTGCTTGCAGGCCTGCGCGCCAAGTAGGGATGCCCTGTCTGGCTTGACAATTTCAAAACATAACCGTGCATGGGTGCTCCAGTTGGAGACGAGTAGATGGCAGGATCCCAGTGCCGTGGTGGCATTTCCGTTGTAGTCCAGGAGCCTGCAGGCTGCTGGAAGGACCTTGGGGGGCTTCTTGATGTGTTTGAAATCTGCCTGTGAGAGGAGGTTGGCAGAAGCACCTGTGTCCAGCTTAAACTGGATGGAGCAGTGCTTGACCTGCATCACCGCATGCCATTCGTCTGCAGAATCCACAACGAGGATGGATTGAATTTGTGATGAGTTGGATGTGGCATATTCACATTTGGTAATGATGCCCACACAGTAGGCAGAGTCCAGGCATTCTTCCTCTGGATCCATTCTGCTGCCAGGATCAGAATCCTGTAATCGTTGTTGCCCACTCTGAATGCGCCGTCATCGGAATTGGGAGCGCTGGCCCCTGACTGGTGGTGCAGACCTGCACAAGGCTGCATAGTGTCCAGGCTTCCCGCAGTTTAAACATCGGCTGCCTCTTGCAGGGCAGTGTTTCTTTAAGTGGCTGTTGCCGCAGTTCAAGCACGTCATGACCTTGGCGCGTTGTCGCACATGCGCAGTGCGGGTGTCAGCCGCTTCGTGGGGGATGGCCTGCACCCTCTCTGCCTCGTGGGAGGCAAGTTTCTCATTTTCAGCCAATTCGTACTGGGCATAGCGATTTTTGGCATTCTCATGCACTGTGCACGTTTCAATCGCAGCTGGCAGGGTCATATGCTTGATTTTCAGTAGCTGCTCTCTCAGAGGATCAGAGTGAACTCCAAAAACGATTTGGTCTCTGATCATGGAGTCAGCAATATCACCAAAGTTGCAGGACAGCGCTAGCAGGCGGAGGTTAGTTAAGGAGTTGAAAGATTCATCTTTACCTTGTGGACGCTGTATGAATATGTAACGCTCGAAGATTTCATTGGTGTCCACTTCACAGTGACTGTCAAACTTGTCCAGGATGGTCTGAAACTTTGTCCTGTCCTGGCCTTCGGTGAAGTGAAAAGAGTTGAAGAGTTTGATGGCTTGATCACCCGCTGTTAAGAGGTGAAGCGTGATCTTCCTTGCATCAGACGCACCCATGAGGTCTGAAGCTTCGATGTACAGCAGAAACTTATGCTTGAATGTCCGCCAGTTGGCACTGAGATTGCCGGAGGTCCTGAGCTGGTGAGGAGCCTGAATCTTCTCCATGGTGCCGGGATACATTTGCTGGTCGTCACGGAACGGACAGAGGTAAACCACCTAGATTAAGCAGTCTCCTGGTAGCATGATGTGTTATGTACTCTGGGATAACACAGGCTGCAACTGGATGCAGCTTTAACCAAAAGATACTCCAGACCTTGAAGTTAGTTCAATCTGATTTATTGAACCAGTAGCACAGATAGCACAGTTCTCTATGAGTTCGACTCTCTCGTAACCTAAGTGTGGTTACTCTGTCTGACTGAACCAGACTAGCTTTTAGCCACGTGCTGGAGGTGTGATACTGTACTGACTCCCTGACTCACTCTGTAGATGTTCATCAGTGCAAAGAGGCGGAGTGTGAGTGCCTCGTGCCTTTTATAATGAGATACCACCTCTGAGTGTCCTGCCTGCTCATTGGTCATGTCCTGTTCTCTGTGTTCATTAGCTGCCTGTCTGTGCCTGTCTGTATATCATTATCTGCATGTCTGCATACCATGACAGAGTCTAAGCCATGAGCTTTCTCCTCCTAGTCATGTGACTCTCTCCTCCATCATCATATGATTTTTTCTGCTGTTTGTCTATGGGGAGGTGGTGCTGCAGTGGTATTGCCGCTGGGCTACAAACTCGGAGACACAGGATAATCCTCTGGGGACCCGGGTTTGAATGCCACCACAGCAGATGGTGAAATTTAAACTCAATAGAACATCGGGAATTAAAAGTCTAAAAACCCGGGCAGCACGGTGGTGCAGTGGTTAGCACTGTAGTCTCACGGCGCCAAGGTCCCAGGTTCGATCCCGGCTCTGAGTCACTGGCTGTGTGGAGTTTGCATATTCTCCCCGTGTTTGCGTGGGTTTCGCCCCCACAAGACAAAGATGTGCAGGGTAGGTAGATTGGCCATGTTAAATTGACCCTTAATTGGAAAAAATGAATTGGGTACTCTAAATTTAAAAAAAATGTCTAAAAACCCATCTGGTTCACTAATGTCCTTTGGGGAAAGAAACCTGCCGTCCTCACCTGGTCTGGCCTACTTGTGACTCTAGACCAATGGCAATGTGGTTGACTCTTGGGTGTCACAGTGTTAGCACTGCTGTCTCACAATGCCAGGGACCCAGGTTCAATTCCGGTTTTCGGTTACTGTGTGGAGTTCGCACGTTCTCCCCCGCGTCTGTGTGGGTTTCCTCCGGCTACTCTGGTTTCCTCTCATAGCCCAAAGATGTGCAGGTTAGGTGGATTGGCCATGATGAATTGTCCCTTAGTGTCCAGGGATGTGCAGATTAGGTTAGGAGATTATGGGTATAGTGCAGAGTTCACTGGTGTAGATTCAATGGCCGAATTACCTTCTGCACAGTAGGGAAAATATGATTCTAGCCCCACATATTAACCCGTTTAGACCTGAACATCCTAATACTATTAAGTGTTTTGGATTTATTATCCTATTACTACAGTTTCTTTACGAGCCTTATTTATTTTGATATGCTTTCAAGATGTTCCTTTCACAGAATCAACAATAGTAGGCTCAATAGCAATTATTTTCAATGACAATAATTCTGACTGTAGTTACCCATTCTTAGACCAAGTTAGGACAGTTCAATTGATTTTGGTTTTTCTGGGTGAGGAGTGAGGGCAGAATATTGGCCAAACTTCCCACAACTAATCACTAAACTAAGTAATTTGGCACGTTAATGGCACAGCATAACATCCTACAAATTTGGATACTTACTACATGTGGTCCACTTATCATAAAAACTACAGCAAAGAAGGAATCTAATATCAGTTTGAACACTAGCTGTTCAACTGCAGCTTTATACAATGATCTAATTTCCCTACACTTGCTCATACTCTTAATTTGCATTGTTTTCTAATATTTAAATTCTCAAAAGAATAATTGGAAACCATTGTTACAGGCCTACAGTTTAGCAGAGAAATACATGCACAGCGAAAATACCAATTTCTTAGTGGAGATCACTACTGATGATTGAATGATAAATCACTTGATGCAACAAATCGTATGTCCCATTGTTTTCTGCACAATGATCTCTGCTGAAAGTTGAATGTGTGAATATTGGGTGAGGATAGGATCGGCTTCACAGTGAAGCGCCAAAAATCCCTACATTTGTTAAACGTAAATGAAGTGGGAGATCAGGGTTATTTTCTGAGATATCATCTCAGAATGTCAAGGCCTTCAGGAGAGAATTATGAAGGAAGAAAATGTGTGGAGGTTTAAAAAGACATTTAACCTGAGAATCATAATCATTTCGGAAACTATATTTAATCAGTCTGTCATGAATGAAAATAGTTTGGTAAGCAGTATTGGAATCCATTTTTGTAGCAAGCTACTATACCTTTGCGTCTGTGTAATTCCAAAACTAGTAACTTTGTTTTTCTGATGCACGTCTACATTTTTAAAGAGATTTCACCATTTCAGATGACACTTTCTTGATTTAGTACAAATGTTATGGGCCAAGGTTTAGAGAACCCCAAAGTGTATCATGGAGTTCACCTGACCCACAACTTTTAATAGATTGTGGTATGGGGAGCACACGGCCCACTCTACAAGTGTGGTACAGCAGAAATGGAAAAGTATCTTTTAAAGCAAAACCATGTTTATTCTATGAACTCAAGTTAACCTTTTTAAAACAAACAGTGAACATCTTAGCAACCATTAATTCAAATACAACCCCCAAAGAGTACAACACTAAGTAATGCTTACGCTGTCCTTTTAACATCCAGAAGACTTACAAAAAACATAACCTTTCACAGAAGCACATCAGGTTAAAGTCACTACTGAAAACATTTATAATTCTGAATTCACCAAATGATCAAGAGATAGTCTTTTCATGGCAGAGAGATTAACAGTACACCTGCTCTGTCTGGCTTCAGCTCCAACACTGAAAGCTAAACTAAAACACACCCTGCAGCAAACAGCCTAAAACAAAAGTAAAAAGCTGACAGACAGCCCAGTTCCACCCACACCCTGACGTCACTGATAAATACCCATTTCTTAAAGGTACAATTCATAAACACCCATTTCTTAAAGGTACTCTCACATGACACCTCCCCCCAAGATGGGTGTCAGCTTCAAGATGGTTTCATTTTTCACCTTTTCACTATCCTTTAAGAAATGCAGACAGTAAATATACTTTTTCGTTTCAAAAACCAACACACGCAAACAGATCTAATAATATAGTCCTTTTTTTTTCCTCCTTCCTCCAACTGAAATCCGTTGATTGACAGTGTCTTTGAACAAGAAGGTCTCTGCATGATCCGTCCATTTCTCTACATCTTGGCATTTCTCTTTAAAGTCAGATACTTTAGTTCAATCTAATCACAGAGTCCCTTGTAATTCTCCAACACATGAGCATTGGTTATCACAGCTTTCAGGCAGTCAAATGCCTGTTGAAACTCCGCTGTCCATTTAAATTTTTGACGTTTCTTCAGCAAGTCCATCAGTGGAGCAATCACACTACAAAACCTTTGCACAAATGTTCAATCAAATCCACTCATGCCAAGAAATCGCATTATTTCCCTTCGTCTTGAGGGTATCAGAAACTCCTCAATAACTATTGGTTTCACATCCCATGTGACCATTTGACCCTGTCCGATTGTATTTCTGTGGGTAGTCCAGATCTAGTAAAGAATTTAAGTAACTCCTCCACAATCTTTTTAGCTGTAATATTACGTACTGGAATGGCCTCTGGAAACCTAGTAGACACATCCATTATCGTCAAAAGATATTGATTCCCACTTTTCGTTTTAGGAAGCGGTCCTACGCAATCAATTATGACTCTTGTAAAAGGCTCCTCAAATGCTGGAATGGGTATTAAGGGTTCTCGTTTTATCACTGCTTGAGGTTCCCCTATCACTTGACATGAGTGACATGATTGACAAAATTTAACTACATCTTTATGTAGTCCAGGCCAATAAAAATGTTTTTGGATTTTAGCTTGAGTTTTCCTTATTCCCAAATGACCTCCCACTGGTACCTCATGTGCAACTCGCAATACCTCCTTTCTATACCCTACCGGCAATACTACTGCCCATTTTTCATCCGCCTGCATATGTAAAGGTCTCCATTTTCTCATCAAGACATTACTTTTACGGTAATAACACTCTGGTATACACTCAGATTCCTCTTCTGTATATGCTTTCTGATACATCTGTTTTATTTCTACATCTTTCTGTTGTAACTCTGCCAATTTTCCTGAACTAAAAATATCCGCCTCATCCTCCACCTGTTCTTGTTCATTTTCAACCATCTGATCAAAAATTGTTTCTGATAATTGCACTTCAACTTCATCTTCACTCTTTGATTTCTCCTCTTGTCTTAACCTGTGACTTTGCGACCTTGTCACTACACAATCTGGAAAAATCTCAGGATATTCGTCCTTCAAAACTCCAGTTGTCTGATTTTCCACTGCCTTATCAACCACAGTAGGCATCACTCCCACCTGCGATCCAGCTATATCATTGCCCAAAATAAACTGTATTCCTGGACAAGATACTTTCTCTATTACTCCTACTACCATTTCACCACTGTTCACTGGACTTTCCAACCTTACCTTATATAATGGAACACTACTCCTCTCACCCTGAATTCCACATATTACCACCTTTTCTGGCAACATTCTTCCCAAACTACATAACTCCTCATCTCTTACCATGAAAGATTGACTAGCTCCTGTATCTCTTAAAATTGTGACTTCTTTACCTGCTCCTCCTGATACACATGAGTAAACGTTACCCACACAAGTAAATTCTTTAAAGAGATCTGGCACCTTCTTATCAATCACCTCTTGATCAGGCTGTACAATCTTTTGCACCTCCTTGGCTTCACTTGGGCTTTCCTTTACCACTTTCACAAACCCCACTGTCTTATCCTGTTTTACCACATCAGCCTTCCCAGTGCTTTTCTTCAACCACCAACACTGTGACTTTACATGGCCTAGCCATAAATGTGAAAACATTTGAAACTTTTCATTTCTTTTCCACACTCCTGGATTTTTAAAAAAAAATCTGAGTTACACTCTCCTTACTATCTCCCATCAGATCACCTTTGCCTCTACCATTCGAGTATTTCTCATGTCCCCAGTTTCTATCCCTCATAGGCAGAAACTGATGTCAGAAACCAAGCTTTGATTTATGAACTAATTCATAATCATCTGCCATTTCTGCTGCTAATCTCGCAGTTGTAACCCTCTGCTCTTCCACATGAGTTCTCACTACATCAGGAATTTAATTTTTTTTAAAAACTGTTCAAACATTACTTTATTGGTATAGAAAAGAACTCAGGAGCACTGCTCAATTCTTGTACCCTCAACTGGCTCTACGGCCCCTTGCACGCTTGAATTTACAACGCTTTGAACGAATGTATGGCTTGGTGTGACTGTGCGGCGCTCCGGGGGCAGGTCCAAAACATCTGTAAATCTCACATCCCTTACGAGGTCCAGAGAGCAGAACTATCCCCTGACCCTTTGGCGTGGCCAAAGCCAACTGGTCAAAGGTCATGATTTGTCCTCCAGCCTTCAGGAAACGGTGTCGGGCCACTTCAGTGACTCGAAGCGTGCAGACCTTGAGCTTGGGGATATCAAATGTGCGGACGTCGTCCGTGATAGAGCCCACGACCACCGCCGTCTTTCCCTCATGACCTGGAATTTTCATTTTGCGAATCAGGCGGGCAAGCGAGAGCGGAGCACTGTTAGTGCGACTCATGAACAGACGCTTGAGCACGACCTTGTTGAAGGGGGCGTTGGATCGACGAGCCAGGAACCGGTACAGCTTAACCAGCAGCTGCAAGTACATGTCCTGGCTCTTGGACTCCTTCCTGTGCGGTCCTTGTTGTGGTGGATGTCCACTCCCATCTTGGCCCGGGAGCTGAGCGAGAAGAAAGGGGGCGGGGCACCAGCGCACGTGGCCTTCTGGGTGAGGGGGGGGGGGGCGAGGACAGGAATTGAATTTTTAAGCTCCTCCAAAAGTATAATTTCTCTGAGAGCTTCATACGTTTGGTCTATTTTCAAAGCCCTTATCCACCTATTTGATCCTTTGAAACTCCATGTATGTTTGACCACATTCTTTCCTTAAATTTCTAAACCTTTGTCTGTAGGCTTCAGGCACTAGTTCATATGCACCTAAGATGGATTTTTTTCACCTCCTCATACGTCCCAGATCCCTCCTCCGGTAGTGACGCAAACACTTCACTAATCCTACCTATCAGCTTTGTTTGAATCAGTAATACCCACATGTCCTGTGGCCATTTCATTTGTTTAGCTGCCTTCTCAAATGAAATGAAAAAGGCTTCTACCTCCTTCTCATCAAACCTTGGCAATGCTTGGACATATTTAAACAGAGCCCCACCAAGCCTTTGACTATGACGTCTTTCTCACTATCCTCATCACTTTCATCCAACTGTACGTTTCTTTTGTGAGGGCCACGAAAAATCCAGCACGAGTTTTAAGGATACAAAGTAATAACATTTATTTACAATAACATATATATATATAACAGCAGCAGCAACTTCCCTTGCTGCACACTCCTTCCTGCTGTTTCCAAACTGGCCAGCTTTATTTATACTCGGAGTTTACTAATGGTTTCTCCGCCCCCCTCTTGGGGAAGCTCATACTCCCACAGGATTGTGGGATTGTCATTAGTCCCCAACCAATGGTAGGTAGGCAGGTTATAACATCCCTCCCCCCCAAAGTCCAAGGAATCCACCGAAGACCCTGGCGAAGGAGGGCGTCGGACTCGTTTTGCCGCAGGCCGGACACCATTTGCACGCGGATCAGGCGGCGTGTAATGAGACAGAGACCGGCGCTTCTGTGATGAACGGCGCAACGGTTGTACATCCACGGCCCGTGGACCCGAGGATTCCCCCTCTGATGCATCCTGTGTCTCCATCTCGGAGTCAGAGTCTGCTGCCTCCGTCATGTCAGCGTCTCTATCTCCATTCGGTTCTGTAACGACCTGCGCAGGCTTCGAGTGAGGCACCAGTAGAAGATTGTGAGGACTACCTTCCCTTGTCTCTGGTCTCTGCGGCTGTAGAAATGAGCTCCGGGGGCGGGGAATCGTTTGAGGGGATAGTCTTCTGGACCGAACGTGGTCTACATGTTTGTGCTGGAGACGACCTTGGGCTTGCACCTGGTAAGATATAGGGCCCGTTTGGCGAAGGATTACACCAGGAACCCACTGGGCACCACCAGCAAAATTCCGAACGAACACTGGGTCACCGGGCGCAAACTGCCGAATCGGCCGATGCCGAGAAAATCCCTGTCCCTGCCGTTCTTGTGTGCGGCGTACCTTTGCGCCAATGTCCGGGAAAACCATACTAAAGCGGGTGCGAAGTCTCCGGCCCATTAGGAGTTCTGCGGGAGCTACTCCAGTCACCGCATGGGGGGGTGGTCCAATACGTAAACAAAAGGCGAGCCAGTCTCGTGTCCATTGATCCGGAAGACTGCTTTTTTAGGCCTCTTTTGAATGTCTGCACTGCACGCTCTGCCAACCCATTTGAAGCCGGGTGGTAAGGGGCTGTGCGGATATGGCGTATGCCGTTCATCTTCGTGAACCTCGCAAACTCCTCACTCGTGAATGGAGTGCCGTTATCCGTGACCAGCACCTCGGGGAGGCCATTCGTACGAAACGACAAACGCATCTTTTCAATTGTTGCGCAGGACGTTGTCCCCTGCATCTTATGCACCTCTAGCCATTTAGACTGGGCATCAATTAATAGAAGGAACATGGATCCTTGAAAAGGGCCTGCGAAATCTGCATGCAAACGTGCCCAAGGCTGCCCTGGCCATTCCCAGTGATGTAGGGGCGCGGCCGGCGGAAGCTTCTGATGCTCCTGGCAAATGGAGCAGTTTTGGGCCACCTTCTCAATGTCGGTGTCGAGGCCTGGCCACCAGACATAGCTCCGGGCCAACATTTTCATTTTGGTCACACCTGGATGCCCATTGTGCAAGTCTGTTAGTATCAGCTCCTGGCCTTTTTCCGGGAAAATCACACGTGTCCCCCACAAGAGGATGCCGTCTTCCACGCTGAATTCTGACAGCTTGGAGGAAAATGCCCGCAACTCGCCTGGGAGCTGTCTATGCTGCCCACCATACAGGACTATGTGCCGAACCTTTGACAGGACTGGCTCCGTCTGGGTCCACTCACGGATCTGTGATGCCGTGACAGGCAAGGTGTCCATAAAATTTAGGGTGGCAACCACCTCACCGGTCGTGGGGGTCGACATGGGGCCGGTCGATAAAGGCAATCGGCTCAGTGCGTCGGCATTTGCTATCTGCGTACCTGGTTTGTGCTCCAGAGAATACTCGTATGCAGCAAGCAACAAAGCCCAGCGCTGGATCCGTGCGGAAGCAATGGGCGGTATTGGCTTATCCTCTCTGAAAAGTCCCAGCAGAGGCTTATGATCAGTCACGATAGTGAAATGGCGGCCATACACGTACTGGTGGAAGCGTTTCACCGCAAAAAACACTCCCAGGCCTTCCTTCTCGATCTGCGCGTACTTTTTCTCCGTTGCAATCAATGTGCGGGAGGCGAAAGCTATCGGTCGCTCGGCCCCGTTCGCCATCTTGTGGGACAGGATGGCCCCAATACCATATGGGGATGTGTCACATGTGACGAGCAAAGGCTTTCCAGGATCATAGTGGGTTAGTAACCCAGACAACGACAATTGTTGCTTTACCCGCCGGAAAGCGGTTTCTTGCGGCTGACCCCAAACCCAGGTGTGATTTTTCTTTCGCAGAAGGTGCAAATGGGCCAGCATAGTTGCCAGATTGGGGAGGAACTTCCCGTAATAGTTTACGAGACCGAGAAAAGAACGAAGATGCGAAGTGTCAGTCGGGGCGGGGGCCTGTTGAATTGCACGCACCTTCTCTGCGACGGGGTGCAAACCTTCGCGGTCCACCCGATAACCTAGGTAGACTACTTTCTTCGCCTGAAATACGCACCTTGTGCGACGTAAACGGACTTCCGCCTCCGAAAAGCGTCTAAGGACAGCCTCCAGATTTTCCAAATGTTCCTGCTCCGACGTCCCTGTAATCAAAACGTCATCTAAGTAGACAGCAACACGTGGTAAACCTCTCAAAATGCCCTCCATAATACGTTGAAAAATTGCGCAGGCAGAGGATATTCCAAAGGGCAACCGTGTATATTCATACAGGCCCCGGTGTGTATTAATCGTTACATATGGTCGGGAGGCAGGGTCCAGCTCCAACTGCAGGTAGGCGTGACTCATATCTAATTTTGTGAACGAGAGTCCACCTGCAAGCTTCGCGTAGAGATCCTCTATGCGAGGCATTGGATATCGGTCGAGTCGGGAAGCCGTATTCACTGTAAGTTTATAGTCGCCACACAAGCGAATTGTGGCATCTGGCTTCATTACAGGTACGAAGTCTTACAACACCAGGTTAAAGTCCAACAGGTTTGTTTCGATGTCACTAGCTTTCGGAGCGCTGCTCCTTCCTCAGGTGAATGAAGAGGTCTGTTCCAGAAACACATATATAGACAAATTCAAAGATGCCAAACAATGCTAGGAATGCGAGCATTAGCAGGTGATTAGATCTTTACAGATCCAGAGATGGGGTAACCCCAGGTTAAAGAGGTGTGAATTGTCTCAAGCCAGGACAGTTGGTAGGATTTCGCAGGCCAGATGGTGGGGGATGAATGTAATGTGACATGAATCCCAGGTCCCGGTTGAGGCCGCACTCATGTGTGCGGAACTTGGCTATAAGTTTCTGCTCGGCGATTCTGCGTTGTCGCGGGTCCTGAAGGCCGCCTTGGAGAACGCTTACCCGGAGATCAGAGGCTGAATGCCCTTGACTGCTGAAGTGTTCCCCGACTGGAAGGGAACATTCCTGCCTGGTGATTGTTGCGCGATGTCCGTTCATTCGTTGTCGCAGCGTCTGCATGGTCTCGCCAATGTACCACGCTTCGGGACATCCTTTCCTGCAGCGTATGAGGTAGACAACGTTGGCCAAGTCGCACGAGTATGTACCGCGTACCTGGTGGGTGGTGTTCTCACGTGTAATAGTGGTATCCATGTCGATGATCCGGCATGTCTTGCAGAGATTACCATGACAGGGTTGTGTGGTGTCGTGGTCACTGTTCTGAAGACACGGGTACAATTCATTACAGGTACAATTGGTGCTGCCCAGTCAGCAAAACGGATGGGTCTGATAATACCCAAACTCTCCAAACGAGTGAGCTCCCCTTCTACCTTCTCGAGCAAGGCGTAAGGCACCGGGCGCGCCCGGAAATAGCGCGGCGTGGCTCCTGGTTTGACTTGGATACAGGCTACGGCCCCATTTATTTTCCCCAAACCAGGCTGGAATACATCTGGGTATCGTCCCAGCACCTCAGTCAACCCTTCAGAAACTGTTTGGAGGATGTGCTGCCATTGCAACCGCAAATGGCGCAACCAGTCCCGACCCAACAGGCTGGGCCCATGGCCGCGCACCACGATAAGTGGAAAATGCCCCTCCTGGCATCCATAAACAACAGGGGTCATTGTAGTTCCTGCAATGTCCAGTGGTTCCCCCGTGTAGGTGGCCAACCTGGCCTGTGAGTCAGTTAATGTAAGGGTCTGTACACCCTGCTTGATGCGGTCGAATGTCCTCTGGGCGATCACGGAGACCGCTGCGTCAGTGTCCAACTCCATCTCAAGCGGGTGGCCATTGACCCGTACTGTCACCTTAATGGGGGCCACACGGGGAGCTGCCACACAATGCAGCTGCAGGCAGTCGTCCTCCGTCTCCACGTCCTCAGGAGTAGTCGCCGCAGGTTCATCCACATGGAAGGTATGGCCCCTGGGCTGGTTCCAGCTATGGCCCCTGGGCTGGTCCCAGTTTCGGTCGGAACGACGGCGCCTCTGGCGCCCCCACAACCGCCGTCCGCGACGTGGTCGGCGTCTACAAGTCTGACACGGACATGGCTCCTCATCCATTGGTTCTGGAGAAGGCTCCCTTCGGGGAGGAATGTCCGACGGCCACTGGCGTCGGTCCGGACGTTGCCTCGCCCAAGGTACCGCAGGAGTGCGGGGGGACGTTTTCGGACGGAAGGGGTTGCGCCCCAAGGCATGCACTTCCATTCCCTGTAGCTCCTGCACTCCTCATTCTGCGCTCTCTCGGGACAATACTATTTGAATGGCCTGTTGAAAAGTCAATGTTGGCTCAGCTAACAACTTTCTCTGGGTGGCCGCATTGTTAATACCGCAAACCAAACGGTCACGTAACATTTCTGACAAGGTCTCACCATAGTCACAGTACTCCGCAATCCTGCGTAGCCTGGATAGAAAATCCGGAAGGGATTCTCCAGGGGTCCTCTCAGCAGTATTAAACCGGTAACGCTGGACTATCGTGGACGGGGTTGGGTTAAAATGTTGCCCCACTATATTCACAAGTTCATCAAACGTTTTGGTGTCCGGCGCAGCTGGTTACGTAAGGCTCCTAATCACCCCAAACGTATGCGGGCCGCAGGCGGTGAGCAATATGATCACCTGGTGCTCGTTTTCGGTGATATTGTTTGCCCGGAAATAGTAACGCATCCGTTGTGTGTACTGGTTCCAGCTTTCCAGCGCAGCATCAAAAACATCCAAACGTCCGTACAGAGGCATGGTATATTAGAAAACAACTTCCAACCTGTATCCAACAAAAATCCAGGGAGGTGGCTTCAGCAGTGTAGACAGCTATTCACTTTAACCTTCGTCGCCAGTTTTGTGAGGGCCACGAAGAATCCAGCACGAGTTTTAAGGATACAAAGTAATAACATTTATTTACAATAACATATATATATAACAGCAGCAGCAACTTCCCTTGCTGCACATTCCTTCCTGCTGTTTCCAAACTAGCCAGCTTTATTTGTACTTGGAGTTTACTAATGGTTTCTCCGCCCCCCTCATTGGGGAAGCTCATACTCCCACAGGATTGTGGGATTGTCATTAGTCCCCAGCCAATGGTAAGTAGGCAGGTTATAACATCTTCCCTTTACGTCTGCCAATTTTAACTGACTGTCATGTTTCATGGCCATTTTCTGAAGTTCAAGCTCTCTCTCTTTATCTTTTTCCCTGATCTGTATCTCCCTTTCTCTTTCTTTTTGTTCTGCTAGGGCTATTCTTTCTTTTCTCCTTTCTTCTCTCTCCTTTTATTTTTCTTCTCTCTCTCTTTCATATTCTTTAATTCTTTCTCATGTTCCATTTGTTTAAGTTGTAACTGAATGTTTGCCATTTCCAATGAGTCAAACTGTATTTCAGGCAACTTTAAATGCTTAGCCACTGCCATAATTACCTCATCTTTTCGCACTTTTTCAGGTAATGTTAACTACAATGTTTTTGCCAAATCTAACAGTCTGCTTTGAGTCTCTGTCCGTAAGGTACTGCGTGTGACCATCTCCACCCCCAAAAACTTCAGAGCCTCTGAAAGAGCCACTCCCCACTTAATATAGAATACCACACCTGAAAAGCAACCACAATATGCTCACCCCTCACTGTCTTTAAGTTCACTAAGCCAATCCAATAGATAGACTTTCATCCCCCTCGAGCCCCCAATTTGTTATGGGCCAGGGTTTAGAGAACCCCAAAGTGTATCATGGAGTTCACCTGACCCACAACTTTTAATAGATTGTGATATGGGGAGCACACGGCCCACTCTACAGGTGTGGTACATCAGAAATGGAAAAGTATTTTTTAAAGCAAAACAATGTTTATTCTATGAACTCAAGTTAACCTTTTTTAAAACAAACAGTGAACATCTTAGCAACCATTAATTCAAATACAACTCCCAAAGAGCACAACACTAAGTAATGCTTACGCTGTCCTTTTAACATCCAGAAGACTTACAAAAAACATAACCTTTAACAGAAGCACATCAGGTTAAAGTCACTACTGAAAACATTTATAATTCTGAATTCACCAAATGATCAAGAGATAGTCTTTTCATGGCAGAGAGATCAACAGTACACCTGCTCTGTCTGGCTTCAGCTCCAACACTGAAAACAAAACTAAAACACACCCTGCAGCAAACAGCCTAAAACGAAAGTACAAAGCTGACAGTCAGCCCAGCTCCACCCACACTCTGACATCACTGATAAACACCCATTTCTTAAAGGTACATTTCTTAAACACCCATTTCTTAAAGATACTCTCACATGACACAAATAAAATTGATTTTACATGATTCTGTAAGTATGATTTGTTCATTGCTTTGGGAGCAATTGCTATTGAAATAAAGTTGCACGCAACACAGAGAAACATCTAAAGAGGCCAGTTTTCCTAAGCTCAACACCAAGCCCTATTTCTTTTGTAATGTGATATGAAATTTTCAACTGAAACCTTACGAATATATTTGCCTTTTGATCACCAATTTCAGTGACTGCTTAAATATCAGTATGAAGCAGGTGAGATCAGTCATATATTTTTTTGTAAAGCTCGCCTTGAGAAAACTGTACTCCCTGATGTGCATTTCCATGGCAATACTTCGCTATTATGCTACAATTTTTAAATCTATTTATGCAGAGGGGAGAAATGCTATGTAAGTTTATGGGGCTATTATTCCCTCAGAGAAAATTACATTTGTACAGATAAAATAGTTAGAAATTTATAATAATTAGGGAGACTGTGACATTCTCCAAGGGTCTCTTAGCAACTACCGAGTGAATTGGCATGAAAAGAATAAGAAATTATGTTACATTAGTAAACCCATTAAAATGTTTATCATTGGGCAAGAGCTCCTCTGCATAACCTCTGCTTAGGGATTCTCTAATTTTGTTAGAGCAACTATATGTATGACATATGTATTTTCAATAATTTGGGCTTTCTTTTACGAATTTTTCAGATCTTTCTCAACAATTGATCATTAAAATATTGTGCATGGCAAAAGTGCTATAGTGTACGATGGTACGATGGAGTCCGTGAAGACAAGACTTTATTTTTAGAAGTTCTGCGGTGGGTCACTCTTATCATGAACAAGAGGAGTCTGCAAACTGTAGGTCAGTGAGAACTAGGTCAAAGTAGGTTACTCAATTCATGTTGATTCCTTCACCACAAAAAAGAGTTTAGGAGCTATTCCCATCAGAATTCAGCCAGTTCATGATTAGACCTGGTGTTAAGACGTCATTTGCAGACATTGAAGTCCATTACCCCTAGAAATTTCTGTGCCCTTGTTTCCTTCAGTATTTCCTTGAAGTGACAATTCAACTTGGATACTGATTCCAAAGATGTGCAGGTTAGGTGGATTGGCCATGCTAAATTGCCCCTTAGGTGGGGTGACTAGGTTACGGGGATAGGGTTGGGGAATGGGCCTAGGTAGAGTGCTCTTTCAGAGGGTCAGTGCAGACTCGATGGGCTAAATGGCTGCCTCCTGCACTGTGGGGATTCTATGATTTATGATTCATAAATTAAAGCAAAGTGGTAGCTGGTAATCAGAAGGAGGTTTCTTTTGTCCTATTTGATCTGAAACCTTGAGACCTAATGAGATCCACAATCAAATGTTGTGGATCCAATACTGAGCCCACTCAACTGTATATGACTTTATATGCCCCCAATTCTAGTGTCCTACTGATCAACACAAGTCATAGCCACAAATGAGGATGGACGAACCCAAGATGTTGGTCATTGATATACCTGAGTATGACACAGTCAGGCTGCTGCTTGACTAGTCTAGGGGACAGCTCTTCCAACTTTGACACCAATCCCCAGATGGTAATTAGGACGACTTTGCAGGATGCAACAAATTGCTGTATAATAACCATAAAATCTTAAATCTATTGAATATTATAGAAACAGCTTGTTCTCTTTCTCCCCTATTAAGAAATATTCCATAACAGTCTTCCAGGCTAACAAACTCATTAGAACGGAGAAGGATGAGGGGCGACTTGATAGAGGTTTATAAGATGATCAGGGGAATAGATAGACAGTCAGAGACTTTTTCCCCGGGTGGAACAAACCATTACAAGGGGACATAAATTTAAGGTGAAAGGTGGAAGATATAGGAGGGATATCAGAGGTAGGTTCTTTACCCAGAGAGTAGTGGGGGCATGGAATGCACTGCCTGTGGAAGTAGTTGAGTCGGAAACATTAGGGACCTTCAAGCAGCTATTGGATAGGTACATGGATTACGGTAAAATGATATAGTGTAGATTTATTTGTTCTTAAGGGCAGCATGGTAGCATTGTGGATAGCACAATTGCTTCACAGCTCCAGGGTCCCAGGTTCGATTCCGGCTTGGGTCACTGTCTGTGCGGAGTCTGCACGTCCTCCCCGTGTCTGCGTGGGTTTCCTCCGAGTGCTCCGGTTTCCTCCCACAGTCCAAAGATGTGCAGGTTAGGTGACTTGGCCAATGATAAATTGCCCTTAATGTCCAAAATTGCCCTTGGTGTTGGGTGGAGGTGTTGAGTTTGGGTAGGGTGCTCTTTCCAAGAGCCGGTGCAGACTGAAAGGGCCGAATGGCCTCCTTCTGCACTGTAAATTCAATGATAATCTATGATTAATCTAGGACAAAGGTTCAGCACAACATCGTGGGCCGAAGGGCCTGTTCTGTGCTGTATTTTCTATGTTCTATGTTTTCTATGTTCAAACGCAGGACAGTGTGGGCCTGTTGTCTCTGTCAAGGAAATTACTCTAGCACAAGCTCTGAAACAGGACATTCCTTAACTTGATAAGGTTGATTAGGGGCAGCATGGTAGCATTGTGGATAGCACAATTGCTTCACAGCTCCAGGGTCCCAGGTTCGATTCCCCGCTGGGTCACTGTCTGTGCGGAGTCTGCACATCCTCCCCGTGTGTGCGTGGGTTTCCTCCGGGTGCTCCGGTTTCCTCCTACAGTCCAAAGATGTGCAGGTTAGGTGGGGTTGGCCATGATAAATTGCCCTTAATGACCAAAATTGCCCTTCGAGTTGGGTGGGGTTACTGGGTTATGGGGATAGGGTGGAGGTGTTGACCTTGGGCAGGGTGCTCTTTCCAAGAGCCGGTGCAGACTCGATGGGCCGAATGGCCTCCTTCTGCACTGTAAATTCTATGATAATTCTATGAATCTTGTGACCTATACATAAACCAACTGTTTTAGTAAAAGTTATACAGGATGTCCTAGCAAGCTATAAACTTACAAGATGACTGTGGGCTTTGGCAATAGGAAGTATTATCTTGAATATCTGTCACATGTTAGTGGACAATTAAATAAGACAGGGGGGGTCATTCTCCGACCCCCAAGAGGGTCGGAGAATGGCCGTTGGCCGCCGTGAATCCCGCCCCCGCCGGTTGCCGAAGTCTCCGAAGGGAGAAAAGTCGGCGGGGCGTTAATGGCGCCGCTGCCGCGGAGAATGTCACGGGTCTGCGCAAGGCAGCCGATTTTCGGCCTGCCGATATTCTCCCTTCCGGATGGGCCGAAGTCAAATCAAACCTCCTTTTCATCGGCGTGACCCGGTGCTCCAGGCTCACGCCGACCAGCGTGGAGGTGCTGACGGCCTGGGGGGTTGGCTCTGGGCAGGCAATGGCGTGGCCGCTGTCTGATTGCGTGAGGAGAGGTGTGTCTCGGGTTGTGTGTGTGTGTGTGCGGCGGGGGGGGGGGTGGTTAGAGTAGGCTGGGCTCCGGGGGAGTGCCGGGAGGGGGTCTGTGCCGGGGTGGAGGTTGGGGAGGGGGTCCGTGCCGGGGTGGAGGTTGGGGGTTGGGGGGGGTCCGTGCTGGGGTGGAGGTTGGGGGGGTCCGTGCTGGGGTGGAGGTTGGGGGGGGGGTCCGTGCCGGGCCGGGGTGGAGGTTGGGGGGGGCTCCGTGCTGGGGTGGAGGTTGGGGGGGGGGCCGTGCCGGGGTGGAGGTTGGGGGGGGGGGGTCCGTGCTGGGGTGGAGGTTGGGGGGGGGTCCGTGCCGTGCCGGGGTGGAGGTTGGGGGTTGGAGGGGGGTCCGTGCCGGGGTGGAGGTTGGGGGGGGGTCCGTGCTGGGGTGGAGGTTGGGGGGGGGGGGTCCGTGCCGGGGTGGAGGTTGGGGGGGGGGGTCCGTGCCGGGGTGGAGGTTGGTGGGGGGGGGTCCGTGCCGGGGTGGAGGTTGGGGGGGGGGGCCGTGCCGGGGTGGAGGTTGGGGGTTGGGGGGGGGTCCGTGCTGGGGTGGAGGTTGGGGGGGGATCCGTGCTGGGGTGGAGGTTGGGGGTTGGGGGGGGTCCGTGCTGGGGTGGAGGTTGGGGGTTGGGGGGGGGTCCGTGCCGAGGAGGGGGATGGGAGGGCAAGTGAGTTGGTCCACCTGGCCAGGTGCCAGCCTCCAACAGTTGGACCCATGCGGTCCATGCCACCTGGCTGGGGGGAGGAGGGGATATGGGCAATGATGACATGTCGTCGTTCCCCTCCCCCCCACCAGGCCGTCATGTTTTCAGATCATCCAGCGATGTTGGCCGCCGTGGTGGCAGCCGCTCATGTCTATGTTGCCCTGGATGAGGAGGAGGAGGAGGAGGAGGAGGAACGTGCCAGAGAGGCGGCGCAGGCTGCCGCAGAGGGGCAGGCGGCAGCCGCCCAGGCTGGAGGGACACCTGACCGACAGGACGAGGAGGGGGAGGAGGACGTCGCAGCCCCACGGCAACGGAGGCACCCGAGGGCGCCCCGTGTGTACCGGCCCCGGCAGTCATACCAGGACCTCATGGACCGGGAATGCAGGAGGAGACTCCGGATGAGCCGGGAAACCGTGGCACACATCTGCCACCTGCTGGCACACCTGTCACCGCGTGGCACTGGCGGGGGACACCCTCTCCCCGTGTCCGTCAAGGTTACGGTGGCCCTGAACCTTTATGCAACGGGGTCATTCCAGGCACCGAGTGGGGACCTGTCCGGCATATCGCAGACATCGGTGCACCGGTGCATCCGGCCAGTGACAGATGCCCTATATGCCATGGCGCACCGCTACATCCGCTTCCCCGTGGACCGGGCCAGCCAAGGTGCCCGGGCCGTGGGCTTCTCTGCCGTGGCCGGGTTCCCCATGGTCCAGGGCGCGATCGATGGGATGCACATCGCCGTGCGGCCACCTGCAGATAACAGGGCCGTGTTCACTAATCGGAAGGGGACCTATTCGATGAACGTACAGGTGGTCTGCGACCACCGCATGATGATCCTGCACGTCTGCGCCCGTCACCCAGGCAGTGTACATGACTCATTTGTGTTGTCGCGGTCATCCATCCCCGGCATGTACGAGGGACGCCATCCCCGGCTGAGGGGCTGGTTGCTGGGCGACAGGGGCTACCCATTGCGATCGTGGCTGATGACGCCTATACGGAGGCCACGCAATGAGGCGGAGAACCGCTACAATGATGCCCATGTAGCGACAAGGGGAGTGATCGAGAGGTGCTTTGGCGTGCTGAAGATGCGTTTCAGGTGCCTGGACCTCTCTGGGGGCGCCCTCCAGTATCGGTCAGATAGGGTCGGCCGCATCATTGTGGTGTGCTGCGTCCTGCACAACATAGCCCAGCAGAGGGGCGATGTGCCGCAGGCAGAGGAGGGCGGAGTGGAGGAGCAGCAGGAAGAGGCCCAGTCCTCCCCAGATGAGGGGGATGGGGGCAATGGTCAGGGCAGACGGGGTAGACACAGGCGGGTGGCTGTCCACCGTTACCGGCTGGCCCAGCGGGCACGGGACAGACTGATAGACGCCCGCTTCACTGACTAGATGGGCGTGGGAATCGGGTAGTATGGCCACAGACCGCACACCATGGCAACAGCCGACCACCCACACCCCCCCACCCATCCACCCACCCAGCACCCTCACCCCCCTCCCCAACCCCACCCACCCCACCCGCATGCACCCCCCCCCCCCCCCCCCCCCATTGCCGATCCACCTGCGGCACAACGGGCCGGGCTCACACAGTTGCGGGTGGACGCGTGTCTATCGCAGGCCATGGAGGATGATGACAACCCGCCCTGCGATGAGCTCCTGGCTCTACATCGTTGGACTATGTCTGACCCATGGCCACAGTACCACCATCCACCCGGACCATCCCTGCATGCGGCTGTGACACTGCAGCGCACGGTCCCGTCCTCTGCCCGGGGGATGTTGATGGCGGCCCAGGGGGAAGGGGGCAGACTCACCTGGGGCTGAGGTAAGACCACCCCTCACACACACACTTGCGCTCAACATACATGACACCCCCGCACACTTTGGACAGAGCACAAAGGCAGCTTCGGTAGGTGTAACATTGACTTTAATAACCAAATGAGTTCATGCACGTGCCCTAGCCCCTAAAACTCATCTGTGCCCTGCACCCATGCCAACTTACTCAGTGTCTAATTGTTTGGCCTTACGGGCCCTTTGACTACGTCTACGTGGTTCCCCAGACGGTACAGCAGAACTGGAGGTGGACTCCTGTGATTCCTGCCCTCTGACACTGGATTCCTTTGGCGGCCGTTTCCTGGGGCGTCCTGGCCTAGATGGGCCAGGCTGCGGCCCGGGCGACTGGGATGGCGAGCTGCCAGCCTGTCCTGCCCGTTGCCCACCCGATGCACCTGGGACGGAAGGGGGGGAGTCCGAGGTGTCGCGGTGTACCGGGACCTCCCCTACAGAGGGAACCGGGACGGACCACACCACCTCCTCCTCCCTCGGGGTGCCCGATGGCCCCCAGGCCTCTACATGGGTGGGGGATGCGAACGGACTGGCCATCCGACGCCCCCCCGACATCTGGCGCTGCCAGTCCTGGAGGCCCGTGCTGGTATCGACAGGGGTCTGCAGGTTTGCAGCCATGGAGCCCAGGGGGTTGGCAAACCCTGTCTGTGACAGTGCGACGCAGGCTCGCACATGGCCACTGGCGCCGATGCCCTCAGCGATGGCCTGCAGAGACTGGGCCATGGCCTGCTGAGACTGGGCCATGGCCTGCAGAGACTGGGCTATGGCGTGGAGCGCCTCTGCCATCTGGCGCTGGCACTGGCTCATGGCCTCCTGTGAGAGGGCAGCCATTTCCTGGGCCACAGACGCCGCCTGCACGGAAGGCCCCAGGCCTCGCAAACCGTTCCCCATGTCTGACACCGTCGCACCCATTGCCTCCACCGCGGACGCCACCCGTGCGGTGTCAGCCTGGGTAGCACGCATGACCGGCACCACTCCCAGCTCCTGGACGCGGGTGGACTCCTCCACCTGCGACCGCAGCCGCCGCAAGCCGCCCGTCACCCTCTTCGCTCGTCTCCGGGTCGGTGGTTGCATCGGATCTATGTGTGGGTGTGGTAACTCCAGGAACCCGGGATCCATCTGGGCGGCAGATGTTCGCTTGGGCTGGGCTGCCCTTCGACCGCCCGGTCCCTCTGCTGCTCATACCTCCACCTGCTGTACTGGGACGGCTGTGTTGTGCGCACCAGTGAGTGTACCAGATGCCTCATCACTAAAGTGCCCAACCGTGGTGAGTGTTTCTGCGATGGTGGAGGGTGTTGGTGACAGCAGTGGCGTTGTGTCGTGCTCTTCGTCCCACACTGAGTCCATGGCACTTTGGGGTGGGGGTTCGTCTCCACCCATCCACTCTGAGTCACTGTCCGGTATTTCGTCTTCCTGGGTAGTGCTGTCCCGGGTAGGGGTGTCCTGGGTAGTGCTGTCCCGGGTAGGGGTGTCCTGGGTCGTGGTGTCCTGGGTAGTGGTGTCCTGGGTAGTGGTGTCCTGGGTAGTGGTGTCCTGGCTCGGATGTGACGGGGGCCTGTGGCTGCCCCCCTCGTCGCTGGGTGGTCGCTCCCGCACGTGACGGGGGTGTCGTCTCCCTGTTGCTCCAGGTCTCTCCGTCTCCCGGGGCATCCTGCGGCGTCGCATGCTGGAGGGTGCGGGTCTCTCCGTCTCCCGCGGTCTCCGAGGGGCATCCTGCGGGCGTCGCATGCTGGAGGGTCCGGGTCTCTCCGTCTTCCGTGGTCTCCGAGGGGCATCCTGCGGGCGTCGCATGCTGGAGGGTGCGGGTCTCTCCGTCTCCCGTGGTCTCCGAGGGGCATCCTGCGGGCGTCGCATGCTGGAGGGTGCGGGTCTCTTCGTCTCCTGTGGTCTCCGAGGGGCATCCTGCGGGCGTCGCATGCTGGAGGGTGCGGGTCTCTCCGTCTCCCGTGGTCTCCGAGGGGCATCCTGCGGGCGTCGCATGCTGGAGGGTGCGGGTCTCTCTGTCTCCTGTGGTCTCCGAGGGGCATCCTGCGGGCGTCGCATGCTGGAGGGTGCGGGTCTCTCCGTCTCCTGTGGTCTCCGAGGGGCATCCTGCAGGCGGTCTGCATCTGCGGGGATGGGTGCCTGGACGTTTGGTCCTGCGATACACAATGAAGCATGCATGGTTAGACATCAGGCAGTGATCAGGTGATACGGGGGAGGAGGATATAGGGGAGGGGGGATATGGGGACGGGCTGTCGGTGGCTCACTCGCTAGTACGCCCCCGACCTCTGCATCAGCAACCTCCCGGTCCTCAGGTCCGCCAGCCAGTTCCAGGGCCCTTTCCTCGTGTACTGTCAGTGGCCTCTCATCAGCGGGCCCTCCTCCAGTCCTCACATGCTCCCTATTGTTGTGTGCGCGCTTCTCCTGTGGGGGGGGGGCAGGGGTAAAAGGCAACAGCGTTAGGCAGGTATATGAATGCACGCCATCGGTTGCGCGTGCATTGCAGAGGTTAAGGTTAGGGCTGGATTCACTTGGGGATATGGGGGAGGGGGGATATGGGGGAGGGGGGATATGAGGAGGGGGGGATATGGGGGAGGCTCACCCTGCCTGCTCTGACGAGGTCGTTCACCTTCTTGTGGCACTGGGTGCCTGTCCGTGGTGTCAGGGCCACAGCGGTGACAGCCTCTGCCACTTCCCTCCACAGACGCCGGCTGTGGCGTGGGGCAACTCTGCGGCCGTGCCCGGGATACAGGGCGTCCCTCCTCTGCTCCACCGCGTCCAGGAGCGCCTCCACATCGCGTGACTCGAACCTCGGGGCTGAGCGACGGCCAGCCATCCAGTCGGGTGTTGCGGTCGGGTGGGGGGGAGCAGCGCGGCCTTATGAGCCGTCACGCCATGCAGCGCGTATGACGCTGCACGGTGTGAACCACTGCGCAAGCGCGGATCCCGTTACGTCGCTGCTAGCCCATTTCAGGCCGGAGACTATCGACCCATTTTTCCGACGTGACGCAAGTCGGATTTGCGCCGTTTTTTGCGCCGATCGGCGGACTTTCCGCCGATAACGGAGAATTTCGCCCAGGGTTTCTCAAACATTTCCAGCCATGGAACCCTTTTAATCTCCCAAGAGTACTGAAAGAACCCCTGAGAAATATCCTTATAATGAAGAATTAAACCACAGAAAATAATTAGTATTTTGCAATGGGCACAAACGTACAAAAACAATCTTAAAAAAGGTTTGTAAGTCTTATATGTATACATATATTATAATTTTTAAAATGGTGTTATTCAACAAATACAAATGATTCACAGCGCCAGGTTCCCAGGTTCGATTCCTGGCTTGGATCACTGTCTGTGCGGAGTCTGCACGGTCTCCCTGTATCTGCTCCAGTTTCCTCTCACAAATCTCAACAAGACATGCTGTTAGGTGATTTTGACATTCTGAATTCTCTCTGTTACCCGAACAGATGCCGGAATGTGGCGACTAGGGGATTTACACAGTAACTTCATTGCA
The DNA here is from genome assembly GCF_047496885.1 of Scyliorhinus torazame. Taxonomy (NCBI): domain Eukaryota; kingdom Metazoa; phylum Chordata; class Chondrichthyes; order Carcharhiniformes; family Scyliorhinidae; genus Scyliorhinus; species Scyliorhinus torazame. Next base: position 31,515,441 of record NC_092724.1, read on the forward strand.
GTGTTAATGTAAGCCTACTTGTGACAAAAATAAAGATTATTATTATAATATTCCAGTGCCTGGGTTGTTGCCATTAGGTACATTCCATTTTAATCTTTTAATTCTGTTCTAAAGCAACTGTTTGCCCCTCGGTGGCTTACTAGATCATTTCAGATGTCATTTAAAAAAATTTAGAGTACCCAATTCTTTGTTTTCTAATTAAGGGACAATTTAGCGTGGCCAATCCACCTACCTGCACATCATTTTGGGTTGTGGGGGTGAGGCCCACGCAAACATGGGGAGAATGTGCAAACTCCACGCGGTCAGTGACTCGGGCAGAATCGAGCCCAGGTCCTTGGCACCTTGAGGCAGCAGTGCTAACCATTGCACCACTATTTCAGATGTCATTGAGAGTCAATCATAACCTCATTTTATAATACTTTATTAATAATAAGTAACCTTTTAAATGTGTCTTGTTTCACAATTTAGAGTACAAATTTAGAGTACAAATTGGGCAGCACGGTAGCATGGTGGTTAGCACAATTGCTTCACAGCTCCAGGGTCCCAGGTTCGATTCCGGCTTGGGTCACTGTCTGTGCGGAGTCTGCACATCCTCCCCGTGTGTGCGTGGGTTTCCTCCGGGTGCTCCGGTTTCCTCCCACAGTCCAAAGATGTGCAGGTTAGGTGGATTGGCCGTGATAAATTGCCCTTAGTGTCCAATATTGCCCTTAGTGTTGGGTGGGGTTGCTGGGTTGTGGGGATAAGGTGGAGGTGTGGACCTTGGGTAGGGTGCTCTTTCCAGGAGCCGGTGCAGACTCGATGGGCCGAATGGCCTCCTTGTGCACTGTAAATTCTATGAAATCGGGCTGCATTTTGACAATTTGTACAAATAGGTTATCTTGCTGCTTTCAATGTCAAAATCTTTTTTTTTTAAATTAATACCTCTCAGGAGGAGAAAAGCAGATTTTAAGACAATAAACTGCTCCAAAGGATAGATTACAAAAGCAGGAAGGCCATTTGGAGTTGTATAGAACTTTGGTGAGGCCACCGTTGGAGTATTGTGTGCAATTCTGATTGCCACATTATCATAAGGATGTGATTGCACTGGAGGGGGTGCAGAGGAAATTCACCAGGATCTTGCCTAGGATGGAGTATGTAAGTTATGAAGAGAGGTTGGATAGGCTTGGGTTGGATTTGTTGGAGCAGAGAAGACTGAGGGGCTACCTGATTGAGGTGTACATGATTATGCAGGACAGGGTTGAATAGGGAGCAGCTTCTCCCCTTAGTTGATGGGTCAGTCATGAGGGGACACAAATTCCAGGTGAGGGGCAGGAGGTTTAGAGGGGATGTGAGGAAAAATGTTTTACCCAGAGGGTAGTGCCAGGCTGGAGTACCTGAAAGGGTGGAAGAGGTGGGTTGCCTCACATCCATTAAAAAGGACCTGGATGAGCATTTGGCACATTGTAACATTCAAAGCCATGGGCCAAGTGATGGTAAATGGAATTATGTACGTAGGTCAGGTGTTTTTCACGTATCAGTGCAGACTTTTTTTTTAAACTTTAGAGTACCCAATTCATTTTTTTCAATTAGGGGGCAATTTAGCATGGCCAATCCACCTACCCTGCACATCTTTGGGTTGTGGGGACGAAACCCACACAAACACTGGGGAAATGTGCAAACTCCACACGGACAGTGACCCGGGGCCCGGATGGAACCTGGGACCTCGATGCTGTGAGGCAACAGTGCTAACCACTGCGCCACCGTGCTGCCCCAAAAGTGAGGTGAGGCATCAGTGCAGACTTGATGGGCTGAAGGGCCTTTTCTGCATTGTTTGATTCTGTGATGCTTAATCAGTTCCTGACACTGGAGCTAAGGGGCGGGATTCTCCCAACGGGCGGCTAAGTGCCGACGCCGGAGTAAAAACGGGAGTGTTTTACCCTGGCACCGGCGCCCGTTCCAGGACCCCATTCTGCGGCTCACAGGGGGCTAGGATGGTGTTGGAGCGGCCTATGCCGCTCCAGCTGCCGATCCCAGCCTGAACCCGGTGCCGCAGGGTCCGCGCATGCGCAGTTGGGCCGGCGCCAACTAGCGCATGCACAGTGGTCTTCTTCCCCGCGCTGACCCCAACGCCAAATGGCTCAGGGCTACAGGAGCTGGCGCGGAGGAAAGGAAGCCGGGGGAGCAGAGGCCGGCCTGCCGATCGGTGGCCCCAATCGCGGGCCAGGCCACTACGGAGGCCCCCCCAGTGGTCGGACCGCCCTCTCCCCCCACAGGCCGCCCCCGGACCCTTCAACACCAAGGTCCCGCCGGCTCAGAGAATGTTAGAACGGCGCCGGCGGGACTCGGCTTTTTGATGACGGCCGCTCGGCCCATCCGGGCCGGAGAATCGGCTCACCGGCCCGTGCCGTAGAGTCGGCGCATACCCCGACCGGCGCTGCACCAACCACGCCGGCGCCATCAGTTGCGTCCCAACATTGGGGCGGCGTGGCACGATTCGCGCTGCGCCATGCGGATTCTTCGACACAGTGGGGGGTCGGATAATTCCGCCCAAGGTCTTTTGGCATATACCATGAAACAAAATGAATTTGCTGAAAAGGGATAAATCAGCTATGAATGTTGATTCTACTAAACAGACAGTAACTTTCTCCACGTGGTTTGCAAAACTTATGGGAGTTAAACTGTCAATTTATTGTGATAGTGCGCTGCTCCAAAATTATTTTTAATGTAGTTCTGATATTTGCATCCTTTATCATTAAAAGGATGCCTAATTAGGGCAAAAGCATATAACTATTACTTATGGAAGTGCAGCTTCCATAATTATATTTGTTATATTTGAGACACCTTTTTGGCACAGGAAAATTTAATAACCATCCATCTTTCAAGCTCGGTAATTTAATTATAATATACCTCTAAATGCATAGCATCCTTTATTTCCATATTGTCTTAGGTTATTGATCTTAATTCATTATTTCTAGTAACAGCACCTGAAAGGTTAATTACTGTTCATAGGGACCATGTCTAAAAAAGCACAATTTTGTTGCACAGCCAATAGAAATTTGTTAAAGGCAAATCACACCTGACAAACTTGATTGAGTTATTCGCTGGAATAACAGAGAGGACTGATGAAACAAATGTAGTTGGTGATGTGTACGTGGTCTTTTAGAAGATGTTGGATCATGTGTCACCTAATAAACTTGTTAGTAAAATTAAAGCCTCTGGGATTAAAGATAGCGACAACATGAATATAAAATTGACTACGGGAAAGAAAGCAGAGTAGAGGTGAACTGATGTTTGTGAGACTGGAGGAAACTATACAATGCTGTATCCCAGGGGTCCGTATTAGGGTCACATTTCATTTTGATACATATTAATGAACCGAACTGGGATATAGGAGGCAAGATTGCAAAGATGGCACAAAGCTAGTTAACACTAGGTAACAGTGAAGAGGATGCAGCAGCCTTGAGGATGACATAGACTAGGGAAATGGGCAAACACATGATGAATGAGATTTACTGCAGAGACATGCAAAGTGATGCATTTTGGAAGGACGAGTAGAGAGAGGTATTATAAACTAAATTATACAATTTAAAGGGAGTGAAGGAACAGAGATATATAGATGCATCTTTGAACGTGGTAGGACAAGTCAAAAAGACATGTTTCAAAAAGCTCACAGGATGTTTATTTATAGAGGTATAGACTAAAAAAGCAAGGAAGTTGTGCTGAACTTTACAAATCACTGGTTATGCCCCAATTGTAGTATTATGTCCAATTCTGGGCACCACATATCAGGAAGGATGCCAACTCCCCATGTCTACGTGGGATTCACCCCCACAACCCAAAAGATGTGTAGGATAGGTGGATTGGCCATGCTAAATTACCCCTTAATTGAAAAAAAAATAGTTGGATACTCTAAATTTAAAAAATAAGGAAGAATGTCAAGGGATAAGGGACTTCAATTATGTGGAGAGACTATGAGGTTAGGATTATTCTTCTTAAACTGGAGAAATTTAAAAACAAAAAATTTAGAGTACCCAATTATTTTTTCCAATTAAGGGCCAATTTAGCGTGGCCAATCCACCTAACTTGCACATCTTTGGGTTGTGGGGGTGAAACCCACGCAGACACGGGGAGAATGTGCAAACTCCACACGGACAGTGACCCAGGGCCGGGATTCAAACCTGGGTCCTCAGTGCCGTAGGCAGCAATGCTAACCACTGTGCCTCCGTGCTGCCCTAGAACGGAGAAAGGTAAAGGAAGGTTTGATAGATGTGTTCAAAATCATGAAGGATTTTGATATAGTCGGTAGAAAAATACAATTTTCATTGCCAGGAGGGTCGATAAACCAGAGGATCCAGGTTTAAAGTAGATTGAATAAGAACCAGGGAGTCAGTTTTTTTGCAGAAGTGAATTATGATCAGAATGCGCTGCCTGAAAGTTTGCTGAAAGAAAATGCAAGAGAAGCTTTCAAAATGGATTTGAAAATGCTTAAAAGTGCAAAATGTACCGGGCTATGAGAAAAAAAGCAGAGGAATGGGACTAATTGGATCGCCCTTTCAAAGGACCGGCAGAGTGGACCAAGTGGTTTCTCTGGTGCTGTAAGATTCTATGATTCCGGCAGATGAGATCAATTAATAGAGGTCACTATCGTGGTTTGTGTCAAAGAAAGCAGAGTTTAATATTGCTGAAGGTCAACCGAGTGCTAATCCATTGGTGTTTTCTACTGGATGGTATTGTAAGGGCCCTTCTTGCCAATTCCTTTAGTTCCTATTTCTTTTATTTTGTCTTTATTGCTTTTGGTCCATGGATTGTTAATGGAGACATACCTTTAAGTTGAGCAGAGGAAGTAAGGAACTCAAAACTGTACATTGTTATAAAGTTTTGTATTCTGGGCAGAAGAACCTAGATTTTATGGCGCCCAAAAGATTGGAGGAATTTGTTTCGACGGATTGGCCTGGGACAGTATTCTGCTCTGCCCAGCAAACGACAGCGATTGGTTCCTGTCAGGTGGGCTTTTTTCAGAGAGAATCCATAATGGACCCTCAAGGGGGAAGCAGCCCTCTCTCTTTCCTCGGCTGCCTACTGCCTGAAGGCAGAAGATTTTTGACTCTGAAAGAAGCTCTCTTTCGCGAATTCTGACTGCCTGCTTTTTCTGTGAGTCTACGGTAAAAACCATCATAAGCTGAAAGAAAAGATAAATCCACCTGAAAGCCTAAACAGAAGAAGAGACTAACTGGAAGACATCCATCTGAAACAAAGACTCTTATCCTTTTACTTTTATCATTATTTTACATCCCTCTTTGTCTGTTTGTGTGTGTATGTAGAGGGTGGGGCAAATTAAAAGGGTGTGTGGGGGGGGGGGGGGGGTAGAGATTAGATAGCAGTTAACTAGTTGTATTTATGGCCTATTTAATTATACTGTTAATAATAAAGTTATATTGTGTTTACATTTACAAACCTGGTGACTGTAGTTATTGGGCAGCCAAAGACCTCGGGTATATTAAAATAAAAGTTCATTTCAACCGTATTGTGACTCCGAGTCAAGTGGGGCTGGAATTGACTGTGCAATGGTCCAGGGCGTCATATCAGTACATGAGAAACAGAAGAACAAGAGTAGACTATTCAGCTCCTCAAGTCCGAAGTGGACATCATCTTCCAGAGGCCAGTCTAAAATTATTCTCAGCTCTCACTGGCTTGCTTCATACTTACTTTCCCAACCAGATAGCTTCAGATCCTAAAATTGACTTTCAGAATTAGAGTTATACTGGATATTCCTTCCCACTGACCCAAGCTATGTGTATCTTTGAGTCTCCTCTCACAAACTCAGTTAACTCATTCTGAGCACATTCTGCCACCTGCATTCTGCATGGTGAACAACAGAGTCAGCATTTTCTCTGCTTCAGGTGCAAGACTGGCTGCCTCTGTCTCTTGCTCTCTGCCTCTCGGATGGCTGCAGATCACACCAAACAAATTGCTGTCTGTCTTTGATATTCATGGAATTATGGGGAAGCATTTAACCTGGGCTGGATTTTACATTCCCCAGTGGGCGTATTTCCCGCCCGGGGGGCACGTAATATGGGTTTGCCACCCATTCCACCATCTTCCTGCCCATCCCGGAGTTTACCTCCATATTACAGTGGTAGGCACCAAATTGTCAATGTGTCGGCTCCATGCCAACATGGTTTCTGGGGAGGCGTACCGTCTGCCCATCTCATATTATTCAGCCCAATTTTTTTAATGTCCCTATGATCCACCCGGGCCTGAGAAAATTCTGCTCAATAATTCACATAGCAAGAGCTTTAGCAACCTTCAAAGAGAGATGCTGAGAAAAGCCTAGATGAAATATTGTTCATAACATCTGAGGAGATCTTTAGAAGTGAGTTACTAGATGCATCTTCTACTTTGTCATCTTTTTTTAATAAATGTTTTTTATTGGGTTTTTGAACAAAGCATATTTACCGTTATGTACACAGAATAAGATATATATATATATTTATAGAAGAGAAGGGCACACACAAACATACCAAAAAAATAAATAAAAATAATAAAAAATAAATAAAATATAAAATAAAATAACTGGTAAGGTATTATGCACCAGCTCAACAGCAGCAACTCTGTACAATTGGCAATATTATTGGCAATATTGTGCTCTGTCACTGTTGCCTCATTACTTTTTAAGTTTTGAGATGTGTTTATTTACTCTGAATATAATCAGAGTAATATTTCAGTACGATACGCTGCGTCGCTGAAGTGTTGAAACATCCTTCCTTCAGGCAACCTAAATCTTCTTTCCAGTGGTTCAGGTGGGAGTTAAACATCTCCTGGCACTATTCAATGAAAACTATTCAGCCCACCTCATATCCTGGCTAACATCCCTTCCTCAGCCACAAACAGATTAACTGGCAATTCATCTCATTGGTGCATGGGGGATCTTGTGTGCACAAAATGGCAATTGAATTTGCCCACATAACAATAAACGCACTTCAAAGTGATTCATTGTTTGGGAAACACATTAGATGTCCCTGAACACAATGGTATTTGTTCCTTATTTATCCTTTCATCCATGCACTGATCCTCCCTCTTGTAATAGCTGAGAAATGGTGCAGATAACTTTCTCTTTGTGCTTTTTAGGTAAAGACATGGGCAAAGTTCAACATATATGTTTGAGCATTATATTGTCACAAATTTGAATTCCAACGTAACTTGAAATTTTCTGACCTTAATTGGTGAATGTTTTTACTCCTAAATTGGATAATTTACTTCAGAGATTAGTACAAATCTGATGGAGAAGGTACAATGACATTTGAGGACTTGTATCACTAATGATCACTTATTGTCACTTATAATCCCAAAACACTCAAGCTCGACACCATCCAGGACAAAGCAGCCTGCTTGATTGCTCCCCCTTCCACAAACATTCAAACCCTCCACCACGGACGAACAGTGGCAGCCGTGTGTACCATCTACACAATGCGCTGCAGTGACTCGTCAAGGTTCCTTAGACAGCACCTTCCAAACCCACGACCGTTAGCATCTAGAAGGACAAGAGCAACAGATACCTGGGAACTTCACAACCTGGGGGTTCCACTCCAAGTCGTTCACCACTCTAACTTGGAAATATATCGTCGTTCCTTCATTGTCGCTGGGGCAAAATCCTGCAACTCCCTCCCTAACAGCACCGTGGGTGTACCTACAACTCAGGGACTGCAGCGGTTCAAGAAGACAGCTCACCACCACCTTCTGAAAACTACTAGGGATGGGCAATAAATGTAGGCCCAACCAGCGACGCCCATGTCCCGGAAATTAATTTTTTAACAATCTGTAGAGTTTTTCGTGGTTTATAGTTTGTAAAGGTAGCAAGGACCAGGGAAGAAGGGTCCTAGAGAACTGGATATAAACTGATATTAAGCATCCTCCAAAGGTTTAATTTGGAGGGGTAAGTCATGGCAGGGGAGCTCCAAGTGTGACATGCTCCTTGTCCATGTGAGAAGCCAGGAATATTTCCCGTACCGGGGGCCAGCATGTGTGCGGAAATATCTCCAGCTGCAGCTCCGGGAAGCCAAGGTTTCAGAGCTCGAGCGGCGCCTGGGAACACTATGGAACATCCTTGAGGCGGAGACTATCGTGGACAGCACATAGAGAAGGATGGTCACACCACAGGCAAAGATGCCACATGCAGAAAGGGAATGAGTGACCGCCAGGCAGAGCAAGACGACTAGGCAGGCAGTGCAGGAATTTCCTGTGGTGGATACTGTTGAGAAGAATGGCTTCTCGGGGAAAGCAGCAACAAACAATTTTGTTGAACCATGGTTGCTCTGCTGCAGATAGGAGTAAAAACTGTGGAAATGCAATAGTGTACTGTATTCAACTGTAAGGGGAATAGATAGGTATTTATGTGTGGCAAAAGACTTCAGGACAGTATCTTGCCTCCCTGGTATTAGGGGCAAGGATGTCTCAGAGCGGCTACAGGACATTCTTGGGGACGGAGATGGGGGGGGGTTGTGGAGGGGTTAACAGCCAGTGGGCGTAGTACACATCCGTACCAATGACATAGGTAAAAAAAGGTATGAGGTCCTAAAGCCAAATATAGGGAGTCAGAAAGTAAGTTGAAAAGTAGGACCTTGAAGATAGTGATCTCAGGATTACTACCAGTGCCACGTGCTAGTCAGGGTAGAAATAGTAGGATACATCAGATGAATACATGGCTGGAAAGACGGTGCAAGGGGGAGGGTTTCTGATTCCTGGGACATTGGGACCGGTTCTCGGGAGGTGGGACCAGCACAAACAGATGGCTTACACCTGGGCAGGACTGGGACTGATGTCCTAGGGTGAGTCTTTGCTAGTGTGGTTGGGGAGGGTTAAATGAGAATGGCAGGGGATGGGAACCTAAGCAGGGTGACAAGGGAAAGAGGAACAAGGACAGTAATAAAAGAAATAACAGTAAAATTCAAGAACGGTGGACAGGGTAATCAAGGGCGAGAGGCAAATAGGGTTACAGTACAAAGAAAAGTTAGGATGATTAAAAATGGCAAAAAGGCAAAGCATTCAGAATAATGTAGATGAACTGACAGCACAAATTGAGGCAAATGGATATGGTCTCATAGCCATTATGGACACATGGTTGCAACATGGTTACAAGGAGATTAAAACTGGGAATTTAACATTCAGGAATATTTGAACTTTCGGAAGGACAGGAGGGAAGGGAAAAGTGGTGGGCTAGCCCTCTTAATAAGGGATGAAATGAGGACAGTTGTGAGAGATGATCTAGATTCGGATGATGTAGAGTCCATTTGGACATTGGTAGGAGCAGCGTATAGATCCCCAAACAATAAACATGTAGGAAGGTGTATAAATCAACAAACAATAGGAGTATGTAAAAAGGATAGAGAAATAATTATAGGTGACTTTAATCTTCATGTTGATTGGGTTAATCAAGTTGGTATGGGTAGCTACGACAATTAATTCATAGAGTGCATTAGGGAGTTTCCTAGAGGAATATCATGGAGCCAACCAGGTAACAGGCTATCTTGGATTATGGAAATGGGTAATGAGGCAGGTTTAATAAATGACCTCAGAGTAAAAGAGCCCTAGGATGATAGAATTTAATATTCAGTTTGAGAGTGAGAAATTTGGAGTGGAACCAACTGTGTATAACTTAACCAAAGGGAATTACAACAACATGTGGACAGTTAGCTAAAGTGGACTGGGCAGATAGATTAGCAGGAAAGACAGTAAACAAGCAGTAGCAGAGATTTAAGGAAGTAATTTATGACTCTCAGCATAGATATAGGTAAAGGTAAAGTCACCATATTCCCAGATAATCATAGACTGCTTTTCCCTTTGCAGGGGAAAGCTGACTGGTGGTGATTTAACCTGAGGATCACATCTCAGGCGAGGAGCAAGGTTGAGAAAGCGGGCTTTCTTCAATAACCTCAGCCGGTATGGGATTGAAGCCGTGCTGCTGACCTTGCTCTGCATCACAAACCAGCTGTCTAGACAAGTGAGTTAAACCATGATAGAAAGATCCCAGTAAGGAAGACAGATTCTAAGAGAGGGATAAACCATGGCTAACCAAGGAAGTTAAGGAGAGTATTAAGTTGAGAGAAAAAGCATAAATGGAGGCAAAAGTCAGTGATTGTTCCGAACATTGGGATGAATTCAGAATCCAGCAAAAGAGGACTACAAAGATAATGAAGAGGGGGAAAATAAACCACGAGAGCAACTAGCGAGGAATATAAAAACTGACAATAAGAGCTTCTTTAAATATACAAAAAGGAAGAGAGAGGTCAAAATGAACAAAGGCCCTTTAGAACAGTGCTTTTCAAACTTTTTTCCCCAGGACCCACTTTTACCAACCGGCTGACCTTCAGGACACATGCTGACATTTGCGATCCACGATGGCCAACCTTTGTGACCCAGGCCAGCTGATCTTCACGACACACCACTATTGCTTACCTTTAGTGCGACAGGTGAGCCTGCTTGGTACTCACGATCTCACTTGCTTTGTCATTCAATGTTACATTTCTGCTAAGGACTGTTAAGGATTCTGCGAAGGATTATTTAAGTTTTCACTGTATCCTTTGAAAAAAATCAAGAGCTTTGTCCTTGAACTTGCCATGCTTAGTCTTCAAATGCCTTTGAAGGTTTGCGGGTTTTATTAAATCAGTACTTCCCTGCATATAACACACATAGGGCTGGATTCTCTCAAAATGGGTCTATGTCCCCACGCCGGCATAAAAACGCTGATATTTTACTCTGGAGTTTCCTGGGAAAAAGTGGGGCAGATTCAATGACCTGCAGGGGGCTAGCAGAAACCCAGAGTAATTCACGCAGCTTTAGCTGCGGAACTGCGCCCCCGAACCTCCGGTTTTGAGTCCACGAATGCGCCCGGGCGGCGGCCTCCAGTGGCCGCGCCGAGTGCCATGGCGGACTCGGACCGCGGAGCCACACCGAGGAAAGAGACCCCCCAATCAGCCGCGCGCCCGAAATCTGACTACGCGGATCTGGCCACCCCCCCCCCCCCCCCACCGGTGTCCAATCCCCTCGCCCCCCTAGCAGGACGGCCGTAGACTGAGTCCGCAGCCGCCACGCGAGCATCCCGACCGGCAATTCCACGCCGTCGGGAACTCGGCCGGTCGGGAGCGGAGGATCGCTGGGCTGGCCTCTGGCAATGGGCCACCAGCCGTGCGGAGTAGTCCACGATCATGCCGATTCTCGTGTCGGCGGCGGGCCCAATTTCGGTGTGAAATTGGATTCTCCGCCCCCGTGCCAAAATCACAATTTTGGTGCAGGACTACGGTGTATCCAGCCCATGGACTTTGTATCCTGATTTGCATTGGAAAATTAATAATGCCATACCTCAAGAAATCAGCTGTATACTGCTTTGTTCCCGATTTCAGTTTCTTCTTAATTGTTTGTTCACCAGAGGCCTTGGAACTCTGGATCAGCTCACATCAGCACTGCTTTGTCCTGCCTTTATGACTCTCCTGTGAAGCTCTTTCCAGCAGATTCAATTGTGAGATCCTGGCTTGTTTGTGTCTCTGGCCCTCTTTTCCTTTTATTACAAAATGATCCATCTTCAGTTCTTTACAGTCCTGTTGCTTGGTTGCTTGTTGGAAGGTACAAAATGGAGGACTATCTGCTCTGTGATTTCACGCCCAGAACGTGTGACGTCAATGTATGGGACGCGTGTCCTGCTCTCTGCTGTTGCTTCTGGCGGGAAGACTCCATGATTTTTTTTAAAAATGTGGTCCTGGAATAGCGCGTTGACGTCAGTAGGCAGTCCACCCCGCTGGACTCTGGGCCTCCTATACAATGCTAGATCCGGCTGAGGGGGCACGCATGCAGAATGGCTGACATTCTTGAAAGCCAATCGCAATTTTTAAAAGCCGGACTCGGCTGTTTGGCACATCTTCCCGTGATCAGGAACACTGCGACCGAGTGCTCTGCGACCCTCCTGACACCCGCCTGCGACCCACCCGTGGGTCGCGATCCTGCGTTTGAAAATGACTACCTTAGAAAATGAATCTGGTGAAATAGTTATGGGGGTCAAAGAAATGGCAGAGGAGTTTAACAGATATTTTGCATCAGTCTTTACGGTGAAAGATACTTCGAACATCCCATTAATACTAAAGAATATGGGGGAGGAATTAAATCCCATCAAAATCACTAAAGAAGTAGTATTAGACAAACTAACGGGGTTAAAGGCAGATAAGTCCCCAGGCCCTGATGGCTTGCATCCTGGAATCTTAAAAGAAGTAGCTACAGAGATACTGGATGCATTGGTTGTGATTTTCCAAAAATCCTTGGATTCTGGAGTACCAGAGGATTGGAAAACTGCCAATATGACACCCCTATTCCAAAAGGGAGCAAGACAAAACCTGGGTAACCACAGGCCGACTAGACTAACATCTATTGTTGGGAAAATGTTGAGATCAATTATTATGAATGAAAATGAAAATCACTTATTGTCACAAGTAGGCTTCAAATGAAGTTACTGTGAAAAGCCCCTAGTTGCCACATTCCGGCGCCTGTTCGGGGAGGCTCGTACGGGAAGGATTAAGGATGCAATGGCATCACATTTGGAAAATCAGTCTAATCAAGCATTCAGCATGAATTCATGAAAGGAGAATTGTGTTCAACTTATTAGGGTTTTTTTGAGGAAGTCTCAACCATAGTGGATAGAAGGGAACCAGTAGATGAATTGTATTTGGACTTCAGAAGGCGTTCAACAAGGGGCCTCACGAAAGGTTATATCATAAGAGCACATGGTGTTGGAGGTAGTTTATTGGCTAATGGTGTGATGAATGCAGGAATCTGATGTATTACATGTATTTGGTGCAGTAAGGGTTAAAAGCCCGAGTTAGTATGAGACTGCTACAGTCAATCTTAAAAATAATCCTGGTTTGAAAGACAGCTAGGCTTTTGGAGACAGCGGTGCAATTAAAGCATCGTAAAAGTTTGGTACTGGACTTTTGTTTATATTAAGAGGATTCCCTGGGGAGTAGATGAGAGACATTGTATTCAGCTTAGTAAGATGATGTAGTTAATGGGAGGAGCCAGGGACTGAAGTAGTTTCAGGAGGTTCAGTTCAGTTTTGGATCTGCCTGTGAACAGACTAGCTTCTTCTCTCCCAGCAGTTTAGGTAAAAGATGTTTACTTGTGATCAGACCAGAGATTTTTGAAAAGGCAAAACTCTGCAAGCTGTTTCCTGGAGAATTTCTCTTTCAAAGTGTTTCATCCAAGACCTCTCTTTACAGCACGTATTTCTGAGTTTGCTAACTATATTTAAAAGTGGATTTTGACCAGGGATGAGTGTCGTTTGAGGAGAGGGGAGATAAAGATTGCGGTTATGATTGTTTCATTGTATTATTAAGCATTAAGTAGTAATTGAAAGCTATTTGTCTTTGTGATGTTAAAGTTAGTAAACTGTGTTAGTATTTTTTTAAATTTAGAGTACTCAATTATGTTTTTTTCAAAAAGGGGCAATCTAGCGTGGCCAATCCACCTAGCCTGCACATCTTTCGGTTGTGGGGGCAGAGTCCTTGAGTATATTTAAGGCTGAGTTAGATAGATTCTTGATCAGTAAGGCAATCAGGGTTACGTGGAAAAGGCAGGAAAGTGGACATGAGGAACGTTGGATCAGCCATGTTCCTATTGAATGGCGGAGCGGACTCGAGGGGCTGAACGGCCTACTCCTGTTTCTATTTCTTATGGTCTTATAGGACTAGGCATAAAAAGCTGAAACAGTGAAATATACATCTCAATATTATATGAAATGAATTTTATTGCTAAAAACAAATTTGTAACTCAGATTAATAATTAAGTTCTCATATTTTGCATTAACAGGTCATAGAGATTAAAATAAAACATGAAATTTGTAATAGGAATTGAAATTGTTGTGGTAATAATAATAATCTTTATTATCGTCACAAGTAGGCTTACATTAACACTGCAATGAAGTTACTGCGAAAATCCTCTGGTCGCCACATTCCGGCGCCTGTTCGGATTCACTGAGGGAGAATTCAGAATGTTCACCTAACAAGCAGGTCTTTCGGGACTTGCGGGGAAAAAAACGGAATGTTCGGAGGAAATCCATACAGACATGGGGAGAATGTGCAGACTCCACACAGTGACCAAGCAGGAATCGAACACAGGACCCTGGCGCTGTGAAGCAACAATGCTAACCACCGTGCTGAATTTTAAACCAAACTCTGCTCTTTTTAATGCATTATCATAAATATTTTATTGGTAATGTTCATGTATAATTTACTGGATATGTGGTCCTAACAACTACCATATATTCATGAGTTTTGTTTGGAAATTGCAAGATATTACACTAAGAAAATGTGTTTATGGCAGAATGCTACCTACCATTTGTTGGGAAATGTTATTTTTACTTTCTGGCAGTGTGATCACTCAGTGACAGTGTAATTGACAGAAAAAGAGACAAACCCAAGTGGAGACATGACTTATGTTCCTTTCATGTGAATTATATTTGATGCACTATCTGAACTATGAAGTTAAAATACCTGAATCATTGTCACATTTTATGCCAATGTTTAACCGTCTAAGAAATTAATTGGCAGGCAACCAAATTCTCCCATCCCTAACTGGTGTACATAGACATTTTACCTTGGAAGTCTGGAAAGGAGACAAAGACACTTCTATATTCGTCTACTTGTGAGAAAGGTTGAAATGTTAACCCATAACTATCTTAAAAATGTACCAAAAGCTCTGAAACTGCTTCTAATTAACTACAGTTCAGAGGACATAACAGGGTATCTGATTCTAGAAGTATTTAAAAAATGACTTAACAAAGAACTCTGGAAATTTGGATTTTTCAATTGCTTGTTAATGTATATGCCAAGTTGTGTTAAATACGTTGTGTCAAATTGAAGTTTGCAATAAATGTTAGAGATTATTGTATCACTTGCTTTTGAATAAATGCAAATTGACTGTTTGTTCTGTATAATTCTAAACACAAAAGTAAATTACTCTATATTGTTGCTACATTTAAATGCTTTCCATATACATTATGCACTATGAAGTATTTTCTCCTTTCCCCTCTTGAAAGCGTTAGATCCTCGCATGAACTATGATCCTTGATATGACAGAATGTTTGACCATGGAGATCAGAATATAACAAAAGCCTATTATTAACCCAATGTCTATCTTTCCTTACTTTCAACAGTAATTTCAATACTCCCAATGGGGAGCCCAAGGTTCAGGTCTGGGACTTGTTGGCCACAGGAGTGTTCATGTGAAGCAGGTTGTTAATCAGCTTTCAAAATCCTTCCAACAGTCACCAAAGGGAGGAGTGTGAAGATATGCCAAATAAAGTACTGGGCTACTACCACCTAGATCAAACAAGTGATTGAACCTCGGATCTTCGAATTCATAGAATTCCTACAGCGCAGAAGGGGGCCATTATGCCCATCGAATTGTCACTGACCCTCAGAAAGCACCCTAACTCAGGTCCACTTCCCCGTAACCTCATCTAACCTCTGGACGCTAAGGGACAATTTAGCATAGCCAATCCACCTAACCTGCACATTTTTGGATTGTGGGAGGAACGGAGCAGCCAGAGAAAACCCAAGCAGACAGGGGAAGAACCTGCAAACTCCAGTCACCCAATGTTGGAATTGAACCCGGGTCGCTGGCACTATAAGGCAGCATGTTAACCCACCGTGCCTACTTGATGGCTGCTTACTAAATTGCTCACTTTTGCTTATTCACAAAAATATGAAATTAAGAATGACCACACACATGGAAATGTATATTCCTATCCTAAGCAATATATTGCTTTGATAATTCTATGTGACTGTTCCAGTCCTATAACAACTTCCAAATGGACGTCCCAAAGCATTTTACACGCGATGAAATATTTTCTGAAGTGTAATCACGGTTGTAATTGTTGATTGAGCCACATTGTTGGTTGATATTGGCGGGGGAGGGGGGTGGGTGGGCTCCGGTCTTCTTCACGATAGCACCGCGGGATCTTTTATAGCCGCCCGTGGGACACAGACACAGCAACATCCGTCCCGTACAGAGAGTGACAGCCCCTCAAGTGAGAGAGGTCCGTCGTGCTCGAGCCCCGAAGCCGAACTTGAACCTTCTGGCCGAGTGAAGCCACACTGACTGACTGGGGTGTCTTGAGAGGTCCCCCCCCCCGCCCCCCCGCGTGGCCTCAGAACTGCACGAGCGGTGCTGAGGGAGCCGCCTCCCCGGCCTGCAGTTGCCCCCGCGCGGCGTTTGTCGCCTGTCGTTCAGCACATGCTTTGCAGCGGGGCGGGCGCGGGCCCTGGGTGTGTTTTTTTTTTGCGCCTTGACCCCTGACCCGGCGGCGGATGGCCGGTTCCCATTGTTTTGCTGCGGTGACGTCACTGAGCACATTTCCCGGTTTGAGTGAGGGTGAGAGAGAGAGACAAAGAAAAATAAAGGAGGGAGGGGGCGAGAGAGACACACACACAGATATACATACACACACAGACACACATACATACACAAGCGCGCGCGCGCGCGCGGCGGAGGGTGGGTGGGGGGGGCGGGGGACGGGAGAAGAAAGGGGCACAGGGAGCGCGAGGCGGCCAGGCACCGGCGGGCCGGGGGGGGGGAAAGGTGGAGAGGGAGAGGGGGATAAGGGCGCGCGCACGGCCGAGACAAAGGGAGAGCGCGCGCGCCGGGGCTTGGAAGGGAAGGCGCGGGCAAGGGAAGAGAGCGCGAGCCCCAGCGGGGCGGGGAGGAGAAAGCCGGGAGCGCACGCTTGCACGTGAGCGAGCCAGCCAGCTCAGGGTGGGGGAGGAGAGAACGCGCGCGCGAGCCCGGACTCTCGCGCACCGAGAGCCAGCCGGCCGGGCGGCCGCGGGATGCCAGGCTCCATGTTCTCCGAGATGGAGCCTGTCAGCGACACTGACGGTAACGGTGGCGGGGAGAGTGGGAGTGGTGCTGGCGCGGCTCTAGTCGGTGCCGGTGGGACCGCCGCTGGGACGGAAGAGGAGCAGAAATCCTTGCGGCTCGCCTTGGATCATCTCTCCATCTTGGGACTGGGGGAGGAAGGAGACGGCCTCTTGGGCGAGGGGGGAGGAATGGGTGGCGTGGTCGTGGTGGTGGCGGAGGAGGAGGAGGACGAGGAGGAGGAGGAGGAGGAAGTGGAGGATGAGAGTGGCATGAATGGGCTCGCCGGGCTGCCGCACTCGGCCGCCTCGCTCTTCCACCCACCGCTGGTGGCGCCGCCTCCCCCGCTCTTCACCATGCCCGGGGACCCCGGGCGCAGGAAGAGCGTCAACATGACCGAGTGTGTGCCGGTGCCCAGCTCCGAACATGTGGCCGAGATCGTTGGAAGGCAAGGTAAAAAGAGACGCGCGTTGAGGAAGCGACAAAACAAAAACATTTAAAAAGGAAAGTTTTGCAAACTCCAAAGGAAGATGCAAATAGTTTTAAGCAGCATTAGCACAAAAGGCAAGCTGGCAATGTGCAATGGAAAACAAAAGCCTTAAAATATGCATTTACATTAAGAAGGAAACTTCGTAAAACATAGGCTAGAATGCAAAAGAAAAATCCTAGAGCGGGCAAAACGTATTCTTATGTATGAGGTGCATTGTGTAGAATGTATGTTGGGATGTGGAAGGCACATTGTCTTGTTTTTGAGTCGTTCCAAACGATTCTTTCAACATGGGGCTCACCTCCCAAAAGTGTGTATTGTAGAGGTATGGATCAGTACAGGAGCTGAGAGTTTACGATGCTTATTTTTTTTAAAAAAACAAATGTTGGGAGGTGTCGAGACTCTAGTCGGCTTTGATGCCGTTTCTTTGTGTGGGGTGGCGCGAAAGGGGGGCAAAAATAGCTCTTTTTTTTGGCAGGACTTGTATGGATGAGGTACCGCAGATGGAGCGTTTCATCAGGAAATCCCCATCCGATAGAAATGGTGAATTTCTTTGTCAATCGCAATCTGCTCACAAAATATTGTTTTACCTAACTGCGTCTTTATATTGAGAAAATTGTTCATTTGGAATGTGGGACCGTTCCATTTTTTCTTGTTTTATTTATTTATATATCCCCAATACACACCCAAGCTTGGTGGATGGATATTCTGGATCCAACCGTGAGTGGAACTGACCATTGTGTAACATTGAACTGAAAATTCCCTTCAAACACAACATTTTGTTTCAGTACTGTTATTTGAGCAAAAAGTGTAAGTTTTTGTGTTGGAATTGAAGGTGGTGACCATTTTTAAGTAAATGGGGGCCAGATATTTCACTGGTTCATTGTTTCCTTTGTTCAGGAATCAAACCATGCTCTGATTTATATGCTGACATCATAGGCTGTAGTAGGGCTGGGAGTCTGGGATTGATTTAACAGTGTTTCACGTTTTTTTTTTAAAGCTGGAAATATTGCCATAATTTGAATAGATTAATTTCCAAAATTCCGCTAGATAGCAAAATTGAGGCAGTTGAACATTTATTACAATTTAAATGTTTACTAAAGCTTTTTGACAAAGTAAGGTTCTTGCTGAGCCTTTGCACAATTTTGAATACATAATGTACATTGCAGTTGTATTTGGTAAATGCTAGCTTAATATGGTTTTGTTATTATGTAGAGTTGAAATAACTTTAGTTTAGCATTACACTGCACAGTGGAAATGTTCATTAATGTATTGAATCTTTATTTTCAGAAAGCAAAATCTATTTATTCTTTCAATGTAGGATGACTAAAATATTTGAACTAGATTTTGTAGAAAATATTCAAATTAACAAGTTCTTAACACTGCATTTTTGCTAATGAATTATACTGGCATAGTCATTTATGAACTAGGAACACAGTCTCTTTAAAGACTACTAAAGCAACATAATAGTATAGAAACTTGAACACTCTTGGAAAGTGCTGAGTTACTTTCTTGCAAGTTTTAATTAAAATTTTCCCATCCCTTTCCTCTTCCATTCCCTTCTTTTTGAATCTAGTAACTTTTATTGGAATCTGATTGACACCCATTGGATGCCTCATGACTAGACTGAGCTATTGGGATGTTTCATTAGAGGGTAATCACATTTAAGCTTGATAGGCTGTCACTTGATGCTTGTGCATACACTGTCAGGGTCATAAGTGGTAATCAAGTGTGGGAACCCGAGTGTGGGCTCAATAGGTTTTGGGAACGTTTGCCAAATAGCTAGTTTAACGTTTTCACACTTGCTTTGACAACGAGTCAACCAGACTCAAAACTTTAGCTCCTTTCTCTCTCTACAGATGCTGTCAGACCTGCTGGAATTGTCCAGTATTTTGTTTCAGGTTGGAGCATCTGCAGTAATTGCTTTTGTTTTCACACTTGTATTTACTTAGATGAAGCACTTTCATATGCAGTGCCTGGCAGGATGTTGAGCGATTTCCAGAAACTGAATTTTGTGTCATCTCGCTTGAACCAGTTACGTCACTTTGGCTTTGAGTGATTAAATTTATTTGTTTAAAATTATTTACTTGTTGCAAGAGTAAGTACACAATTTTAAACCTACAACTGTCTCTGGTAAACCTGGCTGAGATGGTGGGTAACTTCCACCCTGGTCATACAACCCTCACCAGGTGAGTAATGGCTTTATTTCTGATCTTGGTGATCTCTTGAGCAAGCTGGCTTGACCATTATATAGTATTTCACACACAAATGTACCGCCCTCTAGTTAATGCTCCAGTCAGCTGTGCTAATACATTTTTTGGACTTTTTGTTTAGATTATATTTTCACTTCATGTGTATCTCCACTATTTTTGTTCTATAATTTCACAATTTTATTTTTTTAACCATATTTCCATCATTTTATGCTAATTACACATTTATTTTATAAATCATTAGATTGGCAGCTTCATGTCTTATAAACAAGGCTTCCAATGGGGGGGGGAAAGGGGTGAGAGTTACTTGGGTCCGTGTTACAATTTCAGAGCAGAGAACTGCAATTAGTTTGGCTACAGTTGATATATAAAACCTTGAAAAACAGGCGATTGTTTGAAAATTGAGACATATATATTTTCTCAAAACTACTTTCCATTGGATTATTCTTGATGTTTATTTTTAAAAATAGCTTTTTATGCAGAAAATACTGCTGCATGGGCTGCAGTTTGTGTTTCTTATATACAATGACATTTTTTGCATGCAATTTTTCATTTAATAAAAAATGTAAAAATAAATCTGTGTGAGGAAAGAGAGAAAGGATCACCAAATCACAAAATGCTGTTATAAATAATTTCTGCTCCCCATCCAATTTTTCTTGCTGTTAAATTGAAAGTAATACAGTTCTAAGGTTCCCTCTGGTATTCCATCCAAGTGGATATATACAAGGCAGACGGTGAGTGTCAGGGGGTTAGTTCTCTAGAGAGGAAAGATCGTTTGATTGTCTAGCCTCCCCTAATGGAATATCCAGCAGGATTCACTGAATAGTGACTGGTTCTATGTTCTACCCTTCACACAAATCACTCCCAACAGCTGTCCAAAGTCCTGTGTGAAACGTGGGGTAACTAGCATTCCTACACATGCATCCCTACCAGAGATCTAACCTGTTACCCTCCGTAAATTCTATACCGAGCAGTGCTTAACCGCTTTGGGGGTATTTTTGCAAAATGAAAGGATAGCTAATAGCTTAAAACTCTCCTGTTGTGCTAGTTTGGCTGACCGGTTTGTAATTTTTCCACATTTAAAGCTGTCCAACATTTGTCTCCGGAGCATTATAACTGAGTACCAGTTAGATTACGACACTGGCTGTTACAAGTTCATCTCTTTTAATTAAGCAGTTTAGATCTGGTTTGATCGGTACTTGTCATTCGAGTCAACATTGACATTGTGCAGTTGTTAGTAAGCAATTCTAGAATGCAGGCTGCAAGTTGTGATCTTGGCCAAAAAGCAACTTCGAAAATAGAAATTCAGATTTGTCTTAATTCTTAATATAAATGGAAAAAGTCAGCTGTTGGCAGTATTGATTCACAGCATTAAAAGAACATGCCTATTTGTAACAGATCAAAATATATGATTACCATGTGAAAGAACAGCTTAACTAGTGGGTCATAATTTAAATTACATGCCGACTAGAAATGTGACTTTCCTGAAATTGGCAGTGAATATAATCTCAAGTTTTTAGGAGTTAATTGTTTATTCAACATCACTGGGTCTGGGCACACAGCACCAAACTGGCTAAAATTACAACCACTAAAAGAACTGAATTGTCTGTGTCACAGCATCTGCTGCATCCATAGATCTTTGGACTTCGTTTTACAAAATCAAATCACTGAATTAAATATCTGTTAGAGAGGGCTGGATGGCACACTCAGCTGGAACTCCATTCTGTGCAACTTGAGTGTTCACCTGTTGACTTTTAGGCAGTTTCAACCTGGGGCCTGGAAACCGCACAAAATAGCAAAATATATGACCAATAAATGTACCAAATTGACAGTCTTATCCAATAACTGAGGTAAGACAATTACGGTATACTAATGCAGTAGGAGTTTCATATTTGGAAATAGATTTAAGGCATATTATTAGGGGGGGGGGGGGTCACTCTAGACCTCTGCTCTGCATCCATCCAATGTTTAATTTTCTCATGTCCCTACTTCAGCAGTGTTCCATATTCTTTGTACTAGAATCCAAAGCATTATCTACTGTTGCACAGCAAATACATTTTGTGGACACCACAGCTTTTTATTTTTTTCCAATTAAGGGGCAATTTAGAATGGCCATTCCACCGCCCCTGCTTGTCTTTGTGTTTTTGAGGCGAGACCCATGCAGACACTGGGGGAATGTACAAACTCCACAAGGACAGTGACCCAGGGCCAGGATTGAACCAGGGACCTCGGCGTTGTGAGGCATCTATGCTAACCACTGTGCTACCCTGACACCACAGCTTTCTAATCGTTAAAGTTGTACATACTGCATATGTTAATATAGCTAACCATTCAAATGGGATTGTTGGAGGAAATTCTTTTTGCAAAGTTTAATTATATGGGGAACAGGTCATCAAAATTAGCTGGAAGGCCAAAAGTACAATCTGATGGATACTTAGTATTGCAACTCTTATTTAAGGGGATGGACTTTATACTTTTGCCATTTTTTAACAATCCCTTCTGATATGCCTACCTGCAGCAATATATATTACCAAAGCTTGTGTGCTGCACATTGTCCATGTGACAGCAAGCAGGCTATTCAACCACACGAAGCATCATCGTTTACTCTTTAATATGTGTTTAAACCTAGTTTTGGATAACTACTTCATAAATGGGTATCGTGGGGATTTATGCATCACAGTTTCTTCAGTTGGATTAGGGAACATTTTGTTTTTCAGGTAATTTTAAAATAAGTTCTATGTTCCTTAACAGATGCTTTGCCATAATTCGAATGTGTATATTTCCATTTCTTGTTTTTAAATAAATTTAGAGTACCCAATTCATTTTTTCCAATTAAGGGGCAATTTAGTGCGGCCAATCCTCCTAGCCTGCACATCTTTGAGTTGTGGGGTGAAACCCAAGCAAACACTGGGAGAATGTGCAAACTCCACATGACAGTGACCGTATATTTCCATTTCTATCTTATTCTACTTTGATTTCCCCTACATTCAATTACTTTAGAATGAACTTCTGAATTCCAAATTTTGCAAGTTGCAGCCTGACCAAAACACTTTTGTCCTGCTCCACAGTCACCCTGTTCTTCCCAGCTTCATCAATTTCTTCATTATATAGTGCATCAATTTCAAAATTGCTGCCTTTATTTACTTCCATGGTCTTGTCCCTCCTGACCGCTTTCACATTATTCTTGCATTCTTTTGGCTCTGTTTCCGTTCCCCCTCTGCTTCACGATCACATAGCTGAGTCTCCCACTGTCACTGCTCTATGTGCTTTTCCAAAAACCTTCAATTTTTCTGTGTTTTTCATTCAACAGTGTAAGAAAATCTTTTCTTGTTTCATCTTGCCTTTGGTCAACAACCTAGACCGTCATGAATTGATCAGCTGCTAATGGTATTTCTCCTATTATTACTTGGCTGGTTTTTTTTGCCTCTGTAAAGTGCTTTGGATACTTTATCACACTTAAGGCATCATTAAAGAGTCAAGTTATGCTAGTGTTACTGTAACTCAGCATAGCTCACAAATATCTTTACTACACTGAAATGCATGCAGATTTCAATATGGGAAAGGCAGTATTGCAGTGGTAATTATTTTAAATGAACGCAGTAGAACTTTATCTTCTCTGTTGGGTATGGTAGTTTTGATAAAATGTGAAATATAGAACTTCAGGTGTATTTTTATTTACAGTGAGCTGGCATTTTAAAATTCTGTTATTTCTGAGAGGTTTAGAATATTTATCCTTTTACCTCCAAAACCTGAATGTGATTTCAGCCAAGACTAATTGAAAGTATTTTTTGTGAGGTGGAAGCAGTAAGATTCTTGTAGAAAATTAGTTTGGGAAGACTAGATGTCATTTGTAATGGCTGAGCAGTATATCATAAAATTATGTTGCCAAAGATGGCTGTTGATGAAGTGGAATCCTCTATCGTGTTAGAAAGAATAAGTATGTGTTTATGGTCGAATTGGAAGTATATTTTTGGGGGAAGAGTAAAAGGAAAGCTTTATATTGCATCTGTCCAATGCAGTTCTTGATAACCGAGGGGGTATTTAAAATGGATTTTACTGCTCGGCCATTACAAATGACATCAAGTGACATCAATGACCTTAACTTTGCATTGAGAAACACGTTTATAAAAAAGATTTGTATGTAATATATTACAAATATTCATAGTCATAAAGCACTGAGGGAGGCCATATGGCCCATCAAGTCCATGCTGGCTCTCCGAGGAGCAATGCACTCAGTCCCACTCCCCAGCTTGATCCCCATAGCCCTGCAGATTTATTTCCTCTTGAAATCATTGACTGTTTCTGCTGCCACCACCCTCATAATACAATCGTTGAAATAAATGTCTTGGTTAAGTTTTAAAATAAAAACTTTAATGCATTGAGTGTGCATTAAAGAAAGATTAATTGCAATGAATTCAGAAATAATTTACCTCAAATTGAGATGACACTTTTTTATTAATGGAATTCTTTATCATCATCTAATTCCTAATTTAAAATCTAATTTGAAAAACATCTGATTGCAGTGTTATACTTGATGAAGCATGATATGCTTTTTACTTTTGGATTTTTTTCATGAGTTATTGTGGGGAAACCACCAAAACCTGATACAAGTTGAAAATAGTTGGCAGCTGAATAATAGCTTTGATTATGTATGAAAGCAAGTTATTAAACATGTATTATATAGCCTAACATGTAAGTATACCTAATTTTTCTTCACCTGAATTTATTTTGGGGTGTGGGGGGGAAGGAAACACATTGCACATGGAAATCTAAATATAGAAGGCACAAAACTGGTGATGCAATTTGGGGAAGTGGAGTGGTTTTGGAGCATTCTTTCAATCAAAATTAAACAGGGTGCACCATTTTAAAGTATTAGATTAACATTTGTTTTAAAAGGATTGCATTTTGATTTTCAGTAAATCATTATATCCTCAGTTACCTAAATAGTCAACACGGTCGGCAGTTGTTAATTTAAAAGATTTTATTTAAAAGAAAATATATTTCTAGTTTCCAGTTTAACGCTACCACGATGGGATTGGAGATTCCCTCTGGTACATTTCTGCCTTGAATTTTGCAGATTAATGTCTTACCTTTAGACTGTGGTGGACACTCCTGGTTATGATCGACAGGAATCATATTGGTTTGCAATCACCATGAGGCAATGATAATAGTGAGCTAGCTAACTTGTATTTTTTGTAATGTCATCATCCCAAAATATTTGATCAAAGGCTGTCATCCCTGCTAATAAAATTACCGTGTCCTTTAATATTGTTTTTATTTGATTTCCTCCCTTTGCAGTGATCAAGGTCTGTGGCCTTTTAGTCGTTGGTTGTTTTGTTTGGGGAGGTGGTACGGGGAGAACAGAGAAAATAATGATGTAACATGAGCTTGTACACTGCAAAGTTTCAAATTTGTCAGTTATCACTACTTTTGAAATGTAGGTTTTCATAGGCTTCATCACCTTTAGATACTTGCCATCACAAATACAGTGGTACATTTGCAGAGTGATGTTGTGAGCAGTTTTGAACATTTACAGTTATTATTGTATTGCAGCAGGAAATGCAAAGATCGACAATTCAAGCAAGATCACAAAGGAGCAAACGCATGTTGAAAAATGATAAGAAATGTCAAATCTTTGCTTTGACTGAACTATACAGTAATTGCAAGATTCAATGATTTTAACCTCCAGTTAGGTGTTGAATGGTAAAGATTCTACCATCACTGCACAGTGGTAGAAATTCTGTTAAGCTCAGAACGAAGTGGGGAATCCGGTTTGTAAATGTTGGGAGAGGGTGGAATGAATATTAAATTGTCTACCAGTGATCTATGAAAGTTAGCTGCACTTAGGAAAATACTAAAAATATTTCATACTTTAAAGTCTCTGCAGAATAACATTAAATCGTATAGAAATTTATTGGCAAAATGTATTTGTATATGTTTCTATCCAATCTATCAATTCAACTGAAACTTTGTGCCATTACTGAGGTACTTTTATCTTCCATTCTTTGTTGTTGACTGACATATGCAATGGTCACTTGTTGCTTTTGTACCTGAAAGCTGCACAACATTGCTATGGCCACTGAGCTGAAATTGCTTAAAAAGATCAAAATAAATGCATTTACTTTTCATGATATATTCATTTTTAAAAATATATAACCCCCATTGAATGTGTTGCCTCCACTACACTCTCCAGTATAACTTACCCATTGAATAAATGTGTTGCCTCCGCTGCACTCTCCAGTATAACTTACTCATTGATTACAATCCTCTGCCCTCTGAAAACTTTCATTTGATGGGGTAAATTTTTATTGCTATCATATTCATTTACAACAAGTGGAAGGAAAACATGCTACCTTTCTAGTAATGAGAGCATATTTAAAGTATGCATTAAACCACTATCATTTTCTTTCTAGTCATGTAGTGAACGGCCCTAAATGTGTTTTTGTGCATGGGGAAGGGAAACTACATGTAAAGGTTGGTGTTGTCCAGCTCCGGATTCCTCACTCTCTTTATCATGAGTTCCCTGCAGCCAGCCAAGGCCATTTGAAACATCAACGCTGAACCTTCAGGGAAGAATGAGAGTGGTGAGTGTAAACATGGGTTAAGATCAAATGAGTCATCTAGAAGAAAATTGATGAATGAGCTACGGTGTTTTGTGATAGTGGGGACAGATGGACTAAGTTATTGTGGTGAAATAAAGGCTTAGTAACAAGGAGGTTAAGCTTGGGTTGAAGTAGACTACCAATGATTTAGTCCACCAACTTCCCTGGCTGCCATCTTTAAGACTAAGTTAGAGGCAAATATAGACTGGTTTAAGCCAAAGACGATTAATTTGATTTTGTTGACATTAAGTTTTCAGAAAATTAATCAGATATGATTGACAGGCAGTTGGCATATATATGTACAGAGTTAAGAATTGTCGTCATTCATTTGGATTGACCCTTTGCCTCTAGATTCAATCAGCAAGGAGTAGCTTGTAAATAATGGAGGGCAGAACCAAGGTTGAATCCTTATGATAGACTGCACCATGACCGTTTAAGCTTGAAGGCAAAGCCGTTTGAGATAATATAGTGCTTGTACTGCAGAGGAGACATTGTTGCAGGAGAACGTTATGGTAGTGGCGCAAATGATGACATGTTAGTGGCGCATACGCAAGTATAATAATTGTATGAACCATGTGATCTTGGCAATGTGGAGGTGGGGGGGGGGGAAATAGTACCCATACAAGACAACGTTGCCTAGAATTTTGGAGCGAAATGATACATCGGAGATAAGGTAATGGATGGAGAGAATGACCGAAGTTGGTGTGGAAAGGCTTACATTTATATAGCTCCTTTCACAATGGTGGCATGTCCCAAAGTTCTTAACAATCAATTCGTACTTTTTGAACTTTAGTCACTTTTACAAAGTGGAAAATGCAGCCACCCATTTTTGCGCAGCAATGTGATAATGAGCTGTTGGTTGAAGAATAAATGTTAGCCAGGTCAAGAGGACAACTGAGGGCTCAGTTTGACATATCAGCCAAAAGACAGCACCGTTGACCATGCAGTACTAGTGTCAGCCTAGATTATGTTACTCAAGTCTCTGGAATGGGAATCTTATGGGCACCCATAAGCTTCAGGCAAGTGTGCTACCACTGAGTAAAGGGTTGAACAGCATGAGACTTTTTTTATGGGATGTAAATATCACTGGCAAGGCCAGCATTTTACTCCCATCCCTAATTTCCCTTAAACTGTGTTTTGCCATGCCATTTCAGAGGACAGGTCAACCACATTTCTGTGGGTCTGGAGTCACGTAGGCCAGACCAGGCTGCCGATCTCCTTCCAAAAAGGACATTGGTGAATCAATGACAATCAAATCATTTCACCATTTCTGAGACTCGCTTTATCATTCCAGATTCATTAATTAAGTTCAAATATTATCAGCTGCCATGATGGGATTCGAGAGAATCAGTCTGAGCCTCTAGATTATGAGTCCAGTGACATTGTCACAATACCCCCATCTCTCCACTGAACATGTGACGTTGGGTGGTCAGCATTTGGTTGTATGATAATTGAGAGAGCAAGTGGCAAGCTTCAACAAAGATTATGCTGAGCGTGAAGACGGTAAAGAAACTACAGAGAATGAGATGGAGGGAAAGCTGGTAGTTCTTGGAAGGCAGCAACAACTCTAAATTATCTTGATCAAGTTCATGAATTTTTGGTGTGCAAAGGTTGAATTGTTTCCTGCTCTCCAGCAAAATGGTGAAACAAACCGGTTTAGTTTTCGGCAGCACAATGGTTAGCACAGTTGCTTCACAGCTCCAGGGTTCCGGGTTCGATTCCCGGCTTTGATCACTGTGCGGAGTGTGCACATTCTCCCCGTGTCTGCATGGGTTTCCTCCCACAGTCCAAGGATGTGCAGGTTAGGTGGATTGACCATGATAAATTGCCCCTTAGTGTCCAAAAAAGGTTGGGTGAGGTTATGGGGATAGGGTGGAGGCTTGGGCTTCAGTAGGGTGCTCTTTCCAAGAGCCGGTGCAGACTCAATGGGCTGAATGGCTTTTTGCACTGTAAATTCTATGATAGTCAGGATGATGGAGTGATGCTCTATATTACGGTGGTCCAGGTGTATTTGGCAGCATCCGCCACACTAATCAGTTGACAAGTACATTTGAGCTTTTAAGTATAGCGAGAGTGCAAAGTTAACTGTTGTGTTTGGTGGAGATGGTAGGTAGTCAGAGATTACAGGTAAGGATAGAAATGGTGCAACCTAAGAAATATTAAGGGAGAGACAATTTGCAGAAAGGGAAAGCTGAAAACTTCATAGCTGAAACATTTCAGATGTCTTTTAAACAGCAGAGTAAAGTCTGTGAAGCTCAGTTTACTAATTTTTAAATTGTTAGCATCTGTGCACGTCTTTTAATTATAGCTGAGTAAAACTCTAGTGGCAGAAATTCTATTTGGTATAGCTTTAAGCAGAACATTTATACATTAAGGCTGCTACAGACGGGACCTGCTCAGTTAAGATTCAGTGGATTTTCATCATAAGTTAAGATAAACCCATAGATGTTTTATCCCCTTTTTTAGGAGCCTTTTGCCATTTTGTGTGTTTCTAATGGCAGCTATGACATTTGTGGAATTGCACAGTTTGAAGTTGACTTGAAACTGAGTAGACAATTGATATTTGAGTTTAAGTTGCTGAAGTCCTGCTTATTTTATGAGATTCATTACCAGTGCTATGCAGCATAAAATATTTTAATATATACTTAAAGATATAATGATGGGGAGTTTATGCCAGTGAGTTATGTTAATGTTTTTCATTTAAAGTACATTTTAACACATTAATTTATAGTGATCATGTTTGATTTGGGTATGATCTGCTGAGTTTCCCCAGCATTTTCTGTTTTGGTTCGGTAATGCTTTGATTTTGATGAAAGTTGTGTTGAAGTAATCATTCAGCTGTTGGTAGGCACTTGGACTGCCTCTACAGTAGTACTATAATCAACATTTAAGATTTAAAATCCCATCCTTTTACTTTTTACACGTGTTTGATTTTAGACGATGCTGATAAGTGTCAGTCTTTTGGCTGTTCCTCAGGTAGGTTTGGACTATCCTGGCCCAGTTGTTACTGGTCAAGTCGCAGTAGAAAACTACCCATAATTTTTCACTCGTATGTGTGTGTGTGTGTGAACAGTAAACCATACATTAATGATGTTTGGGAGACCCTCTGAGGTTGGAATTCAATGTGTTTGAGACAGGGTAAATGGATCCTTAGTTATATATAACTTTGGAGCGAGGGACTCGTGCCAAAAGTGTAAATATTTTCTGTTTAGTTTCCTTTTACTTTGAGCCGAATTCATGTTTGTCCACATGGCGTGTCTCAGATATTTGCAGTATAGTGCAAATTTTAGTCTTGCCCAAATGAGAGTCGTTTCCTTTTAAAGATTCAGTGGCGCACTGTTAAATTCCTAATGAGCAAGCAGCCAAATCTGAATCATAATAGCAACAAGAGCCTTAATGTCTTTGAGAACAGTACTTTTTAAAATAACCACACACTGGTCTGCTTTGGTTCAGTACATTTATGTAAGGCAGGCAGGAAGGGTCCAGTTTCCTTAACCTGCTGACTCAGTTGATCTCAACCTTGCCTGCAACGGAAGGAAAGATAGGGGGTGTTTAAACATTTGTATCAGTGCTTTCAGGACTAGTGGACAGAAAAATCCGACAACATTTCTGCCTGTGAAATTGTTGCTTCCTGCAAGAAAGTGTTTTTGTGAGAAAATTGTGACGGATAAAATCTGCCTGATCTGCAGTACTTCTGGTGGCAGAATAGTCCATTTAGTGGCTAAGCTTCCAACTGAAGTGCCAAATGGACTCAGTAGCTGTGGGGTTATATCTTGGAGTCAGCACTTTCAGAAGAGATGAGGGCATGCTGCAAGATCACACTTGTACAATATGGCGGCAGACTAGCTCAAAGATGCATCAAGTAATTGAGATTTGTAAATGGGGTCTTTCTGTCTCTGTGTCCACTGATTTTGAATCATCAAAGAATTTACAGTGCAGAAGAAGGCCATTCGGCTGATCGAGTCTGCACCGGCCCTTAGAAAGAGCACCCCACTTAAGCCAACACCTCCACCCAACCCAACCTTTTTTGGACACTAAGGGCAATTTATCATGGCCAATCCACCTAACCTGCACATCTTTGGTCTGTGGGAGGAAGCTGGAGCACCCAGAGAAAACCCTCGCAGACATTGGGAGAACGTGCAGACTCTGCACAGACAGTCACCAGGGAATCGAACCTGGGACCCTGGAGCTGTGAAGCAACGGTGTTAACCACTGCTACCGTGCTGCCCCCACTGTGCTATTGTGCTGCCCTTCTCTTTATTCTGATCATTCAGCAACAACAGTTAGGAGTTTTTGCTGGAGTTTCCACTCTTGTGCAGATATGTATACATGCAAGAGGATCTAGTCCATTGAGAGATATTAAAAAGGTCCAATTATTAATAATCTTTATTGTCACAAGTAGGCTTACATTAACACTGCAATGAAATTACTCCTGAAAATCCCCTAGTTGCAATACTCCGGCGCCTGTTCGGGTACACAGAGGGAAAATTCAGAATGTCCAAATTACCTAACAGCATGTATTTTGGGACTTGTGGGAGGAAACCCATGCAGCCACGGGGAGATCATGCAGACTGCACAGACAGTGACCCAAGCCGGGAATCGAACCTGGGGCCTTGGTGCTGTGAAGCAACAGTGCTAACCACTCTGCTGTTTACAAAAGCGAAACCTGTTTAGCAATATTGACAAATGGGATTGATTGAGCAATGCTCCAGCAATGGAGCACTGAAATGTGAAAATAGGGACATCGTGTTGTCTGCCAGACATTAGATAAAGGGAATTTGAGGTAGATGGCGTAGACTCAAAGTGCAGTGTGGTGAAGAGGTCCTAGCTGACTAGGACTGAGAACTTTGCACTGCAGGAGGTTGACTGATGCCACTGGGCGAGAACACCGGAAACAATGCCTCATTTACTGCCAATTTTTATTTTATTTTTTAAAAATAAATTTAGAGTACCCAATTCATTTTTTTCCAACTAAGGGGCAATTTAGCATGGCCAATCCACCTAGCCTGCATATCTTTGGGTTGTGGGGGCGAAACCCATGCAAACACGGGGAGACTGTGCAAACTCCACACGGAGAGTGACCCAGAGCCGGGATCGAACCTGGGACCTCGGCGCCATGAGGCAGCAGGGCTAACCCACTGCGCCACCGTGCTGCCCTGCTACCAATTTTTAATGCCATCCATCCATCACCTTGAATACAAAACCCACCATTTTAAAATTCCGGTTTCACCAGAAGTTGTGTATCTACAGAATAAACACTTACTTATCTTGGGAAGCTTCTGCCATTCTTGTTTTACACGACACTGTCAATACAATCGCACCCACTTGTGCATTGTAATGCTGTAATACCTGAGGAAATTACCTAGTTTGATTCAGCTAACTTTGTTTCAGCTGAGGATCATTTATGTTAATAAAATGGTAAGTAAATTATAAATTACAGTTCCATATATGCTGCATTTACACGAGGGATTCAAATTCGGATGTTGGGCAAGTAAAATATCAGTTCTAGAATATTGATTGGGATATAAAGAAAACTTAGATTCATATTTACAGGGTGGAAAAGTCAGTGCAACTAGCAAAGTTTAGAGGTGATGTGCGAGGGAAGTTTTTTTTTACACCGAATAGTGGGTGCCTGGAACTCTGCCGGAGGAGGCGGTGGAAGCAGGTACAATAGTGACATTTAAGGGGCATCTTGACAAATACATGAATAGCATGGGAATAGATAGATACGGGCCCCAGAAATGTAAAGGAGTTTAGGTTAGACTGGCAGCAATGTCGACGCAGGCTAGGAGGGCCAAAGGACTTGTTCCTGTGCTGTATCTTTCTTTGTTCTTTGTACCATACCGGGCAGCGCGGTAGCACAGTGGCTAGCACTGTTGCTTCACAGCACCAGGGATCCGGGATTGATTTCCGATTTGGGTCACTGTGCAGAGCCTGCACATTCTCCATGAGTCTGCATGCATTTCCTCCGCCACTCCTGTTTCCTCCCAAAAGTACCGAGAGACGTGCTTGTTGGGTGAATTGGACGTTCTGAATTCTCCCTCCGAACAGGCACCGTAATATGGTGACTAGTGGATTTTCACAGTACCCTCATTGCGGTGTTAATGTAAGCCTACTTGTGACATTAATAAAGATTATTATTATTATTTTGTATTTGCATAAATCAGTTTTCATGGTGTTTGCCAGCTTTAAATGTCGCAATTTGGTGGAGAAATGGAAAGGATGCTGTTAACACAGGAATTTCACAGAACACAATGAACGAGGAGCTGAGACTTGAAGGACCCCGTTAGAATGGACTGTAAATTGCCAGTAGGGTGCTGTTTGGATTTAAAGCTGCTGACTGTGGGAATGCAGGGTGAAATTAATGAAGTAATGTTCGTTAGTGAGAAACTATCATTTATGGAGGCATTTGGGCCAAAACAGAATATTCTACTTTAGCCAGAGGACGGCAATTTAAGATGAAAGATGAGACGTGTTAATGCAGCAAGTGCCTATGATCAGATGCACTGGGAGTGTGTTGGAGGCAGAGGCAATTGTGGCTTTCAAAAGGGAATTGGATAATTACCTGAAAGAACATTTGTCGGGCTATGGGGAATGGGCAGGGTAGTTAAGGTGCTCTTGCAAAGAGCTGACACTGACACAACTGGCTGAATGTCTCCTGTAACCATTCTGATTTTATGAAAACTGTTGTAGGATCTTTATATTTCAACCACATCTGAACTATTAGATATGAATGACAACAACTGAAATACCTCCAGTCTCCTTTGGCATTGCACAGACTAGAATTTGAGCCTAAATTGTGTAGCAATCTTTAAATAGAATGCCACCAACTTGGGCAACGTGATCCTTGGGAATTCAATTGTTCAATGCAATGAATTTGGGTTTCTCTAGTTTGTATCTTTTTAAAAATAAATTTAGATTACCCAATTCATTTTTTCCAATTAAGGGGGGGCAATTTAGCTTGGCCAATCCACTGAGCCTGCACATCTTTGGGTTGTGGGGGCGAAACCCACGCAAACACGGGGAGAATGTGCAAACTCCACACGGTCAGTGACCCAGTGCCGGGATCGAACCTGGGACCTCGATGCCATGAGTCAGCAGTGCTAGCCACTGTGCCACCGTGCTGCCCTTCTAGTTTGTATCTTTGTGGGAAAAGGGCACCCAGCACAAAACTGCCACTGGCATTAAATGAGCACTTGGTGGACAGCTGATGTGAAATCATAAAAAAAAAGAACCTTGAAGTAAAGAAATGCAGTTAAAACACTTGGATGTGCTTTATTTTTGATGGGTGCCAAAGTAAGAAAGTGCTCTGTTGTCAACACTGTTATTCCTGAACTTCAACCTGATACATCCTCAAGCATGAGAAATAGTGTTCACTCATCCATTTATTCATATCGACCAGCCTAAATATTTGGCTGTTGCTTTCCAATTTAAAATCTGTAAATAGGAGGCTAATATGCTGATGTTTTCCATGGATATATTCATTGTTTTCGTTAGAGAAGAAAAAATAGGGTCACAGTAAGCAACTCTGATCCTATGAAAAATTATGCATTTGAAATACTAATAGAATGCATTTTTTTTTTTGCATGTCTGCACCTTTATTATATAATGTAGCCCAATATGGAAGAGGCAGGGTGCTACTGAAACAAGACTTATTAGCCATTTGTAATAGCGTTTAATGGAAATGTTCATTAAAATAATAAGTAATTAAATGTAGGTCATCTAGTTGCGGAAACATCTATAATACCTTGGCGGCGTTTGATTTTTTTTAAATGGGGAAAATAAGTTTCCATCCATTTAAACTGTATTGATATATTGATTTGAGTCATTTTGCAGCAGGAATGGCCAAACCTCTTTGGTCCCAGTTTGCTATGAAACCTAGGGTACAGCACACAATTATGGAATGGTGTACCTCCAGCCCATTGAGCCTTTGGTGGACCTATGACCTGAATTAATCCCACTCTTCGTTCCTGCTTGACCGTTACATTTCCTCCAAATGTTTGTCCAATTCTCTTGGATATTACTATTGAATGTACCACCTTTCTAAGCAGTGTGTTCATGATCACAACTTGCTGTGTAAAACGAAACACAAATTTCCTCATGTCACCTCTGATCCATCTGAAATTGATCATACTTTCTTTCAAAAGCATTCATGATTTTGAACCCTGTCAAACCTCTGCACTAAGGATAACAACCGTAGCCTCTCCAGTTTCTCCATATAACTGAAGTCCCTAATTCCTGACACCATTCTAATGTGGTGTCCAAAATTGAACACACTAACTGAGAACTAACCCATGTTCTTTAAAGGTCTAGCATAAAGTTCTTATTTTTGTACTATATTTAAAGATTAATAAAACTAAGGAGCCCACATGCATTTTCAAATGGCCTTCTCAACTTGTCCTCTCACCTTCAAAGATTTATGTACACTTGCACACCCAGGCATCTGGTCCTGCACCCCATTTAAAGTTTTGCTATTTCATTCATATTGCTCCCCCCCCCCTCGTTCTTCCTACCAAAATGCATCACTTCTAACTTATCTACATTAATTGCTGCTGTGTCTGACCATTTCATATATGCACTTAATATTTTCACAATGCCAGCATTTCTCGCATTCTGATTGAAGACCTATTCGATGAGGAACATCACTGGCAGCATCTCTTTCCAAACATCAAGATCCCACAGTAGGAAATTGCAGGTATAAATTATATATGTAACTGGGTTAATCATCTACAAAGGATCAGACTGGACCACATAAGATGCCATCAAGCCTCATTCTTCTCTAATTGTCCACCACCCTGTACAACAGAGATAAATCCAACTTTACTTCATTGCCAACTGCCTCTGCGTTGTCCAACTGATGTCTGATATCCTGTTTTGGATAAACTGCCATTTCAACTAATTAAACACTGGGAAGAGTGAAGCTATTGTTTTGGACTTCTGACACAGATCACATCCCTTCTCGGTCATTGTCTGGAGAGAACCAGATGGGTTTTCAGCCTCCGCTTATGATTTGACTTGAGCAAAGCTTCTAATCCTCTTAGCCACCATTTTTTCACCTCTAACATCACCTGACTCCTTTCTTCACCCATTTTCTGTAGAAACACTCAGCTTTTGTCACATCTAAACTTGATTCTTCCTACTCTCACCTGGACAGTTTAATTTTACCTTCATCCATAACTCTCCTGCTCACATCCTATTCCATGTCAAGTCCCACTTTCTCATCATTCCCCGAGCTGCATATCAGGGATCAGAGTGCTCTCCACAAACTTTCATGTGTTCATCACCTCTCATATTTACCTAATCTTATTTATTTTCTAAGATAATTTTCATTGATTATTTTCATAATTTTCTAGATGGTTAATATTATTATTATTACTAATTTAGTGATGTAATATCTAATTATAGTTCCTTGGCTTGCAGACAAAGAAAAGACACAGCCTATTGGAGTTAAAAAAAATAAGCAACACCTCCCTCAGCATTGAATTCCCAACTTTACCACTCTGTTAACAAAGCACTCTTTCATGACTACTGTGCGACAGCAATATTGTTTACTTAGAACCACAGTACAGTTTAATTCAAACCCAAGTTACAGCTTTGAATTCTGGTTTAGCACAGGGCTAAATAGCTGGCTTTTATTAAAGCAGACCAAGGCAGGCCAGCAGCACGGTTCAATTCCCGTACCAGCCTTTCCGAACAGGCACTGGAATGTGGCGACTAGGGGCTTTTCACAGTAACTTCATTTGAAGCCTACTTGTGACAATAAGCGATTTTCTTTTCATTTCATGAATTCAGCTTCCTGCCACCATAAGTAACACCTACTCAGACAACTGCTTTTAGCTGATACACTGATTTGTGCCACTGATGGGCAGTTTCTGTTAAACAAGCTGCCTGAAAATACTTGCAGTTTCTTTTACCATTTTTAAAGTTCTAAGTCAAATTCTAAATATTAAAACAATTTAGCTTGAGAAATATTTGCCAGAGGAATTCCCACTTGCGTCAGATTCCTGACTTAACATGTTAATGGAGCAACCTTCCACGACCACTCGGTGGTCAACACTCCAAGTGGTGTTAGCTGTCTAGAAATCCATTCCTAAACTCTGCTTCCCCCTCCTCCCATAAGACTTTAAACTACTTTGACAAAGTATTTTCACTATGCTTCCATAGAACTCAAAAGAACAAATTAATTTTCCTCAGCATTTTTATATAGTTGAAACCATTGAGTTGAAATTCTGAACTAATTGTGTTTTGGATGAAGACTTTGTACCATTGACAGGGTTTGTTATATACTCCTGGGGCAGTGTGAGATATTTAATGTTCCCTGACCTTGATTGTTGTGATATATTACTCAAGTAAATTTTCTGCACTAGAATGGAAGATGAAGCACTGTTGTGTGATGATGCTGTCATAAAAGTTTGAATCCACACTCTGGTCCCAGGGTACCTGAGCAATTCAATAGGAGACCTAATATTACTAAATGTTGATATTGACCTTTAAATGAAACATGATGCAAACACCTTGGTGGTGTACTAACAGCTAGGATACATTTCACGTTTGTTTCAAATCTCATATTCATCATGTATTGGTGTAATATTGTATATCCCTGTAGCATGATGTTCAGATTCTATTCAGATAATTAGGTTGTCAGTCCCTTTCCTTATCAGAATACAGACTACATCCTTTGTGGCATCATGATTGCTAAAGATGCTACTATATTTATTCTACATCATGTATGATAAACTTGAAGGGTTAATTTCTTCTGTACCTTTCACGTAAATCCTAATGTCCGTGTGAAGGAGAATTATTTTTTATTCTCAATGTCGATAACCGCATCCATATTCCCCCCCCCCCCCCCCACACACACACACTGTCAACTAGTCACAAATTAAAGCGCCATGTACTCTACTTCAATGTCGTTACCTCATCTTCAGAGGAGCAATTTCTACTGTAGTGCTGCAGTAAAGTGTTAACCTTTTCTCTTTCTCAGTTTGTGGTTTGGTTTGAATAATTGTAGCTGTGCAGCTACTGGAAATCTATATTTCCCCATCAGATTACATCGTTATTTGATACTAGTTTTCTGAATGTCTTGTTTCATCATGACATAGAAATTACGACTCCAGATTATTCTGATTCAATTTTTTTAATCAGTTGAATTAAGTGTTTAACCAACAGCCTAAATATGCATCCAGTTTTTATTTGTACAATATTGTCAATGTTGTAAAACAGAATCCTAATTAGATTTTTAAAACAGTACATTTTCAATAGTGGGGGATGGCCAGACAATAGGTCATATCTTTAAAATTTGTTTTAATGCTGGTGTTTAGAAAAACATTTGTTTTAAATCAAGGTATGAACACACAAATCACTGTACTTGCAAGCTTTCCTCTTAAATTTTGATCATGGTTTCAAGCAGTTGTTTCTTTATGCATATGCTTTGGGTAATGCGATCCCAAGATAGTGCTCCTGTTGGAAATGTTTCATCGCCTGCTCATGACAACATATGTTAAAATATATATATATATATATATATATAAGTTTTGTACAATATTTTTCTTAAGTTACAGGACATTACAGCTTTAAATGTATTAATGTACATGTTTATATGACAGCATTTCTTCAGTTCCACAAAACTGAGGAGTTTCATACCATCTTTGTCAAGTGGCCTTAAAAAATGCATTGGTCTTTATTGTTTGTTCAAAATACGATGCTTTGTAAATTACACCAGCATCTGCCAATTTTTAAAAAAGTTTCGATAAAGGCAGTATTTTAAAACTTTGTTTAACATTTTTTTTTTCTCTTCAAAGGTTGCAAAATTAAAGCCCTTCGAGCAAAGACAAACACTTACATAAAGACCCCTGTTCGAGGTGAAGAACCTGTATTTATTGTCACTGGGAGAAAGGAGGATGTAGCCATGGCCAAAAGAGAGATTCTTTCTGCAGCTGAACATTTCTCAATGATCCGAGCATCTCGCAACAAAACAAATGGACTGGCAGGAGCTGTGGCAGGGCCTCCAAACTTGCCAGGGCAGACAACAATCCAGGTGCGTGTGCCTTATCGTGTGGTGGGGCTTGTGGTAGGACCCAAAGGAGCTACCATAAAACGAATTCAGCAAACAACTCATACATACATAGTCACTCCAAGCCGTGACAAAGAACCAGTCTTTGAGGTCACAGGCATGCCAGAAAATGTGGATCGGGCCAGAGAAGAAATTGAGGCTCATATTTCAATGAGAACTGGAGTGCTTATCGACTTAACTGCAGACAATGACTTTCACTCCAATGGAACTGATGTAAGCTTAGATGGCATCGGCACTACTGGAAGCCTATGGTCCAAGGCCCCAAATCCATCCCGCAGACCTGCTGCTAGCTTTCGAAATGACAGCCTAAGTTCTTTAGGAAGTACCTCCACTGATTCCTATTACAGCAATAGATTAGCCGATACCAGTCCAACAAGTCCATTCAGTACAGGCAGTGGTGGCTTCACATTTGGGGAATCACTTACCTCTGTCAATTCAGATGAGCGTGATGTGGGCTTGGAGTATCCAGCAATTGATTGTCTTAGTGGGCCTCACAGCATGATATGGTCTCCATTTGAGCCTGGCAATCCTATTCAAGCCTTCAATGGTAGCTCAACTGTCCAAAGACGCACTAACAGCATT
Organism: Scyliorhinus torazame; assembly: GCF_047496885.1. Taxonomy (NCBI): domain Eukaryota; kingdom Metazoa; phylum Chordata; class Chondrichthyes; order Carcharhiniformes; family Scyliorhinidae; genus Scyliorhinus; species Scyliorhinus torazame. The sequence goes on from NC_092724.1 coordinate 31,554,267, forward strand.
AGCGGTTCTTCCGCTCTCCGTGTATCACCCACCATTTCTGACGGTAGTGCTCTTGACCATCCGCTGGCTAGGCGTGTGCAAAGTGACCCTTTAGCTAATTTAGCGTGGCTACCTAACCAGACATCCCTGTCTGCCTTTTCCAACAGCCCAGGCTATTCATCATCTTCACTCCCAGGGAGTACCTCAGCAACATCTGGCTCTCCCACAGACTCTAGTGGTTCTGAAAGCAGGCAGAAAAACAATCGTGACTGTGTAGTTTGCCGTGAGAGCGAAGTGATTGCAGCACTTGTTCCTTGTGGTCACAATTACTTCTGCATGGAGTGTGCCAACCGCATATGTGAGAAAGCTGAGCCCAAGTGCCCTGTCTGCCAAAAACCAGCATCACAGGCCATTCGTATATTTTCTTAGCGGCATCATGTCCTAGCAAGTACTGCAGGCAACACAAAGAACAGAATAACCGCTGTACAATATACCCTAGACAAACCTTATTTTATTTCGACTGGAAGACTATATTTCCTAGAGGAGATGTTTACAAATTAGCTTTAATTTTAACCCAGTCATCATTGGCAATTTTGGAATAAGTTAGATATTGTTGAGCAGTTGTAACCACATGTGCTGATTGTGTACTGCTTGTCAAAGTTACTATGACAGTATTCAGTTAGATTTAAATAAAGGAAAGGTCCGCCGCACTTTGCAGATATGAGTTTTTAAAATTTCTACCTAGCATTTTATTTTTTAATGCATAGAATATATCTTGAACACATAGCTGAGAAAAGCCGAGTGGTTGTATGTTTTATAACACCAGAGTTTAATTGTGACAGCACCAGTACAGATTACTAAATATTCAAGTTTTATCATTTGTTTACCTCTTACTATGTATATGTAGGGAATTTATAGGACTGAAAATGTACTTTATTTGAATAAATTTTAAAAACTAAATATATTTTATTTTAAGATAATGGACCTTTAACCTTATATGGCTAAAGTACTGATATATATTTGCTGAACTGACTTGACGGTATGAAATTGTATTAAGAGTTTTATTTTTTGACTTAAACCTTCTTAATAAAAACTTTTTACAGTATGTTGTGTGGAAGAAAAAACATTTTGTTGTGTGACCATTTGATAGGGGCACAAAGAAAAGCTCCCATTTGAAATCTGCAATGACAAGTAAGCTCACAATTTTAAATAAGAATGTGAAGATTCTTGGAGAAATTGTGCATTTTTAGAAGAAAACTGAAATGGAGCAGCCATTGAAATGGACCAAGCCAAGTGACTGCTAAAATCTTTATAAATTAAATCTTCTCAAACCTTGCGCCGTATTATTTTTTTTAAACGGTCTTCAGCTACATTGTAAACATTATTGTGGGGGAAACTATTAGAATTGACACTGCTATTCATAGAAACACACTAATTAAGAGCTGGAGTAGACCATTTGACCCCTCGAGCCTGCTTCGACATTGGCCCGATCATGGCTGAAGTGACTTGAGATCTCAACTCCACTTTACGCTATACGTTGGTGTGAATGAACAAACATCAATATTTAAAATCTCAGTAAACAAAGTAAATTAACATAATGTGAGTCTCACTCGCAACTGTCTTTATTGCCTATAGTCTGAGGAAAAGATTCTTGAAAGTACTTGTGTACACTATCCTCTATGATTAAACATTATTCAAAACAAATTAAGCTTTGCTTGACACCTGTCAAATGCTCAGATATTTGCTTTTAGAATAATATTCAGTAATACAAAGTCTGTCTTTGTTTTTCAAGTAGTTTGATACCTTAATGTTAAAGTCCTGCTGGTGTTTAATTTGCACAAAAGGTGTTTGCATAAGTATTACTGTGAAGTCGTGTCCAGATGTGAAGGATGTCATTTCATTAGATGTCAAGGTAAGTGCCACACACTGGCTTTAAGAGGCATAGGTCTTGATGAAGTACTGATGATTTTCTTGATGTCTTGAACTTACAAAATTGCTAAACAGTCTTTAGGGACTGCAATTGGCTAGAGCTTCAAATTAGCAACTTTTATTTATTTGCTGAGGTAATCCATAATATGAACAGACCAAATGTGGAGTTTTGAATAATGCACAAATTTGAAATGCCTCAAATTAATTCATTCTCCCACCCAAATATGTGTTTTATACATTAGGACAGAACAATTTTATAATTTGATCTTCTGTAATGCCTTCTTAATTTTGTATTGTCACAATGTTCACTCCGTTACAAATTTGGGTTATCATGCACAGATCAGGCTGTTGTCTCATATTTGTTATTACAAACATTCTTTTGTTTTGCTCAACAGTACAAAGAGTAATGTATAACACTAGGTGCATAGATAGCTGTTAGCAATTTGACTTGCTTTCAGAAATGTAATGTCAGGTAAATGAGGATCAGGGGCGAAATTCTCCGGAAACGGTGCGATGTCCGCCGACTGGCGCCCAAAACGGCGCCAATCAGACGGGCATCGTGCCGCCCCAACGGTGCGGAATGCTCCGCATCTTTGGGGGCCGAGCCCCAACATTGAGGGGCTAGGCCGACGGCGGAGGAATTTCCGTCCCGCCAGCTGGCGGAAACGGCCTTTGTTGCCCCGCCAGCTGGCGCGGAAATGACATCTCCGGGCGGCGCATGCGCGGGAGCGTCAGCGGCCGCTGACAGTTTCCCACGCATGGGCAGTGGCGTCTCTTCCACCTCCGCCATGGTGGAGACCGTGGCGGAGGCGGAAGGGAAAGAGTGCCCCCACGGCACAGGCCCGTCCGCGGATCGGTGGGCCACGATCGCGGGCCAGGCCACCGTGGGGGCACCCCCCGGGGTCAGATCGCCCCGTGCACCCCCCAGGACCCCGGAGCCCGCCCACTCCGCCTTGTCCCGCCGGTAAGGTAGGTGATTTAATTTACGCTGGCGGGACAGGCAATTTATCGGCGGGACTTCGGCCCATCCGGGCTGTAGAATCGAGCGGGGGGGCCCGCCAACCGGCGCAGCGCGATTCCCGCCCCCGCCGAATCTCCGGTGCCGGAGACTTCGGCAACCAGCGGGGGCGGATTCACGCCAGCCCCCGGCGATTCTCCGACCCGGCGGGGGGTCGGAGAATGTCGCCCCAGTTTTCTGTTGGAAGTAAGTGTTTTTTTGTTTGTTTAGCTGTAGTACATCATTGTCATCTGATGCCTCAATTAATTTTTCACAAAGCAGCAATTATCTGAGGCATTTTTGAAAGTAATACAAGTTTACTGCCTGTTGGCAAAGCTGTCAAATTTGGAGCAGTGAGGTGCAGGAGTTTAGTCCATAATGCTTAACTTGTGGCTTCTGACTGCTGATACATTTTCTGAGCATCATATAAGAAACAGGAGTAAGTCATACAGTCGTTTGAAACTGCTCTGTCATGCAGTGGAATCATGGTTGATCTCTGACCTCAATTTTACTTTACTAACCAATCCCCATATTTCTTGATTTCCTTGGAGTCCAAATATCTGTTCATCTCAGCTTTGTATATATATATACTCAACAATTGGAGCATCCAAGCTCAGTGGAAGAGAATTTCAAAGCGGTCAATTACACATTCATTTCCAAAGGTTCACAAACAACACTGAAAGGAATTCCCCTCATCTCAGTCTTAAATGACTGAACCCTTATGCTGAAACTATGCCCTGAGTTCTAGACTCATGCTGAAACTATGCCCTGAGTTCTAGACTCTTGCCGGAGAAAACATCTTCTCAACGCCAACCCTGTCAATCCTCCTCAGAATGTTTTCTGTTTCAATGACATCACCTTTTTCATTCTTCTGAACTCCAGAAAATATAGGCACATTCTACTCAACCTCTCATCATAGGATGACCCTCTTATCCAGAATAAACCAGAATAAATACCACTTCCAAGGTATCCTTCAATGAAATCAAAACTACACTACTCCAGGAGTGGTCTCGCCAAAATGCAATACAATTGTAGCAAGACTTCCTTGCTCTTGAACTCCAACCATCTTTCAATACAGGCCAACAATCCATTTTCCTTCATAATTGCTTAACTTTGTGTTTCATGGGAAGAAGTCTTACAGCACCAGGTTAAAGTCCAACAGGTTTGTTTCAAACACTAGCTTTCGGAGCACTGCTCCTTCCTCGGGTGAATGTGTTTGAAACAAACCTGTTGGACTTTAACCTGGTGTTGTAAGACTTCTTACTGTGCTCACCCCAGTCCCAATGCCGGCATCTCCACATTTGTGTTTCATGTCTGAGGACAACCAAATCTCTCAACATCAACATTTAACAGTTTATCACCCTTTTAAAAATACCTACTTTTTTTTATTCCTACATACTTGCCCACATACTGCCATCTGTCACCTTGCTGCCATTCATGTAGCCTGCCTTTTATAGCATTACAGCCTCTTGTGTGTTGTCGTCACAGCTTACTTTTGCATATCATCAGCAAACTGGGATGATTCATTACTCTTGGCCTCTTTGTCTAAGTCATTAATATTGATTTTGAATAGCTGAAGCCCCAGCATTGATCCTTGTGGAACCCCACTAGTTATAGCCTGTCAACTTCAACATGCACTGTTTATCCTGCCTCTCCTTCCTGTCATTGAGCAATCCAACCTGTGCTAATATATTACCCCCCAACTCCATGAGACCTTTTATGTGGAACCTTAATGAATCCCTTTCTGAATCCATAACTTGCATCCACTGGTTCCTCTTTATTTACCCTGGTAGTTACATTGTTTTTAAAAAAAAAAAGAATAAATTGTCAAACATTATTTCTGTTTCATGAAACAAAGTGCCCATTCACACCCTTAATGATGCCTCAGTTATTTTATCTCACATTTTGCTAACTATTGTCAAGCTACGTGACCTGTTTTCTCTCCCTCCTTTCTTGAGTTGTTATGGTCATCCAATCTTAGTGCAGCCCTGTACCATAAGGTCCTGGAAGGTTCTGGGTTGTCCTAATTAGCTGTCAGCCAGGGCAGTGGTTGTGTTGCCCTTCAAACCTCTTGGCTTGGAAAATGTATACTTAGCTATCCAATAGTTCCTGGTGTGAGGACAGAATCAACCAATAGGCCCTCCACATTCAAACAATCTGTTGAACTCACTTTTCAGGTTTGCACATGAAGGATAGCAATGTACCTGACAGCTGCCAGAACTTGGGGAGGTATCCATGTCCTCAGGACGGCAGAACATTTGGTGGGATGGTGGCAGAAATTGCTGCTGTTATCAAAGTTAAAACCAGTCTCAATTAAAATTGAACTGTGGTGCAATAAGTTGCATGAGTGCTTTATAAATTTTTACTTTGAAAATATGCAGCCGTGTATTCTGATGCACAATATTGAAGATGCAAAACATTTGCTACTTCCTTAGAAAAGGTTGCATCATATACAATGTCAGACAGTTTTCATACAAAATACTGAACTATACTTGGGACAAATGTGTATGTTATGATGTGCGGTGAGTTTGAATGGCCTTGGGGCTGTAGCCTTTGGCTGTGTTGTAATCCATAGCCCCAATTTTAAAATTAGTAAAAGCTATCTTAATAGTTTGTATAATGGATTAAATCACATTTATCTGCAATTTGATTTTGACAGTTTGTGATTTAGCTCACTCCGCTCAATTTGTTTTAGCTTTGTTTTTAATATAACAGTGAGAAATTGGGATACACAACTTATTTTGATGGAAATGGGCTACAGGTTGGCGTCCTTGCAATCCAAAATTGCATTGCAATATAAAGTGGCATAGTACTGAAGCAATTGAGTCACTAGTGAACAATGGAATGATCAGTGCAGGGTTAGAAATGCTTGCTTACAACAAATTAATGGTGTTCTTCAAAGTTCAAAGCTGTGTTAAACCGAACAAAAATACATGCTGTGATATTTCGTTTCTAGGCATTGGATTGTGTAATCCTTAGATTTTGGGTGGGGTATATTAAAATTGAATTAAATCTTGTCTCTCTTATGATTTTTCTCCTACTGCATAGAATCATAGAAATTAGTGCAGAAGGAGACCATCCGGCCCATCGAGTCTGCACCGGCCCTTGGAAAGAGCACCCTATCCCCGTAACAAAGTAACCACACCTAACTTTTTTTTGGACACGAAGGGCAATTTAACCTGCACATCTTTGGCTTGTGGGAGGAAACCGGAGCACCCGGCGAAAACCCACGCAGACACAGGGAGAACGTGCAGACTCCACACAGACAGTGACCCAAGCCGGGAATTGAACCTGGAGCTGTGAAGCAACTGCTAACCACTGCTACCATGCTGTATAATTAAAGTGAAACCCTATTTCAACAGTGCAAGTGACATTTTTTCTGTCTTGAGCTAATTCATCCTTTTTGTGTAGTCTTTTGCTCCATTGTTTTCTTAGCCTCCATTTTTTAACCATCTGAAAAATAATTGATCTTTATTTAAAGGAAAGCTTCAATGTCACAAAATCTATCTAGATGGTGTCGGCATTTTCGTTCCCTATGTCCACCTAGAGGAAATTAAAAATTACATTATTGCAGCCAGATGTCTTTACTATCACATTTTTTTAACAATAGAACATTACAGCGCAGTACAGGCCCATCGGCCCTCGATGTTGCGCCGACCTGTGAAACCAATCTAAAGCCCATCTACACTATTCCATTATCATCCATATGTTTATCCAATGACTATTTAAATGCCCTTAATGTTGGCAAGTCCACTACTGTTGCAGGCAGGGCATTCCACGCCCCTACTATGAGTAAAGAACCTACCTCTGACATCTGTCTCCCCTCAATTTAAAGCTATGTCCTCTTGTGCTAGACATCACCATCTGAGGAAAAAGGCTCTCACTGTCCACCCTATCCAATCCTCTGATCATCTTGTATGCCTCAATTAAGTCACCTCTTAACCTTCTCTCTAACGAAAACAGCCTCAAGTCCCTCAGCCTTTCCTCAAGATCTTCCCTCCATACCAGGCAACATCCTGGTAACTCTCCTCTGCACCCTTTCCAATGCTTTCACATCCTTCCTATAATGCGGCGACCAGAACTGCACGCAATACTATCAACTTGGGTGGCAACTTTCAGGGATCTATGTACATGGACACCGAGATAGCTGCTCATCCACACTACCAAGAATCTCGCCATTAGCCCAGTACTCTGTATTCCTGTTACTCCTTCCAAAATGAATCACCCCTCACTTTTCTGCATTAAACTCCATTTGCCACTTCTCAGCCCAGCTCTGCAGCTTATTTATGTCCCTCTGTAACCTGCAACATCCTCCCGCACTGTCCATATCTCCACCAACTTTAGTGTCATCCGCAAATTTACTCACCCATCCTTCTACGCCCTCCTCCAAGTCATTTATAAAAATAAGAAACAGCAGTGGCCCCAAAACAGATCCTTGTAGTTCACCATTAGTAACTGGACTCAAGTCTGAACATTTCCCATCAACCACCACCCTTTGTCTTCTTCCAGCTATCCAATTCCTGATCAAAACTGCTAAATCACCCTCAATCCCATGCCTCCGTATTTTCTGCAATAGCCTACCGTGGGGAACCTTATGAAACGCTTTACTGAAATCCATATACACCACATCAACTGCTTTACCCTCGTCCACCTGTTTGGTCACCTTCTCAAAGAACTCAATAAGGTTTGTGAGGCATGATCTACCCGTCACAAAACTGTTGACTATCCCTAATCAAATTATTCCTTTCTAGATGATTATAAATCCTATCTCTTATCATCCTTTCCAAGACTTTGCCCACAACAGAAGTAAGGCTCACTGGTCTATGGTTACCGGGGTTGTCTCTACTCCCCTTGAACAAGGGAACAACATTTGCTATCCTCCAGTTTTTTGGCACTATTCCTGTAGACAATGACGCCATAAAGATCAAAACCAAAGGCTCTGCAATCTTCTCCCAAGCTTCCCAGAGAATCCTAGGATAAATTGCATCCGGCCCTGGGGACTTAGCAATTCTGGAAAGTGTGAAAACAGATAACACCTCCTCCTTATGAACCTCAATCCCGTCTAGCCTAGTAGCCTGTATCTCCGTATTCTCGACAACATTGTCTTTTTCCTGTGTGAATACTGATGGAAAATATTCAATTAGTGCTCTCCTATCTCTGACTCCACGCACAACTTCCCACTACTGTCCTTGACTGGCCCTACTCTTACCCTAGTCATTCTTTTATTCCTGACATACCTATAGAAAGCTTTAGGGTTTTCCTTGATCCTATCTGCCAAGGACTTCTCATGTCCCCTCCTGGCTCTTCTTAGCTCCCTCTTTAGATCCTTCCTGGCTAACTTGTAACTCAAGCGCCCTAACTGAACCCTCACGTCTCATCTTTACATAAGCCTCCTTCTTCCTCTTGAGAAGTGATTCAACTACTTTAGTAAACCATGGTTCCACTCGCTCGACCACTCCCTGCCTGACAGGTACATACTTATCAAGGACACGCAGTAGCTGTTCCTTGAACAAGCTCCACATTTCAATTGTGCCCATCCCCTGCAGTTTCCTTCCCCATCCTATGCATCCTAAATCTTGCCTAATCGCATCATAATTGCCTTTCCCCCAGCTATAACTCTTGCCCTGCGGTATATACCTATCCCTTTCCATCGCTAAAGTAAGCGTAACCGAATTGTGGTCACCATCACCAAAGTGCTCACCTACCTCCAAATCTAACACCTGGCCTGGTTCGTTACCCAGTACCAAATCCAATGTGGCCTCGCCTCTTGTTGGCCTATCTACATACTGTGTCAGGAAACGGACCCATCTAAAGCACTCGAACTATAGCGTTTCCAGTCAATATTTGGAAAGTTAAAGTCCCCCATAACAACTACCCTGTTACTTTCGCTCCTATCCAGAATCATCTTTGCAATCCTTTCCTCTACATCTCTGGAACATTTCGGAGGCCTATAGAAAACCCCCAACAGGGTGACCTCTCCTTTCCTGTTTCTAACCTCAGCTCATACTACTTCAGTAGACGAGTCCTCATCAAACGTCCTTTCTGCCCCTGTAATACTGTCCTTCACTAACAATGCCACAGCTCCCCCTCTTTTACCACCTTCCCTGAGCTTACTGAAACATCTAACCTGCAACAACCATTCCTGTCCCTGCTCTATCCATGTCTCCGAAATGGCCACAACATCGAAGTCCCAGGTACCAACCCATGCTGCAAGTTCACCCACCTTAATCCGGATGCTCCTGGCATTGAAGTAGACACACTTCAAACCACCTTCCTGCCTGCCGGTACACTCCTGCGCCCTTGAAACCTTACTCATGACCTCTCTACTCTCAACCTCCTGTCCACTGGAGCTACAATTCAGGTTCCCATCCCCCTGCTGAATTAGTTTAAACCCTCCCGAAGAGCACTTAGCAAATCCCCCCCACAGGGATATTGGTACCCTTCTGGTTCAGGTGTAGACCATCCCATTTGTAGAGGTCCCACCTACCCCAGAATGAGCCCCAATTATCCAGGTATCTGAATCCCTCCCTCCTGCAAAATTCCTGTAGCCACGTGTTCAACTGTTCTCTCTCCCTGTTCCTCGTCTCGCTAGCACGTGGCACGGGTAACAACCCAGAGATAATAACTGTTTGTCCTAGCTCTAAGATTCCACCCGAGCTCCTTGAATACCTGCCTTACAGCCCCATCCTTTTTCCTACCTATGTCGTTGGTGCCTATGTGGGCCATGACTTGGGGCTGCTCCCCCTCCCCTTAAGGATCCTGAAGACACGATGCGAGACATCACAGACCCTGGCACCTGGGAGGCAACACACCAATCGCGAGTCTCTCATTCCCACAGAATCTCCTAACTATGTCCCCAATGACTAATGCTCTACTCAAAGAACAAAGAAAATTACAGCACAGGAACAGGCCCTTCGGCCCTCCCATCCTGCGCCGATCCAGATCCTTTATCTAAACCTGTCACCTATTTTCCAAAGATCTACTTCCCTCTGTTCCCCACCCGTTCATATATCTGTCTAGATGCATCTTAAATGATGCTATTGTGCCCGCCTCTACCACCTCCGCTGGGAAAGTGTTCCAAGCACCCACCACCCTTTGTGTAAAAAAAACTTTCCACGCACATCTCCCTTAAACTTTCCCCCTCTCACCTTGAAATCATGACCCCTTGCAATTGACACCCCCACTCTTGGAAAAAGCTTGTTGCTATCCACCCAGTCCATACCTCTCACAATTTTGTAGACCTCAATCGGGTCCCCCCTCAACCTCCGTCTTTCCAACGAAAACAATCCTAATCTACACAACCTTTCTTCATAGCTAGCACCCTCCATACCAGGCAATATCCTGGTGAACCTCCTCTGCACCCTCTCGAAAGCATCCACATCCTTCTGGTAATGTGGCGACCAGAACTACACGCAGTATTCCAAATGTGGCCTAACCAAAGTCCTATACAACTGTAACATGACCTGCCGACTCTTGTACTCAATACCCCGTCCGATGAAGGCAAGCATGCTGTATGCCTTTTTGACCACTCTATCGACCTGCGTTGCCACCTTCAGGGTACAATGGACCTGAACTCCCAGATCTCTCTGTACATCAATTTTCCCCAGGACTCTTCCATTAACTGTATAGTCAGCTCTTGAATTAGATCTTCCAAAATGCATCACCTCGCATTTGCCTGGATTGAACTCCATCTGCCATTTCTCTGCCCAATTCTCCAATCTTTTATTTTGCTGTATTCTCTGACAGTCCTCGCTATCTGCAACTTCACCAATCTTAGTATCATCTGCAAACTTGCTAATCAGACCACCTACACCTTCGTCCAGATCATTTATGTATATCACAAACAACAGTGGTCCGAGCACAGATCCCTGTGGAACACCACTAGTCACCTTTCTCCATTTTGAGACACTCCCTTCCACCACTACTCTCTGTCTCCTGTTGCCCAGCCAGTTCTTTATCCATCTAGCTAGTACACCCTGAACCCCATACGACTTCACTTTTTCCATCAACCTGCCATGGGAAACTTTATCAAACGCCTTACTGAAGTCCATGTATATGACATCTACAGCCCTTCCATCATCAATTAACGTCACTTCCTCAAAGTATTCTATTAGGTTGTAAGACATGACCTTCCCTGCACAAAACCATGCTGCCTATCACTGATAAGTCTATTTTCTTCCAAATGTGAATAGATCCTATCCCTCAGTATCTTCTCCAGCAGTTTGCCTACCACTGACGTCAAGCTCACAGGTCTATAATTCCCTGGATTATCCCTGCTACCCTTCTTAAACAAAGGGACAACATTAGCAATTCTCCAGTCCTCCGGGACCTCATCCATGCTCAAGGATGCTGCAAAGATATCTATTAAGGCCCCAGTTATTTCTTCCCTCGCTTCCCTCAGTAACCTGGGATAGATCCCATCCGGACCTGGGGACTTGTCCACCTTAATGCCTTTTACAATACCCAAATCTTCCCCCTTCCTTATGCCGATGTGACCTAGAGTATTTAAAAATCCATCCGTAGCCTCCACATCCGTCATGTCCATCTCCTTGGTGAATACCGATGCAAAGTACTCATTAAGGATCTCACCCATTTCCTCTGACTCCACACATAAATTCCCTCCTTTGTCTTTGAGTTGGCCAATCCTTTCTCTAGTTACCCTCTTGCTCCTTATATACGAATAAAAGGCTTTGGGATTTTCCTTAACCCTGTTAGCCAAAGATATTTCATGACCCCTTTTAGCCCTCATTATTGCGCGTTTGAGATTTGTCCTACTTTCCCGATATTCCTCCAAAGCTCCCATCAGTTTTAAGTCGCCTAGATCTTATATATGTTTCCTTTTTCATCTTAGCTAGTCTCACAATTCCACCCGTCATCCAATAATCTTGCCATTTCTATCCCTCATTTTCACAGGGGCATGGCTGTCCTGCACTCTAATCAACCTTTCCTTAAAAGACTCCCACATTTCAAATGTGGATTTATCCTTAAAGAGTTGCTCCCAATCCACATTCCCTAGCTCCTGCCGAATTTTGTTATACTTGGCCTTTCCCCAATTTAGCACTCTTTCTTTAGGACCACTCTCGTCTTTGTCCATGAGTATTCTAAAACTTTCGGAATTGTGATCGCTATTTCCAAAGTAATCACCGACTGAAACTTTAACCACCTGGCCGGGATCATTCCCCAATACCAGGTCCAGTATGGCCCCTTCCCGAGTTGGACTATTTACATACTGCTCTAAAAAAAACACTCCTGGATGCTCCTTACAAATTCTGCTCCATCTACACCTCCAACACTACATGAGTCCCATTCAATGTGGGGAAGTTAAAATCTCCCATCATGACCACCCTATTGCTCCTACATTTTTCTATAATCTGTCTACATATTTGTACCTCTACTTCACGCTCGCTTTTGGGAGGCCTGTAGTAAAGTCCCAACAATGTTAGTGCACCCTTCCTATTTCTTAGCTCTACCCATATTGCCTCAGTGCTCGAATCCTCCATCGTGCCCTCCTTAATCATAGCTGTGATATCATCTCTGACCAGTAATGCAACTCCTCCACCCCTTTTACATCCATCTCTATCCCTCCTGAAGCATCTATACCCTGGGATATTTAGTTGCCAGTCTTGCCCTTCCCTCAACCAAGTCTCCGTAATACCAATAACATCATATTCCCAGGTACTAATCCAAGCCCCAACTTCATCTACTTACCTGCTACACTTCTCGCATTGAAACATATGCACCTCAGACCACCTGTCCCTTTGCGTTCTTCATCTCTTCCCTGTCTACTCTTCCCCTTAGTCACATTGAGCTTATTATCTAGTACCTTACTGGCTTTAGTTGCTGCCTCTTTACTGACCTCTAACTTCCTAATCTGGTTCGCATCCCCCGCCACATTAGTTTAAAACCTCCCCAACAGTGTTAACAAAAGCACCCCCTAGGACATTGGTTCCAGTCCTGCCCAGGTGTAGACAATCCGATTTGTAATGGTCCCACCGCTCCCAGAACCGGTTCCAATGTCCCAAAAATCTGAACCCCTCCTGCACCATCTCTCAAGCCACGTATTCATTCTGACTTTGCTTAAATTTCTACTCTGACTGTCTCGTGGCACTGGTAGCAATCCTGAGATTACTACCTTTGAGGTCCTACTTTTTAACTTATCTCCTAACTCCCTAAATTCTGATCGTAGGACCTCATCCCATTTTTTACCTATATTGTTGGTGCCTATATGCACCACGACAACTGGCTGCTCACCGTCCCCCTTCAGTATGTCCTGCAGCCGATCTGAGACATCCCCGATCCGTGCACCCGGGAGGCAACATACCATTCGGGAGTCTCGTTTTCGACCACAGAAACGCCTGTCTACTCCCCTTACAATTTAATCCCCTATGACTATCGCCCTGCCAGTCTTTTTCCCGCCCTTCTGTGCAGCAGAGCCAACCACGGTGCCATGAGCCTGGCTATTACTGCCTTCCCCTGGTGAGTCATCTCCCCCAACAGTATCCAAACGGTATACCTGTTTTGGAGGGAGATGACCGCAGGGGACACCTGCACTGCCTTCCTGCTCTTTCTCTGCCTTTTGGATACCCATTCCCTGTCTCCCTTACCAATCCTAATCTGCGGTGTGACCAACTTACTGAACATGCTATCCACGACCTCCTGTTTCCCCCCTTCCCGTAACCCCATGGCTTACCCCTGGTGAGCCGCCCCCTCCCCCCCCCCCCCCCCCCCCGCCCAAGTATCCAAAGCGGTATACTTGTTACTAAGGGGAACAACCACAGGGAAACCCTGTACTGACTGCTTCCTCCCAGCCCCTCTCACCATCACCCATCTATCTTCAATCTTCGGAGTAACTACATCCCTGAAGCTTCTATCTATGACCACCTCTGCCTCCTGAATGAGTGTCCTTGCATCAGTGTCCTGCCTGGATATTCATTTTTGTGTTGACCACTGAAGAAAATTTTCAAATTAGTAATACGTTTTCTCGTAATATTTTCTCTCGTCTGTAGTAGTTTAGTGTATAGTGTTTAATACATATGAAATTGGAGCAGCCAAGATAAGATCATGGCTAATCTGTTTGTTTCAAGTTATGCATTTTCATCTACCCCTGAAAACCTTAGATTCTTGTTAGGCAAGAGAATAAATCTACCTCTGCCTTAAAATATTCAATTACGCTGCTTCCAGTGCCTTCTGAGGCAGAGTTCCAAAGTGTCTCAATCTTCAGAGAATTCTGCTAATCTGTTGTAAAAGGGTGACCCTTACTTTTAAAGCAGAGCCCCTAGTGCTGGATTCACCCACAAGAGGAAACATCCTTGTCAAGACCATTCAGGATCTTGTAACTTCAATCAAGTCACTATCCTTCTAAACTGTGGAAACAAGCGCGGTCTGTCTAGCCTTTCCTCAGAAGACAACCCACTCATCCCAGATATCAATCTGATAAACCTCCACTGAACCACCTCTAAAGCATGTGCAAGACCAAAACTATATTATATTCGATGTGGTCTGCGCAATGCTCTTTAACTGAAGCATAACATTACTTTTATGTTCAGTTCCTCTTGCAATAAAGGATAGCATTCCATTAGTCACCTTAATTACTTGCTGTCCCTGTGACTCATGTACTAGAAGTGTTTTTCAAATGTTTTTGCCCGGGACCCATTTTTACCAACTGCCATCCTTCGGGACCCGGGGCCCACACCAGCTGAACTTTGCCACCCACGCCGGCTGACCTTTGTGGCCCTCACCGGCCAACCTTCGCGACCCATCATTTTCACTTATCTTTAATGTGAGAGGTGAGCCTGCTTGGCCCTCATGATCTCACTTGCTTTGTTCAGTGTTACATTTCTGATAATGACGTCAGCTAATGATTTAAGACCTAACTGCACATCTGTTGAAAAAAATAAAAGACTGTCCTCGAACTTGCCATGTTGTCTTCAAATGTGTTTGAAGTTTTGAGGGTTTTAAACTTTGCCAGTGCTTCTCTGCATATAGCGTACATGAACTTTGCAGTGAATAACCCATACCTCACATAATCATCTTTATGCTGCTTTGTTCCTGTTTTCAGCTTCTTCATGGGCTGTCACCAGAGGCCCAGGAGTTCACACCAGTACTGCTGGAAAAATAAACTGGCCCTGGACAGCGTGCTGACGTCGGGAGCAGGTGGTCCACTCCTTCTGGGCTCCGGGCCTGCACACTGCTTGATCCGGCATGCATTCGCGGGATGGCCGGCAATCTCAAAAGTCCGCCGTGCCGGCAATTTTAAAAGCTGGTCGCGACCGTTGGGCGTTCCTCCCGCGATCGGGAATGACTCTTCCGAAATCTGCCTGCTACCCACCCGCGAGTCACGATCCTGAGTTTGAAAACCCCTGCACTAGAACACCTAGATCCCTCTGCATCTCCAAATTCTGCAGCTATTCTCCATTTGCATAATACTTTGCTTTTTTTTTTCTTCCTAGTAAAGTGAACAACTTCACATTTTCCAACATTATGCTCCCATCAGCCAGATTTTTCCCTACTCACAATTTACCATATCTGTCTATAACCTCTATATGCCTTTGAAACATACTTAGCCTACCTTTTTGTCATCTGCAAACTTGGCTATCGTGCTTCCGCTCCTTTCATCTAAGCTGCTGATATAAATTGTAAACAATTGATATTTTTATACAGCACAGACCCCTGTGGGTCCCCATTTGTCACATCCTGCCAATCAGAAAAATACCTATTTCTGCATTCACTCTGCCAGTCAGCTAATCTTCTAACCAGGATAATAGGTTACCTCTAAACAATGAGCTTTTATTTTCTGCAATAATCTCTGACGTGGCACCACCTCAAATACCTTCTGGAAATCCAAGTAAAGTCTATCTACAGGCTCCCATGGTGTCAAGCTAACTGACCAAAGTTTCCTGTACTCTGCCTCCCGTGAATATTTGCTACTTTCCAGTCTGGTAGAACTTTTCCAGAATCTAGCGAATTTTGGAAATTGAACAGCAGCACATCTACCTCATTAGCCACCTCTGTTAAGATTCTAGGATGAAGTCCATCAGGACCCAGAGACTTGTCAGTCCACAGCTCCCATCAGTTTACTCTGGCTAAGATGCTGGAACAGAACCACAACTTTCTTTTATTTTTAAGACCATGCAGAAAGATTGATTTGCTCCGGGAGTGATTGCATGAGAAATAGAGCTTGGTTATCTTTGCAGACAAAACTTCATTATAACAAAAGAAAAACAATATTTAAACTTCGAACCTAACAAGAACAGTGTACAAGTATCTCTAACCTTAATACGATTTCCCATTAAACAGCACATGTAAAATGAACATACAGCTCTCAACTCTTCACAGGCAGGCAAAAATGATACTTGCATTTGCAGACCATATTCCTGCTGTTAATCAGACCCTTTCCGAAAGCCTGGCAGTTTCTTCATGGCTGCTCTCAATCACTCTCCAAATCTTCTGCTCGCACCTGTTTGAACAGGGTTCTTTTATCTCTCTAAGCTCTGCCCAGCCCCTCAAAGATGTTTCTGTCCAGACTTGAACTCATCGCTCTCTGGACTTTTGATTATCCACTCCCTTTTACACGAAAGAACAGGGCCAGGCTATGTATATGCAACTAACCTCAAATTTACAGACAAAAGAGGCCATCAGACTTTAATGGGCTAATGGCTGGTCAGACCAGAGTGTCGTGGAGGACAATGCATCTTGAGTGAATCACCCCGGCTGAACAGGGATATTCTGTTTATTCCCATTAACGAGTTTAAGTCTGAATGGGACAATGTAACTCAGGCCAGATGTGGGTGTATACCTTTAATTCCGTGCTAGCAGTTTTACCCCTCAGGCTGTTGACCCCTAAATTAGCCACGACATATTTGATCCAATTTCCTAACATCGCCCCATCATCACACTAGTGATTGTAATTTCACCACGTTTTACTGTCCCTTCCACCTCCTGATTTGCAATCATTTCTGGAATGCTTTATTGTATTCCCCACAGTGAAGTCTAGCAAAAACGTATTTAATTATCCCCTTAAATATCTGTCACAGCTTCTGTACTTACATTTTTTTTTGTTTTAAATTTAGTTACCAATTCATTTTTTCCAATTAAGGGGCAATTTAGCCTGTCCAATCCACCTACCCTGCACATCTTTGGGTTTTGGGGGCGAAACCCAGGCAAATACAGGGAGAATGTGCAAACTCCACACGGATAGTGACCCAGAGCCGGGATCAAACCTGGGACCTCGGCACCGTGGGGCAGCAATGCTAACCATTGTGCCACCGTGCTGCCCTCAGTGCTTCTGCACTGATGTATCCCGTAGCCTAGTATCCCAATTCACTACAGCTAGCTCAGCTTGCATGCTCACATAGTTACCCTTATTTAAGTGTCAAAAACGAGTCTTAGATCTACTCTTTTCCCTTTTACAAACTGGACTTAAAATTCAATGATTGTGGTCATTGCGACCTAGAGGTGTCTTCACTCTCGGGTCAATAATCCCGTCACATTACACAACAAGTCTAATATAACCTGCTCTTAGTTGGTTTCAGAACATGCTGCTCTAAGAAACTTTCCCAAAAGCATTGTATGAACTCCTGATCTAGGCTATTATTGCTAATCTGATGTTTCCAGTTTATATGCAGATTTAAAACATCCGTGTTTATTGCCGTCCCTTTATCACACATTCAATATTTCTTGTATACTTTGTCTGACATCATGGTTCCTGTTGGGGAGCCTGACCACTTCCATGAGTTAATTCTTTCCCCCAATATTCCTCATCTGATTCTGCATCCTGATCTCCTGAACCAGTGCTATGCCCCCATCTTTACCTAGCCTCCAATTCTTGAATGTTATTTCCCCATAATATTCAGGAATCAATCCTGGTCATCCTGCAGCTATATCTCCATAATGGCTATCAGATCATAATTACTAAAATGTGCACCATCAATTCATTTACTTTGTTATGAATGTTATGCACATTCAGATACAGAGCCTTTAGTTTGGTCTTTTTGTTATCTTTGTAACATGTAGTCTTGACTGTTGGTATTTTCCTGTCATCTCTGATCCTCATTTTGCATATTACTATTTTGCTCTCCTTCCTTGACTCTATCCCTTGATTTGCAACAACCAGCCAAGCTTGATCCCTCCTTCCCCCTTTAATTTTAAGCCCTCTTTACTTCCCGAGTTATGCGGCTTGCTAGAACACTGGTCCCAGCACCCTTCAGGTACAGACTCCCAATGGTACAGCCCCAATTTCCCTAGTACTGATGTCAGTGCCCCATGAAAAGGACCTACTTCTCCCATGCCATTCTTTAAGCCACACTCAGTTCCCATATCTTATTTTCCCTAAGCAAATTTGCACGTGGCTCAGGTAATAACCCAGTGATTATTTGAGGTTCTGCTTAATTTGGTTCCAAGTGCCTTTACTGTAAGTAATTTCTTTGGCCCTTTGAATCTGCTCCGCCATTCATTATGATCATGGCTGATCATCCATGGTCATGGCTGATCATCCAACTCAATAGCCTAATCCCACTTTCTCCCCATGTCTTTTGATCCCTTCGCCCTAAGTGCTGTATCTAACGCCTTCTTGAAAACGTGCAATGTTTTGGCCTCAACTACTTACTGTGAAAACAAATTCCACAAGCCGACCACTCTGGGTGAAGAAAGCTCTCCTTATCTCTGTCTTAAATGGTCTACCTCAGACTGTGACCCCTGGTTCTGGTTGCACCCACCATGGTGATTATCCTGCATCTACCCTCCTAGTCCTGTTAAAATTTTATAGGTTTCTATGAGACCCCCACTCATTCTTCTGAACTCCAGGGAATACAATCCTAATAATCTCCTCTCATACATCAGTACTGCCATCCCAGGAAGCAGTCTGGTAAACCTTTGCTGCATATCCTCTAGAGAAAGAACATCTTCCTCAGATAAGGAGACCAAAACTGCGCACACTATTCCAAGTGTGGCCTCATGAAGGCTGTGTATAATTGCAGCAGGACATCCCTGCTCATGTACTCAAATTCTCTCGCTATGAAGGCCAACATACCACTTGCCTTCTTTACTGCCTGCTGTACCTGCATGCTTGCCTTCAGTGTCTGGTGTATGAGAACACCCAGGCCTCGTTGCACATTTCCCTCTCCTACTCTATGGCCTTTCGGATAATAGTCTGCCATCTCATTTTTGCGACCAAAGTGGTTAACCCCTCATTTCTCCAAATTATATTGCACCTGTTATTCATTTGCCCACTTCAACTTGTCCAAATCACATTGAAGGATCTTTGCATCCTCCTCACAGCTCATCCTCCCACCCAACTTGGTGTCATCTGCAAATTTGGAGATATTACATTTTGTGTTCTCATCTAAATCAATATATATTGTGAATAGCTGGGATCCTCGTGGTTCCCCACTAGTCAATGCCTGCCAATTTGAAAATAACCCATTAATTCCTACTCTTTGTTCCCTGTCTGCCAACCAGTATTCTATCCATCTCAATACACTATCCCTAATCCCATGCACTTTAATTTTACGCATTAATCTTTTATGCGGGACTTTGTCAAAAGCCTTCTGAAAGTCCAAAATTACCACATACACTGGCTTCCTCCTCATTTTGTCTCTTAAATGAGGAGGTTCATCCAAGTAGGTCTATTCTGAGTAACCCCCCCCCCCCCCATCTGATGTGGAGAACTGGTCTCAGACAGCACTATGTACCACGGCAACTGGATCCTCTCTCTCTCACTGTACAAGTTCCACTCCAGACCTGAGCAAATGTCCCAAACTTTGGCACTGGGCAGGCAATACAGCCTGGATTCTCATTCTTTGCTCCAGAGAACAGTGTCAATCCTCCTCCCTATACTGTCCTCTATAACAACTACATTCCTGCTTGCTTTCCCACTTGAACAATTTCCTGTACTATGGTGACATCCATGTGAGCACTTCAAACTATTTGGTAATTGCAAGTGGCTTCTCCGCTCCTGTCTGCATGATCCCTTTACCTGGCTCATTCATGGTCACATCCTCTTGTCCCACATCGCTAACCAAAACACACTACCCTATTCTAATGTGACCATCGTTTGGGACAATGTTTAGGTATTTCTCCCCCTCCGTTATCTGTTACACACTGTCTGCAGTTTGGCTTCCAAATCAATAACCTGATCCAGAATTCATTTAGCTGCTCTCACTTTCTGCAGATGTATTTATTCTGGATTGCCTTGGTGTCCAAGAGCTCCCACATTTCACAACTGCAACAGAACACCTATCGTCCTATTGTTACTCGTATTATTTAGTTAATTTAATTACCTTAGAGTAATTCCTATATATGTTGCATTTTACTGTGCTTATTAAATGTTAGTACCGTTGACAACTAAAAGTTCTACATTTCTTATCGATATGGGATTGTGTTTTACGTGTTTATTTGAATTTAATTTTATGGCTTTAGTTTTTTTAAATTAGATGGATCTACCTTAATAGCAACTCCCATGTACTAAATTGACTATTAACACATTGCTTCTAACACTGATCACTTACCAGCCCATCAACTTGGGAAAGTAGAGTGCCTATACTATTTTAAACTTTAGGAATAGAATAAACCTTGAACATTAGACACCAAACAGCTAGCTTCTTCTTCAACCATCAACTTGCTGTGTTGTTCCTACTTGCTTTTGCGTGCTGTTTTCAATCTCCCAACTGTATCTCCACTTGGCTGGCTTCAATCCCAATGTTCAGCAACAGCACTGCATAGATTTAGTAGAAAAGTTCCAAGGCACTAGACAAGGTAATGGAACAGCAAGCCTCGGGAGACTTGGGAAGGGGTGACCACACATTTTTCACCTATGGTAGATTTTAGGAAAGGTTTCAAATGATTTGATTTGTGGGTGGAAGGGTTTAAGGAAGGGAGTTCCAGAGCAGAGAGCATGGGCAGCTTGAAGCATAGCCTACTTGGTGAAGTGAAATGAGAGGATGCACAACTGGCTGAAGTTCCAAGGGGTATCGTAGGACGGAAGGAGGTTACAGAGACTGATCGGACGAGGCCATGAAGAGATTTAAACAGAAGCATAAGAATTTCAAATTGAGGGCAATAGATTTAACAGCAACAGTTCTAGGCGATAAGTGTAGCAGATGCATGAGAACAATATCGCCATTCCTTTACTGTCATGAGATCAAAATCTGAAACACAGGCGTGTTTCAAGGTGGCAGCTCAACACCGTCTCCAATAAGTGAGGACAAAAAATGCTGGCAAATCTCCTCTGCACCCTCTCAAAAACCTCAGATCCTTCCTAAAGTATGGTGACCTGAACTGTATGCAACACGTAAGTTGTGGCCTAACCAGAAATTATAAAGATTCAGCACAACTTCCCTAATTTTACACGCTACCTCTATAGTGCCCAAAGTTATGCTAATTACTCTCTCCATGTGCCCTGCCACCTTCAAAAACATATGTACATAAATCCCCAGGTTCTTCTATCCCTGCGCAGTTTTAGAACTGTGGCATTTAATATATATTGCATCGCCCCATCCCTTCTGCCAAATGCATGACCTCACAATTCTCTGCATTAAATTTGCTACTTGTCTGCCCATTCTGCTAGTTTATGCCCTGTGCAGTTGTTTCATCTCACTGTTTGCCACATCTGCAAGTTTGGTATCCTGAGTGAAATTTGATTATGTATTCCAATTAGCTAAGTCATTTATCTACACACACATATAATATATATATATATTTTTTAAAGTGATCCAATCTCTGAGTTTTGGGGATCACCTGAGTCTACCTTCCTCCAATCATTCCTTCCAGGCTATTGTTTCAGAAGTGGTCCCCACTGACTGTCCTGCAGTTTATCCTTGTGCTGTTTTTTGAACAAGGATATAACATTTGCAATTCTCCACTCCTCTGGCGTCAACTATTTGCTGCATAGATAGCTGATCCGTGGTGAGCGTTCCTGTTGAAATGCCATTTCATAAAACCCCAGTGTAGCTCTCAAGGTCAAAACTGCAAGTCAAAATCCCCCCCCCCCCCCCCCCCCCCCCCCCCCACAGACAGTGACCCAAACCGGGAATCGAACCTGGGACCCTGGAGCTGTGAAGCAACTGTGCTACCATGCTACCGACCAGCCTGACCTTATCCTCCTGTAATCGAAG
Organism: Scyliorhinus torazame; assembly: GCF_047496885.1. NCBI lineage: Eukaryota > Metazoa > Chordata > Chondrichthyes > Carcharhiniformes > Scyliorhinidae > Scyliorhinus > Scyliorhinus torazame. Next base: position 31,576,281 of record NC_092724.1, read on the forward strand.
GCTATCCTCCTCACTATTTACCACCCCACCAATTTTTGTATCATCCTTAATCTTACTGATCAACCCTCCTATGTTCATATTTAAATCATTTATATAAACCCTAAACAGCAAGGTATCCAGCACTGATCCCTGTGGGACCCACTGGACACGGGCTTCCAGTCAGAAAAACACTCCTCAACCATCACCCCTTGCTTCCTGCCACGCACTCCTAATGCAGGGGTATTAGATCTATTCACCCATTTTACTGAACCTAATCATTTTGCCCTTACAATGACCATTTACCAGGATGTTAGCATTCCAAAATGAAGAACCACAATCTTTGATCTCACCCAAGAAGCATGGTGGTGTGGCTTCTGGGTTTTTGTCTCAACCTCATGGATTACCTTTGGGCTATCTGTGTGGTTCTGGGATTTTGACTTGCAGTTTTCCAAAGTATTAATAATAATCTTTATTATTGTCACAAGTAGGCTTACATTACTAATGCAATGAAGTTACTGTAAAAATCCCCTAGTCGCCACACTATGGTGCCTGTTTGGGTACACTGAGGGAGAATTCAGAATGTCCAATTCACCTAACAGCATGTCTTTCGGGACTTGTGGGAGGAACCGGAGCACGTGGAGAAAACCCACGCAGGTACGGGGAGAACGTGCAGACTCCGCACAGACAGTGACCCAAGCGGGAATCGAACCTGAGACCCTGGCACTGTGAAGCAACAGTGCTGTTGCAGTGGAAGCATTGGGCTGTACTTACAGGACACTGATCCCTCCTGTGAGGGCACAGCTAACTGCAGCACTTTATGAAGGAATTGACAGGGTCCCGAGGCAGTTGGACTCTTCTTGAATTTAGCACTTTCCAATATTCTGTTGGATCTCAGGTTTAAATAAACATCCAAAGATTTTAAATCCACCTCAAATTTACCGGACGACTCATCAATATCTTGTTGTGCAATGATGAGATCGGCAATTAAGTAAAGAAGTGTGTTTACTTGTTCTGCTTCTGATTTTTTAATTTAAATCTGACGAAATGCTGTATCTTGAAAAATATTTTCACAAATAATACAGTGCAGAAGAGACCCTTCAGCCCATTGAGTCTGCACCAACACACGAAAAATACCTGACCTGCCCACCTAATCCCATTTGCCAGCACTTGGCCAATAGCTTTGAATGTTATAACGTGCCAAGTGCTCATCCAGGTACTTTTTAAAGGATGTGAGGCAACCTGCCTCTACCACCCTCCCAGGTCGTGCATTCCAGACCCTCACCGCCCTCTGGTTAAAAAGGTTTTCCCTCAAATCCCCCTTAAACCTGCTGCCCCTCACCTTGAACCTGTGTTCCCTCGTGACTGGCCCTTCAACTAAGGGAACAGTTGATCCCTACCCACCCTCTCCTTGCTTCTCATAATCTTGTACACCTCGATCAGGTCACCCTCAGTCTTCTCTGGCCTAACAAAAACAACTCAAGCCTATCCAACCTCTCTTCATGACTTAAATGTTCCATCCCAGGCAACATCCTGGCGAATCTCCTCTGCACCCCTCCAGTGCAATCACATCCTTCCTATAATGTGGCAACCAGAATTGCACACAGTATTCCAGCTGTGGCCTCACCAAAGTCTTATACAACTCCAACATTACCTCCCTGCTTTTGTAATCTATGCCTCAATTGATAAAGGCAAGTGTCTTTTTCACCATCCTATTAAGCTGCCCTTCCGCCTTCAGAGAGGGGCTTTTTACAGTAACGTCATTGCTGTGTTAATGTAAGCCTACTTGTGACAATAATGATTATTATTATATCTGTCCATTTGACCATCCTGTCTATATCGTCCTGTAACCCACGACACTCAACCTCACCTTTGTTTATAATAATCATTTTATTGAAGTATTTTTTGGTATTATAACAACAACACAATAAACAATGTACATGAAACTATAAACATAGTGCAAAAGCCGTCTCCCTCCCTTACAGGTCCCACCTTTATTAACCCCCTACTCTAAGCTAAACTAACCCCCCCCCCACCCCCCCACCCCAACTTCTGCTGATGATTAATTTTCTACGAAGAAGTCGACGAACGGTTGCCACCTCCGGGCGATTCCTAACAGTGACCCTCTCAGGCGAACTTGATTTTCTCCAAACAGAGAAAGCTAGCCATGTCCGTTAGCCAGGTCTCCAACTTCAGGGGCTTTGAGTCCCTCCAAGCTAATAGTATCCGTCTCCGGGCTACCAGGGAAGCAAAGGCCAAAACGTCTGCCTCTTTCTCCTCCTGGATTCCCGGGTCTTCCAACACCCTGAAAATCACTACCTCTGGACTCAGTGCCACCCTTGTTTTTAACACCGTGGACATGACATCTGCAAACCCCTGCCAAAATCCCCTAAGCTTCGGACATGCCCAGAACATGTGGACATGGTTCGCTGGTCCTCCCGCACATTTTGCACACCTGTCTTCCACCCCAAAGAATCTGCTCGCCTGGGCCACTGCCATGTGAGCCCGGTGAACAACCTTAAATTGTATCAGGCTGAGCCTGGCACATGTTGCGGACGCGTTGATTCTACTCAACGTGTCCGCCCATAGACCATCCTCTATCTCTCCTCCCAGCTCCTCCTCCCACTTGCGCTTCAGCTCCTCGGTCTGCGTCTCCTCTGACCCCATGAGTTCCTTGTAAATGTCCGAGACACTCCCTTCTCCTACCCACCCTCTGGAAACTACCCTGTCCTGAATCCCCTTAGCGGTAGGAGCGGGAAGGTTGACACCCATTTACGTAGGCAGTCCCGCACCTGCAGATACCTGAATTTGTTTCCCCTCACCAACCCAAACTTCTCCTCCAGTGCCCTCATACTCGGAAAGCTCCCCTCTATAAACATATCCCCCATCCTCTCAATCCCTGCTCTCTGCCATATCTGGAACCCCCCATCCATTCTTCCTGGGGCAAACCTGTGATTATTACAGATTGGGGACCAGACTGATGCTCCCTCGGCTCCCACATGTCTCCTCCATTGCCCCCAGACTCTCAGGGCTGGCACCACCACGGGGCTGGTGGAGTACCGTGCCGGTGGGAACGGCAGAGGCGCAGTTACCAACGCCCCCAGACTGGTGCCCTTACATACGCTCCCATGCCGATCCCTCCCCCACCATCCACTTCCTGATCATGGCTATATTACTCAACCTCATTTTTAACCACCTGGACAATCTTTGTCAGAGACTGCAGGGGTTCTAACCGTGGCCAAAATCTGTTTCGCAAAGGAAGTATGCCATGCTGATCCATGAAGAATTGAGAGCCGTATGTTTCTTTTCTTGTTTAGTAGGGAGTTGAGTAGTAGTGTTAAGGTGTAATTGTAAGCTGTTCTTTTTGGGTGTGAAGTCGAAGAGTTTAATATTGTATTCATAATAAAGTTTTGTTTTAAAATACCAAAGCTCTATTTTATTCATGCAATCACGCCTGGAGCGCATCATTCTTTCCACACAGGCTTACAAAATAAATTAAAACATTGGGGTTTCGGTCCACTACTGGGGTCTGGTCTGTCGTAAAAGAGAGTGGGTTCGAAACATGTGTGTTGATGGTGGTTAACCATTTCTAGGGACTTTGAACAGAACATGATTGGATAGGAAATGAGAGACCTTACATCGTGGAGGCAGTGTTGGAAAGACTGAGCATGCATGTTGTGCCACATTTTTGTGGGAAGTAATGTGAATGCTTGTAACAATGTGAGGCGTATCTTTGTGGTCTTGACTATTTAAAGTGAAATTTACCTGTTTGAGACACCGATCATCTGTTAATTAATGCTTTAATTGCGGTGATTTTAGTTGGTTTGTTGCAGCAAGAGTTTTTAAAAGTGAAACCGTTCTTTCCAATGGCCCCATGGGGATTCCTTTCTTTTTGAAAAGTTATCAATCTCTTCAATGAAATTTTTTTTTCTTTTTACCAATTTTTTGATCAAGGTGCTATTTGAATGCAGCCTTTCTTTCATCTCCACCTTTTTTCATTCCAAAAGGGAGTGTTAATTATATTTTAAAACATATTTTTCCCCCTGCTTTAAGGCTTTGCTAATGTTCTTTTAATGAACTCATGCAACATTGAAATTGAAAGGGGAATATTTCACACCAGGGCAAACCAGAATTTTCTCACTTGTTTAGCTACTTCCACCAAAAATCACCTTTGAGGCATTGAAAGGATCATTACAGAGGAAATTAAAATTTTTATGAAGAACATTATAACAGGTATTTCAAAGCACTAATTTATTTTAATCCGTTAAATGATAAATGAGCAGCCAATCATATTGGGCCTTCTATAATGATCCTTTAAATGCCTCAAAAGCAGTAAATGAGCCAATTCATCAGTATAAATGTTTATTACTAAGGTTTACTAATCCAGCTGTAAAGTCGACAATTTTTGGTTAAAACAATTAGCCAAGCAACTAAAATTCTTGGTTTTCCCTGAAGTAAAATATTTACTCTTCAATGTGAATATTGCATGAGTTTCATTAAAAGAACATTAGCAAGGCCTTAAGTGAAAGGTCAGACTTTTTGAATTAAAACTCCTTTTTCACTGCAAACTGCTTCCCCTTATTTACTCTACTAAAGCCATTCATGATTTTGAACACATATGAAATCTCCAATTAACCTGCCATGCTGCAAATGCAACAACACAGAAGTCCTTCATCCTTTTTCCATTAAAAAAAAATTTTTTTTATTAAAAGTTTTCATAAAATATCAATAACAAAATGAAAAAGGAACCCAACTGGGTTAAGTACAAGACACAGTCCAGAAAACCAACCCTCCATACCCCCCTCCCCACTGTACATAAATAATAAATTAACATTAACACCCCGACTTAATACAACAAGTATATACACCCCCTCAGACCCTCCAGTGTAAATAACAAAAACAAAAGATAAAGTAACCCCCCCCCCCCCTCAACCCCGAGTTGCTGCTGCCATTGACCAATGTCTACCGTTCTGCCAGGAAGTCTAAGAACAGTTGCCACCGCCTAAAGAACCCTTGTACCGACCCTCTCAAGGCGAATTTCACCCTCTCCAACTTAATAAACCCCGCCATATCGTTGATCCAGGATTCCACACTTGGGGGCCTCGCATCCTTCCACTGAAGAAGAATCCTTCGCCGGGCTACCAGGGATGCAAAGGCCAGAATTCCGGCCTCTTTCGCCTCCTGCACTCCCGGCTCCTCTGCCACCCCAAATATTGCAAGCCCCCAGCCCGGTTTGACCCTGGATCCTACCACCCTCGACACCGTCCTCGCTACGCCCTTCCAAAATTTCTCCAGCGCTGGGCATGCCCAGAACATATGGGTGTGATTTGCTGGGCTCCCTGAGCACCTAACACACCTGTCCTCACGCCCAAAAATCCAAATCATCCTTGTCCCGGTCATCTGTGCCCTGTGCAGCACCTTAAACTGTATAAGGCTGAGCCTTGCACACGATGGGGAAGAGTTCACCCTCCCCAGGGCATCTGCCCACGTCCCTTCCTCAATTTCCTCTCCCAACTCCTCCTCCCACTTACCTTTTACCTCCACCACCGAGGCCTCCTCCTCCTCCTGCATCACCTGGTAAGTTTCCGAGATCTTCCGCACTCCCAACCACCCCCCCGAGAGCACCCTGTCCTGTATTGTGTGTGGCTGTAGCCACGGGAATTCCACCACCTGCCGTCTGGCATACGCCCTTACCTGTAAGTACCTGAAGGTGTTCCCCGGGGGGAGCCCATACCTCTCCTCCAGCTCACCCAGGCTCGCGAACTTCCCGTCCACAAACAGGTCCCCCAACCTTTGTATCCCTGCCCTGTGCCACCCCTCCACCTGTTCTTCCTGGGGCAAACCGGTGGTTCCCCCGTAATGGGGTCCACGCCGAGGCCCCAACCTCCCCCCTGTGCCGCCTCCACTGACCCCAAATTTTGAGAGCAGCCACCACCACCGGGCTCGTGGTATACCTCCTTGGAGGGAGCGGCAGCGGCGCCGTTGCCAGCACCCCCAGACTCGTACCCACACAAGACGCCGTCTCCAGCCTCTTCCATGCAGCCCCCTCCCCCTCCATCACCCACTTGCGCACCATCGTCGCATTGGCGGCCCAGTAGTACCCACAGAGGTTGGGCAGTGCCAGTCCCCCCCCTATCTCTACTCTGCTCCAGGAACACCCTTCTCACCCTCAGAGTCCCTCGCGCCCACACAAACCTCATTATACTTCTGTTAACCCGCCTGAAAAAAGCCTTCAGGATAAAACATGGGGAGGCATTGGAACAGGAACAAAAACCTTGGGAGCACCGTCATTTTGATTGACTGCACCCTACCCGCCAAGGACAGCGGCAACGCATCCCACCTCTTGAACTCCTCCTCCATTTGCTCCACCAGCCTTGTAAAATTAAGCAGTGCCCCCCAGCTCCTGGCCACCTGGACTCCCAAATACCTGAAGCTCCTCTCTGCCTTTTTTAGTGGGAGCTCGCCAATCCCTCTCTCCTGTTCCCCTGGATGAACTACGAACAGCTCACTCTTGCCCATGTTGAGCTTGTACCCCGAAAAGTCCCCGAATTCCCTAAGAATCCTCATTACCTCCGGCATTCCTCCCACCAGGTCTGCCACATACAACAGCAGGTCGTCCGCATAAAGTGACACCCTATGCTCCTCCCCACCCCGCACCAACCCCCTCCAGTTCCTTGACTCCCTCAGTGCCATAGCCAGGGGTTCAATCGCCAGTGTGAAGAGCTGGGGGGACAAGGGACACCCCTGTCTCGTCCCTCGGTGCAACCAAAGGTACTCGGACCTCCTCCTGTTTGTGGCCACACTCGCCATCGGGACCTCATACAACAGCCTAACCTACCTGACAAACCTCTCCCCAAACCCGAACCTCTTCAGCACCTCCCACAGGTACCCCCACTCTACCCAATCGAAGGCTTTCTCAGCGTCCATCGCCACCACTATCTCCGCCTCCCCCTCCCTCGCCGGCATCATGATAACGTTCAAAAGCCTCCGCACATTCGCGTTCAACTGTCTCCCCTTCACAAACCCCGTCTGGTCTTCATGGATGATCTGTGGCACACAGTCCTCAATCCTCGTGGCTAAGACATTCGCCAGCACCTTGGCATCTACATTTAGCAAGGAAATCGGTCTGTAAGACCCACATTGCAGGGGATCCTTGTCCCTATTCAGGATCAAGGAGATCAGTGCCCGGGACATCGTCGGGGGCAAAAGCCCCCCCCTCTCCCTTGCCTCATTAAAGGTCCTGACTAACAGCGGGCCCAACAGGTCCATATATTTTTTATAGAATTCGACCGGGAAACCGTCCGGCCCCGGTGCCTTCCCCGCCTGCATGCCCCCTATCCCTTTGATCAGCTCCTCCAGCCCAATCGGGGGCCCCCAATCCTGCCACCAGTCCCTCTTCCACCTTTGGAAACCTCAATTGGTCCAGGAAGTGGCCCATCCCTCCCTCCTCCCGTGGGGGCTCGGATCGGTACAATTCCTCGCAAAAGTCCCTGAAGACCCCATTGATGCCAACCCCACTGCGCACCAATGGTGCCGGTCCTTGTAGGTGACCCACAGTTGCACCGGCTGCAACATGCCAAACTTCACCCCCTCCCTGTGCAGCACCGCCTTGGCTCGATTGTACCCGGCCCTCCTCTTCGCCACCTCCGCACTCCAGTCCTGGTATATCCGAACGTCCGCGTTCTCCCACCTGCTGCTCCTCTCCTTCTTGGCCCACCTGAGCACAGACTCCCGATCGACGAACCGATGGAACCGCACCAGCACCGCCCGCGGAGGCTCGTTAGCCTTGGGCCTCCTCGCCAGCACTCTATGGGCCCCTTCCAGCTCCAAAGGGCCCCGCTCCCATCAGCGAGTTCAACATGGTGACCACATAGGCCCCCACGTCCGGCCCCTCCAGCCCCTCCGGGAGGCCCAGAATCCTCAGATTCTTCCGCCACGACCGATTCTCCATCTCCTCGAACCGCTCCTGCCATTTCTTGTGGAGCGCCTCGTGCGCCTCCACCTTTACCGCCAGGCCTAAGATCTCGTCCTCATTGTCAGAGATCTTTTGTCAAGCCTTGCAGATCGCCACCCCCCGGGCCGTCTGTGTCTCCAGCAGCTTATCAATCGAAGCCTTCATCCTGTTTTAATCTCTCTGAAGCAGTGCTGGATACCCTCCTGCTGCTCTTCCACCTACTACATCCACGCTGCCTGGTCTCCGCCCGCCGCCATTGTGTCCTACCCTCGCACCTTCTTCGGGTCCACCACCACCTTTTTTGTCGCCCTGCTCCTAGTTCAAGCCATATACTGACGGGGAGCTGTTATAGACTCCTTCCCATACCGGGAAACGTCGAAAAGGTCCCGTTGGGGGCCCTGAAAAGAGCCCAAAAGTCTGTTTTTGCGGGAGCCGCCGAATGTGCGACTTAGCTCCGTATAGCCACAACCGGAAGTCTCCCTGTTCCATTTTAATAAATCTTTTATACATTCTCTCCAAGACCGTGGCATCCTTCTTTATGTATAGTGCCTAGACAAGGCCACAATACTCCAGTTGGAGCTTAGCAAGTGTTTTATAAAGATATGGCATAATTTTCTGCTTTTGCAATCTCTTCCTCGTTTAATAAATCCCAGAATCCCATAAGTTTTTTAAAAAACGGACTTCTCGATTTGTCCTGCCACATTCAAAGATTTGTGCATGCTCACTCCTAGACCTCTTTGCTTACCTATCTTTTTAAATTGGATCATTTAATTCCAGTGCGTCTCCTCATTCTCCCTTTCCAAATATATCACTTCAGATGTCACTGCATTAAATTTGATGTGCCATGTGTCAGCCAATTTTACGAGTGTTATGTCCTCGTATAATCTGTTACTATTCTCCTCTATTGCTATATTTCTGAGTTTCATATCATCACCAAGTAAACTTTGGCATAAGGCATTGTATACCCAAGTGCAACTCAAAATATCGATCTAAAACTTATGCCTTTGTCTTGGTAGTGATGCATATCCCTCTCACTATCCTCGTGGCTTTCGTTATTCAAAACTCAGGTTTATGGAGAATTGTGGCCCTATAAGACCTGTAAGTTCAATATCAGTCACAATTAAAAAAAAAAAATGTAGTGTACCCAATTATTTTTTTCCAATTAAGTGGCAATTTAGCGTGGTCAATCCATCTAACCTGCACATCTTTGGGTTGCTGGGGTGAGAACCACGCAGGCATGGGACGAACGTGCAAACTCCACACGCACAGTGACCAGGGGCCGGGATCGAACCCGGGTCCTCAGCGCCGTAGGCAGCAGTGCTAACCACTGCGCTCCGTATATCAATAACAATAACATATTGTGGAACCCTTATTCTCGGGCTAGCTTCTATTGCTCATCAACCGGCCATTTGAGTCATGCAATCTCAATACCTCCAGAAAAGGGTCTTCCATGCTGAAGTCTTGGAATGCAAAGAATGCCTCTCCTGGCCTATTCCCTGTTTCTTACACTCTTATGCATATCCTCTCCTTCACGAGTTTCAAAAAAATTGCTACTTTAGGCTGTTGTGTCAATCTAAGGTTTCGTAGCATAACGTGAACAATCAGATTTCCACCTGAGGGTGATAGATCTGACGTACAGTGTTTCAACTAAAATGAACCATTTGTTTTGATTGTTAGAGGGATTTGCGTGGGATGACTCAAGTTCAGTTACTGTATAATGTATTCATTTGGCAAGATGCAGACCAACAAAATATGTAAACTACTCAGACTCCTGGTTTATGTGTTAGCTAAGCAGTGACCTGAATTCAACTCCAGCTTATAGCAACGAGAAAATCATGCTCTGTTGGAACTTCTATTGTACAATACCAAATACCACATTCTTCCCAACACTAGATCCTGTAGCCTGTTTGGACTGAATTATTTTGGCCATAGCTTTGTACTTCAATATCCGCTCTTCCAGCAGAACTGAAGAAGGGCAGGATGAGGAAGAGGAATTATTTCTGTTTTCCAGAGAAAACTTAGCCAATCAAATGCTATCTCCATATTAGTATGAAACAGGCCATGGGTCACTGTATATGTATTTTTGCATACATCTTACCAATCCCATTACCTGCGCCAGTCAAATATGCCATTACTAATATGCCATTACTTTTAAAATGGAATCACCTCAATGCACAGCATGTTGAAGAATCCTGCATCATTTGGTTGAAGTTGGAGACCAATAATGAGCGAGATTCTCCGACCCCCGCTGGGTCGGAGAATCGCCGGGGGCTGGCGTGAATCCCGCTCCCGCCGGTTGCCGAATTCTCCGGCACCGGATATTCGGCGGGGGCGGGGATCGCGCTGCGCCGGTTGGCGGGCCCCCCCCCCGCGATTCTCCGGCCCGGATGGGCCGAAGTCCTGCCGCTAAAATGCCTGTCCCGCCGGCGTAGATTAAACCACCTACCTTACCGGCGGGACAAGGCGGCGCGGGCGGGCTCCGGGGTCCTGGGGTGGCGTGGGGCGATCTGGCCCCGGGGGGTGCCCCCACAGTGGCCTGGCCCGCGATCGGGGCCCACCGATCCGCGGGCGGGCCTGTGCCGAGGGGGCACTCTTTCCCTTCCGCCTTCGCCACGGTCTCCACCATGGCGGAGGCGGGAGAGACTCCCTCCACTGCGCATGCGCGGAATGCCGTCAGCGGTCGCTAACGCTCCCGCGCATACGCCGCCCGGAGTTGTCATTTCCGTGCCAGCTGGCGGGGCACCAAAGGCCTTTTCCGCCAGCTGGCGGGGCGGAAATTCGTCCGGCGCGGGCCTAGCCCCTTAAGGTTGGGGCTCGGCCCCCCAAGATGCGGAGCATTCCGCACCTTTGGGGCAGCGCGATGCCCGATTGATTTGCGCCGTTTTGGGCGCCAGTCGACGGACATCGCGCCGATACCGGAGAATTTCGCCCAATGTGTCCCTCTTTTTTCCACTGCAAATTTATTGAAGTCTCAGGCACATGTGAACCTGTGCAATTCTCTGCCACAGAAGGCTGTGGAGGCCAAATCACTGAATATATTTAAGAAGGAAATAGATAGATTTCTAGACTCTAAAGGTGGCAACGGAGAGTGCGTGTTGCGATAAAGGATCGGCCATAATCCTGTTGAATGGTGAAGCAGGCTTGAATGGCTGAATGGCCTGCTTCTGCTCCTATTTTCCATGTTTCTATATTTGTCACAAACTTATGGAAAACGTACAGGCTTTAAAATTCCATCTATTTTGTATGAGGTAACATCTTCGCCAGTCATGTACTTAAGATGATAGGGTTCTCTAAAGGTTCAAACAGATTTCACAGGCACACAAAGCTAGCAGAAAAATGTGCCCCCTTCCGAGAGCATGCAGGTTCATGCTGGGAGGTGGTTTACAGAATCACAGAATTGTCATGGCGCAGAAGGGGGCCATTTTGCCCATCATCTCCGCACCGGCTCTCCAAATGAGCAATTCACTTCATAACCCTGCACATTTTTCCTTTTGAATGCTTCGATTGAACCTGCCTCCACCACACTCCCAGGCAGTGCATTCCAAACACTAACCACTTGCTGTGTAAAAAGGTTTCTCCGAATATCACTTCTGCTTTTTTACTAATTACTTTAAATCTTTGCTCTCTCGTTCTCAATTCTTTCACGAGTGGGAACAAATTCTTCCTATCTACTCTACCCAGACCTCAAAACCAATGCCTCCAGGCAGGAGCCACCCTGTGTGCAACCACTCACTCCATGGCCACCACTGGAAGTCCGTCTACTCTAACGTAGCTGGTTTCCAAATCCCATAGCTTCTGGTCTGGCCGTACCTTTATACATACAGTCAGGAAGTACTTTCTCCGTTCATATCCATCTATGGGTCGACATTGGCTGTTGTTTGTCTGGCAAACACCAAACTCTCTCCAATTGTCAAGTTATTTTTGTTTTTCCTCCTTCACCAATTTACCATCTAACTTGTTAGTAGCCATAGATCTTTTGTATCATAGGGACTCTGTCTTTTTGTTCCACTCTCACCTGTATATTGGTCCTTGCTCTTGTTAAACTACATCCCCAAATAGATCTCCTGTTCCTATCTGGATTACTACTTGACCTGCCCCTCCTGCAACTAGACTTCCTTTCCTAAGTTCTTGATCTTTTCCTTGGGCTGTGATCACGGGCTGTGATCACCATTAGGTTCACTGTCTGAACTTGAACCACATTTCCTGGCTTATCACAGTTCGACTTCCTTCTGCCAATCCCTAGATCTGATATTCTGCTTCTTGACTTGTACATTCAGCCAGCTTTTGTATTTTCTTGTGGCCTTTTCTGTCCTTCCTACTGTGGCAGCTTCACTCCACTCACTAGTCCCTTCTGGCATATTTGGTATCCTAGGTCCAACTTTCAGTAGTCGATCTTTGTGCTAAATTGCCATATCCTGCTCTTCCGTATCGCAGGACCATATACATTCATTATTGGGACAATTCCCCCATATAAAGGTCTCTTGACTACCCCACTTATCCTTCACACAGTCCTCCATTTTGAAAGGCCCATTTATATTTACTAACACTACGACACCCCGATTACTGGTGAAGAACGATGCCCCCTGCTCCCCTACCCAGTCCCCCTTCAACTTTAAGTGCTCCTGTCATCTAAATGAGTTTCCCGCAACAAAACTATGTCAACTTACTCTTTTTAAAAATAAATTTAGAGTGCCCAATTCATTTTTTCCAATTAAGGGACAATTTAGCGTGGCCCAATCCACTTACCCTGAACTTTCTTTTTCTCATCGATCGACTCATCGATCGACAGTTCTAACGCGCCACAGCAAAAAAACGCACCGACCTCTTCAGAAGACAAACATGGGACACAACCGACAGAATACCCTTCGTCGTCCAGTACTTCCCCGGAGTGGAGAAACTACGACATCTTCTTCACAGCTTTCAACACGTCATCGATGAAGATGAACATCTTGCCAAGGTCATCCCCACACCCCCACGACTTGTCTTCAAACAACCGCGCAACCTCAAACAAACCATTGTTGGCAGCAAACTACCCAGCCTTCAGAACAGTGACCACAACACCATACAACCCTGCCATGGCAATCTCTGCAAGACGTGCCAGATCATCGACATGGATACCACCATTACACGTGAGAACACCACCCACCAGGTACGCGGTACATACTCGTGCGACTCGGCCAACGTTGTCTACCTCATACGCTGCAGGAAAGGATGTCCCGAAGCGTGGTACGTTGGCGAGACCATGCAGACGCTGCGACAACGAATGAACGAACATCGCGCGACAATCACCAGGCAGGAATGTCCCCTTCCAGTCGGGGAACACTTCAGCAGTCAAGGGCATTCAGCCTCTGATCTCCGGGTAAGCGCTCTCCAAGGCGGCCTTCAGGACGCGCAACAACGCAGAATCGTCGAGCAGAAACCTATAGCCAAGTTCCGCACACATGAGTTCGCCCTCAACCGGGACCTGGGATTCATGTCGCATTACATTCATCCCCCACCATCTGGCCTGTAAAATCCTACCAACTGTCCTGGCTTGATACAATTCACACCTCTTTAACCTGGGGTTACCCCACCTCTGGATCTGTAAAGAATTAATCACCTGCTAATGCTCGTATTCCAAGCATTGTCTGGCATCTTTGAATCTGTCTATATATATGTTTCTGGAACATACCTCTTCATTCACCTGAGGAAGGAGCAGCGCTCCGAAAGCTAGTGACATCGAAACAAACCTGTTGGACTTTAACCTGGCGTTGTAAGACTTCGTACTGTGCTCACCCCAGTCCAATGCCGGCATCTCCACATCATTTCTTTTTAAGGGAAGAGAAAATCTTTTTTGTCTTAATAAGATGATGTACTCCCCGCACATTCCAGGAGCAACGTTTCATAGTGGCTACTGCCATTGCTCATTCAGCCAAAGAAAAAAAAAGGATAAGATTTATCGGGTCCGTTCGGGCGTATACTTAAACATACCACCCCCAACTCCAATACTACACTTGATCTTAGCCAAAAGGCCAAAAACGATTGCCTCAACTCCAATTATATCAGAGGCACTAATGACACATTATAACATCTTTTTCTCTGATATGAGACCTGCCTATACCTTTGCAGGAACCAGTTAACAATACCTTAACACCAAAATTAAGTTAAAAAAATATTTGTGAAGTCATTGCACCTAAGGGGGTATTTCTCACCGCATGTGAGAACCCATATCCCTACAAACTTTCCATTATTACACCCAGGAATTATTCCCCTCAATAAGGAGGGGTTATGATATGCCACAATAAGGAAGAATGTCGAATAAACTTCCCGCATTCTGACCCCACCCATTAGGACTTAAACCATTCGCCTGGCAGTGGCGCTACTCATATGTATCATGTTTAAGCCAGGGAGACCATAAAGCATAGACTACTATCATTAATTATCGGCACAATTACTAACATATTCCTGTTAACATGATAAATGGCAACATTATAATGACAAGGGATAGAGTTCAGAGTTACAGAGAACTGCAATTGTTCCTCCAGATTGTTACCCACCATTAACTGAATTGTCGAATATATTTACAGAGATGTCGGATACCACCCTCAGTGTAGCAGGATAAAGCAGGGCATAATACACTCCATCAGCCTTCAACTGTTTTCTAACTTCATCAAAGCCTCTGCACTTCGGTTGTGTTGATGCCCCTCATAGAGCAGGCCCCGTTACGCCTCATCTGTTCCAGTACTCGTTGGCCATCTCCAAAATTATGAAAACAAATAATTACAGGCCGGGTACACTGATTGGCCCTAGGCCTCAGCGACAGGGTGTGGTGTGCCCCTTCTAACTTAATACAGCCATATCCAGATTAAGAAAATGTGTGAGCCAGCTAGCAAAGAATTTAATAGGGAGGTTACCCTCCACTCCTCTGGTAAACCGATGACCCGAACATTTTCCCTCTGGCCTCGGTTCTCCAGATCATCCAGGAATTTTGGCAGACCATGTAGATGATTACCCAATGATTGCAAGCGGGCCTCAACCGAGGAAGTTACATTTTCAACAGTAAATATTCTTTCCTCCGTTTCATCAAGCCTCTTACTAGTATTCTGCAGTTCAACCTAATGAGCATTAATATTCTACACTAATAAGCAGAGTTTATCATCAATGACTTCAATAATATCAGCAGTCACCAGCTGTAATGCCTTCAGGAGTGCCGGATTGAGAGCCCATTCGAAGATCAAGTCGCCATGTTTTAAAAAAAATAAATTTAGAGTACCCAATTCATTTTTTCCAATTGAGGGGCAATTTAACGTGGCCAATCCACCTAACCTGCACATCTTTTTGGGTTGTGGGGGTGAAACCCACACAACACGGGGAGAATGTGCAAACTCCACACGGTCAGTGACCCAGAGCCGGGATCGAACCACTGCTATCCACTGCACCACCGTGCTGCCCTCAAGTCGCCATGTTGAAGAGCCGGCTCCACCACAGCTGCTTCTGACTGGAACAGCATTTTATGACCCCTTCTGCAGGCCTCTAAGAAGATGGTGTTATTCACATTTTGTCCTGCTTCAAGAATCTCCATTGTTTTGTGGTCTGAGAAGTTCTGACTTCTCTTCTTCCCAACTGTTATAACCCGCACGGGTCTTACGGGGTAGGAATGATCCACCATCCCGTGGAGCTTGTAGAATACGAGCTCCCCAGATAAGGGGGTGGGGGGACCCTTAACAAAGTTCATGCGCCTTTGTATAGAGTCGGCCAGTCAGGCACCAACTGAAGCAGACCCAGTAGGGAACTACTGGAGCTGTACATAATAGTTACCGTGTTAAATAAAATAAGTTTTATTTTTCTCTACAACTCGGTGTGACAAAACCAACTGAATTTTCAGGTGCCATATTCTAAATTAAAACATATGAACACTTTTAAGTATTCACCTGAGGAAGGAGCAGCGCTCCGAAAGCTAGTGACATCGAAACAAACCTGTTGGACTTTAACCTGGTGTTGTAAGACTTCGTACTTTTAAGTATGCCACACGTAAAGTAATGTAATAATATAGCGCAGATTTAAATTGTAGTTTCACAGATTTAAAACAAATCATAAAACTTATGTTCACTTATAAATATTTTTTAAAAATTTTAGAGTACCCAATTCATTTTTTCCAATTAAGGGGCAATTTAGCATGGCCAATCCACCTAGCCTGCACATCTTTGTGTTGTGGGGGCGAAACCTACGCAAACACAGGGAGAATGTGCAAACTCCACACGGACAGTGACCCAGAGCCGCGATAGAACCTAGGACCTCAGCAGCTATTCACTTATAGATCTTAAATAATAATCATCTTCAAACATAAAAATTTTAAATGACTTTAAAAGAATAAATAACAATAGCATTGCCTGTATAAAAGAACAGAAAAAATGTGAAGAAAAACTTCAACATACCTTTAAAACAACTATAAAACCTATTGCTTGTTGTCTTCAATACAAACCTGCAGTTTGAATCCCTGCCCTCAATGGGCGTTCTCTTATTTTCCCTGTCATAAGGGGGTGTGGCCACATTCAAATTGCTCCACGCTGGGACCTGTGCTGAGTGTCCCACTGCAGGCCCCAGGCTGCTGCGGAGTCGGAAAGTTCGCTGCGATTTTTAAGTGCAGGTAAATGCGCACTTTTCTCACCCAGTATCAGCGGGCCATGGTTACCCGCTGATACACTGAGGTTACAAGCCAATATGAAGTATTCACTACCGGATGAAGTTAAGTATGGGCCGTGTAAGCGTGATAAATGAGAAGATTAAGGGATGAGTAGCGCAAGAGCCCACGGAAACACTGCTATTCCCGCACCAGAGCGCTTTCGCACAATCAGTCAGCCGGAGTGACATTTCAGCCAGAGTGAGGGTTTTGAGAATTTGGAGCTGAGTGGGAATTTGGTGCTGAGGGGAAAGAGGTGCTCGTCATCTGGAGGAGTGAAGAGGCGGACCTACAAGGGAGCCTCGAGGGCAAGTGAGAGGGAGAAAGTAATCGAACCGTAACGTCAGAGCCAGCAGGTAGGTGATTGGCTGGTGACTGGTAAGTAGTTTTTCTTTTCTTTTTGCTCTTGGCAGTGTCGTTGTTGTTGTAAGTTAACTTAAGGGTTAAGTCATAGCAGGAGATCCCAGACCTGTGTCATGTTCATCTTGTGCGATGTGGGAATTCAGGGACCCTTCCAGTGTCCCTGGCTCCTTCACATGCAAGAAGTGTGACCAATTGCAGCTCCTGTTAGACTGCTTGATGGTTCTGGAGCCACAGATGGAATCACTATGGAGCATCCACGATGCTGAGGAAGTCGTAGATAGCACATTCAGTGAATTGGTCACACTGCAGTTAAACATTACTGATGGAGATAGGAAATGGGTGACCACCAGACAGAGGATGAGTAGGAAGGCAGTGCAGGTATCCCCTGCGGTCATCTCCCTCCAAAACAGATATACTGTTTTGGATACTGTTGGGGGAAATGGCTCACCAGTGGAAGCAGGCAGCAGCCAAGTTCATGGCACCGTGGCTGGCTCTGCTGCACAGTAAGGCAGGAAAAAGCGTGGCAGAGCTCTAGTGATAGGGGACTCAATGGTAAGGGGAATAGACAGGCGTTTCTGAGGACGCAAATGAGACTCCAGGTTATGTTGCCTCCCTGGTGCAAGGGTCAAGGATGTCTCGGAGCAGTTGCCGGACATTCTGGAGGGGAAGGGTGAACAGCCAGCTGTTGTGATGCATATGGGCACCAATGATATAGGTTAAAACGTGATGAGGTCCTACAAGCTGAATTTAGGGAGTTCGGAGTTAAACTAAAAAGTACGACCTCAAAGGTAGTAATCTCAGGATTGCTACCAGTGCCACGTGCTAGTCAGAGTAGGAATGTCAGGATAGATAAGATGAATATGTGGCTTGAGAGATGGTGCAAGAGGGAGGGATTCAAATTCCTGGGATATTGGAACCGGTTCTAGGGGAGGTGGGACCAGTACAAACTGGACGGTCTGCACCTGGACAGGACTGAAACCAATGTCCAAGGGGAGTGTTTGCTAGTGCTGTTGGCGCGGGTTTAAACTATGAGGCAAGGGGATGGGAACCGATGCAGGAAGTCAGAGGGAAGTAAAGTGGGGACAGAAACAAAAGGCAATAAGGGGAAAAGTGAAAGGCAGAGAAACCAAAGTCAAAAATCAAAAAGGGCCACAGTGCAGAGTACAGAGACTGTGGCGAACTCAGTGAATGGGCCTACTAAGGCTAAGAGAAATGAAACATAGGGAGAATGTACTAAACATTACCGGACAAATGGTCTGAGAAAGCAGGGCAGAGAACAAGGGACGTCTAGATTAAATTGCATTTATTTCAATACAAGAGGCCTGACGGGCAAGGCAGATGAACTCGGGGTATATGGGACTGGAATATTATAGCCATAATTGAAACATGACTAAGGGAGGTGCAGAACTGGCAGCTCAATGTGCAGGGTGCAGATGCTAGAGGAAAGATAGAACAGGAGGTAAGAAAGGAGGGGGAGTTGAGTAATTGATTCGAGAGAATATCACGGCAGTACTGAGAGGGGATATATCTAAGGGTTCACCCACTGAGTCTTTATGGGTAGAACTGAAAAATAAGAAGGGAGAGATCACTTTGGTAGGATTGTACGACAGGCCCCCAAAATAGTCAGCGGGAAATTGAGGAGCAAATGTGTAAGGAGATTACAGATAGATGCAAGAACAATAGGGTGATAATAGTTGGGGACTTTAACTTTATCAGCATTGACTGAGACAGCCATAGCATTAGGGGCTTGGAAGGAGAGAAATTTGTTGAGTATATTCAGGAGGAATTTCTCATTCAGTAGGTGAATGGCCCTACTAGAAAGGGGGCAAAACATGACCTCCTCTTGGGAAATAAGGAAGGGCAGGTGACAGAAGTGTTAGTGAGGATCACTTTGGGACCAGTGACCATAATTCCAATAGTTTGAAGATAGCTATGGAGAATGATAGGTCTGGCCCAAAAATTTAAATTCTAAATTGGGGCAAGACCAATTTTGATGGTATTAGAAAGGAACTTTCAAAAGTTGATTGGGGGCGTCTGTTGGCAGGGAACGGGCCGGATGGTAACTGGGAGGCTTTCAAATGTGTGTTAACCAGGATTTAGGGTAAGCACATTCCTTGTTGAGTGAAGGGCAAGGCTGGTAGAAGTAGGGAACCCTGGATGATTTGGGATATTGAGGCCCTGGTCAAAAAGAAGAAGGAGGCATTTGACATGATAAGGCAGCTGGGATCAAGTGGATCCCTTGAAGAGTGTAGAGGTTGTCAAAATAGAGTTAAGAGAGAAATCAGGAGGACAAAAAGGGGACATGAGATTGCTTTGGCAGATAAGGGAAAAGGAGAATCCAAAGAGCTTCTACAAATACATAAAGGGCAAAAGAGTAACTAGGGAGAGAGTAGGGCCTCTTAAGGATCTCCAAGGCCATCTATGTGCGGATCCACAAGAGATGGTGAGATCCTAAATGAATATTTCTCATCTATATTTACTGTTGAGAAAGGCATGGATGTTAGGGAACTTGGGGAAATAAATAGTGGTGTCTTGAGGATTTAACAGAGAAAGAGATGCTGGAAGTTTTAAAGTGCATCAAGGTAAATAAATTCCTGGAACCTGATGAAATGTATCCCAGGACGTTGTGGGAGGCTAGGATGGAAATTGGGGTCCCTGAACAGAGGTATTTGAATCGTCGACAGCCACAGGTGAGGTGCCTGAAGATTGGAAGGTCGCAAATGTTGTGCCTTTGTTTAAGAAGGGCCGCAGGGAAAAGCCTGGGAATTACAAACCGGTGAGCCTAACGTCTATGGTGGGTAAGTTATTAGAAGGTATTCTGAGAGACAGGATCTAGAGGCATTTAGAGAGGCAAGGACTGATTAGGAACAGTCAGCATGGCTTTGTGAGTGGAAAATCATGTCTTACGAATTCTTTGAAGGGGTAACCAAGAAGGTAGATGAGGGTAGTGCAGTCGACGTTGTCTACATGGACTTTAGCAAGGCCTTTGACAAGGTACCACATGGTAGGTTGTTGCAGAAGGTTAAATCTCACGGGACCCAGGGTGAGGTAACCAATTGGATACAAAATTGGCTTGACGCCAGCAGACAAAGGGTGGTTGTAGAGGGTTGTTTTTCAAACTGGAGGCTGGTGATCAGTGGTGTGCCTCAGGGATCAGTGCTGGGTGCACTGTTATTTGTTATTTATATTAATGATTTGGATGAGAATTTAGGAGGCATGATTAGTAAGTTTACCGATGACACCAAGATTGGTGGCATTGTGGACAGTAAAGAAGGTTATCTAGGATTGCAACAGGATCTTGAGCAATAATATAGAACAGATTATATTAAACTAAAAAGAGTGCTGAAAATAATTACTAGGATGTTACTGGGACTTGATGGTTTGAGTTATAAACTGTAGGCAGCACAGTAGCACAGTGGTTAGCACAGTTGTTTAACAGCCCCAGGGTCCCAGGTTTGATTCCTGGCTTGGGTCACTGTCTGTGCGGAGTTTGCACGTTCTCCCCTATCTGTGTGGGTTTCCTCCGGGTGCTCCGCTTTCCTCCCACAGTCCCAAGATGTGCAGGTTAGGTGGAGTGGCCATGATAAATTGCCCCGTGTCCAAAAAGGTTGGGTGGGGTTACTGGGTTACGGGGTTAGGGTGGAGGCATGGGCTTAAGTGGGGTGCTCTTTCAAAGGGCTAGTGCAGGCTCAATGGGCTGAAAGGCCTCCTTCTGCACTGTAAATTCTATGATTCTATGATTCTATAAGGTGAGGCTGGATAGACTGGGACGTTTTTCCCTGGAGCGTAGGAGGCTTAGGGATAATTGTTTGGAGGTCGATAAAATAATGAGGGGCATAGATAAGGTAGATAGTCAACATCTTTTCCCAAAGGTAGGGGAATCTAAAACTAGAGGGCATAGGTTTAAGGTGGGAGGGGAGAGATACAAAAGGATCCAGAGGAGCAATTTTTTTCACACAGAGGATGTGTGTCTGGAACGAGCTGCCAGAGGCAATAGTAGAGTTGGGTACAATTTTGTCTTTTTAGAAAAAGCATTTAGACAGTTATATGGGTATAGATAGATGTGGGCCAAATGTGGCAATTGGGACTAGCTTAGTGGTAAAATCTGGGCAACATGGACAAGTTGGGCCATACTATAAACCTCTATGACTTGCACCACGTGACCCGCCCTCCTGACTTATTTTTTTAAACCTCCATTTTAATAAATTCTCTCCTCCTTACATGCATGGCATTCAAATGTTCTGCAAAGATTTAATTAATAGTTAAAATCAATAGTTAAAAGTTGAGGGAGGTCCAACATTATTGAAGATATCTTCAGATTCCTACCTTAAACTAATTGATAGGGGCTGTAGCCTCAAACCACCTTGTGCGTGTTTTATGCATGCACTGCTTGTGTTAGAGTAATTGTCAATTTACAATTCAGTTAGTCAGTTAAAAATTTTCGTCAATCACAGTGTGATTTCTTACATATCCCATTGCTGAAAGGACTTTCTGCTGCTGTATGTATTGTTGCAGCTTTCAAATTTTCACACATACTCCTGGATTCATCATTGGAAAATTCTCCTCCATTGTCTGTTAAGAATTTAGCTGGTGCTCCCAGCCCCATTCCTATCCGTATTTCCATTATCTTATTGATAGTTACTTTTTTGTCTGTACTATAAATTACCATTGACAGACTAAATCGGGGCAGCACGGTAGCATTGTGGATAACACAATTGCTTCACAGCTCCAGGGTCCCAGGTTCGATTCCGGCTTGGTTCTCTGTCTGTGCGGAGTCTGCACATCCTCCCTGTGTCTGCGTGGGTTTCCTCCGGGTGCTCCGGTTTCCTCCCACAGTCCAAAGATGTGCAGGTTAGGTGGATTGGCCATGATAAATTGCCCTTAGTGTCCAAAATTGCCATTAGTGTTGGGTGGGGTTACTAGGTTATGGGGATAGGGTGGAGGTGCTTACCTTGGGTAGCGTGCTCTTTCCAAGACCCGGTGCAGACTCGATGGGGCGAATGGCCTCCTTCTGCACTGTAAATTCTATGAAAATCAAGTCATTACATCCACAAAATGTAGAATAACATTTTTTTCTTTCTTTATCCCTTACTTTGAGGTTTCGTTGAAGTCTCTTGCCAACAGAAAACTTACTACTTGTCGTGATGATATTCTTCTGTACTTTTTACAAATACCGCATTTTTTAACTAAAATCCCAAATAAGTCGTGTATTCCTCATCCAGTATCCCTGCACCCTTCAACCTGCAGCCAGAGGGATGTGCAGGTTATCAAAGTAATTTTGTAATAATTTGCTTCTTCTCCATTAAATTCCTATCTCCAGATGCCACTAATAGCTCTTTAACAATCTGCCCAGAGTTGATAGGTCTTAACGGAATGCAATAATGTCCCAACTGTATAAATTGCAAATCTAGGGCAGCACAGTGGATAGCCCTGCTGCCTCATGGGTTCCATCCCGGCCCTGGGTCATTGTGCGTGTGGAGTTTGCACATTCTCCCCGTGTCTGCGTGGGTATCACCCCCACAACCCAAAAATCTGTGCAGGGTAGGTGGATTGGCCACACTAAATTCCCCCTTAATTGGGAAAAGATAATTGGATACCCTCAATTTTTTTTTTATAAACTCCCCAAAAGGGAGTTTATACTTTTTGTTTGTAATCCTTCTTTCATACAGATGTTTTAGACCATAAGACACAGGAGCAAAATTAGGCCATTCGGCCCATCATGTGTGCTCCTCCATTCAATCATGGCTGATATGTTTCTCACCCCCATTCTCCTGCCTTCTCCCCATAACCCCTGATCCCCTATTAATCAAGAACCCTATCAATCTCTGCCTTAAAGACACTCAGCGATTTGGCCTATATTCATTGAAATTCCAATATGGGACTTCCGGGTGCGGCGATGAACAGCTAAGTCGCACGTTTCGGCAGCTCCCGGTGGAAAGGACTTTTGGGCTCTTAATAGGAGCCCCAACGGCAATTTTAACGGCTAAAAACACTGTGCGGTAAACCAGAAGGGAATCCCCCCTGGACACGGATGGAAAAAGGAGAGGAAAGTGGCCGGATTGCAGTGGATCCTCTAGAGCAACTGCCAGGAAGGCAGGCACAAAGCAAGATGGCGTCGGAAGGAGGCAGTTTAATATGGGGCCCTGACCAACAAGAGTTCCTGCGGCGTTGCGTGGAAGAACTTAAAAAGGAGATGAAGAAGGAGCTGTTGGCCCCGATATTACAGGCGATTGAAGGGCTAAAGGAGGAGCAAAAGACCCAGGAGCAGGAGCTTCGGGTCGTGAAGGCAAAGGCTGCTGAGAATGAGGCCGACATACAGGGCCTGGTGGTGAAGACAGAGATGCACGCGGTACAACACAAAAGGTGTGTGGAGGACTTCCGGGTGCGGCAATGACCAGCTGAGTCGCACGTTTCGGCAGCTCCCGGTGAAACGGACTTTTGGGCTCTTGATAGGAGCCCCAACGGCAATTTTGACGGCTAAAAACACTGTGCGGTAAACCAGAAGGGAATCCCCCCTGGATACGGATGAAAAAAGGAGGAGAAAGTGGCCGGATTGCAGTGGATCCTATAGAACAGCGGCAAGGAAGGCAAGCAAAAACCAAGATGCCGTCGGAAGGTGGCAGTTTAACATGGGGCCCTGAACAACAAGAGTTCTTGAAATGCTGTGTGGAAGAGCTCAAAAAGGAAATGAAGAAAGAGCTGTTGGCCCCGATACTACAGGCGATCGAAGGGCTAAAGGAGGAACAAAAGACCCAGGAGCGGGAGCTTCGGGTCGTGAAGGCAAAGGCAGCCGAGAATGAGGACGACATACAGGGCCTGGTGGTGAAGACGGAGACGCATGAGGCACATCAGAAACGATGTGTGGAAAGGTTGGAGGCACTGGAGAACAACGCAAGGAGGAACAACCTGAGGATTCTTGGTCTTCCTGAAGGTGCGGAGGGAGCGGACGTCGGGGCATATGTGAGCACGATGCTGCACTCGTTAATGGGAGCGGAGGCCCCGGCGGGTCCATTGGAGGTGGAGGGAGCATACCGAGTGATGGCGCGAGGACCGAGAGCAGGAGAAATTCCCAGAGCCATAGTGGTGAGATTCCTCCGTTTTAAGGATAGAGAAATGGTCCTTAGATGGGCAAAGAAAACTCGGAACAGTAAATGGGAGAACGCGGTGATCCGCGTTTATCAAGACTGGAGTGCGGAGGTGGCGAGAAGGAGGGCGAGCTTTAATCGGGCCAAGGCGGTGCTTCATAAAAAGAAGATAAAATTTGGAATGCTGCAACCGGCAAGACTGTGGGTCACATATCGAGGGAGGCACCACTACTTTGAGACGGCGGATGAAGCGTGGACTTTTATTGTGGAAGAAAAACTGGAATGAGCGGGTTATTAAAAAGAACGTTTGAACAAAGTGGTGGGGCGAATGTGGGGGGCGAAGAGGGGGGTTAAAAAGGGGGGAAAGAGGAGTTTTATGTCCTAATCCTGCGATGTGGTAACTTTTCTCTCTTCCACAGGTGGTGATGGGGGGAGGAGGGGAGGTGGAGGAGATGGGGCGTTGGCCATTGGGGGCGGGGCCAAGGGAGAAGCGCGGGCTTGGTTCCTGCGCTATGATAATCATGGCGGGAATAGAGAAGCAGGAAGGAGGGGGTGTCGCACGGTGCGAGCCGAGGTCACGGGGGGAAGCCGAGGTCGGCCAGAGTTTGCTGACTTCTGGGAGCAACATGGGGGGAGTAATTACGCTAGCGGGGGATCTAGCGGGGGGGGGGGGGTGGGAGGGGGGAATTACTGGGTTGCTGCTGCTGGGGAGAGGGAGGAGCTGGTATGGGAGGGGATGGGCGGGGGGGGCACCGCCTGGGGGAGATACAGCTGCGTGGGAACCGGGTGAGGAGCTGGAAAAAGGGGATGGCTAATCGACAAGGGGGGGTGGTAGGAAGCCCCCCAACCCGGCTGATCACGTGGAACGTGAGAGGGCTGAACGGGCTGATAAAGAGGGCACGGGTACTCGCACACCTTAAGAAACTTTCAGGCAGATGTGGTTATGTTACAGGAAACGCACCTGAAACTGATAGACCAGGTTAGGCTACGCAAAGGATGGGTGGGGCAGGTGTTCCATTCGGGGCTAGATGCGAAAAACAGGGGGGTGGCTATATTAGTGGGGAAGCGGGTAATGTTCGAGGCAAAGACTATAGTGGCGGATAACGGGAGCAGATACGTGATGGTGAGTGGCAAACTACAGGGGGAGACGGTGGTTTTGGTAAACGTATATGCCCCGAACTGGGATGATGCCAATTTTATGAGGCGGATGCTAGGACGCATTCCGGACCTAGAGATGGGAAAGCTGATAATGGGGGGAGATTTTAATACGGTGTTGGAACCAGGGCTGGATAGGTCGAAGTCCAGGACTGGAAGGAGGCCGGCAGCAGCCAAGGTACTTAAAGATTTTATGGAGCAGATGGGAGGTGTAGACCCGTGGAGATTTAGCAGACCTAGGAGTAAGGAGTTCTCGTTTTTCTCCTATGTCCATAAAGTCTACTCGCGAATAGACTTTTTTGTGCTGGGAAGGGCGTTGATCCCGAAGGTGAGGGGAACAGAGTATACGACTATAGCCATTTCGGATCACGCTCCACACTGGGTAGACTTGGAGATAGGGGAGGAAACAGGAGGGCGCCCACCCTGGAGAATGGACATGGGACTAATGGCAGATGAGGGGGTGTGTCTAAGGGTGAGGGGGTGCATTGAAAAGTACTTGGAACTCAATGATAATGGGGAGGTCCAGGTGGGAGTGGTCTGGGAGGCGCTGAAGGCGGTGGTTAGAGGGGAGCTGATATCAATAAGGGCACATAAAGGGAAGCAGGAGAGTAAGGAACGGGAGCGGTTGCTGCAAGAACTTTTGAGGGTGGACAGACAATATGCGGAAGCACCGGAGGAGGGACTGTACAGGGAAAGGCAAAGGCTACATGTAGAATTTGACTTGCTGACTATGGGCACTGCAGAGGCACAATGGAGGAAGGCACAGGGTGTACAGTACGAATATGGGGAGAAGGCGAGCAGGTTGCTGGCACACCAATTGAGGAAAAGGGGAGCAGCGAGGGAAATAGGGGGAGTGAGGGATGAGGAAGGAGAGTTGGAGCGGGGAGCGGAGAGAGTGAATGGAGTGTTCAAGACATTTTATAAAAAATTATATGAAGCTCAACCCCCGGATGGGAGGGAGAGAATGATGGGCTTCTTGGATCGGCTGGAATTTCCCAAGGTAGGAGAGCAGGAAAGGGTGGGACTGGGAGCACAGATTGAGGTAGAAGAAGTGGTGAAAGGAATTAGGAGCATGCAGGCGGGAAAGGCCCCAGGACCGGATGGATTCCCAGTCGAATTCTATAGAAAATATGTGGACATGCTCGCCCCGGTATTGACGAGGACCTTTAATGAGGCAAAGGAAAGGGGACAACTGCCCCCGACTATGTCTGAAGCAACGATATCGCTTCTCTTAAAGAAGGAAAAGGACCCACTACAATGCGGGTCCTATAGACCTATTTCCCTCCTAAATGTAGATGCCAAGATCCTGGCCAAGGTAATGGCAATGAGAATAGAGGAATGTGTCCCGGGGGTGGTCCACGAGGACCAAACTGGGTTTGTGAAGGGGAGACAGCTGAAGACGAATATACGGAGGCTGTTAGGGGTAATGATGATGGCCCCACCAGAGGGGGAAACGTAGATAGTAGTGGCGATGGATGCTGAGAAAGCATTTGATAGAGTGGAGTGGGATTATTTGTGGGAGGTGTTGAGGAGATTTGGTTTTGGAGAGGGGTATGTTAGATGGGTGCAGCTGTTGTATAGGGCCCTGATGGCGAGCGTGGTCACGAATGGACGGGGATCTGCATATTTTCGGCTCCAAAGAGGGACAAGGCAGGGATGCCCTCTGTCCCCATTATTGTTTGCACTGGCGATTGAGCCCCTGGCGATAGCATTGAGGGGTTCCAAGAAGTGGAGGGGAGTACTTAGAGGAGGAGAAGAACACCGAGTATCTTTGTATGCGGACGATTTGTTACTATATGTGGCAGACCCGGCGGAGGGGATGCCAGAAATAATGCGGATACTTGGGGAGTTTGGGGATTTTTCAGGGTATAAATTGAACATGGGGAAAAGTGAGTTGTTTGTGGTGCATCCAGGGGAGCAGAGTAGAGAAATAGAGGACCCACCGTTGAGGAAGGTAACAAGGGACTTTCGTTACTGGGGATCCAGATAGCCAAGAATTGGGGCACATTGCATAGGTTAAATTTAACGCGGTTGGTGGAACAAATGGAGGAGTATTTCAAGAGATGGGCTATGGTATCCCTGTCACTGGTAGGGAGGGTGCAGGCGGTTAAGATGGTGGTCCTCCCGAGATTCCTCTTTGTGTTTCAGTGCCTCCCGGTGGTGATCACGAAGGCTTTTTTTAAAAGGATTGAAAAGAGCATCATGGGTTTTGTGTGGGCCGGGAAGACCCCGAGAGTGAGGAAGGGATTCTTACAGCGTAGCAGGGATAGGGGGGGGCTGGCACTACCGAGCCTAAGTGAGTATTATTGGGCCGCTAATATTTCAATGGTGAGTAAGTGGATGGGAGAGGAGGAGGGAGCGGCGTGGAAGAGATTAGAGAGGGCGTCCTGTAGGGGGACTAGCCTACAGGCTATGGTGACAGCCCCATTGCCGTTCTCACCGAGGAACTACACTACAAGCCCGGTGGTGATGGCTACACTGAAGATTTGGGGACAGTGGAGACGTCTTAGGGGAAAGACTGGAGCCTTGGGGGGGTCCCCGATAAGAAACAACCATAGGTTTGCCCCGGGGGGAATGGATGGGGGATATGGAATGTGGCAAAGAGCAGGAATAACGCAACTGAAAGATCTGTTTGTGGATGGGAAGTTCGCGAGTCTGGGAGCGCTGACCGAGAAATATGGGTTGCCCCAAGGGAATGCATTCAGGTATATGCAACTGAGGGCTTTAGCGAGGCAACAGGTGAGGGAATTCCCGCAGCTCCCGACACAAGAGGTGCAGGACAGAGTGATCTCAAAGACATGGGTGGGGGATGGTAAGGTGTCAGATATATATAAGGAAATGAGGGACGAAGGGGAGACTATGGTAGATGAACTAAAAGGGAAATGGGAAGAAGAGCTGGGGGAGGAGATCGAGGAGGGGCTGTGGGCAGATGCCCTAAGCAGGGTAAACTCATCGTCCTCGTGTGCCAGGCTAAGCCTGATTCAGTTTAAGGTATTACACAGGGCGCATATGACTGGAGCACGGCTCAGTAAATTTTTTGGGGTGGAGGATAGGTGTGCGAGGTGCTCGAGAAGCTCAGCGACTCATACCCATATGTTTTGGTCATGCCCGGCACGACAGGGGTTTTGGATGGGGGTGACAAAGGTGCTTTCAAAAGTAGTGGGGGTCCGGGTCGAACCAAGCTGGGGGTTGGCTATATTTGGGGTTGCACAAGAGCCGGGAGTGCAGGAGGCGAGAGAGGCCGATGTTTTGGCCTTTGCGTCCCTAGTAGCCCGGCGCAGGATATTGTTAATGTGGAAAGAAGCCAAGCCCCCGGGGGCGGAGACCTGGATAAATGACATGGCAGGGTTTATAAAGCTAGAGCGGATTAAGTTCGTTCTAAGGGGGTCGGCTCAAGGGTTCACCAGGCGGTGGCAACCGTTCGTCGAATACCTCGCAGAAAGATAGATGGAATGGAAAAAAGAAGGCAGCAGGAGCAGCCCAGGATCAGGGGGGGTGGGGGGGGGGGGTGGAGGAGGAACCAGAAGGACTCTCAGGGTTGTTAATATATACTGTATAGTATGTATAGGTCATTGCGACAGATAATTATATATTGGACTGTTAAATTATATTTTTGGAGAGTGTTACTTGTGATAAGGCAGTTGCCAATTAGGGTTAGTTTTCATTTTTGTTATTTATTATTTATTCATTTTTGTTTATAAAATAGGTCATTGTTATTTGTGTTGTTATAATATTGTGTAAAGGATGCACAATGTACTGTGTTGGTTGACCAAAAATTTTCAATAAAATATTTATTTAAAAAAAAAGGTGTGTGGAAAGGCTGGAGGTGCTGGAGAATAGTGCGAGGAGGAAGAATTTAAGGATTCTTGGTCTTCCCGAAGGTGCAGAAGGGGCGGACGTCGGGGCATATGTGAGCACGATGCTGCACTCGTTAATGGGATCGGAGGTCCCGACAGGCCCGTTGGAGGTGGAGGGAGCCTATCGAGTTACGGCACGAAGACCGAGGGCTGGAGAAATTCCTCGAGCCATAGTGGTGAGATTTCTCCGATATAAGGACAGAGAGATGGTCCTCAGATGGGCAAAGAAAACTCGGAGCAGTAGGTGGGAGAACGCGGTGATCCGCGTATATCAAGATTGGAGTGCGGAGGTGGCGAGAAGGAGGGCAAGCTTTAATCGGGCCAAGGCGGTGCTGCACAAAAGGAAGGTTAAATTTGGAATGCTGCAGCCGGCAAGACTGTGGGTCACACATCAAGGGAAACACCACTACTTTGAAACAGCAGAAGAGGCGTGAACATTTATTGTCGAGGAGAAACTGGAATAAGCGGGCTAGAAAAAGAACGTTTGGGACAAAGTGGTGGGGCGAATATGTGGGGTGAAGAGGGGGGGAAAAGGGGGAAGAGATGATTTCCCAAGTTGTTAATCCTGCAACCCTGTAACTTCTCTCTCTTCCCCATGTTGTGGGGGAGGGGGGGAGGGAGGATGAGGAGCTGGGGGCGCAGGCCATTGGGGGCGGGGCCAAATGGGAAGCGCGGGCTTTGTTCCCGCGCTATGGTAATCATGGCGGAAACAGGGAAGCAGGAAGGAGGGGGCCTCGCACAGTGGGAGCCGAGGTCACGGGGGGAAGCCGAGGTCAGCCAGAGTTTGCTGACGTCTGGGAGCAACATGGGGGGTGCAATTACGCTAGTGAGGGATCTAGCGGGGGGGGGGGTGGTTGGGGGAGTTAACTGGGTTGCTGCTGCTGGGGAGAAGGGGGAGCTGGTATGGGGTGGGGTGGTCGGGGCGGGAGGGCGCCGTTGGGGGGAGATACGGCTACATGGGAACCGGGTGAGGAGCTGGATTGAAAAAGGAGATGGCTAGTCGACAAGGGGGGGGCGGTGTAAAGAGCCCCCCAACCCGGCTGATCACGTGGAATGTGAGAGGGCTAAACGGGCCGATAAAGAGGGCACGGGTACTCGCACACCGAAAGAAACTTAAGGCAGATGTGGTTATGCTGCAGGAGATGCATCTGAAACTGATAGACCAGGTCAGACTGTGCAAAGGGTGGGTGGGGCAGGTGTTTCATTCGGGGCTAGGCGCAAAAAACAGGGGGGTGGCTATATTAGTGGGGAAGCGGGTAATGTTTGAGGCAAAGACCATAGTGGCGGATAGTGGGGGCAGATACGTGATGGTGAGTGGCAAATTACAGGGGGAGGCGGTGGTCTTAGTGAACGTATATGCCCCGAACTGGGATGATGCCAACTTTATCAGGCGTATGTTAGGACGTATCCCGGACCTAGAGGTGGGGAAGTTGGTAATGGGTGTAGATTTTAATACGGTGCTGGACCCAGGGCTGGACAGATCGAGGTCCAGGACCGGAAGGAGGCCGGCTGCAGCTAAGGTGCTTAAGGACTTTATGGAGCAGATGGGAGGAGTAGACCCCTGGAGATTTAGTAGACCTAGGAGTAAGGAGTTTTCGTTTTTCTCCTATGTCCACAAAGTTTATTCACGGATAGACTTTTTTGTTTTGGGAAGGGCACTGATCCCGAAGGTGACGGGGACGGAGTACACGGCTATAGCTATTTCGGATCATGCTCCACATTGGGTGGACCTGGAGATAGGGGAGGAAAAAGAACAGCGTCCACCCTGGAGAATGGACATGGGATTATTGGCAGATGACGGGGTGTGTTTAAGGGTGAGGGGGTGTATTGAAAGGTACTTGGAACTCAATGATAATGGGTAGGTCCAGGTGGGAGTGGTCTGGGAGGCGCTGAAGGCAGTGGTTAGAGGGGAGCTGATATCTATTAGGGCACATAAAGGAAAGCAGGAGGGTAGGGAAAGGGAGCGGTTGTTGAAAGAACTTCTGAGGGTGGACAGACAATATGCGGAGGCACCGGAGGAGGGACTGTACAGGGAAAGGCAAAGGCTACATGTAGAATTTGACTTGTTGACTGCGGGTAATGCAGAGGCACAATGGAGGAAGGCACAGGGTGTACAGTACGAATATGGGGAGAAGGCGAGCAGGTTGCTGGCCCACCAACTGAGGAAAAGGGGAGCAGCGAGGGAGATAGGGGGGGTGAGAGATGAGGAGGGAGAGATGGAGCGGGGAGCGGAGAGAGTGAATGGAGTGTTCAAGGCATTTTATGAAAGATTATATGAAGCTCAGCCCCCGGATGGGAAGGAGAGAATGATGTGCTTTCTGGATCAGCTGGAATTCCCTAAGGTGGAGGAGCAGGAGAGGGCGGGACTGGGAGCACAGATTGAGACGGAGGAAGTAGTGAAAGGGATTGGGAGCATGCAGGCGGGGAAGGCCCCGGGACCAGACGGATTCCCAGTTGAATTCTATAGGAAATATATGGACTTGCTGGCCCCGCTACTGATGAGGACCTTTAATGAGGCGAGGGAAAGGGGGCAGCTGCCCCCGACTATGTCAGAGGCAACGATATCGCTCCTCCTAAAGAAGGAAAAAGACCCGCTGCAATGCGGGTCCTATAGGCCTATTTCCCTCCTGAATGTGGACGCTAAGATTCTGGCCAAGGTAGTGGCAACGAGGATAGAGGATTGTGTCCCGGGGGTGGTTCATGAGGACCAAACTGGGTTTGTGAAGGGGAGACAGCTGAATACAAATATACAGAGGCTGCTAGGGGTAATGATGATGCCCCCACCAGAGGGGGAAGCGGAGATAGTGGTGGCGATGGATGCCGAGAAAGCATTTGATAGAGTGGAGTGGGATTATTTGTGGGAGGTGCTGAGGAGATTTGGCTTTGGAGATGGGTATATCAGATGGGTACAGTTGCTGTATAGGGCCCCGATGGCGAGCGTGGTCATGAATGGACGGGGGTCTGATTATTTACGGCTCCATAGAGGGACGAGGCAGGGATGTCCTCTGTCCCCGTTATTGTTTGCACTGGCGATTGAGCCCCTGTCCATAGCATTGAGGGGTTCCAGGAAGTGGAGGGGAGTACTCAGGGGAGGAGAAGAACACCAGGTATCTCTGTATGCGGATGATTTGTTGCTATATGTGGCGGACCCGGCGGAGGGGATGCCAGAGATAATGTGGATACTTGGGGAGTTTGGGGATTTTTCAGGGTATAAATTGAACATGGGGAAAAGTGAGTTGTTTGTGGTGCATCCAGGGGAGCTGAGCAGAGAAATAGAGGATTTACCGTTGAGGAAGGGAACAAGGGACTTTCGGTACTTGGGGATCCAGATAGCCAAGAATTGGGGTACATTACATAGGCTTAATTTAACGCGGTTGGTGGAACAGATGGAGGAGGACTTTAAGAGATGGGACATGGTGTCCCTGTCACTGGCAGGTAGGGTGCAGGCGGTTAAAATGGTGGTCCTCCCGAGATTCCTTTTTGTGTTTCAGTGCCTCCCGGTGGTGGTCACGAAGGCTTTTTTCAAAAGAATCGAGAAGAGTATTATGAGTTTTGTGTGGGCCGGGAAGACCCCGAGAGTGAGGAGGGGACTTTTGCAGCGTAGTAGGGACAGGGGGGGGGCTGGCACTACCGAGCCTAAGTGAGTACTACTGGGCCGCCAATATTTCAATGGTGTGTAAGTGGATGGGAGAAGAGGAGGGAGCGGCGTGGAAGAGATTGGAGAGGGCGTCCTGCAGGGGGACTAGCCTACAAGCTATGGTGACGGCACCGTTGCCGTTCTCACCGAAGAAATACACCACAAGCCCGGTGGTGGTGGCTACATTGAAAATTTGGGGGCAGTGGAGACGGCATAGGGGAAAGACGGGAGCCTCGGTGCGGTCCCCGATAAGAAATAACTATAGGTTTGTTCCGGGGAGAATGGATGGGGGATTTGGAGCATGGCAAAGAGCAGGGGTAGCACAATTGAGAGATCTGTTCGTAGATGGGACGTTTGCGAGTCTGGGAGCGCTGACGGAAAAATATGGGTTTCCCCAAGGGAATGCATTTCGGTATATGCAACTGAGGGCTTTTGCGAGGCAACAGGTGAGGGAATTCCCGCAGCTCCCGACGCAGGAGGTGCAGGATAGAGTGATCTCAGAGACATGGGTGGGGGATGGTAAAGTGTCGGACATATATAGGGAAATGAGGGACGAGGGGGAGATCATGGTAGATGAGCTGAAAGGGAAATGGGAAGAAGAGCTGGGGGAGGAGATTGAGGAGGGGCTGTGGGCAGATGCCCTACGTAGGGTGAACTCATCGTCCTCGTGTGCCAGGCTAAGCCTGATACAATTTAAGGTGTTACACAGGGCGCATATGACTGGAGCACGGCTCAGTAAATTTTTTGGGTTAGAGGATAGGTGTGCGAGATGCTCGAGAAGCCCAGCGAATCACACCCACATGTTCTGGTCATGCCCGGCACTACAGGTGTTTTGGGTGGGGGTGGCAAAGGTGCTTTCGAAGGTGGTGGGGGTCCAGGTCGAACCAAGCTGGGGTTTGGCTATATTTGGAGTTGCAGAAGAGCCGGGAGTGCAGGAGGCGAGAGAGGCTGATGTTTTGGCCTTTGCGTCCCTAGTAGCCCGGCGCAGGATATTGTTAATGTGGAAGGAAGCCAAACCCCCGGGTGTGGAGACCTGGATAAACGACATGGCAGGGTTCATAAAGCTAGAACAGATTAAGTTCGTACTAAGGGGCTCGGCTCAAGGGTTCACCAGGCGGTGGCAACCGTTCGTCGACTACCTCACAGAAAGATAGAGGGAATGGAAAAGAAGAAGACAACAGCAGCAACCCAGGGGGAGGGGGAGGGGGGGGGGGAGGGAGGAATCAGACGGACTCTCAGGGATGTTATTGTATATGTATAGGCACTTGTTTTAGGTAATGTATATTGGACTGTTGGATTGTATCTTTGGAGAGTATTTATTTTTGACATGGCAGTTGCCATTTAGTTTGGTTTTTGTTTCTGTTCATATATTATTTATTTATTTGTTTAAAACTGGCCACTGTTATTTATATTGCTTTATTGTTGTGTTTGGCCAAAAAATCTTGAATAAAATATACTTTAAAAAAAAAGAAATTCCAATATGGCTTTGCTGTTGAAGATCCCATTTGCACCATAAAAGGAAATGAATGCTTTCCCAGAATTCTTTTTAAAGGTTTCTGACTTTCGATCCAAAAATCAAGATCAAGAGCTATTCACGTTTGATATGCGAGCTCAGTTCAATAATTTAAAGGCACGTATGGATTTAGGAATTTCCAAGTGGAATCACTGCACTCTCATGTATAATCGATTAAACTCCATGATGTGTTCTTCTATGGAATATTCAGCAGTTTTCTAAATTTCTCCAAGTTCGACCAAGCCCCATAGGCTTTCAATAAGTCAACTTTCATCTAAATTTTGTCCATAAATTTTAACACGCTGGAAACCTTCCTCGGTGTCCAAATGATGAGCCTTTAGCTTTGAAAATACTTCACACCTGATTCTACCTCTGGTGGGAAGCAAAATTGCCAAAGCTTTTTCTTTGGTTAAAAACATCGGAGTGGATTCTCCGTCCATCGACGCTGGAATTGTGAATCGTGATCAGGTGGAGAATCGGCCATCGGCCGAAAACTAACGGAGCTCCATGCTCCACAGTGCCTCCAATGAATGCGTCCATGCCCCATGCCAGCTTGGGCATGCAAAATGAACAATAGCACTCGTTACCATATCATTACCGGGACGGGCGCAGTAGTCTCTGGCCTCCCG
Source organism: Scyliorhinus torazame (assembly GCF_047496885.1). Lineage (NCBI taxonomy): Eukaryota > Metazoa > Chordata > Chondrichthyes > Carcharhiniformes > Scyliorhinidae > Scyliorhinus > Scyliorhinus torazame. The sequence continues at coordinate 31,611,109 of NC_092724.1, forward strand.
ACTCCGCCAGACGGAAGTGACGCGTCGGGGTTCACTTGTGGTATTTAAAAACAGCGACCGGGCACCATGGTTGCTGAGGGGGAGAGAGGAGGTAAGAAAAGTTTCCAAAGGCGCAACAGTGGGCTGACAGTTGTGCCGCTGGCTGCAGGGCATTGTTGCTACTTTTATTAACAAACCACAAGCAGCGAGTATGTTTCTTATATTGACCAAATGACCACACAACCAGTATGTTAGTTCAAAAGACAGTTTACTATTAAACACAAGATTTATCTCTGTGTGCAATGATACAGGTGGCTACGCATTAAACTACACCTATCAACTAAGATGACCTTTACTTAACTTCTGGATGACTGGCTCTGTGCAGGTAGATAAGGCCTTTATCTGAGTCACCACGTGTGTCGGCTGGAAATTGTCAGGTTCGTCTCGGCTGTGGCTCGTCTCGCTCAGGTAGCGATCGCGGGTCTTGAACTTGTCTGGTCGTTATGCTGCGATTGGTGTGGGCACAGGCCGGTCCCAGAAGAGACCAATCCCTAATGCACAGGGCCTCTTATCGTTCTCCTCTTTCGCGCCCTTTTGGGCGGGGTTAACTCAGGATCCAGTGGATCGATAGGGTCTCGATCACTCTTATCGATACTGGCCAATTAGGGGCGGGTACTTCGATGGTTGGGTGGGTCCTAGTCACCATTGTTCCAAGTACGTTTGCCTTTCCAAATAAGGGGAGGTGGCGCCGGGGAGTCTGCTACTGTTGCTATTCCTTAATTTGAGTCTTTTGTCCTGGGGAAATCGGTGATTCACCTTTAACAAGTGCAAGTTTCAGTTTGGTGATGCACTATCAATTACGACAAGACGAGAGTAGAGAGTAATTGAGGCTTTATTACACAGAGATGTGTGGCCTCCTACAGCTGCTGCCGAAATGACAGCAGTTCGGAGAGCACACACATTTATACTCCGCCTACTGGGCGGAGCCAGCAGGCAGGGATCTACCCCCGTACCTGAGTGACAGAGATCGTCGTGCAGGGTCCGGAGTCGGTCCACTTGTTCACTGGAACATGTACCTCGGGACAGAGCATCGGGGGGCTCGTTGAGCTTACCGGGGCGATACTAAATCTCGTGATTAAAGGTGGAGAGCTCGATCCTCCACCGCAAGATCTTATCATTTTTGATCTTACCCCGCTGTGTGTTGTTAAACATGAAGGCAACCGACCGTTGGTCTGTGAGGAGAGTGAATCTCCTGCCGGTCAGGTAGTGCTTCCAGTGCCGCATGGCTTCAACAGTAGCTTGGGCCTCCTTTTCGACGGAGGAGTGCCAAATTTTGGAGGCATGGAAGGTGCGGGAAAAGAATGCCACGGACCTGCCTGCCTGGTTAGGGTGGCGGCCAGAGCGACGTCTGATGCATCGCTCTCGACTTGAAAGGGGAGCGTCTCGTTGACCGCGTGCATCGCAGCCTTAGTGATGTAGGCCTTGATACCGTTGAAGGCCTGGTGAGCCTCGGCCGTCAGTGGGAAACCGGTGGAGTGGATGAGTGGGTGGGCCTTGTCCGCATAGTTAGGGACCCACTGGGCATAGTATGAAAAGAACCCCAGGCATCGTTTGAGCGCCTTGAGGTAGTGGTGAAGGGAGAGATCCATGAGGGGGCGCACGCGATCTGGGTCGGGCCCTAGAACTCCGTTCTGAACCACATAGCCAAGGATAGCTAATCGGTTTGTGCTGAACACACACTTCTCCTTGTTGTAGGTTAGGTTGAGGAGTTTGGCGGTGTGGAGAAATTTGAAAAGGTTAGCGTTGTGGTCCTGCTGGTCGTAGCCGCAGATGGTGACGTTATCCAGGTACGGGAAAGTGGCCCGCCGTCCGTACCAGTCAACCATTCGGTCCATCTCCCGTTGGAAGACCGAGACCCCGTTAGTGACGCCAAAGGGAACCCTAATGAAATGGTAATGGCGGCGGTCCGCTTCAAACGCGGTGTACGGGCGGTCTGCCTTGCGAATGGGGAGCTGGTGGTAGGCAGATTTCAGGTCCACTGTCGAGAAGACCCGGTACTGTGCAATCTGATTGACCATATCAGATATGTGTGGGAGGGGGTACGCGTCGAGCTGTGTGTACTGATTGATGGTCTGACTGTAGTCAACGACCATCCTGTTTTTCTCCCCCGTTTTCACCACTACCACTTGGGCTCTCCGGGGCTGTTGCTGGCCTCGATGATACCTTCCCGCAGCAGCCGCTGGACCTCAGACCTGATGAAGGTCCTGTCCTGGGCACTGTACCATCTGCTCCTGGTGGCGATGGGTTTGCAATCCGGGGTGAGATTTGCAAACAGAGAAGGCGGGTCGACCTTAAGGGTCGTGAGGCCGCATACAGTAAGGGGTGGTAGGGGCCCGCCAAATTCCAGGGTTAGGCTCTGGAGGTTGCACTGGAAGCCCAGGCCGAGTAACAAGGCACTGCAGAGGTTGGGGAGGACGTAGAACCGGAAGCCGCTGAACTCTATGCCCTGGATGGTGAGGGTGGCGATGAGGTACCCCCGGATCGCCATGGAGTGGGATCCGGAGAGCAGGGAGATTCTTTGGTTAATGGGGTGTACCGCGAGGGAGCAGCGCCTTACCGTATCGGGGTGGATGAAGCTCTCAGTGCTCCCGGAGGCCAGAAGGCAGGATATCTCATGCCCATTGACCTTCACCTTTGTCGACGCGGTCGCGAGGTTGTGCGGTCGGGACTGGTCGATCGTGACAGAGGCAAAACGCAGCTGGTCATCGGCGGTTTCAGGCGATGAGCGGCCCGATGAGGTGCCCGACGGGCAGGGAACCTGAGGCGGGGAAGATGGCAGCGCCCACGGGCCGCACATGTCCTGAGGCAGGCAAGGTGGCGGCGCCCTCGGGCCGCACGTGAACTGGGGCAGGCAAGATGGCTCCGCCCATTGGTTGTGAGGCAAGCAAGATGGCGATCCCCACGGGCCGCATGTGGTCTGAGGCGAGGAAGATGGCGGCGCCCACTGGCCGCACGCGGTGCGGGTGCAGGGACAATAGCGCCGATTGAGCGGGCCTGGCACACTGCAGCGAAATGTCCTTTCTTGCCGCAGGCCTTGCAGAGCTCGCTCCGCGCCGGGCAGCGCTGCCGGGGGTATTTTGTCTGTCCACAGAAGTAGCACTTGGGTCCCCCAGGGTTGGTTGGCTGCCGCACGATGCAGGTGTGGGGTTGGCTGGGGGCGGTCGCTAATGGGGTCCACGATGGGGTGGCCGCTGGCGGTGTCCACGATGCCCAGGAGGGGTGGGCCGTGCAGTCGGGGGCATATGCCTGTACCTTGCGTGAGGCGACTGTGAGCGAGAGTGCTAGTTTCTTGGTCGCCACGAGGTCAGGTGTAGCCCCTTCTAAGAGACGCTGGCGGATGTAGGCCGTCCCTATGCCCGTAATGAACGTGTCTCTCATTAACAGGTTAGAATGTTCAGTGGCCGAAATGGCCTGGCAATCACAGTCTCTCACCAGGGCGAGCAGGGCACACCAGAAATCTTCCACAGACTCACCGGGAAGTTAGTGCCGCGTGGACAGGAGATGCCTGGCCTAGATCTTGTTGGTCTGCTGAGCGTAGTTCTCCTTCAGTAGTGCCATGGCCTTTGCGTAGGTAGGCGCGTCCTGGATGAGGGGAAAGACATCGGAGCTCAGCCACGTATACAGAATCTGGAGCTTCTGTGTTTCTGGGATTGGGTCTGTCGCAGATCCGATGTATGCTTCAAAGCAAGCTAGCCAATGTGCAAAGTCCTTTTTGGCGTTGTCTGCTTGAGGATGCAGCTGCAGGCGATCCGGCTTGATGCGGAGGTCCAGCTCTGAAAAATCTCTGTGTAATAAATTGATGCACTAAATTGATGCACTAGCAATTACGACGAGACGAGAGTAGAGAGTAATCGAGGCTTTATTACACAGAGATGTGTGGCCTCCTACAGCTACTGCCGAAATGTCTGCAGTTCGGAGAGCACACACATTTATACTCCACCTACTGGGCGGAGCCAGCAGGCAGGAAGCTACCCCCTTACCTGTAGTACAGGGGCCTTACCATAATACCCTCGTATGCAGTGCAGTATATACAATATAATACAACAGTGGTGACTACCACATTTGGTCTGGTTTTCCTTTGCAGAATACACAGGGGCTGTGTACTGCCTATGTCCCAACTTAACCACAATTCCCTTTATCCTTTGCGGGCGGCCATTTTAGATGGCCACAGCATCCACCAAGGCCCGAGGTGTAGCGGGGGCAACCAGATGAGCCTTGGATCTGCGTGTATCCGGGCATTGATCGTCATTGCTGTGGCCTGCAAGGTTAGCACGATAGCACAGTGGTTAGCACAGTTGCTTCACAGCTCCAAGGTCCCAGGTTCAATTCCCGGCTTGGGTCACTGTCTGTGCGGAGTCTGCACGTTCTCCCCGTGTCTGCGTGGGTTTCCTCCGGGTGCTCCGGTTTCCTCCCACAGTCCAAAGATGTGCAGGTTTGGTGGATTGGCCATGCTAAATTGCCCTTAGTGTTCAAAACGGTTAACTGGGGTTACTGGGTTATGGGGACAGGGTAGAGGGGTGGGCTTAAGTAGGGTGCTCTTTCCAAGGGCTGGTGCAGACACGATGGGCCAAATGGCCTCCTTCTACACTGTAAATTCTATAAGGTAACCATCTGACTGTGCACTCCACCAACTGCCCACTGTGACCCGTAAACGTGCAGAGCTCCACCAGCCGTATGGGGGTGGCCCCCCCAGCTCCGCGCCAACCCCTAGGAACCCACAGGCCCCAGCCGACCCATCAATGGGATGGCCGTGGTCCAACACAGCCAGTGAGCCACCAGGTGCTGACGCTCCTCCATGCACCAATCTGAGGCCCTGCCCCACTGCAGAGGGAGCACGGAATGAGGAGAGCACACCCCGAACAGGGGGCACCTGCACCGTGGCCTTTGGCACCCACCCTGGCTCTGCCCCTCCCAGGGTGGATGCCCACCAGTAGCACTATCAGCTAGTCTACCCCTCAGAACCGACCGACACCAAGCCCCGCCAGCCCACTGAGCCCCCATCCATCCTGCTCCCGGACAACCCATACGTTGCAAAGAGGACCCACGACACTCCGCAGCTATGGTCCCAATGGGTGCCCATCCCCCTTGCCCAGTCCCATTCGTTGGCTCTGCCCACACGCATGCACCAAACATGGTGCTGGTCGGTGACACACGGTGCTCCCCACCCCCAAACCAGGTGCTACCCTGCTGGTGGGGTAGTACACAGCCCACCCAAGAAGGATGCCCTCAATAGTTCCCACAGGGTTGTGGAGCGTTGCTCTTGCATGGGTAGGTGCCAACCACGGGCACCTCTGTCGGCAGGAACGGGTGGCATGTTTAGAGGCCCCCAAGGCACCGAGAGGGCCAGGGGCATAGTGTTTAAGGCATGGTGTCGGAAGGAACGGCTGGGGGTGGAGGTGGGAGTTGGAAGGGGAAGGGGGACATGTGGGGGCAGGGGCTGCTGTGCAAGCCAGGGCCACAGTGTAGCTCATTGGACCGAGGCGGGCACTTGGAGTGCGCTCCATGCTAACATGTCTGCCCTGTACCTCCTGCAGGCAATTAATTTCCTCGTCCAGCAGGAATGGTTGGCATCTGCCTGGTCGCTGCGACCCTTGTGGACGCAATGAGGCTGCCCGGGCAAGAGCTGCTCAGGGAGGACCCTGCGGAACAGGAGCCTGCCCCAGAGGAGTTGGGGCCAGCCAGTGAGGCTGGTGAGCTGGCCGCCCAACAGGCTGAGGAGGAAGTGGGAAGGAGGAGCCGCATGAGGCCCCGTGTATATCGGCAGCCTTCGAGGACCTGCTGGACCAAGGATGTCTCCGCCGACTGGGCTGAGCAGGAGACCGTGCGACATCTGTGCTAGATAATGGCTCACCTGGAACTATGGGTGTATGGGGGAGGACACTCGCTCCTGTGACCATCAAGGTGACGGTCGCCCTGAACCTTTTTGCTGGGGAGTACTTTCAGGCGCCAAGTGGGGATCTGTCGGGGATGTTGCAGACGTCTGTACACAGCTGCATCCACGCTGTCATGAATGCCCATGTGCCCGGGCGGCACAATATGGCAACTTCAGTCTGGACCAAGTCCACCAGGTTGCCCGGGCAGCAGGTTACGCCGCCATTGCCTCAGGTCCACACATAGATGGGACACACATCCCCCTACGGGCATGGTGCACGAGAGGGTGCCCTTCATCAATAGGAAGGGCTTCCACTCGATGAATGTGCAGTTGGTGTATGACCACTGGCTGCACATTGTGCACGTCTGCTCCTGGTATCCAGGCAGTGTGCACGGCACTTTTGTCTTGGCACATTCATCGGTGCCCGATACCTTCGAGGCGCACCTCCAGGTGAGGCTCTTCGGGACAGGGGTTACCCGGTGGTTGTGGCTGATGACGCCTATCCGCAGGCCCCAGACCGACGCAGAGAACCATTACAACTACGCCCATGCACCGACCAGGAGTGTCATCGAGCGGTGCATTGGCATCCTGAAGATGCGGTTCAGGGGCCTGGACCGCTCTGGTGTGGCCCTCCTGTACAGACCTAGGAAGGTCTCCACGTCTCCAATATATCGCTGAACAGAGGGGCAGCATGCTGGAGGAGGAGGAGGATGAACGCCAGACCTCGTTCAATGAGGAGAATGCAGAGGAGGGCCAGAATGGACAGGAAATGGGGCCCAGACAGACACAAGTGGCCTCATGACGTGTGCACCACAGCTGCCCGATCGCCTCCAGGTTCACCGATTAGGGAGACTGGCCAGCGGCTGCTCAACCATTCCATCCCACCCCACATACCCCCACCCCCATGTCTCCCCTACCTGCACTCCATCCTCTGCACTCCAGCACCTCCACCCCTCTCCACTCCAGCACCTCCACCCCTCTCCTTGTTTCCCACCAGCTTCACCACAGGGCTTTGTCCCTGGGAGGCAGTATCAGTGGGCCTAGTCCATGTAGTGGAGGATGATGACGATCCGCTCCTCAATGAGCTCTTGTGCTCTGCATCGTTTGAGAATCTGACTCCCACTTGGGTATCACATTTCACTGAGCGACCGGGTGATCCCTGCATGAGTGCTGGCCGGTCCATCACATGGGCCCACAGACCTTCAGGGGGGGGGTTATGGGGGTGGGGTCCGGAGTGTGTGTGTGGGGGGGGGGTTATGGAGGTGGTGAATGGTGATGGATCATTCACCAGGTAGGCCCTAGCACATGGTGCCCCCACATCTCCAGCCCAGTCTCCCACCGCCTCCATGGGTGTCCCAGGGAGTTACCCACGACTGTCCTGGGGGCCCTGGCCTGTGCTGTCATCCAACACCTTCCTCCCCCCACCCCACGACCCCCCCCCCCCCCCCCACCCCCAAATCACCCGTCACACTCTCTGTACCCAGCCCAGCCCATCCCTCACACCCTTTTGATGGACCGATGCAGTTCGGAATGTCAGTGAACAGGTGTTTATTTGTGACAGTGCTATGTACAATAACTGTGCACCAGCCCGTAATGCTATCCTATGTGCTGCACTTGTGCCCACTTAACTGGTGTCTACCTTTCTAATCTTGCGTGTCCTAATGATCCGTCTAGGTGGATCCCCAGGCGGTGCATCAGAGGTGGCGACGGCCTGTTGCATTTCCCACCTTGTGGCCTTTGGGCGACTGTTTTCTGAAGCGGCCAGTTCTGTGTTGGCCCGACAGTCTTTCGGGTGTCACAGGTGGTGTGGTGCCACCCTGTTCTGCCTGCTGCCCTGCGGATGTGCCAGAGACAGGTGGGGGGGGGGGGGGGGGGGAGTCAGAGGCACTGCGGTGTTATAGCACCTCCTCTGCGGGAGTCACCGGCATGGGCCCCATCATCTTTCCTCTCTCGGGGTGCCTAATGGTCCCTGGGCTACTCTTTGGGACATAGGTGTGGCTGGAATGAACACTGTTGGCTTCCCCGTCAACGGGCGCTGCCAGTCCTGCGGGGCCCTCTCTCGTCTCGACGAGGGTCTCAATGCCCACGGCCATGGAGCACAGGGACAGTGCCGTGTCATTCAGTGACCGTGCTAGATCCCTCTGTGTCTTGTTCAGGTCAGCCAGCGCTCGGCCAATGCTCTCGATGCCCACAGCCATGGTACGTTGTGACTGCGCCACGCTCTGGAACACCGCAGCAATGTCCATGTGGCCCTTGTGCATGTCTGCCTGTACCATGGCTGCCCTGTCCTGCACCTCAAACACCATCCGCATTATGCCCAGGCATTGGGCATCCTACCCATGACCCAAAGAACAAAGAACAAAGAACAAAGAAATGTACAGCACAGGAACAGGCCCTTCGGCCCTCCAAGCCCGTGCCGACCATACTGCCCGACTAAACTACAATCTTCTACACTTCCTGGGTCCGTATCCTTCTATTCCCATCCTATTCATATATTTGTCAAGATGCCCCTTAAATGTCCCTATCGTCCCTGCTTCCACTACCTCCTCCGGTAGTGAGTTCCAGGCACCCACTACCCTCTGCGTAAAAAACTTGCCTCGTACATCTACTCTAAACCTTGCCCCTCTCACCTTAAACCTATGCCCCCTAGTAATTGACCCCTCTACCCTGGGGAAAAGCCTCTGACTATCCACTCTGTCTATGCCCCTCATAATTTTGTATACCTCTATCAGGTCGCCCCTCAACCTCCTTCGTTCCAGTGAGAACAAACCGAGTTTATTCAATCGCTCCTCATAGCTTATGCCCTCCATACCAGGCAACATTCTGGTAAATCTCTTCTGCACCCTCTCTAAAGCCTCCACATCCTTCTGGTAGTGTGGCGACCAGAATTGAACACTATGCTCCAAGTGTGGCCTAACTAAGGTTCTATACAGCTGCAACATGACTTGCCAATTCTTATACTCAATGCCCCGGCCAATGAAGGCAAGCATGCCGTATGCCTTCTTGACTACCTTCTCCACCTGTGTTGCCCCTTTCAATGACCTGTGGACCTGTACTCCTAGATCTCTTTGACTTTCAATACTCTTGAGGGTTCTACCATTCACTGTATATTCCCTACCTGCATTAGCCCTTCCAAAATGCATTACCTCACATTTGTCCGGATTAAACTCCATCTGCCATCTCTCCGCCCAAGTCTCCAGACAATCTAAATCCTGCTGTATCCTCAGACAGTCCTCATCGCTATCCGCAATTCCACCAACCTTTGTGTCGTCTGCAAACTTACTAATCAGACCAGTTACATTTTCCTCCAAATCATTTATATATACTACAAAGAGCAAAGGTCCCAGCACTGATCCCTGTGGAACACCACTGGTCACAGCCCTCCAATTAGAAAAGCATCCCTCCATTGCTACCCTCTGCCTTCTATGGCCTAGCCAGTTCTGTATCCACCTTGCCAGTTCACCCCTGATCCCGTGTGACTTCACCTTTTGTACTAGTCTACCATGAGGGACCTTGTCAAAGGCCTTACTGAAGTCCATATAGACAACATCTACTGCCCTACCTGCATCAATCATCTTAGTGACCTCCTCGAAAAACTCTATCAAGTTAGTGAGACACGACCTCCCCTTCACAAAACCGTGCTGCCTCTCACTAATACGTCCATTTGCTTCCAAATGGGAGTAGATCCTGTCTCGAAGAATTCTCTCCAGTAATTTCCCTACCACTGAAGTAAGGCCCTCCGGCCTGTAGTTCCCTGGATTATCCTTGCTACCCTTCTTAAACAGAGGAACAACATTGGCTATTCTCCAGTCCTCCGGGACATCCCCTGAAGACAGCGAGGATCCAAAGATTTCTGTCAAGGCCTCAGCAATTTCCTCTCCAGCCTCCTTCAGTATTCTGGGGTAGATCCCATCAGGCCCTGGGGACTTATCTACCTTAATATTTTTTAAGACACCCAACACCTCGTCTTTTTGGATGACAATGTGACCCAGGCTATCTACACCCCCTTCTCCAGACTCAACATCTACCAATTCCTTCTCTTTGGTGAATACTGATGCAAAGTATTCATTTAGTACCCCGCCCATTTCCTCTGGCTCCACACATAGATTCCCTTGCCTATCCTTCAGTGGGCCAACCCTTTCCCTGGCTACCCTCTTGCTTTTTATGTACGTGTAAAAAGCCTTGGGATTTTCCTTAACCCTATTTGCCAATGACTTTTCATGACCCCTTCTAGCCCTCCTGACTCCTTGCTTAAGTTCCTTCCTACTTTCCTTATATGCCACACAGGCTTCGTCTGTTCCCAGCCTTTTAGCCCTGACAAATGCCTCCTTTTTCTTTTTGACGAGGCCTACAATATCACTCGTCATCCAAGGTTCCCGAAAATTGCCGTATTTATCTTTCTTCCTCACAGGAACATGCCTGTCCTGTATTCCTTTCAACTGACACTTGAAAGCCTCCCACATGTCAGATGTTGATTTGCCCTCAAACATCCGCCCCCAATCTATGTTCTTCAGTTCCCGCCTAATATTGTTATAATTAGCCTTCCCCCAATTTAGCACATTCATCCTCGGACCACTCTTATCCTTGTCCACCAGTACTTTAAAACTTACTGAATTGTGGTCACTGTTACCGAAATACTCCCCTACTGAAACATCTACCACCTGGCCGGGCTCATTCCCCAATACCAGGTCCAGTACTGCCCCTTCCCTAGTTGGACTGTTTACATATTGTTTTAAGAAGCCCTCCTGGATGCTCCTTACAAACTCCGCCCCATCTAAGCCCCTGGCACTAAGTGAGTCCCAGTCAATATTGGGGAAGTTGAAGTCTCCCATCACCACAACCCTGTTGTTTTTACTCTTTTCCAAAATCTGTCTACCTATCTGCTCCTCTATCTCCCGCTGGCTGTTGGGAGGCCTGTAGTATACCCCCAACATTGTGACTGCACCCTTCTTATTCCTGATCTCTACCCATATAGCCTCACTGCCCTCTGAGGTGTCCTCTCGCAGTATAGCTGTGATATTCTCCCGAACAAGTAGTGCAACTCCGCCTCCCCTTTTACATCCCCCTCTATCCCGCCTGAAACATCTAAATCCTGGAACGTTTAGCTGCCAATCCTGCCCTTCCCTCAACCAGGTCTCTGTAATGGCAATAACATCATAGTTCCAAGTAGTAATCCAAGCTCTAAGTTCATCTGCCTTACCCGTAATGCTCCTTGCATTAAAACATATGCACTTCAGGCCACCAGACCCGCTGTGTTCAGCAACTTTTCCCCGTCTGCTCTGCCTCAGAGCCACACTGTCCCTATTCCCTAGTTCTCCCTCAATGCTCTCACCTTCTGACCTATTGCTCCCGTACCCACCCCCCTGCCATACTAGTTTAAACCCTCCCGTGTGACACTAGCAAACCTCGCGGCCAGGATATTTATGCCTCTCCGGTTTAGATGCAACCCGTCCATCTTATACAGGTCACACCTGCCCCGGAAGAGCTCCCAGTGGTCCAGAAAACGGAAACCCTCCCTCCTACACCAGCTGTTTAGCCACGTGTTTGTCTGCTCTATCTTCCTATTTCTAGCCTCACTGGCACGTGGCACAGGGAGTAATCCCGAGATTACAACCCTCGAGGTCCTGTCTTTTAACTTTCTGCCTAGCTCCCTGAACTCCTGCTGCAGGACCTCATGCCCCTTCCTGCCTATGTCGTTAGTACCAATATGTACAACGACCTCTGCCTGTTTGCCCTCCCCCTTCAGGATTCCCTCTACCCGTTCGGAGACATCCTGGACCCTGGCACCAGGGAGGCAACATACCATCCTGGAGTCTCTTTCACGTCCACAGAAGCGCCTATCTGTGCCCCTGACTATAGAGTCCCCTATTACTATTACTCTTCTGCGCTTTGACCCTCCCTTCTGAACATCAGAGCCAGCCGTGGTGCCACTGCTCTGGCTGCTGCTGTTTTCCCCTGATAGGCTATCCCCCCCGACAGTATCCAAAGGGGTATATCTGTTCGAGAGGGGGACAACCACAGGGGATTCCTGCACTGACTGCCTGCTCTTTCTGGTGGTCACCCATTTCTCTGCCTGCACCTTGGGTGTGACCACATTTACATAACTGCGATCTATGACGCTTTCCGCCACCTGCATGCTCCTAAGTGCATCCAATTGCTGCTCCAACCGAACCATGCGGTCTGTGAGGAGCTGCAGTTGGGTGCACTTTCTGCAGATGAAGCCATCCGGGACGCTGGAAGCCTCCCGGACCTGCCACATCTCACAGTCAGAGCACAGCACCCCTCTAACTGACATTGCGTCAATTAATTAAAATTTGTCTTTTTTTTTTAAATACTTTTTTTTTTAAATTGCAAAGTTACTGTCAACCATCTGTTTCCTAGCACTAGATTTCTAATAGAAATGCGATAGCTAACTATAATACTCTCCGATCTCTGGCTTAGATATCCTCTAAATTATAATTAAGTTATTATGTTTAATTAGTTCCCAAATACTCAAATTTTTTTTAAAATTTAGGTTAGAATCCCAACCAGCCACTCAGGTCACAGCTTTTCTGTGATGTCGCTTCAGTTTCCCCCCGACACACACAATTTGAAAAAAGGTATAAAAGTAAAAATCACTTACTTGCCTTCTGAGTGTCTGAGATGTTCTCAGGTTCTCTCGCTGACAGAGACTGCTCCTCCACCACCGATCCTTGACCTGCACAATGCTAATAATATAATAATATAATATGGCACTTACCTTACACCAATGGGTCTTATTATTAGGTTAGAGGAGGAGGGCGGGTGGGAGACACTACACGTGTAGTGTCTCGGGTTTCCTCTCCACCAGAATTTATTGGTGGGGGGGGGGGGGGGGGGGGGGGGGGGGGGGACTTGCCAGAGGTCGAACTTCCGGTTCCCGCCTTATATAAAAACAAATAAAACAGAAAAGAAGAACAGACACGGGACCAGGCAAGGCTTTTTAAACTCACTACTCACCTCCCAGAAGGCCCCTGCGCACCGCTGCCGCCGAAATCCAAAGGGCTGCTCCTGTAAAGGTAAGTGGTTTTTAAATTCACTACTCACCTCCAAGAAGGCCCCTGCGCACCGCTGCCGCCGAAATCCAAAGGGCTGCTCCTGGAAAGGTAAGGTTTTTAAACTAACTACTCACCTCCCAGAAGGCCCCTGTGCACCGCTGCCGCCAAAATCCAAAGGGCTGCTCCTGTAAAGGTAAGGTTTTTAAATTCACTACTCACCTCCAAGCCCCAAGCTCTCCACCGTGGATGCCACCCATGTGGTGTTGACCTGGCTGGCACACATTGTCAGCAGCGCCTCCTGATCCTGCAGGCAGTTAGACTCCTCAAACTGCTCCTGCAGGCGCTGGATAGTTTCTGACATCCCCTCATGTAGTCCCCTACTCTGCGCCTGCAACTCCAACATTGATGGGACCGCCCTTTACCTAAGCACTAGACCTGACAGGACCATTGGGATCGGGCCGCCCTCCAATCATCCGTCCCTCAACCTGATGCACCACTGCATTTGTGTCATGCACTCAATGACAGTGCCCAACTGAGGTGAGAGTCTCTGGGATGGTGGAGGGTGTTGGTGACAGCAGTGACGAGACGTTGGTGTCATCCCCAGACATGTGCTCCGGGGTGTTGCCGCAGAGGGTGTGGGACCCCAGATGGTCCTGCCTCGGGAACAGGTGAGTCGTGGGGTTGCGGCAGGATATGAGGGACACCATGCGGTCCCACCTCGTCAGAAGGTGACCCTACAAGACACAAGACAAGACGCATGGTGAAATCGCAGTTAGGTGGGTGGTGGGGGAGAGGCCACACATGTGCCATAGGGCTATCGCAACCCATTGGGGGCTTACTTGGTTGTCCCATGCTGACCTCTGCCTCTGCAACTGCCTCTGTCCCACCCTATCGAGCAGATCCCTCGCCCTCAGCTCCATGATAGTGAGAGGCCACAGGTCTGGCAGGCCCCCTGCGGCATTCTCCCGCTCCCAGAGTTGAGGGCTGATGGGTGTGGGGTGTGTGGGCCGGGGGTGGTGCCAAGAGCACAAAGCTGGTGGCTCACCCTGGCTGCCCTGAGGTGGTCGTGCAGCTTCTTTCTGCACTGCTGTCCGGTCCTCGCGGTGAGGCCCATGGCGCACATGACCTCTGCCATCTCCGCCCAGGTGGGTGACATCAGCGGGTGGCAGCCTCCTTCCCACCCCGGGGAACAGGGTGTCCCACCTCTCCTCCAAGGAATCCAGCAATATCTCAAGCTCTGCGTCCGCTCTCCAGGGTGGCATCACCTTGGCTGAAGTGAAAGTGTGAGGGGAGTGAAGTGCTAGTGGAGTGCTTATATGCAGCTGCGGCTTGTCAGGCTCTCGAATGTCAGTCCCCACCCCAGCCACTCTCACGCCGGCGTGCTTTGGAATTGCCCGAGTTCCACATGGCGCAGGTTCTGGCCCATTTGCAAGTTCTGGATGGCTCCGGCAGTCGCACCCCCATTGGGTCTGTGGAACACCCGCCATTCAGTCCCGGCGTCAGCACTTAGTCTCTCAAACGGAGAATTCTTCCCATTATCTGTGCCCATTGACCATAAGGTTCCGTTTTAAAAAACAATGGTAGGAAATCATATCCTGCCACCTCACACCTAGTTTCAGTCATCTGTCTTCAAAGAGTCATCAATTACCAGCCTTCTCTCAAAAACAATGACATCAATTCTAACCTTCTGTCTGGAAATAAATCTTCGCCTCCAATCTTCACTTTCAGGCAACCATTCTCTACCACCAATGGGAGAAGAGAAATTCCCAAGCCTGGCTGTGAAGAAAACACAGAGACGAGGATTTCTTGGTCGAGACTGTTTACTTCTCCACTCTAAAACATACCCCCCCAGCACTGGCTGACTCTTCTTTACATACACGAGTATAACTTACTAATCAATACACAACTCCGTATTACCGTAACCTTCTTGGTATTTAACATCCATCAACAGAATCTATTAGATATTAGCACTTAAGCACTGGAAATTCCTGCATAAACCTCTCCACTTCTCTACCCCTCTTTCCACCTGTAAGACATACCCTAAAACCTACCTTATTGGTCCCTTGACCTAACATAGTCTTAAGTGGAAAGCAAATTACTGCTTTGACAAAGAGTCATCCAGACTTGAAACGTTTGCTCCATCCTCTCTCCACAGACGCTGTCAGACCTGCTGAGAATGTCCAGCATTTTCTGTTTTTATATTCTTAAGTGGCTTTGTTTTATAATCTGTCTGTGAAGTGCTTTAGGACATTTTATTATGTTAAAGATGCTAAATACATACAGATGGTTGTTGATAGTCAGCCCAAATTCCATAGTTAAGTGTTAATTAGTTATCCTATTCATAGCATCCACAAATATACAGGCTTGATTTGTAGCTCATAGCTACTTATAGGAATTCTTTTCACTGTACACGTAAGTTAAGTGTTAAAAGCCTGAACCATGAAGAAGATTACACATACAGTTTGAAACAGAGAAAACTCATGGTTAAAAAAAAACCCATGTAACACTGATTTGTGTGGTGGGTGAATTATAAATGAGTCAAGCAATCTGCGATTGTGCTCCATCTGTATATGCATCACTGAATTGGTACTAGGCCAGAAGTTATTTTTACTTTATTGCTACATATAGAAAGTAAGAGAGTTTATTTACTCGCTGGCAGATGGTCCAAGTTTTAGTATTCAGAGCCTTAAGTTGTACACCATGGAGCTTCAGGGAGCACATATAAAGTTTTAATTTCCATTCATGCACATATATCTGAACCTGCATATATTAACAGATCTTGCTGTTGGATTTTGGATTTTTCCATCAACTGTTACAATGTCTGTAGAGACCGATAACTTTTAAAAACAAATTTGAACTTCCAGTTATTAGCTGAAAGAAAGACCCGACAAGACTTGATGCATTAAAGCTTTACTGTAACAAATGACTAAAAAGACCTATTGACTAAACACTTATTTTAGTTTTGCAGGCAACGTATACTGTAACTACAGAAAGTGTTATTTCCCTTGTATGCTTATCACTCATCAGATTCTCCTCTGGATTACAATTCTTTTGCAAACAGTCCATACATCTTCAAATGGGTTCCAGTGGCCCCGTTTTACTGAGTAGTAACTTCGAGTGACCATCTCCACATGCTTTCCTTAGTTTTCAGAGAGTTTCTTAAATCCACCATCTGCAGGAAAGCCAATGATTCTTCTTCCTCTTGACCATGCCATAACAAATCTCCCGGAATCCGTAGAAGGATGCAGTATGCATCTCTTCAACTCGAGACCTGAACCTCCAGATCACAAATCTCAATTGGGGAAAGACAACAAATATGACTGGGATGACTGGGCTTGGGGTTACACATGGTTCTAGGTTGAATACCCCTGCTACTGGGATATATGCAATCAAGCAGGTACATCTAAATATATAGTTAATGTTCAAATGCTGTATTCTCTGCCCAAAGAATTAGGTAGTGCTAATAGATCAGTGAATGAGTATATTAGGTCAAGTTTGTGATGCTTGCATGCAACATCTAGTGTTAATAATAATAATCTTTATCTATTGTCACAAGTAGGCTTACATTTAACACTGCAATGAAGTTACTGTGAACATCCCCTAGTCGCCACACTCCGGCGCCTGTTCAGGCACACGGAGGAAGAATTCAGAATGTCCAATTCACCTAACAGCACATCTTTCAGGACATGTGGGAGGAAACTGGAGCACCCGGAGGAAACCCACGCAGCCACGGGAGAATGTGCAGACTCCGCACAGACAGTGACCCAAGCAGGAATCGAACCTGGGGCCCTGGTGCTGTGAAGCAACAGTGCAAACCACTGTGCTATCATGTCACCCTAAGGCAGATCCGATCTGTACTGATTTAAATATAAAATGGTGCAGTATTCAATCTCAATTTCTGTAAGTTCCATTTTAAAAACACCGAATTGTGTGTCGATGTGTTTTCTGAAAAATTCTTGAAGTGGTCTTTGCATGTATTATTCAGTTATTTTGTTAAATCATGTGCCATAATTTTTGCTCTTGCAAGTATGTGCCTTCACATTCAACCATAGACATTGGGAAAACTGTAAGGCGAGCAATGTATCAAATATAAAGCATTTTTGTCAAAAATCCAGCAGCCTTGGCTTTTTAATTCTGTCATGATATTTGAGGTGTTTAAGGTACTTGCTGAAATAATATGGGAGTGGAACCATGTCATTCAATACAAGTACAAATATCTTGTAGGATCTTTTTCCAAATGTGACTTGATGGAAGTGTGACATGTTTGAAACAAAAAAAGGGATGACTTTGGACTGATGGCCCTCAAAAGCTCTCCACCACTCATCATTTCTGGACATTTTTAACCTAATTGGTAGGGACTGATTATCATGGTTAATCAACAATCCCATTATCATTGTATTATGACACTCATCATTGTCACCAGTCCCTTGAAACAAGGATGGCCTCTGCCGGGCTTTTTGATTTGTGTATCCTCTGGTGACTCAGCAGGCCAATCATGGAGTCACAAATCTTTGGGCAGAGAGGCCATTTAAAACAGAGATGAGGAAAAATGGCTTCTCTCACAGGGTAGTCGATCTGTGGAATTCACTACCTCAAATGTGGTGGATTTACATTGAGTAAATTTGAGGAGATAGACAGATTTTTAATTAGTAATGGGTTGAATGGTTATGGAAAACGGGCAGGAAAGTGGAATGGAGGCCAAGATGAGATCAGCCATGATTGAATTGAATGGCGAAACAGGCTCCTGATCTTGTTCTTATGTTCTAAGAGTTGCTGTGAGGGAGGAGGGTTCTTGAGCCAGGGTTTCTGCTCTCTGTCTCTCTCCTTGTGCTTTTGCCACTTCTCCCCAGCAGAGTTTTTGTGGTTATTTTCTGACTGTGTTGTGACTTCTTGGATGAGGTAACGTCACCTGCCGCGGTTCTCTCCATGCACCGATGTCACTTTGTCCTCTATTCAATGAGGCCTTCAGAGTGTTCTTAAAATATTTTCTCTCCCTTCCGTGAGAATCAGATGCCATCCTTCAGGACAGCAGAAGACAAATTGGATTGATCTAATTTTATTTGCTCCATTTAAAAAAAAAAGACAAATTATGCCACTTTGTGTGGCCCCAATTACTTTCAATGTTTATAAAGCTTTTTTTTCTCCAAATCATTAAACCTTTCTGTAGCTTTCAAAGAGAGCCAGTTGGGCATGACATGGGAACATGATTACCTCCAGGTTTCCTTCCGATAATATGCCATCCTGGTTTTGATACTCAGCAAATCCTGGAATTCCCTACCTTATAGAACATAGAACATTACAGCACAGTACAGGCCCTTCGGCCCTCGATGTTGCGCCGACCTGTGAAACCACTCTAAAGCCCATCTACACTATTCCCTTATCGTCCATATGTCTATCCAATGACCATTTGAATCCCATTTGTGTTGGCAAGTCCACTACTGTTGCAGGCAGGGCATTCCACGCCCTTACTACACTCTGAGTAATGTTACCATAAGAGCTGCAATGGTTCAAAGAGCAAACCCGCGGCCAGCTTTTGAAGATAGTTAGGGATTCACAATAAATGCTATCCTGCCAACATCATCTGCATTTCGAAGAACATTCAAAAAAAATAAAGGCAACTGGACAGTTTCCAACCACAACTAGAAAAGGAAAATAAATCATTGGTAAACATATTACCTTGTCTCGTTGTTTAACCCGGCAACTGTAAACTAATTATTTCTACAATATGAAGATGTAAGCTGAGATTTACTATTGTCAAAGTCTTCTACTATTATTGCTATTGGCTTGTTTTATTTTTAATAATTGGTTTGCTAAAGCTTAAGTCAACATTTTATGTATTCTTATTCTGCAACCTTCTAAAACTGATACCATGAAAGGAGGAGATATAACCAATAACTGCAATAAACTGAAGTAGCTTTTCTGTTTATTCCTTGGGTGTGTTGCAAAATACCTAAATATCTGGAAGCAACAACTGATCGAGGAAAGTTGCCTAATGCATGGAAATTATAAATCTCTAGAATGAAGCTGACGGAAGAAAATCCAGAGACATAGTAAGCACCATGAAAAGGTCAAATAGACAGGATTAAACCCAATATGTGCCGGGGAATTTTCTTGTCGCTGGCGCTTCTCTGTCATTGTGTGATGTGATAGGAATAGGGTTTGGAAGCAGAACATTTCCAGCCTATCTTTTCGTGTACTTGTTCACGTTCATTTAGTTTTCAAGGAAATATTTAAGACGAGTTGCATTTTCATTTATTTTTTCATTTCAGAAGATGAATTACTGGTACACTGAAGTAGATTAGCCAGTTTGATTTTTGAATTGCATTGGATGGAACCTTATTTATTATGGTAAGCCAACATTCTGCTCGGATACAGAACCGGCAAAGTAGAATATTAATTATTTTAGTTACTGAGAAACCTAATTTTCATATGAAACTGCAGATATTGAATATAGTTTCACATCCGCAGGAGCATACTCAAACTGGGAGTGGAAAGTCTTTGTATTTCAAGATGCTCAGAATGTGACTGCAATTTACCAAAACGCAGGCATTATTCAGATTGTGATTCGCCTCAACACAAAACAAAATATGTATCCCACTGGAACTCGCCAAATCCCATCAGATATTCCTCTCCCTGCCCCTTAAAATAGGAAACTAATAAGGTCGTCGGTATCCTCGCAGAATTAGCAGGTTGTGAGATTTGTCTTTTTGTTAGAATTCATAACATGTAATTATTCATTGTGTCTAGCTTTGTCTACCTCCTTCATGTTCTAGTCACCTCACTCACATCTGACCGCACCCGACTCTACCTAACTGATCGGTGATCACTGCCTATCTCCACGTTTCCTTTCAAAATGCCTGTTCAGTTGCAAGGTGTGCCCACCTTCCTATTGCCGATTGTATTGACATTCTGGCTTTGATTGAAATATGGGACACAAGTCTTGCCTCTTGCTGAAGTCTCCCTGACTGCTTTATGTTCAACCACCTTTAAAGGGTATTAACAACTCTCCAGTAGACCATTCAAGTTGCCATTTCTCAGATGATGAGCTTAGAATGCTTCAAGAGACTATTAGATCTTTGGAAATTTGCAGCCATACGCAGAAAAATGTGCGTTAACCACAAATGGATTAATTTCCTAATATTATCAAGAAACAGCTTTATCCAGGATAATTAAAAGCAGTCTTAAGACCATAAGACATAGGAGCGGAAGTAAGGCCATTCGGCCCATCGAGTCCACTCCACCATTCAATCATAGCTGATTTCAACTCCATTTACCCGCTCTCTCTCCATAGCCCTTAATTCCTCGAGAAATCAAGAATTTATCAACTTCTGTCTTAAAGACACTCAACGTCCCGGCCTCCACCGCCCTCTGTGGCAATGAATTCCACAGACCCACCACTCTCTGGCTGAAGAAATTTCTCCTCATCTCTGTTCTAAAGTGACTCCCTTTTATTCTAAGGCTGTGCCCCCGGGTCCTAGTCTCCCCTGCTAATGGAAACAACTTCCCTACGTCCACCCTATCTAAGCCATTCATTATCTTGTAAGTTTCTATTTGATCTCCCCTCAACCTCCTAAACTCCAAACTTAGCCTGGATAAGAGAAGAAGACAAAGGAGTTCTCATAGAATTTCATAGAATTTACAGTGCAGAAGGAGGCCATTCAGCCCATCGAGTCTGCACCGGCTCTTGGAAAGAGCACCCTACCCAAGGTCAACACCTCCACCCTATCCCCATAACCCAGTAATCCCACCCAACACTAAGGGCAATTTTGGACACTAAGGGCAATTTACCATGGCGAATCCACCTAAGCTGCACATCTTTGGACTGTGGGAGGAAACCGGAGCACCCGGAGGAAACCCACGCACACACGGGGAGGATGTGCAGACTCCGCACAGACAGTGACCCAAGCCGGAATCGAACCTGGGACCCTGGAGCTGTGAAGCAATTGTGCTATCCACAATGCTACCGTGCTGCCCTCAACACATCTGGGCCAAAATTAATCCTTGCCTAATGCTTGTACCACTAAAACAGATTATCTGATTTTTTATCTCACAGTTGTTTGTGCAACTTTGCTGTGTTTGCTTATATTAAGCAATGACTACGCACCAAAAGTACTTTATTAGATGAGAAGTACTTTCGCAGGAGATATGAATGTCTTTTTATATCCATATATTCAAGATCTTCCTTTCCCGCTTTTACTCTTTCTCTTGCTCTCACTCTTTTGCTTGATGTCTCTTTGTTTTTCCTTTCTCTCATTCTCTGATCACTCTCTCTATTTCTTGTTTGCTCTCTTTCTTTCTGCTGTGATGTGGAGATGCCGGCGTTGGACTGGGGTGGGCACAGTACGAAGTCTTACAACACCAGGTTAAAGTCCAACAGGTTTGTTTTGAATTACTAGCTTTCAGAGTGCAGCTCCGAAAGCTAGTGATTCGAAACAAACCTGTTGGACTTTAGCCTGGATTTGTAAGACTTCTTTCTAATGCACAAGACAAAAAAGTGGAACCAATCCAGCTTATTCCACCTCAATGCCCATGAATCCACTGGAGTGAAGAAATGATGATGGTGCTCTACTGAATATCCTTTGCTGTAGTAGCAATACTTGCCCAGTAAACATTTTCCCCTTCAGTTTCTCCATTTAGGTTGGTGTTATGTCTGCCTATTTCGACTAACTGCAGGGTAACTTTTCAGGAGCCCAGTTATACTGCCGTCCTTGCTAGTATAGTATTACCAACTGTACAGAACTTGTCAGCATAGCTTGTGGCCTAAAACTGTTTCATTAAGACAAAGCGTGATTCATGTTGATTATAATACATAATCCTTGATTAAGAAAGTTGCAAATCAATTGATACAGTTGCATTCTTCTCAATGGACATAGTCAAGTTCTTTTAAAAAAGATTTAGGGCGCGATTCTCCAAAAACGGAACAAAGTCCCCTAGCGAGCGCGTTTAGCAGCTTGTTTCCCAGTACTCACAGTGTTGAGAAACACATGGCTATTCAATGTGGCATTGAATAAGGGGCCTGCACGGAGAACGCACGGCCGAGGCCACACATAGCCCTGTTTGTACAGCGGGGAGCTCTGCCCGCCGGAACTCCCCAGTGTAGTGAGAGATCAGGACGCCATTTAAAAATGGCGTATGATCTCCGAGGCCCACAAAACAATCTCCAACCACCCCACCCCCCCAGCCCAAACGCATTATGGGATGAGAGGGGGTTTCTGCCCACCCCAACACACACAGTGCGAAAGTGCCAGGATACCCAGGTGGCACCAGCAGTGCCGGGGCACCACCCTTCCCAAAGGGCATGCAGTTGCAGGCCTCCGATCCCCTGGAAGACCCCCACGAGTGCCGTTCCGTCTAGTCCCCGGTTGTGGGGACCAGTGCTAAATGGCGCTCGCCCAAAGTCTCTGAGGTGAAGGAGTTGAATCCCAAAGCCTCAGGTATTTTGGGGCGGGATTCTCCAGCCTCCTGCTAGGTTGGTGAATCCCCAGGGGGTGGCGCGAATCCCACCCCGCCGCTCCGACGCCGGCTGCCGTATTCTCCGGTGCCGGTTTTCGGGCGGGGGAGCGGTTTACGCTGCACCGATCGGGGGCCGTTGGCAGCGGCGCCCCCCCCTGTAATTCTCAGGGCCCCGATGGGCCAATCGGCCGTTGTTTCCTGGCCAGTCCCGCCGGCGTGAAATGGACATGGTCCATCACGACGGGACCTGGCTTGTAGGCTGGCTAGGTGAGTCCTCGGGGGGCGTGGGGGGATCCAGCCCCAGTGGGGGGGGGGGCCACGGTACCTGGCCCACGATCAGGGCCCACCGATCTATGGGTGGGTCTGTGCCGTGGGGGCACTCTTTCCTTTCGCGCTGGCCTCTGTAGGTCTCAGCCATGGCCGGCGCGGACAAGACCCCCACTGAGCATGCGCAGGAAACACGTCGGCCGGTCTGCGCATGCGCGGAACTATGCCGGCGGTTCTGCGCATACGCCAACTCGCACCGGCCCTTCCGTGCCGGTTGGCGCGGCCCATCTCCTACGGCGCAGGCCTAGCCCCCGGAAGTGCAGAGGATTCCACATCTTCTAGTCGGCCCGACATTGGAGTGGTTCACGCCGCTCTTGGCGCCGGCATCAGGCCATCCGGCCAGTTGCGGGAGAATCCCGCCCTAGGAATTTGCACATTAAAGTGAGTCTTATTTTCCAAAATATGATTCCGCCCATTGTGGGTGGGATTCAGCTCGCAACATCTTACAAGATCGCTTTGGATCTTGCGAGGTGTGGCGAGCCGGGTACATCCCAAGAGTGGTGTCTCCTGGCTTTCAACAACCAAGCTGGACCGCAGCGAGCTGCTTTTGGGGCGCAGCGTGGCCATCAAATCGTGCCCTTACTGTTGACAGTTTCATCAGATTATCTTTCATTTAGAGTACCACTGTCACCATGAAGTTTATGTTCCTGCATAACCACATAACCAATAGATTCATATGTTTATATATGCATACATTTGTCATTCAAATCACAATCACACACTAATGAAGACCAAAATACAGATCAAAGGGTTTTATTAGGGACCATAGTCACTATAATGGTATGTGAGAAAGTATATGCCAATAGCCTGATGTCATCTTTAAGAGGAATGATCCGGGTTTTGGGTGGCACAGTAGCACTAGCCTTTCACATCTGGCACCCACCATTTGATTTTAGTCTGCATTAATTGATGAAGGTCACTGGGCGGGATTCTCCGTTGCCTGATGCTTGTATCATAATCGGCGATCGGGCAAAGAATCGACCCCGACGCCCAAATCGGGGACGGCATTGGCGGCCGTTTAATGCCAGTCAACCATGCTCCGCCCCCTTGGAAATGGCATAATCACGCACACGTCATTGCAACGGCAGGCCCTCCCACGATGCTCCGCTCCCGATTGGGTGATTTCCCGACAGCGCGGGACATGTGGGCCGGGATTCTCCCCTACCCAGCGGGGCGTGCGGTCCAGGCGGGATGGATTGGCGTGAACCACTCCGGCGTCAGGCCGCCCCAAAGGTGACCTTTAGGGGCCAAGCACTCACCGTGAGGGGCTAGGCCTGCGCCGGAGTGATTTCCACTCCTCCGGCTGGTGTGGAAGGCCTTTGGCACCACACCACCCAGGCCAAAAGGACTTCCCCGGGCAGCGGAGGTCTGCGCATGCGCGGGAACGTCAGCAGATGCTGACGCATCCCCGCGCATGCGCGGGGGGGGGGGGGGGGGGGTCTCTTACACGTCGCGAAGGCGGTGGCCAAGGCGGAGGGAAGAGTGCCCCCATGGCACAGGCACGCCCGCGGATCAGTGGGCCCCGATCGCAGGCCAGGCCACCATGGGGGCACCCCCCGGGGCCAGATCGCCCCGCGCCCTCCCCCCCCCTCCTCCCCCCCCCGGACCCCGGAGCCCGCCCGCGCCGCCTAGTCCCACCAGTAAGAGAGATGGTTTGATTCTCGTCGGCAGGACAGGCATGACAGCAGCGGGACTTCGGCCCATCGCGGGCCGGAGAATCACCGGTGGGGGGCCCGCCGACTGGTGCGGCGCGATTCCCGCTCCCACCGAATATCCGGTGCCGGAGAATTCGGCAACCGGCGGGGGCGGGATTCACGCCAGCTCCCGGCGATTCTCCGACCCGGCGGGGGTCAGTAAATCCCGCCCGTGATCTCAGTGGCCGGGAATCCGGTGTGGCGGCTGCGGACTATGTCAGCCGGCGCCATGTTGTAAGGCGTAACCCGGTTTCACCCGGCGTAGCTGCGAGGAGTCGGTGGAGATTCTGTATGGGAAAACAATGCAAGGAGTTTTCTGAGCTCATAGTGTTAACCTGTGTTAAAAGTTCCACTGACGTTAAATGCGAGGGAATCCTTTGGGGGCAGGGTCAAGGGTTGGGGCCAAGGTCAAGGGAGTTTCGCCAACTCTTCGGGTTGGGGGCAGGGTCAAGGGAAATGCTGATTCAGGGGAACCACAGATTTGCGCCAGGGAGGTGGGATGGAAATTTCCGGAAATGGGAGGAGAAGGGGATTAAGACACTAAAAGACTTGTTTCTTAGGGGTCGGTTTGCAGGATTGAAGGAGCTGGAAGCGAAGTATGGGCTGGAGCAGGGAGAAATGCTTAGATACATGCGGATTCGAGATTTTGCCAGAAAGGAGATAAAGAGCTTCCCGGAGGAACCGGCCTCCACATTTCTGGAGGAGGTGCTGACGACAACGGGACTGGAGAAAGGGGTAGTGTCAGCGGTGTACGGAGCTATTTTGGCCGAGGATAGGGCACCACTGGAAGGGATCAAAGCAAAGTGGGAGGAAGAGTTGGGAGAGGTCATGGAGGAGGGGGTCTGGTGTGAGGTGCTCCGGAGAGTGAATGCCTCCACCTCATATGCGAGGTTGGGGCTGATACAGCTGAAGGTGGTATACAGAGCACACCTCACGAGGGCGAGGATGAGCTGATTCTTTGAACGAGTAGAAGCTGTGTGTGAGCGTTGCGCGGTGGGGGGGGGGGGATGACACGCTAATCACGTCCATATGTTTTGGTCCTGTCCACAACTAGAGGATTACTGGAAGGAGGTTTTCAGGGTAATTTCCAAGGTGGTGCATGTGAAACTGGACCCGGGTCCCCGGGAGGCCATATTCGGGGTGTCGGACCAGCCAGGGTTGGAAACGGGTGCGGAGGCAGATATCGTAGCCTTCACCTCCTTGATCGCCCGATGGCGGATCCTGTTGGGATGGAGAGCAGCCTCTCCAGCCTGTGCCCTGGCGTGGCAGGGGGGCCTGTTGGAATTCTTGACTCTTGAGAAGGTTAAGTTTGACCTGAGGGGAAGGTTGGAGGGGTTCTACTAGTCTTGGGCATTATTCATTATGCACTTTCAAGAACTGGATAACATCGAACATTAGTTGGGGGGGGGGTGGGTGTGAGGGTTGGGGGGAGGGGGGGCGGTGTGTGTTAATGGTGACTATGGGTAATCCCTGATTCCTATTTGTCATTTGTTTATGTAAACATGCGGGCTAATGTTTGGGGGTTGGTGGGAGGATGGGATCGTTGTTATTGTTATGGGGATTGACATATTTGTTGCTGATTATTGTTTAATGTTGGTTGGTGTAAATTTGGGAGAAAATTTGAAAAAGGAGAATAAAAATATTTAAAAAAAATAAAAAATGCGAATATCCCAAACCTAGAAGGGCAACTCGGAACATCGGTTCATAGCAGTATATATTTTCAATTTAGTATACTGTGAGAAAAATTTGTGAACCCCAGGGAGGAATAGTCCAATCGTGTGAACAATTAATAAAGGATATTTATTAACTTAAAAAGAAAACAGCCACAAGACATGAAGGACGATAATGCACTACAGCACTTAATTACACTGAGGCTGTACACTGGGCTGGATGCTCCGCCGGCGGGATGCTCCGTTTTGCTGTGAGCCAGGGGTTTCCTGACAGCGTGGGGCTGCCCCACAGTGGGAAACCCCATTGACCAGCCAGCGAGATGGAGCAACCCACCGGTGTGCTGAACCAGAAATCTGTGTGGCGGGATGGAGAATCCAGCCCACAGCATTTCACGAAGTTAACCCCTTGGTTCCCAACTACCTACATTTCCTAAACTCTGAGACACCCTTTACTTCCAAACAGCATCCAATATTATGTAACTCCATGAGCTAAATCCAGCAGATAATTACCATGCACAGATTATTTTGCCACATTTGGGAAAACCATCTTCAGTTTCAGCAATGGCAAAATCTGTTTTGGCGTGTTTTAGATCTTAATCGACTGCCCGTTTAGCAATAACTTGTTTTCAGGAGACTGTTTCTGCAACTGGGTGCAGCTGTGATGGTAGCCGCTACCATGTCCCTTTCCACAGTCATTGTGCTATGGATATATTGATCTTTCCCTTTGATGTTATCCACCCTGTGGAGTCGGCTTTTAGCATATATATGTCAATTTCCTTATCTCTTCACTTTGAAGTGACCTCTTCTATACTCCATTGTTTCACCCTAGTCATATCTCAAAATCTCTTCAGACAGCTACCCATATTTTATTTTTTCCCATTTTTCATTTTTGAATCTTAACTTTCCCCAAATTGTAACACCTGTGTTCCTCTATTTGGGACTTGCAGATTAATTGTTTTTCTAACATCTTTTTAAAAACTTTCCGCACATTGTCTATCCCTTTTTCGTATGTTGGTCTTTCTCACGTCTTTTCATTCTTTAACTCTGCACAATTACTTTTTCATATCATCTATCCGATTTCTATTAACTAGTTTCCAGATAATTTAACCCATTAACCCCACCCCCCCTCTCACTGGTGTACCTGTTGATTCTCTCCCCTTCTCCCTTAGACTCAGTTCATATTACGCACATGCCAGGCAATGACCATCTTCAACACAAAGAGAGTCTAACCCCCTCCCCTTGATATGATGCAATCGCATTACCATCATCAAACCCTGACCACCAACATCCCGATCAAACCCTGACCACCAACATCCCGATCAAACCCTGACCACCAACATCCGATCAAACCCTGACCACCAACATCCTGATCAACCCCTGACCACCAACATCCCGATCAACCCCTGACCACCAACATCCCGATCAACCCCTGACCACCAACATCCCGGGGTGACTGACCATTGACCAGAAACTTAACTGGACCTTCCTCATAAGTGCTCTGAATATATCAGCAGGTCAGTTTGATTAGATGGGTATTCTGTGGTGAGTGACTCCTCATGACTCCCCAACATCACAAATCAAGAGTGTGATAGATCTCATGAAAGTGCCTGTTTATTTTTAAAATTCATTTGTGATCAAGGTAATAAACCCAAAATTCATGACCTACCCATCTCTTTACAGATGCTGACAGACATGTTGAGTAATTACAACATTTTCTATTTTTAACTCGAGTGTCTTTTTATGAACCCCGTCAGTCTGTGTATATTGATATGCTGTCATGTTATAAAAGAATATAAGGTGAGCCGAAAGCATGTGCTGGCTAAATGTAACCACAATATGGTACCTTCATGCAACCCTATAATTTGCTCTGTGTCTTTGACCGGTGTTTTGATTGCAGTGTTCTGTTCCATTTGCAATTGCTCAGATACTGAAGCAGTCCATGTCCACATGCAACAAGACCTGCACATCATCATGGCCAGGGCTGCTAAGTGGCATTTGTGCCAAACAGGTTGGGATGTTGAACTCCCGTTGTACAATGGCTGAGCTTTAAATTAACAGCTAGCAAAACAACATTGGATAAATGTATATGACATCAGGGGTGATTCCCCAGCCGCATTACGCCTGGCACAAATTCCGCTATATCGGGAGAGGCCCGAAACGGGATCTTCACCGGGTGCCAAACAGTTTCTGATGTTCCTGCCCGCTCCAGCTGGCGTGACCTGGTTCAGGCCCTCACTGGGCGTGAACCAGATTAACGTATTCAAACCTTCATTTAAATATACAGGATCTGTTCTAAGCCGGATACTCCTGGCTCCTGCAAATTCTCTAGCATGAAGCCCACGCAAATCACTACTGATCCCCACAAACAGAGATCTGAAAGGGGTGGACCCTGAAGCGGTAGAGCTGAAAGGGCGGCATTTGGGGACCCCATTGCGGGGTGTCGCTCACCTGGGGCACTGGTATCGGCAATGGGGGGGCGGTCATTGACAACGAGAAGGGAGGGGGAGCGTTAATCTGAGATTAGAGAGCCCTTTAGTAATGGTGCCCCAATTAGGTGCAAGTGGGAGGAGGATTTGGGTGGGGTTTGGGGGGCGGAGTGCGGAGGGAAGCTCTGCAGGGGGTGAATGTGTTCCTGTCGAGTGCTAGTCCAAGTCTTATCCAATTTAAGGTGGTGCATAGAGCCCACATACGGTGTCCAGGATGAATCACTTTTTTCTGGAGGTGGTGTGCACGGGGGGGGGGGGGGGGGGGGGGGGGGGGGGGGGAGGCCGACGTTTTGGCCTTTGCCTCTCTGATAGTCCGGAGATCGATTTTCACGTGTTGGCGAGGCTCAGAGCTATTTGGCAGAGTTCCTGCATTTGGAAAAAATGTAAATTAAAAATTGGAGGTGAGGAGGAGCGGTTTACCTTGAGGTGGAAGCTGTTTATCGACTTCTTTAAGCGGTATTGAATCGTCAGCGGGGTGGGTGGTGGTTGTTTATTTTTTCTGTTTGAGGGGGTAGGTGATAAGGTGGAAAAGGGAGGCGGGTACCGGGGTGCCACCATTTTCACTTACATTTAATGTGACAGGAAAGCCTGCTTGGTCCTCGCGATCTCACTTGCTTTGTCATTCAGTGTTACATTTCTGATAAGGACTTCAGCTGATGATTTAACATCTCACTGCATCCCTTGAAAACAATCAAGCGGTTTGTCCTCTTATTCGCCATGCTTACGCTTCAAATGTCTTTGGGGGTTTTAAACTTCCATTTGCCAGTGCTTCCCTGCTTATAGCACACATGAACTTTGAATCCCAATTTGCAGCGGCACAATTTTTAAAAAACCACACCTCAAGTAAACATCTTTATGCTGCTTTGTTCTTGTTTTCAGCTCCTTCTCCATGGGTTGTTCACCAGAGGCCCTGAAGCCTACAGCACTGCTGGCAGCTGTAAAATTGAGGAATTGCTCTCAGGCCCAGAACAAGTGACGTCAGTGTACAGAGGCGCCACTCCAGGCAGGAAGGCTCCAGTGATTTAAAAAAAAAATCTGCTCCTGGTCAGCACGCTGATGTCAGGAGGAGGTGTTCTGCCCTGCTGGCACCGGGCCTGTGCACTGCTGAGGGGGCACCGATGCACGGAACGGCCAGCATTCTGAAAGTCGCCACTTCCTGTGTTCACGATCGAGAATTCCGCGACGCTTGACCGGACGACCCATGACCCCGCGGCCCTCCCGACACCCGCCTGCGACCCGCTTGCGGGATGCGACCCTGGGTTTGAAAATGACTACTATAGAGGACAAAACGTGCAATGCAGTTTTGATCAGTGCTGATGAAGCAATTTCCCCCTATCACTGATACAGTCCCTTGACAATAGCTAGAAACATCTTAACTTTTGTCAAAGGTTACTTCTATCATTACAGAATCTATTGATTATTGACGCTCTAAAAGATTACCACTCCTACGCTTTGATGAACTCAACTGAACATAAAGGGAGAAGAAGCTCTCTATCTCGATCAATAATCTTCGGGTAGTAATCAAAAGGGCATCTGTGTTGCTTGCTAAGTGTTCAGACCTCGCACTGTATGCTCCAGTTTATTAAAGTACATGCAAGGCTTTCCTTAGGGGACAATTACACTAGTAATGTGATTTCATAGTAGCAGTCCACAAGATCGTTTGGTGTTTTAAAGTCTGAGATTTGACTTTCAATAACTCCATACGTGCAAGTTGTTTGCTTACATCACAAAAGGCAAGCATTCAACAATGACATAAACACAGCAGGGAGTGAAGTTCGATGAAGGGTCGTTCTCTTGCTTATCTGCCATGATTTTGGTGGAAGAGCTGCAGCCAGGAAAAAGCATTTTCTGTACGTCTTGTGCTAAAGGTATGATGGATGAGCGCAAGTTACCCCTCTGCATTTTTAATTTAAGCGCAAATTATTTTTTCTTATTGCATGGTTCCTCTGCTACACACAACAACGACAGCTCAGAAGAATGATGATCTGCTACAATTCTTCTTCACCAATACCTTTCAAACAGACTGCATGGAGTTGTGGAGGAGCAACTGTGTGCTACTTTCACAATCTACTTCCCCTTCTTAAATTCCTGGACCCTAATTCCAATCTAACAATGTTTCATCAACTGTTTCAGAAAAGCTGACATCAGTCCCAAATAACCTGACAACTCTAGAAAGGTCCTTACAAGTACTTAAACACAGGAATTCTTACAATAACTGAAAATGAATAAGCATATGAAGGATTGAAGGGGTAAAAAACAAATATTGAAAGCATAAAATTAGTGTTGTATTCTTCAATTGGAGTTTAAGGGCAAGACCCACAGAAAATATTTTAAATATAATGAGTTAACTTTATATTCTGCGACTTCCGGTGGAGTAGGCGAGTAGTGTGGCCGCAGCAACAAGAGCTCCCGCCGGTGGCCGTGATTCACGGCGATTTCGGGGAAATCCCCGAGTCTTCACGCACCCCCCGACTATCGTCAGCCTTTGGGGCCGTCACGAGCAGCCAGCGGGGCCGGTTTAAAAACCGGCGAAGAACCCGCGCGGGTGTCGGGCGGCGGGGGCTGAGGCGCTAGGCCCGGCGCGGCATCGAGGTCAGAGCAAGGGGGCGGAGCTACGAGGAGGCTGAGGCGGCAGGCCCGAGGCCAGGGCACCATGTAGGGAGGGTGCTCCACGTCGGATGGCTCCCACCTAGGAGGAAGAAAGAAGGCTGAAGCCTGGTCCCAGGGGAGCTCTGGGTGAATGCAGAGGAGAAAGAAAGAAGGTTTAAGGAAGTTTGGTAAAAGTTTTTTTTTCTCTCTCCCTTTTTTTTCAAAAGGGTCAAGGGGGAGAGAGGAGAAAAGAAAGAAGATAAAAAACAATAAGCCGCTAAAGGATGCGAAGAGCAGCGTTGAAGAAAGGAGGAAACGCGGGTTGGCCGCTGAAGGAGAAGACTAGCAAAAGGATGAGACAGGATGGAGGTGGAGAAGATGACCGAGGTGATGGCGGTGGAGCTGGAAAAACAGTTTGTGAGGCACAAGGAGGCCTTGAGGAAAGAGACGGCGGTCATGTTGAGGTCATTGGTGCAGGAGGCAATCGGCCCGATGAGGGTGGAGGTGGCAAAGGCATCGGCCGAGGTGAGAGAGCAGGGCGAGAAGATGAAGGCGGTGGAGGAGGCCATGTCACGACACAGCGACCAGGTCACCTCGATGGGGGACGAGCTGCGGAGGGTGGTGGAGGTTAACAGAGGACTCCGAGCAAAGCTGGAAGACTTGGAAAACCGCTCAAGGCGGCACAATTTGAGAATTGTGGGCTTGCCCGAAGGGACAGAGGGCCCAAGGCCAACGTAATACTTCACTAAGAAGTTGGCGGAGCTGATGGGGGAGGGTGAGAGCCCCACTCTGTACGAGCTACACCGAGCTCTTCGGTCATTAAGGCCGAAGCCCAAAGTGAACGAGCCGCCAAGGGCAGTAATTATCTGCTTCCATAAGTTTTGCATGAAGGAGAAAGTATTAAGCTGGGCGAAGCAGGAGCGTGAGGTGCTGTGGGATGGTACTGCGGTTCGGATCTACCAGGACCTGACAGTGGAGTTGGCAAAAAGACGAGCGGCGTTTGGGCGAGTGAAGGCGGCTTTGTACAAGAAGGGGGTGCGATTTGGTGTGGTGTACCCGGCGAAGTTGAGAGTAACGTATAGCGCCAAAGACTTTTATTTTGAGACAGGGGAGGCGGCTGAGGCGTTCGTGAGGGCAGAAGGCTTGGGACAGACGTGAATCCCACTTCTGACATTACCTTTACAGAGGCTGTTTAGCTCAGGGCTAAATCGCTGGCTTTGAAAGCAGAGCAAGGCGGGCCAGCAGCACGGTTCAATTCCCGTAACAGCCTCCCCGAACAGGCGCCAGAATGTGGCGACTAGGGGCTTTTCACAGTAACTTCATTTGAAGCCTACTTGTGACAATAAGTGATTTTCATTCATTTCATTCATTCAAGAGCGGAACTGGAAGAGAGACTGTGGACTGTGTTTGAGCGGCTGGAAAATGTATAAATGTTACAGCTTTCTTTTTACTGATTTGTATTGAAATTTACTTCTCTTTGCATTGTTACAGAATTCAATTTAATGGCGTTCTGTGTTGCGACGGTTAAATGTTATGTTAGTGAATTGTTGGGGTTGGATTGTTGGGTTTGTTTTGGTGTTTCTTTCTCTGGGACTGGGTGGAAGGGGGCGAGAGGACTTGGCGGGGGGAGCCACCCGCGCAAGCTAACTAAAGTCAGTTAGTGAACGGGGGTGAGGTGAGAGGAGGGCTGCGGACATTGGAGCCTGGATAACAGGCTTCAATGGGCCTACGAGGCGAGCGAGAGGGGGGGAAGGGATGGATTTTGGGGGTTGTTTTTGTAGGGGGGGTTCTTGGGAGGGGGGGGGAGGGGGTTCGATGTTAACAATGGACAGGGGCGGGTCAGGCTTATGGGGCAGGGCCCGGTGGTATGGTGATGGTGGATAACAAAGGTGTGGGAGGGTGAGAGACCCCCAGTAAGGATAATCACGTGGAACGTGAGAGGGTTAGGAGGTCCGGTCAAGAGGTCAAGGGTGCTTACACATCTTAAAAGTTTGAAAGCCGATGTAGCAATGCTGCAGGAGACTCACTTGAGGGTGAAGGACCAGGTGAGACTAAAAAAGGGCTGGGTTAGCCAAATGTTTCACTCCGGATTTGATGGAAGGGCTCTAGGGGTAGCGGTGTTGGTCAGCAAAAGGGTACGCTTCCAGATGGAGAAGGTGGTGGCAGATCAGGGGGGTAGATATGTGATTGTGGCAGGGGCGCTGGAGGGGAGATTAGTGGCGCTGTTAAGTGTATACGGTCCCGACTTCCGGGTGCGGCTATGCAGAGCTAGGTCGCATATTCGGCAGCTCCTGCTTGGAACGGACTTTTGGGCTCTTTTACAGGGCCCCCACGGCATTTGTTTGACATTTCCCGGTGTGGAAAGAAGGCTGCAATATGCCCCGACAGTGTCCCCCAGGAAGGGTATGTCTCTTGGTTGCCAGACACACGCAGAAACAGTAAAAGATTTGGCTGCAACTGCAGGATAAACAGGGCCTCTTCCAGCATGCAGGCGGGGGAAGGGCAAGCTTAAAACTGCAAGCTGACCTGAGGGCCTGTATCAAAGGTGAATTCTAGCAGCAGAGGGAACAACTGTGAAAAGACCTCATCAAGGCCACTGAAGGGACTTCCGGTTGCGGTGATGCCTAGCTAGCCGCACGCTTCGGCGGCTCCAGCTCCGACGGACCTTCGGGCTCTTTTAAGAGCCCCAACGGGGAATTTTTCGACGACGCAACCCGGTGTGGGGCATGTGAGAAGGGAGTCCCCCCCAAACGAAGGAGGAAAAAACCGGCGGCGGCGGCTGCAGCGCGAGGAATCGTCGACCAAAGGGTCAGAAAGAGAGAAGTACAAGATGGCGGCGGAGAAAGCGCAGGCGACATGGGGGCCTGAGCATGAAATTGTGAGACGGTGCGTGGAGCTGCTGAAGAGGGAGGTGCTGACCCCGTTGCTACAGGCAATTGAGGGGCTCAAGGAGACATTAAAGACCCAGGAGACAGAGCTCCGCGTGGTGGAGCAGAAGGTGACAGATATTGAGGACGAGATCCTGGGCCTGGCGGTTAAGACACAGACGCACGAGGCACTTCATAAAAAGTGTACTGAAAGGATCGAAGCCCTAGAAAATGGAGCGCGAAGGAAGAACCTTCGGATACTGGGTCTCCCTGAGGGTGTGGAAGGAGTGGACTGTGGAGCGTACGCAAGTACGATGCTGAGCTCACTGATGGGTGCTGAGGCCCCTACGGGCCCCTTGGAGGTGGAGTGGGCAAATCGGATTCCGGCGAGAAGACCAAAAGCGGGAGAACCACCCAG
Organism: Scyliorhinus torazame; assembly: GCF_047496885.1. Classification (NCBI taxonomy): domain Eukaryota; kingdom Metazoa; phylum Chordata; class Chondrichthyes; order Carcharhiniformes; family Scyliorhinidae; genus Scyliorhinus; species Scyliorhinus torazame. The sequence goes on from NC_092724.1 coordinate 31,645,540, forward strand.
GGCGATAATCGTGCGATTTTACCGCCTTAAGGATAGAGAAGAGGTCCTGAGATGGGCTAAAAAGGTGCGGAGTAGCAGATGGGAGAATGCAGTGGTACGGGTATACCAGGATTGGAGTGCGGAGGTGGCGAGAAGGAGGGCGAGCTTCAACCGAGCCAAAGAGGTGTTGCATAAAAGGAAGGTGAAGTTCGGGATGCTGCAGCCGGCAAGACTCTGGGTCACGTATCAGGAGAGACACCATTATTTCGAGACGGCGGAGGAAGCATGGACCTTCATCAAAGAAGAGAAATTGGATCGGAACTGAGGGGCTGATGCTGCAGGAAATGTTATTGTTAATGTTACGGTGGAAGTTAATTGAGAAGTAAACAGGGAAGGGGGAAGACATTGGGGAAATGTGGGCGCCGGTGAGGGGGGAAAGACGGGACATAGTTGGAGAATGGGGAAGGGGAGGGGGAGGGGAAAGGGAGCTGCGCCATAAGAGGCGGGTCAGGTAAAGGGACGTTCCCGCACCAGAAAGAATAAGGCGGGAAGACAGGCGCAAGGCGGATGGGAGTTCCCCACATGGGGGGGGTCGAGGAGTGAGCAGGAGTAGCCGGGGTCAGTTGATATGGGGGGAGCAATCATGCTAGAAAGAGATCTAGCGGGGAGGGGGGGAGGGAGGGGGGGGGGTGGGGGACAACTGGGTTGCTGCTGCGGAAATCCAAAAGGAAATGGCTAAAGAGTGGGTGGGCGGGGATGGTGTGCGACGCTGGGGGAGCGAGCGGGAGCGCGGAGGCGGGATATGGGACTGGCCTAGAGAAGGTAATGGCTAGTCGACACGGGAGGGGGGCAGGTAGCCCCCTAGTGAGGCTGATCACGTGGAACGTGAGAGGCCTGAACGGACCGATAAAAAGGGCCAGAGTGCTCGCGCATTTGAAAGGACTAAGGGCAGACGTGGTTATGCTCCAAGAGACGCACCTAAAGGTGGCGGACCAAGTTAGGCTAAGGAAAGGATGGGTGGGACAGGTGTTCCACTCAGGACTGGACGCAAAGAATAGAGGGGTGGCCATTTTGATGGGGAAACAGGTCGCATTTGAAGCAAAGAACATCGTAGCAGATAGCGGAGGTAGATATGTAATGGTGAGTGGCAGGCTGGAGGGAATGGAGGTCGTGTTGGTTAACGTGTATGCCCCAAACTGGGACGATGCGGGATTTATGAGACGGATGCTGGGGCGTATACCGGACCTGGAGGTAGGAAACTTGATTTTAGGAGGGGACTTTAATACGGTGCTGGACCCGGGGCTAGATAGATCCAGCTCAAGGACCGGAAGAAGGCCGGCAGCGGCCAAGGTACTTAAGGGGTTTATGGACCAAATGGGGGGAGTGGATCCATGGCGATTTCTTAGACCTAGGGCTAGGGAGTTTTCCTTCTTCTCCCATGTCCATAAAGTGTACTCCCGGATAGATTTTTTTGTTTTGGGAAGGTCGTTGATCTCTAGGGTGGAAGAAGCCGAATACTCAGCCATAGCGGTTTCGGATCATGCCCCACATTGGGTGGACCTGGAATTAGGAGAGGAAAGGGAGCAGAGAACACTCTGGCGATTAGATGTGGGACTGATGGCGGATGAGGGAGTGTGTGCAAGAGTGCGGGGGTGTATTGAGAGATATCTGGAGGTCAATGACGACGGCGAGGTCCCTGTGGGAGTGGTATGGGAAGCACTAAAAGCGGTGGTCAGAGGAGAGCTGATCTCCATTGGGGCCCACAAAAGGAAAACAGAGGCCAAGGAAAGGGAAAGATTACTGGGGGAGATTTTAAGGGTGGATAGGGAATTTGCAGAGACCCCGGAGGAGGAATTGTACAGGGAGAGGAGACGACTCCAGACGGAATTTGACCTTCTGACCACCAGAAAGGCGGAGGTACTGTGGAGGAAGGCACAGGGGAGGAGGTATGAATATGGGGAAAAGGCGAGTCGCCTGTTGGCTCATCAATTGCGAAAGAGGGCAGCAGCGAGGGAGATAGGAGGAATTAGAGACGAAAGGGGAGACACGGTGCGAAGGGCAGGAAAGATAAATGAGGTGTTCAAGACCTTCTATGAGGAACTGTATAGGTCTCAACCCCCAGAGGGAGAGGAGGGGATGCGGCAGTTCCTGGACCAATTGAGGTTCCCGAAAGTGGAGGAGCGGGGGGTGGTAGGCCTGGGGGCACCGATTGGGGTGGACGAGGTTATTAAGGGACTGGGAAGCATGCAAGCAGGGAAGGCCCCAGGACCAGACGGGTTCCCGGTGGAGTATTACAGAAAATATGTGGACTTGTTGGCCCCGTTGATGGTGAGGACGTTCAATGAGGCCAGGAAAGGGGGGACTCTACCCCCGACGATGTCGGAGGCGACGATATCGTTAATTTTGAAGAGGGATAAAGATCCGTTGCAGTGCGGGTCCTATAGACCCATTTCATTGTTGAACGTGGACGCCAAATTGTTGGCAAAGGTACTGGCATCGAGGATAGAGGACTGTGTCCCGGGGGTGGTGCACGAAGATCAGACAGGGTTCGTAAAAGGGAGACAACTGAATGTTAACGTGCGACGACTATTAGGGGTGATAATGATGCCCCCAGTGGAGGGGGAGGCAGAGATAGTGGCGGCAATGGACGCAGAGAAGGCATTTGATAGGGTGGAGTGGGAGTATTTATGGGAAGTGTTAAAGAGGTTTGGGTTTGGGAACGGGTTTATTAGCTGGGTTAGACTTCTTTATGGGGCTCCAACGGCAAGCGTAGTTACAGGTCGACATAGATCGGAGTATTTCCGACTATATAGGGGAACAAGACAGGGATGCCCGCTGTCTCCATTGTTGTTCGCGTTGGCAATTGAACCTCTGGCCATGGCGTTGAGAGACTCCAGGAAATGGAGAGGGGTGATTAGAGGGGGAGAAGAACACCGAGTCTCGTTATATGCGGATGACCTATTGTTATACGTGTCGGACCCAGCGGGGGGAATGATAGAGGTTATGCGAATTTTGAGGGAGTTCGGGGATTTCTCGGGGTATAGGCTAAACATGGGGAAGAGTGAATTATTTGTGATACATCCAGGGGACCAGAGTAGAGAGATAGAAGGCTTGCCTCTAAGGAAAGTGGAAAGAAACTTCCGATACCTGGGGATTCAGATCGCTAGGAGTTGGGGAACCTTGCACAGACTTAATCTGACACGGTTGGTAGAACAAATGGAGGAGGACTTCAAGAGGTGGGACATGCAGCCTCTATCGCTGGCGGGCAGGGTGCAAGCAATTAAGATGATGGTCCTCCCGAGGTTCTTATTTGTATTTCAATGTCTCCCTATACTAATCACTCAGACCTTTTTTAATAAAATAGACAGGAGCATCACGAGCTTCGTGTGGGCAGGGAAAGTTCCGAGAGTAAGGAGGGGGTTCCTTCAGCGTAGTAGGGACAGAGGAGGATTGGCACTACCGAACTTGGGCGATTACTATTGGGCCGCCAATGTGGCAATGATACGTAAATGGATGATGGAGGGTGAGGGAGCGGCGTGGGAAAGACTGGAGAGAAAGTCCTGTAAAGGGACGAGTTTAGAGGCGCTGGTGACGGCGCCGCTACCGATCTCACCTAAAAAGTTTACCACGAACCCGGTGGTGGCGGCAACATTGAATATCTGGGGACAGTGGAGGCGACAGAGAGGGGTGCGGGGAGCCCTGGTGGGGTCCCCAATCAGGAACAACCATAGGTTCGCCCCAGGAAGAATGGATGGAGGATTTCAGAGCTGGTTCCAGTTGGGAATTAGGAGGGTGGGAGATTTATTTATAGATGGGACTTTTGCGAGCTTGGGAGCATTGGAGGAAAAGTATAAGTTGCCCCGGGGAAATTTCTTGAGATATATGCAGGTGAGGGCATTTACTAGACAACAGGTGAGGGAATTTCCGTTGCTCCCGACACAGGGGATACAGGACAGGGTGCTTTCAGGGGTGTGGGTCGGAGAGGGCAAGGTGTCAGAGATTTACCGAGAGATGAGGGAAGAGGGGGAGGAGTCGGTGGGCGAACTAAAAGGAAAGTGGGAAGAAGAACTAGGGGAGGAGATAGAGGAGGGTATGTGGGCTGATGCCCTAAGCAGGGTAAATTCCTCTTCCTCATGCGCCAGGCTTAGCCTGATTCAATTTAAGGTGCTACATAGAGCACACATAACGGGAGCAAGATTGAGCAGGTTCTTTGGAGTGGAGGACAAATGTGGGAGGTGTGGTGGGAGCCCGGCAAACCACGCACATATGTTTTGGGCATGCCCGGCACTGGAAGGGTATTGGAAGGGAGTGACGGGAGTGATTTCGCGGGTGGTGAAGGCCCGGGTCAAACCAGGCTGGGGGTTAGCTCTATTTGGAGTTGCGGAAGAGCCGGGAGTGCAGGAGGCGAAAGAGGCCGACGTTGTGGCCTTTGCGTCCCTAGTAGCCCGGCGCAGGATCCTACTCATGTGGAAGGAGGCAAAACCCCCCGGACTGGAGGCCTGGGTAAATGATATGGCGGGGTTCATTAAACTGGAGCAGATAAAGTTTGCCCTGAGAGGATCGGCTCAAGGGTTCACCAGGCGGTGGCAGCCATTTCTCGACTACCTAGGGGAACGTTAGAGGGAAGACAGATGACCAGCAGCAGCAACCCAGGCGGAGGGGGGGGAGGGAGGGGGGGGGGGTTAGTTTAGGTCAAAGATAAAGGGGTTTTGTTACTTGTGTATTGTTTAAAATTTCTGTATTGTTATTGTTGCGTTTGCTTTGTAAGAGGGGAAAAATTGTTGTTTGGGAAAAAATTTTCAATAAAACATTTATTAAAAAAAAAAAAGTGTATACGGTCCCAATTGGGACGATGTGGGATTTGCGAGGACGGTGTTTGGGGCTATTCCCGACTTGGACACGCATGAGCTGATTGTGGGGGGGGACTGGAACTTGGTGCAGGAGCCAAGGTTGGACAGATCACGGCCGCGCTCGCTGGTCCCATCGGGGGGGGGGGGGGGGGGGGCGAAGGCACTGGCTGGGCTAATGGTGGAAATGGGAGGGGTGGACCCTTGGATGTTCCTGCACCCAAGGGGACGGGAGTACTCATTTTTCTCAGCGGTCCATAAGGTATACTCACGGATCAACTTTTTTGTGGTGGGGAAGACTTTGCTGGCTGGAGTCAAGGGGTCGGAATACTCTGCAATTGCAATGTCAGATCACGCTCCACATTGGGTGGATATGCTGGAGAAGGGGGCAGCGCATAGACCAGGGTGGAAACTGGATGTGGGGCTTTTGGGGAACCAAGTGTTCTGTGAGAAAATTGAAAAGGTAATTAAGGAATATGTAGGTTTCAATTGTACGGGTGAGGTGTCGAAGGCAGTTGTCTGGGAGGCTCTAAAGGCAGTGGTGAAGGGTGAGGTAATTTAGTTTAAGGCCAGGGTGGACAAAGAGGAGAGGTTGGAGTGGCAGAGGGTAATAGATGAGATGCTGGAGGTAGATAGGACGTATGCAGAGGATGGGGACCTGGCAAAGCTGGAAAAGAGGAAGGAACTACAGGCGATCTTCGACCGACTGTCCACCAGGAAGGCAGTGCGCCAACTGAGGCGAGCAAGGGTTGCAGTTTATGAACATGGAGATATGTTAGCAGGTCAGCTCCGGAGCGAGGCAGCGGCAAGGGAAATTCTTCAGGTGAGGGATAGGGCAGGGAAGTTGGTGTTGGCTCCGGATCTGATTAACAAGGTTTTTGAGGAGTTTTATGAGAGGTTGTACAAGTCAGAGCCACCCGGTGGGAGACCGTGAGATGCAATAATTTCTAGATGGGTTGGAGTACCCGAGGTTAGGGGAGGGGGACAGGGCTACATTAGAAGGAGCAATAGTGGAGCAGGAGATAAAGGATGCGATTGGGAGGATGGAGTCGGGGAAGGTGGCAGGGCCAGATGGGTTTCCGGTGGAATATTATAAAAAATTCAAGGACAGGTTGGCACCCCTGACGGTGGGGATGTTTGAGAAGGGTGTTGCCGCAGACCTTGGGGCAGGCATCGATTTCACTGTTGCTAAAAAAAGATAAGGATCCGACGAAATGTGGGTCGTATCGGCCCATATCGCTTCTGAATGTGGACGCAAAAGTGTTGGCGACGGTACTGGCGGGTAGGCTGGAGGAGTGCCTCCCGAAGGTAATAGGGGAGGATCAGACGGGGTTCGTGAAAGGGAGGCAGCTGTTTTTGAACATTAGGAGGGTTTTGAACATCGTTATGGCACCGGCGGAAGGGAAGGAAACAGAGGTAGTTGTGGCATTGGATGCCGAGAAGGCGTTTGATCGGGTAGAATGGGGGTACCTGATGGCAGTGCTAGAGCGGTTTGGGATTGGACCAAGGTTTGTGAACTGGGTAAAGCTGTTATATAAGGAACCGAAGGCGAGTGTCCGCACAAATAATATCAGTTCGAGATATTTCTCTCTCCACCGTGGGACGAGACAGGGATGTCCTATGTCCCCCCTGCTGTTTGCACTTGCGATTGAGCCGCTGTCCATCGCATTGAGAAGTTCGGGAGCATGGAAAGGAATAGTGCAGGGGGGGATAGAGCATAGGGTGTCCTTATATGCCGACGACTTGCTGCTGTATGTGTCGGAGCCGAGTGCGTCGATAGGAGGAATATTGGAGCTACTGCGGGTATTTGGGTCTTTCTCGGGGTACAAGTTGAACCTGGACAAGAGTGAGTACTTTATGGTGTCTCGGCCGGGGATGAGGGCAGGGGTGGGGGGGCTGCCTTTCTGTAGAGCAGGGACTCATTTTAGGTATCTGGGGGTGCAGGTTGCCCGGGAGTGGGGGAGGCTTCGCAGGTACACCATCACTAGTTTGGTGGGGAGAGTGAAAGCCGATCTGGCAAGGTTGGATGGCCTTCCTCTGTCACTAGCGGGTCGGGTACAGGCGGTTAAAATGAATGTGTTGCCGCGATTCCTGTTTATTTTTCAATGTTTACCGATTTTCCTGCCAAAGTCTTTTTTCAGGGAGATTGAGGGAACGATTACCTCATTCATATGGGGAGGGAAGGTGGCCAGAGTGAGAAAGGTGCTGCTACAGAGGGGAAGGCAGGCTTTGGGTTTGGGTCTTCCGAACCTGTTGTACTACTACTGGGCGGCGAATGTGGCGAAGGTGCGGAGCTCGGTCAGAGAGGTTGATTCTCAGTGGGTCAGAATGGAAGAGAGTTTGTGCAGGGGGTCGGGGCTGAAGGCACTAGCAACTGCGCCGCTCTCGATAGCTCCGGGGAAATATTCAGGGAGTCCGGTAATAATAGCTTCATTGAAAATCTGGAGGCAGTTTCGCCAACACTTCGGGTTGGGGGTAGGGTCAAGGGAATTGCCGATTCGGGGGAACCACAGATTTGAGCCAGGGAGGTGGGATGGAAGCTTTCGGAAATGGGAAGAGAGGGGGATTAAGACGCTAAAAGATTTGTTTCTTCGGGGTCGGTTTGCAGGATTGAGGGAGCTGGAAGCGAAGTATGGACTAGAGCAGGGAGAAGCGTTTAGGTACATGCAGGTTCGGGATTTTGCCAGGAAAGAGATACAGAGCTTCCCAGAGGAACCGGCCTCCACATTGCTGGAGGAGGTGTTGACGACAAGGGGACTGGAGAAGGGGACAGTGTCAGCGGTGTACGGAGCTATTTTGGAAGAGGATAAGGCACCACTGGAAGGGATCAAAGCAAAGTGGGAGGAAGAGCTGGGAGAATTTATAGAGGAGGGGGTCTGGTGTGAGGTGCTCCGGAGAGTGAATGCCTCCACCTCATGTGCGAGGTTGGGGCTGATACAGCTGAAGGTGATATATAGAGCGCACCTCACGAGGGCGAGGATGAGCCGATTTTCTGAAGGAGTAGAGGATGTGTGTGAGCGTTGCGGGGCGGGGGGGTGGGGCGGGGGGGTGGGGCGGGGGGGTGGTGGTGGTGGGGGGGGGGGGGGGCTAATCACGTTCATATGTTTTGGTCCTGTCCAAAGCTCGGGGAGTACTGGAAGGAGGTGTTTAGGGTAATTTCCAAGGTGGTGCGTGTGAAACTGGACCCGGGTCCCCGGGAGGCCATATTTGGGGTGTCGGACCAGCCAGGGTTGGAAACGGGTGCGGAGGCAGATATCATAGCCTTCGCCTCTTTGATCGCCTGAAGGAGGATCCTGCTGGGATGGAGAGCAGCCTCTCCACCCAGTGCCCTGGCATGGCGGGGGGACCTGTTGGAATACTTGACCCTTGAGAAGGTTAAGTTCGAACTGAGGGGAAGCTCGGAAGGGTTTTACAAATCATGGGCACTATTTATTATCCACTTTCAAGAACTGGATAACATCGAACATTAGTTGGGGGGGGGGGGGTGGTTGGGACGGTTGGGGGGGAGGGGGGCTGTGTAGTTTAAGGGTGACTATGGGTAATCCCTGATTACTTTTTGTCATTTGTTTATGTAAACATGCGGGCTGAGGTTTGGGGGTTGGTGGGCGGATGGGATCGTTGTTATTATGGGGATTGACATATCTTGCTGATTATTGTTTATTGTTGATGGGTGTAAATGCGGGAGAAAATGTGAAAAAGGAGGAGAATAAAAATATTTTAACAAAAAAACTTTATACTCTGCAATTGATCTTTTATCATTAAGAAAAGAGCTACCCACTATAGTTTTCTGCTGTTAATGAAAACCCAATGATTGCCTGTGATTGTCCTTGTGTATTAGAGGAGGTTTAGTGATCCAGAAAGGCAGGCTAATGCTGAAGGGACCTGGGTTCCAATCCCACCAAAGCAGATGGTGAAATTTAAATTTGAACAAAATCTGGACCATGAAACCATTGTTGTTGTGGTAACTTGAGTCCACAAATAAGGTAGATGAATACATTGTTAAAAGAAGGATCTTCCTTAAATAAATAACAAAGTTTAACAAAAGAGCAGTAAACAAAAGATAACAGGAATGCTAGAACACATCTGGGCTTGCAGGACTCACTTGAAGACTGAAGTCCCACCCAAAGCCCACACATGCTCAGAAGGGAGAAAGGCTTACAAGTCTCTAACAAGTCTCTACCCCCTCAAATTTCAATCCCCCATCAGGGGTCAATGAAAATAATGTCTTAACTATATGAAAGTCTGTCAGGAGCTTTGCGGTTGCATTGTGACGTACTCAATATCACTGGTAAATCTTTTAACAGTGAATCTGGAATTGTAGGTGAGGAGGTAGATTGAGAACCTGTGCGTTGCTCTTCCCCTCCGTCAACTGTCAAACCTGCAAACATAGGGACCACTTCCTGGTGAACACCCACAGTGGCAGTACCTTCTGCCATGTTAACGGTAACAGTTGCTTACTCTGAAACTTTTCCTGACTCGGGGTAAAAGAACAAAGAAAAGTACAGCACAGGAACCAGCCCTTAGGGCCCTCCAGGCTTACGCCGACCGTGCTGCCCGTCTAACCTAAAACCTTTTACACTCCTGGGGCCCATATCCCTCTATTCCCATCCTCTTCATGTATTTGTCAAGACGGCCCTTAAATGTCACTATCATACTGTGGTAGTCTGTGTAGAGGTATTACGGTACCTGGTAATGCTGGAACACCATTGGTAAATATTGTATGCTTCCTATTGGTCAAGCTGTATGGTAGCACCACCCTGCTAGGCGGGGTATAAGAGCCCGTGCCGCCCCAGCAGCTATCATTCTGTACCTGAACTGCTGGGGGAAATATCTAGCTTATTAAAGCCTTCAGTTGGTCTACAACCTCACTTTAGTGGTCATTGATTGTGCATCAATTTAATAAGCTAGATTTAAAAGGATGGAGCTCCGAATCAAGCCGGAGTGTCTGCAACTCAGCCCCCACGCGGCGAACTCAGCGGCAATCTTCAAGCACTGGCTGGCGTGTTTTAAAGGATATCTCGGAACGGCCGAAAACACACCCACAGGAGAGCAGAAAATGCAAGTCCTGCACGTGAGGGTGAGCCCGGAAATTTACACCCTCATCGAGGACGCGGAAGACTTCAATGCGGCAATAGAGCTGCTAAAAGGACATTATATCCACCCAGTAAACCAGGTCAATGCCCGACATCTGCTAGCAACGAGGCGACAAATCCCTGGGGAATCGCTGGAAGAATTCTACCGTGCACCCCAGGTGTTGGGGAGAAACTGCAACTGCCCGCAAGTTTCGGCGAGCGACCACATAGAACTCTTGATCCAGGATGCTTTTGTGGCAGGTATGCTGTCCTCCCAGATCCGCCAGCGATTGCTGGAAAAAGACACCCTAGGCCTCAAGGAGGCACGGGCCTTTGCCGGCTCCCTGGACGTGGCCTCCAGAAACGCTCGCACTTACGTTCCCGACCGCGCAGCTGCCCCCTGGGCAGCATGGAACCCCTCCGCAGCCGACCCCGAGACATCCACCATCCCCCCACAAGCATTTGCTGCAAGGCGGCCTAGCAACCCCGGGGGGCCCCGCTGCTACTTTTGCAGGCAGGCCAAGCACCCCCGCCGGTGCTGCCCGGTCCGTGCATCCACCTGCAAGGGATGCGGTAAAAATCTCCCGTGGCATGGCTAGATTCCTCATCAACTTATAATTCGTCCCACACACACTCAAGAGAATCGAGCGCTGTTTGCCTAATCTTCTATTCCATTTTCTAAAAAGAAATGCGGAAGGTCAATTTGAAGGCAGGGTGCTAAAGTTGAATAATTATGAAGGCAAGAGGGACAAAATAACAAGCGGTTTGGGAAAGTACATTAAAAGGTATGACGTGTGCATAAGCAATGGGTAGTCTTCAAAGAATGATTACATTGCTTATAGCACCGATACATTCCTTCAAGATGCAAAACCCCGAAAAGCCAGGCAACCGTGGCGGGCAAAAGAGGTTAAGGATTGTATACGATCAAAAGAAAAGGCTTATAAAGTTGCCAAAGATATTAGTAAATCTGAGGATCGGGAGGTTTTTAGAAGCAAAGAAACTGATAAAGAAAGGGTAAACAGACTTTGAATGTGTGACAACCTTCACGAGGATCATGAGGAATCACCCTCTTGATCTCCCGCGCGGCCCGTTGAGTACAGGTTTCCCTGGTAAGGAGCTGAGGCCTGTCCAGCTGAGACTCATTATAAAGCCTTTTAAATATCGTCCCAGACCCGGACTGGGAGTTTCTGTTAGCCCCAGGATGGAATGGCAGTGTTCCATGTGGCGGGTTCGGCTTTACTTGGGAGATAAAATAAATTTGGTTCAACATTTATCTTTGTGTCTCCTGGATTAATACACCATGGAGTCTGGCTTCACCTCGGCCCCCACTATCCTTGATAAGGTCCCAAACACCGCCTCTTAGTAGCTCTCCAACTTCTCACACCCCAAAATATGAAAACATGATTCATCGGCCCTCACCCACACTTCTCACATTCGTCTGATAGCTCCGGGTAAAACCCTCTCATTCGAGTCCGAGTCATGTGTACCCTGTGAACCACTTTAAACTGAAACAAGTTAATTGTGGCACAGGAGAAGGTTGCGTTCACTCGCCACATAGCCTCACACCGGAGACCCCATCCTATCTCCCTCCCCAATTCTCCCTCTCACTTCCGCTTAATCCTTTCCCTTAGCGCCTTACCCTGCTCTCCCAACCACCCGTATATGTCCCCGCTCCTGCCCTCCCCCAACTAATCTGGGAATTGCAAATTCTCCAGCAGCATGTACTCCGGTAGTTGGGGGAACATTAACAGCTCCTTTCATAAACCTGCACCTGCCAGTACCTAAACTCACTCCCCCTCGCTAAATCAAACCTCTCCCACAGCGCAACTGTTTCTTTGAGGATTTGCTCTGCTGCCTGGCATTACCAACCAGCACGACTGGCGCACAGATTCTTGAAGCATTGAATAGCTACATGGTTGGAAAGTACGGGCTCAACTGGGTTCATTGCAGAGGAATCACAAGTGATGGGGCCGCCAACAAGACTGCGGAAAAACAGCAGAATTATAATAAGGGTTAAAGTGGCAGCTGGTTAGGTTATTGTTTTATTCAGTGTGAGGCATTGGCATCAAAAGGAACTCCATCCGATATTTAAGTGGTGTTGAACAGAATTTTGAAAGTTGTGAATCTCATTAAAAGCAACACACTCAATACCAGACTTTTTGAGGCTCTGTGTTCCGATATGCGGGCCGAGCACACACATTTATTGTTCTACACAGAGGTTCGTTGGCTGTCAACAGGTTGGGTGCTTGGCAGAGTTTACGAACTGAGATATGGGGCGAAATTCTCCGGAAACGGCGCGATGTTCGCCGACTGGCGCCCAAAACGGCGCAAATCAGACGGGCATCGCTCCGCCCCAAAGGTGCGGAATGCTCCGCAGCTTTGGGGGCCGAGCCCCAACCTTGAGGGGCTAGGTCGGCGCCGGACGAATTTCCGCCCCGCCAGCTGGCGGAAAAGGCCTTTGGTGCCCCGCCAGCTGGCGCGGAAATGACATCTCCGGGCGGCGCATGCGCGGGAGCGTCAGCGGCCGCTGACAGCATTTCCACACATGCGCAGTGGAGGGAGTCTCTTCTGCCTCCGCCATGGTGGAGACCGTGGCGGAGGCGGAAGGGAAAGAGTGCCCCCACGGCACAGGCCCGCCCGCGGATCGGTGGGCCCCGATCGCGGGCCTGGCCACCGTGGGGGCACCCCCCGGGGCCAGATCGCCCCGCACCCCCCCAGGACCCCGGAGCCCGCCCGCACCGCCTTATCCCGCCGGTAAGGTAGGTGGTTTAATTTACGCCGGCGGGACAGGCATTTTAGCGGCGGGACTTCGGTCCACCCGGGCCGGAGAATCGCGCGGGGGGGCCCGCCAACCGGCGCGGCGCGATTCCTGCCCCCACCGAATCTCAGTTGCCGGAGACTTCGGCAACCGGCGGGGGTGGGATTCACGCCAGCCCCCGGCGATTCTCCGACCCGGCGAGGGGTCGGAGAATTTCGCCCATGAAATCCAAGCTTTCCTCCTTGAGAAATCGTCCCCTCTGGTTGATTCGTTTGGTGATGAAACTTGGATGCTAACTATGGCTTACCTTGCAGACATCTTTTCAATTCTAAACAAACAAATTGCAAGGGAAGGATGATGATTGCTTTTGATGCTGTGAAGAAATAGAGCCTTTCCAAAAGTAATTGAAAGGTTAGAAGTGCGAGTTCAAAGCCAAATTTACTACATGTTTACCACACTGCTATGAGACATCGGAGAAAACAATGTTAGTAAGGGAACTGTCAATAGAACGGTAAGCCTTATTCAATCGCACTTGACTGCGCTGATCAACAGTTGTTGTTGCTACTTTCCCAATGTTAATGATTAACGTACAGCTGACTCCAAATAAAGAGATTGAACTTCTGCGCCTCATCTGTGACAACACATTAAAAACGTGCCACAATTCCATGAGGCCGTCAGCATTCTGGAGTAGTGTCTCCGAAGAGTATCAAGTGCTGAGTAAAACAAGCATTTTGTTGGTATTGCCGTTCACAATGACCTACATGTACGAGATTGGATTTTCCATCCTCAAAGATGAAGATAGCACAAAGGAACCAGCTGAACTCCCAGCTGATATGGACACAGAATTTATAGTGCAGAAAGAGGCCATTCAGCCCATCGAGTCTGCACTGGCCCTTAGAAAGAGCACCCTACTTATGCCAACGCCTTCATCCTAACCCCATAACCCAGTAACCCCACCTAACCTTTTGGACACTGAGGGCAATTTAGTATGGCCAATCCACCTAACCTGCATATCTTTGGACTGTGGGAGGAAACCGGAGTACCCGGAGGAAAACTTTGCAGACACGGGGAGAACGTGCAAACTGCACACAGTCACCCGAGGCCGGAATTGAACCCACATCCGTGGAGCTGTGAGACAGCAGTGGTAACCACTGTGCTGCCATACCGCCAATTCCTCCTGTGAACCTGATTGGAGTAAGATCATGAGGACCAGGCAGGCTCACCTGTCACATTAAAGGTAAGTGAAAATGGTGTGTTGCGAAGGTCAGCCATAAAAGGGACACTGACCCTGTGAAACATGACAGAATTGAAGCTGTTCCTGGGTCGCATCAATTATTGTGGGAAATTTATCCCAACCTAGTCCACCTTACTGGCACCCCGACGCACGTTGCTAACGAAAAATCAGAAGCGGTCATGGCAGATGCTAAAGGACGAAGCATTCCCAGAAGTGGAGAAACAGCTGCTGTTGTCCAATATCTTTGTGCACTCAGATAGAACATAGAACATAGAACATTACAGCGCAGTACAGGCCCTTCAGCCCTCGATGTTGCGCCGATCTGTGAAACCACTCTAAAGCCCATCTACACTATTCCCTTATCGTCCATATGTCTATCCAATGACCATTTGAATGCCCTTAGTGTTGGCGAGTCCACTACTGTTGCAGGCAGGGCATTCCACACCCTTACTACTCTCTGAACCTACCAAAGAACCTACCTCTGACATCTGTCCTATATCTACACCCTCCTCAAGGTCATTTATATAAATGACAAACAGCAGTGGCCCCAAAACAGATCCTTGTGGTACACCATTAGTAACTGGACTCAAGTCTGAACATTTCCTATCAACCACCACCCTTTGTCTTCTTCCAGCTAGCCAATTTCTGATCCAAACTGCTAAATGACCCTGAATCCCATGCCTCCGTATTTTCTGCAGTAGCCTACCGTGGGGAACCTTATCAAACGCTTTACTGAAATCCATATACACCACATCAACTGCTTTACCCTGATCCACCTGTTTGGTCACCTTCTCAAAGAACTCAATAAGGTTTGTGAGGCATGATCTACCCTTCACAAAGCCGTGTTGACTATCTCTAATCAAATTATTCCTTTCCAGATGATTATACATCCTATCTCTTATAAACCTTTCCAAGATTTTGCCCACAACAGAAGTAAGGCTCACTGGTCTATAGTTACCGGGGTTTTCTCTACTCCCCTTCTTGAACAAGGGGACAACATTTGCTGTCCTCCAGTCTTCTGGCACTATACCTGTAGACAAAGATGACTTAAAGATCAAAGCCAAAGGGTCAGCAATTTCCTCCTTAGTTTCCCAGAGAATCCTAGGATCAGTTCTTGGGTCCCAGCTGTTAACAATATAAATAAATGATTTGGATGTGGAAATTGAATGCTTCCAAGTTCACGGATGATACAAAACTAAGTGGAAATGTGTGTTCTGAGGATGATGTGAAGTGGCTACAGGACGATTTGGATAGACTTGGTAAGTGGGCAAGAACATGACACATGGAATATAACATGGAAAAATGTGAGGTAATCCACTTTGGTAGAAGGAACAGATGTGGGGACTTCCGGGTGCGGCTATGCAGAGCTAGGTCGCATATTCGGCAGCTCCCGCTTGGAACGGACTTTTGGGCTCTTTTACAGGGCCCCCACGGCATTTGTTTGACATTTCCTGGTGTGGGAAGAAGGCTGCAGCATTCTCCTGACAGTGTCCCCCAGGAGTGTTGTGTCTTTTGCCTACCAGACCCGGCAGAAACAGTGAAAGATTTGGCTTGAGCTGCAGCAGTAGACGAGGGCCTCTTCCAGCATGCAGGCGGGGGAAGGGCAAGCTTAAAGCTGCAATCTGGCTTGACTCTATCAAAGGTGAATTCTAGCAGCAGAGGGAACAACTGTGAAAAGATCTACCAGGGCCATTGAAGAAGCAGGGACGAGGCTTCTGGTGGCGGCCATGGAGGAGTAGGTTGCGCATTCGGCAGCTCCCGTCTGGAGACGACTCTCAGAACTTTGTCAGGAGTTTCCATAGACTTTTTGGGGCAGACTGGTGAAGCAAACACTGCCAACTTCTATGAAACGGACCAGAAGTGTAACGGCCTAAGGAGCGGCACTGGAGCAACGGGAGAAGCGAGGGAAAGAAAACAAAATGGCGGCGGCCAGGGACAAAGCGGAGCTGCAGGAGTTCATCAAGCACTGCTTCGAGGAGCAGCGCGAGGAGATGCGCAAAGAGATGTTGGCGCCTCTGCTTTCGGCAATTGAAGGACTCGGGATCACGCAGAAGGCCCACAAAGCCAAGATCCAGCAGGTACAGAAAAGAGTCAGTCAGAACGAGGACGAGCTCATGGGCCTGGCGGTGAGAGTGGAGCAGAACGAGGCGCTACACAAGAGGTGGGCGGGAAAACTCGAAGACCTGGAGAACAGGTCGAGGAGAAAGAATCTGCGAATCCTGGGTCTCCCTGAGGGAGTGGAGAGGGCTGATGCCGGGGCATACCCGAGCACGGTGCTCGAGGCGATGCTGGACACGAAGGCCCCTTCGAGGCCACTGGAGTTGGACGGGGCACATCGGGTGCTGGCGAAGAAGCCCCAGGCAAATGAGCCGCCAAGGGCGATGGTGGTGAGGTTCCACCGGTTCACGGACAGAGAGTGGGTCCTGAGATGGGCCAAGAAGGAGCGGAGCAGTAAGTGGGACAATGCAGAGATCCGAATATACCCGGATTGGAGCACAGAGGTTGCAAAGCGGAGAGCGGGTTTCAACCGGGCCAAAGCGGCTTTGTACCGGAAAGAAGTGAAATTCGGAATGCTGCAGCCAGCACGACTGTGGGTCACATACAAGGGCCAACACTATTACTTCGAAACGCCTGAAGAGGCGTGGACCTTTGTACAAGCCGAAAAGTTGGACTCTAACTGAGGCTTTGTGATGGTGGGGGGGATGTTTTGGGGTTTGATGTGCGATGGTTGTTGTATATAGGGGGTCAATCACGCGCAGGAAATGTTACATGGGCTGGGGGAGAGAGACAAGGCCGTGACAGGAGCTGCGCCAGAGGGGGCGGAGCAGGCTTTGGAAAGCGCTGGCGTTTTTTCCCGCGCGCGGGAAGAAAGGCGGGAAGGGGAACGAAGGAATGCATATGGATTGGGAGACTCCCACGCGGGGAGGTCAATGGGACGGCGGGGGAAGCCAGGGTCAGCAGGCGTCAGCTGACTTACGGGAGTGACATGGGAGGAGCAAAAAAGCTAGACAGGGGTCTAGCAGGTTGGAGGGGAGGGGGGGAAGGGGGGGGGAAAAAGGGTTGCTGCTGCATTGGCCGAAAGGGAATGGGACACAGAAGAGGTGGTCGGGACGGGGGTCCCCCCTCTGGGGGACTGGAGGGTGAGGGAGGCGTGGACACGGGACTGGCCCAGAAAAGGAGATGACTAGTCGGCGGGGCGTGGGGGGGGGGGGGGGTGAGAGCCCCTCCAATCCGGCTGATAACGTGGAATGTGAGGGGCCTGGATGGGCCGGTGACGAGGACTCGAGTGTTCGCGCACTTAAAGGGACTGAAGGCGGACGTGGCCATGCTCCAAGAGACACATCTGAAGGTGGCGGACCAGGTCAGGTTAAGAAAGGGATGGGTAGGACAGGTATTCCACTCGGGACTGGACGCGAAGAATAGAGGGGTGGCAATATTGGTGGGAAAGCGGGTGTCATTTGAGGCCAAGACTATTGTAGCGGACAATGGAGGGCGATATGTAATGGTGAGCGGTAGGCTGCAAGGGACGTGGGTGGTGTTGGTAAACGTATACGCCCCGAACTGGGATGATGCAGGATTCATGAAGCGCATGTTGGGGCGCATTCCGGACCTGGAGATAGGAGGCCTGATAATGGGAGGGGACTTCAATACAGTGTTGGACCCAGCACAGGACCGCTCCAAATCAAGGACTGGAAAGAGGCCGGCGGCGGCCAAGGTACTTAGAGGGTTTATGGATCAGATGGGGGGAGTGGACCCATGGCGGTTTGCAAGGCCGCAGGCCAGGGAATTTTCTTTCTTCTCCCATGTACACAAAGCCTACTCCCGGATAGATCTCTTTGTTCTGGGTAGGGCGCTCATCCCGAGGGTGGAGGGGACGGAGTATTCGGCTATAGCCGTTTCGGACCATGCCCCGCACTGGGTGGAACTGGAGCTGGGGGAGGAGAGGGACCAACGCCCGTTGTGGCGGCTGGATGTAGGACTGCTGGCGGATGAGGTGGTGTGTGGGAAGGTGAGGGGGTTTATCGAAAGGTACTTGGGGGCCAACGACAACGGGGAGGTGCGAGTGTGGGTGGTATGGGAGGCGTTGAAGGCGGTGATCAGGGGAGAGCTAATTTCCATTAGGGCTCATAGGGAGAAGACAGAGGGTATGGAAAGGGAGAGGTTAGCGGGGGAGATTTTGAGAGTGAACAGGAGATACGCAGAGGCCCCGGTGGAAAGATTACTTGGGAAAAGACGACGGCTCCAGACGGAGTTTGACCTGTTGACCACAGGGAAGGCGGAGGCACAGTGGAGGAAGGCGCAGGGGGAGACCTACAAGTATGGGGAAAAGGCTAGTCGGATGCTGGCACACCAGCTCCGTAAGAGGATGGCAGCGAGGGAAATGGGGGAGTCAAAGATGGAAGGGGAGCCACGGTTTGGAGTGCAACGAAAATAAACAAGGTATTCAAGGCCTTTTATGAAGAGCTGTACAGATCCCAGCCCCCAGCGGGGGAAGAGGGGATGAGACGATTCCTAGATCAGCTGAGATTCCCGAGGGTGGAGGAGCAAGAGGTGGCTGGTTTGGGGGCACCAATTGAGTTGGAGGAGCTGAACAAGGGTTTGGGGAGCATGCAGGCGGGGAAGGCCCCGGGACCGGAAGGATTCCCGGTGGAGTTCTACAGGAAGTACTCAGACCTGTTGGCCCCTCTACTGGTGAGGACCTTTAATGAGGCAAGAGAGGAGGGGACCCTGCCCCCGACAATGTCGGAAGCGACAATTTCTTTGATCCTAAAGCGGGACAAGGACCCACTGCAATGTGGATCGTACAGGCCGATCTCGCTCCTCAATGTGGATGCAAAGTTGCTGGCAAAAGTGCTGGCCACGAGGATCGAGGACTGTGTCCCGGGGGTAATCCACGAGGACCAGACGGGATTTGTAAAGGGCAGGCAACTAAACACCAATGTGCGGCGGCTCTTAAACGTGATAATGATGCCATCGGAGGAGGGAGAGGCGGAGATAGTGGCAGCTATGGACGCGGAGAAGGCCTTTGACCGAGTAGAGTGGGAGTACCTCTGGGAGGTGCTGCGTAGGTTTGGGTTCGGGGTAGGGTTTATCAATTGGGTTAAGCTCCTTTACAGAGCCCCGATGGTGAGTGTAGTGACGAACCGGCGGAGGTCGGAGTACTTTCAACTGTACCGAGGGACGAGGCAGGGGTGCCCCCTGTCCCCCCTGTTGTTCGCATTGGCGATCGAACCATTGGCCATGTCATTGAGGGAGTCTAATAAATGGAGGGGGGTGGTCCGAGGGGGAGAAGAGCATCGGGTGTCGCTATATGCGGATGACCTGTTGCTGTACATGGCGGATCCAATGGAGGGGATGGTGGAGGTCATGCAGACTCTAAGGGAGTTTGGGGAGTTTTCGGGCTATAAGCTCAATGTAGGGAAGAGTGAGCTCTTTGTATTACAGGCGGGGGACCAAGAAAGAGGGATAGGGGACCTACCGTTGAGGAGGGCGGAGGGGAGCTTTCGGTATCTGGGGATCCAGATAGCCAGGAGTTGGGGGACCCTACATAAACTGAATCTGACGAGGGTGGTGGAGCAAATGGAGGAGGATTTCAAAAGCTGGGACATGTTACCGCTCTCGCTGGCGGGTAGAGTGCAGTCAGTCAAAATGGTGGTCCTTCCGAGGTTTCTGTTTGTGTTTCAGTGCCTTCCCATCGTGATCACTAAGGCCTTTTTTAAGAGAGTAGGCAGGAGTATTATGGGGTTTGTGTGGGCGAATAAGACCCCGAGAGTAAGGAGAGGGTTCCTGGAACGCAGTCGGGACCGAGGAGGGTAGGCGCTGCCAAACCTGGGGAGCTACTACTGGGCAGCAAATGTGGCGATGATCCGCAAGTGGGTTATGGAGGGAGAGGGAGCGGCATGGAAGTGGATGGAGATGGCGTCCTGTAAAGGAACGAGCCTGGGGGCATTAGTGACGGCACCGCTGCCGCTCTCGCCGACAAAGTATACCACGAGCCCGGTGGTGGCGGCAACGCTAATGATCTGGGGCCAGTGGAGATGGCACCGGGGTGCAATGGGAGCATCGGTGTGGTCCCCGATCAGGGGTAACCACAGGTTTGTCCCGGGGAAGATGGACGGGGGGTTCCAGAGCTGGCATCGGGCGGGGATTGGAAGAATGGGGGACCTGTTCATCGACAGGACGTTTGCGAGCCTAGGGGCACTGGAGGAGAGGTTCGAGTTACCCCCGGGAAATGCCTTTCGATATATGCAGGTGAGGGCTTTTGTGAGGCGACAGGTGAGGGAATTCCCGTTGCTCCCGGCACAAGAAGTTCAAGATAGGGTGATCTCGGGTGTATGGGTCGGGGAGGGTCGGAAATACACCAGGAGCTGAAAGAAGAGGGGGAAGCGCTGGTAGAAGAGTTGAAGGGTAAATGGGAGGAGGAGCTGGGGGAGGAGATTGAGGAAGGTCTGTGGGCTGATGCCCTAGGTAGGGTTAATTCCTCCTCCTCGTGTGCCAGGCTCAGCCTGATACAATTTAAGGTGGTCCACAGAGCGCACTTGACGGGGGCGAGGTTGAGTAGGTTCTTTGGAGTAGAGGACAGATGTGGAAGGTGCTCAGGGAGCCTGGCGAACCATGTCCATATGTTTTGGTCATGCCCGGCACTGGAGGGGTTCTGGAGAGGAGTGGCGGGAGCAATATCTCAGGTGGTGAAAGTCCGGGTCAAGCCAAGCTGGGGGCTAGCAATAATTGGAGTAGTGGACGAACCGGGGGTGCAGGAGGCGAAAGAGGCCGGCATTCTGGCCTTTGCGTCCCTAGTAGCCCGGCGAAGGATCTTGCTAATGTGGAAGGAGGCGAAGCCCCCCAGCCTGGAGGCCTGGATAAATGATATGGCTGGGTTCATAAAGTTGGAGAGGATTAAGTTCGCCTTGAGAGGGTCTGCGCAGGGGTTTTACAGGCGGTGGCAACCGTTCCTAGACTATCTCGCGGAGTGTTAGAGGAAGGTCGGTCAGCAGCAGCAGCAACCTTGGGGGGGGGGGGGGGGGGGGGGGGGTTGGAGGGGACGTCCTGGGAGGGGGGGGGGGAGGGGGGGGGGAAAGGGGGGACTGCCTGGGAGGGTGGATGAGCAAGAGATAACATGAAGGGTTGGGGAAACTGGCACGTACGGGTGAAGGCCAGTGTACAAAGCTGTGTAAATATATCATTTTGCCATGTATATATCTTGCTCTGCGCGATTTCTCGGGTTTTTTTGTTACGAAGGGGGGGGGGGGTTATTGTTTGTAAGGGAGAAAAATTGTGTTAAAAAACTTTAATAAATATATGTTTTTTAAAAAGAAGGAACAGATGTGCAGTGTATAGCCTAAATGGTAAGAAATTAGAAAATGTAAATGTATAAAGGGATTTCTGAGCGGCACTGCGGCGCAGTGGTTAGCACTGCTGCTTACGGCGCTGAGGACCCGGGTTCAATCCTGGCCCCGGGTTACTGTCTGTGTGGAGTTAGCACATTCTCCCCATGTCTGCGTGGGTTTCGTTCCCACAATCCAAAGATGTGCAGGTGAAGTAGATTGGCCACTCTAAATTGCCCCTTAATTGGAAAAAAAATAGTAATTGGGTACTCTAAATAAAAAAAACATTTTAAAAAATGTATAAAGAGATCTGGATGTCCTTGTCCACGAGTCACTTAAGGTTAACATGCAGGTGCAGCAAGCTATACTAACTGTACTTTTGATCAGCTGGATTCATTGATGCGACCATCAATTCACACGAGACAATTAGTAGAAGTGAACAGTGGTTTTAATAAGTTAGATCTGTGCCTGCCTGCGACTGCTCTGTACTGAGTGCCGCCTACAGGCTGCAGGTTTATATACCACCCCCGAGGGGGCAGAGCCACAGGCGGAGCCCACAGTGGCATCAACATAGTACAGAACAATACAGTGGTGAATTGCAGTAGCAATATGTTCACCACACTCATCAACAGGAGGACCAATAACAGGAGTGGCCAGAACCACGTTAAAAAAATGTGCACTGCTTAAAGTTCACCTGCACTTCTCAAAAGGCAGGTACATTTTGACTGGAGCAGTTGCTAACAGTCATGCAGAAAGAAACTCCAACCGAGGACAAACTGTTAGAATGAACAACAGTAAAAAAAAAAAAATCAAACAGCAATTAATCCCGCAAGTAGTTAAATAAAGATGGTCCTTGCTGCTGCTGAATGCATGCTCAGCTGTGCAAAGTTAACAGAGGGCCCAAGTTGAACATTGAGCTCCAAAATGGTACTGCTGACATCAAATGCATGTTTATTATGTGCACTACTTCGCCAATGTGGCATCTGCAATTCGCACCAGAGGTGTGCTTTCATTCTGTGGATCCACTTTTGGAGAGCTCAGCATACTTCATTGCGTTCAAAAAGCAGGCACAAATGATCCTAATTTCTCACCCAATGAGTATGAAGAGTTTATAAATTATTGAAATCATCTAAAAAATTGTTTATTATTAGTCTTTAGCAGAAATAATTACCATTACTATTTTAACCAATGATAACATTCAGAAATCATACCTCCTAAATATGTGAATACATCTTCTTTTAAACCCCAATATTTTAACGTAATTATCGTTCCGGGGCAAAATGGCTTGAATAATCAAGACACATGATTTTAGGTGCTATTCTTCATTGTAAAAAAGAGTAATTTTTATGAGGTAATAAGGGAATTCATTTCCTGAATTGCTGCCATTTCATTCAGATTTTATGTTGCGAGAGATGAATCTTCAAAATTCTAGGTTACAAAGCAAAAGCAATAAAGTGTAGTATCTTCTCGAGAAAGAGGTAGTAAGGGTACAAAAGCCTCGTCGATACGTGAAAGTCGTTACACAGGATGATAGAGAAGCCCTGAGGCATGATTCAGTGAGGTTCGTTACTAGGTTAGTGGATTTGGCAGAGAGATTCATCATTTCTGCATGCATTAGTACTTTCTGTAACTGAAATTCTCTTTGAAACTAAAATGTACTCCATAAAAAGATAAGGAACGGTTTTACCGTTTTCAGCTAGTCCACACACAGAAGAGGAATATTATTTAAAATACCAGTAAGAACCATTAAAATCTGTTCAGTCCACTTCAGCTTACAATACAGAGTGCTTTGTTTAATGATCTGTTTATCCCTCAATTCTGGATGATTTGATCCCTTCAGGGTCATTACCATGGAGTCTTCAGCTTTTGAAGTAATGTCCAGGGATACATAATTGAAGATACCTCCAGTATATCTGAGAACCAAATGCGTTTGATACATCAGTGATTTGGTTCAGCGAATGTGCAGTTTTTAATGGTTCGTACTGGTATTTTAAATCATACTCTTCTTCTATGTGTGGACCAGCTGAAAAAGGTAAAACTGTTCCCTATCTTTTTATAAAGTAAAGTTTAATTAAAATTTGAAAGAGAGTTCTTCTTGAGAGTTATTCAGGCTACACTCAACCAGGCAAGTGGAGAGTATTCCATCACACTCCTGTCTTGTGCCTTGTAAATGGCGCTCAGGCTTTGCATTAGCAAAGTGTCCAATCATCTGGATTCTCAACTGGAGGGAATCAACCCATCAGACATAATCACTTGGACACTAGGACCTCTGGCTAAGAGGGGGAATTCCTAGCCTGATCTAATCAAGGTAACTGGAACAAACTAGCCACCACCATATTTGGGTCATTGGGCAGTTGGGGAGAGGTCATATGACAAGACAACCCTTTATGTGTTTAAGCACCTGCTTTCTCGGAAGAACTGGACAAGCAACTGACATGCTGAAGAAATAAAACTTATTTTTCTCCATCCAGCTTGCAAGTTTTTTTGAACACTGTCTGCTGATTTTGACTATTCAGCAATTTTAAATAAAACTCACCCCAATGCTGTTGTTTCCAGATGAACAGCTAAACTGTCCAACTGTCGAAAACTCCAAAAGCAGTAGGATCGCCAAGTGAAAGGAGCAAGACCACCAAGTTCAGGTTGAAGCCAGCTGAGTCGTCAACCTTCAAGAGCTGTATTAGGGGATTGAAGGCGGACGTGGTGATGTTGCAGGAGATGCACCTTAAGGTAACGGACCAGGTTAGACTGAGGAAAGGCTGGGTCAGCCAGGTGTTTCATTCGGGACTAGATTCAAAGACTAGAGGGGTCGCAATCCTGATCAATTAGCGGGTGGTGTTTGAGGCGGGTAGAATAGTCTCGGATGTGGGAGGTCGGTACATTATGGTCAGTGGGAAACTGGAGGGGGTGCAGGTGGTATTAGTGAATGTATATACGCTAAATTGGGACGATGTGGAGTTTATAAAGAGGATGCTGGGGAAGATACCGGACCTGGACTCGCGCAGGTTGGTCATGGGAGGGGACTTCAATACAGTTATGGACACGGGCTTAGACCGGTCAAGCTCGAAAACGGGCAGGATGCCAGCAATGGCAAAGGAACTAAGAGGGTTCATAGATCCGGTGGATTCGTGGAGGTTCGGGCAGCCGAGGGTGAAGGAGTTCTCCTTTTATTCACACGTGCATAAAGTGTATCCCCGGATTGATTTCTTTATTTTGAGCAGAGCCTTGCTGGCTGGGGTGGTGGACACGGGGTACTTGGCGATAACAATCTCAGACCATGCACCGCACTGGATTGACCTGCAGGTTAGTACGGACAGTAATCAGCGCCCGCACTGGAGGTTGGATGTGGGACTTTTGGTGGATGAGGGGGTGTGCGAGCGGCTGAGGAAATGCATTCAGAGCTACCTGCAGGTCAATGACACGGGGGAAACTTCGGCAGCGATGGTGTGGGAAGCACTGAAGGCGGTGGTAAGGGGGGAGCTGATCTTGATCCGGGATCATAGGGAGAAGGTGGACAGAGCGGCGACGGACAGACTGGTAAAGGAGATATTACAGATCGATAGGAGGCATGCGGAGGCCCCAGTGGCAGGGCTCCTGAGGGAACGGTGGAGGTTGCAGGTGAGTTTAGCTTGATGACCACAGGGAGGGCGGTGGAGCAGCTGAGAAAGGCGAGGGGGGCGATTTATGAACATGGAGAGAAGGACAGCAGAATGCTTGCACAGCAGTTAGGAAGAGGGAGGCAGCTAGGGAGATAGGGAAAGTAAAGGACGGTGAGGGGAACCTGGTCGGTGATTCGGTAGGGGTCAATAAGGCATTTAGAGATTTCTACAGCAGGCTGTACAGGTCGGAACCCCCTATGGGGCCGGAGGGGATGAGGCGCTTTTTGGAGAGGCTGAATTTCCCAACGGTGGACGGAGAGCAGGTAAAAGGGCTAGGGGCCCTTATTGGGCTGGAAGAGATAGTAGAGGGCTTGAAGGCCATGCAGGCGGGTAAGGCCCCGGGTCCGGACGGGGAGCCAGTCGAGTTTTATAAAAAGTTCTCGGGGATACTGGCGTCAGTGTTGTTGAGGATGTTTAAAGAGGCAAGAGAAAGAGGGGTGCTGCCCCCGATGATGTCACAGGCATTGATTTCACTGATTCTATGTGGATGCCAAGGGGACTGGTCGGGGTGGGGGGGGTGGGTGATGGGCACAGGGCGTTGCTCTATGCGGATGACCTGCTTCTGTATGTTTCGGACCCAGTGGAGGAGATGGAGGAAATCATGAAGATTTTAGGGCAATTCGGCCGGTTTTCAGAGTATAAGTTAAACATGGATAAGAGTGAGATGTTTGTGGTTCAGGCGAGGGGTCAGGAGGGTCGACTGGGGTAGCTGCCGTTTAGGTCAGTAGGGGGTAGTTTCAGGTACCTGGGCATCCAAGTGGTGCGGGAATGGGACCGGCTGCATAAATTGAATCTGACCCGGCTAGTGGACCAAATGAAGGACGATTTCCGGAGATGGGACGTGCTCCTGTTGTCGCTGGCCGCGAGGGTACAAACGGTGAAAATAACGGTCCTCCCGAGATTCCTATTTGTATTTCAATGTCTCCCCATTTTTATTCCGCGGTCCTTTTTTAAGCGGGTCAACAGGGTGATCACGGGCTTCGTCTAGGCGGGCAAGACCCCGCGTGTAAGGAAGGTAATGCTTGAGCAGAGCTGGGGAGAGGGCAGGCTGGTGCTGCCAAATTTCAGCAACTACTACTGGGCGGCTAACATAGCCATGATCAGGTAGTGGGGGGAGGGGGGGGGGGGGTCGGCGTGGGTGCGGATGGAGGCGGCTTCTTATAAGGGCACCAGTTTTGGGGCGTTGGTAACTGCGCCTTTCCGCTCCCGCCGGCGCGGTACTCCACCAGCCCCGTGGTGGTGGCGGCCCTGAGAGTTTGGGGCCAGTGAAGGCGGCATGTGGGAGCAGTGAGAGCATCAGTCTCGGCCCCAATCTGTGATAACCACCGGTTTGCCCTGGGGAGTATGAATGGGGGGTTCCGGGTATGGCGGAGAGCGGGGATAGAGAGGATGGGGATGTGTTCATAGAGGGGAGCTTTCTGAGTATGAGGGCGCTGGAGGAAAAGTTTGGGCTGGTGAGGGGAAACAAATTCAGATATTTGCAGGTGCAGGACTTCCTTCGTAAACAGGTGGCAACCTTCCTGCCCCTACCACTGAGGGGGATTCAGGACAGGGTAGTTTCCAGAGGGTGGGTAGGAGAGGGGAGCATCTCAGACATATATAAAGAGCTTCTGGGGTCGGGGGAGACGCAGACCGAGGAGCTGAAGCGTAAGTGGGAGGAGGAACTGGGAGGTGAGATAGAGAATGGTTTATGAGCAGACGCGTTGGGTAGAATCAACAAGTCCGCAACATGTGCCAGGCTCAGCCTGATACAATTTAAGGTTGTGCACTGGGCTCACGTGACAGTGGCCCGGATGAGCAGATTCTTTGGGGTGGAGGACAGGTGCTCAAAATGTGTGGGAGGACCGGTGAACCATGTCCACATGTTTTGGACATGTCCAAAGCTTAGGGGATTTTGGCAGGGGTTTGCTGATGTCATGTCCACGGTGTTAAAAACAAGGGTGGCTCTGGGTCCAGAGGTGGCGATTTTCCGGCTGTCGGAGGATCCGGGAATCCAGGAGGAGAAAGAGGCAGATGTTCTGACCTTTGCTCCCCTGGTAGCCCAGAGACGGATACTTTTGGCATAGAGGGACTCAAAGCTCCGAAGTCGGAGACCTGGCTATTGGACATGGCTAGCTTTCTCTGTATGGAGAAAATTAAGTTCGTCTTGAGAGGTTCATTGTTAGGGTTCACCCGGAGAGGGCAACCGTTCATCGACTTCCTTGGGAAAATTAATCGTCAGCAGACCGGGGTGGGGGGGGGGGGGGGGCGGGGTGCACTATGTTTATGGTTTCATGTATCTTGTCTACTTTGTTGTTGTTTCTGTACCAAAAGTATCTCAATAAAATTTTACTTTTATTATTTTGCTTGGACCAGTTTAAGTACAATAAAACCATATTTTTTTAAAACTGAAGAAAAACCCGTCTGATCATGTCTTTTATGGTCACAGCGCGTGAACAGTTAAACACTGAGTGAGTTAGCAAGGCTATCGGCTAAAAAGAAACAGTCCTGTTGCGGTCAGATGAGGAGATGGAAAAGAGGGGAGCCATTTGACCCCTCCTCATCTGATCATAACACGATTACTTTTATTTTGAACATTATTCTTAATCACTACAGCTCCAGGACACACCGCAGTGCAGTTAGGAACATGTTCTGCGTTGTTCACTCTCCCAGTGTGAAGGATCCCAAGCCTATTCTGTTTGGAGCCAGCAGTGCTGGAGGGGAGAACAATAACATCTTTACAGGATGAACCTGGGACCAATTACAGATTTGTTACTGACTGGAGGTATTGTGGCAATGGAAACATGGAAGCTACTGGGAGCACAATCTTGGACAACTGCTGGAATACAGAAAATGGGGTATAAGTGAAAATAATGTATCAGACATAATTCAATGACATTTTTTTTACTGATGTGATTTTTAAAAAACTTGCTATTTAGAATTGCCATACATGCATACAAGTTATAATCCAAATAAATTCTTACATAATCCCTTTGTGACTGTTAGTAGGCAGTCTCCTAATGCTTAGCCCCTGCCCTTAAATATTCTCTCTGAAATAGAAATCTGAAATCCTTCTAGTCAGGTACTTTTAATTTCAAAGTGTGATGTAAATATGACTTTTAGATGAACTTGCATGAATTATAAAAGAAATATTGAAGGAGGCTGTTGAATATGGTGCTTTCTGCGGCAGAGGGAAGAGAGATGGGGGTGGTGGTGGCATTCGATGCGGAGAAGGCATTTGATCGGGTGGAGTGCAGTTATTTGATGGCGGTGTTGGAGAAATTTGGAATTGGGCCGAAGTTTGTGGCGTGGTGCAGCTGTTGTAATTTGGACATTCTGAATTCTCCCTCAGTGTACCTGAACAGGCGCCCGCGTGTGGCGCCTAGGGGATTTGCATAGTAATTTCATTGCAGTGTAAGCCTACTTGTGACAATAAAGATTATCATTATTAGGAGCCGATGGCGAGTGTGCAGGCGAATAATATGAATTCAGGGTATTTTGCATTGCACCGTAAAACGACGCAGGAGTGCCCCATGTCCCCCCTTCTGTTTGCATTGGCTATTGAGCCCTTGGCCATTGTGCAGAGGAGCTTGGGGTTGTGGAAGGGGAAGGGTGGAACATAGGGTGCCCTTATATGTAGACGAGTTGTTGTATATTTTGGAGCCGAGCTCTTCGGTGGGGGACATTATAGGTTTACTTCAGAGATTTGGGATGTTTTCAGGGTATAAATTGAATTTAGGGAAAAATGAGTACTTTATGGTCTCCTCTCCGGGAGCGGGAACAGGGATGGGGGGAAGGGGGGCTGCCATTTTGTTTGGCAGCATCTTAGTTTGCGTATCTGGGGGTGCAGGTGACCCGGACTGGGCAAGTCTCCAGAAGTTCAATTTTGCAAACTTGGTGGGGAGGGTAAAGGCCGACTTGTTGAGGTGGGACAATCTCTCTCTGTCATTGGCGGGCCGGGTACAGACAGTAAAAGTGAATATCTTGCCGCAATTTTTGTTTTTGTTTCAATGCCTGCTGGTCTTTTTGCCCAAGGCATTTTTCAGGGGGGTGTACAGGCTGATCTCCTCATTTGTCTGGGTGGGGAAGGTGGTGAGGATAAGGAAGGTGATATAGAGGGAATGGCAAACGGAGGGAGCTCAGCCTCCTGAATCGATGTATTACTATTGGATGGTGAATGCAGAGAAGGTTCAAGGATGGAATAGCAAGGTGGAGGCTTTGTAGGTGAGGATGGAGGCAGACTCATTTAGTGGGTCAGGGCTGCGGGCGCGGCAACGGCGCCGCTCCCGATGGCCCCAGGGAAGCCATTGGTGTGTCCAGTGATGGTGTCACGCTGAAGATCTGGAGGCAGTTTTGGCAGCATTTTAGGTTGGGAACGGGGTCAGAGGTGATGCTGATTAGGGGGGAATCATGGGTTTGAGCCGGGAAAGACAGATGCGAGGTTCCGGGGATAGAAAGAGAAGGGGATTAAGGAGAGGAATAAGCTTGGAGGAGCTGACGTGAAGTTTTGGTTGGCATGGGGCAAATGTTTCAGGTATATGCAGGTGCGGGACTTTGCGAGGAAGGTTTTCTCTCTAGCGGCTGTCTCCTCGTTGTTGCAGGCGGTACTGTCAGGGGCAGGGGCAGTTGGAGAGGGGGTCGTATTGGTGATTTATGGGAGTACTTTAGAGGAGGATGGGGTGTCCATGGAGGGGGTTAAGGCGAAGTGGGAGGAAGAGCTGGGGGTGGCACTGGAGGAGTCATTGTGCTGTGAGGAGCTGCGGAGGGTAACCGCCTCAACTTCTTGTGCGAGGCTGGAGCTGATACAGTTGAAGGTAGTGTACAGAGCGCACATGGGAGGGGCCCTGCGAATCCCATGTACATATGTTTTGGGTCTGCCCGAAGCTGGAAAGGTTTCGGAGGACAATTTTCAGCACCGTTTTGGGGGTTCTACGGGTGGATGTGGAGCTCGGTCCCCTAGAAGCCATATTCGGGGTGTCAGACTGGCTATAGCTGCAGGCGGGGGTGGGCAGCTGTCTTAGCCTTCGCCTCGCTGATTGCTCGCAGGCGGATCTTGTTGGGGTAGTGGTCAGCCTCTCTACCCTGTGCCTCGGCGTGGCAGAGGGACTGTTGGAGTTTCTGACCCTGGAGAAAGTGGAATTTGCTCTCAGGGAGCCAAGTGATGGGCTCTACAATAGTTAGGGTTTGTTCTTTTTGCATTTTAGGGAGTTGGTTACCGTTCACTGCTGGGGGAGGGGGGGATGGAGGGGGAGGTGGGGGTTGGGGTCTAATGTGTTGGTTTCTTCTAAATTGTAAAAATGTTGAAAATCTGGAATAAAAAAAAAAGAATCATTGAGCTTTTGGGCACGATCCAACGGCCACACTGCACTGGAAAAGCAGCTCACCGCAGAGCAGAGTCGCCGATAAAAGCCGGGAGTAGCCGCTCCCAGGATCTACCCGGCTTACAACGCCTCACGAGATCCACACGCGACCTCATGCGAAGTTGTGATGTAAATCCTGCCCATTGTGGGCGTGATTGCTTTTTGGCAAATCGGCATGTTAGAGCGAGACAGCTAGTCTGATTATAATGTGCAGATTCCTGAGGTGCCCGAGGCTTTGGAATTCATCCCCTTTGTCTAAGAGACCTCGGGCGAGCGACTGTTTCCAGGGACACACACCGAGACAAATATCAACTGCTGCTGGAAGGTCATCAACTCGGTAAAAGACGCTCTTTGGTCTGCCCGAAACTTGCTGATCTTCCAGTGCAAAGAATTGTCCTCGACCGAGTGTTGCAGACTGGCACATTCCAAGGTCCAGGACTACGTGCTGAGGGACGCACTCAAGCTTGGGGCAGCTGCCGCCAAGGCGCAATGGGGAAAGACCACTGTGTAAAGTCTTTCCAGCAAATGTACACCGAGGGGCGGGTAACAGTGTAAAGCCCCTCGGTCTGGGCAACCAACACTCCAATGTACAAAAACAAACATGCCACTGTAAATATTTAAGAAGGAATTGTAATGTAAAGAGTGATATGTGTATGACAATATCAAAACTGAATGAAAGAAAGTCAAGGCAACATGTAACCCTGCCGGAAATGTACAGTCAAGACAATTTGAAATGTTTCTGTAATGCTCATGACAAATTTTTATGAATAAAGTATATTTTTTGGAAAAAAAAAATTGCGCCCACGAATGAGGACCAGACGGAACAGCAGTCGGAGGAGGTCTCCCAGGGGATCCGAGGCCCTGAGCTGCATGCCTTTTGGGAAGGGTGGTGCTCTGGCACTGCTGGTGCCAACTGGGTACCCTGGCAATGCCAGCCTGGCACCCTGGAAATTTGACCTGGGTGCCAGTCTGATACTGGCAAGGTGTTCAGGTAGCATTGCCAGCTGGCATGGGTACTGCCAAGGTGCCAAGCTGGCATTTATGCGTGATCGGGCCGGGGGTGCCCTGTATGGGTGTTGGGGGGGGGGGGGGAGGGGGGGGGAGGTGCGGGGGTCCTCTCATAGTGCATTCAGGCTGGGGAGGTTGGGGATTGCTTCGGGAGCCTCGGAGTTTGGGACATATTTAAACATGCTGTCCGATCTCTTGCTACACTGGGAGTTCCGGTGAGCGGAGCTGTACAAAACGGGGCTATGTGCAGCCTCAGCCGTGCGTTCCCCACTCAGAGATGCGTTGAATCGCTTGGGGACTTAATTCCCCTTTTGGAGAATCGTGCTGTGTATTTAAAGTTTGATCGATATCATTTGTACTTTTTGTTCTTCACATCATTGTTTTCATGCCCACTGTCAAACTTGTTATTTGCCTGTTCAAAAATTATCATAAGATTAAAGAAGTGGCCCAGGTTATATTATCACCACCATCTCTTAACCTGGAGAGAACTGTTTAGCTGCAAACTCAGTTTTATTGCAGACCATTATTCTCAGACCAATATTTATTGCTTAGCGGGTAGACATCCATTTGCTGAATTAAGCATCAGAAGATATTCTGTGATTCATATCAGTTTTATTGTAATACTATAGTTTAGAACAAACACCAGTTTCTAGTCTTCTCTTCTGGATCCTCTCCCAGTCCAGAACCATCTCTCACTGGAGAAAAACCCAGCTCTTAAGTACAGGCTTCAATGGGAAACACCTCCTCTCAACTCACTCTGAAGCTAGCCCTAGTTTCCTGTTAGAGGCACTTGTACTTTTAACATTCTCATTTATAGCGTCATCAATGGCACGATACAGAAAGAGGAAAGCGAGGAGGACCGGGGAGGGAGCAAGGTGAGGTAGCAAACCCCAGCAAGAAAGAATGGGGGGGCAGCAGTGAAGAAGGGGGAAGGGAGGGACGTGGGGGGGGGGGGGGAGAACAAAAAGGGGGAGCCAGGAGTGGAAACAGATAAGAAAACAAAAATAGGGGTCAGGGGTGGGGGGAGAGCACAGGGGAAGACAACAGTAGCAGCAACCACAGCACGGCGAGAGAACGCGAAGAAAAACGGGAAGGGGAATCCAGCAATGGCCCAGTTAGATGATTGGTAAAAAGGAAAGGAGAGAGGGGAGGAAAGACCCCTCCCGTCTGGGTATATTTCCTAGAGCCTATGTGTTTGGCTTTGTAAGGTATACCTGTATCCATAACTTGGACAGAGTGGATAATCCATCTTGGTCTCCTCCAGAGGTCCTCAGCATCACAGATGTCAGTCTTCAGCCAATTTGATTCACCCCACTTGCTCCAGAACGGGCCATGCCTCTAGACAAGATATTCCAGTACAGCTACAGCACTGGCATCTACCCGGCAATGTGGATAATTGCCCAGGTGTGTCCTGTACATAAAAAGCAGGGTAAATCCAACCCGGCCAATAACCGCCCTATCAGTCTACTCTCAATCTTCAACAAAGTGATGGAAGAAGTCATGAACAGTGCTATCAAGCGGCACTTACTTAGCTCTAACCTGCTCACTGATGCTCAGTTTGGGTTCCACAAAGGTCACTCAGCTCCTGATCAGCCTTATTTCACAAGTGGAATAAAGAGCTGAATTCAGAGGTGAGGTGAGAGTGACTGCCCTTGGCACCAAGGCAGCATTTGGTTGAGTATGGCATCAGGGAGCCCTAAAAAAATGGAGACAATGGGAATCAGGGGAAAACTCTCCGCTAGTTGGAGTCATACCCCGCACATAGGAAGATGTTTGTGGTTGTTGGCGGTCAGTCATCTCAGTCCCGGGACATCACTACAGGAATTCCTCAGGGTAGTGTCCTAGGCCAACCATTTTAAGCTCCTTCATCAATGACCATTCTTCCAACATAAGGTCAGATGCAGGGATGTTCGTTGATCATTGCACAATGTCCAGCATCATTCGCAACTCCTCAGACTGTGAACGTGCAAATGCAGCAAAACCAGGTTGACAACTGGCAAGTAACATCCGCTCCACACAAGTGTCAGGTGATGACCATCTCCAACAAGAGAGAATCAAACCATCGCCCCTTGACATTCAATGGCATTACCATCACTGAATTCCCCCATATCGACATCCTGGGGGTTACCATTGATCAGAAGCTGAAATGGACTAGCCATATAAATACTGTGGTTACAAGAGCGGTCAGAGGATAAGATCCTATGTGAGTAACTCATCTCCTGACTCTCCAAAGCCTATCCATCACCAAAAGGCACAAGCCAGGAGAGTGATGGAATACTTCACACTTGCCTGGATGAGTGCAGCTCCAACAACACTCAAGACCCTCAACACCATCTAGGACAAAGCAGCCTGCTTGATTGGCATCCGTTCCACAAACATTCACTCCCTCCACCACCGACTCACAGTAGGAGCTGTGTGTACCATCTACAAGATGCACTGCAGGAACTCACCATTTCTACTTAGGCAGCAACTTCCAAACCTATGACCACTGCCATCTATAAGAACAAGGGCAACAGATATATGGGAACATCACTACTTTGATGTTCCTCTCCAAGTCACTCACCATCCTGACTTAGAAATATATCGCTATTTCTTCACTGTCGCTGGCT
Organism: Scyliorhinus torazame; assembly: GCF_047496885.1. Taxonomy (NCBI): domain Eukaryota; kingdom Metazoa; phylum Chordata; class Chondrichthyes; order Carcharhiniformes; family Scyliorhinidae; genus Scyliorhinus; species Scyliorhinus torazame. The sequence continues at coordinate 31,679,367 of NC_092724.1, forward strand.
CAAAATCCTGGAACTCCCTAATAGTACAGTGGGTGTAGCTCACCACCACCTTCTCAAGGGCAATTAGGGATGGGCAGCAAATGCTGGCCTAGCCAGCGAAGCCGACATCCCGTTAAAATGAATAATAAAAAAGATCCATCTACTGATTATAATTGCAAATTATAACATGTGATTATTAATGTAAATTCTTCTTCTTCACTTATCCAGTAATATGAATTTCATTTTAATCTACGAAATTGATAAAAATTAAGTCGTAAATGCACTTCTGAGGATGCAAAGTTAAGTTGAATCCAAACTTCTGCCTGAGAATTATGGTAACCCAGCTGTCCAAGGTTATCCATAGACTTATATTTATTTTTGCTTTTCCGTCTGGTCAACTATCCTGCATCGTTGCCTGTTTACAGCGATGGTGTAAAATCACAAAAACAAGTTATTTTTCCTCTCGTTTTAAATTATTTAGTTGAAAATGGATATGATGGGAGTAAATGATAGAGCCAACCTTGAATCTGCCTTTCGTCAGGCCCCAGATGAGTTGTCAAACCACATAACAGACCGTTAACTGAAATTAAAGCTCATGGAATTGAGGGCATAGTATTGATCTGGTGAGGCAATGGGTATGCACTTGAATTGGTAAGGACTGGTGGTGTCCCACAAGGTTCCATGCTGGTATTGAACTATGCACTGCCTTTATTGATGAGACAACAAAGAACTGTAAATCCAAGTTTGCCAATTATACAGAGATTGATAGTATAGAACTGTTATGGGCCAGGGTTTAGAGAACCCCAAAGTGTATCATGGAGTTCACCTGACCCACAACTTTTACTAGATTGTGGTATGGGGAGCACACGGCCCACTCTACAGGTGTGGTAGAGCAGAAATGGAAAAGTATTTTTTAAAGCAAAACAATGTTTATTCTATGAACTCAAGTTAACCTTTTTAAAACATACAGTGAACATCTTAGCAACCATTAATTCAAATACAACCCGCAAAGAATGAAATACTAAGTAATCCTTTCAGCTTTCCTTTTAACATCAATAAGACTTAAAACACCTTTTACCAGAAGCACATCAGGTTAAAGTCATTACTGTTATTAGTTTTAAATCACCAGGATCGATTTACAGTCTTTAGATTACAGAGACAGATTCATACACCTTCTGGCTGTGACTGCAGCTCCAACACTGAAAACTAAACTAAAACACACCCTGGCGCAAGCAGCCTAAAACGAAAGTAAACAGCTGACAGACAGCCCAGCTCCACCCACACTCTGACATCACTGATAAACACCCATTTCTTAAAGGTACATTTCTTAAACACCCATTTCTTAAAAGTACTCTCACATGACAGTAAGTAGTGTAGATGGGAATATAAAATTACAAGGATACATTGTTAGATTAAGTGAGTAAGCGAAAGTCTAGAAGATAGAATTCAGTGCATGCAAGTGTGAGGTCATCATATTGAACTGTTGCAGTCAGAATATTAGTTAAATGATGTAGCGCTAAGAACTGTGCAAGTCCAGTGGTCAGGTACAGCAATAATCAACAGGTCTGATAGATTGTTAGCCTTTATAACTTAAGGGCTAGAATATAAAGGGAAGTAGGTTTTGCAGCAGTAATACAAAGCCCTAGTTAAAACATATCTGAGCACGACATCTTAAGGATATAAAAATAAAATACTGCAAAATCTGGACATCTGAACTAAGAACAGAAAACGCTGGAGATGTGAAACAGGTCAGACAGCATCAGTGGAGAGAGAAGTAAAGTTGGCAAATTGAATTTTGCCGCAGGTATGGAGGTGGGTGGAGCAGAGAAATTCAGATAGCTGTATGTCTGTGGATCGTTCCTGGGGTTACCACACTGCAGGCTCATTTACCAGTGGCAGGCTGCCAGGAAAATTGGCAATCTGCTCAATGCAAACAGGAAGCCAATTAGGCCACTTAGGGACCATTTTCTGAACAGGTCGGCTTGGACTGACCCCCTGATAAGTCCGGAGACCAGCAGCAATTTGGAGGCAACCGCCTGGTCGCAGAAAAAAAGGCCATTCGTGCCTCTTCTCACTGATCAAATGAATGAGCCACAAGTATAAAAAGGGTCAAAGCCACATCCAAAACCATTCCCGTGGAGAGGTTTCCCCTCCACCCTGAAGGCCAAAGTAACTGTGGATCTCCTTTCATTTTACATTTTCAGTAGTGTTAGGGGCCAGGGTTTAAAGAACACCAAAGTGTATCTTGGAGTTCACCTGACCCACAACTTTTAATATTGTGGTTATGGGGAGCACAAGGGCCTACTTTACAGGTGTGATGCAACAGAGATCTAAAGTACTTTTAAAACAAAACCATGTTTATTTATGGGTCCAGTTAACACTTTATAAACCCACAGTAAACATCTTAACAACTATCAACACCAATAATCCCGCAGATACAATATTCTATAAGTAACCCTTCATAACTTTCCTAACAACATCCATAAGACCAAAAGACCCTTTTTACAGAAAGACAGCAGGTTTAAATTATCTTCAGAAACAGGTATTACTTTGAAATCCTCAAATGATCTGGAGACAGTCTTTAGATTGCAGAGAGAGATCAATGCACCTTCTTGCTGTGACTGCAGCTTCTTCAATTCTGAAAACAAAACTAAAACACACAGACACACACCAGCCTTTTTGCTCAAAGCGAAAGTAAAAGCAGAGTCACAGGTCAGCTCCACCCACTCACTGACATCACTGCAGCTATTTGAAAGCACCCATTTCTTAAAGGTACATCCACTACAGCTATTTGATAACCATTTCTTAAAGGTACTCTCACATGACAGTAGGCTTCCAAGGGTGCCTCCACTTTGACGCACTCTCGCATTCATCATTTTTTCTTACCATTGCTCACCTCTCCTGTTGGGGTTGCTGACTGGCCAGTGCTGTGGGCCCTCTCACTGGGGCTCACACCCCTGGAACCCATTGCCAACCTTAATTGGATGGTGAAGGTAGCCAATTAAATATCCACCTCATGTAAAGTTGCTCTACGATCCGTCTTGACCAGCATACGGTCCCAGCCTTTTCATGGACCACATTCCCGCATAACTCATATCTCACTTCCTGCTCTGACACCTCCAAATCACTGTAAAGTGCCTGAGGCTCTTTGTCGCAGGAACGCTGCTTCATCAGTACAATCATTATTTTCTGCTGTACATTCTGGGTTGCAAGAAAAATCCATTTTGTATTTAAAAAGCAAACACACCAAGATCAATAAAGTAGTCTATTCTATAAAGGTCAGAGTCACCATGCAAGACTGTTCATCTTTGTATTTTCATCATATACACACTGTTCCTCTTTACCCACTCAAAGAATATGAAATGAAATGAAATGAAATGAAAATCGCTTATTGTCACAAGTAGGCTTCAAATGAAGTTACTGTGAAAAGCCCCTAGTCGCCACATTCCGGCGCCTGTTCGGGGAGGCTGGTACGGGAATATTGTTATCACGTAAAGTATTATCTACCAAAAAGATCCCTTTTGGGAACATCACTGGAAATCATGGAGAAGTGAAATGATTTATCTTTAAATCTAATAATTAACTATTTCAAATACAACACAAAAGGTAACATTGTATTTCTCAGAAAATGTGAAAGGCTTCCAAAATGTTTGTTCTGAATTTAACCTAAAGATGTTATTCAACATTTAATGAATTGGTTTATCATTTGCTGGCTGGTACGATAGTGAAATGCAAAAATGTTTTTAAAATTGTATCAAATTGCTTCTCTGCTCTGTTAGTAATGTTTTACATTTCCAAGAAGCTTTTTATATGTTTTAGTCTTTAAACTTACCAATAATGCTTTGTCTTATACTTTGCTGTATCACTTTTGTAAAGCGGGATTACTTTCTATGAATATTCCTTCCCCCACCTTGTAATTGCTTCTAGGAAATCAAGTCTTTCTCACCTTGAGTAATAATTTATTTATGATATTGATTTTGCTCAAAGCGCCAGAGATTAATTATACCCACCAGCTAAATTGTAGGATCATTGATTAGATTCGACCTAGTCTGCATTAGATTCTCTCCAGATTTCTGGATAGATTTAGAGTAAAATAATTCAAGGAAGTCTTGTACAGATTTTTTCATATTGTATTCTAATGCATATTATGTTTGCAGCAATAAATGCGACCAGGTAATATCTAATACATTTGTTATTTATCATTTATTTTGCCTTATCAATAGGGAATCAAATGTGTCACAAACAAGTCATGCAAAATTGCATGAACTGAATATATGAACGATGTCATTTCCAGATTCACGATAATAAATCTCCCCTCTTCATTAACAATGTGTAGTTGAACCTGATAAATCTACCAATAATGCACTGTTACACTTCATATTTGATTTAAAATTTCAGTGGGCTAGGGACAAAACAATTAAATAGCAATTTGTGCTTTAACTTATTTGGTTATTCAACTGAATTAAATTTAAATTAAAAAAACTGCAAAACACTCCAAGGCAATTTGGAGTATGATTGTTTTTTATCAAGTGCCATCTACCTTGAACTTAAAAGGCAGATATTTTATTCCTGTGAATACATTTGGTTGAGTACCTAAGATTTGCCATTTCCCCTCCCAGTAAAATGTACTCTTTTTATATATAAGTTAACCCTTCATGTTACACACAAAAAAATTAACATCAGAACTTTTGGGGTTAATGAGCAATGGCTGATTTTCTGATTATTGTATTTTGAGAGACTTTGGGTGGCATTTAACCAAAAGATTTTTGTGTTATTTCGGATGAGTTTGGTGGGGTGTTTCCCAGCTTTTTGGGTGAGATCCACACCGGTATTCACCCCAGTCATTTTTGGGGGTATGGGGAGTTTCTCCTCAGTCTAGCTCACACTTGGAAGATTTTTCAACAGTGGGGAGTGTTTACGGTACTCTTTTGGGGATTGGATGGCGTTGAATATTAGTGGAGGGGGATAGGGGGGGTGGGGGGGGGGGGGGGTGGACTATATATGTCAATGGTGACCGTAGGCGATTCCTGATTCCTTTTTATTTTTTTATTTTTTTTCCACCTTGGGAGGGTTTGTTTTATTTGATGGTTATATTGTCAGGTGGGCCATTGTTTGGGGGGTGGTGGGAGGATGGGATCGTTGTTGTGAATAAGGGGATTGACATTATATTCGTTACTATTTACTGTTTGTTGGTGGGGTGTAAATTCTGAAGAAAATGTGAAAATTGAGAATAAAAATATAAAAACAAATCAGTGGGGAGTGAACTTGCCAGCGAGACCAACTACTCAGATATCGGGCCGCCATTTTGAAAGAGTGTACCGACCTTGAAGTGAACTTGAGGGTCTCCCACACCCTGGCCCACACACAATGTCACCCCTTGCACTCACTCCTCCCCCCCTCCCCCCCCGCTATGAGGTTGTTGAGGGCCCTCACTTTTCAGGCCTCGCCACACTTTCTTATGGGCACCCCCCTTTCAGGACCTGCACCCTTCACCCCCCAACCTTCATGAAGCCCCTTCATTTCCACCCTTCACCCCTCTTCACCCTTCATACCACCTCACCCCCCCTTTCATGGGCATATCCCACCCTCAGGCCCTGACCCCAGGCAGTGCCAGCCTGCCACCCTGGCACCCTGGCAGTGCCAAGGTGGCAGTGGCAGGCTGACAGGCTGGCACTGCCAAGATGCCCAAGTGTGAGCAGGAGTGCCAGGGTGCCATATTGCCATGTCCCCGACCACCAGGGGTCTCCAAAGGCCTGATGGACCCTTCAGGTGTTGCTATGCCTGGTCCAGATTTGTGTGGACCAGTATTAAACGGAGTCCTGGCAGAGGCTCCCAGGGGAGGTCATTAGGTCTTGTGTGAGGGGAGAATCCGGCACATACATATTTAAATGAGCCTAATAGATCATTTAAATATGCATATCTGGATCTTCCCAGCAAGGGCGAGATCCAGATCGCAACACGTCGCGAGGTTTGGTTGAATCTTGTGAGATTTCTCAAACATCGCGAATCTCACGAGAAGCCTCTCGTGAGATTCAGTGGCCTCAGCCCGACATCAGGTCAGGCGTGATGAGGCCATTAAATTGCACCCTTAACCTTGAATCTTTCTCCCAGGCTTGCAAAACACGAAATTAGCATGGCCAATCCACCTACCCTGCACATCTTTGGGTTGTGGGGGTGAAACACACGCAAACATGGGGAGAATGTGCAAACTCCACATGGACAGTGACGCAGAGCTGGGATCGAACCTGGGACCTCAGCGCCGTGAGGCACCACTGCTAACCACTACGCTATCCATTTATCCTCCATAACCACTCATCTAGTGGCCACTATGTACAGTCCTCAGGATTATGCAATGACAATGGCCAACAGACCGCTTTCTGAGCTGAGTAGTCCACTGTTTTTGGAACTTAGCCAAGCATTCATAATGGCTACAGCTATCAAAACACTAGCTTAAAAATCCAGAGCCCCTGAATCTGAAAGAACAGATGGTACTACATTTTCATTTCAAAGAAGATTTCCCATTAATCAGTGATGTATAGCAAGTGCTTCTTAATTTTCACCAGAAGGACACTTTTTTTTTCAAAGTTAAAGATTCCTGCACATTAAACTCATAGTCCAAAACATGACAGATGAGCTTTCCAGCACATTTGACTATATTATTGAATGTATTATAGCACTTTCTAATAGTGACATTGGATATCTCAAAACATTTAAAACTTACCTGTCAGAATGTCCCTGACTCCTCACCAAGCCTCCCTCAGTGGTCACGAGCTCTCAAACCTGACGATTTGTTTTTAGGGCTTCCAAAATCCACACCAGTACTCAAAAAGAGTGGGGGAGGATGTTATGTTTGTGTACTATGATAACAAATTAATCAGTGTACAACAGAACATCTAGTTCAAGCCTAATTATTTAATGTTGAATAAACTGTGGGTAAACTAAATTATTGCTAACCTAACTGTGGAGCTTCTAACCATTCTACTAACAGCTCCTGTAACTCTGACCAAGACTGGTTTTGTCCGGTTCCAGTGTCCTGTTTCTCTTGCATAACACCTAGTGGTCGGAGGCTATATACGCTTGTCATATATACTGTTACTGCATTACAGAGGGGGAAGGAAATTCAAATACCCTGTGGTCATCACAATGGCAACCCCAACCTCAGAAGAGGGTTATGTGCAATTGCACCCGACTTCCTGACCCATGGAAACAGCCACATGAAAATAGAAAGGTGTTGCTGAGGCAGAGGAAATCTGTTTTTTGCAGTCAACTTACATCTGATTAACCCTCTGTGCAGTGCCCTGGGTTGCTTTTCTATGTTAAAGGCACTACATGAACTTGTTTTTGTTAGAGAAGATAATGAGCTGAATTATTTCGATGCTGGAAGTGTGATTCGCGATAGGGTGGAGAATTGAGCTACAGCAAAATTCGAGGTTGGCTCCCGGCACTGATTCCAGCGCCATGCTCCAGTCCATCTATGGCAAAACCGTTATTGCATGGCTTTAAATCTACTTAGCAGGTTGGACACAGTATTTTCCACAATTCTACGACGCTCCGCCCCTCTCAGGCGGAAGTCACGTGGGCGCGATTTGGTGCAGGTATTGACAAATGGAGCCTGGGTGCGATAGCTGATGAGTGGGAGCGGGAAGGTAAACATTTTTTTAAAACTCTGCAATGGCCAAGGGGGGGTGGGGGGGGGATAGGGTTGAGGGGAGGACAACTCGGGGTCAGCATGTAACCTTTTGGCATTGGATGATCAAGGGAATGCTCATCATGCTAACATGACGTCTCTTTTTCCCCCTTGCAGAGAATGAATTTCGGAGTACAGTCAGCAATGCTCCCTATCTACCTGGCCGCAACTGCCTTTGTGGATGCACGGAGGCTGGAGGCACAGGGCCAGCTCAGGGAGGACCCTGCCCAAGGGAGGATTTGGAGGATGGCACCAGCTCAGGGAGGACCCTGCCCAAGGGACGCCTGCCCCAGGAGAGCAGGGGCCAGCTGGTGAGGCTTGAGTGCCGGTCATCCAACAGGCTGAGGAGAAGGAGCAAAAGAGGAGCTGTATCGGGGTATGTGTATACCATCACCACCTGTTCTTTGAGGAGCTGCCGGACCACATGTGCCGCCGATGATTTTGGCTAACCAGTGAGACCGTGCGTCACCTGTGCCATCTGTGCAATCTGCAGATGGTGAATAGTGATGGGTCACTCACTGGGTAAACTGGCATACAAGGCGGCCCCTGTTCCCTGCCACCCCTCGCTGAGGGTGCCCCTAGGTGGAACGTTTAAGTGTCCTGGGATCCCTGCATGGTGCCATCCTCCAAATCGCTACCCCCCCAAAACCGTCCCATCCTCACACACACCCCACCCGGCCCACCCTCTAAACCTAGCCCCAGCCCATCTCTAACAGCCTTCAGACAGAGGATATAGGCAGGTCAGAATGTTGTTGAAAAAGTGTTTATTGGTGACTGTATACATTGATGTGCCCTGATCCCTAACTATCACCTATGTGACACAACCATGTCAACTTAGAATGTTCTAATATGCTGTGCTCTAACTCTCACTTCTACCCCAGACAGCATATCAGACGTGGAGGCGGCCTGCTGCGTCTCTCGCCTTCTAACCTGAGATGCCTTTTGCGGCCATCCTCTGGAGGGCCTGGACTTGGATGGGCATGGCTGACCTTGGGGTGTCACAGGTGATGAGGTACCACCCTGTTCTATCCATTGCTCATCAGATGCAGCAGCGTCAGGTGGGAGGGATTCAGAACCACTGAGGTGTTCCAGCACTCCCCTGTGGGAGATACCGGCATGGGCCCCTTCACTTCCTCCTCCCTCAGGGTGCTCTATGACCCTGGACTTCTCCATGGGACGGAGGGGAGGCCAGATTTAGCTCCAGAGGCTATTACGTCACCTGGCACTGCCAGTCCTGGATGCACACTCTCGGCTGAGCCATGGTCTCGATGCCCTTAGCCATGGAGCACTGAGACGGGGACATGTCCCTCACTGCCTCGGTCATGTCTCTCTGGCACTGTGAAATGTCCCTCAGAGACTATGCCATGTCCCTCTGTGACTGGCCAAGGTCAGTCAGCGCCTCACCAATGTTGTTGTTGCCCTCAATCATGACCCTTTGTGACTGGGCCAAGCTCTGGGGCCCGGCACATGTCTGCCTGTGACTGGGCTACCCTGTCCTGTGCCTCAGCCATCGCCCACACAGATTGCCCCAAGCCTTCAACGTCTCGACCCATGGCTCTGATTTCTTGCCCCAAGGCTTCCGCTGCGGATGACACCCTTTCAGCGTTGGCCTGGGTACCCCACAGTGTTGGCACCTTATCCTACATCCGAAGGCGGTTGGACTCCTCCAGCTGTACCTTCAGGTACCAGAAAGTCGGTGATACCCCACTCCTGTAAATCCTGGCTCTGAGTCTGCATCCCTACCAGTGATGGAATGATGCTTTTCAGAAGCGCAATACCTGTCCGGACCACAACTGTGTCCTGGGATCGCCCGCTACCCCGGGAGTCCCTATGTCCCTACCTTCACCTGATGTGCTGCAACATACCTGAAATGCGCACCAGAAGGTGACCCAGGAGCCACTTCACTAAAATGCTCCATTGAGATGATAGTCTCTGTGATAGTGGAGTGTGCAGGTGACTGTAGTGCCAAGAAGTTAGTGTCTTCCCTGGACTGGTGCTCCGGGATTTGACTCACTCATCTCCCTATAGGGATGGGTGGCTGGGTATTTTGTTGATGTTGGTCACTGCCTGGCTGGCACATATGTGGCAGAAGTGGCATATGCCACCAGTGAGTCCAAGCCTGTCAAGGTCCTGCTGTAGACTGACAGGGACTGCTTCATTTTTGGAGGTGTGAATGAAGTTGCACATTGCAGAATCGGAAACAAACAAACCCACTCTTAAGCTTATGACAAAGGGAAGGCTGATAAAGATAATTGAGTTTCTCCTGGACACTGGCTGCTATAACAGACTCCAACAACCACATTCTATATCTCTCAACACTGATTGGCCTCAATTTTGTTCGGACTCCATGATGATAGTGCACTCCTCTCCGCTTGCATTTAACACTGTTTTTAAAAAATAAATTTAGTGTACCCAATTCATTTTTTCCAATTAATTTAGCGCGGCCAATCCACCTACCCTGCACATCTTTGGGTCGTGGGGGCGAAACACACGCAAACACGGGTAGAATGTGCAAACTCCACACGGGCAGTGACCCAGAGCCGGGATCGAACCTGGGACCTCGGCGCCGTGAGGCAGCAATGCTAACCACTGTGCAACCGTGCTGCCCTGCATTTAACACTGTTGGTGAATCACTCTAGCTATTCTCCAATCCACCACTCACCCAAATATTTTTGGTGAAATTTGTCCAGCAAACCCTTTTTTCGCCCTTAAATTTGTTCAATTTTACTCCTGTTTTGGGGTAAAACAGAACACCATTAAATTAAACCCAATAAACTGAGGGACAAATTGAAAGGGCAGCCCGTTAAAGGGATACTGCCTTAAACAAAAAAACAGATCACAAATGAAACTCAAGACATCAAATCAAAACGTGATTAAGAGGGTCAATAAGGCACCCCAGTACCACGGTGCCCACTGGGTACAGAAGGGATCAAAGGTGCCACCAGATGCTCCCTCTCCAGGGACATCCGGCCACTAATGTAGCCGTGGTAGAAGGGCAGACAGTCGGGTCACATGACCCCCTTGGTCGCCCGCTTCCTGGGTTGTTCAATTTTACTCCAGACCTTTTGAGGTCAAACAATTACAGAGAAAGACACAAACTTAGGCACAAATGAAAAGGGGCTGCTCCTGATAGGGCACTGCAAAGAGCAATGGAAACTCAACAAACATAAAATCAAAGTGCGATTAAGAGGGTCGATAAAGCACTCCAGCCCCTGCGGTGCCCACTGGGCACGGAAGGCTGTGATGGTACCCATGGACATTGCATGCTCCCTTTCCAGGCACCCGGTCCCTGGGCCTGTTAATGACAAGTTTACAATTCAGTCTGGAACCGATGAGAGTTAAAGTTGGACTTAATGATTAAGTGCATTCTTTATTGACTTGGCTGTGGTGGAACTTGTCTAACGTTGTGCTTCTTACTCTGGCCCTCCTCAGGCAGGGAGAAGGAGCTTGTTGTGATCTGATTGAGTTGAAGCTCCTTCCTTACAGGTGCTTGCGGTCACGCGCAGTGTTTGGCGGGATACAGGTCAGCGCCGACCGGCCAACGGCAGGTGTGGAAGATTCTTTAACAACTTCTCAACCCGCCCGGCCTGCGCGCAACGGAAGGAGCGGATTGTCTCTGGATGAAATGGCTGGGGTTGAACTTTACACCAAGGTACGACCAGCCAAAAAGCTTTACTTAAAAACTGATCAGTTTAGCCGTAAATCCAAGTGCTTTCGGATAATAGACCTTTTGGGAGATTTGTGTACCTGCTTCAGAAAGTTTTATTTCTAAAAGACGGGAGAGATGATGTTTATCTATAGTTACAAACAAAACATGCCAGGCGTTATAATTTAAACACCGTTTCAATGTTTGGATTTTCTTACTACCACAACTCGATTTTTCAGTTCACGTTTATGGAAACCTGTGTTTATACAACGCCTTTAACATGTATCCCGTTTAAGGCTAATTGAAGCCATTGTAATGAAAAGGGGGACATTACATACTTTTTGAAACCATTGTATGAATAAAGGTAATTCATGTAAATAACTGCCTGAAGTCATGATGTATTTGGGTGTAAAAGGTACCCTGAGTGATATTCACAATGTGGATGGGGTGGTGGTGGTGGTGGGGTTTGAGCCAGTTTGGTTTTGGGGGTTTGTGGGGAGGGGCCTGCCTTCCTGGGGTTCTATGTTCCCAGTGAACTTTAGAATTGCTATTCAAAGTGACTGAATGCAGAAGTGTGAGCAACATGTGTGTCATTTTGTTTTGCAGCAGTTGCCTAGTATGGGTGTGGAATTTGTGGATTCTATGGGTAGCACAATGGTTAGCACGGTTGCTTCACTGCGCCAGAGTCCCAGGTTCGATTCCCAGCTTGGGTCACAGGCTGTGCGGAGTCTGCACGTTCTCCCCGTGTCTGCGTGGGGTTCCTCCCACAGTCCGAAGATGTGTAGTTAGGTGGATTTCCCATGCTAAATCGGCCTTAGTGTCCAAAAAAAAAAATTAGGTGGGATTGCTGGGTTACAGGGATAGGGTGGAAATGTGGGGCTTTAGTAGGGTGCTCTTTCCAAGGGCTGGTGCAGACTCGATGGGCCAAATAGCCTCTTTTGGCACTGTAAATTCTATGGTAACTGTGGTATAGTGTGTGCAGATATATGATTTTACAGTTGAGTTGGCTCTGTAAGTATCTGACTCCATGCTGTGTGGGGGGGCGCAGTGTGAGGGGGCTGGGGGGGCGCAGTGTGAGGGGGCTGGGGGGGCGCAGTGTGAGGGGGCTGGGGGGGTGCAGTGTGAGGGGGCTGGGGGGGTGCAGTGTGAGGGGACTGGGGGGTGCAGTGTGAGGGGGATGGGGGGGGCGCAGTGTGAGGGGGATGGGGGGGGCGCAGTGTGAGGGGGATGGGGGGGTGCAGTGTGAGGGGGCTGGGGGGCACAGTGTGAGGGGGCTGGGGGGCGCAGTGTGAGGGGGCTGGGGGGCGCAGTGTGAGGGGGCTGGGGGGCGCAGTGTGAGGGGGCTGGGGGGGGCGCAGTGTGAGGGGGCTGGGGGGGCGCAGTGTGAGGGGGCTGGGGGGCGCAGTGTGAGGGGGCTGGGGGGCGCAGTGTGAGGGGGCTGGGGGGCGCAGTGTGAGGGGGCTGGGGGGCGCAGTGTGAGGGGGCTGGGGGGCGCAGTGTGAGGGGGCTGGGGGGCGCAGTGTGAGGGGGCTGGGGGGCGCAGTGTGAGGGGGCTGGGGGCCGCAGTGTGAGGGGGCTGGGGGGCGCAGTGTGAGGGGGCTGGGGGGGCGCAGTGTGAGGGGGCTGGGGGGCGCAGTGTGAGGGGGCTTGGGGGGCGCAGTGTGAGGGGGCTGGGGGGGCGCAGTGTGAGGGGGCTGGGGGGGCGCAGTGTGAGGGGGCTGGGGGGGCGCAGTGTGAGGGGGCTGGGGGGCGCAGTGTGAGGGGGGCTGGGGGGCGCAGTGTGAGGGGGGCTGGGGGGCGCAGTGTGAGGGGGGCTGGGGGGCGCAGTGTGAGGGGGCTGGGGGGCGCAGTGTGAGGGGGGCTGGGGGGCGCAGTGTGAGGGGGGCTGGGGGGCGCAGTGTGAGGGGGGCTGGGGGGCGCAGTGTGAGGGGGCTGGGGGGCACAGTGTGAGGGGGCTGGGGGGGCAGTGTGAGGGGGCTGGGGGGGGCAGTGTGAGGGGGCTGGGGGGGGGGCAGTGTGAGGGGGCTGGGGGGGGCAGTGTGAGGGGGCTGGGGGCGCAGTGTGAGGGGGTTCATGAAAACATTGACCTTATTTTCTTGGACGCGCAGGCACGTTAAAATTTTTTTTTTAAAAAGCCATATTATTAAATTCACTCTGCAAGAATTAAACCAATAAAGTTGTTTTATACTGGTTTTAAAGACTGTTTCAATGGTGTAGATATTATTAAGTGTAAGACAGTGGCATAATAATCTTTCTTAGTGTCACAAATAGGCTTGCATCAACATTGCAATGAAGTTGCTGTGAAAATCCCCATAAGCGGTATTGTTGCTGGATTAGTAATCCATGAACCCAGGGTAATTCTCCTGAGGACCCAGGTTCGGGTGGTGAAATTTGAATTCAATAAAAATCAAATGATAACCGTGTTGTAAAAACCCATCTGTTTTTTTAAAAAGTCCTTTGAGGGAACAAAACCTATCCCCCTCACCTGGTCTGGCCTACATGTGACTCAAGACCCACACCAATGTGGTTGACCCTTAAATGCCCCCTGAAATGGCCTGGCAATCCACTCAGTTCAAGGACATTTAGGGGTGGGCAATAAATGCTGGCTCAGCAATTGGCACCTACATCCCCTGAATTGTGGGGGGGGGGGGGGGGAAGAATATTTTGGGGTAACATTTTTTTTAGCTGCATCAATACTTATCTCGGTACCACTTCTAATTAAAAGCAATTAATATGTTAAGAGAAAAGCAATTGTTCTATTATATTTACCAGTTGTGCTAATTCGCAAAGCAGTGACTAGAGTTTCTGTGGGAATTTGAACTGTAATGGAACCAGTGAAATTTATGCCCAAAGTTGACACTTGCCCCCCGCCACCCCCCAAATCTGGAAACAAAGGTCAAATTCCTTTTCTCAACATTGTGTAGCGGCAAATTTTCATTTTCTTTTTGGATAGTGCTGTTACTGAAATAATGGTGTTTTATGCTTTGACTGAACCGTATCAAAATTGGGCATTTGTTTTCCATTCCATTCTCACCAAAGCAGCATCTGAAGACTGTGATTCAGTGAGGTGTTGGCACTGCACCAATGTTGCCACCTTGCCATCCTATTTTTGCTCTGATGCCTCGATGACCTGAACGTTTTGCAAGCGGGTTTCAAAAAAAAAAAAAATGATCTCGAAAGAAAGGAGAGGTCGCATATACTTGGCATGGTTAACAAAGAAATTGTAAGCAGGTGGTACACTAAGTTAATCCTAAATAAATACAAAAATAGCTTTACTCTTTAGCCTCTCTTCTGTTCACTTGTGCTGCTCTGATGAGATTCTGTTGCTATGGCAGCCCAGCTTGGTTCTTTGTGGCAGTTGCCAAAATTGCACCAGACTCCCACACGGCTTCAAAGTAATGAATGTTTACAAATATGCTCCGTATTGTGGTTGAAATCTCCTAGATTCTAAAGCCAAACCTCCTTCCAGGTCTGGAGTACTGTACCTAGTCTAGACCGACACACGAATGCTGCATAGCTAGAAGGAGTCAACATTGAGATGTGACAGGCCTGCCATCTGCTGAATTGACATTGTGAGGATTTAGAGTATTATTCAACGAATAAGAGTTCTTGCGCATGGACCAATGTTCCAACTTAACCTTTTTTTTCCTGTTAATGGTTAACTGATTATCTTATTCCTCTGGGCTCTGTTGTGCAAATGACTGCAGTAATCATTGTCCTTGAACATAATCTGTTTTGTGTGATAGCTTTTTGGGGAGAAGTGCTGCGTGAAGGCAAACAATTTCATTCATGTAGCAGCACCTTTTTCATTTAATGCAGGGACCACATTTTCCTTCTCACTTGAACTCCTGATGCACTCTACTTTTTTTCAGATTTTTACCTTTTGAGGGCTCCATGTAAATACTGGCATGCACTTGGAAGCTGCCAAATGTGGCTTTTGAAAGGATGGCATTCGTCCAAGGGAAACAATGCCATAAATTTGGGAAACATTTATTAGTGTTGGCTGGAGAAAACACAAGCTAGTATGTCCGCAGCATGCGGAACACTCTGATCAAATGGGCATAATTCTGATAGCCTTGCAATCATTTTGGGTCAACGTTTTGGACCCTTGGTTGAAATTGCCTGAGCAGACTTGTGACCAATAAACTCTCCCAAGTGTCATTCTGATTACATTGTGGAAGTAGTTAATAATCATACCAAATTGTTTTCCCATATCTTTTTTTTTGAAGGTTTATTTTATAATCGGAGAATTCAACAGAATTTTGGGTAAATTGTTAAACCATTGCAAAATAATGGGTAACATATTCTATGAAGCAAAATAAAATCTAATGAATCCATTGCCAAAAAGAGAGTCCCATTGGGAATATTCTCAAGTATGTGGCATCTGGGGAGGAGAGGAGATGTAGGTAAAAGTTGAGCTAGAATTTGTAAAAACCTAGAGTCTAAAATTGATCTGACTGGGAAGGCAAACATTGATGCATAAATAATTATATTCTGGTTTCCATTCGGGCACGAAAATGTTGTTATCTCTGTATTAATCAGCTCTTTTTTTTAAAAACCTAAAGCAGTGGAATTTAATGGATGGTATTTTGAGAGTAATCTTTCCTGGGCATCTGTAAATTATGTTGACCTAGGAAAGGTTAGTGTCTGATGCAGCATTCGATCAGTACTTCACTAATAACTTGGATTAAGTTTCTCAATTTTGGGGGGGCTTAATAGAATCATGTAAAACAGTGCAGGCCATTCAGCCCATCGAGTCTGCACCGGCCCCTTGAAAGAGCACCTGACCCAAGCCCACGCCTCCACCCTATCCCCGTAACTCCACCTACCCTTTTTGGACACTAGGGGGCAATTTATCATGGCCAATCCATCTAACCTGCACATCTTTGGACTGTGGAAGGAAACTGGAGCACCCGGAGGAAACCCACACAGACATGGGGAGAAAGTGCAAACTCCACACAGGAACTCGGCTCCCTGGAACTATGAGGCAGCAGTGCTAACCACTGTGCCGTCCTATTAAACCAGCTTCTGACTGAGTTTTTTTTCCATTTAGAGTACCCAATTATTTTTTTTCCAATTAAGGGGAAATTTAGCATGGTCAATCCACCTAACCTGCACATCTTTGTGTTGTGGGGGTGAAACCCAGTCCGACACTGGGAGAATGTGCAAACTCCACACGGATAGTGATGCGGGGCCAGGATCGAACCTGGGTGCTCGGTACCATAGGCAGTAGTGCTAACCACTGCACCACCGTGCTGCCCCAAGCTTATGACTGAGTTGAGCATGCTACCATTGAACCACGGCTGAGTTATGCACTGAGGATGTTGGATTTTTGAGGCTGTTGGTAAGCTTGTGATTTGTAGGTTGGCATCTGTATGCAATATTGTGTGCATGCTGCGGCTGTTTATAGCATGGGTTAGGGTGGAATTGTCATGACAGTAATATTGGTTTGCTTCAAAATTGCGTTGATCTCACTGATCAAACGTTTTTCCCCAAATTGTAGTCTTGACATTGTCTATTTTTTAGTCAACCAAAGTATGGATTCCTGACGCTGAGGAGGTGTGGAAGTCAGCTGAACTAATAAAAGATTTCAAAAAAGAGGACCACATCCTTTACCTCAAACTGGAAGATGGAACTGTAAGTTTAAGCAGTGTATGATATCCCTCAATTCCTTCAAATGTTTGAGAAAACCACTGCAACGTTTTTGGTTTTTTTCTATCAATGGTGTTTGTAATAGTGAATATGTTATGGTCTAATTGGTCTAATTATTCCTATTTCTAAATGGGTTTTCTCAAATCTTTGCTATTTATTAAAATAGCAACCCTTTAACACCAAAGCATAACTCTTGGGTGTGCATTTATTATAATGGCATTTCCTTTAACTGCAGTGGTAATTTTAAGTGGTAGCTTTACATCTGCCTTAAAGTTAAATCTCTTACAAATTTTGATAAATGTATCGTGCTTGGGACCTGGTCCAACCATCCCATGTGGCATTCCATATCTTTGCTTCCATCCTGTTCCTACCAAGCAGAACTCCAGCATTGTACAATAAACTGTATTCGCAAAATATAAGATCGCTTGTGGTGGGTTGGAGGCTTAAATCAAGCTATTAAAACACAAGACGGTTTAATGAGTACATCTAATCATATTGTTAAGTACATAGATTTTTTTTTTAAAAAGCGACTGAATTTTGGAATGATTCCTTCCTAACTCCCTCTTTCCTCCCCTTTTGAGATGTTCCTTAAAAACTGACCTCCAATGCAGCTTTGGGTCATCTGTTTGAATAACTCTATTTGGCTTGGTGTCAAATTTTGTATGCGATGTGCATTGGAACATTTTATTATGCTAAAGGCACTATGTAAATTCCTGTTAACATCTGCCCCTGCATCTTGTTACTCGGTGGTGGGTAGAGGAGAGAGGCACTCGATTCTTTTTACGGTTTGAATAGTTGAGCATTGTGTGACAGCCAAATGTTACAATCAAATGTTGGCCCGTTTTTGGGTTGTGCAGATATGTAAACATTGAGTTTCCACTGTAACATGACTTTTCCATTATGAAAGCTTGATAGCTGAAGTAAGATTTAGGCATCTAAATCCATCCCATGTGCAAGGTTTTAGTTTACAGATATATATTCATGTAACCAGTCCAACAGGCGTATTTATTTTTACGCAAATGTCTGGAACCAGTTGATATTTGATCCACAAATGACCATTGGTATGGCCTTCTATGCTAAACTTTTAATGTGTGTGATGTTGGTCAGAAGACAAAATTGACCTTTTTTTTTTTTAGATTAAAGATTCTGTGGCGGCGTTACCTGGCTATGTTTTTGTATTAAAAAAGTGACATTGCATTAAACACTGCCCTCTAGTGGTAAACACTGCCCTCTAGTGGGAGTTTGGATTTGTTACTGTGTTCAAGTCTCAAAAAATGTGCAATGCAGAACTTTCATTCCAAATGTTTGAATTGGTGAGTATTGATACTGCTATCAAAAGCAACTCCTGTAGCAATTCTTTTCAACTTCCTTTCCGTATTCCTCCGTCTTTATTGCCACGTGCATTCAAGCTTTCCCACAACCTCTCCGGTCTCCACGCATCAATAAAACACAACTGCTTCACAGGTTGTACATACAACCTGAGGATTGCTTCATTATAACTGACTTCTTGCGAGTCAACTTCATCAGGTCTGTCTTTAACTTCAATGAGCAATACTGTGTTCAAATTCCAGTTCCTTTTGTCCCTTTGACATCCATCTTCCTGGGGCACCTATTTTCATTCTGTGACTTCTAGAACTAGCTGTTCTTTAGTTTCTGGGACTTCTCCATTACTCCATTATCCTGCTTTTCGTTTTCTGCCTCTGGCAGAGCTGTTTCCTCGGCTGCTGAGCTCCAACTGCCTTGGGTCTAGTTAGAACGAAACTCAAAAAACTTAGCCCCTGGTTGAGAGGTAACAGCTCAGCCTTTCTTTAAGCTCTTGTTTACTTATCACATCATAAACTCTCGAAGCACAATGCAGACACGGTTTGAAATGAAACCAATACCCCATACACGCACGCACCTTTGTTTAACATGAATATAACAGAGTTTTAACCCTTTTCTTACACTGAAACATAAAATAAAACTGGAATCTATACCTTTCTAATATCCACCAATACAAACATAGATTGCTTAATGCTACCTCTGCTTCCTGACACTCGTCTTCTGGTCCCTCAACTCTATTTGCATTGAACTACTGATCATCCAACCTCTCCTGGCCCTCCCTCATGTTAGCTAAGTGTTGTCCCTCTTTAAATCTGCCATCACCACTCTCTGTAAAACATCAACCCTTGCTCCACCATTCTTGCAAACTACCATCCCATCTCCAACCTCCCTTTTTCCTCTTTTGTCCTTGAACATGTTACCCGCCACAAATCTATTCCCATCTTTCCCGGAGACCCATGTTTAAAACCCTCCCATCAGGTTTCTGCTCCTTCCATAGTCGTGAAACAGCGCTTGCCTGAATGGTAAATGACATCCTATGACAGCAGCAAAGCTGAATTTTCCCACCTTTCCCTCGTCGATCATTGCAGACCTCTGAATGGTTGACCACAATATCCTCCTCCAATGCTCTGTACTGTCATCCAGCTGGATGGGACTCGTACACGGTTCTGTTCTAATGTTGTAATCTATATAATCAAAGTCAGAGGATCACTTGCAATTATTTTCTTCCTGCTTCTGCACTGTTACCTCTTGGTCCCCCAAAGATTTATCCTGGTCACCCTCTTTTTTTTTTATCTACATATCCCCTCACCCATATCATCCAAAGGCACATTAGGTTCCTGCAGGTATACAGACACCATCTCTTTTAACGCCTCCACTGCTGCTCAATCATACTGCTTATCTGATATCTAGTACTAGATGAGCACAAATTTTCTTCAGTTAAAAATTGGCAAGACTTAAACCATTTTCTGTCCCCCACTCCAGCGATTTAGCCAGTCTGTTTGCAACCTGCTGTATTTGCTCCTGTGATGAACTTCCAACCTCGTTCGTGCCATTACAAAGATTGTCTCGTTCTATCTCCATAACTTTGCCTTGCATCAGCTTATCTGTAGACTCGACTATCCCAATGCACTGCTGGTTGGTCTCCCACATTCTATCGCCCTCGAAATTGAAGTTATACTTCTGCTGCCTGTGTCCTAACTCGCAACAAATCCTGTTCTTCCCCCACCGTTCCTGTGCTCGTTGACCTGCATTAATTTTAATTTTTCATCCCGTCTTTCAGATCCCTCTATTTGCCTCGCTCTTCACCATCTCTGTCATCTCCTTCAACCCTGTAACCCTTGGAGATATCTGCACTCCTCTAATTCTGGCCTCGGAGGAATTTCCACATGGCTTGGGAGGAATTTCCACATGGTATATGCTGGTAGAAATTGGGGATATTGGCCTTGGTAATAGCAGGGATATCTGGTACTTAAGAACTCTATCCTGAATGAGTAGATCAGAAGGGGAAAGCAATGTTTCTTTTGTGGGTTCTATGATGGAATCTGTGGTCTCAGCTTACCATTTTTGATGGAGCTTCATACAAAGGATAAACTGAAAAGAAACCACCACCCCCTTACCGTTTTCAAGAAAAGTAAAACTGAAAACTTCAATTGGAACCAAACATTCTGGCGAGACTGAAACATGTGAAACCATTTTAAAGGGCACAGCCATCAGCATTCAGATGATGATCCCAGCGGTGCAGTACAGGTAAGTAGATAAGAGAAGACACTAGATCCAGAATTTGGGAATAAGCAAATATGCAGTTGTTGCAGCTGTTGCTGTTCTTTGTTGGATCTACGCCATCCAGCCCATCAACAGCAGAGCTGAGGAGGTTCTGCAGATGTGGGCTATTTTTATTGAGGACTGAGTCCGTGCACTTTGGGTTGGGTGAGCGCAGCTGTAAGCTGAGGATCAGGCTGAACAGGAGCAGAAATTCTTTTGAGAAGATAGTTTTAAAGGACTTTTTAGTGACCGAGTTGCCGTAATGTGCTGAGTGGTTTGCCAAGCCAATTAGTAAGATCTGTTTTAATTGTACATTATTTATTAATTTAATAATTGTTTACATTTTTAAAAAAAAATTAATCTTTATTGTCTCAAGCAGGCTTACAGTAACACTGCAATGAAGTTACTGTGGAAAGTCCCTAGTCGCCACAATCCAGCACCTGTTCGGGTACACAGGGAGAATTCAGAATATCCAAATTACCTAACAAACACATCTTTCTCGACTTGTGGGAGGAAACCGGAGCACCCTGAGGAAACCCACGCAGACGCAGGGAGAAAGTGCAGACTCCGCACAGACAGTAACCCAAGCTGGGAACGAACCTAGAGCTGTGAAGCAACAGTGCTAACCACTGTGCTACCATGCCGCCCATTTATGCCATTTAATTTGTAGTTTGTAATCAACTGCAATTTGCCTGTTTGTTAATGTTTAACTTGTGCTGATTCTGGGATTTAGAGCATAGGGGTTACCCAAGATGGCATTTAGTGTTTGATTGTCGTATAGTAAAATCTATTTGTTTTAAATCATGGAAGCTTCATTCCTTAAGTAAATAACTAGAATTTCATATTTTATTTAATTTACTGCCTCAACCAAGAAAGATCATTCCAGTGTCAACTTCGACTACGTTAAGATATTGTCTGACTTTTTCATTGCACAAGAACAGCCCTCTAGTTGCTCTGAAAATAAATATCAAGATAAAATAACTAATGAGGAACCTATTGGGGAAAGTGTTTCCTTTTTAAAAACCTTGTTGTAGGGGTAAATTTTTTTTCTTGTTGTTTGTAGCATATTGAGCGTCACATAAATGAAAAAACGGAAGAATTACCGTATCTGCGGAACCCTGACATTCTAATGGGTGAAAATGACTTGACGGCACTCAGTTACCTGCATGAGCCTGCAGTGCTTCACAACCTGAAAGTGAGGTTTTTGGAGTCCAACAGTATCTATACGTATTGTGGTAAGTTGACTTTTTTTGCATCTGTTGAACCTTTCTTTTCCCCAATTCCTGCTTTAAGGTATGAAAGCAAATTCTCCATCAATTTCATTCCGTCATTCCAAACTTGTGCTCTTATCACGTCCCTGTTCAATCTGGAATTTTTCCATTTCTGTGATGTTTTAGCAGTTGATGTTTATTGTTATTTACATTCTTACTCCATGAGCTAATAAGTGTGCAATAGTAACTTGTTTACACTTTCTGCGTTTCCCTAATTATCTGTAAACGTTTATTCTCAACTGATTTTTTTTCTCTTCCCCCTGCCCAATGGTGTGGTGACTTGTGTTCCATGGCTGAGGGAAGCCCTTTAGATACTTCTGCAATATGATTGCTCTTAATTTTATGTCCAGTGAACTCCTGTGGTGGGATTCTTCGGTCCGCCAGACGTTTTTTTTTCTGGCATGGCATGCCCCTGCAGCAGCGGGATTCTCCATTCCCTCAGCCGGCCAATGGGGTTTCCCATTATGGCCACCCCCACACCGGGGAACCCACTGGTGCGCTGCTGGCAGATCGGAGGATTCCGCTGCTGGTCTTTGTCTCCAAGATAGGGTGGAATTAATGAGCAATTCAGAAAATGCTGTAGAACCAGCTGAAGAATGATTGATTGTTTCTGCATCTGCCCATTTTTAAGAGCTTTTAATGTTGGAAGCTTATACTTCTGCAATATGATTGCTCTTGATTTTGGGTCCAGTGAACTCCTGTGGTGGGATTCTTCGGTCCACCAGACGTTTTTTTTTCTGGCATGGCATGCCCCTGCAGCAGCGGGATTCTCCATTCCCTCAGCCGCTTGAGGCATTTCCATGTCAAATCATTGGACATTATCAAGTTAACTGCTAAACATTTACCACGTTGTACCTTTTCATAGAAGCAATATCATAGGAGCAATTTGTATAAGGCTATAATTGTGGATCATTAGAAGGACTTGCTTCCAGCGTGACTATATAACTCACTACTACTTGAAAGAACAAAACAAGGGTGGCATGTGGCGCAGTGGTTAGAACTGGGACTGTGGCGCTGAGGACCCGGGTTCGAATCCCGGCTCTGGGTCACTGTCCGTGTGGAGTTTACACATTCTCTCCGTCTGCGTGGGTCTCACCCCACAACCCAAAAGATGTGCAGGTTAGGTGGATTGGCCACACTAAATTGCCTCTTAACTGGAAAATAAAATAATTGGGTACTCTAAATTTATATTTAAAAAAAACAGATGTAAATGCGTGGCCCAATTGTAGCACATTCGCCTCCAAGTCATGGTAGATCCGAGGTAGAGATGGTTGACAGCTTCAAATTCCTAGGTGTGCACATCACCACCAACCATCTGTCTTGGTCCACCCATGTCAACGCCACGACAAAGAAAGCACACCCATGTCTATACTTCGTCGGGAAACTAAGGATATTCGCATGTCCATGTTGACTCTTACAAATTTTTATAGGTGCACCATAGAAAGCATTCTCGCTTGATGCATCACAGCTTAGTATGGCAACTGCTTGGCCCAAGACTGTAAGAAACTACTGAAAGTCGTGAACAAAGCCCAGTCCATCGCACGGATCCGCCTCCCATTCATTTTCTTTTTAATAAACTTTTTATTGAGATATGTTTTGGTATTATAACAACAACACAACAAACAATGTACATGAAACTATAAACGTAGTGCAAAAGCCGTCTCCCTCCCTTACAGGTCCCACCTTTATTAACCCCCTACTCTAAACTAAACTAACCCCCCCCCCCCCCTTCTGCTGACGATTAATTTTCCACGAAGAAGTCGACGAACGGTTGCCAGTTCTGGGCGAACCCTAACAGTGACCCTTTCAAGGCGAACTTGATTTTCTCCAAACAGAGAAAGCTAGCCATGTCCGATAGCCAGGTCTCTGACTTTGGGGGCTTTGAGTCCCTCCAAGCTCATAATTGAGTAGAGGCTCTGGGCTACCAGGGAAGCAAAGGCCAGAACGTCTGCCTCTTTCTCCTCCTGGATTCCCGGGTCTTCTGACACCCCGAAAATCGCCACCTCTGGACTCAGCGCCACCCTTGTTTTTAACACCGTGGACATGACATCTGCAAACCGCTGCCAAAATCCCCTAAGCTTCGGACATGCCCAGAACATGTGGACATGGTTCGCTGGTCCTCCCGCACATTTTGCACACCTGTCTTCCACCCCAAAGAATCTGCTCATCGGGGCCACTCTCATGTGAGCCCAGTGAATGACCTTAAGGCTGAGCCTGGCACATGTTGCGGATGCGTTGACTCTACTCAACGTGTCCGCCCATAGACTATCCTCTATCTCTCCTCCCAGATCCTCCTCCCACTTGCGTTTCAGCTCCTCGGTCTGCGTCTCCTCCGACCCCATACGTTCCTTGTAAATGTCCGAGACGCTCCCTTCTCCTACCCACCCTCTGGAAACTACCTTGTCCTGAATCCTCCTTAGCGGTAGGAGTGGGAAGGTTGACACCTGTTTACATAGGAAGTCCCGCACCTGCAGATACCTGAAGTTGTTTCCCCTCGCCAACCCAAACTTCTCCTCCAGCGCCCTCCTACTCGGAAAGCTTCCGTCTATCAACATATCCCCCATCCTCTCAATCGCTGCTCTCCGCCATATCCGGAACCCCCCATCCATACTTCCCGGGGCAAACCGGTGATTATTACAGATTGGGGACCTGACCGATGCTCCCTCTGCTCCCACATGTCTCCTCCATTGCTCCCAGTCTCTCGGCCGCCACCACCACGGGGCTGGTGGAGTATCGTGCTGGCGGGAATGGCAGAGGTGCCGTTATCAACGCCCCCAAGCTGGTGCCCTTACATGAGGCCTTCTCCATACGCTCCCATGCTGACCCTCCCCCCACCACCCACTCGGATCATGGCTATATTCGCCACCCAGTAATAGTTACTAAAATCTTGCAGTGCCAGCCCGCCCTCTCCCCAACTCCGCTCAAGCATTACCATCCTTGCCTGCGGGGTCTTGCCCGCCCAAACAAAGCTACGGATCACTTTGTTGTCCTTTAAAAAAGGACCGTGGAATAAAGATGGGGAGACATTGTAACACGAACAGGAATCTTGGGAGGACCGTCATCATCACCCTCCCAGCTAATGACAATGGGAGCGCGTCTCATCTACGAAAATCGTCCTTCATTTGGTCTACTAGCCGGGCCAGATTTAATTCATGCAGCCGGTCCCATTCCCGCGCCACTTGAATGCCTAGGTACCTTAAGCTTCCCCCTACTAATCTTAACGGCAGCTCCCCCAATCGCCTCTCCTGTCCCCTCGCCTGGACTGCAAACTTCTCACTTTTCCCCATATTTAGTTTTACCCCGAAAACCGGCCAAATTCCCCCAGAATCCTCATGATTTCTTCCATCATTCTAATGGATCCGATACATACAGAAGCAGGTCGTCACAGAGACACTGTGCCCCCCCCCCCCCCCCCCCCCCCCCCCCCGACCAGCCCTTTCCAGCAGCCCCTTGAGGCTCTCAGAGCCATTGCAAGCGCGAACAACAGTGGGGAGAGGGGGCATCCTTGTCTCGTCCCCCGGTGCAGTCTAAAATAGTCCAATGTTGTCCTATTCATCCGTACACTTGCCACAGGAGCCTGATACAGCAACCTGACCCAGTCAATAAAGCCCCGCCCAAATCCGAACCGTCCCAGTACCTCCCACAGATAATCCCAGTCTACCCGATCAAAAGCCTTTTCTGCATCCATTGCGATCATTACCTCCACCTCCCTACCTTCCGGCGGCATCATGATCACATTTAACAACCTTCTTACATTGGCCACCAACTGCCTACCCTTAACAAACCCCGTCTGGTCCTCCCTAATAACATCCGGAACACAATCCTCAATCTTGGAGGACAACATTTTGGCCAGCAGTTTGGCGCCCACATTCAACAGGGATATCGGCCTGTAGGACCCACACAGCTCCGGGTTCTTGTCCCGCTTCAGAATCAGCGAAATCCTGGCCTGTGACATCGTCTGGGGCAGTACCGCTCTTTCCCTTGCCTCATTGAACATCCTCATCAACACCGGCCCCAATATCCCAGAGAACATTTTATAAAACTCCACTGGGTACCCGTCCGGCCCGGGGCTTTACCCGCCTTCAGACCCTCCACTATCTCTTCCAACCCGATCGGGGCCCCCATGCCTTCTACCAGCTCCTCATCCACCTTTGGGAAATTCAGCCCCCCTCAAGAAGTGCCTCATCCCCTCCGGCCCTGTAGGGTGTTCCGACCTATACAGCCTACTGTAGAAATCCCTAAAAGCCTTCTTCACCCCTGCTGAATCGCCAACCAGGTTCCCATTTCCGTCATTTACTTTCCCTATCTCCCTAGCTGCCTCCCTCTTTCTAAGCTGCTGTGCAAGCATTCTGGTGGCCTTCTCTCCATACTCCTAGATCGCCCCCTTGCCTTTCTCAGCTGCTCCACCGCCCTCCCTGTGATTAATAAGCCAAACTCTGCCTGTAGCCTCTGCCGTTCCCTTAAAAGCCCTGCCTCGGGGGTCTTTGCATATCTCCTGTCGATCTGTAGTATCTCCTTAACCAGTCTGTCCGTCTCTGCTCTGTCCACCTTCTTCCTATGGGCCCGTATCGAGATCAGCTCCCCTCTGACCTCTGAGCACCGCCTTCAATGCTTCCCAGACCATCGCTGTTGAAATTTCCCCATGTGTCGTTGACCTGCAGGTAGCTCTGAATACATTTCCTCAGCCGCTCGCACACCCCTTCGTCAGCCAAAAGTCCCACATCTAACTTCCAGTGCGGGCGCTGGTTACTGTCTTTACTAATCTGCAGGTCAACCCAGTGGGGAGCATGGTCTGAGATTGTGATCGCCGAGTACCCCGTGTCCACTACCCCTGCCAGTAAGGTCCTGCTCAAAATTTAGAAATCGATCCAGGAGTACACTTTATGCATGTGTGAGTAGAAGGAGAACTCCTTCACCCTCGGCTGCCCAAATCTCCATGGATCTCCTCTCTTTTCTCTCTCTCTCTCTCTCTCTCCCCCCCCCCCCCCATCTACTCCATGAACCCTTTTAGTTCCTTTGCCATTGCTGGCACCATGCCCGTTTTCGAGCTTGACCGGTCCAAGCCAGGGTCAATAACTGTGTTGAAGTCCCTTCCTATGACCAACCTGTGCGAGTCCAGGCCCCTCCTATGACCAACCTGTGCGAGTCCAGGCCCCTCCTATGACCAACCTGTGCAAGTCCAGGTCCAGCATCTTCCCAGCATCCTCTTTATAAACTCCACATCATCCCAATTTGGCGCATACACATTTACTAATACCACCTGCACTCCCTCCGTTTCCCACTGACCATAATGTACCGACCTCCCACATCCAAAACTATTCTACCCGCCTCAAGCTCCACCCGCTTATTGATCAGGATCGCGACCCCTCTAGTCTTTGAATCCAGTCCCGAGTGAAAGACCTGACTGTCCTAGTCTTTCCTCAATCTAATCTGGTCAGTTAATCTAAGGTGCGTCTCCTGCAACATTACAACGTCGGCCTTCAGTCCCCTAAGATGCACGAACACACGTGCCCTCTTGACCGGTCCATTTAACCCTTGAACATTCCAGGTGATCAGCCTAGTTTTGGGGTCCCGACCTTCGCCGATCAGCCATCCCCTTTTTTGGGCCCGCCTCCAGCCCATGCTCCGCGCCTCCACCTTCCCACCCCCAGGCAGCCTCCGCCCCAACCCCCTCTCTGCCCCCCCCCCCCCCCCCCCAGTAACCACGCTCTGTAACCCAACCCCCTTGATTAAACCGAATATATGGACACCTCCCCACTGTCCGTGATTCCGTGAGCTAGCCCGCTCTGCTAACTTGGTGGCCCCATTCCTGGTGCCGGATAGTCTCTCACCTATTGTTCTCTCTCTCTCTCTTTCCCCCCCGCCCCACCGCTCATACAAACATACTCCAACATCAAACAATCCCATCACAATTGCCCGACAGAAAAACACCAAAATCTAAACAAGCACACCTCCATCCCCCAACAGTGCAAATGAAAGCCTTAACTCTCTCGGCTCTGCCACTGGTCCCAAATCAATACAGAAGGCATTGCAAACAGCTTCCACAAAACGAGAAACTTTTTTTTTTAAAAGAACCGAGAAACAAAAAGAAAAAAAAACTTGAACGTTGCAGCAAAGTTCAAAAGTTCTCCGTCCACTACCAGTCCTTTCATTTTCATGAAATCCAGCGCGTTCGAAATAGAAGTGCTGTTCCTCGTACGTCACCCAGAGATGGGCCGGACACAACAGTCCGAACTTCACCTTTTTCCTAAAAAGGATTGATCTAATCTGGTTGAAGACTGCTCTTCTCCTGGCCACCTCCACACTCTGGTCTTGGTAGACCTGCAAGATATTATTGTCCCACTTGCAGCTCCGTGTCTGCTTGGCCCACTGTAAAATGCGCTCCTTATCCATGTACCTGTGGAATCTCACCACCATTGCCCTCGGGGGGGGGTGCAGAGCCCCCATTCGCGGCTTCCTCACAGGTGCTCTGTGAGCCCTGTCCACCTCCAAGGGTCGGGAGAATGCCCCATCCCCCAGTAGCTTTTCAAACATATCTGCGATGTATGCCCCAGCGTCCGCTCCTTCGGACCCCTCCGGGAGCCCAACGATTCTCAAGTTCTGCCGGCGGGACCTATTCTCTAGGTCATCCACCTTCTTCAGGAGCTTCTTCTGCTGGTCTCTCAGCATCCCCACCTCCAACTCCACGCAGATTGTTGTTCCTCCTGCTCAACCACGCCTTCTCTACCTTCTGGATTGCCCGATCTTGGGCGTTGAATCTAAGCTCCAGCTGCTCAATCGACTCTTTTGTCGGATCCAAGCAGTCCCGTTTCTGCTTAGCAAAACCATCCTGAATCAATTTGCATCAGCTGCTCCGTTGATCGCTGGGTCGACAAACCAGTGGTCCAGTCCTCCGCCATACTGTCTCCCGCTGCAGCTTCAGCCCAAGCCTTCTCCTTCTCTGTCTTTCTGTTTCTGCCTTTATGAGCACTTCTAGTCCTTCTTTCCATGCACCGATGTGGGAATTCAGTACACAATTGCCTCTGTCTTCAATTTTACAGTTCAAGTCCGTTAGAAAATCAGGGGTAAAGGTCCAAACGTCCGACCTGAGCGGGAGCCACCAAATGTGCGACTTGCTCCTTCATAGCCACCACTGAAAGTCTGCCTCCCATTCATTTACTCTGTCTACACCTCCCACTGCCTTGGGAAAGCGGGCAGCATAATCAAAGACACCTCCCATCGATGTTATTCACTCTTCCAACCTCTTCCATTGGGCAGAAGATACAAATGTCTGAGAACATGCACTAACAGGTTCAAAAACAGCTTCTTCCCTGCCTCAAGGCAGTTGGGTGTAAATCGTGTTTGTGGCTAGACTTATTTTGCAGTAGCTCTATAATAGTTAGTGTTAGTAGTTTGTTATTTACTTATCCAGTTATCTTTACCGCACAGTTGTTTAATAATAAAACTAGATGTCCTGTTGTGCATCATTCATCTCGGCCAGTCTACAGAACATGACAGGTTGCACTCCCAAGACCTATGCGAACATAATTGTAATGTCTTATCTAACATAACAAGATCTCCAGTAAATCTCACTTTCCTGTCATTACCCTCTTCCCCTGAACCCCACATGCCAACAGCACCCAGAACTGTTAGACATTGCCCTTTGGCCCATGTATGCAAAATGGCTGCTGTCTTTCACTTGAATGACCGACTGTCCCTTCAAAGTAAGTTATTGATCTTGAATTGCCTTGGGATAGAAAAGGCACAGTTTAAATATAATTCTGCCATTTCGCCATTAGCCTGGGCTGTAAAGTTGCCATCATCCTCCTCGTCCCTCCCAAGTTCGAGAAGGATTTTTAAAGGTGATAACAAAGATTTTAGACAAAGTAGTTGAAGCCTCTATTGAGTTGAGAGGTTGCACGTTGCGTCTAGAATGAGGGGCCTTTGGTGGGGGCTAGAAATATTGAGATCGCACAAATTGAGGTGGGCCCAGCTATGGAGGGATATGAAGATGGAAGATTTTAATCCGTTGGGAAATGGGCCGATTGATGAAGTGGTACCAAGTGTGGTACCGGATAGCCATGCAGTCAGTAATAATAATCTTTATTGTCATAAGTAGGCTTACATTAACACTGCAATTAAGTTCCTGTGAAAAGCCCCTAGTCGCCACATTCGGGCACCTGTTTGGGTACACGGGGAGAATTCAGAATGTCCAAATTACCTAACAGCATGTCTTTTGCGACTTGTGGGAGGAAACTGGAGCACCCGAAGGAAACCCACGCAGACACTGGAAGAACGTGCAGACTCCGCACAGATGGTGACTCAAGCCGGGAATCGAACCTGGGACCCTGGCACTGTGAAACCATAGTGCTAACCACTATGCTACCCACCAAGCACTGAAATCTGACGTAAAATATAATTAGCACACTAGCTTTGACTGAATGTTGCACTGATGAGCAGCAAAGGTTAAATCCCCTTCACAACTCTCCTTTGTTGGAGTAAGTGAGGAGAAAACCTTTTCACTGAAGCTGATAATTGGAATATGCAGTCTTCGCACTGGATACCTCCTTGAAGAAGAAGCACTTGCTGGGAAGCAGGAATGATTTGAAAGGTCTTTTTAAAAAAACATCTGGCATATACATAATGGGCTAAATAGAAACTTGCTGCACATTAATGCCACTTGTTCTTTTACTGTACCGATAAGCTCACTCGCGGGGCTGCAAGGTCAAGAGGGTTTTCATTCCTCTGACTGTACACTTTGTTCATAAAGTGCTTTTCAAAACCATGGACGTGTCAAAATGCTTTATAGTATAGTTATGTAGGAAATGTGCAGCAGCAACCTCTGCAAATAACCTCTGCAAATAATGTAACAAATGTAGAGGTTTATGCTCCCGATTTCCCCTTGCTAGTGGTTCGTGACTTAAGATTTTATAAAGGACAAAATTAGACCGTCTCTGCCATAAATTTGAAATGCCACCACATAACACTTATTTAAATCCTGCCACAATTTAACCTCGGTCACCCTGTGTACACACAAAGCAACACTGCTTTTTTTAAACAGAAGCCTCTGCTGAAAAACCACAGGCAAAACCTTGTGTTTCTCCCCAAGACCCTCCTTAATCCAACCCAATTCCTTCAGGTGTTGGTTACCTTTAAAACCGTGACCCCGATACCCTTCACAGATTTGCCTCGTAACTTGCAACTCCCCACACGGTTAGCCCTACCATCAAAAGTTGTAGGTCTGTGAGTGAGGTTGACCATTCCTGACCCACCGCCTTGACTGCAGAACAAGAGGCTTCAATCTTGATCCTTTTTATGATGATCCCTTATTGAAAATATCAAAAAGCGATTTCTGAAAATGTTCTGTTGAATGGTGAACTTATTTCCTGAAATCATCCTGCTGGCACCATGTTTAGCACCTCTTATCTTTTTATGCCTTGGTCCAGACAGACCCATTCATTGCTGATGTTGCTTCCACAACTGAAATAATGGACCCCTTCAGGTGGTCTAGTTCCCAGACTGATATGCATGTAACAAGATCCCCTCCTTGGCTGTTGTTTATTAGAATATAAAACCGTAATAAATAGGAACAAGAGTAGGCCTTTGGCCCCTCAATCCTGCTCCATCATTCAATAGGATCATGGCTGATTAGACACTCATGCCTACTTTCCTGCCCTTTCTCCGTAAGACCATATGTGATATCTGTTGTCTGGGGGCATTGTTACAACGGCGTCCCCAGCTTAATTGAGTTATCTGATGGCAGCTAACTTGCCATTGTTGTGACAACATCCTTTTTATACCATCGGTTTTGCTTCGATATTTGGATATTTTGAAAATTAACCCCTGCGTGTTTTTTTGTGTTGAGGTTTGGCCTGTTTATTTGCAGTATTGTCTGTGGGTTTTGATGATTTTATTTAATTTGGAGAGGATTCCGATCCTACTATAATGACCATAATACATTTTTGTGATGTTGATTTAGGTGAGAAATGTTGGCCAGGACACTGGAGAGATTTTTGTTCTGTCATGCTGCCTTCTCAACTGGAGGGTTTAACAGTTAAGCTCCCAAACAACTAGTCGAAAGACGATGCTGAAATAGGATTAAATTTAAGGGAATGACCAACACTTTGGAGATATTATTAGTTGATACATTATTCAGATTGTTGAATAGTGACATTGACATAACAGGAAAGTGTAAATTCACATTAATGCTGACTACATTAATAAAAAAACTTGACTATTGCTGAAAAAGGTCAAATGTTGTCAAAGCTTTTTGTCTTGTCCTCATCAGGACAATTTTACAAGAATACTAAATGTAAAGGAAACCACAATTTACACTTCATCAGAAGAGAGTGCTGATTGATTGGCAAATGGACTCTGGCGTTCCATGGAGTATCAGTTAACTGATGACTGACAGTTAACTGCCAAGCTTGGTTTAAATTAAAACCAGACAGGTTGACTCTGTTGAAGCATTACCTAACCAAAAAAGAAAACTATAAATGTACAACTTCAGCTGGTAGAAAAGAAATTGGTGCACGCTGCAAAGAAAAAAAAAACAACCACCAAATAACAACAATGCATATCTTTGGTTCAAGGCAAATTATGTATAATATAAACACCCGTGAGTGGAAGGGAAAGAGAAACCTTAAATTTGGATGGACGGTGTCAATTTTAACATGTGTTCAACAGTAGTTAATAAAATAATGAATAACACTAGGTATTGTCCAATTTTTGGATGCATTACATGCGTAAACCAAAACTATTTCTGAGGAAAGCATGAAGATGGCTTAGCCTTTATTTTCAGTGGAAAAAATGTAACTTCAATGTGAATCAATTTGAAATTATTCAAATTCTGTACTATATAGAAATGCATTTGTAAACATATTTCTGGTGCGGCACGGTAACACAGTGGTAGCACTGCTGTCTCACGGTGCCGAGGACCCGGGTTCGGTCCCGCCCCGGGTCGCCGTCCATGTGTGGAGTTTGCACATTCTCGCCGTGTCTGCGTAGGTCTCTCCTCCACAACCCAAAGATGTGCAGGGTAGGTGGATTGGCCACACTAAATTTCCCCCTAACCGGAAAAAAATTAATTGGCTATTCTAAATTTATATTTTAAAAATAGGAAATTGAATTTCCATTAGAACCAGGACGTAAATTAATTTTGCGAATCCGATATTGTGGCTATAAACAAACCGAATGGGCATATTGTGTTTTTGGATTAGTTTCAAAATGCAAGAGAATTGGATCAAGACTATTCAATAAAGATGAAATGGGTAGTAATGAGGTTTGTATTACAAACTATAAACTGGCATTTTGGGAAGGAGGGAAGAAATTACCCTGAAAATCCAATTTATTTTAAAAGCAGAGCTGATTTAGTGTGGTGATAGTGCAGTCACAAAGTATTTAATTGACAGTAAAGCACTTCAGGATATTCTGAGGTTGTGAAAGATGGTGTACAAATGCAAGCACTTTTCTACCAATGCTTCACCATTAAAATGCGTAAGGCGAAGCTGCATTATTTGCATGGTAAATGGGGACTAAACTCAAATTAAATTGTCATTGTGATGAGTGTTAATTACTGTCAATCAACCTCTGCTGAAAATTAACTAAGTTTTTAAAATCGTAATAGATATAAGTACTTTGCTCTTCCTTTCTATGTTTCTTTTGAATCCAATCTTTCTTTCACATCTCTTTATTTCTCTCTATCTAATTTGACAATCACCTTAATTTAAACATCAATTTTGGTCCTTGTGCTGTTTATTTTGCAATCCTTCAATTTGGTTAGGGCATTAAGACTACTGGTTTTCCTATTCACTTAGGTCCCAGATGCCCTGTTTCTCCCCCCCCCCCTCCATGAAATATTAACAATTTGCACTTGCCATGTAAAGCTTGCAAATACCTCCCATGGGCAAGTCAAACAAATGGCAGACACCATTCGATTGCCTGCTCTAGCAAATTTTGCCACAGTAAATTCTGCCCAATTTGGTAGTAGAAATTCCTAGTTTGACGTTATATGCAGTGATCATTCTTTCTTCTCTTACCACGGGGTCAGAAGGAAGGTGTTGCTTGTTTCGAAATGAGGGCCAAGCTTAAAAAGCCTGAAAATATTGTTTTAAGTTGACACGCTGCCTGCTTGGGACATTGTACATTGGTGTACTCCTGTTTGATCTATAAATTGCCCCTAGTGTGGGGATTAAGACTATCCTAAAATTAATTTTAAATAACCTCCTGAATTCGTAAGTTTGTTAATTTGGATGTTTCTTGTAGGTATTGTTCTGGTTGCCATCAATCCATATGACCAGCTCCCTCTTTATGGAGATAATGTAATGTATGCCTACAGTGGACAAAATGTGGGTGACATGGATCCCCATATATTTGCTGTTGCTGAGGAAGCATACAAACAGATGGCTGGGTAAGTACTTGGGGATGAGGCTCTGGTGTGTTGTTTTAAAAGACAGCCAAGTATTAAATAGAAGAAAACAATATCCAGTCTTTGTCTGTAACAAATTTTAGATGTAGACTTTTCATCCAGATTGAAAGAACATCAGTCTCTTAAGGCTGAACAAACAAATGGTGGGAGGAAGGGGAATAAGTAGAAATGAATTGGCTATATGCTGCCTCCTGTAATTGATGGATTGAATGACCAAAAACAGATTACTTGCAAAACTGATTGTACAAAGATCATCACAGCAAAGCAATGACTTCCATTTCACGCAGTAATTTTCAAAACATAAAAACTCATCACTGTCAGTCTGTGGAGGATAGCGGAGGAAAGAAAAAACTTGGTCTGAGGTTGGTTTTAATGGGGGTCTTAAAAGAAGCAGAGGCTGAGGAGATTAGTGACGGAATTTGAGTGGGAGGTGAGCTGAAGGTAAGAGTTATTACTGGTGAGATGAAAGGAAGAGAGAATTGGAAAATAGAGAGGAAGAATTTCAGTGGGGTGAGGTGGGGTGGTGGTGGCAGGGGCCAGCTAAACAACATGGTGATTCATCATACTTGATTCTTGACTGATACTGTTCTCCTTCTCTGATTATCCTTTCTCTCCCTTCCTTACCACTCCTCCAGATGGTTGGTTCTGTCTGAGATTAAGGAAAATCCCAAGGCTTTTTACATGTACATAAAAAGCAAGAGGGTAGCCAGGGAAAGGGTTGGCCCACTGAAGGACCGGGGAGGGAATCTATGTCTGGAGCCAGAGGAAATAGGCGAGGTACTAAATGAATACTTTGCATCAGTATTCACCAAAGAGAAGGAATTGGTGGATGTTGAGTCTGGTGAAGGGTGTGCAGATAGCCTGGGTCACATTGAGATCTAAAAAGACGAGGAGTTGGGCGTCTTGAAAAATATTAAGGTAGATAAGTCCCCAGGGCCTGATGGGATCGACCTCAGAATACTGAAGGAGGCAAAAGAGGAATTTGCTGAGGCCTTGACAGAAATCTTTGGATCCTCACTGTCTTCAGGTGATGTCCCAGAGGACTGGAGAATAGCCAATGTTGTTCCTTTGTTTAAGAAGGGTAGCAAGGATAATCCAGGGCACTACAGGCTGATGAGCCTTCTGTCAATGGTAGGGAAATTACTGGACTAAATTCTTCGAGACCGGATTTACTCCCATTTGGAAGCAAGTGGACGTATTAGCGAGAGGCAGCACGGTTTTGTGAAAGGGAGGTTGTGTCTCACTAACTTGATAGAGTTTTATGAGCTGGTCACAAAAATGATTGATGCAGGTAGGGCAGTAGATGTTGTCTATATGGACTTTAGTAAGGCCTTTGACAAGATCCCTCCTGGCAGACTGGTACAAAAGGTGAAGTCACACAGGATCAGAGGTGAGCTGGCAAGATGGATACAGAACTGGCTAGGTCATAGAAGGCAGAGAGTAGCAATGGAAGGGTGCTTTTCTGATTGGAGGGCTGTGACGAGTGATGTTCCACAGGGATCAGTGCTGGGACCTTTGCTGTTCGTAGTATATATAAATGATTTGGAGGAAAATGTAACTGGTCTGATAAGTTTGCGGACAACACAAGGTTGGTGGAATTGCGGATAGCGATGAGGACTGTCAGAGGATGCAGCAGGATTTAGATCGTTTGGAGACTTGGATGGGGAGATGTGAGGTGATGCATTTTGGAAGGCCTAATACAGGTAAGGAATATACAGTGAATGGTGGAACCCTCAAGGGTATTGACAGTCAGAGAGATCTAGGTGCACAGGTCACTGAAAGGGGCAGCACGGGTGGAGAAGGTAGTCAAGAAGGCATACGGCATGCTTGCCTTCATTGGCCGGGGCATTGAGTATAAGAATTGGCAAGTCATGTTGCAGCTGTATAGAACCTTAGTTAGGCCGTACCGTGTTCAATTCTGGTCGCCACACTACCAGAAGGACGTGGAGGCTTTAGAGAGGGTGCAGAAGAGATTTACCAGGATGTTGCCTGGTATGGAGGGCATTAGTTATGAGGAGAGGTTGGATAAACTTGGTTTGTTCTCACTGGAACAACGGAGGTTGAGGGGCGACCTGATAGAGGTCTACAAAATTATGAGGGGCATAGACAGGGTGGATAGTCAGAGACATTTTCCCAGGATAGTGGGGTCAATTACTAGGGGGCATAGGTTTAAGGTGCGAGGGGCAAGGTTTAGAGGAGATGTATGAGGCAAGCATTTTTACACCGAGGGTAGTGGCTGCCTGGAACTCTCTGCCGGAGGAGGTGGTGGAAGCAGGGACGATAGTGACGTTTAAGGGGCATCTTGACAAATACATGAATAAGATGGGAATAGAGGGCTACGGACCCCGGAAGTGTAGAAGATTTTATTTTAGACGGGCAGCAGGCTTGGATGGCCGAAGGGCCTGTTCCTCTGCTGTACTTTTCTTTGTTCTTTTGTTCTTTGAATGTTGCTGTTGTTTCATCGATGAATGTTGGAAATGAACATTAATCCAGAAAGAGGGAGGAGGTGGAGCATTGAAGAGAGCTCCAGAAAGCAGGACTATGACTGAAGGCATGAATAGAAAGCCAGAATTGGAGGAATTAAACTATTACAACAAGAAAGTAATAGAGCGTGTAGGTATAGTGCAAAGCCAGGCCATGGAGTTCTACAGTCAAATATTAATTTAAAATTGAAATCTGTTGAGAGTTTGGGGGTGGTGGTGGGGGTTCTAGGTGGGAGATAGAGCTTTCATGGTCTAATTTTTGCTAGATACATGGATTGCCCAGAATTTGGAATTGATGACTTTCGACCGTATGTCACTTGTGTTGTAGTTGATCTATAACCTCTTTTCTTCTTGCAATAAGGACTTCTGCAAGCAAGTCATAGCTACTTTTGACATTGCATTTATTGGGAAGCTACAGTTGCTGGCACTGGGGGAGACAGCGGCCATAAGGTATAGGAGCAGAATTAGGTCATACGGCATATCGGGTCTGCTCCCGGTCACTGGACAAGTAATCTCGAGACAACTAGTGGAATTTAAATGTAATTGAGAAAATCTGGAATGAAAACTAGTCTTGGTAATGATTCCATCAAACTATCGATTGTTGTAAAATCCCAGATGGTTTAATTATGTCTTTTTTTTGCCATCTTTATCTGGTCTAACCTGCATGTGACTGCAGATCCATAGTAGCTTGGTTGACTCTTTTTACTGCTCATCTGCAAAGGCCTGGCAAGCCATTCAGCTTAAGGGCAATTAAGGTTGGGCAACAAATGCTGGCCTTGCCAGCAATGCCCAAATCCCATGAAAGGTTGTGCAGCTGGATTTATTATTCATTAGAATTTTATACATTTGTTCAAGGTGCAGTAAGTTGGTTTGTAAACAATTCTTTTGCTGCACTTAATCAAGACATTATTAACATTATATGATCAGTTTCTTAACTATTGAGGATAATAGCCTTAAGCAATATTGCTTTAAATTGCTTTACTGTGAAAAGCACAATTTGCCAAATATTTTTGATGGTTTCAAACAAATTTATCTTCCATGTACCCCATATTTCCCTAGTTATTTATGAATTTGTGTAATAAGTGGATGTGTAGATTTTCCTTAAGTGACTGACTGACTGCAGGGTAATCATTTCTTGTATAGTGTACTACAGTGTTCAGATGAAGGCTAACATTTAGATCCCTACAAGCCCAAGTGTCGTACTCAACTAAGCACTGACACAATTGTAAACTCCCTTGGCAACAAGTACCAACTTAACATCATGAGATGAAAATCTAAAATGTCATGTCCTGTGACAGCAATGCAGTATTTTCTGGGTGTATTGATTTTATTGTTCAATATTGCTGTGGCACTAAGCATTGGTTTTGGAATTAATGCTATGAAAATGAACGTGGGCAATTTTGTAATATTTTGTTAGTCTCTCTATATGTTAAAATCTATGCAAGTGGTTTAATTTGTGTAATCCTTCTGCTAGCAATGCAAATTTGAGTTTAGTTTTAATGGATTATTTTTGCATTAAAATTGTACAGCTAGAATTATGATGACTGCCTTCAGCATTTTGGGATTCTATATCACTGTATCCGGGGGACGCCTGGAGGTCAGAAATCTCCATGTTGTGTATCTTGCCCAATAAATTGGAACACTTGCTAACGAGACCATTTTGCTTTGTTTTCTTATTGGATACATTTAAGTCTCATTTATATCAATAATTTGCACTAAGCATTTTTGCTAATCTTGCACAATAAATAGCTGCACTAATTTAATTGCTGAACAGCAATGTCTCCTTTAACTTTGCATCTAATTGCATTTCTTATCTTGGTAATTAATTACTGTCATTGCCTGTGAATTGTGCTTCCAATCAAAATGTTGCTGAATTAATTTGATTTGCCTGAATGACACATCTGGTCAATTTGGTCTAATTTGCTTCATTGAATATTCATGTCCAGTTCAATAGTTTTACTTATTATTGATCAACTTCAAAGATTAGCTAGAAGTTATATCTATGGTGCGAAAGGTTGACTTAAATGTTTATATTTTTCTCCATAAAACTTCCTTTCTTTACATTGTTGCTTTAAGCAACTTCTTTTTGGCTTTCAACAAAATGTTTTTGAACCTGTTGGTCCACAGTGCCAACGGGTGCTTTAAGCAGAAAAGCAAATGGAAAAACTAACCCTTCCAACCGCTTGAATTAAATAATTATTTAAACATGGGCTCTGCGTTTTGGAAATCTTCGCTGGGGAGTTAGGTTTAGTTTTATTTTGTTGCTAATAGGGTGTCACCTTCAGATTTTATCCGCACTGCAATCTTATTTATTTAAATTTGGAGCTTGGTCTTCCTGGTCATTCAACCAATGTTGTTTTCATTCACTTTTTTTTTCTGTGGTTTTATCCCATATTGTTGTAAGTGTGACTGGTCCTGCCTATTGAAATGGATTGAGCTAGTAATCTTCACCCTACTCTTTGGCTCGCAGAATCCAGGATAGTACTAGAAATGAATTGTTTGATTTGTTTAACAGGGATGAAAAGAACCAATCCATTATTATAAGTGGAGAATCTGGGGCAGGGAAAACCATGTCTGCTAAGTACATGATGCGCTATTTTGCAACTGTTGGAGGATCTGCCAGTGAAATGAATGTGGAGGAAAAGGTTCTGGCATCCAACCCTATCATGGAGGT
The DNA here is from genome assembly GCF_047496885.1 of Scyliorhinus torazame. Classification (NCBI taxonomy): domain Eukaryota; kingdom Metazoa; phylum Chordata; class Chondrichthyes; order Carcharhiniformes; family Scyliorhinidae; genus Scyliorhinus; species Scyliorhinus torazame. Next base: position 31,718,750 of record NC_092724.1, read on the forward strand.
ATGTTTTGTACACTGCGGTATGTGTACTTAATTTAAAGGTCAGTTTAAAAAAAAAAAAATCCCTCAAATCTACTTTCCGTAGTTACAGTATCAATTTTCTACATTGTCAAGTAATTGGCCGTGTTGCAGCCATATTGGAATGCCTTGCAAGATGCAGCAGATTCTAGATGACAAAAGGACAAAGCTGTCGTCTCTCCCTCCCTCCCCAATACTACTTGTGTTGCGCCTGTTCTGGCTGTGTAATTTAAATGATGCAATGCATTGATGAACAAGTTTTGAATGCTGGCACAAAAATATTTTGTTTCCCAAATAGGCAATTGGAAACGCAAAAACAACAAGAAATGACAACAGTAGTCGATTTGGTAAATACATAGAGATCAGTTTCAGTCACGGGTATCACATAATTGGAGCCAATATGAGAACATATCTGTTGGAGAAATCGAGAGTGGTGTTCCAGGTAAAGAGTGCTTTCCCGAAGAGGGAGGGACTTGGGTTTCGGGACAGAAAGGATGGGAGCTGCCAGGAGGCGGGCCGATGGAGGCGCGGCGCATGGGCTGGTGGCGAGCCCAGGAAAGGGGATGGTTGATCGGCGGAGGGGGAGGGGTGGGGGGGGGGGGGGTGGCACGGTGCCCCCCAACTAGGCTGATCACCTGGAATGTTAGAGGGTTGAACGGGCCGGTGAAGAGGGCATCTGAGGGCTCTGAAGGCGGACTTGGAGACTTGCAGGAGACACACCTGAAAGTGGCGGATCAAGTCAGGCTAAGGAAGGTCTCCATTCGGGGCTGGACACCAAGACTAGAGGGGTTGCGATTTTGATCAACAAGCGGGTGCAATTTCAGGTGGGCAGTATAGTTTCGGACGGGGGTGGGGGCCGTTATGTCATGGTTAGCGGTAAGCTGGAGGGGAGGAAGGTAGCCTTGGTTAATGTGCACGCACCAAATTGGGATGACGTGGAATTTATAAAGAGGTTGCTGGGGAAGACACCTGACCTGGACTCTCTCAAGCTGGTTATGGGAGGTGATTTTAATACAGTCATCGACCCCGACCTGGACTGGTCGTGTTCAAAAACGGGGAGGGTGCCAGCAATGGCAAAGGAACTGATCGGGTTCATGGAGCAGATGGGGTGGGGGGGTCAACACATGGAGGTTTAGGCAGCCAATGGGGAATGAGTTTTCTTTTTATTCGCATGTTCACAAGGTTTATTCCCGGATAGACTTTTTCATTTTTGAGAAGGGATTTACCGGCGGGGGTGATGGACACTGGGTATTCGGCCATCACTATTTCGGATCATGCCCCACACTGGCTGGAACTGCAGGTTAGTGAGGAGAGCTTCCAGCGCCCGCAATGGACGTTAGAGGTGGGGTTGTTGGCGGATGAGGCGGTGTGTGAGAGGCTGAGGAAGTGCATGCAGAATTACGGGGGAAGTCTCCGCAGTGGTGGTCTGGGAGGCGTTGAAGGCAGTGGTGAGAGGGGAGCTGAATTCGATCTGGGCTCATAGGGACAAAACGGAAAGGGCAGAAACGGACCAACTCGTTAAGGAGATCTTACAGATAGACAGGAGGTATGTGGTGACCCTGGGGGTGGAGCTCTTAAGGGAACGCCGGAGGCTGCAGGCTGAGTTTGGGGTGTTGTCCACAGATAAAGCAGTCGAGCAGCTTAGAAAGGCGAGGGGTGCGTTTTACGAACATGGGGAGAAGGCCAGCAGAATGCTTGCCCAGCAGCTTAGGAAGAGGGAGGTGGCCAGGGAAATAGAGGGGGTGGTTGATGGGGATGGGAATTTGGTGGGGGAGTCGGCAGGGCTAAACTGGGCGTTCAGGGACTTTTACAGTAGGCTCTATTGCTCGGAACCCCTTACGGGGCCGGAGGTGATGAGACGCTTTTTGGACAGACTGACCTTCCCAAGGGTGGGTAGGGAGCTGGTAGATGGGTTGGGGCCCCGATTAGGGCTGAAGAAATAGTCGAGGGCTTGAAGGCAATGCAGTTGGGTAAAGCCCCGGGGCTGGACGGGTACCCGGTGGAGTTCTCTAAAAAGTTCCCGGGAATTTTAGGGCTGTTGCTGGTCAAGGTTTTCAATGAGGCAAGGGACAGAGGGGCGCTGCCCCCGACGATTTCGCAGGCCACTATTTCGTTGATATTGAAGCGGGGCAAGAACCCGGAGCTATGCGGGTCATATAGGCCGATCTCCCTGCTTAATGTGGATCCCAAGTTGCTGGCCAAAACTTTGGCCTCCAGGATTAAGGATTGTGTGCCGGATGTGATTTATGGAGGATCAAACCGGGTTTGTCAAGGGCAGGCAGTTGGTGGCCAATATAAGAAGGCTGCTCAATGTGACCATGATGCCCCTGGAGAGTAAGGAGGTTGAGGTAGTTGTGGCAATGGATGCGGAAAAGGCGTTTGACCGGGTGGCGGGTGGAGTGGGACTATCTGTGGGAGGTGCTGGGACGATTTGGATTCGGAAAGGGCTTTGTCGACTGGGTCAGGCTGTTGTACCAGCCCCCGGAGGCTAGTGTAAGGACGAATAGGACGACCTCGGACTATTTTGGACTGTACGGGGGGACAAGACAGGGGTGCCCCCTCTCCCCACTGTTGTTTGTGTTAGCTATAGAGCCGCTGGTGATTGCTCTGAGAGCTTCAAGGGGCTGGTTTGGGGGGGAGTCTCGCTGTATGCGGACGACCTGCTCTTATACGTATCGGATCCAGGGGCAGGGATGGGCGAAATTATGGCGATTTTGGGGGTGTTTGGCTGGTTTTCGGGATATAAACAGAATATGTCAAAGAGTGAGATGTTTGTAGTCCAGGCGAGGGGTCAGGAGGGTCGACTGAGGGAGCTGCCGTTTAGGTTAGTAGGGGACAGTTTCAGGTACTTGGGGATACAAATGGCGCGCGACTGGGGCTGGTTGCACAAGTTGAACTTGTCCCTGTTGGTTGAACAGATGAGGGGCGAGTTCCGGAGATGGGATGCGCTCCCGCTGTCATTAGCTGGGAGAGTGCATACGGTCGAAATGACGGTCCTACCGTCCTTTTTTAAGAGGGTTAATAAAATCATCCTGGGCTTTGTGTGGGCGGGTAATTCCCCGCTAGTGAAGAAGGCGACGCTCGAGCGGAATTGGGGGGAGAGGGGGCTTGCGCTGCCGAATTTTAGCAATTATTACTGGGTGGCTAACGTAGCCATGATGAGGAAGTGGGTGGTGGGGGCGGGGTCGGTTTGGGAGCGGATGGAGGCAGCTTCGTGTAGGAGCACCAGTCTTGGGGCGTTGATAACAGCACCTCTGCTGTTCCCACCGGTGAGGTACTCCACCAGCCCAGTAGTGGTGGCAGCCCTGAGAATCTGGGGTCAGTGGAAGAGGTACGTTGGAGCAGTGGGAGCATTGGTCTGGTCCCTAATATGTGACCATCACCGGTTTGCCCCAGGGAGCTTGGATGGGGGGTTCCGAGTATGGCAAGGGTGGGAATTGAGAGGATGGGGGACTTGTTTTTAGAGGGGAGCTTCCCTTGCTTGAGGGCACTGGAGCAGAAGTTTGGGTTGGCAAGGGGGAACAAATTTAGATATTTACAGGTGCGGGACTTTCTGCGTAGGCAGGTATCATCCTTTCCATTCCTGCCACTAAGGGGGATCCAGGATAGGGTAGTGCCTGTGGGATGTGTGGGAGAGGGGAGCGTCTCTGACATCTAGGAGGAGATGTAGACCGAGGCGCTGAAGCGTAAGTGGGAGGAGGAGCTTGGTGGTGAGATGGAGGATGGCTGTTAGGGTTCATCCAGAGGTGGCAACCATTCATCGACTTCTTTGCGGAGAATTAATCGTCAGCGGGGGGCGGTTTAGGGTAGCGTAGAATAGGGGGTCAATTAGGCGGGTCTTGGCGGGATGGGAGTCGGTGATTGCACTGTCTATTGTTCTTTGTACATTGTTTTTATACTGTTGCTGTTTGTAATGCCAAAAATACCTCATTAAAATTGTTTATTTTTTTAAAAAAAAGAATGCTTTCCCCACTACTTTGTCTGAGAAATCTGTAAATGTCTCCTGACCTTGTTCTTGTCCAGCCTTTTTTTAAAAAAAAAAAGAGTCTCCTGTGTATTAACAAAATGGCTTTGTAGATAATTGAAAATGAGCAATGACAATAGAGGAAACACACAGTACTTACTTTTGTTTCTTTCATCTCTTTCTTTTTTTCAAGATTTAGTCTCCAATGCTACAAATATACAGTGTACATCATCTAAATTTTTTGTATTCAAGCTAATTGGCTTCTCCAAGATCTACAGTGTAATGTTCAATGGCTTGATTGATCTGTTGGATATTCTGGTAACTGATCTGTGTAAATGTACTTGATTGTTCAGTTCCAGAAAGACTGAGGCTTTTGAGCTGAAACTGCGAGCACATCCTGAAGAGTTCTAAGATATTTGTCAATAAACCTGTTGTAGATTTGGAAAAGACGATCTAAATGACTTAAGCTAAAGCAATGTCTTTGACTTTCAACAAAATGCTTTTGAATCTGTTGGCCCACAATGCCAACTGGTGCTTTAGGCAGAAAGGCAAATGGGAAAACTAACTCTTCCGACTGCTTGAATTAATTTTTTTTAAATGTTGGCCCTGCATTTTAGTATTTTGTAAATGTTCACTGGTGAGTTGGGGTTTGGTTGTATTTGGGTTGCTAATAGGGTGTCGCGATCAGATTTTAGATCCACACTGCCATCTGATTTATTTACCGAGATAAATTTGATATGGTGCACAGAAAACTGGTGAATACATAGCATGGCCCGCTGCTAAAACAATGTATAATTCCTTTTTCCAAGTGCTTTTTCTGCAAGATTGCTGTTCATTTGTTTTATCTCCATTGGCCCATGTGGAACAGTATTTCTTTATCTAATGAAAAGTATGGCGTGCAAACTGTTGGAAAGTCATTTGTCCCATTTTTCTTTTCCTGATTTGGCGGAAGTAACTATTGTTAGGATGCCTAGAAACTGCATCCTTCATTGAAACTTCTGGCAAATTTGTTGGTCAGTTTACCAGACCTCCACTATCTCCCAATAATAAGCCCCTTATTTTGATGCCCCACTGCCCTCTGTAGCCTGTGCACTTGTCCCCTTGTGCCCAAGGCATGTTCCCAAGTCTAATGCCGTTGTCTTCTCCCAAATTCCCATTTTTTCAGAACTTGCTACTTTAGCCCCAAATTGATCCTGCTGCTGCCAGTCCCAGTTTCCAAGATTTGAGTTGCATTTATAATGTAATAATTTTGCAATATTGCTTCATTTCGCAGACTCGTGAGGAGAGAAATTATCATATATTCTATCAGCTCTGTGCATCAGCTACACTGGCTGAACTTTCTGAATTGGATCTTGGTAAGTGTTGACTATGAGGCACGTGAAGCATTAACATAAATGGGTATGTACTAGTGGTTGTAGAATATACTGGACTGTCGGCCTGCAATTTTTCATAATCCTGTAACACACAGTTGTGATGTAATATATTATATTACATTATTAAGGAATTGTTGCTTTGTCTACTGTTGTGGCACCACATTAAGTCAGGTTCTTGTGAGTTGCAGGTAGTTCTGCTTACCAACATATTAATGCCTGAAAAGCCCACTAACGATCAATGATTGAGAGGACTCTGCCACAACTAATTTCAGTCTTTTTGTTTTTGGATCGCTTCAGACCATTTGCTGTAATTTCTTCCCTTTTTTTATGACCTTTTAATCAAGAGTATAAGTGATACCATATGCCACTTCTACCCTAATTTCATCAAGACTCGTGTCTATGTAATGCAATTTGGAGTGCAGGGTCATGGTGAAGTCACCTGTTGCTATGTTTTGATTCTGTTTTTGTGTCAAGGTTTTGGTCCATAAATTATTTTCAATCTTGCTCTTGATTCATTAAGAAGCTATCATTGAGTTCAGGAAACATGGTGTTGGAATATACTTCCTTAGGGAACAAGAGAAAAGATGCCATTGGCATAAACTTCCACTTTTTAAGGATACAGATTATATGTAACTGTATTTGTGCTCAAAATCCTTCACAAATAACCATGCCTCTTCATGGCTATACAAAGAATTATTATGAAAGAGCGCACTAGTGTCACCGCAACATATGACATCTGATAATCTCGGAATTTTTAGGCTTACAATTACTCAAATTCCTAACATTTGTACAACTTGAACAAATGATTTTGGTAGGGTTACAGGAGATAGGTCCGGGTTTACCACCTGCTGGTGAGCCATTTTGTTTCTTCGGACATTACTGTTAACACGGGGTTACTACTGAAACCGGCAGAAGGAAATGTCTAATTTCACAGCGGGTGGCGCAGTGGTTAACACTGCTGCCTCATGGCGCTGAAGACCCAGTGTTAACGGCCCTGGGTCACTGTCCTTGTGGAGTTTGCACATTCACCCTGCGTCTGCGTGGGTCTCACGCCCATAACCCGAAGATGTGCAGGGTAGGTGAATTGGCCGCACTAAACTGCCTCTTATTTAAAAAAAAAAAAAATTCACAATGTAATCCAGTGGCTTTCATAAGTTTTATATTATCCATGACTTTGCAGGTAGTGCCGAGAATTACTTCTATATTAATCAAGGAGGTGATATTTATGTTGATGATAAAGATGATGCTGCAGACCTTCAAAAAACTCGAAATGCCTTCTCTATGTTGGGTAAGTATAGTGTTATGGGCCAGGGTTTAGAAAACTCCAAACTCCTGACCTATAACTTTTTTGTTGAATTTGGCTAGGATGAGCATAAGAGCCTTCCTTTCAGGTGTTACTCAATGGACCTCTTAGGCGCTTTTATCAATAAAACAAACTTTACTCTAAGAATTTAGTTAACATTTGTATAAATAAACACACAGCAAGTACTTTTATCCATTACAAACATAAAGCTGCCACACAGCTACATTAATCTATCTATAAACCCTTAATGAATTCCCCTTTAACTGTTCCAATTCAATGACAAAATCCAAGTAAAACCAAAATCCCCTTTTCAAAGGCGTGGCCCAGCACACGGCATTCTCACTTGTATAAGACTGTTGCTATTGATACTCTGTTGCCCTTTTCAAACAATAGATTTGAATTCCTTCCAGAAAGCATTTATCTTTTAAGTTACCAAGGAATCTGGAACAGTTTTTAAAATGAAGATAGAGAGGCAGGCCAAAAGAACCCTTCTGTTCTCCAGCTAAGTCCACAGCAGCCAAATGTGAAAGCGAAACCAAAAAACTCTCATGCTCAGCTCCACCCACAAAAATGATGTCACTGAAGCCATGTGATTGTATTAATTATGCATGGTAAACTCCTTTACAAACATCCAGCCTTGGGTGATGGTCTGTGTGGCATTTGCACATTCTCCATGGTTACATGGGGCTGCTCCGGTTACCCCACAACAGTCAAAAAGATGTGCAGGTTAGGTGGGTTGGCCATCAGATGCGCAGGTTACGTGGGGTTATGGGGTAGGGCAAAAAATATTTCTTTTTAAAATAGATTGAGTACCCAATTTATTTTTTTCCCCCAATTAAGGGGCAACTAACCTATCTTGCACATCTTTGGGTTGTGGGGGGCGAAACCCACGCAAACATGGGGAAAATGTGCAAACTCCACATAGGTAGTGACCCAGAGCTGGGATCGAACCTGGAACCTCGGCGCCGTGCGGCATCAGGGCTAACCCACCGCCACAGTGCTGCCCCCCCCCCCCCCCCCCAAATATTTTTAACTGCAAGAATCAGAACCCGGTTTCACCATCACTGGCGGCACAGGGTGCAATTCTGGCCTCGGGTGACTGTCCGTATCGAGTTTGCACATTTTTCCCAAATCTGCGTGGGTTTTCTCCCACAGTCCAAATATATGCAGGTTGCCTCTGCTAAATTGCAGATGTGCAGATTGGATCTGCTAAATTGCCCCCAAATTGAAGATGCGTAGTCTAGGTTAAGGGCTTCTTGGGATAGGACGGGGAGTGAACTTGGGTGGAATGCTCTTTCAAACAGTTGGTGCAGACTCGTTATGGGCCAAATGGCCACCTCCTGCACTGTTAGGTTTCTATGTTTTATCACTGCATGATATTTTATAATATGTATGCACAGGAATCAACTTTGTGTACATAGGAGTGTTTTCAGAGGCTGAGAGTTGACCTGGCTTCCACGTGGGGGAGTCCCTTCTTAATTACAGCTCAGCTATCACACAGACTCACGGAGGCAGCAACTCTGATAAAAAACATTCTTTATTTGCCAATATACGATGGGAGAGCAATCTGGGGCAGATTAACTCTACATTGTATTGCTATAGATTCAACAATTATACAATTTCCAAAAATCAGCAGCCCTGCTTCAGCTGGACTTATCCAATCTTTGTGGCTGCAGATTACATACATTGACCAATAAAATTGCTTTAGGGCAACCTGGGGCTGTGTGGCTAGCTTGTGCATCTGCGGAGCCTTACTCATGGTGTTCTGATGTTTCCCAGACTCCATTTCCCCACTGTCCTTGATGTGTTGTATGAACCGTCTTCTTTATCTTACTTCTGTCTCTGAATGGTACTTTGGTACCATTGTCTGGCTGTTTGGAGCTGAGGATAAAGAATATTCCTGTTGAGCTGAAGAACCTGCATTCCGTACGTGTCTGTCCTTCCTAGGAATGTGGTCAAGTCTGGTTGGTTTATGTCCCATCATGCTTAGTGCACAATTCACTACCCACAGTGCCCGTACCCACAAGTGTTTTGTCTGTTACTCCGGTTTATGTTTGTTTCCTATTGATCCTGTTGGTCTTGTTTATAGAACATAGTGTTTTGAACAAGGTGTTTGAGGTTCAAAGGAGGAGATGAGGGACGCAATTTAACGTAAATGAAACCGTCCCGTGTCGAGCGCGATTAGCCAGATGTTTCTCTGCGCTGGCAGTGCCGAGAACGACTCGGCTGTCAAATGGAACTCTGCTTTATGATACGGTAGCACAGTGGTTAGCACTGTTGCTTCACAGCGCTGGGGTCCTAGGTTCGATTCCCGACTTGGGTCACTGTCTGTGTGGAGTCTGCATGTTCTCCCAGTAGCTGCGTGGGTTTCCTCCGGGTGCTCCTATTTCCTCCAACGAGTCCTGAAAGTGTGCTGTTAGGCAATTTAGACATTCTGAATACTTCCTCCGTGTACCCGAACAGGTGCTGGAATGTGGCGACTAGGGGCTTTTCACAGTAACTTTATTGCAGTGTTAATGTAAGCCTACCTGTGACAAAGATTAATATTATTATTCATTTTGGGGCGATGAGCACCCCGCCGAGGCTGCACTCAGTCCCATTTTCTGCAGTGGAAGAGATGGTTAGAGCAGGCAGAAATCTGGGATCCTGAGACCCCCCTACCCCCCAACTCATCTATAAGGTGGTCAGTGAGCCCCCTGCACCCCACTTCATGGGTTAGGGTACTCCTGGGCCTGATCATCAGTGTAGCCAAAATGCCACCTTGCCACTGTCGCTCTCAGGCTGGCACCCAGAGGGCATTGACAGGATGCCTGGGTACCACCCTGCACAGAACCCAACCACCCAGGAGCTCTCAATCGCCTGCGACCCCCACGTTTGGGGATCAGTGCTCAGTGCCGCCCTCTTGATGTCTCCGAGGCATGGGGGTTAGATCTTGACTGGGGTATTTCCGGGGAGTGCATATTCAAGTGAGCCTTACTGCACACTTGAATATGCTAATTTAGGCCCCGCCCATTGTGGGAAGGATCATCTTGCGAGATCCCTTTAGGTTTTGTGAGGCGCAGCAAGCTGGGTAAATCTCGCGAAAAGCCCCTCGTTAAATTTACCAGCCACTCGTCGGGCGCAAGTGGCCTCTAGATTGCGGCCAAGGTGTGAACTTTGCATTTACCCTCTGAAAGATAGACTCAAGAAATGAACTTTTGAAGAGCTTAGCTCCGATGAGGGAAGATCAAAGGGGAAAAACTATACAGCAGGATGTGATTAAACCTTTGTAAGGGTAGTTGCTTCAGACCTCAGCCACAGGAGGAATAGCTGTTTAACTCCCAAGCAGTTTTTGTGAAGGAAGTTGGTCTTGAAAAGCCAGTTTTGTTTTTATCTCTGAAGCAAACTGCAGAGAGGTATAACTGCCTGGTGTGGTACCTTTAAAACAAAGATGCTGTGGAATGTTCAGGGAGAATTAGCTCTGGTGCAATGAAGATTGTTTGGAATTAGGTAATGTTAACGATACTGTCTATAGCCATTGTCCTATTTAAGGGTACTTCTAGTTTATTGCATTGTTTTATTGCTTAAACATTTTTATTTAAAATCCATAAAACATTGGGACATGATTCTCTAGATTTCAAACCTTTCCTCCTATTATATCAAATTTCAAAATACTGTTGAGGGCAATCATTTAAGCTTTTCAAGTTTCCCTTCAGGAATAACTCTGCATTTGCCATCAGCCATGCTCTTTTAACATTTGAGCTGTGACTATGGATCATGACCATGGGTTGTGGTCATGGTTGTGTTATTGTAAGCATTGACGGGCAAACTGATAACAAGACACATGAAAAACCCTTGGCTATAGGAGATCAAATGAACCGATGTTTGGAGTGGTTTGTTGCACAGATTTCAAGGAGACTTGGGGGAGTGGAGGGGGAGGGGTAGAAAAAGGTTTCCAGAGTCGTTTGTGCTGCCAGAGTTGGTGTGAAGCAAGAATCATCTAATCTAGGATAGCCCTTGCCTTTAGTATAACTTCTGTTGCTTGATAAATTTATCCTGGTACCACTGCATCAAGTGTCCCCTTTCTCTCTTTCCCACCCCCCTCACAATTTTTTATGTGGCCTATATCTGTTGCATTTGTGACCTGAAACCCTGTTTTCCTCTGCCTGTGATTGCATTCATCTCTGCTCCTGAATTTTCCTTTTGGGATGAGGGAAGAAGAGAATACATGAGAATTAAAAATATATATATATCATGCCGAATGATTAGAATAGTTGCAGACTTCTCCAAAAATAATGGTAAGGCTCAAAATCACTGACTGGGCTGTGGAATTAAAGGAATGGGGACTGTTGCTAACTTTTGCCTTCGTTTAATTGCTCTGTTTTATCACCTTTTGCTCTTGAGTTTAAAAAATATATATTTTATTAGAGTTTTTTGGCCAAACATAACAATACGTAGTGTTTCTTTTACACAACAATAAAGCAATATAAATAGCCGTGGCCAGTTTTAAACAAATAAATAAATAATATATATAAAGAAAAACAAAACTAAATGGCAACTGCCTTGTCCAAAATAAATACTCTCCCAAATTACAGCCCAACAGTCCAATATACAATTACATATACCAAATACCTATACATGTACAATAACATCCCTGAGAGTCCGTCCGATTCCTCCTCCTTTCCCCCCCCCCCCCCCCGGGTTGCTGCTGTTATCTACTTCTTTTCCATTCCCTCTATCTTTCTGTGAGGTTGCCACCACCTGGTGAACCCCTGAGCCGAACCCCTTAACACGAACTTAATCCGTTCTAACTTTATGAACCCTGCCATATCGTTTATCCAGGTCTCCACCCCCGGGGGCTTAGCTTCCTTCCACATTAACAATATCCTGCGCCGGGCTACAAGGGACGCAAAGGCCAACACGTCAGCCTCTCTCGCCTCCTGCACTCCCGGCTCTTCTGCAACCCCAAATATAGCCAACCCCCAGCTTGGTTCGACCCGGACCCCCACCACCTTCGAAAGCACATTTGCCACCCCCTCCCAGAACCCCTGTAGTGCCGGGCATGACCAGAACATGTGGGTGTGATTAGCTGGGCCTCTCGAGCATCTCGCACACCTATCCTCTACCCCAAAAAATTTACTAAGCCGTGCTCCAGTCATATGCGCCCTGTGTAGCACCTTAAATTGTATCAGGCTTAGCCTGGAACACGAGGACGATGAGTTTACCCTACGAAGGGCATCCGCCCACAGCCCCTCCTCAATCTCCTCCCCCAGTTCTTCTTCCCATTTCCCTTTCAGCTCATCTACCATGATCTCCCCCTCGTCCCTCATCTCCCTGTATATGTCCGCTACCTTACCGTCCCCCACCCATGTCTCTGAGACCACTCTATCCTGCACTTCCTGCGTCGGGAGCTGTGGGAATTCCCTCACCTGTTGCCTCACAAAAGCCCTCAATTGCATATACCGAAATGCATTCCCTTGGGGCAACCCATATTTCTCCGTCAGCGCTCCCAAACTCGCAAACGTCCCATCTACAAATAGATCTCTTAATTGTACTACCCCAGCTCTTTGCCATGCTTCAAATCCCCCATCCATTCTCCCCGGAACGAACCTATGATTGTTTCTTATCGGGGACCGCACCGAAGCTCCCGTCCCTCCCCTATGCCGTCTCCACTGCCCCCAAATTCTCAATGTAGCCACCACCACCGGGCTTGTGGTGTATTTCTTTGGTGAGAATGGCAATGGCGCCGTCACCATTGCTTGCAGGCTAGTCCCCTTGCAGGACGCCCTCTCCATTCTCTTCCACGCCGCTCCCTCCCCTTCTCCCATCCACTTACACACCATTGAAACGTTGGCGGCCCAGTAGTACTCACTTAGGCTCGGTAGTGCCAGCCCCCCCCTGTCCCTACTACGCTGCAAGAATCCCCGCCTCACTCTCGGGGTCTTCCAGCCCACACAAAACTCATAATGCTCTTCTCAATTCTTTTGAAAAAAGCCTTCGTGATCACCACCGGGAGGCACTGGAACACAAAAAGGAATCTCGGGAGGACCACCATTTTAACCGCCTGCACCCTACCTGCCAATGACAAGGACACCATGTCCCATCTCTTGAAATCCTCCTCCATCTGTTCCACCAACTGTGTTAAATTAAGCCTATGTAATGTACCCCTATTCTTGGCTATCTGGATCCCCAGGTACCGGAAGTCCCTTGTTATCTTCCTCAACGGTAAATCCTCTATCTCTCTGCTCTGCTCCCCCGGGTGCACCACAAATAACTCACTTTTCCCCATGTTCAGTTTATACCCTGAAAAATCCCCAAACTCCCCAAGTATCCGCATTATCTCTGGCATCCCCTCCGCCGGGTCCGCCACATATAGCAACAAATCGTCCGCATATAGAGATACCAGGTGTTCTTCTCTCTTTCCCCCCCCCCCCCCCCCCCCCCCCCAAGTGCTCCCCTCCACTTCCTGGAACCCCTCAGTGCCATGGCCAGGGGTTCAATCACCAGTGCAAACAATAACGGGGACAGAGGACATCCCTGCCTCGTCCCTCTATGGAGCCGAAAATAGTCAGACCCCCGTCCATTCGTGACCACGCTCGCCATCGTGGCCCTATACAGCAACTGTACCCACCTGATATACCCATCCCCAAAGCCACATCTCCTCAATACCTCCCACAAATAATCCCACTCCACTCTATCAAATGCTTTCTCGGCATCCATCGCCACCACTATCTCCGCTTCCCCCTCTGGTGGGGGCATCATCATAACCCCTAGCAGCCTCCGTATATTTGTATTTAGCTGTCTCCCCTTCACAAACCCAGTTTGGTCCTCATGGACCACCCCCAGGACACAATCCTCTATCCTCATTGCCATTACCTTGGCCAGGATCTTAGCATCCACATTCAGGAGGGAAATGGGCCTGTATGACCCGCATTGCAGCAGGTCTTTTTCCTTCTTTAGGAGGAGCGATATCGTTGCCTCTGACATAGTCGGGGGCAGCTGCGCCCTTTCCCTCGCCTCATTAAAGTTTCTCATCAGTAGCGGGGCCAGCAAGTCCAAATATTTCTTATAGAATTCAACTGGGAATCCGTCTGGTCCCGGGGCCTTCCCCGCCTGCATGCTTCCAATCCCTTTCACTACTTCCTCCGTCTCAATCTGTGCTTCCAGCCCCACTCTCTCCTGTTCCTCCACCTTAGGAAATTCCAGCTGATCCAGAAAGCACATCATTCTCTCCTTCCCGTCCGGGGGCTGCGCTTCATATAATCTTTCATAAAATGCCTTGAACACTCCATTCACTCTCCCCGCTCCATCTCCCCCTCCTCATCTCTCACCCCCCCCTATCTCCCTCGCTGCTCCCCTTTTCCTCAGTTGGTGGGCCAACAACTTACTCGCCTTCTCCGCATATTCGTACTGTACACCCTGTGCCTTCCTCCATTGTGCCTCTGCCTTACCCGTAGTCAACAAGTCAAACTCTATATGTCGCCTTTCCCTGTATAGTCCCTCCCGGACGGTGCCTCCGCGTATTATCTGTCCACCCTCAGCAGTTCTTTCAACAACCGCTCCCTTTCCCTACCCTCCTGCTTTCCTTTATGTGCCCTAATAGATATCAGCTCCCCTCTAACCACTGCCTTCAGTGCCTCCCAGACCACTCCCACCTGTACCTCCCCATTATCATTAATTTCCAAGTACCTTTCAATACACCCCCTCACTCTTAAACACACACCCTCATCTGCCAATAATCCCATGTCCATTCTCCAGGGTGGAAGCTGTTGTTTTTCTTCCCCTATCTCCAGGTCCACCCAGTGTGGAGCATGATCCGAGATGGCTATAGCCGTGTACTCCGTCCCCGTCACCTTTGGGATCAGTGCACTTCCCAAAACAAAAAAATCTATTCGTGAAAATACTTTATGTACATAGGAGAAAAACGAAAACTCCTTACTCCTAGGTCTACTAAATCTCCAGGGATCTACTCCTCCCACCTACACCATAAAATCCTTAAGCACCCTAGCTGCAGCCGGCCTCCTTCCGGTCCTGGACCTCGATCTGTCTAGCCCTGGGTCCAGCACCGTATTAAAGTCTCCACCCATTACCAACTTTCCCGCCTCTAGGTCCGGGATGCGTCCTAACATACGCCTCATAAAATTGGCATCATCCCAGTTCGGGGCATACACTTTCACCAATACCACCGCCTCCCCTTGCAGTTTGCCACTCACCATCACGTATCTGCCCCCACTATCTGCCACTATAGTCTTTGCCTCAAACATTACCCGCTTCCCCACTAGTATGGCCACCCCCTTGTTTTTTGCATCCAGCCCCGAATGAAACACCTGCCCCACCCATCCTTTGCGAAGTCTAACCTGGTCTGTCAGCTTCAGATGCGTCTCCTGAAGCATAACCACATCTGCCTTAAGTTTCTTTAGGTGTGCGAGTACCCGTGCCCTCTTAATCGGCCCGTTCAGCCCTCTCACATTCCGCGTGATCAACCGGGTTGGGGGGCTCTTTACCCCCCCCCCCCCTTTGACGACTAGCCATTTCCTTTTTCAATCCAGCTCCTCACCCGGTTCCCACGTAGCTGTATCCCCCCCAGGCGGCACCCCCCCCCCCACCCCTCCCATACCAGCTCCCCCTTCTCCCCAGCAGCAGCAACCCAGTTAACCCCCCCGCTAGATCCCAAGCTAGCGTAATTGCACCCCCCATGTTGCTCCCAGAAGTCAGCAAACTCTGGCCGACCTCGGCTTCCCCCACGTGACCTCGGCTCACACTGTGCGAGGCCCCTTCCTTCCTGCTTCCCCGTTCCCGCCATGATTACCATAGCGCGGGAACAAAGCCCGCGCTTCCCCTTTTGGCCCCGCCCCCAATGGCCGGCGCCCACAGCTCCTCATCCTCCCTCACCCCCTCCCCCACGACATGGGGAAGAGAGAGAAGTTACAGGGTCGCAGGTTTAACAATCTGGGAAGTTTTCTCTTCCCCCTTTTCCCCCCTTCATCCCATAAATTCACCCCCCCCTTTTGCCCCAAACGTTCTTTTTCTTCTGGCCCGCTCACTCCAGCTTCTCCTCGACAATAAATGTCCACGCTTCGTCTGCCGTTTCGAAATAGTGGTGTTTCCCTAGATGTGTGACCCACAGTCTCGCCGGCTGCAACATTCCGAATTTGACCTTCCTTTTATGCAACACCGCCTTGGCCCGATTAAAGCTCGCCCTCCTTCTCGCCACCTCCGCACTCCAATCTTGATACACGCGGATCACCGCATTCTCCCACCTACTGTTCTGAGTTTTCTTGGCCCATCTTGGGACCATCTCTCTGTCCTTGTATCGGAGAAATCTCACAACTATTGCTCGAGGAGTTTCTCCAGCCCTCGGTCTTCGCGCCATAACTCGATAGGCTCCCTCCACCTCCAGCGGACCCGTCGGGGCCTCCGATCCCATTAACGAATGCAGCATCGTGCTCACATATGCCCCGACATCCGCCCCCTCTGCACCTTCGGGAAGACCAAGAATCCTTAAGTTCTTCCTCCTCGCATTGTTCTCCAGCACCTCCAGCCTTTCCACACATCTTTTGTGTTGTGCCTCGTGGATCTCCGTTTTCACCACCAGGCCCTGTATGTCGTCCTCATTCTCAGCAGCCTTTGCCTTCACGACCCGAAGCTCCTGTTCCTGGGTCTTTTGCTCCTCCTTTAGCCCCTCAATCGCTTGTAATATCGGGGCCAACAGCTCCTTCTTCATCTCCTTTTTGAGTTCATCTACGCAACGCCGCAGGAACTCTTGTTGGTCAGGGCCCCATATTAAACTGCCTTCTTCCGACGCCATCTTGCTTTGTGCTTGCCTTCCTTGCCGCTGCTCTTGAGGATCCACCGCAATCCGGCTACTTTCCTCTCTTTTTTCCATCCGTGTCCGGGGGGGATTCCCTTCTGGATTACCGCACAGTGTTATTTGCCGTTAAAATTGCCAATGGGGCTCCTATTAAGAGCCCAAAAGTCCGTTCCACCGGGAGCTGCCGAAACCTGCGACTTAGCTGGTCATCGCTGCACCCGGAAGTCAGTGCCAGGTATCTTTATGATACCGCCACGTGGTTCAAGTCCGAGTAATGATCAATAATCCAATACACCGATTAGTAAGATTTAAATCAAAGCACATTTATTATACACAGTAATCACTACTCGTACAAATTCTAAGTCTAAGCTACTTCTACAGCTAACAGGCCAATACTTAACTTGGAACTGGCCCACCAGGTCAGGGAAACGAATGGCCTTTCGTTCGGGTTCTGAGCCTGTGGGATTCGAAGTTGGTACAGATTGGTAGCTAGGAGCGCCTATATCGTAGCGAGCGTTGAAGTAAGACTTACTGGATATCGTCGGCGGCTGAACCAGTCACTGTCAAGGGTTGGTTCGTGTTGCTGAGTGACCCGGTCAAGAAGAACGATTTGAACTTGGGCTTGACTCTTATAGTCCTCAGGGGCTTCCCGCCTTTTGGGGTGGACCCTGTACCTGGTTCCAAGTGATTGGACTTTGTCCCAATCACTTGGTTCGATTTTCTCCAATGCTGGAGCGGTTCCCTGATCGATGGGTGGTCCTGATGTGGTCGTTCACCTCCCTTTGTGTAGGCTTCTGCTGACGCCAAAGAGTCTGGTTTTGCTTTGTGTCTAAATGTTGCTCATTGTTCCCGGGGATTGCTCATTAATATGCAGATGACTGGTGTTTTGTTATGCTGATGGTTGCTGGTATCGATCTTGTCTGGCCTTTCCAGAGGTAAATACACACTCAACCTGCAGCTGCTCGTTTGTGTCCTGTTGGCTGACTTTCCCATCAGCCTTTGCCGTTCGCCATTTTAAATCGGGAGTTAGCCATTCTAACTGGCTACAGGACGGAGGAAAACACTTCTGCTATGATCCGGGTAATGGTTTTTAAATAGACAACAATATTTAATGACATTGGGGTCCGATGCCAAGAGCAAGGCTCAGGACAGTCAGTGTCCAGTAAGTACAATGTACTTACCATGGGGTCTTGGATGTAAATAGTTTCAAGAGAAACTGAATACTGATTTTTTTTTTCTCTCCAAGTCACTCGAGCAAATGAAAACTTCATCAAAACATTAAGCACAATGGAGAGCTGTGCTGGAAAACATGAAGACAAAAGTACAAAAAATGTAAACCCTCATTGGTTTTGCCATTCCCAGTCTCCTAAATATTGACAGGGGAATGCTGTTACTGCTATCTTGGTCAAAGGGGCTGGTTTAGCACAGTGGGCTAAACAGCTGGCTTGTAATGCAGAACAAGGCCAGCAGCGGTTATTATTATTATTACTACAACCAATCTGAAGACTTCCAATTGGAATCTAGTTTTGATGTAACTCATAGCAATGGAAAGTAACTGGTTTCGATTGACTAGTGTTTATGAGTACACATTTCTCTTGGGGAATTTAAGTTGTGGAGAATCTGAGCTTAATTTAAATGTTTAAAAGTAAAGAAAGGCTTTGAGTCATGAAGCTTAAATTGTTTCTTATTTTGTGTTGGAATCAGCTTCTCTTTTCTAAGTAAGTTAAAACTAAGCTTAAAATTAAAGGACCTACATGTGTATCTTTTAATAATTCATGGAAAGGTTTGGGCGGAGAGAGAGTGTGCATTAGAACTTCTCGGCGCTCCATAATCAAATTTGTGGATGTTTTGTAAGTGTTGGTTCTGGGCAGGGTATGCAGTGGATCTGTCCTCGTTCTGTCCCTTCCCCTCCCACCCCTCACCAGCCCCCAACCTTTTTTGAAGCATTCCCCTCTGATATTGAGGACTGGGAAAATCTAGAGTAAGGGTGATAACTGATCTTTATTACATGTTTAGGTTTCCCCTGAGAGTGTTGATTTACAATTTTCCTATTTGCTGCATGGAAATCTACTTGATGGGTTTTATTTTTTGAGTATGAAAGCTGACCTGACTTCATCAGTGGTGGTTTTACATTCATTGGACGTTCATTATATAGCTGTTTGCCATAAGTGAAGTAAAAAAATTAACCTTCTATCTTGTTTTATTTTTGGAGGTTAAATGTGATGTGGTTTGTGCTAATTAAAGTGATGATTCTAGCTTTAAGGATGACTCTTGCCCTATTACAGAAATTCATTTTAATTGTTTCTTCAGAATCCTTAGACATTGATCTGAACAACATCCTACCAGTTTGTGATCAGCATGTGGTATTTTTCTTATCGTGGGATAGAATTTTCTTATTTTTCCTAGCAATGTGTTAACTTTATCATGGACTCTTTGCCCAGCACAAAATACTGCTCCAGGGATCCAATTTTAATTGTTGCTTCCAAGTGCTGTCCAGAAACAAAATATTGCTCCGTATGTAGCAGCTGATTTGTTTTTTTTTACAGCCCAAGTTTAGTTAGAACCATAGAATACCTACAGTGCAAAAGGAGACCATTCGGCCCACCTAATGTGTGATCTTTGGACTGTGGGAGGAAACCGAAGCACCCGGAGGAAACCCATGCAAACACTGGGAGAAAGTGCAAACTCCACACAGTCACCCAAGGCAGGAATTGAACCTGGGTCCTTCGTGATGTGAGGCAGCAGTGCTAACCACTGTGCCACCCTGCATGTTAAGAGTGTTGCCATTTTGGGAAAATGTATTGAAATGCATTTTATTAAATACAGGGTTGATATTCCTTTCAGTAAGTCCAGATGTAATAATATGCATAAAACAGTCTATGTCACAAAATAAGGGTCTTTTCTTTGCTGTTTTATATATCTGGAGTCTGACTCCCTTCTTACAAGCGTGATTGCAATTCTAGGCATGAGATTCCTGCCAAATGCTCACCAGTTGGGGCTGGTAGTGATGTTGTTTTGCTTCCCTGAGCATCCAGGATTGTGTATTTGTGTATCTGCCTCGGTGACGAGTGGTGTCCAACTTGCGCAGCCGTCAGCTTTGGGATTTTATTCCAAGAAATTGAAGGTTCAACTACCAAAAATGTGTTCATTTATTTTATTGGATGTTCATAAAGTTAAATTCAGATTTCAAAGAAATGGGCATCAGTATCTAACTCGACATGGGAATTTGCATTCTTACTAGGAATCTTACCGTTTCAAAATGTAATTAAATTATACAACAGCATTTGTTTCTCCGCATGTCAACACGCGTGAGCGTCTTTCTCTAAGATGTGTGTACTGTGCAAAGGTGTTAAAGCTGCCATTGCCTTCAATGGGTTTCTGTTTTAGTTTCTCTCCCTATGGCAAGCAGATCACATGGGCATGTCTCTGAGCTGAAGTGCTTATCCAGAGCTCTGCTTTACTTTGAGTTAACATTACACTTCATGAGTAACTGCCTTGTAAAGTTCAGCAATGTGTATGAGAGATTAAATATTATTTATCAATATTTTCCCAGGTATCTCTGACTCTTATCAAGTGGAAATTTTTCAGATTATAGCTTCTGTTCTTCACTTGGGAAATATAAACTTTCAATCAAATTACCGTGATGGTGAAAATAGTTTTGTTAATGTAAGTTCACTTTGCAATCTTAGTTTTATGTTTGGCAAGACCACCTTTGCTGTGTACACATCACCTGCTGCAATTGCCTATAAGCGAGTGCACGTCAAAGTGTAATGGATGTGCAGTGATTTGGAATGTCATGAAGCCTGCTAAGGCTTTCCATCAGCAACAACTAGGTCAAATTAAATAACACGCTCAATGTTTCTGTGTAGCTTCCCTTTTGTGCAAATTATTTCATTTTAATTCTAACAACTGTATTTCAAAATTAGAATGAATCCCTCTGATCTGAACTCTTTGCAAAGGGATTAAACTCATCCACTTGCTCACCAAATTATCTTGTTCTGGAGGTCTAATGTATCCTCCCGACATAGTCCTGAATAATATGGTATATGATTTTCGTCTATGAAAGATGGAATGAAAATTATAGAATGATAGAATCTAGCTTCCCTGGGCGGTTTTGGGACCTTGTCAACAGGCAATGCCAATGAGCCCACGGCTGCTTTAATATCACTTTGGCACATTGGACTGCCAAAGGTAGTCTTGTTGCTGGTGACCTGCCTATGGGTTTATGGGGGGTGGCGCCGGCGGCGGCTGGAGGGCTGAGTATGCTCCAACTCTAGGATTTTTCACGGACTCCTTCAGAGACCAGTTTCAATGTTGACATTTGCTGCTTTTACTGAAAGCCCTTGGGAAGCTGATTCAGAATTAGAGACCCGGTCCTGTGGGCCTAGGTAGAGTGCTCATTCAGAGGGTCGGTGCAGACTCGATGGGCCAAATAGCCTCCTGCACTGTAGGGATTTTATGACTTCTATGACTTGCAGATCTTACTCTTGTAAATTATTAAAAAGAACAAGTGACCCAAATGTGTTTTTCCTTTGGTCTGCAGTCGAATGATAAACATCTCCATCTATTCTGCAAATTACTGGGACTGGAGAGAAAGCAGTTGGCGCATTGGCTTTGTCACCGCAAGCTTGTTACATTAAGTGAAACCTACATCAAAGCAATGACAATAAAACAGGCCACCCGCTCCAGGGATGCTCTTGCAAAACATGTTTATGGGCTGCTGTTCAACTGGATTGTGAATCAAATCAATAAAGCATTGAGATCCTCCTCCAAGCAGCATGCCTTCATTGGGGTGTTGGATATTTATGGGTAAGAATGACCAGCTTTATGCTGAATCCAGTATTTTCTAAAAAAAAAAGATCATATTTGTTTAAACTTTTCAAAAATTTGTTTTAGGTTTGAAACTTTCGAAAATAACAGTTTTGAACAGTTTTGCATTAATTATGCAAATGAAAAGCTGCAGCAACAATTTAACTTGGTAAGATTTCTACAAGGAAAGCAATTTAAAATGCCTTTCGCACAACCCCAACATTACCTGACCTTGTTCTGTTTTTATCCTGTGACTTTTTTAATAAAAATCTGTTTGAAGACACACACAACACTTAACCAGAAGATCTTTGGTCATAAGTGGTGCTTTGATATTTCTGGCATCCAAGGTTATTTCCTGAGATGGAGTTTTGCTTAAGCAGGAATTTGTGATTAGTGATGATGAATTTGAATAAGTGTTCATGATGTGTTCATTTGCTGCTTAATGCGGATATTGGGAATATAATGGATGAAAACAGCTCTGCAAGCAGTGAATCATAGTGCATGAACAGCCATGTTCGTTGCCATTCAAATAAATCAGTTCAGATTGTTGGGATCAAAGGTCTTTTTATGTATAATTTTGGGCAGTTCCAACTACACAACCAAAGTTTGTGGGCACTCAGCATAAAGTTGGTAGTTTCTTGGAAGGCCACAGGGGCAATATTAATGGAAGTGACGGGGTTTTGCCTGCTGTCTGGCAAGCCGTTGAGAGTTCCCTTGCTTTTTGGAAATTGAGGGCTTTTCGGGCACTGAACTGGGCAGTGGCAGGTGTGTCTTGGAATCAAAGGACCGTGGGAATTCCCATCCCCCGTGAACTTCCAGTGTAGTACAAGGGTGTTTGGGTTAGTAAGGATTAACCGGGAAAATGGTACCACCCGTGTTATAACGAAGAGTCACGTAGTCTAGGCAGTTTTGTAGTCGGCATGAAGATCGTACCTAGTAAGGGCTCCACTTGAACAAGTTGTGTTAATAAACGGTTTATGTTCAACCACATATGCCTCCAGACCTCTTGGTGCGACAACAACCTTACAACAGCAATAGCAGGTGAAAGCCCCCAAATTCCAGAGAATTAATACATACAGAAACTAGTCTGAGTGAAGTGCCGATTTCTATCACCCCATTTTGAGGGCAGAAGAAAGATCCACTGTGCAACTGAAAAGGACTCCACCACAACACATGGCGGTCCATTGCCAAATCTGATCAAGCAAGAGTCAAAGGACCTAGCCTGACCACAAGGGTGAGCAGAATTCACTTAAAAGGCTGAAGTAACATTTTGAAAATAATTGCGGCACTATTCATGCATAACACAGATTATTCATCATGTGTGGCTGTAAGAATTCTACAGCCCTGGTCCAGAGTTGGTGCCAGTCTGTTTGGTGGCCAAGCTGCCATACTGCATAGTCGCCAAGGTTGAATGTGGGGGGGAGAAAACTTTTTTTAAACAGCAACAAGAGCTGAAAATTGCCTTCCATTTGATTCTCCACACTTGAAAAACAGACTATCTGGCCCAAGTGGCTTGTTCTGAGGACTTCCTTCATAATGACCATGTCTTTTAGGCAGTTCCGTAATTGCAACGGGGGATTCTGCCAAAACCTGACCAACGCGGGAAGAAAAAATGTTAGTGGAGTATCATTTTGAGAAAAAACATAAACTCTGCTGAAAATCAGTCATGAATAGTAAATCAAAATGACCAGACCAATTTAAGCTTGTGCAAGAGCCGAAGAAAATGTAAACATTGGCATCATGGAGAATTTGTTTTCATCACAGGTGTACGCCGGGTAAGTGGTGTTATGATAGGGTGATGTTAGTAAATTGGATCGAAGATGTAGTGGGAACTTTAGGGATTAGGGATAGTCTGAGGGTAAAGCTGCTAGCACTGAGTCAGAAGTATACGTCTACACCTGGCCTGAGTTGCAACAGACTTAAACTCGTTAATGGGAATAAACAGGATACCCCTGTTCAGCCGGGGTAGTTCACTCAAGATCCATTGTCCTTTGGATCGCTCTGATCTGACCAGTCATTAGTGACTGCTGGCCTCTTTTGTCTGTAAATTGGAGGTTAATTGCATATTTATAGCATGACCTTGTTCTTTTGTGTAAATGGCAGTGGACAATCAAAAACCCAAACAGCGATATGAGTTCAAGTCTGGACACCCCAGGTGTTTTAGGGGCTGGGTGGAACTCAGAAAAAGAATCCTGTTCGAACAGGTGGGGGAGAGAGATTTTGAAAGCCACCGGCAAGAGGTCATGAACAGCTACCACAGAGACGGGCTTTCAAAAAGAGGTCTACTGGTAACTGCAAAGGAATATTTTCTAACAATGCGGCTATCACTTCTGCCTGTCTGCAGAAGTGGAGTTGAGAGCTGTATGTCATTTCACACGCTGTTTAATGGGATTCATGTGTTCGCATTAGAGATGCATGTAAGCTGGTCTTGTTAAGTTTGAAGTTTATCGTTTGTTTTGCTTTAATAACTTTTTTTGTTTATAAAAATAACCAAGCTCTCTTTGATATGTCATCACTCCTGGAGTGAATCGATCTTTCTGCAGTCTTTAAAAATAAAAAAATGTTCAGGTTCCCGTCCAGTATCTCGGCCACTGTTGGATCTGACCAGGTGTCCATAAGAGTAGGAAATCAGAGGAAGCTCAAGTTAATATATTCTTGTACCTATTTGGTGAAATGACTGGCACCACAATCAAAAGACTCTGTATAGATGACTCCTCAGCTGCATTTTGCTGAAGTATTTCAAACCTTTGACAACTATTTTAAACTCCCCAAGTTGTGGAGAGTGCAACCTAGAGGAAAGGTCTAGAACACTCCAATAAAGCATCAAAAAGGCAAGGAGACCCTAGGATGAGGGAGGCAAAAGACCAGATTTTCACAGACCATGTCAGTGCAATGAAGTGCACGAGTGAAAGAATTTAGTGCCAAGGAATGAGACTGCAGATCAGCTGAAAGGCTTAAACGTAGAACTATTTGAAAATGCCAACATGCTACCCAAACTGAAACAGAAGGTGGCAGTGTGGAGTGAGCAGATGGCTGTGGATGGAGGAAAGCTGAAACCAAAAAGAAAAATGAATCTATTCTACAGGGAAAAAGTTCATAGTCAAGCTGAAGTGTCAAGATGCCCTGGGCTAGTGCGCAGTCAATTCCAGTCTCCTATGACCCTGAGTTGCAACAAGGTGAAATTAGATTTTTTTTTTTTTTAAAAGAAGAGGTCCTTGGTTGAGCCCAATAAGTTATTGTCTCACTCGCTCACTCAAAAGAAAAGATTAAATTTGCACTGGGATGACTCTTTCTGAAGCTCGGGCTTTTGTTTTCTGTGGCAAGGTTGTCCACCTTCTCTGCAGTCTCAGCATCATTTTGGGTTCACAGTGAAGGGTATGGCAGGCACTCTCTGCTTTCAGAGCAATAGAGTAGATTTCACTTCAAGCAGAGGAGAGAGCATTCATTTCACTTGAAAGGTCTAAACACGAGTTCTCTCAAAGTATCACGTGGGAACCAATCACTGACTGTTGCCAGGCAGAACATGTCCCTGACTAACCCATTGGTTGCCAGTTAATCAATCGAACCGACTCCCTCCAAAGATTGTGCTCCTAAGATCCACTTGGTGCCGAAGAGTCTGGCTTCTTCTTTCCAAAATACAAAAGCTGGGAACAGTGTCCTGGCAAGCAGGCTGTTTCAACCTTGGGCACATCCCGATTATGGGTCCACGGGGAGCACAATAATAAAAATAAAGTAAAGAAATGGGATCCAAGGAAATTAACAGGAAGGACTGTAGGGCAGCACGGTAGCATAGTGGTTAGCACAATTGCTTCACAGCTCCAGGGTCCAAGGATCAATTCCCAGGTTGGGTCACTGTCTGTACGGAGTCTGCACGTTGTCCCTGTGTGTGCGCGTGGGTTTCCTCTGGGTGCTCCGGTTTCCTCCCACATTCCAAAGATGTGCAGGTTAGGTGGATTGGCCATGCTGAATTGTCCTTCGTGTCCAAAATTACCCTTCATGTTGGATGGGGTTATTGGGTTATGGGGGTAGGGTGGAGGACTGGGCTTGGGTAGGGTACTCTTTTCAAGAGCTGGTGCAGACCCGATGGGCTGAATGGCCTCCTTCTGCACTGTAAATTCTATGACTCTTTTATAATTGGAAGACTTGAAACGCAAGATACCTTAGAAAACGCATGATATGCTAAAATCTTCAATGAACCAAACTGTTAAAGATTTGATCAAATAAATTTGAGGTGTCACAATGTACAAGGGAGCTTTGAAACAAATGGGTTGAACATTGAGATAAGAATGCAATCCGTTCATATGTGAATCCTGCGCAACCTCTCTATACATTTCTCCAGAAAAGTGCAAGGAGGAAATTACTCTGACTCCCTTTGTTGGCAAATTTGAAGAGGGAGTTAGAATACAACCAGGCACAGGTAAAAGATTTACTCAAATATTCTGCCTTGAAAGACTGAAGAATCACTATGCCCCGAGATGTTGAATAGTACTTTGGAAATAGCTGTTTTGGAACTGACAAATCAATGCACTGAGGCGCAGAGTGTGAATGCAAGTGCTGAGCAAGAACAACAAGCTGAAAGAATGGCTAATTGTCTTTTCAAGATCAAATGCAAAAGGGTTGTATAACTCTTCAGTATCATGAAGAAATGAAGACTGTCTTGAACCACAGAATGGAAGGACAGAGAACAAAGTTGAGTTGAGATCTGAATTATACTGAAACTCTTGAGCAATTGAGTTACGCATAGAAAAGGGAAACCTGTTTAAATTAGCTTAATGTGCTCACCAGCATCGCTCAGTTTGCAGTAAGTTCGTCTAGGAAATAATGAGGTAAATTAATGTAATTTTGCTCTGAAAGAAGAGCCAATTGGCAGAGAAGACTCGGTAATGTCCAATATTCCAGGAACAAGGCAAGTGTAGAGATCTACCATTCGGTTCAAACGCAGTCTCACGTACACTTATAAAACTCGGTAGAAATTTGAGTTACACTTCTCGGATGCGAAGTAAGAATCTTTTATTGCCTCTACTGATTACAATTGAGAGAAACTTAAATCTAAATCTATTCCCAATAAAGCCTTGCCAGCAAAAGACTTAAAGGGAAGTAATTTATAAAACAATTTTAACTTACAAAATAATACAGAAATGGTTTCTTGCTGAAGGCAAAGACAGCTTGCGCAGACTTCAAGAGTTTTAGAAGGGAAAATATGAAAATAAGGATAGCGAATAGTCAAGTAAAAGTATAGATTGATCCGGATGGAAAATGGCTTCCCAAACTTCCATGTTTAAGGAGAATGTTAGCAGTCTAACTCCATCTGTCCCTACCCCTGCAACGTGCTGATTGGCTTGGATGGGTTTCAAATACATTTGGTTGGATTGTTAGTTGTCAATCGTCAATGTGCAACATATATTCGGATATGTTGCATTTGTAGATTTTTGTGTTGGAATGTGATATATCCTCTTAATTCTAGTTTTTGCTGGTTGATTGCTGACTGTGCTTCTATCTGAATTCTGAACAATGGTGTGTTCATGTAGTCATGGCGACCTTGAGAATGCTGCATAGCTTTTGCTATTTAAAACAATGGTCAGTTTATGATATCAGTAAAAATGTTGCATAAGCTCTAGCTAATTTCTTTGAATGTTTCAAATCCTGTGTTTTGCCACTGCAAATCCTGCAAGCTGTGTATTTGTAATCTAAATTATGCTTGAAGTTATATGATACCCATTTTAAAATGGATTTTAAACTGGGCTTTAGTTTTTATATTTAAATGGCTAAATCAATTACCCTTTTACCTATTAGAAATGGACAGTTTCCTTCAGAAAGCAAGAGCCGAAAAACCAGCAGAATATGAAAGGAAGCAAAGGAAAAGCTGTAGAGCTTTCCAAACTTCAGGCAGGCAGTGCAGCCATGAGTAGTGAGATTACAGGACCAAAACAAGTTGGAAACACCTGTCGAACAAGGGCAACGTTCTAGTGCAGGCAAAGGCAGAGAAACAAAAGGGAGAAATGAGATCAGGAAATGTAAATCTGACACTAAAGATTAAGGAACTAGAAGGAAAAACATTGTCTCAAAACTTACTGGGAACCATTGTTGGGAAAAGACATGGCTGAAATAAAAATCACGAACCCAAAAGTGTGATTGTCGGTGTTGAACGGTTGCAAAAGAAAGAAGTTCTGACAAAGGAGCGTGAAGCGTCAGTAAACAATCAGAAGTCAAATTAAACCGAGCTTGAAGGATAGCACGCAGGAATTGCGCCATGCTAAGGAGAATCTGTTCAGTGTGGAGAACCAACATGCCTGTATGGGAAGATGGAGTTTGCCAATTAAACCTTGACCTGATGAGAATATTGGAGTGTCGCTCACAGGAAGCAGAACACTTGAATGAGTATTTGAAATGCCTAAATAGATTTGCAGAAGCAAATTAAGGTGTCAGAAGTCTCTATTATGAAAATGTCAAAAACAAAATGAATGGCTGGTGAATTGAACGGTTGGACATTGGAACATGAAAGACGAGGTCCACAGTACATCATAGCAAATTTGGTGAAACTACTATACTCCTCCGAATGGGAAGAGAATGAGATCAGGAGGAGTTGTAAATCCTCCAAGTCAGAGACTTGGTGGGAAATGTAATGCAAATATGTTTGGATAAGGACGCGGTTGGTGGGGGCTATAGTGTAGTGTAAGGGTGTTTGGGTAGTAAGTGTTAATATGGGGCTGGGGAAACATTACTGCCCATATTATGATGTGTCACATGATAGCATGATGAATATTGTAGAAGTCAACATAGCTCTGCGAAGTGCTATTTAGTGGAGATCTGTGTGTTTAACAATCAGTAGTTCATGTTCAACCAGAAAAGCCTCCATACCTGAGACACCAAACAACGTTAAGACAATGAGGCTGGCAGCTAGAGTAGATATATGGCCATTTGACCCAAGGGAACGTTGATTTCATAGAATTTACTGTGCAGGAGGAGGCCATTCGGTTCATAGAGTCTGCACCAGCTCTTGGAAAGAGTACCCTACTTGCCCACACCCCCACCCTGTAACCCAGTATCCCCACCCAACCTTTTTGACACTAAGTGGCAATTTAGCATGGTCAATCCTGCACATCTTTGGACTGTGCTGTGTTTATTCTTCATGCTCGTCTTGCTCAACTCTACCTTCACTTTTTTTTTTAAGACCCTTGTTCTTTCCTGGTTTCTTTATCACCCCTACATCAATGGAGAAAGATTTAAAAGTGCCCTCACATAATCACATCTGTTTCTTATCTTTCTATCTTGCTACATCCTCCCTCTGACGGCCATGCCCTCAATCTTTTAAAATATTTTTATTAAAGGCATTTTGCGCATATAGATAGAAATATCAGAACAAATAACAGCAGTTTAAAAAAAAAAACAAGCCAACTGCAGCAACTAATGACAAGCCTGCAACTCAGCCCACCCTCCCAAAAACCTATGAAACCCCCAGCTGATGCCTTAATTCACTTTAAGGAAGTCGATAAACAGCTTCTAATTCTGCCAGGTCGCTCACCCATACACCCTGCCTTTGGCGGCTCTACCAGGGAGGCAAAGGCCAGGACATCAGCCTCTCTCCCCATCTGGAATTCTGACACTCCAAATATTGCCACCCCAACACCTCAAATCTTGGACGTTACGTCCGAGAACCACCTCCGCTTTGGTCATGCCCAGAAGATGTGGACATGATACGCCGCGTGTGTGTGTCAAACCCCCCCCCCCCCCCCACACACACACACACACACACACACAAACACACACACAATCGGCTCACCCTCGCAATCGTCATGTGGGCCCTATGCACCACCTTAAATTGGATGAGGCTTACCCTCGCACACGACGAGGACACGTTCACCCCTGCAGGGCTTCTTTCCACAGCCCGGCCGTCAACCCCCCCCCCCCCCCCCCCCCCAAACGCATCCTCGTCCCACTTGTGCCTAACCTCGTCCAATGTCATCTTCGGACAATAGCTTATCTTGTAATATCGGAGGTGGCAGCCCTGAGAAGGACGGCACCTCTTTTCCTCAGACAAAGTTCCTCGCCTGTAGGTACCTGAACCTATTCCCCTTAGGCAACTGACATGTTTTACCAAGCCTGCAAACTTAACCCCGACAGAAAAGTCCCTGAAGTACTCAATCCCCACCTGCCCCAGCCCGGAACCTTGCATCCAGCCCTGTTGCCATGCTTTCCAACCTGAAATGTTGCTTGCACAGGTTCCAGACTCGCAACTTGGAAACCATCACCAGGCTCACTGAATGCCAGGCCGGTGAGAATGGGAGGGGCACCAACATCTGTGCCCTCAGACCCATTCCCTTATACGACGCTGCCTCCATCCGCCCCAAAACCAACCCCTCCTCCACTGCTCATTTCCTGACCATTGCGATATTCGCAGCCCAATATTAATTCAGCAAACCTGGCAGTGCCTGCCAGCCAGCCCTCCTCCTCCCCCCCCCCCCCCCCCCCCCACCCCTTTCCAAAAACACCTTCCTCAGCCACAGATTTTTTTTCCTGCCAACATGAACCTCAAAATTACCCCATTCACCTTCCTAAAAAAGGATTAGATTGGTCTATTGTCACGAGTACCGAGGCACATTGAAAAGTATTGTTCTGCGTGCAGCTCAGATAAAACATTCCTTGCATGAAAAGAAACTACATAATAGGGCAAACATAAAATACACAGGCATCGGGTGAAGCATACAGGAGTGTAGTACTACTCAGTAGAGCAGATGTGTGAAGAGATCAGATCGGTCCATAAAGAGGGCCATTTAGGTGTCTCGTAACAGCGGGGAAGAAGCTTTTTTTGAACCTGTTAGTGCGTGTTCTTAGACTTTTGTATCTCCTACGCGATGGAAGAAGTTGGAAGACTGAGTAAGCTGGGTGGCAGGGGTCTTTCCCAAGGCAGTTGGGAACAAAAATGCAGAGGTTCTGGAACGCGAACAAGAACTTGGACAGCACCGTAATTCTAAGCACTGCACACACCCTGCCAACAACAAAGGCAACACATCCCACAGTCCGACTTCATATCCTCCACTAGCCACACCAAATTCAATTTATGCAGCTGGGCCCTGCTCCCGAGATACCAAAAGCTCATGCCCACCACCCAGAATGGCAACTCCCTAGCTGCCTCTCCTGCCCTCTGGCATTAATTCAGAACACCTCACTTTTCTCCCATGTTCAATTTATACCCAGAGATGTGGCCAAATTTCTTCAAGATCTACATATTTCTATTAAAACTCCCCACAGGGTCCAAGATATATAACAGAAATCATCTGCCTACACAAAACCCTGTGCTCAACCCCTGCCTGCCCTATCGCTCTCCAACCCCACAACACCCTGAACGCCATTGCCAACGGCTCCATTGCCAGAGCAAAAAGCAGTGGGGAGAGCGGGCACCCCTGCTTTGTCCCCCGGTTGAAGCTGAAGTATTCCGAACTTGTCCTATTCACCCAGACACTAGCTATCGCGCCCTATACAGCAGCCGAACCCAATCCACTAAACCCTGCCCAACCTGAACCGGCCCAGCAGCTCCAACAAACACACCCATTTGACCAGAACAAAAGCCTTCTCCGAGTCATTGCAACCACCACTTCTGCCTCCTCCCCTCTAAGGGCATTTGTTGACATCTGCCGCCCCTTCACAACCCCCATCTGGTCCGCTCCTGTCACACCTGTCACACAGTCCGCTATACACAACGCTAACAACTTTGCATCTACATAGGACGATGAAATCAGGTGGTACGACCCACACTGCTCGGGGTCCTTTATTATTCTTTAAAATCAACGAGATAGACACCTGCGACAATGTTGGGGGGAAGAGGGGAAGGGAGAGCACCGCTCTTCCTCTCTACTCATGATACATCCCCAAAAGCAGGGGCTCCAGCTCTGCACCAAGACATCTTCTAGAACTCAGCTGGAAACCCATCTGACCCTGGAGCCTTCGCCACCTGCATCGAACCTAGGCAGTCCATCTTCTCCCCCAACCGCGGAAACTCCAGCCCATCCAAGAACCGCCTCCTCCCCTCCACCCCCAGGTGGAGGTTGCGACTCATACAGCCTTCTGTAGAAGCCCTCAAATACCCCCATTCATCCCCTCTGTGTCTGACACCACCTTGCCTTCCTCCCCCTTCCGATGTCCCTCATCGCTGCTTGCTTCCTCAGTTGGTGCACCAACATCCTGCTCATTTTTTTCCCATATTCGTACACTGCCCCTCTGGCCCTCCGCAATTACCCTACCACCTTTCCTGTGGACATCAACCTCATGCTCTCAATTTTAACAAACTTTTGTTTTGTCTGAGTTTTTTGAATTCCCCCTGTCCTTAAAACATTTGATTAAGTTGTTTGATTAGGTGGCACAGTGGTTAACACTGCTGCCTCACAGTGCCAGGGACCCAGGTTCAGTTCGAGCCTTGGGTGACTGTGTGGAGTTTGCATGTTCTCCTCATGTCTGCGTGGGTTTACTCCGGGTGCTCCAGATTCCTCCCATGGTCCAAAAGATGTGCAGGTTAAGTGGATTGGCCTTGCTAAATTTCCCCTTGGTATCCAAAAGGTTTGATTGGCTTATAGGGATAGGGTGGGGAGTGGGCCGAGGTGGGGTACTCTATAGAGGGCCAGTGCGGACTCGATGGACCAAATGGCCTCCTGCACTGTAGGGATTCTATGATTCTTGATTAGTTCCCACTGCACAACTAAAACAATGATCTTTTTTTTTTCCTTTCCCCCCCCCCCCCCCCCCCCCCCCCCCCACCCCCCCACCCCACCAAACACAATATTAATGCACGGAATATTTCAATTTCACCAAGGCAATGCAAATCTTGTTTGGCTGCGGATGTGCCCACCATAATTGTTCCAAGTGAGTCTATATATTTAGTCAGCTGGATCTTACGGACAGAGTTGATGATGAACCACCTCCACTTGTCATGTTACCAGATAATGCATCAAATGGTGAATCTGTGTATAGCCTTTTGAGGTTCTTTCTGTGCAGTTTTAAAGTTTGTAAATTTTCCTTCAGTAGCTTGTAGTGGAGGGCTAATGTGGAACATAACTGTAAAATCTTTTCAATAAATGGCTGTTATTTCTTATAATTTGCAGGTGGAGGGGAGATTGCCGTCAAACAGCTTTTCTCATCCGTGGCTATATGTTAAATTATGATGTCTAATCTTTGTCCATGTGTGTGGATCTTTTCTTCCTAGCATGTGTTCAAGCTCGAGCAGGAAGAGTACTTGTCTGAAGGATTGCCATGGTCTCTAATTGATTACTATGACAATCAACCTTGCATTGATGTAATTGAAGCAAAGCTTGGGATCTTGGATCTTCTAGATGAAGAATGTAGGGTAAGAATTAATGTACATTCATCAGTCAGTGAAAATTAGGACAATTTAGTTTTGCGTATATGTAACTGAGCAAATGTCTTCACCTTATTCTGGTTGGGAGAGCAATGCTACACACGCAAGAAGTTAATGGTGAGAAATACTAAGGGTGTAGTCAGAAGAGATGAAAGTTAAAAAGGAGCTTGAAACACTGAGCCCCAAATACGTGATATTTGACTTATTTTCTCCAGGTATTTACGGCAGGTAAATGTGCCCTCGGCAAGCAGCACTCATTTCATTGAGACCTTCTGGTCTAATCCCCTCCCCTGCTAAGTGATATTGACCACCGGGAACTGCCCTATGCAATTCCTTAGCATACAGGGGTGAGACGCCATGTGGGAAAGTTGGCCGATTTCACAGTTGCCCCAGTTTTGTTCATAGCAGCATTTGTTGGAACCTCTTCCTTTCCACCAACACCACCTTCTGTGAAAATCCATCAACAGTTTTTCTGGCTAGCCAGCCAGTCTGTCCTTCAAATAATAATCACTTATTGTCACAAGTAGGCTTCAATGAAGTTGCTGTGATAAGCCCCTAGTCGCCACATTCCAGAGCCTGTTCGGGGAAACTGGAACGGGGATTGAACCCGCGCTGCTGATCTTGTTCTGTATTACAAGCCAGCTGTCTTAGCCCACTGTGCTAAACCAGCCCCTGTTGTGCTAAACTAGCCCCTTTTATGCTAAACCAGCCCCCGTTGTGCTAAACCAGCCCTTGTAAAATCGATTAGAGCTAATCTAAGAGGCTCCTGAAAAACCAGCGCCGAAAAGGATTAGATGCAATTGTTACAAAATTGCTAGAATTGGCTTTTGAGACAATTGGTGATATGGACGATGTGAGAAAAGAAAATATTTTTTGGTTTTCCTTTTTGAAGAATCATTTGTGTTCTGAATCAGGTTGAAGGGGTTGATTTTTTTTTTTTTTAAAAGGCAATTCTGCATGCTGCTGTCTGTGAGTATGACTTGGGGAGTTAGATGCTTTTCTTGAAAAGTATGAATCAAGATGGAGGAAATTAGTTCATTGTTTGATCTTGATTGCAAACATTCTCTCTCTCCGCATTAACACAATTGTAACAATTTTGCTCACCAAGCTGGTGAACCAATATGATGCTCAATTGTTAACCTTTACTGACCACTGACTTGTTACATTTTGATCCCTCCAGTTGCTGACACTCTAAATGGTGTTTATTTTAATTTTTTAGATACTTAATGGCACAGATGAGAAGTGGGCTCAAAAGCTGTATGACCGACACCAGCAGACAAGTCATCACTTCCAGAAACCCAGGATGTCAAATTCTGCTTTCATTATTCTACATTTTGCTGCTGATGTAGGTGGTTTTAGTTTTAATGTCTATAACCCAAGCTAATTATTATATGCAGTTAGTTTTTTGTCAGTCATTTGGACTGTATATTTTTTTAAAAAAAGAATAACATTGAAGGGTTGGGGTCCAATAAAAGAACCAAAGGGCACAATGGATTTTGTGACATTCCAATGAACTTTAAAGGAGCATACATTTCAAATTTCAGCCTGTGCTTACTCAACACTTCAGATTAAGGGTAACATAGCAGATGAAGGGGCACCTGCCTGGGGGATCAATTGGGGCTCAGTGGATAATCATCCTGGGGGTGAAGAACCTCTAGGCAGGAGACTTGTAGGGAGCCACCTGCAGCTTTATGGCTGCTGGACAATACCTTTTTTAAACTTACTAATGGAGTCTCTGAAAGTGCATCTTTACATCTGGTGAAGAAGATAAAATTATCATGACACTGCCTCAGGCTCGACACCTGTGAGCATTCTATTTTAAGGGAAGTCTGAAATACGCACCACAGTGTCTCTCTTTGGGTGAATAGGCCCTATTGCGATATTGCCAGACCCTGTGTAATGTAGAATCAAAAGATGGACATTTACAAGATGCTCAGTGTGGTGTTGCGGTTGTGGGTGGGGAGGGGCCCTTTGAAGTCAATGCTGAGACGTTCAAAGGGGCGGGTGGCCTTGATTAGGTGCGCCTTGTCTGGTTTGTAGAATTGCGGCTTGCACTCCGCACAGACTTGGCAGTCCCTAGTCATGGCCTTGACCTCCTCGACTGAGAAGGGTAGGTTGTGGCCCTTGATGTAGTGGTAGAGCCGCCTGACGCCCGGGTGACAGAGGTCATTATGTAGTGCCCGCAGCCGGTCATCCTGTGCGTTGGCACAAGTACTACGGGACAGGGCATCAGGAGGATCATTGAGCTTACCTGGCCGGTATAAGATAGTATAATTGTAGGTGGAGAGTTCGATCCTCCACCGTAATATCTTATCATTTTTGATTTTACCTCGTTGTTTGTTGTCGAACATGAACGCAACTGATCGTTGGTCAGTAACGAGGGTAAATGGTTTTCCGGCCAGGTAGTGCCTCCAGTGCCGGACGGCTTCCACTATGGCTTGTGCCTCCTTCTCAACAGAGGAGTGGCTGATCTCGGGGCCTTGGAGTGTGCGGGAAAAGAAGGCGATGGGCCTGCCCGCCTGGTTGAGGGTGGCACCCAGGGCAAAGTCGGAGGCATCGCTCTCGACTTGGAATGGTGCAGACTCGTCTACCGCATGCATGGCGGCTCTGGCGATAGTAGTTTTCAGGAGGTGGAAGGCCTGGCAGGCCTCGGGCGGGAGGGGGAATGAGGGGGAACGGAGGAGGGGTCGGGCCTTGTCAGCGTACTCGGGCACCCATTGGGCATAGTAGGCAAAGAGTCCGAGGCATCGCCTCAGTTCTTTGGGGCAGGTGGGAATAGGGAGTTCGAGAAGGGGGCGCAGACGGTCGGGATCGGGGCTGAGGACACCGTTCTCCACCACGTAGCCGAGTATGGCGAGGCGGGTGGTGCCGAAAACACATTTTGCCTCGTTGTACGTGAGGTTGAGGCGTTTGGCAGTTTGGAGGAATTTCGTGAGGTTGACGTCATGGTCCTGCTGGTTGTGGCCGCAGATGGTGACGTTGTCCAGATACGGGAAGGTAGCCCGCAGTCTGTTCTGGTCCACCATTCGGTCCATCTCCCGTTGGCAGGAGGCCCTCCCGTCCGCACTCCACTCCATCCGGTCTCTTTTGTGTACTGCAACGAATGCTACCCCTCATGAGCGGATGTTTCTCTTCTCCAGGAGATCGGCATCCGTGACATCGCTTCCATCCTGGCTCCTGTCCCCGGGAGACGTCCTGCTCCGCAAGCATGTGCGGACCTCTAAGGCGGAGCCCCTGGTGGAGAGAGTCCGTCTCCTCCACGCCAACCCACAGTACGCGTACATAGCGTACCCCGACGGGCGTGAGGAGACCGTCTCCATCAAGGACCTGGCCCCCTCTGGGGCCCCTGCCGCCCTCGCCCCGCAACCTCCACCCCACTCCCTCTCTGCTCCCGTCGATCCCTCGGCCTGTTACTACTCCGTGCCAGCCGCTGTCATCCCGCAGTTTCGCCTCGAGCCAGCCGAAGCGGTGGGGGAAGTCATGCCGCCTCACGAACCAGCACCACCGACCGCACGGATACCGCCGGACACTACCTCAGCGCCGCAGCTCCGACGTTCAAAGAGATCGACCAAACCCATCGTTCGTCTCGACCTTTGACGACACGGAACCTCCTGATGGACTCTGTTCACTGCTCCAAATTTTCACCCCGGACTTCCTTCTAAACAAGGGGTGAATGTGGTGATACACCACTGTACCTCCCTACCATTGTACATAGTATATAATAGTTGTGCGTAACGTGGCCCTGTAATACTGTGTATTGTACTGTAACTCTGCAGAGGTTCGGTCACTGGTAGGTAACCCGACCTGGCCACGGAGAGCTCCGCCTTAGCCACTCCCCCGGGAGTCAGTATAAGAACCTCTTCTGGGACAGCCCCCATTCTTTCTGGGGTCGTCTGTGTCGGGTAAGCCTCCCATGTAGTATATTAAAGCCTGAGTTAAAGTCTCACATGTCTTCGTGGTTCTTGACGCTTAGCGCATCACTCAGTTTAAAGAAATTGAAAGGCAGACTTGGGAAAACAAACTTGTAAAATTGACTGGCTGAGGCAAAGGTTTAAAAAAGGAACTTTAGAGTTTTAAAACGACAAAACAAAAGAAGATGGCCTAGTGGAGCTGGCAGCTGGAAGAGCCGTGACTTCAAATGTGAAAGGATTTTGGATAAAAGGCAAAGAATTACTGCAGTTAGTTCAAAAGCTTAAAAAAATGGTTGACACTAGGATGCTGTGCTGCAGCTTGGTAACAAAAAAGAAACGGCCAGAGACATTCTGTACCTGCATTGATATATTTGTTGCAAAATACACCTGCAAAGGGGA
This sequence comes from Scyliorhinus torazame, assembly GCF_047496885.1. Lineage (NCBI taxonomy): Eukaryota > Metazoa > Chordata > Chondrichthyes > Carcharhiniformes > Scyliorhinidae > Scyliorhinus > Scyliorhinus torazame. The sequence goes on from NC_092724.1 coordinate 31,755,661, forward strand.
GCTAACTGTATCAGAGCAACTGTATCAGAGCAACTATGGTGACACCCTTCAAGGGGTAATACATTAAGTGGCAACAAGATGGAACAAATGCCTCTGGACAGGAAAATCAGAAAACCTCAGATGGAGGGGAACTCTCAAAAAAACATCCGCAAGCAACACGAGATCTCGGAGGAGGGAACAGGAGACCAACCTGACCAACAGTGAAGCTGAAAGGGTTCGGCTGAAAGTTGAGACAAGTAAAAATGAAGGTTCCAATTGTGAAATGTAAGACCATGAGGTATTCCCCTCTGAATGCAGAAACTGAAGACTTCAAAAGAAACCAGGAACTTTTGAACGTGAAGAGGAATCGGCAAAAAGAATTAAAGCTCTAGAGAAGACAAAATGACTGACGGCAAACTTGAAAAATGTTGCAAAAAGTTTACAAAATGAAGGGGCAATTAATGAGAGAATTTTGAATAAGCTGAACTTCATGAAGAGCAATAGAAAATAAGGATTCAAGTGAAGAATTGGAACAGGAGAATAAGAGCTTGAAGAAGAGTACCTTGGCAATGGGAAATTAACTGAAAGGTAAAAACATTGAAATTGACAGCAGAATCTGCAATTCAGACAGTGCAAGAAACTGAGACCAGAACAAGATTTCTGAAATGGTCATAGTGCTTTTCCAATGTGATAAAATGGTCGATGGAAAAGATGCTGAATTTGAAATGGTAGAAAGAGCAGAAACTTCATACAACCGAAGTACCAAAAACAGGTACAATGACCATTCTTGACAGATCAAGTTTGTGAAAGATCTATCAAGACTTTGTTGGATTGTGATATATGCCTTCATGCATTACAGTGCTCTTCAGAGCAAGGATCAACTTGGGACTATTTGGCACCACCCACAGTGATGTATGTAGTCACATGCTCAGAACAGTCTAGGACTGCACTCCGGAAACAGCACCTTGGCAAGTGCATAGTTAAAGCCTACCGCTAATTTTTTTTTTTAAAACACCGCCTCCAGATCCTATCAATAAACCATCACCACTACAACATAAAAATCCTTATTCAGTACATAATGACATGTCATAAATGAAACTTCGGTAGTGGATCAGTTGGGCCGTCAACCATTAAAAATGGACATAGAGGGACTGGTCATTTGTAAGCAAGTGGATCAGTTGAGTAGAGAGATGCCCCAGCCGCCAATGTTTTTGAACCCATAAGCATCAAAATGCCTGACCAACCTGTTCTACACATAACCAATGTCTCTCTGGAAGCAAGTGGTGATGAACTGCCTGTGCCAGATGTTACTGCAGTTCCTGTTAATGTTGATCCTGTGGAAGCATCTCAGACTACAGAATAACGCTGTTCTACAAGGAACAGAACCCTTCCCCCCCCCCCCCCCCCCCCCCCCCCTCAAAGATTGTCCAACTTGTGTATATAATGTTTAGTTAGAATTTAGGACTGTGCAAATTAGTTATTGAAGATTATATAAAGTATTTAGAGGGGGAGAGATGTGGTGATTCCCCATTTGAAATGAATGAAAATGAAAATCGCTTATTGTCACAAGTAGGCGTCAAATGAAGTTACTGTGAAAAGCCCCTAGTCGCCACATTCCAGTGCCTGTTTGAGGAGGCTGGTACGGGAATTGAACCGTGTTGCTGACCTGCCTTGGTCTGCTTTCAAAGCCAGCGATTTAGCCCTGAACTAAACCAGCCTCTCATTTAAGAACACCACAACAGATTAAGTGTCACCTGGCCTGGGTGACCAGTTGGGATTCAGTGGGTAATCATCTCAGGGGGTGGAGTTTGTTCTTGGGCAGGAAACATGTAGGGAGCAAGCTGCTGAACAAATCTTATTAATATCTTGTAAGTGTGTATTAATGGAGTCTCTAAAAGAGAATCTTTACAAACCCCAAAGAGACAAAAACATATGTCACACTGGAATATGTTTGTCTACTTGGAACAAATGATAACAGAAGGTGATAGATGTGTTGCCGAAGTGAGAAGGATAGAAATAACCAGAACTAATGTTGTGAAGTAGAAGGATGTGCTCACAACAACTTGAGCTTGAAATGAGTAAAAGATGCTACATTCAACCGACTTTCCACAGGAACCTGGACAACAAAGCTCAGTGGGCTAGACAGCTGGTTGGTGATGCAGAACAAGGCCAGCAGCGCGGGTTCAATTCCCTTACCAGCTGAGAATTCGGAATTCTCCCTCCGTGTACCCAAACAGGCGCCGGAATGTGGCGGCTAGGGGCTTTTCACAGTAATTTCATTGCAGTGTTAATGTGAGCCTACTTGTGACAAAAGATTATTATTGTTTTAACAAGTCTATCAATATCTGTGGAAGAAAATAGAGGCCTGTGAAATGTGGGTAATCAGGTGTATGTTAAAAATTCCATATGCAGATCATCAGACAAATGAGATTCTTGTAATTGCTAGAGTAAAAAGAACTCTGCATCCAGAAAATAAAATGCCAGTATTTCAGCAATTTGATCAGAGCTGAAAGCTACAGTGATCTCTTCTAGAGGGCAAGGGAGCGAGCAACAGAGAGAGGGGTTGACCTATATATAGTTGATTGACGAATGACGACAGTGGTTGCAGATGAGCTACAGGGAATATGTGCAAGACAGATGAGTGGTATACCATGGCAGCCGATCTCTTGGTAGGAATAGCTGCAAGCAAGATGGGTTGTACTAAAGTTTTGAGCAGTGTGCAATACCTTTCCTGCACAATGTACTGAAGATATTGAATGTGAGAAAATCTTCCCTTTGCTCCATTTGATATCCTTCGCTTTGCTGCCAGTGGCCAGGAAACAGTTCTCCAGACTGGAAGCCTTAATTTTTCATCTGTGACTATAAATCAGGATCCATAAAATTCAGAAAGTGGCTGGGCCAAAAAGATTTATTCAGTGTCCTATCTATAAATACATTTTATGAATTGCCTTCAGGTGCTGTATCAGTGTGAAGGATTTTTAGAGAAAAATAGAGATACAGTTTATGAAGAATCAATTAACATTCTGAAAGCAAGCAAGGTAAGCACTCTTAAACCTGCGTCAGTGGTGCATACATTGTCTTGAACCTGTTCTATTGGGACTGTATAGATAGTACTCGAGGGATGGAATGGGGTAATTTGTAGTTATTATTTTGAGTTTCAAGGATTACAGTTTGGAGCTTGAATTCTCAAGCATTTACAAAGACAAACGTACTCTCTGCTTGCAGTTTTGAGTACCGTCAAGTGTATTCAAACACATTTAAGTTTGGTATCAAACTTTGCGGAAGCTGTAAGTAGACAACGTAAACATCTTATTCATATTGGAAACGGTCGTCAATTTGAACAGTTTCAACACATCGATTACCTGCAATCTTTTTGCCTTCATTTGATCAACTATTGCGATCCCATGGCAGACCCCAAGTGTGGCTAGTATGCTGGACCAAAACCCCAATACTTTATTTTAATTTTGTAAGACTGAGAGGAAAGGATACTTCGCTCCAGGAGTGATTGCACAAGGAAATAGGGACATGATATATTAAAACAAACTTTATTACTAACACAGTATTAAAATCTTAACATCACATCCAAAAATAGCTTGCAAATACGCCTTAAACAATACTAATTACAGTAAATACAAAACCCTTAATTGCTATCTTTATTCCCACTTAAACAACAAGAAAACCGCCCTCTCTGTTCTTAATCCACCTTTAAATACCAATGGCACCGAGGAATACTTGCTTTAGTTATTCTTTGAGATAGAGATCTCTTCAAACTGCTTCACAGCAAAGATCCAATTCTGGTCAGACCCATGCAGAAACTCTGACTACATGTCTTCAAAGGTCCTTTCAATTGGCTTGTTTCTGGTGTCCCTTCTTGGGCAAGCCTGAACTGCTTTAAATACCGTTGAACTGTCTCCCTTCCGGACACTGCTTCATTCAGCTCAGAACTGAACTGAGATACTTTCTCAAAAAACCTGCTGCCTTGGCACTACCCAGCAATGTCATCATCTCATCAAGCTGAAAGCTAACCAACTCCCCAGGGAATCCCACCCATGAAAACAAAATTGCAGTAGCCCAAACTTTTTGCAATAGTTAATTGCACCTCTGGCTCCAAAGATCTTCTTGTTTAGGAGACCAATTGGTCCATGACCCTCTTCAGTCTTGACCCTTCCTCTTTTTATACACTCTTTCAAATACGCACTCAAATTTTTGATTTATATATCAAAGTTTGTTTGCCTTAATAGTAACTTGTGATAAAGAATTCCATGTTCTCATCCTTTTGTAAAAAAATATTTTCCTGTGATCATTAAAAAAAAAAATATATATATATTTTATTGAAATTTTTCGATCACAATTTTTTCCCTTTGCAAATCAATCATAAAAACAAAAAGAAAAATTTAACAGTACATGTAACATGTTGACCACAGTCTAATAAAAAGTAACTAACCAACATGATAAACTAATCAATTAACATAAAATGAAACTTTCCCCCCCCCCTCCCCCCTGGGTTGCTGCTGTTGGTCATCTATCTTCCCCCTAATGTTCTGCTAGGTAGTCGAGGAATGGCTGCCACCGCCTGGTGAACCCTTGAGCCGATCCTCTCAGCGCAAACTTCATCTGCTCCAGTTTTATGAACCCCGCCATATCGTTTATCCAGGCCTCCAGTCCGGGGGGTTTCACTTCCTTCCACATGCGTAAAGTCCTACGCCGGGCTACTAGGGACGCAAAGGCCACGACATCGGCCTCTTTCGCCTCCTGCACTCCCGGCTCATCCGCAACTCCAAATAAAGCTAACCCCCAGCCTGGTTTGACCCGGCCCTTCGCCACCTTCGAAGTCACTCCCCTCCAATACCTTTCCAGTGCCGGGCACAACCAAAACATGTGTGTGGTTTGCCGGGCTTCCGCCGCACCTCCCACACTTGTCCTCCACTCCGAAGAACCTGCTCAACCTTTCTCCCGTTATGTGTGCTCTATGTAGCACCTTAAATTGAATCAGGCTAAGCCTGGTGCACGAGGAAGAGGAATTTACCCTGCTTAGGGCATCAGCCCACTGACCCTCCTCTATCTCCTCCCTGAGCTCTTCTTCCCACTTTCCTTTTAGTTCGCCCACCAGCTCCTCCCCCTCTTCTCTCATCTCTCGGTATATCTCTGACACCTTGCCCTCCCCGACCCACACCCCCGAGAGCATTCTATCCTGGATCCCCTGTGTCGGGAGCAATGGAAATTCCCTCACCTGTTGTCTTGTGAACGCCCTCACCTGCATATACCTAAAGAAATTTCCCCGGGCAGCTTATACTTTTCCTCCAACGCTCCCAAGCTCGCAAACGTCCCATCTATAAATAAATCTCCCACCCTCCTAATTCCCAACTGGTGCCAGCTCTGGTATCCTCCATCTAGCCTCCCTGGGGCAAACCTATGGTTGTTCCTGATTGGGGACCCCATCAGGGCTCCCAGCACACCTCTCTGTCGCCTCCATTGTCGCCAGATATTTAATGTTGCCGCCACCACTGGGTTCGTGGTAAATTTTTTTGGTGAGAGCGGTAGTGGCGCCGTCACCAGCGCCTCTAGACTCGTCCCTTTACAGGACTTTCTCTCTAGTCTTTTCCACGCCGCTCCCTCTCCCTCTATCATCCATTTACGGATCATCGCCACATTGGCGGCCCAATAGTAGTCGCCCAAATTCGGCAGCGCCAGTCCCCCTCTGTCTCTGCTACGTTGTAAGAACCCCCTCCTTACCCTCGGGACTTTCCCTGCCCACACGAAGCTCGTGATGCTCCTGTCTATTTTTTTAAAGAAGGCCTTAGTGATCAGTATAGGGAGACATTGGAATACAAATAGGAACCTCGGGAGGACCATCATCTTAATTGCCTGCACTCTGCCCGCCAGTGACAGTGGCTGCATGTCCCACCTCTTGAAGTCCTCCTCCATTTGTTCTACCAGTCGTGTCAGATTAAGTCTGTGCAAGGTTCCCCAGCTCCTGGCTATCTGAATCCCCAGGTACCGAAGTTTCTTTCCACTCTCCTTAACGGTAGGACATCTATCCCTCTACTCTGGTCCCCCGGGTGTATCACGAAAAGTTCACTCTTCCCCATGTTAAGCCTATATCCCGAGAAATCTCCGAACTCACTCAATATCTGCATGACCTCTGTCATCCCCCCCACTGGGTCCGTCACATATAACAGTAGGTCATCCGCGTAGAGTGACACTCTGTGTTCTTCTCCCCCTCTAATCACCCCCCTCCATTTCCTGGAGTCTCTCAGCGCCATGGCCAGTGGTTCAATTGCCAACGCGAACAGTAATGGAGATAGCGGGCATCCCTGTCTTGTTCCCCTGTATAGTCGTAAATACTCCGATCTTTGCCGACCCGTGACCACACTTGCCGTTGGGGCCCCATAAAGGAGTTTGACCCAGCTAATAAACCCGTTCCCGAACCTCCTTAGCACCTCCCATAGGTACTCCCACTCCACCCTGTCAAATGCCTTCTCTGCATCCAATGCCGCCACTATCTCTGCCTCCCCCTCTACTGGGGGCATCATTATCTCCCCTAATAGCCGTCGCACGTTGACATTTAGTTGTCTCCCCTTTACGAATCCTGTCTGGTCTTCGTGCACCACCCCCGGGGCACAGTCCTCTACCCTCGATGCCAGCACCTTTGCTAGCAATTTGGCGTCCACATTTAATAGTGAAATAGGCCTATAGGACCCACACTGCAGCGGATCTTTATCCCGCTTCAAAATTAGCGATATCGTCGCCCCCGACATTGTCGGGGGTCGAGTCCCTCCTTCCCTGGCCTCGTTAAAAGTCCTCACCAACAGCGGGGCCAGCAGGTCAACATATTTTCTAAAAAATTCCACCGGGAACCCATCTGGTCCCGGAGCCTTCCCTGCCTGCATATTCCCCAGCCCCTTGGTAACCTTGTCCACCCCAATTGGTGCCCCCAGGCCTTCCGCCTCCTGCTCCTCCACCCTCGGGAACCTTAATTGGTCCAAGAACTGCCGCATCTCCTCTTTTCCCTCCGGGGGTTGGGACCTATAAAGTCTTTCGTAAAAGGTCTTAAACACCCCATTTATCTTCCCTGCTCTCCGCACCGTAGCTCCCTTTTCGTCTCTAATTCCCCCTATCTCCCTCGCCCCTGTCCTCTTTCGCAGCCGATGGGCCAACAGGCGACTAGCCTTTTCCCCATACTCATACCTCACCCCCTGTGCCTTCCTCCACAGCACCTCCGCCCTCCTGGTGGTCAGAAGGTCGAACTCCGTCTGGAGTCGTCGTCTCTCCCTGTACAGTCCCTCCTCCGGGGTCTCCGCAAATTCCCTGTCCACCCTTAAGATCTCCCCCAGTAGTCTTTCCCTTTCCTTGGCCTCTGTTTTCCCTTTGTGGGCCCTGATGGAGATCAGCTCTCCTCTGACCACCGCCTTTAGTGCTTCCCATACCGCTCCCACTCTGACCTCCACGTCGTCATTGGCCTCCAGGTACCTCTCGATACATCCCCGCACTCTTCCACAGACTCCCTCATCCGCCAACAATCCCACATCTAATCGCCAGAGTGCTCGCTGCTCCCTCTCCTCTCCTAGTTCCAGGTCCACCCAATGTGGGGCATGATCCGAGATAGCTATGGCTGAATACTCAGTTTCTTCCACCCTCAAGATCAACGACCTTCCCAAAACAAAAAAATCTATCCGGGAGTACACCTTGTGAACATGGGAGAAGAAGGAGAACTCCTTGGCCTTCGGTCTAACAAATCGCCATGGATCCACTCCCCCCATTTGGTCCATAAACCCCTTAAGCACCTTGGCCGCTGCCGGCCTTCTTCCGGTCTTAGATCTGGATCTATCTAACCCTGGGTCCAGCACGGTGTTGAAGTCTCCCCCCATTATCAAGTTTCCTACCTCCAGGTCCGGTATACGTCCCAGCATCCGCCTCATAAATCCCGCATCGTCCCAATTCGGGGCATATACGTTAACCAACACAACCTCCATTCCCTCCAGCCTGCCACTCACCATTGCATATCTGCCTCCACTATCTGCTACAGTGCTCCTTGCTTCGAATGATACCCGTTTCCCCACCAGTATGGCCACCCCTCTATTCTTTGCATCTAGCTCCGAATGGAACACCTGTCCCACCCAACCTTTCCTTAACCTAACTTGGTCCGCCACCTTCAGGTGCGTCTCCTGGAGCATAGCCACGTCTGCCCTCAGCCCTTTCAAGTGCGCGAGCACTCGGGCCCTTTTAATCGGTCCATTGAGGCCTCTCACGTTCCACGTGATCAGCCTCACTAGGGGGCTACCTGCCCCCTTCCCGTGTCGACTAGCCATCACCCTCTCTAGGCCAGTCCCACGTCCCGATTCCGTGCTCCCACTCGTTCCCCAGGTGCCGCATTCCAGCCCCGACCACCCTTTCTTTAGCCAGTTCCTCTTTGATTTCTGCAGCAGCAACCCAGTTATCCCCCCCCCCCCGCTAGATCCCCCTCTAGCGGGATTGCTCCCCCCATATTACTTCCGCAAGTCAGCTGACTTCAAATGACCCCGGCTTCTCCTGCTCACTCCTTGACCCCCCCCCCCGTGTGGGGAACTCCCATCTACCTTGCACCTATCTTCCCGCCATTATCTTTCTGGCGCGGGAACATCTCTGTAGCTGACCCGCCTCTTGTGGCGCAGCTCCCTCTCCCACCCCACTCCCATTCCTCATCCTCCACCTATGTCTCTTCTTTCCCCCCCCACCGGCGCCCACATTTGTTAGTGTCTCCCCCCTTCCCAATTTACATCTCTATATACATCGACAGTGACATTTCCCTGTAATATCAGTCCCTCAGTTCCGATCCAATTTCTCATCTTTAATAAAGGTCCATGCTTCTTCCGCCGTTTCGAAGTAGTGATGTCTCTCCTGGTACGTAACCCATAGTCGCGCCGGCTGCAGCATCCCGAACTTCACCTTCTTCTTGTGTAACACCTGCTTGGCTCATTAAAACTCGCCCTCCTTCTCGCCACCTCCGCACTCCAATCCTGGTACACCCGTACCACTGCATTCTCCCATCTACTACTCCGTACCATTTTGGCCCATCTCAGAACCACTTCTCTATCATTAAAGCGGTGAAATCGCACGATTGTCGCCCTAGGTGGTACTCCCGCCTTTGGTCTCCTCGCCGGGACCCGATGAGCCCCCTCCACTTCTAAGGGGCCCGCAGGGGCCTCAGCTCCCATCAGCGAGCTTAGCATCGTGCTCACGTAAGTCCCGCAGTCCGCTCCTTCCACTCCCTCAGGGAGACCCAGAATCCGAAGGTTCTTCCTTCGTGCTCTGTTTTCTAGGGCCTCAATCCTTTCAATGCACTTTCTGTGGAGCGCCTCGTGCATCTGTGTTTTGACCGCCAGGCCCAGGATCTCCTCCTCATTATCCGTCACCTTCTGCTCCACCACGCGGAGCTCTGTCTCCTGGGTCCTTTGTGCCTCCTTAAGCCCCTCAATTGCCTGTAGCACCGGGGTCAGCACCTCCTTCTTTAGTAGCTCCACACACCGTCTTAAAAATTCGGGCCCCCATGTCGCCTGGACTTTCTCCGCCGCCATCTTGCTTCTTTTTCCTTTCTGTCCCTATCGTCGAGGATTCCTCGCGATGTAGCCGCCGCCGCCGATATTTTCCTCTTTCGTTGGGGGGGACTCCCTATTAACTCACCCCACACCGGGTTTCATCGTGCGAAAATTTCCCGTTGGGGCTCTTAAAAGAGCCCGAAGGTCCGTTGGAGCTGGAGCCGCCGAAACGTGCGGCTTAGCTGGTCATCGCCGCAACCGGAAGTCCTCCTGTGATCATTTTAATATCTAGCTAGCTTCCTTTCACTTGTCACCTTACATAACTTTTTTAACCTATTAATCCCCTTGTTTATTTTACAGGGAAAGTTTTTTTTAAGCTTCAGTATTTCGGAGCTAGCTTCAAATTCCTGGTATCATCATTCAAGTCTGTCTTCACTTTTATGTGCTGAAAACATTCACCAAGTTCAGCACTGCTGCTTTGCGCTTCTATTCAATAATCTGTTCCCGATCCAAGTTTTATGGGCTTTCACCAATTTAAAAAATCTTAACATTTAATAAATCTTTTTTGTTTCTCCAGTCGGGTAGAATTTTCAAAAATATACATGTTTAGATTTCTTTCTGTTGAACTGCACTCACTTTCTCTCTGCCTCCTCTCTTTAGTTTTCTCTTTCTCTGTATATCAAGCCAAAAATTTGCTAACTGTAACAAACTAGTTATTTTTTATGATATAAATGACAAATTTAAAAGGCTTCAGCACAGGCTCTAAGTGCACTGTTACTCATTCTGTTAATCTAGCAAAGATTCAGTCATTATATGTGACCTGTACTTGGACAATCAACATTAACTGTTCCTAATTAGCTGTTCCTAATTTAGTGATCCCATATATAATTATCAATAATGTATTCTCCTATGACCCAGAAAGGATACATCTGTGCTAAGTTTTTAAACTGCCGCCATTCATTTCCTCCCCTCCTCCATGGTGATCTACTTGCCATACTCTTCATCTGCTTTCTATAGGACAATCTCTGTATCTTGAACAAGCCTATTTGTGGATGGTTCTTTCTGGGCATGCTCCGTTTCTAGAAATTCTCATATAACGTAAGTTTTGATTATATGCTATTACACACTTTTTAAAAAAACAAAAACAAAAAATTCCAATTAAGGGGCAATTTAGCATGACCAATCCACAATCTGCGAGCTCCACACGGCCAGTGGGCTAGTGACCCAGAGCCAGGATCGAACTCTGGTCTTCGGCGCCGTGAGGCAGCAGTGCTGATCACTGCGCCACCGTGCCGCCCCTCACATTTACCATTCAACGCCTCATCTTGTTCAAAACCAAACTGTCTCTTGAGCTCTGTTCCCAGAGATTGTGTGAAGCTTGTAGCAGTTGTTACCTTGGTTACACAGCTGCTTCTGTCAATTTGACAAACATTCTCGGGAATCATTTTCTCTCCTGCAGAAATAGTACTGTCAAGTATTTTCAATATTTTCATAATTTTGTATATATTAAGTATGTGTGTCTATATGTGCAAAAAACTTTCACATTCATTTTAATAATTATCTAGATCTATTGATTTAGACAGAACTTAAGACTTTCTCTTTGTTCTCTTGCAAATCCGGATGAAATTATTCAGAAGGTAATTTTAACATTTTTGCTTCCTCTTTGCATGATCCCTTTTTCATTTTTCATTTAATTTAACTTCAATCCTTACTAACTGAATGTATTTTGATGGTTGAGTTTGATACCAGGCTAGTTCACTCGTTCTTTTGATTCCAGGCCACTTGAATTAAGCTGAATGTGGTTCATTCCTGTATTAATGAAACTCTTTCCAAATTGCAACACTCTACAGACAGATAAACTAATCAATTTCTGTTGTGATCTGCAGACTGGATTTCTCTTCAACTTTCATTTATTTATGGTTGCATTTTAAAACCAAACTACGATGTGGCAGTAGTCTTGCTTATCACAACATAGAAAACTTCTGTGTCTCCACAGTTTTAAGATATGGCCTAGAATTGTTCTCCGTGTGACAGCCACTGCCATATGGCTGCGCATAAAGCAAAAATAGGAACTTAGACATTTATAAATGGCAAAATGCTTTATTCCTATTTTGTGCTGGGCCAATTGGCCAGTTTTAATCATACGCTAACACAAGGTCCTAAATTGTGTATTTGGGGTGTGAAGTAGACTTGGGATTGCTTTTAATACATCTTTTTGGAATCTTGTTCTTTCACAAACTGCTGAGAACTAATTTCACGATTTATGATTTTCCATATCGATAAGTTTTTAATTGAATTGTCTTGGATGTTATTGTAAATAAATCCACCTTCTGCCATTGCAAAGTGGACTCCAATCCTACAGGATTGTTGACTCTTGGATGTTTTCAGAGTAACAAGGATGAGAAATAAATGCTGGCTTGTCAACATCTACATCCTAAAAATAACTTTTTATATTAAAAAAAAAAATGACCAGTACATTTTATATTTTAAAAAAATGACCAGTACATAACAAAATATATGGCTCACTAGAGCTGCTTTCCCCCAACATAAAGTGCCTTCATTAATTTTTAAACTGCTTTTAATGAACTGATTTTAGTTTGTTCTGTTGCTATTCTCTGTGCCTCTTGATTGTGAATCAACTTGGCTTGGACCGTGCGACAACTACAAGATTGTAAAACTGCAGCGATAGATTTCGTAATGGAGGTGAACATTCACCAGGTGATTTACCCAACATGGGCGGAGGTGTGGATATGGGGGGAAAGCTGTGAGGTTGTAAAATGGTTTTCAAAGGCTTTTAAGAATGGTGGTAAAACAGTTGGATTTTAGAGAATTTGAGTACTAGCGCATAATGGCAGAAATTTATGCTAACTATGATAGAAGATTGGAGGTTGCATGTTGGGGTCTTGGGAGAGGTTTACAGAAGTGGCATGGGGCAAAGCCAACGGATTTGTGGATGTTTTTTATGTTCATGCCTTGGTGCACATTGTGAATTTTATCCAGTGGTAATGGACAATATGTAATCTTGGTTTCTTGGGATTGGCTGATTTTAGCAAGGTTTTGGATGAGTTGGAATTTGCGTAGGATGGGTGGAATGTGGGAGATTGGTAAGGAGAACTTGGGACATATCTGAAATTGATTTCCGGCATTGCAAGATTGTGGGTAATGTACAGCCGGAGACTAGCAATATTATGGTTCGAGTTTGAAGCTTGACCTTTGTGACCAGTAAGACCGTTTTTGTCATTGAGTTCTGCTTGTACAAACATGTTGTCAAGGGACACGGACTACAGCTGAAGGTGAAAATTGATGGGAGGTGAATACTATGCTATGATACAACCAACGTAGAGCTGAAGAATGTTCTGATTTATCCATTGTTTGGACAAAACAATAGACTAATGGCATAATTTGGCCTTTTTGTTGATGTTGTGCGCTTGATTATGGATACTGTTGCCAAGAGGTTGAATGTAGATGTTTAGGAAGAAGCAAGAATGTGCCCATTGGAATATTGAAATTGAACTGTGATATGGTATGTGTATGGATGATCACAGATGAGATGAATGGTGTGGTTAACCATACAGAAATTTGAGGAAAACCTGTTTGCAGGAACTGTGGATGCCATTGGTAATTGAAGCAAAGTGATCTAGTTATGGTGAGTAGACAGGAAGCAAAAAAGATATTCCAGTGAAGTGGGTAGTGATAACTATGGGGTTTATCATTCTATAGCTGTGTGGTTGAGAGTTGGGAATTGTGTAGGGGTGAAGCTCTAATTGTTTTACTATTGTTCAAATGGGATTGGTCATAGTTATCCACAATGTAGTTGAAGAAAGTCCCAATGTTGGGATCTGCTTACACCTTGTTATTTGTATTGCTTCCAAGCCTGAGTTGCTTGCTGAGCTTTTCCACGATGAGGATGCTGCTTCTGCTGGGAGAGGTCACATCTCCAATATAACTTTAAAGTCTTTAAGAAAAACACTGCCACCGACAAGTGAGCACAAGAAAACCGTGGGATATCAGGTAATTTAAATAATTGCATTATTTTTGAAACCGCCATGGCTTGGATTTAAGGTTATGAAGAATTGTTTAGCAAACTTGTAGTTTATTTAACATTTGCAGTTTTAAGAGCAAATGTGATGAACCTAAAATTTCTCATGTGGGAATTTTGATTTTATTGTGTCTCACATGGAAAGGAAGGACATTAATGGATTTATGCCTTACAGCAATTGGGAAAACATAAAACTATTAGAAGTATTACTTTCCCAAAGATTTTGAAGTTGGCTTTTTCCTAATTGGATTTACATAAACATGATAGATATGGTTCTAGAAATTGAAATACCCTGGTATGCAAATCTTAATGTTCAAATATTTCCCTGAACCTTTTGCAAAAAAAGGAAACTTTGCACATAGCAGACTGTGTAGTGGTGGTGTAGAGAAGTGCATCCAAAATGAGCACAATGGGGCTACAGTCGCAACAGCCAGCATGGGGCACAGATGGACTGATCTTGTAATGGAATCTAATTTGTGCCATTTATAGGAACTCCTAAGACTGTGAGGTGTCACGAGAGTTGGATTTTTCGGTGCCAATAGCTAGTAACTAAATGCTGCCTATTGTGTGGATGATAGTTTCCCTTTAGTTGTAAGAATTGATGACAGAATATCATGAGGAGAGGTGGAAGGTTTTTGCAACAGCGGGGTGGACATTTTGTGTGGAGCGGTGTCGCAATTGACGGCAGTGTTGCTGAATATAGAGTGCTGCGTAAAACAGGTGATCGATCCTATACCACCAGTTGCACCACTGCCCAAGATTCTTCCAGAATATTTAATCATGTCCATTTTCGAGGAAAAGTAAATAACTATTTGGAGATGTAGGACAGTGGGTGTTGGTGCATTTTGGGCTCCTCTAACAAAGTTGATAGGCTGAATGGTTCCCTTCTACGCCGGAAGCATTTTTGTTCTCTCTCTCCCCTCCCCTTCTTCCTCCGGCTCTGCTTCTTAGAGAAGTGGCAATATTAAGGGGGAGAGACTATTGAACATGCTTGCACACACTATTTTGTGTTGATCTAGCATGCAGCATCATCTTGTCTACCAAAAACTATTAAATGAAAAATGGGTTTTCATCTAAGGACCAGCTGTTTGTATTTGGGTTTATTATTGTCTACTTCAGATTTTCAATGTGTTTACTAATTAATAATAAACAAATTATAACATTTCTGCAGTTTAGAGCCTCGCTCCATCTACTAATGGAAGCTTTGAATTCAACAACACCTCATTACATCCGCTGCCTGAAACCAAATGATACGAAGCAGCCATTCTCGTGAGTCAATCAAATCCTGTTGTTTTCAATATCAGTAAGCATAGATGTATTCAAATGTCTCCAAAAATAGTGGTAATCAAATGTAACCATTGCGTAGAGGTAAAATGAAATCAAAACATGCAACAACATTTAATTTTACCGAAAGAAAACTGGAGCAAATGACAATTAATCCTATCAAATGCTGTCAACTGCACAAATAAATTACTGTTCAAGGGAAAATGCACAGAGATACAATTTGGCCCCTTTCTCTTTTTCCTCCAGCTCCCTGCCATTTCCTCAACTTCTCAATATTTTCCCTTTCAGATATTTATTCATTTTAAAAAAAAAAAAGTCTACCAAGGATTCTGCTTCCATTGCCGTTGTTGGTGAAGCATCCACTGTATTTTAAACAATGTTCTCAAAACCTCTTGCTTTGGTCTTTCAATTAAGTTGTTGAGCCTGAATTTAATACTCTGCAAGTGAATGAGTGCGCACTCGTTATTGACTCAATGACCAGTAAAAATATTTTATCCCTATTTACTAAACCTCTCTATAATGAACACTTCCACCAGTTCTTCTCATGATCCTTTTACCCCTCTCCTTCACTTCTTCAATGCCTCTTTCTCTGACTTTATGGCTTGGTGCAGCCTTTTCCATGTCCGCATCCTTTTCCGAAATGCCGCGCTTTAAAAAAAAATGTTGATGGTGCCATGTGTGGTAGTCACCACTGTTGTATATATCACATAAAAGATGTAATATGGTAAGGCTTCTGTACTACAGGTACGGGGCTAGATCCCTGCCTGCTGACTCCGCCCAGTAGGCGGAGTATAAATGTGTGTGCTCACCGAGCTGCAGCCATTTCGGCATCAGCTGCAGGAGGCTACACATCTCTGCTTAACAAAGCTTTGATTACCCTCTACTCTCGTCTCGTCGTAGTTGATAGTGCATCAATTTATTAAGCAGAGATTTTACAACGATGGACCTCCGCATCAAGCCGGATCTCCTGCAGCTGCACCCTCAAGCAGACAACGCCAAGTCGGCCTTCGCACATTGGCTAGCTTGCTTTGAAGCCTACATCGGATCTGCGACAGAACCACCCTCAGAGGCACAGAAGTTCCAGATCCTGTATACACGGCTGAGCTCCGATCTCTTTCCCCTCATCTGGGACGCGCCTACCTACGCTGAGGCCATGGTGCTACTGAAAGAAAACTACACTCAGCAGACCAACAAGCTCTACGCCAGGCACCTCCTGTCCACGCGGCATCAACTCCCCAATGAGTCTGTGGAACATTTCTGGCGTGCCCTGTAAGCCCTGGCGAGGGACTGCAATTGTTGAACATTCCGAACTCCTAATTAGGGATGCTTTCGTTACGGGCATAGGGTTGACGTACATCCGCTAGCGCCTCTTAGAAGGGGCTACCCTCGACCTCGAGGCGACCAATAAACTCGCGATCTCACTAAAGGTCGCCTCCCGTAATGTACAAGCGTACGCCCCCGACCGCACGACGCCCCCCTCCTGGACATCGTGGACCCCACCAGCGAACACCCCATTGTGGACCAAACCAGCAACCGCCCCCAGCCAACCCCAAGCCTGCACAGCGCGGCAGCCAGCCAACCCCGGGGGACCCAAGTGCGACTTCTGCAGACAGACAAAGCACCACCGGCAGCGCTGCCCGGCGCGGAGCGCACTCTGCAAGGCCTGTGGGAAGGAAGGACATTTCACTGCTGTGTGCCAGACCCACTCGATCGCCGCTGTAACCAGGCCCATTGTTCCTGCACCCCCCACGTGCGACCACTGGGCGCTGCCATTTTCGCCCCCGCAACCCACGTGTGCCCCGTGGGCGCTGCCATCTTCCTCCCCTCAGACCACGTGCAGCCTGTGGGCGCCGCCATCTTTAACGCCACCCGCCACGTGCGCCCCATGGGTGCCGCCATCTGCCCCGCCTCAAGATCCCTGCTCGTCGGGCACCTCATCGGGCCGCTCATCGCCTGCCGACCAGCCAGGGGCCTTCCAACACCAGCGACAGCTCGCCTCCGTCACGGTCGACCAGTCCCGGCCGCACAACCTCGCAACCGCGTTGACAACCGTAAAGGTCGATGGGCACAAGACATCATGCCTTCTTGACTCCGAGAGCACAGAGCTTCATCCACCCTGTTACGGTAAGGCGCTGCTCCCTTGCGGTACACCCCATTAACCAGAGAATCTCCCTGGCCTCCGGATCCCACTCCTTGGAGTTCTGGGCGTACTGCACCGCCACCCTCACCATCCAGGGCATAGAGTTCAGCGACTTCCGGCTCTACGTCCTCCCCAACCTCTGCGCTGCCTTGCTACTCGGCCTGGACTTCCAGTGCAACCTCCAAAGTCTAACCCTGAAATTCGGCGAGCCCCTACCACCCCTTACTGTATGCGGTCTCACGATCCTTAAGGTCGACCCGCCTTCTCTGTTTGCAAATCTCACCCCGGATTGCAAACCCGTCGCCACCAGGAGCAGACAGTACAGTGCCCAGGACAGGACCTTCATCAGGTCCGAGGTCCAACGGCTGCTGTGGGAGGGCATTATCGAGGCCAGCAACAGCCCCTGGAGAGCCCAAGTGGTAGTTGTGAAAACTGGGGAGAAAAACAGGATGATCGTTGACTACAGTCAGACCATCCAATCGGTACACACTGCTCGACATGTACCCCCTCCCACGCATACCTGACATGGTCAATCAGATTGCACAGTACCAGGTCTTCTCGACAGTGGATCTGAAATCTGCTTACCACCAGCTCCCCATTCGCAAGGCGGACCATCCGTATACCGCGTTTGAACGGCACGGCCGCCTTTACCACTTCCTTAGGGTTCCCTTCGGCGTCACTAATGGGGTCTCGGTCTTCCAATGGGAGATGGACCGAATGGTTGACCGGTATGGACTGCGGGCCACCTTCCCGCACCTGGATAACTCTCCATCTGCGGCCACGACCAGCAGGGCCACGACGCTAAGCTTTTCCAAATTCCTCCACACCGCCAAACTCCTCAGCCTAACGTACAACAAGGAGAACTGCGTGTTCAGCACCAACCGCTTAGCCATCCTCGGCTATGTGGTTCAGAATGGAGTTCTAGGGCCCGATCCCGATCGCATGCACTCCCTCATGGAACTCCCCCTCCCCCACGTGCCCCAAAGCCCTCAAACAATGCCTGGGGTTCTTCTCATACAATGCCCAGTGGATCCCTAACTGTGCAGACAAGGCCCGCCCACTCATTCACTCCACCGTTTTCCCCCTGATGGCCGAGGCTCACCAGGCCTTCAACTGTATCAAGGCCGACATCACCAAGGCCGCGATGCACGCGATCGATGAGACGCTCCCCTTCCAAGTCGAAAGCAATGCATCAGACGTCGCTCTGGCCGCCACCATCAACCAGGCAGGCAGGCCCGTGGCATTCTTTTCACGCACCCTCCATGCCTCCGAAATTTGACACTCCTCTGTCAAGAAGGAAGCCCAGGCCATCGTAGAAGCTGTGCGGCATTGGAGGCATTACCTGGCCGTCAGGAGATTCATTCTCCTCACTGACCAACGGTCGGTTGCCTTCATGTTCAATAACACACAGCGGGGCAAGATCAAAAATGATAAAATTTTGAGGTGGAGGATCGAGCTCTCCACCTACAATTACGAGATTTTGCATCGCCCCGATAAGCTCAACGAGCCCCCCGATGCCCTATGCCGAGGTACATGTGGCAGTGCACAAGTGGACCGACTCCGGACTCTACACGATGCTCTCTGTGACCCAGGGGTCACCCGGTTCCTTCACTTCATAAAGGCCCGCAATCTGCCCTACTCCTTTGAGGACGTCAGGGCTATCAACAGAGACTGCCAGGGTCTGTGCGGAGTGCAAACTGCACTTCTACCGGCCAGACCGCACGCATCTAGCGAAGGCCTCTCGCCCCTTTGAACGCCTCAGCGTGGATTTCAAAGGGCCCCTCCCCTCCACTGACTGAAACACATACTTCCTTAACGTGACCGACGAGTACTCCAGATTCCCCTTCACCGTCCCATGCCCCAATATGACGTCTGCCACCGTCATCAAAGCACTCAACACCATCTTCGCCCTGTTCGCTTTCCCCGTCTACATCCACAGCGACCGGGGATCCTCCTTATGAGTGATGAGCTGCGTCAGTACCTACTCAGCAAAGGCATCACCTCGAGCAGGATGACCAGCTACAACCCACGGGGAAACGGGCAGGTGGAGCGGGAGAATGGGATGGTCTGGAAGGCCCTCCAGCTGGCCCTATGGTCCAAACATCTCCTGCTGGCAGGAGGTCCTCCCCGACGCCCTTCACTCCATCCGATCGCTACTTTGCACGGCGACTAATGCAACCCCCCATGAACATCTCCTTGCCTTCCCCAGGAAGTCCACCTCCGGGGTTTCGCTCCCAACGTGGCTGGCATCTCAAGGACCTGTTCTCCTCCGCAAGCACGTGTGGCTCCACTATGCGGACCCTTGGTCGAAAGGGTACAGCTATTCCATGCAAACGCGCAGTACGTCTACGTGGCGTACCCCAACGGCCGCCAAGACACGGTCTCCTTCAGGAACCTGGCACCAGCTGGGACCTGCCACCCCCCCCCCCCCACCCCGCCCCGGTGCCACCCTTCCTCCTCCCAGTGCACCTCACCACAGCCCCCGCTCCAGGATGATCCGTCCTCCCCTTGGTCCCACCGGGGACGAAGATGAGATCTACATGCTCCCGGAGTCACCGGCGACTGAGCCGATGCCTGCATCGCCACCGGGACTGCGGCGCTCACAACGGAGGATCAAGGCACCTGATCGGCTGAATTTGTGAACTTTCCCCAAAATGTTAACCTTAAAATGCATGTAAATAGTTTTCCACCACCCCTGCTGAACTTTAAAAATTTTTTTTAAACGGGGGGTGAATGTGGTAGTCACCACTGTTGTATATATCACATACAAGATGTAATACGGTAAGGCTCCTGTACTACAGGTACGGGGTAGATCCCTACCTGCTGGCTCCGCCCAGCAGGCGGAGTATAAATGTGTGTGCTCACCGAGCTGCAGCCATTTCAGCAGCAGCTGCAGGAGGTTACACATCTCTGCTTAATAAAGCCTTGATTGCACTCTACTCTCGTCTCGTCGTAATTGATAGTGCATCACCATGTAAATGCAGAATGGCAGTAACCGTATTGAGAAAATGTTTCACTCTTGCTGCACATGCTTTGTACACTTTTGATACATGAAGGGAGGCTACAACATGTTGAAGCATAGTCATTACTGTTCATGTATCTGACTGCAGTTATTTCTGAAGTGTGAATGTTTCAGTTTAAAGACAGCAATGATACTGTGATCAGTGTGTATTTACAATGATCGTTGAGCATTGACTTTAACAACTGAAATTATGCAACTGCACGAGGTTCATTAATTTGGTGGTGTGGGTGATGGTATGAAGGCATTCGAATGAGGGATCAATTTTATTAGAGGGAAAGTATTTATCCGATTAGGCTCAGAGCACAATTACTGTAAAGCTGCTGGTTTGTTCCGCTATACCCTAATCGATTTGTCTTACAGTATTTCAACGCGTTTCCAGTGGCAGAAAGGTTGAGAACCAGAGGTGACCGATTTAAGGCGGTTGCGGCAATTAGCCAGAGACGACATGGGGAAACGTCATTTTGCATGGAGAGTTGTTGTAATCTAGAGTGTGCCTGTCCGAAAGCGGGAGGAAAATATTCATTAGTAATTTTTTGAGAAGAGAGTTGGGTAAATATTTGTAGGGGAAAACTTTGCTGTTAAATAGGGGAATGAGTAGGAGAGTGGGATTAATAGGTTAGCTCCACCAAAGAGTTGGCAATGACACGATGGGTTGAATGGCCTCCTACTGAGCTGTATGTTTTTATGATTTCTAATGTGACTGTGCTACCCAGTTGCAGTGTTGACTACTGGAAGGCAGAAATGAACAGACAGCCTTCGGAGTTTTAAAAAGAGTTGAAGGATGACCAACTGTAAAATACTGATTTATAGGAAAGCAATGCAAAAAAACTCATTTTTAGTTTAGTATTTGAAGTTTACACGCCTTCATTTGCAATTAATGGCTACTGATTGGAATTTCTGCTGCAGGTTTAATCCAAACCGAGTGGTGCAACAATTAAGAGCCTGTGGTGTTCTTGAAACAATCCGCCTCAGTGCTGCTGGATATCCATCTAGGTCTGTATGCATTGAATGTGGTTCAAAAGGAGGAGAACTCGGTGCTCGATTTCTTTAATTTTTCTCTTCTGAAATATTCTTGTATGTGCCATAACTCTTTCTGCCCTGGATAGTGCTTTCACAACCTTAGATATCTGGCCAATTTCGGTGTGCTGAGTGATTGAGCAAACTTTAGTATTTCAGCTTCTCTAGTTTGTGCAATTTTCAAATAGTATGAGATTGCTACTATATGTGCATACATATGTTTGATAGTTAAAAAACAGGTCTATGGAATACATGAGTATACCAGCAACACTATATGCATTTTATAGTGCTTAACCTTGGTTGTTCCTCATCTGGGCCATAATTTTCTGTCAGTGGTACCAATTTAACTTGCTGATTTAGGTGAGAAGATGTATGTGGTTAAACATGGGAGTCTTAAAAGTTACTATCCAAGATGTGTCCCTCCACCATCGTGGAAATAGCATTTTATTCACTAAGTTTACAATTGGAATGGATCCAATGTTATGCTGTACTTCAGCAGTAGATACAACCTAAACTCGCCATGAAGGATCAGGGCTTTACGATGTCTGTCTTCACATTAATCAGATCCTGAAAAGGGTACTTAAGTCAACCCCTATGGTACTGAAAATTAACTACTGCAAATGTGGTGTCTCATTCCTTCAGGGTTTATTTGTTGATCTACAAATGTAAGATTTAAGTTCTTAAATCAATTCTTCTTCACCCCTTATTGCTCTTTTATCTTTATTATAATAACCGTAAGACATGAGTATGTTCCGTGTACTCGCCAAATGACCACACAACCAGTATATTAGTCCAATTATTATTTATTATTAAACACAGGCTCGGTTCTATGCATAATAATCTACATGCGGCTACACATTAAACTATACCCCCTAACAACTTAAATGACCTTTACTTAACTTTCAAATGACCGGCTCGGCGCAGGTTAGACAAGGCCTTTGTCTGAATCCCCACGTGTGGCGGCTGGAAGTTGTCAGGTACGTCTAGGCTGCGGCTCGTTCTTCAGGTAGCAATCGCGGGTCCTTGAACTTGGCTGGTCGATGTGCTGCAGTTCGTGGGGCAGAGGCCGGTCCAAAAAGAGACAGAATATTGGTTGCGCAGTTCTTCTTATCCTCCGATCTTTTGGGCGGTCCCAACCTGGGATCCAATGGATCGATAGGATTTTGATCACCCTAATCGATTCTGGCCAATTAGGGGTGGGTACCTTGGTAGCTGGGCGGGTCCTAGTTATTATTGTCCAAGGCATGTAGGCACTCCCAAATAAGGTAAATAGGCGCCCCCGAGTCTGTTACTGCTGCTATGTTTCAATCTGTGTCCCATTGTCCTGGCGAAATCGGTGATTGACCTTTGGCAAGTGCAAGTTTCTGTGTCGGTCTGGTTTCCTCTGCACAATACACAGGCTGTGTATCGTCTGTGTCCCAACCTGACCACAATTCCCATTATCCTTTGCGGGCGGCCATTTTAGATGGCCATACCCTGTTTTGCTTTCTGTACCTGATTTTACATTGAATCCACCCACTCCAGATTACTTCCTGCACTGTGCTTGTGCTGTGAATTTGGTAATCCCTCAACATGATTGATTAAGAAGAAGCGCAATCGCTTGTCCTGTTTACGGAGGTTTCAGATGCCCGGTTTCCTTGCTTATGTTGTTACTGGCTTGCATTTAAGCAACTTACCTTGCAAAGAGTTTTTAAACATCCTAAATGTGGAAGTTTAACTATACACCAGATGCTGTTAGATTTGGTATGGGGCCATAGTTGCTGTATTAAATTATGAAAGCAATATAATTTTTTTTTTTTGCCCCTTGTGACCGGTGTGGTCTTTCTGAAGGCTCCAAATTACTACAAAAAGTGAGCGAAACGAACATCTGAGTTCAAAAACAAAACTTCGATTCAAATGTGTATTTGAGCAACGCCACAAGAGATTTGTATTTTAATTGGAGGGCAGGAAAAGAGATTGCAATATAAACATGCAAAAGGCTGAGAAGAGAATATAATGATTACTACAAAGTAAATGGATTGTACCCATTTCCTTCTAACATTTGGAAGCCTGTGCATGACCACCAAACAATTCCAGTATAGCTTTCTTCACTGTGGAAAGGTGATGATCACAGTGGCAATATCAAATGTGATTGTTTGGATGTAGTGACATTTGTTGGGACTGAATGACCTGTTTCTGCACTGTAACATTTTCTATGATTCTATAATGAGTTGACTTTTGTTAAATTTCCTAATGGTCATTTTTTTGTATTTTAGGTGGACCTATGTCGAATTCTTTAGCCGCTACAGAGTTTTGATGAGAAAAAATGACATTCAAGCGACCAAGAAACAGACCTGTAAAAACGTGCTGGAAAATCTAATCAAGGTTTAAAAGCTACAATACCATATCTTTGACGTGCTTAAAGGGCATTGTTACTATTGGGGTGAGGGCAAGTGCGGGGTGGGGAAGTAAGTCCTTTTTATATTGGAAAAATTGGATTTTGATCAGAGCAGCTATTTGTAAATGTTTTGTTTCTGAAACAAAGGAAGTAAAGCAAATTTCCCTGGCAAGTGAGCGAATCTTCGATCTGACTTTAATATTACAATATTGAACTTTTGTTAATTGCTTCTCCTGATGCCCCTTGACATCGGAGCAATTTATATTTGGGAGCATTGTGGTGGCATGGTGGCACAGTGATTAGCATTGCTGCCTCATAGCGCCAAGCACCAGAATTCCATTCCAGCCATGGGAGACACTCCGTTCCTCTCTATGCCTGCGTGGGCTTCCTCCGGGTGCTCCGGTTTCCTCCCACAGTCCGAAGGTGTGTAGGTTAGGTGTGGTTATGAGATTAAGTCGGGGGAGTGGGTCTAGGTAGGGTGCTCTTTCAGAGGGTCGGTGCAAACCCGACAAGCCGAATGGCCTCCTGCCCTGTAGGAATCCTATGGTTCTGTTCAATCTGTTTATCATTGTGGGTAACGTTTTATCAATCCACTAACTCCGGATGTATAGAAATATTCAGGAAGGTCATGAAATCCCAAAGACAATGGGTGGAATTCTCCATTAGTCAAAGCCAAAATCGGGTAATGTGATTTGGGTGAATAGCTTCCGACGCCAAATCGCGATTCTGTCATTTCAAACGGTGTCAATGAGTTTCATTCTCCACATACAGTGACACTGGGCTAAATCGCTGGCTTTTAAAGCAGACCAAGGCAGGCCAGCAGCACGGTTCAATTCCCGTACCAGCCTCCCCGAACAGGCGGCGGAATGTGGCGACTAGGGGCTTTTCACAGTAACTTCATTTGAAGCCTACTTGTGACAATAAGCGATTTTCATTTCATTTCATATTATTAGCGGGCCCGACCTGGTACTCTCCAGGGCCTCTGTGATTCTCTGCCTCCGATGGGCCGAGTTCCCAATGGCGTGGTTCACTTGTGCTTTTAAAAATCGTGAAACCGGCGTGGCGGCTGCTGAGGGAGAGCGAGGGGGTACGGAAGGTGTCTAACATCGCCATAGTGTGCCGACAGTTGTGCCGCTGGCCAGGGGGCTTCTGCCAGGGCTGGAGTGAGTAGTGAGGGGTGGCCAGGAGGTGGGCTGTGGAATTGGGGTGGACAGGCACAGAGCATCATTGCCACAGCCAGCAAGGCAGCCATGCAGCTGCGCACACTGCTAACAGACCACTTTGAACCTGGTGCCATGGGTCATATAGGTGTCCACCCAGGACACCCCTCTGGCCGCCCTTTGGCCCCAGATGACCCATCGGCTGTATGGGCACACTCCACAACCAGTGCCATCTTTTAGGCTTGGATAAGTGTGTAGAGGGAGTGTTAATGTGTATGTGTGGCTGCAGCTTGTCAGCCTTCCGAGTGTCAATCATGGATCTGGCGAATCCTGGTGCTAACCCCTTAATAGTAGCGGAATCAGTGCCGGTGTGGTGTCGATCTTTCCGTCGTGAAAGTCCACGGATTTTCCATCGGCATCAACACAACCTCAGAAACGGAGAATCCCGCCCTATGTTTCCATTTCTTGTGCAGATTGGAGGGATTTTGAAGGTTTTTAAAAATTAGCAATCCCTCCGCTATGATCTCTTGTAATCTGCCTTAAATTCTTGGTTCTGGCAGTCTGCGGGAGAGGAATAGTTGATATAAATTAAAGTGGAAGATATACATTTCCTGATGTTTCAGCTGCGGTTCAGTGATAGTACTCCCCTAAATCACAAGGTTGTGGCTCCAGGTCCCACTTCTGAACTCGGGCACAAAAATCAAGGCTGACAATTGTGCAATTTAGTGAATGTTGTCCTGTTTGAAGTACCATTTTTTGGATAAGATATTAAACCAAGGCACTGTCTGCCTCCTATTTTGATGAGGGGGGTGGGAGGGTGCTGTTTTGGGGTGTGGGGTAGGGTTAGTGTCCTGAGCAAATCCAGAAATCATAGTCACAAATGTTGCTGTTTGTGGGAGCATGCTGTGGGTAAATTGGCTACTGTGGTCCCTACATTAAACATTAACTATATTTCAAAAAGTTTTGCATTGAATGATTAATACTTTGGGCAGCCTGCAGTGGGTGTGAATGGTGCTATATAAATGTAAGCTTGGGGCAGCATGTGATGCAGTGGTTAGCACTGGGACTGCGGCGCTAAGGACCCGGGTTCGAATCCCGGCCCTGGGTCACTGTCCGTGTGGAGTTTGCACATTCTCCTCATGTCTGCGTGGGTTTCACCCCACAACCCAAAGATGTGCAAGGTAGGTGGATTGGCCACGCTAAATTGTCCCTTAATTGGAAAAAAATAATAATTGGGTACCCTAAATTTTAAAGAAGTATAAATAAATGTAAGCTGAAAAGTCATTCTGACCATTCCAAAAGTGGATAATTGCCCTCTATAGTTGACATTTGTCATATTTTTCTCTGTGGTTCTTGAATTCATTTGAGATTGTTTAGTTTGTGCCAGAAGGTCCCCCAACCAAACTTGCCTGTTTCCATTGTTCTCAGCCCAAGCATAGCACCTGTCGAAATCACGAGAGATATTGCACTGTAACTCGCAGTCTCTCGAGCTGTGAGGCAGCAGTGCTAACCACTCTGCCACTGTGCTGCCCAATGACCGGTCTTGGTGATTTTGGAATGTTTTTGTTGCAGGAACGTAATCATTGCTTTTTCATATTCACAGGATGAACACCGATATAAATTTGGAAAGACCAAGATTTTCTTTTCTGCAGGACAAGTAGCTTATCTTGAAAAGCTCCGTGCAAACCAACTCCGAGCTGCCTGCATAATGGTACAGAAGATGATGAGAGGTTGGCTACAAAGAAGAAAATATCAGCAGATATGCAGATCCATTATTGTCATCCAGAAATATTCTCGTAGACTCCTAGCAAAGCAGTAAGTGTAGTCACGTGCCAGAGCATCCCATCAGCAAAGACAAAATGCATTGTGCAATGATGAAACTTGTTTGGTGTTGCTGCCTCAAAACTAACAACCTTTGCGAGACGGATGTGGCGCACATGTTGGCACCAAAATGCAAGGATCCCTCATTTATACACTTTTTTTATTCTCCGTGTTAATACCAAGTGCATGGACACTTTGATGTCTGATTTAGAAATAATTCTTCTGTCAATCGCACTTCCTCCTTCAACTGACATGCGTTGGATCCTGCCAGATATTCCTTCTACAAATGAAAGTTTAATTCCTCCAGTGGATATGTATTTAATCTTTTTGGATTCACATATCCTGCAATGTAAGGGTTGTAGTGTTCTTTGTGAACATCAACCATCCTGAAATAAGCAACACAAAGACCACAAAATAGCTTGAACTTAAACAAAGCTACAAATTTATTAACACTACGAATTTAGATTCGACATGCACTCTTAAAGAATACACAATTGATTATTAACATTTAAACTACACTCCTCTACAGCTAAATCTTAATACCGATATAAACTGATCTCTCTCTCACTATTTGTACTTCTGACTCTCTCTCGCTAACTCCTGCACACACACTCTCCAAGACTTAGCATCACTTGTAACTCCCTCTAGTGGCTACTCTAGACACTTCATTAACCCTGCAGTTATGATAATGCCACAAGGGCAAACTTGAGCCAAACATTATTAGCTAATTTGCCATAAGTCATACATATTGTTATACTCTGCATGTAGACTTGATCATGAATGTGTGAAGGGCACATAAATATAATTTATCCCTCACTTTCTATCTGTTCTTGCTCTCTTTTTCCCTTCCAACAGCATAAAATCCATCATATTTCTATTGCCGTAGTACTGGAGAAGAGTCATGTTGGACTCAATGCTAAGTCTTTTTCTCCCTCCACAGATGCTGCCAGACCCGAGTTTTTCCATCATTTTCTATTCTTGTTAAGATTTCCAGCATCTGCAGTATTTTCTAATTAATTTTTTTTGTGTTTTAGCCGAGTTGATCATTTAAGACTGACGAGGGCTGCCATAATTATACAGAGACAATACAGAATGTTCACTGTGAGGAGGCTGTATGTACTCATCCGTACAGCAGCAATTACTATTCAAGCTTATGCAAAAGGCATGATCACAAGACACATATATCGCAAGGCAAGTCTTTGTGGAATTATTATTTTTTTGTTTTAAAAAAAAAAAAAAAAAATTTAGAGTACCCAATTCTTTTTTCCAATTAAGGGTCAATTTAGCGTGGTCAATCCACCTAACCGGCATATCTTTGGGTTGTGGGGGCAAGACTCACACAGACACGGAGAATGTGCAAACTCCACACGGACAGTGATCCGGGGCCAGGATCGAACCCAGGTCCCCAGTGCCATGAGGCGCCATGAGTGCAGGGCTAACCACTGCACTACCATGCCGCCCTTGTGGAATTATTTTTGTCTACAGAATTTTAGTAATTGTTTATCTTCAATTTTGAAAATGATTTATTCTGATAAATCATGGGCAGTACGGTAGCACAAGTGGATAGCACTGTGGTTTCACAGCGCAAGGGTCCCAGGTTCGATTTCCCGCTGGGTCACTGTCTGTGCGGAGTCTGCACGTTCTCCCCGTGTCTGCGTGGGTTTCCTCCGGGTGCTCCGGTTTCCGGTGGTGGATTGGCCATGATAAATTGCCCTTAGTGCCCAAAAGGTTTAGGAGGGGTTATTGGGTTACGGGGATAGGGTGGAAGTGGGGGCTTAAGTGGGTCGGTGCAGACTCGATGGGCCGAATGGCCTCATTCTGCACTGTATGTTCTGTGATACCTTGTGAATAATTTATGCTGAAGTGGTTTAGTTGGTTGCTCTCATCTGAGTCCGAAGTCCCAGCCCTTGAGCAGACAATCCAGCCCGACACTTCTGTGCTGCACTGTTGTAGGTGCTGTTTTTTAGCTGAACTGTTGAAACAGAAGCCGTGGCTAGCCATACCCACAACTGAATGTAAAAAGGTTCATGGTGCTACTTTTAAGAATGGCATATGATTTCTCGTCGGTAGTGATCCGGCCAAGGGCAGGGCCTCTGCTCATTTCTCCATGCCTTGCAGTCAATTGCTTTCCTTTCCTCCTTCAGGTGCTAGCAAGAGCCTCCTGTTTTTAATCTCAATGAGCAATATATAAAAAGGGAAAATAATTCATGAGGTGATTTTCCAACTCCCTTCCCGTAAGCAGCCATTATCCCTTGCGGTTCCAACTCATCTGTCATCACCCAAAAGTTTGGCCATCCTGAGCATATGACCCTTGGCTTGGCCTAGGGTAACTCTCAAAGAGCAGGGTTGGCCACCCTTTGAGGTCTCAGTTGATCCTGCTACCCTGTGCCCTTCGTGTCCTGATCATTATCACATTGCTTTTTGAGAACTTGCTGTGCAAATTAGCTGCTGATTTCCTACATTGCTGCAGTGGCTAAGTTGCCAAAGTACCTTTATTGGCAGTAAAGCATTTTGGAATACCCTGCCATCATCAAAGGTGCTATATCAATGCAAGTCTCTCATCTTGCCATATCTTCACAAACGTGTATGTTGGAGGCAAAAAGAGTTTTGTCAATATTGTCCAGCTGTGTTCTTTAAAAAGTGCTTGCTTTCACAGTTCTTGCACCTTTGAAGAGCATGACACATGTAAGCTTTCTGTGGACGAGTGGAAACGTTGGGGGCATATGGAAGGAAGCTATTGTTTAGCATTACTAAAGATGCATACACTTGTTTTGAATTAGATGGTCCAGGAGCAAAAGGCTACTGTCCTACAGAAATATGTACGAGGATGGTTAACCTTTTTGCGATTTCAAAGAATTCGGCATGCAGTCATCTACTTGCAGTGCTGTTACCGGCGAATGATGGCGTATCGCCAATTTAAGATGCTGAAGGTTGAAGCACGCTCAGTTGAGCACTACAAAAAACTGAACAAAGGAATGGAAAACAAGATCTTTCAGCTGCAATGCAAAGTGAATGATCAGGTAAGGTGATATTTGGGGATCCACATGTATGCGTAAATTTGGCCTTGTGAAATGCACATCTGAGGACACTGGTGTGGGACAGACGGATGCAGGATAGAATATGCATATGCTGCATTTTGATCCAATCAGTTTATGAAGCATGGCCAAAGTAGAGCATTGCAGCAATCAAGGCCATAAATGGCAAAAACGAGGGTAAGGTTTTGACAGTATCAGATCCTGGCGATTTCCCATAAAACCTTGAGGCACAGTTTGATTTTCAGACAGACAAGGGAATGACAGGAAAATGGGTTGAGACCTCCATCAAATCGGCCATGATCATATCAAAGGACAAAGTGGGCTTGAAAGAAAAAAGAGTAGCCCGTTATTTGGTCCTATGTTCCCATGTTCAAACTGAGCTAAAATATACATTGAGCAGAATTCTGCATTATTTGGATTAGACAATGCTTTATTGCCGATTTCTAGAAAGAGGTTCAGAAAAGGTATGTCTTCTGACGAGGATTAATATAAAGTAGGTTGAAGAGGCAAAAAAATTAATTGATTTATAAGGTCCAAGTTGAGGTTGGCACCTGGTCAGTTCTTCACTGGTCAGCCTGATTATAAAAGGTTGCCAATTGACGCTCTTGACCAGTTCAAAATGTTGTTTAAAAACTACAGCCGGTCAGTTAAAATTCTGAATATTGATTCTCAAACTAAGCTTTGAAGCGAATTGATCGGCCACTTGTCAGGCATTTAAAAATCCCAGCTGGACTAATGAACAAATAGGTTTCTGTTAGCCCTATGTCGAGCTGAAATTTGCAGGGCTTAGTGTTTCAATTCTTTAGTGACCAAGGCCAGAAAACATTCCTACCCAACTCTGCAACTAAGCTGCCCTTGAGGTCAGCAAGTCAAAGATGGCTGGTAGGGAAAAGTTAAGTAACTGAGCCATAAAGGACCTTTACTGCAATAAATTGTGATGTAATCAATTTCATATATAATCAGAAAATGCTAGAAATACTCCGCATCGCAGACATTCGAGTCCATGGCTGGAATGCACAGGCCGTTGCGTTCCACTTTTCCCGCTGGCAGTGCACAACTGCCGTTTCCCAGCGGCGTGGGGTGGCTTCAATGGGAAATCCCATTGATAAGTGGCAGGAGTATATAATCCTGCCGCCAGTGAACCGTGTACTGCCGAGAAACGTGGTGCTAGGGACAGGGAATCCAGCCCCATAACTTTTCATTCGGAATGGGAACAGTTAGAAATGTAATTGGTTGTAAGCGAGGCAAATGGGGAAAGAGTGGGTAGTAAGAAAATGGGAAGATCTGTGATGAAATGGAGGGCACAATGTGAATATTATAACAAAATAGCATGTTATTCTCAAAACAAGTTCTTGACCTTGTACATGACAGACTTAGCCAAAAATTGCCTGTGATGGTGTTGAGTTAATTTCCATTTGTTGGGTTGGAATAAGATTTCTAAAACTGACCTTGGTTTAATAAGGACATAGGAGTTCACACCAAGTATAATGAAAGGAACACAGTTATTATTTATAGCACAAATACATACACTACCTGGTAGATTCCTACCAGATTTCTCTCTGGTTGGTGCGTTACTGGGCAACCTTTTTATATTCAGAGGTCATTAGAGATGCCCCACCCCACTGCGGGGGAGTTTGTATTTTTCAAGGAGCACGGGAAAGATCATTCCCACCCTGTAGCCCCTGTGCATGCTATTCCATTGCCCACCGCCCCCTCTAATTCTGAAAAAACCCCAACAGCGCAGGAGCAGGCAGAGGACATCAGATTCTTTTTGGCCCCGGCAATTCGTCATTGAGCAGACCCACTGGATCGATCGGCATATACCGTTCTGGTGAACAGGAATGCTGTGGTGAATGATCGACGGGAGGCAGCTGATCAGCGCCCCAGACCTCCGATGTCTCCGTCTCCATTTCTGAGTCGGAAGATGCAATATCGGGTATGTTGGCACTGGGAGAGTGAAAGAAACTAGCTATTTCTTTTAGTTAAAAGAGGGTTAATTAATATGTTGAATTAATAATTGACTAAATAAGCTCAATCAGAAACCATTTAAAATGGATTCCATCATGACTGTGCAAAATGGATATTGCTTGCCTTTCCAAAATGGACATTGCTTGCTTCTGCAAAATGGATAACTGTTTGCAAGGAACAGCTTGCAACGAGCTAAACAAATGCAACATTTCTAATGAAGGTCAGGTTGACATTAGAGTTTATATGAGCCTTCCATTGTCCGAAAGAAGGAATCATGAGATGAAGCACATACCAGTCAATGATGAGAACAGATTTTGCATACCAATGCTCACTAAAGAATTCACAGAAGCAACATGGCTGATTATAATGTTGCGTATTGAAGATTGACAACCCAATCAACGAACCAAATGTATCGAAGACCCGCCCAAACCAATCAGTATGCTACAGGGGCATGAATAGATTGACTTAGACAGATAAATTCCTTAAAGGTAATAGTTTTAGGCTATTATTTCGATTCTAGAATCATCCTATACTTTTTGCTTAGAAGCTACCTTCTGTCTAATATCTAGCAGTCTATATTCTACGATTTATTTTAACCTACGCAGCTGTCTTGCTTCATGCCAAGAAACCGTTACTGCTATTGTATTTTGAATTCAAGTCGTCTGTAAGTTACTAAGGATAATCTGATTCTCGAAACAGTCTTTTGCAGGCAAGGGCTGAACTGAGATCCTTGTAAATTCTGTAACAAGAATTTCTGTTATAATCGATCAATAGATACCAAATAAAATTACTTTGCACCGAAAAGTAGAGTCAAAGATTCTGCATTGTTAGTTGCATGGTGGGGCATCACAAAATATATGCAATAACAGTGTGCAGATTTTACAGCGAGACCGGAGGCGTCGCAGCAGACTGGTTTGGCAATGGGGCCAGAGGAACCAGGACTGGTTTCTTTCGAGGAACCTCATGAAGGAGTAACCTGAGTGAGCGAATGTGATCCAAATGCCCTCGCATTAGTTGCCCCCCCCCCCAGACCCGAACAGCAGAGACTGGCCTTGTTGGTGGACGACAATCCTGGAGAGCCAACACGTTGTTGGAAGTGATGAACAAACACCGTGTTGAGCCCGAAATTCATTTCTTTAGCCCCTGTTCAACAGTTTTCACGACCCTCTCTTCAAGCCATTGGATGTTGGATGGTGTGAGGCAGTACGGACATTGTGAATCCCATTGTTTCTCACAAAAGCGGCAAACTCGGCACTCTGGGAAGAAGGTCCCGTTATCTGTCACGAGCACCTCTGGGATTCAGTGAGTGGAAAATGAAATGTGCGATCGCTCAACGGTCGCCCGGGAGATGATCATCTCCATTCTGTGGACCTCCAGTTATTTTGAGTGGACGTCCACCAGGATGGGGACTATCAACCCCAGGAGTGGACAAGATAAATCGGTGTGCATGGATGCCATTGCAGGGAGCTTCTGGTGCTCTTAGTCGATTGAGCACTGTTAGGCCAACACCTCAACACGTCCAAACCCTGTCACCAGACCTAACTTCTCGCCAGCGTCTTCATTTGGACACTCCGGATGCCCATTGTGATCATTCTTTAACACAGTTGTCTGGCCCTTTGTCGGAACAGCAACCATAGTGCTCCACAGGAGGATACCATCTCCCACCGTCTGCACCGAGAGCTTGGAGGAGAATGCTTTCAACTCCCCTGGTAGCTGTCAATACTGCCCACCATATAGCACCAGATGCTGCACCTTGGCAAGGGTGGGATTGGTGGTCACGAATACACTATACAGTGATGGGCAAGGAATCCCTAAAATTCAGGACCAAAACTGCTTTTTCCATGACGGGGGTGGGGGTTGCGATTCGGCCTGTGGGAAAGACGGCTCAACGTATCAGCATACATATTCTGGGTCGCTGGGTGGTGCTCAAAAGAGCATAACCGGACCCAGCGCTGAATCCTCACAGACGACATTGGCAGGATCCCTTTGATTCACAGAAGAAGCCCAGCAATGACTTGTGATCCGTGAAGATAAAGAAATGGCGGTCCTAGATGTCCTGATGAAACCGTTTAACCCCAAACACAACTGCCAAGCCTCCATCTCTATCTGGACATATTTTCTTCTCTGCTGCAGCCAGCATCCAGGAGGCAAAGTCAATCGGGCGTTCACGGCCATCGCTCATCCGATAAGACCGAATCCCGTAAGGCGAAGCATCGCATGTGACGTAAAATGACGTCTAAATTTTTCAATACCCCTGAAGGGGAGAACTGCCATTTCACTTTCCAGCATCCTGGGCCTTGCCCCATTCCCACGGCTGGTGGTTTTTTTTTCTCTTCTTTATAAATTTAGAGTACCCAATTTTTTCCAATTAAGGGGAAATTTAGCGTGGCCAATTCACTTAGTTTGCACATTTTTGGGTTGTGAGGGCAAAACCCACACAAACACTGGGAGAATGTGCAAACTCCACACAGACAGTGACCCAGAGCCGGGATCGAACCTGGGACCTCGGCGCCGTGAGGCCGCACTGCTAACCTACTGCGCCACCGTGCTGCCCTCGTGGCTGGTGCTCTTGAGGAGCAAGTGAAGGGGGGGGCCAGGACGATTGCCAGATTTTGAATAAATCGCTAAAAGTAATTTACTAGCCCACAGAAAGAGTGAAGCTCGGTGGCGTCTGTAGTGATCTGTGTATCTGTTGGTCTGTAAAGGGTTAACAACTGAGTGTTAGAGAGATAGCTTAGTTGGCATGTGTAGTTAAACATTATTTATACTTATTTACTTAATCATCAGTTATAGTTTTAGAAGAGTGAACAAACTCATTGATATTTCTATTCATTATTCATTAAATGTTATTTCCTTAATTTGAAGACTGATAGTTTCATTGAACTACAACCATCAGACCATTCTGAAGCAAGCAAAAGAATAACAACATATTACAAACACGTAATATGACAGTGTCTGGAGGGGCGGTGCAATACTGTGAACTGAAGCCAGGTGTACTAGTCCCTTGTGTGTATTGATCGTTACGTACTATTGTGATGACTTATCGAGCTCCAGCTCATAACATTTGAGCACCGCCCAGCGACCCAGATTGTGCATACTGATTCGTTGAGCTGACTTCCCTGCAGACCAGCATTGCTCGTGTCCAATTTTGTAAATGTACAGTCACCGGCAGCCAATGTTGCTTACAGATCCTTGATGCATGATAAAGGATAATGGTCCAACCTCAAAGCAGTGTTCACTGCCAATTTATAGTCTCCGCAGAGACACAGACTGTCTTATCCGGCTTCATTACGGGGACCACTGGGCCACCCACTCATGCAAACACCCTTGAAGAGGGCAATTGCAGTTTCACCTTCCTAAACGCCACCTTCTGGGCCTTCATCCGTTCTAATGGCTGGTGCAAAGGCCTAATGATGCCCAAACTCTCCAAACAATGAAGTACAGACTCTACGTTCTCCACTGAAGCATACGGGCCGGTTGGGCCTTGCACTGACTCTCTAAAAGAGCACCCTACCTCGGCCCACTCCCTGTATACCCACCTAATCTTTGAACACTTGAGGGACAATTTACCTGAGCCAGTCCACTTAACCTGCAAAAAGATGGACTAGGGGAGGAAACTGGAGCACCCGGAGGAAACCCACGCAGACGCTGGGAGAAAGTGCAAACTCCACACAGTTACCCGAGGCCGGAATGAAACCCGGGTCGCTGGCTCTGTGAGGCAGCAGTGCTTAACCACTGCCACCGTTCCACCCTATCAGCCCAGAACTTGCATTTGCTTACAAACACACGGTATCTATTGCATGGTATTCAAAGTGGACACCAACATAGCCTAGAAAACCTACAGGAGATCAATCAGCAACTGTCTAAACCGATCACATGACTAGTCTCAGCCTGTGATCTGTTTAGACTCCATAGGCTTTAATCACTAATTAATGCATAACAGGCAATTCAGTATTAGTAAAGAGCAGAGAGCTTATGATTTAGTTTGTACTCTTGATCATGTTGGGTTTGCTGGAGGGCATGCACATAAATTATAATACAATCTTTTTTCCTTGCACGTTGACTGATCTCTATTTCAGATTTTCCTGATTTGTAGTTCTCTCAATAATTCAATCACGGGGGCGGCATGTGGCGCTGAGGACTCTAGTTCGAATCCCAGCCCTGGATCTCTGTCGGTGTGGAGTTTGCACATTCTCCCCATGTCTGCGTGGGTTTCACCCCCACAACCCAAAGATGTGCTGGTTAGATGGATTGGCCATGCTAAATTGCCCCTTAATTGGAAAAGAAAAATGATTGGCTACTCTAAATTTGTAAAAAAACAAAATAATTCAATCACAAAGATGGATTCAAATGATTGATTTAAATATTTGTTTGATTTAAACACAATTAACATAACTGAGCAGTGTTTTAAATGATGTGTATTAAACTTTCCTTCCATTATAACTTGCCATTTTTTTTGACCAAGCAGGAACAGCTGATGTTCCTAGATCTGAAGCAGCCTCCCAGCTGATGTGAGCTAGCAAGGTAATGCTTTGTTTATAAATTTATTTTCAGAGCAAGAAGAACAAAATGCTGGTGGAGCAAGTGACCACACTTGCCGTTTCCCATAGAAGTGAGGTGGAGAAACTCAAGAATGAAATAGAGCGTCTCCGGTGTAGTACGGAAGAAACTAAAATCTTGAATCTGCAGCAGCGTATTGCAAAACTCCAAGAGGAACTGGCGAGAGCACACCTGGACAGAAGAGATGTTGAAGTTAAAGCTTCTGGGGAGCTAGCTCTACTGAAACAAGTAGGATTATATAACGTTTTCCCCTTCTAATTTTTTGATTTGGTAATTCATGTGCATCCCACAGAATTCCCATTGTTTACAAATAGCAGGATTTGCACTTGTAGTTTAGCAGCAATCTTGGTTTTGGTAAGTTGATTTTTAAAAATGCCATGGAATTCTGTTGATATCCCCGTTTATGCTGGGCTATTGAGCGATTCTTTTAATTGGCAGGATAGTTTTTCTGTTAGTCCTTCATTCCTATCCCTGTCCTTGACCTGATGGGTTGTGGTGAAGGAAATATTGATTGGGAGAAATGATTCACCTAGTTAAAATGAATGATGCATATAATCTGATGGTAGCGGGCTGACATTAATAGTAATTTTTAAAATCAAAAACAGCTTTAACGTCTTCCTGCTTCAAGTTGCAAGGTCAAATTTATTGCCCCAGTTGTTGTGAGCCATTTGATGTGCTGGATGGATATTGTGACAACTGAGTTGCTAAGCCACTAGGCTAGATTATATAAGGCATTTGTGAAACATTTGGGATTTTACAAGAATTTGGTAGCGGTGCCATCCCTCAAACTCCTGGTTTGTTGATTAAGTTCAGAATCCACAACGTTCCATCGAGTTCAGGACCTCTGGTATGCTAGTCCAGTACGCCGACTACAATGCTATTGCACTCCTCCAGCGCATCAATCTTTTATTGCCATTTCATGACAATTTTGATAATTGACCCTTCTCCAAACAATCGCTACATAGTTGGTTTCCCAGTGATGTGGCAAATGTTTTGTAAGGGTGAAAAGAACTATTTGGAATCTTGAGGCTGACAGGTTTCTTAGCTGGCAATATAAACTCAATGTAAGGTCATTTTTACATCAGGTGATATTGTCTGTCTACACAACAAGCTGATCTCTGAACCTGTTGATAAAATGCCCGCATTCTAGTCTCTTCAGCCAGCCTTATGGAATCTACTCCCAAAATCTGATGATAAATGACTTTAATACTTTATATGTAATGTTTTCAGGTAAGCAATTATTTGGCTAAGATTTCTTTTTCAGAGAATTTACAGTGCAGAAGGAGGCCATTCGGCCCATCGAGTCTGCACCAGCTCTTGGAAAGAGCACCCTACCCAAGGTCCACACCTCCCCCCTATCCCCATAACCCAGTAACCTCACCCAACACTACGGGCAATTTTGGACACTAAGGGCAATTTAGCATGACCAATCCACCTAACCTGCACATCTTTGGACTGTGGGAGGAAACCGGAGCACCCGGAGGAAACCCATGCAGACACTGGGAGGATGTGCAGACTCCGCACAGACAGTGACCCAAGCCGGGAATCGAACCTGGGACCCTGGAGCTGTGAAGCAATTGTGCTAACCACAATGCTACCTTGCTGCCCCTATTTTAATATGACATTTTAAATGTAAATCTTTTAAGGGTCTAGACATATTGTTCAATGCAAATGCAAAAAATGTTAGAATCGCTCCTTGAAGCTTTATCACTTGAACAATATTAGAGGTAACAATGAATGAATTCTGATCAAAAACATAAATTCCAGTGCAAAGTGGAATGAGATCTTTTTTATTGGTGCAGTGGTGTCTTGGTTATGTCATGGACTAGTCTAAAGAAAGTGTCCAAATCCCCACCATGATAGTTTAAGGCTTTCAATTCAGCATTTATTTTAAAAAGGAAAGAAACTGGTAACGATTAAAGCAACCATAAGCTGCCATCTTCAAAAAAAATCCAGCTAATTCACAAATGTCCTTTAGAAAAGGGAATCTGTCATTGTCACCTGGTCTGACTTATTTCTGACTCAAACTTATCTCCCATCACCTACTGCACCGAGGACCCCCAAAGAACTTTGCTTTATAACGTTTTTCAGAGGTGGATCTGGTTACTATTGACTGACCTTTCCCCTCGAAAGATTTACTTCTCAAAATTCCCAATAAAATGTTGAATGCTTCGACTGTATTGTGGTATGAAAGCCTGCCCTAAATGTCGACCACTTGCCATTAACTTCTTGAGCCTTCTTGCCTTGATCATCCAGGTCTTTACATTTCCTGATCTTGCGTTGTTCCTGCTGATCATCTTCATTCTCCTTAAAAACATTATACCTTTGGCCTTCAAAGCTAACTTGCAAAGGTTTCATTATTTTCATTTCTTCTATTATCGGTTATTTATGTCAGTCGCTGTTAACAAGCCTTCGGGTCTAGCTGTTCTTATTCTATATCATGCAATTGAACCATAGGGATTCACAGAGGTACTTCTATTCTATATATGTGCGTTCCAGCAGGCATCTTAATTAAGCAAGGTTAAATGGAAATCCTAACAGTTTTGAGTGTGGTTATTTTATCCAATTGCTCTCCCACTACTGCAGAGGTGATATCTGACAATAGCCCCTTTCAAACTAGCTATACTGTTATCACCAAGAATAATCACCCCTCTGCTTTATTTTCTGGCGAAACAAACCATTAAGCAGTTTCCAATAAAGCAAAACTTGGTTTTTCCTTATTTTGACTTATTCCTTTACCTATTTCAGGCTGACTTTATGTGCACCGGGCATAATGCTAATTTTTTTTTTAACAGGTTTGAACAAGCATAATTTAAAATGAGAACTTTTGCTACTGTGCATTCATACTGTGAGGTGAACATAACTAATCTGATATTTTCAAAAATATCATTCCTATATCAAAGTTGTAAACGCTGCTTTATTTGTGGTTCAGCTTTTCAATGTCCCTGATGATGAAGCTATTAAAATTTTTTTCAGCGTCTTGCTGTTCTTGAAAAGGAGAAAACTGAGTTAGCTGCTGAAAAAGAAGCTTTTAATAAATATATTCAGGAGCAGTCAAAGAATATTGAAGGTATTTTTAAGAAGGTTATTTTGAATTCATTGGTATTCCTTTTTGACATGCTTTCCTGACAGATTCCGTTCTCAGCACCATTTTGTGTAAAGCAAATTTGTATTACGAACTGAACACTTGTGTAGTATTAAGTGGATTAAAGCACTAAAAATAGCACCAAATATGAATTTTTTTCTTGGTTAAAGTTGTGAAGCTTGAACCTAGAAAAGATTATCAAGTTCATCATATATATTGCTGCCACAGATCTAGTTCATTTTATCCAATGCCCACTCCCTCCCCATCTATATAATCTCTTAAATTCTGTATAAATGCTCATCCCAAAGATAAAACAATCTTGAATTGCCTCCCATTTCTAATGAGCTTTAGCTAGCTTCTCTGCAGAGATAGTGGGCGGGATTCTCCCAAAGGGCGGCTAAGTGCCGACGCCGGAGTAAAAACGGGAGTGTTTTACTCCGGCGCCGGCACCCGTTCCGGTACCCCATTCTGCGGCCCACAGGGGGATAGGACGGCGCTGGAACAGCCTCCGCTGCCCCAGCTGCCGATCCCGGCCTGAACCCAGCGCCGCAGGGTCTGCACATGTGCAGTGGCCTTCTTCCCCGCGCTGGCCCTGACGCCAAATGGCGCAGGGCTACAGGAACCAGCGCGGAGGAAAGGAGGCCGGAGGGCAGAGAGGCAGGCCCGCCGATCGCGGGCCAGGCTACGACGCAGCCCCCCCCCCCTGCCGCGGACCCTTCAACGCCGAGGTCCCGCCGGCTCAGAGATGTTAGAACGGCACCGAGGTCCCGCCGGCTCAGAGATGTTAGAACGGCACCGGCGGGACTCGGCTTTTTGTTGAAGGCCGGAGAATCGGCGTGCCGGCCTGGGCAGGAGAGGCGGCGCATACCCCGACCGGCGCATTGCGGAGAATTGCGTCCCGGTGTCGGGCGGCGTGGCGCGATTCGCGCCGCGCCGATTCTTCGACACGTCGGGGGGTCGGAGAATTCCGCCCAGTGAGTCCCTCCTTTGGCTTGGAAGGGAACCTCCAGGTAGTGGGGTTCCCAGGTATCTGCTGCATTTATCCTTCTAGATGGCAGTGGTTGAGGGCTTGGAAGGTGTTGTCTAAGGAGCTGAGGTGAGTTTCTGCACTGTATTTTGTAGATAGTACAGTACTATCAGTGGTGGGGGGGAGTGAATATTTGTGGATGGGATACCAAACACGCCCTGCTTTGTCCTGGATGGCGTTCAGCTTCTTTTGTTGGAACTGCACTCATCCAGGTAAGGGGAGAGTATTCCATCACACTCCTGAGCCATCACACTCCTGACTTGTGCCTTGGAGATGGTGGGCAAGCTTTGGGGGGTCAGGAGGTGAGCTATGCGCCATAGGATTCGTAGCCTCTGAGCCTCCACCCATCTCCCCCACCCACCCTCCATACAATTCATGGGAAGGTTTTATTTTGTGTATTAAAGATCAAATTGCCCTGAAGGTGGCATTGAAGAGTCATCAGTTACATACGGAATTTGAGGAAGAACGGTTCCATTATCAGAACCTTGTGAAAGAATTCTCTTGCCTAGAACAAAGATACGAAAATCTGAAAGATGAAATTAATTTCATTAAGGTAATTTTAGCTGCATTTATCAATATTTTAAATATTTGGAGGGAATTCATATACCAAATCACATGTAACCGCATACCAGCACACTTGACTATTTAAAAGTGGGACCTTCTGTTTTTTTTGATAAATGGGAATGTTAATGAACTTTAAAAATGTTAAAGGTCGTTATACATATAAATAATTTAACATGCTCATGGGCTGTTTTGGGGGTGGGGTGTTAGAGACATGCATTTGGGTGTATGTTGCGAATATATTTAATATTTAAATGTTGGGGCAAATGAAAAGGGCAGATTATATAATGGGGCGCTAGCACAAACTAATGCCGCATTTATACTGTGTTTCTTTCCTTGCTGAAATGAGCTTTTCACCCCGTGACAATGCAAAATAAAAACCATAACTGATATTCCTTTGTTGTGTGTAAGACCACTAGGAGGCAGCAGTTTAAACTCCTTTTGCTTTACACTAGTATAAAATCAAGCCCAAGCCTGTAAGAATCTAATGGGTTTCCTATGTTTCTACAGT
Source organism: Scyliorhinus torazame (assembly GCF_047496885.1). NCBI lineage: Eukaryota > Metazoa > Chordata > Chondrichthyes > Carcharhiniformes > Scyliorhinidae > Scyliorhinus > Scyliorhinus torazame. The sequence goes on from NC_092724.1 coordinate 31,796,762, forward strand.
AGATTATCTCACTTTTCCTCCCCCCCCCCCATTAACAAGTGATTGAAATATTTATTCTCCTTTTTATAAAAATTATTTTTATTTGAATTTTCAATTTTTACAAAATACAAGCCATAGGTATCCAAGTACAACACAAAACAGTAGTCATCGCAAGAATGGGAGCAAATAAGACTGGATAAATCAGGGCACAATCCTCAACATATTCCCTTCGTGTATATAGGACCTGTCTGCACCAAAACAGGATGCAAGCAACATCACAGGCCTACATTAAAAAATATATAATTTACGCGATATGGGTGTCGCTGGTTAGGCCAGCATTTATTGCCCATCCGTAGCTGCCCTTCAGAAGGTGGTGGTGAGTTGCCGCCTTGAACCGTTAAAGTCTGAGGTAGGTGTAGGTACAGCCACAGTGCTGTTAGGGAGGGAGTTCCAGGATTTTTGAAGGAACGGTGACATATTTCCAAGCCTGGGTGGTGAGTGACTTGGAGGGGAACCTCCAGATGATGAGGTTCCCAGATATCTGCTGCTCTTGTCCTTCTAGCTGGTAGGGGTCATGGATTTCGAAGGTGCTGCCTAAGGAACCTTGGCGAGTTCCCGCACTGCACCTTGTACATAGTACACACAGCTGCCACTATTGGTAGGTGGTGGAGGGATTGAAAGTTTGTGGAATCTGGAGCAATCAAGCAGGCTGCTTTGTCCTGGATGGTGTCAAGCTTCTTGTTGAAGCTGCACTCATCCAGGCAAGTGGAGAGTATTCCATTGCAGTAGATGAGTTATTCGCTATAGAATTCCTAGCCTTTGACCTGCCCTGGTAGCCACAGTGTTAATATGACTAGTCCAGTTCAGTTTCTGATCTGATTGTGGAGGATTCAGCGATGGTAATGCCATTGAATGTCAAGGGATGATGAGTAGATGCTTTACTGTAGGAGTTGGTCATTGCCTGGCACTGTATGGCGAGAATGTAACTTACCACTTGTCTGCTCAAGCCTGGATATTGTCCAGGTCTTGCTGCATTTGGACATGGACTGCTTCATTATCTGGGGAGTTGGGAATGGTGCTGAACATTGCGCATTCATCCGCAAACATCCCCACTTCTGACCTTCTAATGGAAGGGAGGTCATTGATGAAGTAGCTGAAGATGGTTCGACCTAAGACACGACCCTGAGGAACTCCTGCAGCGATGCCCTGGAACTGAGTTGATTGACCCCCAAGCACCACAACCATCTTCCTTTTGTTCCTTTGTATGACACCAACCAGCTGAGATTTTTTCCCCTGATTTCCATTCACTCCAGTTTTGCTAGGGTTCCCTGATCCCATTCTCGGTCAAATGCTGCCTTGATGTCAAGGGCAGTCACTCTCGCCTCGCCTGTGGCATTCAGCTCTTGTCCATGTCCATGCTTGAACCAAGGTTGTAATGAGGTCAGGAGTTGAGCGACCCTGGTGGAACCCAAACTGAGCATTCATGAGCAGGTTATTGCTGACGAAGTGCCGTTTGATAGCACTGTTGATGACTCCTTCCATCACTTTGCTGATTTGTCCCAATTCTTGTGTACAGGACATACCTGGATAATTTTTCATGTTGCCAGGTAGATGCCAGTGTTGTAGCTCTACTAGAACAGCACATCATACCAAGAACTTCAAAACAAAATGACAGAAGGAAGAAAACTGTATCCCAAGATTCCCAGAATTACAGTGTAAATCGACCAACACTCCAGCATAAATTAAACTCTTCTCGAGGCCAGAACAGACAGCAGTAATATATTACAGAATGACGAGGAGAGGAGCGGGCACCACCAAACATCAATTCTAGACTGGGGGAGGGGAGAGGATAACTTCCTTCCTTGAACATAACAAGGTCACTACTAATCCTACAAACCCAAACCCTCCAGCCCTCCCCTGGCGCTACACTCTCTCTCTCTCTCTCTCTCTCTCTCTCTCTCTCTCTCTCTCTCTCTCTCTCTCTCTCTCCCCCGCCCCTCAAAGTAAATTCATTTTCTCAGGTTTATTTGGCAGATATTTTTGGCAGATCTTCTGACTTCCATTCTAATAAAATGCGCCTCCGTGCGATCAATGTGGTAAAGGCCACCATATTGGCTCCTTTCCCTTCGATTAGTCCTGGTATTTCCCACACTCCAAACAGAGTTTGAATGTGAGGAGCATCCAGCAAACCCTCTCATTCCTTTTTTCGGCGGGAATTCAGCTGTTGGAGTGGGCGGAGCTACAGAGTCGAGCGGTGAGTATTTAAACTAGCTGCTTCGCTGCTTAAACAGCGGCCACAGGGTCCTTGGGGATAAATTGGAAGAGTGACATCACAGCAAAGCAGTGACCTGATTGACTGGTAAGGAAAGTGCTCAATTAGCAGTAGCTGGGAGAAATTTAACTCTGTGTTGGTAAGTATTGTGATTGGTTAGTAAAATCTTTATTCCTTTCACTTATTCATTATTTGATATTATATTTGTAATTAGTTAAGGTAAAGTGTAAAAATGGCAGGAGATCCCAGACCCGTGTTATGCTCCTCGTGCTCCATGTGGGAGTTCAGGGATGTGGGCGATGCCCCTGACTCCTTCATGTGTGGGAAGTGTGTCCAGCTGCAGCTCCTGTTAGATCGCATGATGGCTCTGGAGCTGCGGATGGACTCACTTTGGAGCATCTGCGATGCTGAGGAGGTCGTGGATAGCACATTCAGTGAGTTGGTCACACCGCAGATTAGGATTGGTGAGGGTGACAGGGAATGGGTGACCAAAAGGCAGAGAGAGAGCAGGAAGGCAGTGCAGGCGTCCCCTGCGGTCATCGCCCTCCAAAACAAAGTATACCGTTTTGGATACTGTTGGGGGAGATGACTCACCAGGGGAAGGCATTAGTAGCCAGGCTCGTGGCACCGTGGCTGGCTCTGCTGCACAGAAGGGCGGGAAAAAGACTGGCAGAGCTATAGTCATAGGGGATTCAATCGTAAGGGGAGTAGACAGGCGTTTCAGTGGTGGAAAACTAGACTCCCAATTGGTATGGTTGCCTCCTGGGTGATGGGTCAGGGATGTCTCCGATAGGCTGCAGGACATACTGAAGGGGGAGGGTGAACAACTAGTTGTCGTGGTGCATATAGGCACCAACGATATAGGTAAAAAACGGGATGAGGTCCTACAATCGGAATTTAGGGAGTTAGGAGATAAGTTTAAAAAGTAGGACCTCAAAGATAGTAATCTCAGGATTGCTACCAGTGCCACGAGACAGTCAGAGTAGAAATTCAAGAATAGTCAGAATGAATACGACGTGGCTTGAGAGATGCTGCAGGAGGGAGGGGGTTCAGATTTTTGGGACATTGGAACCGGTTCTGGTGGTGGTGGGACCATTATAAATCGGATGGTCTACACCTGGGCAGGACTGGAACCAATGTCCTAGGGGGTGCTTTTGCAAACACTGTTGGGGAGGTTTTAAAACTAATGTGGCAGGGGGATGGGAACCAGATTAGGAAGTTAGAGGTCACTAAAGAGGCAGCAACTAAAGCCAGTAAGGTACTAGATAATAAATTCATTGTGACTAAGGGGAAGTGTTGACAGGGAAGAGATGATAAACGCAAAGGGACAGGTGGTCTGAGGTGCATTTGTTTTAATGCGAGAAGTGTAGCAGGTAAGGCAAATGAACTTGGGGCTTGGATTAGTACCTGTGAATATGATGTTATTGGTATTACGGAGACTTGGTTGAGGGAAGGGCAAGATTGGCAACTAAATATCCCAGGGTATAGATGCTTCAGGAGGGATAGAGCGGGAGGTAAAAGGGATGGAGGAGTTGCATTACTGGTCAGAGATGATATCACAGCTGTGATTAAGGAGGGCACGATGGAGGATTCGAGCACTGAGGCAATATGGGTAGAGCTAAGAAATAGGAAGGGTGCAGTAACATTGTTGGGACTTTACTACAGGCCTCCCAAAAGCGAGCGTGAAGTAGAGGTACAAATATGTAGACCGATTATAGAAAAATGTAGGAGCAACAGGGTGGTCGTAATGGGAGATTTTAACTTCCCCAACATTGAATGGGACTCATGTAGTGTTGGAGGCATAGATGGAGCAGAATTTGTAAGGAGCATCCAGGAAAGTTTTTTAGAGCAGTATGTAAATAGTCGAACTCGGGAAGGGGCCATACTGGACCTGGTATTGGGGAATGATCCCGGCCAGGTGGTTGAAGTTTCAGTCGGTGATTACTTTGGGAATAGCGATCACAATTCCATAAGTTTTAGAATACTCATGGACAAAGACGAGAGTGGTCCTAAAGGAAGAGTGCTAAATTGGGTAAAGGCCAAGTATAACAAAATTCGGCAGGAGCTAGGGAATGTGGATTGGGAGCAGCTCTTTAAGGATAAATCCACATTTGAAATGTGGAAGTCTTTTAAGGAAAGGTTGATTAGAGTGCAGGACAGACATGTCCCTGTGAAAATGAGGGGTAGAAATGGCAAGATTAGGGAACCATGGATGACAGGTGGAATTGTGAGACTAGCTAAGATGAAAAAGGAAGCATACATAAGATCTAGGCGACTTAAAACTGATGAAGCTTTAGAGGAATATCGGGAAAGTAGGACAAATCTCAAACCCTCAATAAAGAGGGCTAAAAGGTGTCATGAAATATCTTTGGCTAACAGGTTTAAGGAAAATCCCAAAGCCTTTTATTCGTATATAAGGAGCAAGAGGGTAACTAGAGAAAGGATTGGCCCACTCAAAGTCAAAAGAGGGAATTTATGCGTGGAGTCAGCGGAAATGGGTGTGATTCTTAATGAGTACTTTGCATCGGTATTCACCAAGGAGAGGGACATGACGGATGTTGAGGTTAGGGATGGATGTTTAAATACTCTAGGTCAAGTTGGCATAAGGAAGGGGGACGGTTTGGGTATTCTAAAAGACATTAAGGTGGTCAAGTCCCCAGGTCCGGATGGGATCTATCCAAGGTTACTGAGTGAAGCGAGGGACGAAATAGCTGGGGCCTTAACAGATATCTTTGCAGCATCCTTGAGCACGGGTGAGGTCCCGGAGGACTGGAGAATTGCTAATGTTGTCCCTTTGTTTAAGAAGGATAGCAGGGATAATCCAGGGAATTATAGACCTGTGAGCTTGACGTCCGTGGTAGGCAAACTGTTGGAGAAGATAGGATCGGATCTATTCACATTTGGAAGAAAATAAACTGATCAGTGATGGGCAGCATGGTTTTGTGCAGGGAAGGTCATGTCTTGCAAACCTAATAGAATTCTTTGAGGAAGTGACAAAGTTAATTGATGAGGGAAGGACTGTAGATGTCATATACATGGATTTCAGTAAGGCATTTGATAAAGTTTCCCATGGTAGGTTGATGGAAAAAGTGAAGTCGTATGGGGTTCAGGGTATACTAGCTAGATGGATGAAGAACTGGCTGGGCAACAGGAGACCGAGAGTAGTATTGGAAGGGGGTGTCTCAAAATGGAGAAGGGTGAGTAGTGGTGTTCCACAGGGATCTGTGCTCGGACCACTGTTGTTTGTGATATACATAAATGATCTGGACGAAGGTATAGGTGGTCTGATTAGCAAGTTTGCAGATTATACCAAGATTGGTGGAGTTGCGGATAGTGAGGGGGACTGTCAGTGAATACAGCAAAATATAGATAGATTGGAGAGTTGGGCAGAGAAATGGCAGATGGAGTTCAATCCAGGCAAATGCGAGGTGCTGCATTTTGGAAGATCTAATTCAAGAGCTGACTATACGGTTAATGGAAGAGTCCTGGGGAAAATTAATGTACAGAGAGATCTGGGAGTTCAGGTTCATTGTACCCTGAAGGTGGCAATGCAGGTCGATAGAGTGGTCAAGAAGGCATACAGCATGCTTGCCTTCATCGGACGGGGTATTGAGTACAAGAGTCGGCAGGTCATGTTACAGTTGTATAGGACTTTGGTTAGGCCACATTTGGAATACTGCGTGTAGTTCTGGTTGCCACATTACCAGAAGGATGTGGATGCTTTAGAGAGGGTGCAGAGGAGGTTCACCAGGATATTGCCAGGTTTGGAGGGTGCTAGCTATGAAGAAAGATTGAGTAGATTAGGATTGTTTTTGTTGGAAAGACGGAGATTGAGGGAGGACCTGATTGAGGTCTACAAGAGAGGGGGTGTCAATTACGAGGGGGTTACGATTTCAAGGTGAGAGGGGGAAAGTTTAAGGGAGATGTACGTGGAACGTTTTTTACGCAGAAGGTGATGGGTGCCTGGAACGCTTTGCCAGTGGAGGTGGTAGAGGCGGGCACGATAGCATAATTTAAGATGCATCTAGACAGATATATGAACGGGCGGGGAACAGAGAGAAGTAGATCCTTGGAAAATAGGTGACAGGTTTAGATAAAGGATCTGGATCGGCGCAGGCTGGGAGGGCCGAATGGCCTGTTCCTGTGCTGTAATTTTCTTTGTTCTTTGTTCCTAACGTTCTCTTTTTAAAAGAATTTGGCAGAGTCACTTCAAGCAAGAATCTAGGCCAACATTTTTCCAACTCTCCTCGCCTCGGGGCTGGGTTTTGTGTGCTCATTCGCAATGGGACTTGAAACAAAACTTAATTATTCAGAAGTTTTATATTTTGCGTTCTTAAAATCGATTTAATCTTTTTGAATTCATGGAACTAATTCGTTCAATGAAAAACATATCAAAGTCATTTTTTTGCACAGCATGTTTTAATTATTAGAAACTATTTGCTATGTATTTCCTATGTTGCAACCGTGACTGCACTTTAGAAAGTACTTCATTGACTGGAGAGTAACTGGTCATGAAAAACGCAGTTCTGATGACTTTTAGAGAAAACTGCTTCAGAATTTAACGCAATCAACTTAATGTTGGCCATCTCTAGGTCATGCAAGAAATCTCAATTGGAGCAGCCTAATCTGATCAGTTAAAGCACATGACGACATTGTACAATGCCGGGCATAAGAACAATACCCCTTTCTTTTGTAGCCCCTGCAAATAAACGATTACTATATGCGAGGTCATTTTAACTTGACCAGTCAGGTGGGTCAGATCAGCCACCGATCATCTACTCCTCCAATTTCGGATCACATAAGTAAGAACTTCTTTAAACATGGTAGAGCCCAAGGTCAATGTATTTGGTTGCCACCAAATACACCACCTTCTCCTGCCATTCTACCTGAGGTTGAGTGCACAATTCCAATGACCTGTTTGATCTGAACTGAGTTGCAAATCCCAGCTTCCTTAATTCCACTGCATTCTTGCCTGCCATACCATATTTCACTCCTTTACCACATCTTTAGCAGCAGTCCTTTTGGAATACCCTTGTATTTAGAAAGAGAAACATTTCTGTTTTTAAGTTCTCTTTTCTCAAATTCTGTTTTGCAAAATTCACCAACTGCACCTTCTACCTGCCTTGGAATATTCTCATTAGTTTTCCTTTGCATACCTGTTCCTTTATTTGCTGTCATTTTGATGTCACTTGTTTCCAGAAGGTTCAGTTAATGCTATTTTACTACTCACAATTTTTCAAACACTTTTGTTGATACTTTAAAAGTCTGTTTGCCCAAAATATTCTTGGTTCACCTCAATATTTTGTTGTCCTGCTTTCTTCTCTGGGCATACTTGTCTGTTTCTATGTGATAACCATGCCATTCTGTTTCAATGTCTATCTCCATCATCCAGCTGAGAGAGCCTGCAGTTTCTATCTAATCATGGCCAGAGAATTGCCTGTAACCTCTTCCCGTTCCTGCATGTTTACCTCCCAAGTGTCTCCTAAAGACGCAAATTTGGCCCCCCCTCTTATTTCTTACCAATATGTCCTCTTGGCAACATCAAGTCTACTTCTACATGTCTGCTGACGACACCCAGCGGCACCCAAGTCCCATTCACCATTATTTTTATGCTCACTCTTATTGACTCCTGGTTAAGCCATGCCTCAATTTTAGAATAATCCTGGTTTTTAAATCCTCCAGTACATCACTTCACCCAATCTTCAATTTTTAATTCCACCATTGGTAACAAAGAACAAAGAAATGTACAGCACAGGAACAGGCCCTTCGGCCCTCCAAGCCCGTGCCGACCATACTGCCCGACTAAACTACAATCTTCTACACTTCCTGGGTCCGTATCCTTCTATTCCCATCCTATTCATATATTTGTCAAGATGCCCCTTAAATGTCCCTATCGTCCCTGCTTCCACTACCTCCTCCGGTAGTGAGTTCCAGGCACCCACTACCCTCTGCGTAAAAAACTTGCCTCGTACATCTACTCTAAACCTTGCCCCTCTCACCTTAAACCTATGCCCCCTAGTAATTGACCCCTCTACCCTGGGGAAAAGCCTCTGACTATCCACTCTGTCTATGCCCCTCATAATTTTGTATACCTCTATCAGGTCGCCCCTCAACCTCCTTCGTTCCAGTGAGAACAAACCGAGTTTATTCAATCGCTCCTCATAGCTTATTTAGGTAGTCATGCCTTCAGTTGCCCCAAGTCATTGAATTCCTTTCCTAAACCTCTCTCTGTCTATCCGCCTCCTCCTTTTAAGACGCGGTGTGAAACTTAACTCTTCGACCAACCAAGATTTTGGTTCTGTCCTAATACCTGTGGTTCAGTATCAAAATTTATTTTGTGAGGACATTTTATTACGATAAAGTTATGACTGTTATTATTTTAACAATACCCTTTTTTTGAAGATGTTTGTTTTCAATTGTTATCTCTTCCAAAATACTTATTCAATTGGTTTTGTTTCCTCTGGTCAGTTTCTTAAGAGTTCAGTCTTTATGTTGGCAATTACCGTCAATCTTTTGAGGGTTATAACAAGTCTATGCCACTGGAAGTTATTTTCTGTACCTCTTTTTGATTTGGGCCAGAGATAGATAAATGTATGTCGAACTATTATGTTATCATCTGCTATCATCATTTGTGACTTTTAATTAAATGAGAGATATTGCAGTGACATGTAGCATTGCTAAGGTATTAAGAATTGCACAGGCGCAAAGGTGACTAGACTTCTGAAAATGCTAAATTTGGAAAGCTATAATTTGCTGTAATGTTGAGCTAATGCAATATCATTTGTTACTTACAAGTGATTAGCTATGAGTTTGATGTCAAAATTTACATAAGTTTTGATTATAGCAGTTTGCACTGTATTGGGCGAGAATGAGTGGCAGCAATTAAGCATTATATAATCTATTGTTGTGTTTTGAATCACTTTGCTTGTCAACATCTTGTTATCCGATCCTTCACATTTTGTTAGGTTAAAATTTATTTAATGTAAAAATTTATTTAACGTAAAAATATTTTTTATGGTTTGCCTCAATATAAAGTAAATAAACCTAACAGCAATATTTCAATGTTTACTAGTATCAAGAACTTGAACAGGACAACCAGAGACTAAAGAAAGAGCTTGATCAGCTAAGGAAAGATTTTGTTGGTGGCGATTCTGCTGCAAATGATACCATGGAGCAGAACGATGCTGGTTACCATTCGATGAGCCACCTCAAGACATCCACTGAGGAGATTGACATACTTAAAGAAGAGCAGATTTGGCTAAAATCTCAGCTCCTTACGGCAGAGAAGGAAATTGACGCTATGAAAAACAAGGCAAGTGGTGCATAAAATAAATATTCCAAAGCTTCAGATTAAGTGCTTTTTACAGAATCGGAGAATTTACAGTGCAGAAGGAGGCCATTCGGCCCATCGAGTCTGCACCAGCCCTTGGAAAGAGTGCCCTACTTAAAGCCCACACCTCCACCCTATCCCTGTAACCCATTCAGTTATATCCAAAATGATTCCTGGAATATTCTTCATGATTCCTGGCAGTTTGCTTTTGACCTGTCCACTGTTGTTTTTTGCATTTCATGGAAAAGGTTGTTTTCTCCTGAAATTATTCCGTGTTTGTACTCTCAAAGCTCAATTTCCTTTTGGGCACTGTTCCTTTGCAGCCACGTCTGTTAGATATTATAAACTTAAATTTGCATGTGGCTCAGATTGAAATTGGGTTAAATTCTCTGTTGGAACAATTGTATGTCTCCTTGCATCGGGCCTTGTACTGAGACACAAATTAATATTTTCCAGCAGCATAAAAATGCCATGGGTTTGGAACCAGGCTAAATAAAGTGTTGACGTGCCAACATATTATAAGGTGTTGCTCGTTTTAGCCTGAGTTTACTTATTCTTATTCTGTCACCTTTGCTCATGAGTCGCCAGGTATCTTTCTGATACCGCCACGTGGTTCAAGTCCAAGTAATGATTAATTTTCTTTTAAAAATATATTTATTAAGAATTTTAACACAATTTTTCACCCTTACAAACAACCCCCCCCCTCCCCCCGGTTGCTGCTGCTGCTGACCGACCTTCATCTAACGCTCCGCGAAATAGTCTAGGAACGGTTGCCACCGCCTGTAGAACCCCTGCACAGACCCTCTCAAGGCAAACTTTATCCTCTCCAGCTTGAATAACCCTGCCATATCATTTATCCAGGCCTCCATGCTGGGGGGCTTCGCCTCCTTCCACATTAGCAAGATCCTTCGCCGGGCTACTAGGGACGCAAAGGCTAGAATGCCGGCCTCTTTCGCCTCCTGCACTCCCGGCTCGTCCACTGCTCCAAATCGTGCTAGCCCCCAGCTTGGCTTGACCCGGGCTTTCACCACCTTAGATACTGTTCCCGCCACTCTCCTCCACAACCCCTCCAGTACCGGGCATGACCAAAACATATGGACATGGTTTGCCGGACTTCCTGAGCACCTCCCACATCTGTCCTCTACCCCAAAGAACCTACTCAGCCTCGCCCCCATCATGTGCGCTCTATGAATCACCTGTATCAGGCTAAGCCTGGCACACGAAGAAGAGGAATTAACCCTACTTAGGGCATCAGCCCATAGCCCCTCCTCAATCTCCTCCCCCAGCTCCTCTTCCCATTTACCCTTCAGCTCCTCTACCAACGCCTCCCCCTCTTCTTTCATCTCCTGGTATATCGCCGACACCTTGCCCTCTCCGACCCATATACCTGAGATCACCCTGTCTTGAATCTCCTGTGCCGGGAGCAACGGGAATTCCCTCACCTGTCGCCTCACAAATGCCCTCATCTGCATGTATCTGAAAGCATTTCCTGGGGGTAGCCCAAACTTCTCCAGTGCCCCTAGGCCCGCAAACATCCCATCAATGAACAGGTCCCCCATTCTTCTAATACCTGCTCGATGCCAGCTCTGAAACCCCCCACCCATCCTCCCTGGGACAAACCGATGGTTACCCCTGATCTGGGACCACACCGAAGCTCCCATTGCACCCCTGTGCCGTCTCCACTGGCCCCAGATCTTTAGCTTTGCCGCCACTACCGGACTCGTGGTGTACCTTGTCGGCGCAAGTAATGATTAATAATGCAACACACCGCTTAGTAAGAGTTAAATCAACGCTTTTATTATATACAGCAATTAATACTTCTACAATAATCCTACTTCTAGACTACTACCTACCACTAAAGGCCAATACTTAACTTTGGAAATGGCCCACCAGGTCAGGGAAATGAATGGTCTTTCGAATTGGTTCTGAGCCTGCGGGATTCAAAAGCTGGTACAAGTTGATAGTCAGGAGTGCCTATCTGGTAGCGATCGCTGGAGTAAAACTTATGGTCTTGTAGAAGGGTCTCGAAGGTTGCGAGCAGGAAAAAAAGGGTTGAGTTGAACTTGGCCCCTATTCTTATAGTTCCCAGGGGCTTCCCGCCTCTCGGGGTGGACCTTGTACCTGGTTCCAAGTGATTGGACTTGGTCCCAATCACTTGGTTCGATATGCTCCAATACTGGAGCGATTCCTTGATCGGGGGCTGGTCGTTTACCTTTCTTTGTGTTAGCCCCTGCTGGCGCCAAAAGGTCTGGGTCGGCTTTGAGTTGCTAATTTGTAGCAATTGTCCCCGGGGATGGCTGATTAAAATGCAGATGGCTGGGTTGTTGTGATGTTGATGGCTGCAGGTATCTGTCTGGACTGACTTCCCCAGAGGCGAATACACTGTTTTACCTGCAGCTGTCCGTTTGAGTCCTGTTGGCTGATTTTCCCATCAGCTTCTTCCGTTCACCATTTTAAATCGGGGTTTGACCATTCTAATCGGGAGTCAGCCATTTTACATGGCTACAAAGGTCCACGTCATAACATGGGGATTTACATCTCTAACCTTTTCGGTGGTCTGATTTTGGTGTAGTGTCTCTGCCTCTCTCTTTTTAAATGCAGTTGCAGTGTAACAATGTTTGAAATCTAGCTGCGGTTGGAATTCTCCATTGAACTTAATTCCGTTCAGATGCTTTAAGTTTTGTTTGAATGCCTGCAAAGCTTTGGGGCAGAGCTAAAAATCTTCGAACAAATCTTGCATCATTTATCTTGATTGTTGCACAAATCCAGAGAGTCCCAGCAACTGTTTGAGGGTAAACAAAACAAAAAGGCTGCAACTTCTCAATCAGTTTGTAGTTTTCAAGAGCTTGGCTCAAGCCAATTTGAGCTATTGGATGAGAAAAGCAGCACTGTTCATAAAATCTGGAATACAGGTTGGCAATACTGGAACCACAGCATATCTGACCTAAAATGTTATCTTTGGCGTGATGCACTCAGGGTACATGTTAGGGGTTCTCTATGCACCGGAAATGTGTAAACTATGATGTCTGTTTTGTTTCAAAAGGCTATTGTATCTTTCAAGATCAGTGAGTCGATGGGATATGCGACCAAAATACCATAGTAATTAAGAAGATGGTGCCTTTTTAAAAAAAAAAAAAAAAAAAAATTGGACAGTCCTTTTTTATCACCTGCATCCATTGCATGTTCTGTGGATAATGGGGTATTTTCTTTTTATAGGCTACTATGGCAGACCTATTTGGATTACCTAAAGATGGATCTAAAATGTCTGAGGAGGATCTCCGATGTGCCTATGATGCTGTCCGTGTGGCCAATAAGTAAGTGAAAGGGGAACTTGCTTGGAGCAGGAGTCAATTTATAACTGTAATCAAAAACAACAATTTTATGTCGTCTTAAATGTGTCCCATGATTATTTACTCTCCTGCCAGCAGAAACAATTTCCCCAAACAGATGCCGGAATGTGGGGGCTAGGGGCTTTTCATAGTAATTTCATTTGAAGCCTACTTGTGACAATAAGCGATTTTCATTTCATTTTGTTTCATTTCATCCTTCATAATGTCATAGACCTCTATTAAATTTCCATTCCTCCAAGGAAAGCGCTGATGGATCCAAATTCTGGTCATATGCAACTTGAGAGGGATGCATATTAATAGCAAAGCGGATTGTAATGTGCAAACTGTATGTGGTAAATATGAGAGCTGAAATAAAGGCGAATGAGCAGTTAGAGGGAAGATCAGTGCAAACAATCAGTTGAAATGGAACAAATACAAGGAAAACTGACTGTGTCGTAATGCAAAACCAGGGGAGCGAGGTAAAGAAATGGGAAGATCGGCACTGTGTCAATATTGAGTGGATCTTTGGTCTTTCATTGATTGGAAGTCCTCCTCTTCTTTAAAGATAGATCCCACTGTCTACTGACTTGTGGCGGGCAGTGTTACAAAATGGAAATCACTGACCAGCAGCAGATGTGGCTATGGTGATAATTTTAGCCACGTATACTAATTTTAGTGGGGCACACTTTAGATGCACATGCACAATGTGCGGTGAAATATATTCCACATATTTATCAAACAATTATCTACCCTAATTGAACAATCCGTAAAGTAAAACATGTTAATCAAAAAACTTGCGCATTCTACTTTTGTCATTTGCCAACAAATGCACAAAAAGGTTAAACTACGCGCACACATCTGCTGTGTAAATAAATATTGAGATCACTTTCCCAAAAACGGTCTTCCACACCTTTACTAAATAAACAGTTGCATACTATAGTGGCTATTGTGCGTGACAAGAGACTTGAGGGCAACTGAGTTGATCAAATTCCAAATGTGGTTGTGAAAATTTAATTAAACAGAAAAAGGATTTGTGGTGTTATTTGTGTTGCTTAATTCAGACTGGTTGGCGTAGTGTTCACAAAGAACTCAAACTAGCTTGAACTTAAACAAAGATATACATTTCTTAACATGAATTTGGGTTTGAAATGTACTTCTAAATAATACAGTTGGTTGTTAACATATAAACTATAGTCATCTGCAACTAATCTTAATACTGGTATAATCTATGATCTCTAACTCAGTAATAAAATGTCTGACTGTCTCTAGCTAACTCCTGGAGTACCCTCTCCCACAAGGCTTAGCATCAATGCCTTGTATACTTGTATCTATAGCTCCCTCTAGTGGCTACTCTAGATATTTCATTAACTCTTGCAGTTCTTACAGTTATGATAATACCACAGGTTAACATTTAATGGAAGGAAGAAATCGTTTGCTTGGCTCTGGGTGGCCAATACACAAGTGAAAGGACAAGTGCTTGGAACAGAGCATGATTCATAATTATAATCAAGAACAGCAATTTCTTGCGCATTAATCTTTTTTTGTCTTTTGCCTACCTATTTCCTTTCCTTTTGGGTAGGAAAAGTCTAACTGACCCATTGTGCATGTACAAAATCTGCTAGCATTAGGTTGACTGCAGTCACCACTCCTGCAAGACTAGTTCCTCCGCACTTTCTATTAGTAAGAAGTGTTGTTTATGTGCAAATGGTACAGCAATTTCAGGCTAGGGGCAGATGTGAAGTTGCAGTCAAGTATCCAAAAGATTCTGTTTGACTTGTACTGATCCATAGCATGGAAAAGTGGTATCTACCTCATTGTTCAAATGTATTGAATGGTGAGGTTGCTCATAACTCCAATTTGCATGAATATTGAAATCACATGTGTTTTACACTCTGCTGAATAAAACCATTGGTTGTGTCTGAATTCCCAATAACCAAATGTGACTGTGGCTATTGCATGTGATAACAAATAGGTGCAGACTACTGGTAAGGTTGCTACAAAAAGCCGTGTCCATTTCAGTAAGTACCAGATAGGAGATTTTGTGGGAGCGTGAGAGACTCACGTTTGGTATGTTGCCTCCCAGGTGCAAGGGTACGTGATGTCTCGGATCGTGTTTTCCGGGTTCTTAGGGGGGAGGGGGAGCAGCCCCAAGTCGTGGTCCACATTGGCACTAACGACATAGGTAGGAAAGGGGACAAGGATGTCAGGCAGGCTTTCAGGGAGCTAGGATGGAAGCTCAGAACTAGAACAAACAGAGTTGTTATCTCTGGGTTGTTGCCCGTGCCACGTGATAGTGAGATGAGGAATAGGGAGAGAGATCATTTAAACACGTGGCTACAGGGATGGTGCAGGCGGGAGGGATTCAGATTTCTGGATAACTGGGGCTCTTTCTGGGGAAGGTGGGACCTCTACAGACAGGATGGTCTACATCTGAACCTGAGGGGCACAAATATCCTGGGGGGGAGATTTGTTAGTGCTCTTTGGGGGGGTTTAAACTAATGCAGCAGGGGCATGGGAACCTGGATTGTAGTTTTAGGGTAAGGGAGAATGAGAGTACAGAGGTCAGGAGCACAGATTTGACGTCGCAGGAGGGGGCCAGTGTTCAGGTAGGTGGTTTGAAGTGTGTCTACTTCAATGCCAGGAGTATACGAAACAAGGTAGGGGAACTGGCAGCATGGGTTGGTACCTGGGACTTCGATGTTGTGGCCATTTCGGAGACATGGATAGAGCAGGGACAGGAATGGATGTTGCAGGTTCCGGGGTTTAGGTGTTTTAGTAAGCTCAGAGAAGGAGGCAAAAGAGGGTGAGGTGTGGCGCTGCTAGTCAAGAGCAGTATTACGGTGGCGGAGAGGATGCTAGATGGAGACTCTTCTTCCGAGGTAGTATGGGCTGAAGTTAGAAACAGGAAAGGAGAGGTCACCCTGTTGGGAGTTTTTTATAGGCCTCCTAATAGTTCTAGGGATGTAGAGGAAAGGATGGCGAAGATGATTCTGGATAAGAGCGAAAGTAACAGGGTAGTTATTATGGGAGACTTTAACTTTCCAAATATTGACTGGAAAAGACATAGTTTGAGTACAATAGATGGGTCGTTTTTTGTACAGTGTGTGCAGGAGGGTTTCCTGAAACAATATGTTGACAGGCCAACAAGAGGCGAGGCCACGTTGGATTTGGTTTTGGGTAATGAACCAGGCCAGGTGTTGGATTTGGAGGTAGGAGAGCACTTTGGGGACAGTGACCACAATTCGGTGACGTTTACGTTAATGATGGAAAGGGATAAGTATACACCGCAGGGCAAGAGTTATAGCTGGGGGAAGGGCAATTATGATGCCATTAGATGTGACTTGGGGGGGATAAGGTGGAGAAGTAGGCTGCAAGTGTTGGGCACACTGGATAAGTGGGGCTTGTTCAAGGATCAGCTACTGCGTGTTCTTGATAAGTATGTACCAGTCAGGCAGGGAGGAAGGCGTCGAGCGAGGGAACCGTGGTTTACCAAGGAAGTGGAATCTCTTGTTAAGAGGAAGAAGGAGGCCTATGTGAAGATGAGGTGTGAAGTTTCAGTTGGGGCGATGGATAGTTACAAGGTAGCGAGGAAGGATCTAAAGAGAGAGCTAAGACGAGCAAGGAGGGGACATGAGAAGTATTTGGCAGGAAGGATCAAGGAAAACCCAAAAGCTTTCTATAGGTATGTCAGGAATAAGCGAATGACTAGGGAAAGAGTAGGACCAGTCAAGGACAGGGATGGGAAATTGTGTGTGGAGTCTGAAGAGATAGGCGAGATACTAAATGAATATTTTTCGTCAGTATTCACTCAGGAAAAAGATAATGTTGTGGAGGAGAATGCTGAGCCCCAGGCTAATAGAATAGATGGCATTGAGGTACGTAGGGAAGAGGTGTTGGCAATTCTGGACAGGCTTAAAATAGATAAGTCCCCGGGACCTGATGGGATTTATCCTAGGATTCTCTGGGAGGCCAGGGAAGAGATTGCTGGACCTTTGGCTTTGATTTTTATGTCATCATTGGCTACAGGAATAGTGCCAGAGGACTGGAGGACAGCAAATGTGGTCCCTTTGTTCAAAAAGGGGAGCAGAGACAACCCCGGCAACTATAGACCGGTGAGCCTCACGTTTGTAGTGGGTAAAGTCTTGGAGGGGATTATAAGAGACAAGATTTATAATCATCTAGATAGGAATAATATGATCAGGGATAGTCAGCATGGCTTTGTGAAGGGTAGGTCATGCCTCACAAACCTTATTGAGTTCTTTGAGAAGGTGACTGAACAGGTAGATGAGGGTAGAGCAGTTGATGTGGTGTATATGGATTTCAGCAAAGCGTTTGATAAGGTTCCCCACGGTAGGCTATTGCAGAAAATACGGAGGCTGGGGATTGAGGGTGATTTAGAGATGTGGATCAGAAATTGGCTAGCTGAAAGAAGACAGAGGGTGGTGGTTGATGGGAAATGTTCAGAATGGAGTACAGTCACAAGTGGAGTACCACAAGGATCTGTTCTGGGGCCGTTGCTGTTTGTCATTTTTATCAATGACCTAGAGGAAGGCGCAGAAGGGTGGGTGAGTAAATTTGCAGACGATACTAAAGTCGGTGGTGTTGTCGATAGTGTGGAAGGATGTAGCAGGTTACAGAGGGATATAGATAAGCTGCAGAGCTGGGCTGAGAGGTGGCAAATGGAGTTTAATGTAGAGAAGTGTGAGGTGATTCACTTTGGAAGGAATAACAGGAATGTGGAATATTTGGCTAATGGTAAAGTTCTTGAAAGTGTGGATGAGCAGAGGGATCTAGGTGTCCATGTACATAGATCCCTGAAAGTTGCCACCCAGGTTGATAGGGTTGTGAAGAAGGCCTGTGGAGTGTTGGCCTTTATTGGTAGAGGGATTGAGTTCCGGAGTCGGGAGGTCATGTTGCAGCTGTACAGAACTCTGGTACGGCCGCATTTGGAGTATTGCGTACAGTTCTGGTCACCGCATTATAGGAAGGACGTGGAGGCTTTGGAGCGGGTGCAGAGGAGATTTACCAGGATGTTGCCTGGTATGGAGGGAAAATCTTGTGAGGAAAGGCTGATGGACTTGAGGTTGTTTTCGTTGGAGAGAAGAAGGTTAAGAGGAGACTTAATAGAGGCATACAAAATGATCAGGGGGTTGGATAGGGTGGACAGTGAGAGCCTTCTCCCGCAGATGGAAATGGCTGGCACGAGGGGACATAGCTTTAAACTGAGGGGTAATAGATATAGGACAGAGGTCAGAGGTAGGTTCTTTACGCAAAGAGTAGTGAGGCCGTGGAATGCCCTACCTGCTACAGTAGTGAACTCGCCAACACTGAGGGCATTTAAAAGTTTATTGGATAAACATATGGATGATAATAGCATAGTGTAGGTTAGATGGCTTTTGTTTTGGTGCAACATCGTGGGCCGAAGGGCCTGTACTGTGCTGTATTGTTCTATGTTCTATGTTCTACCCATTTAACAATGATTGACAGTAATGAACATTTATCACAATCTGACACTAAACTATTACAGGTGTGGAGTATCATTACTTCAGGTTTTATGTTGGAGACTTTATAAAATGTAAAATTAATATCTATTTAAGTTTTTAAAATATCATATCCCTACAGTGCAAAAGGAGGCCATTCGCCCCATCAGGTCTGCACCGATCCTTCAAAAGACCACCCTGAGGTGCAATTTAGAATGGCCAATCCACCTAACGTGCACATCTTTGCAACTGGAGCACCCAACTTCCCTTTCTGTACCTGATCTGATTGCTTGCACCTACTCTATCGTTCCTTCTCAGTCCTTCTGCTGTTTATTTCACAATCTTTGAACCTGGTTCAGGAGATGCCCTGTTCTCCAGCTCCTTCTTTCAGCAGCAAATAGGTCACCTGGTACATCACGTTATGGCCCATTATTTTTGAATACATTTCTTCGATTATGTATGCAGGGGAGGATGGTTTGCAACTTCCTGAATCTGTATCAATAATGTTACTTTAGGTGGGGAACAGGGGCAAGATGGTTTATTCTCATGAAGCATCGGGAATATATAAATAAAAATGCAGACTTCATTGTTTAAAAATTCAGATGTGTTTCCTTGACCTAATCTTTTGGATCGAGGTGCCATGATTATATCTTCTCTTGTGACAATTCTAATGATCATTGTGCATACTATGCAGTTGAAGTCTGCTTTATGGGTCACATAGGGAATAAGATACAAGAGGTTATTTTCTTTCTTCTAATTTGCAGTTACAGGCAGTGGGTATGAATGCCTAGAATCATAGAATCACTATTCGGCCCTCTGAGTCTGCACTGACCTTCTGAAATAGCACCCTGCCCACACCCCAACACTATCCCAGTAACACCCATCTAATTCTTTTGGAAATTAAGGGGCGATTTAACATGGCCAATCCTCCTAACCTACACATCTTTGGACTGTGGGAGAAAACCGGAGCACCCAAGAGGAAACCCATGCAGACACTGGGAGAAAGTGCAAACTTCACACAAACCCGGGTCCCTGGTGTTGTGAGGCAGCAGTGCTAACCAACATGCCACCCAAATCACACACACTCATGACACTCTGCCTTTCCAGGCAGTTGACCAAATAGAATCTGAGAACGAGCAATCCAGTCCGAGAAGTCAATAATTGGGTAATTGCAAAGATTTTCTACTTTGCTTCATTTCTAAGCAGCATATTTACATGATGCAAGATCTTGAGGGTATTGATTGAAAATGCTGTGCCAGTGATGTGTGACTCCCAAGATAAATTTATAAACTGCAAGGAGTACTCAACCTGAGTATTCAAATATGTTACTACCATCATGTCCTTTTATAAGCTTTTAGTTTTGGGGCCAATTATTCTCACTCACCTTGAAATGTGAGTTAAATGGAAGTTGCAAAAACATCTTCCTTAGTTACTGATTGTGATCTTTAATATCGTCCTTCATTTGAGTTGCTTCAGCTATCAACTGTACAGGAGCAGGGATGTCTTTCTGCAGCTGTGCAGGTTAGACCACACCTGGAGTATGGCGTGCAGATTTGGTCTCCTTATCCAAGCAAGGATACATTTGCCACAGAGGGAGTACAGCAGTGGTTCACCAGACTGATTCCTGGGATACTCGTACGAGGAGAGAGTGGGTTGACTGGACCTGTATTCACTGGAATTTAAAAGAATGAGAGGAGATCGAATTGAAATGTATAAAATTCTGCTTGTTTTTAAACTACTGTCCACATTTGCTGACTCCTAGCAGATACACCAGTTAACAATTGGAGGTGGGAGTTTTCTGCCTCCATTCCTAATTGGCAGGCATTGAAACTAACTTGATGATGTTTGGAGCGCAAATTGTGGATTAAGGTGAGCAGTGTTCTGACCTGTGAGATCAGCTGCTGACTACCAGAACAATAGCAACTGAAGTATTACAGTTTTATTAATTTGGTCTGCAGAACTACAATATTGCAGAAACAAAGTACTTCAGAAATGTAAATTTTTAGTTTTGTATAATATTGATTAAAAGGTAAGGTACCAAGCTCCTCTGTACTTGTTGTTTTATAAATGTCTTTTATTGGGTTTTTCGAACATCGTACAATTACAGGTGTACACAAAGAAGAGGGAAAAAAAAAAGAGAGGCTAATACAAACAAGATTAAAAACAACAACGCTATATAATTAGCAAAATCACGTAAATAATAAGTTTAAAAAAAAAAAAAAAACAAGGTGGGGAAGTAAAAACTGGGGCAATGTATATACATCGAGGTACTGGAGAGACAATTGCCGTATACCTATATACGGGGGGGGGGGGGGGTGCGGCGAGTAGGAAAGCCGCCCACCCCCCCTTTGTTTTTTCTTCCGTTTTTTTTTAAACAATGAGAGTACATGCAACACCAGTAATACAAAATAGATTTGGGTGGGGTGGGGGGCGCTTGGGTGGCGCCCCTGATGTTGCTTGCTTCTCCCAGTCGGTTTTTGCTGATTGTTGCGCGTTTGCTTCTGCTTCGGCCATTCGTCATTTCCTCCTCGTACTTTCTTACTCTCTGTTGCTGTGTTCATCATGGTCGTTGTCATTTCCTGTTTGAGTTCCCTCACCTCTTTCCCCCCCCCCGCCCCCCGGTTCCCCTCTATTGTTCTTTGCCCCTGTCCTTCATTCTTCCCTCTTCCTTTCCCTCTCCCTCCCTACAGCTCTCCTTTCTTTTCTATTGTGCTTAGCTACACCCTCTTGCACTATTTCTCTCACCCCCCCCCCCCCCCCCCCTCCCCGGGTCTTTCCCTCCTTCTTTCTCTTTTCTCATGTTTTGGCTACTTTCCCCTGGCTCTTGACTACTTGATTATTTATCAGCTTGTTCGTTGGCCACAAACGGGTCACGGATCAGTTGGGTGAATGGCTCCCATGTTCTGAAGAAGCCATCATCCGACCCTTGGATGGCAAATTTGATTTTCTCCATTTGGAGAAATTCTGATAGGTTAGACAGCCAGTCTGCAGCTTTGGGTGGCGCTGCTGACCGCCAGTCGAGCAGGATTCTACGGCGGGCGATCAGGGAGGCAAAGGCGAGGGCGCCCGCCCTCCTCCCCATGAAGAGATCCTCTGTACTTTTTAAACAATGTCTTTATTTTACCTCGTGCCTTGAATGTAGGCCGAGCAAACACTTATAGAACCAATCCCAGTAATTTAAAAGAATATCTGTGCCAGCCTGCTGGATAGCGTTCTCCTTCTCACTGCTCGTAGTTGAGTTTATGTAGTGAGTCACATATTGGAAATGCTGAATACAAAAACATTGAACTCAAAATAATCCTACATTTGTGTGTGCAAGATTTACAAAGTTGTCCTGCCTTGAGATATACCCACTAAAGTTGTTGTAAACTGGTTTGACTGGAGTGCAGCAAATGGCACAAGCTGTTTTAATCAAACTTACAAATATGCTGTAACATGGCAGCGATCACTATGTTAAAATAATGTTTGCATTTTTGGTGTGATTGGCACATCCAATTTCCATATCTTACTGCTGCCTCTGCAGTTTGGTAATCTGTTCGGATAGCTGTTTTCATTAAGGTGCCTTGTCGATGTTTTGCAGTGCAGGTTCCACTACTGTTGATAGCCATCTGTTCCAACTGCCATATATCTGTTCTGCACCGCCTAACACGATCCTTGTCACCATTGTGATTTACCATTGTTTGTTACTCAACACTTCATTTGAAGAACTCAGTTTTATTTTCAGTACTGCATTTCTTCATTTAAGCATGCCGTTTCTTTTTAAAAAAAACTGTTGTCAGTGGAGTTCTCCATTTGGCATTGGGCCACTTTGATGTGGCTTTCATTTTTAACCCCTCCATAGTCGACGGAGTACAATGTGTTCCCCTCATTCTGGAAGATGGAAAATGGGCATATGCTCGGCTAGTCGGGCAGCACAAGAGCTACATTCCATCCACTCTGGTATTTGCACTGACCAGGCAAAGGTCCTACTAGTATTGGTGTTTAGGAAGGATTTGGGATGGGTCAAACAGTGCTGCCCACATTTGATATAGTCATATGGGAGTAATGTGGTGTAGAGGTTGGCATGAAGTACCTAATCAGGACTGCATCTTGTATCTATGTTTATAGTTATATTATCAATAAATATCCATTGTCCAAACATGCAACCTTTCCAACACCTCTAACTACCCTTTCACTTTTTAAGAACATGGATTTCAGTTTTGTTCAGACTGAGGAAATGCAGGTTTCCTTTCCAGTCATTGCAAATACTTTGTAGTCTCAAACAATTTTTCTTGTCATTTTCAGTGCTTTAAGTGATTATCATTTCAGGCCGGCATGGTATTGGCAGGTTTGCTTGCATCATCAAATGACTAAATAGGAAAAGAAGGTGTCACGCTTGTATTTGATGTCATCGTTTTAAGGTCGGGTCTTTGAATTTCTCCTGATTGGTGGAAACTCTGGGTTCGCGTGTACCTGAGGCTCCTGCCAGAGTTATGGAAGCGATCAGTGGAACTCCAAACTCCTGGAGCATGCCTCACTTTTACAATCGTTCCCTTCTCCCATAAACCTTAATTCAAATTGAAGATGATATCTTCTCACTCTCACTCACTCTCGTTGCTCTACTATTATGAAACATTCACCTATCTCTACCTGGTACTTGGACAACTGAGTTCTTGGGGACTCTTGCTTTGTTTTCGGTTATGCCTGTCACTTTCTCCTTGCCCCAACCCTATTCTGTAGATTAAAGTTGACTTGATCAATTGGCTACTACTTTTTCACCATTTTACAAACTTTTTCCTCTCCCAGACTTCTCATGGACCAGTTAGATGAACAGAAGGCACAGCACGTGAAAGAAATAGCGACTTTTCAAATTGAAGCCAGAGGCTTTAAAGAGAAGTTGAATGAACAACAGAAATTCTTCGCTCAGGCACTACAGCTGTCGTCAGAGGCACAAATGGAAGTTGGGTTACAGCAGGAAATCGCACGACTTGCCAATGAAAACCTGGTAATACTATTGCAAAGGCATATTTGATCTGTCTTTCAATATGATGGCGATCAACATTCTAATCCTGGATATTAGTTTTAACAGTAGGTGATATCCACATTTACTGTCCTCTGTATATTTTCCCTTTTTATGGGATGTATTAACATACGTTGCCAGCGATGAATGAAGGAGAGACTTGATGATTTTTGTGGTTAAACCAAGGTATTTTCTTGACTTTTTAAATTTGCGAGTTATGCCCTCCACCCATAAGAAAATCTGCATTTATTACCCATTCCTAATAGGAAAAAGTAATGGTGAGCTTTTGTAAGTGCCATACAGTATGGTTTGAGGAGAGAGTTCGAGGATCTTGATCCAGTGACCAGTGATGGAACGTTGATATGATTTCAAGTCAAGATGGTGTGTGGCTTGGAGGGGAACATTGTGGTCTTCCCAAGCTGTTCTTGTCCTTCGTGCTGGTAGAGGTTGCATGTTTGGAAGGTGCTGATGGAGGAACCTTGGCAAGCTGCTGCAGCTCATCGTATGAAAAGGACACCCTGTTGCCACTGTGCCTCAGGAGTGAAGGGAGCGAATGTTTAAGGTGATGGATGGGGTGTCCATCAAGCAGGTTGTTTCGTCCTGGAGGAGGCCAAGCTGCTCGAGTGTTGTTTGAGCTGCACTCGTCCACCACACTCCTGACTTGAGGCTGGTAGATAGTGGACAGGCTTTGGGGAGTCAAAGTAACCTACTCGTTACAGAGTACCTGACTCTTGTAGCCACGGTATTTATGTGACTGGTCCGGTTAAATCGTTGCTCAATGGTATGATGCCCCCAGGATATTGGTGGTAATTCAGCAATAGTAATGGGCATTGAACGTCAGGGGAAGGTAGTTAGATTCTCTCTCGTTTAAGATGGTTATTGCCTAATACATTTGTGGCACAGTGGTTATTGCCAGGAACAAACATAAACCTAAATGTAGGTCTTGCAGCAGTGGGTAACAACTGCATCAGTATCTGAGGAGTTGTGAATGGTACTGAACAGTCTTGCAATTGGTGAACATCTCCATCTTACAGGTGCAGCAAGTGATTAGGAAGGCAAATGGAATGTTGTCATTTATTGAAAGGGGAATGGAATATAAAAGTAGGGATGTTTTGCTACAGTTGTATAAGGTATTAGTGAGACCACATTTTGAATACAGTGTACAGTTTTTGGACATGGTTCACTCAACAGATTCTTGGAAGTGAAGGGGTTATCCGAAGAAAGTTTAACCCTGTATCCATTGGAGTTTAGAAGAATGAGAGGTGATCTTATTGAAAGATACAGGATCCAGTGTAGATATGGAAGGATGTTTCCCCTTGAGCGCGAGAGACTAGAACTGAAGGACACAATATAAAAACAAGGGGTCTGCCATTTTAAGACCAGTGAAAATTATTTTTCGGAGGGTTGAGAGTTTGCGGGACTCTCTTCCACAGGGAATGGTAGAGACCGGGTCATTGAATATTTTTAAGGTTGAATTAGATCGATTCTTGATTGGGAAGGGTGTCAAAGGGTTTGGAGGATAGGAAGGCAAGTGGAGTTGAGGCTACAATTGTTTTAGCCGTGATCTGGCAGAGCAGGCTGACGGCTTGAATATCCTACTTCCACGACTTCTCCTAATTTGTATGTTTGTAGGTCAATTATGAAGCAGCTGAAGATGGTTGGGCCTAGGGCACTTAGCCTCAGGACATCATAGCAGCTGTTCTTCAGTGCAGATGAATGGCCTCAAACTAGCCACCACCATCTTCCTCTGTGCTAGATGTGACTGCAGCCCATGAAAGCTCATGAGGGATAAGATATCGTTAAAGTGTATGAATTCAAATGGCAGGCAGAATATTTTTCTAAATACCTGTTTTAGAATGTGGAATCCTATAGCTACAAGCTATTGTAGCAGCTGATGAATAGTTCTGGGAAACCAGGAATGTTGAAAATTATGGGGAGTGAACCGTAATATTACACTAAACAACCGGGCACAAACTTAATGGGTTGTTTGTGCTACAGCACAATGTGTAATATGTTATCAATGGTCTGTATTTAAAATCTTATTGTAATTATTTTCTGCAAAATCAGTTTGGTGAGGTGGTAGGAGTTGAGAACTCTTGTTCTACAAATGCCGATTGATGCTAGATCCCTTGTTTAAATCGATTGATTACAAAAGATAGTTAGGGATGTGAGACAAATTGGGTATCTGGTGTTGGGTTCCATAATTTAATTAAATGGCAGAATGGGCTCCAAAGTGGTGGTCCACTCTTTATTATTGACCAGGGTTACTCGGGAATCCAGCTGCACCCTACTGCCACGAGCTTTTCCGCTTGGCTTTTGTAATAACGAAATACTGCTGCACATCCTCCAATATTGATCTGTTCTGGAGAGGAAGGAGGACCCAGTACTGCCCTCACCTAGCATCTGCAAATATGGACTTTTTCAGCATGGGCCATGCTTAATTGGGTGCCATTTCACTCGTCCTGCTTTCTCAGCTGATTTGAGCCTGGTCAGCATCCAAGTTTAGCACCTGGTGTGCTTCAGAAGGAGCTGTTGGGTTTAAATATGAAAATTAATATGTAAAATGTTGCATGCAATATTTGGAGGCTGGGTTAATTTAAATTTACTGTTTTAGATTCTGAGGACTAACAAATCCTAACAAACTACTTTGTCAAAGCTTGCACTGGTAGCAGATGAATTTTAGAGCCTTTGGAACAGAAATATTGGCAATATTTATGGGCAGCACGGTAGCATAGTGGTTAGCACAGTTGCTTCACAGCTCCAGAGTCTCAGGTTCGATTCCCAGCTGGGTCACTGTCTGTGCAGAGTCTGCACGTTCTCCCCGTGTCTGCGTGGGTTTCCTCCGGATGCTCCGGTTTCCTCCCATAGTCCAAAAATGTGCGGGTTAGGTGGATTGGCCATGCTAAAAAAATTGCCCTTTGTGTCCAAAAAATGTTACGTGGGGGTTACTGGGTTACGGGGATAGGGTAGATACTTGGGCTTCAGTAGGGTGCTCTTTGTAAGGGCTGGTGCAGACTCGATGGGCCGAATGGCCTCCTTCTGCCCTGTAAATTCTGTGAATCTATGAATCAAATAAAACTAATCCAAAGATTATTTAACAGCCCCAGAGGAAGGCTTTTTTTCTCGAGCCGTTTTATATTAATCTGGACAATAATGTGCAGGTGTTGTCAGTTGTGTAATGGATTGTAAAACAACGTGATACTTGGGATGCAATTCTGCCAAAAGGGAACGGTCCCTTAGCGAACGCATTTAGCCACGTGTTTCCCAGCGCTCGGAGTGCCAAGAAACATATGGGTATTCAACGCGACTCACATTGAATAAGGGGCCTGAACAGACCACAATAGCCCTGTTTTGTACAGTGGGAAACTCTGCTCGCCGGAACTTCCCGTTGTGCGAGAGATCGGGATGCTATTTTTAAATGACGTCCCGATCTCAGAGGCCCCTGAAACAACACCGTTTATCACCATTCTGAATCTATTAAAAAAAAACGTAAGAGTATGGCCCGTCATCTAACCTGCACACCTTTGGGTTGTGGGGGGTGAAATCCATGCAGACATGGGGAGAATGTGCAATCTCCACATGGACAGTGACCCAGGGCCAGGATTGAACCTCGGTCCTCAGCGTCGTAGGCAGCAGTGCTAACCACTGTGCCACCATGCCACCCCACCATTCTGAATCTAATGCAAGAATCCAACATACTATTTCTGTTTGCCTCTATTATATAGAAGCCACGATGCAGGCTTAAATTTGCTACTCAAAATTTAGCTCTTTCAGTGATGCACAGTGGCTTATTTCTGGTTTCTTAATTATCCTAGCCCATATGCTGTTGAACTTAAATTGCCTTTAGCAGGAATTATAATGCTCACCAGTAATATCAAGTTCCAAATTTGACTAAGCAACACATGAATGAGTGAAATTTTGGAAATTTGTTGATTTTGTTTTTGTATGGGAAGTTCTCGATCTAGCTTTATTTGTGGGTGGGGGTGGCTGGAGTCTATTTACCCATTTCCTGTTGGGGATATTGTTCTTCAGGTACTACCATTTAATATATGCTTTAAACAAATGGCCAGTTTTTAGTGTTGGATCAGTGTTTTAGGTTGAGGATGATTACATCTGAATTTGAAACACTGGGAGCTTGCAGTAGAAATTAACTAATCAGCAGTGGAATTGTTGAACTTAGTACAGGAATTTTGGGGCCATTTCAAGGCTATCCATCACCACCATACTGGACATCATTAACACTGGTGGAACCACAGTCTCATTACCTGTGGATTATCAAAACGCCATCTGGAAAATTGGCATATTCTTTCAGTGAACAATCCCACCCTAAACCCCAATTGAAGCAGCTAAAATATTCCATGTAAAACCATTCCTGATAATCACTGTCTGTGATGTGTTTCTTCACATACTGAGTGACGTTGCCTTCGCTAATTTAAATTACTGCAAAACAAGAGAACTTGTAACTTGAAAGTTGTGCTCAAGAATATTTTTTTCCTAATCTACTTAATATGTTGCTTTTGGTGCATAAGGGGTCCTCTGGAAGCTGGAGCGCTTGCCAGACCCTTTCCTCATTTTATTTTACTGAATCCAGCTCATGTGGATCAGGGACACCTGGAACCCAAACAAAGATTCCTGAGAGACGCTATTACATCTGTTGTCTCAACCTGACATTTATCACCTACCCGATTTCAGTTAATTTTAGCCAATACTTTGTGCACCTCCAAACCTTATGGGGGGAAATCCACCACCCTCGAGCTTGTCTAAAACCTTTTCATGTGCAATTTTATTGGAAGCTTTCTGAAAGTTTGGGTATATCGTGGAGCCAGGTTAATCAGGCAGGAAGGGTCATATGCCTTTTAAGGGATAGCAGCATGCCATCACCAGAAGAGAAGTATCATGTGATCCAGTCTCCATTTCACTTTGGCCATGTACAACTCTGCTGCTGATGTCCAGTTTCCTATCCATGTACATATGTTCTTACGTGCTTAACCTAAAATTAATACCCAATGGGTGGAATTTAACGGAAAAAATTTCTAAGTTCATTTGTGGTGGATTTTGCAGGGAGCTTCCCATCTGCTCGGCTGGTGAGTTCCCTACTGCTATCAAACAACACTTAATCACCTTTTGGGCCCCGGGGAGTTTTGTCACCAGTTTAACCTACACTTAGAATTTTTTTCAGCACTGGGGAGCTGAACTGAGATCGGGGCACACTTTCAAAATGGTGGCCTGATCTTGAAGTGAGTTTGTACCCCTACCCAGGGGCAATACCACACCCCACATACATGGGCATTACCCCACACCCCCTTACAGGTGCCTACCCTCCACCCCTCCACCCTTCATACCCCCTCCTTTCATGGTCATGGCCCCCCTTGGGCCCTGACCCTTGGCAGTGCCACCCTGACACCTGGGAACCCTTGCATTGCCACCCTGTCAGTGCTTCTGCCAGCTTGGTATTGCCACCTGGACAGTGCCAATGTCTGCACTTTAGGGGAGGGCCAGGAAGCCTCCAATAACCTGGGAGATCCACAAGGTGCCGTTCTACCTGGCCCATGTTTGTGCGGACCAGTACTGAGCGGCGCCCGTCTAATGCCTCTCTGGGGAGGCTGGTAGATCCCGGGTAAGCACGCCTATGTAGGTTTAAAATCCTAGGTAGGTGTGTTGTTTGGTCACGCCCCTTTTGGGTGGGATTCTGATTTTGACGCCTCAGGACTTGGGTATATCCTGCAAGGCGTAAAGGCTTCTGGGACACCCAGGGGAGGCTTCTGTCACCTACTGGCCTGTTGTGCTGTCACTCGATCGCACCCAATGTGTTCATACAATCCCTTGTGTGGTACTTTTATACCATTATAAAAATGATAGTAAGCATATCGATGCTCATTGTTGTTTCCAATCAATTCCATTGTTTGCCAAGTTGGACTAACTAGGCAGTTGCACATGTTTCACTTTTCTGGAAGTACACTATTACTGTGCTTTCAGTCAAACAAAGCGTCTTCACTCATTGGCCTCTTGCGACAGTGTCAGTAGATCATTTTATGGGATGGATGGCGTGTTAAGTCTTTGAACAATTAATTTAGTATGCATGTTAAAGGCTCGTGAACTAAATTAGTTACTGTTTAAGGTTTCAATTTTTCTTTATCACTTTTGCTGTTCTCGATGGAAAAAATCCTTGATCAATTAATGCACTAATGCAGCTGTTTCAGCCTCAATTTAAGCACTTTTGTTTTCTGTAGGATCTAATGGAACAAATTGAGAAGCAGGAAGGGACTGTAAATAAACTGGAGAAACAGTTAAAATCCATGAAGGAGTCAAGTATGTTTCATTGTGATTTAACATTTTTGAATGAAAATATACTTTTTGGGTCTTTTCTGTCTTTATCTTAGATGCTGTATTTTAGATCATTCTACTTCACCGGGGGGAGTTTATTTACTCCAGCTAAGTATGGCCCTAATCTACAGACACATTTCTGATAGTGAGCCCACCATAATGAACAAAAAATCTTTAACAAAATTGTTTTAGCTGAAGAATTATTTTTCCACCTTGAAAACGTGTCAGATTATCAAATCCAACCCTGAGCTCGTTAAGCGATTTTCTTTGAATGCGAAGTTGCCAATTGTATAATGTTCTTCGCAGTGGCAGTACCAAACTGCTCCTCGACCAATTGGCTGCAATCTCTATATGCTTGAGCTATTATATTATTTTGTAGTTCACTTTTCCAGCTTAATTCATTCCTTTTTGAAGTTTCAAACTAACTCGACTCTGTTTCCGTCTGTTAATTGTCCTGCATTTTTCCCCCAGCATGCCTCTTCTCTCTTCCCACACACCACAAAAAAAAAACCAGGCTTGTTGGGTTTAAATAATCCAGTCGGATTCAAATTCTGTGGCTGCTGTAAAATGATTCCACAATTTTGTTTTTTGTCAAAAGTATCTGCCAATTTTGCATGTAATTGAGAGGACGTGCACTTTTGTGCTAAATTTTGTATAGTGTGTAAGGATTGTGCAATTAAATGTGCTCATGAAATCCTTTGCCACAGTTGCAGCAAAACCCTTAATTGTTTAGCTGCAGTTATTTAGTTCGGGTTGTAATATCCAAAATATTTAGCAACTGGAAGATTGTAATTAATCAGAGCATAGATTGGTGTTTGTCTTAAAGTCCTCTTCTCGCTGCAGTTGGCATTAGGGAATCTGTGTCTGTGGTTTATCTTTTGATCTCTCTTGCTCACTAGGGATGCCGACGTACAGAGCAGACTTTAAGGTGGATGAACTACCTAAGGTACCTTCCATCCCATGGAAACCTAAGGATTTCCAGGGAATGTTAGAATGCAGAAAAGAAGATGAAGCTTACTTAATAAGGAACCTCATCACTGGTAAGATGAGATACTTAATAGCTGACTGCATTGCAGGGTCTCTTTCTGGAATGCCAATGAATTTTTTATACCTGCAGATCTTTCTAACTCGATGTGTAGCCTACTTAGTCATTTTCAGGATTCTTTTCTCAGGGGGGATGGTCTAATTGAGTGTTTGGCCTGTTAGGAAACCATTACGCAAAAGATTCCAACAGTTTGCTTTCATTAACATGCTGCTTTCTGACTCTCCCTCTAAAAATGATTGCTAAGTAGGAGTAAAGCCAGAGGCTCCGTGAAAAGGCCCACGCCACAAGGTAAATGCTCCTGGTAAATGCAGCAGATTCTCGTCAGAGAGTGGGACTGGAGAGTAGTTGCTCAAGATTCCTCATGTGGCCCAGAAGAGCACTCCTGCTCCAGGCCCATGAGGAAACTGGAGTCGGACAGCTTTTCTTGCCATTTCTCCCCCCCCCCCCCCCCCCCCCCCCCCCACCCTTTAGGAACGGGGTTTCGTATGGGGTTCATGAATACGAAACATCTGGTTGGCTGAGGTGGCCTTTTATCTCGTGGTATTATTTTTGTGTGTCATATTCAGACCCACCATGCAATCGTTTTTGTCGTAATTTTTTCAGAAGCCTGAAAAAAATGTCAACACTAATCGGAAAATATTGTTATTTCATTAAACTCGAGTACCTGCTGGTAGGACTCTGTGGTGATATCAGTTTTTGTCTTGGTGGATCTGATGTGCATTGTCTTTTTACTGAGATTAAAAATGAACATTTCCTGTTTTGGATTACTGTGACTTTTAATCACTACCAGCAAATAGTTAAATTTCTGTCTGGATCAAATCCTTGGGAGATTCCATCCCTGATAGAAAGGTGGGGGCTGGGGAGTGGTGGGGGTGACAATAGCTCTGTCAAAGCCTGGGCTCGTGACACTCTGCCATGTATCCCAGTCTGTATCCCACATTCTGTTTGATAAATGATATGGAAGAGTATTTACAAAGCTGATCATGTGTGACTGGCTGATTTACTGTACTTTCTTTCATCTCCCAGGCTTGAGTTTAAATAGTGTCCAGAAGGATATTGGCTCCAGATTTTTCTTTACAATGTGTAAAAATTGTTGAGGTTTTAACATTAATCTGCTGTACCTGTTCAAGGAATGAAAATTATTTGTGATGGGAGTTGACAAGATAAAAAGGTGTCTGCACTGTGAACTAGAATGCAAGAGCAGTATACTATTTAAATAGGGAAGATTGCAGAACTTTGTGGTACAGAACGATCTGGGTATCCTGGTATGAATCACAAAAGGTTAGTGTGGTGGTACGGCAAGTGATCTGGAAGGCAAACGGATCATTAAGGGGAATGCAATATAAAAGTAGGGAGGTTTTACTCCAGCTGTACAGGACGTCGGTGAGAACTTCATGCAATTTTGCTTGCATAGAAACATAGAAAATGGGAACAGGAGGAGACCATTTGGCCCTTCGAGCCTGCTCTGCTATTCATTCTGATCATTGAGCTGTTCATCCAACTCAGTAATCTATTCTCACTCTTTCAGGCCCTCCCCTCCCCGTCATATCCTTTGATCTCTTTAGCCCAAGAGTTATATCTAACTCCTTCTTGAATATCTACAATGTTTGGCCTCAACTGCTTTCTGTTGTAGTGAATGCCACAGGCTCAACACTCTGGGTGAAGACATTTTCTCCTCAGTCCTAAATGGTTTACCCTGCATCCTTAGGCTATGACTCCTGATTCTGGACTCTAGCACCATTGGGAACATCCTTCTTGCATCTACCCCGTCTAGTCCTATTAGAATCTTATAGATTTATGTGATCCCCTTCGTTCTTAGATCCCCTCATTCCTTTGAGCTCCAGTGAATATAATCCTAATTGACACAATCTCTCCTCGTATGTCAGTCTGGCAGACCTTCACTGCAGTCCCTCCATAACAAAAACCTCCTTCCTCTGCTAAGGAGACCAAGATCAAGACTGCACACAATATTCCAGGTGTGTTCCTCACCATGGCCCTGTATAACTGCAGCAAGACATCCCTTCTCCTCTAATCTAATCCTGCTATGAAGGCTAAATACCTTTGCCTTTTTCACCACCTGCTGCACCTGCACTCTTACTTTCGGCAACTGGTGTACAAGGGCAGCCAGGTCTCGTTGCACATTCCCCACTCCCAATTTATAGCCATTAGGATAACAATCTGCCTTCCTGGTTTTTTTTCTACCAAAGTGGACAACCTCACATTTATCCACATTATACTGCACTGGCCATGGGTTTTCCACTCAACGTGTCCAAATCACACTGAAGCATCTCTGCATCCTCCTCACAGCTCACCCCCCCCCCCCCTTTCCAGCTTTGTATCATATGCATATTTGGAGATATTACATTTAATTCCCTCATCTAAATCATTAATATACTTTTGAATAGCTGGAGTCCTAGCACCGATCCCTGCGGTACCCACTAGTGACTGCCTGCCACTTGGAAAAAGACTTGTTTATTCTTTCTTTGTTTCCTTTCTGCCAACCAGTTTTCTATCCACCTCGATACACTAACCCCAATCTCATGCGCTTTAATTTTACATGCTAATCTCATATGGGACCTTGTCGAAAGTATTCTGAACTCCAAATAAACTATATCCACTGGCCCCCATCATCAACTTTACTCGTTACATCCTCGAAGAATTCTAGTAGATTTATTTGAAAAAGGATAAAATTGTGTTAGCAGTTCAGAGATAGTTCACTTGACTCATTCCTGAGGTTCAAAGGCTTATCTTATGAAGAAAGGTTGAATAGGTTGGGCCTTTACCCATTGGAGTTTAGAAGAATGGAAGATTCATGCAGGCATGGGGAGAATATGCAAACTCCATACGGACAGTGACTCGGGGCCGAGATCGAACCCGGGTCCTCGGTGCCGTGAGGCAGCAGTGCTAACCACTGTGCCACCCCTTCTTTTGTGAATCTAATGGTGAGGTAGTGGCACATCTCTAAAAGCAACTGTTTATTTATGCATTAAATCACTTGTCTGCCCTCGCCTGACGTCGCTGTGAGATTTGTGCACAAAGGTGAGCACTATTGCTTTGACAGCAAAATTTGGGCCAATATATTTTAATATCCTACAGGTAATTTTATGGTGACTGGTGTATTAATTTATTTTTAGATCTCAAACCACAATCTGATGCATTAAGTGCGCAACCAACACTTCCAGCCTTCATTTTCTTCATGTGCATCAGGCATGCAGATTACACAAATGATGAACAGAGAGCCCATTCCCTGTTTACAGCCATGCTTAATGGTATTAAAAAGGTCCTAAAGGTAGGAATAAAAATTGAACTATTCCAGAATTGAGATGTGGTTCTTGTGTGCTTATTTATTGTGGTCTTAAGATGTCTTTTCATGTGTCATGTCCCTCCCTCTTCCATGGTTGGCAGTTAACCAGTGAGATGCTGTCAGACCTCCGGGGTTGCATAGTTAAACTGGATTGAATACTCCCCTTTTTAATCTGCACTCCAGGGAAGAATTGTGACTCTCACTTTAGCCTGTTGAGTAGGCTGAGGCTTTCTGGCTTTTAAATACATATTTCGAAATTACACCACCTACGTGTGGGGAAACCTAGATCGGAATCTCCTACACCGCCTTTTCGAACAACCCGTATGTTCCATTATTAGGAATGAATACATTCCAAGGTTATAAATAATTTAAAAGTTACAATTATTTACTGCTCATCACATCTTCTGGACCTTTAGAAGCAGTATTTTCAATTAATGGCCATTGTTAGTACAGGTAAACACAAGCCAAATTACATATAGTGTCCCAAGAGAAGGTTAGTGGCCTTTATCCAGAGTGGTGGTTGAGGGGAGAATGTTGGCCGTGAAACTGGGATAACTTTTATTCAAATGTTTTACCCAATGAAAACCTTCCTGTCCCACCCCCCTCCCCCACAGAGCCATCTGTTACTCATTATTAAGTCCACCCCTCTCCCGCACAGGGCCATCTGTCACTCATTATTAAGTTTTGCTTTCACTGAACAGTGACCTTTGTTATATCACCAGCACCTCTCACCATCACATTGCCATTAACACTTCCTCTGTCTTGTGCCCTACATACCTCTGCAATCTCGCTTAGTTCCCACCCATCACTGACCTCCTTTGCTCCACCCCTCCCCTCTTGTACAGTACATAATCCATCACATTTTTTTCTTCTTTAACTCTGAAAGTCATGCAGACTCGAAACACTAACTCTCGTTTCTGTGTCCATGGATGTTGCCACAACTGCTGAGCCTTTCCAGCATTTTCTGCTTATTGTTGGAATATCTCCGGTCTTCCAAAGAGATGTTAAACTGAGACCCCAGCTCCATCTGCCCTCTGAAAAGTGCTGTTGGATTCATCGCATCCACCCAAAGAGCAGTGGAGTTCTCCAGATGTCCTCCTAGTCTATATTTATCCCTCTATCAACACCTGCAACAGATTATCTAGTCATTTTATTTCATTGCTGTTTGTGAGAGCTTGATGTGTGCAAATTGGCTGCTGCATTCATTACTGGCTGTAAAAGGCTCTGTGAAATAGGGAGGTACTGAAATGTGCTACCTAAACTTCAAACCCCCCCCCCCCAACCAGTGCCCCATTATTCATCCATTCTCCTGATAATCTTTGGAATACTAACCTGAGATTTTTGCATCCAAATGAGCAAATGGGAGCATGGTTTTAACGTCTCAGAGACGCCAATTCAATATTGCACAGGAATGTGTAGACACGATTATGCTCATTTCTCTGAAGTGGGATGTGGACCCATAACTTCTGATTTGGAGGCAAGAGTGTGGCAACTGGATCACAACTGAAAATTAGGGCAACATGTTCACCTAACCATCAGGTGGTTAGTAATTTAGCTTACTACACATGTACACCCCTTGGTATTATGTGTGGATTTGGCCCAGCAAGGAATTACCTGTTGTAATGGAGATTTTGTTGCTTTAAATAATTTTGACCTAAATTATTCTGATTGATCAGCGGATGGAAAACTGAAGACTCTGATTTTTATTCTTGTATGTCTTGTTTTATTTAAACTTGGCAGAGAAGCTCTGATTTTGAGATGGTGGCATTCTGGCTATCCAACACTTACCGCCTGTTGGTCTGCTTAAGGCAGTATAGTGGGGATGAGGTAAGTATTTTAATTTTATATCTAGAAGCCACTGCGAAGGATCATGGTGCAGGTTGCCACCAAGGCACAAAAGGATAGATTAAATCAGGAAAGGGTAAATATCAATCATAAGCTTTAAAAGACTGACGGTTATGAAGATAGTTATTACTTTATCTTTAAATGAAGTTATCATATCTCCTTGAATTTACAAAAACAAATATACATATTTTCAATGCAAATGTACAGTTTAATTGCAGTGATTAGAGTTTCTGCATAAGGAACTGAGGCAATTTTCTGAGTGACCCTTCGGGTATGATCCTCCATCCTCCGATAAATATCCCATCAAATATAATATACACACCGACCCCACGTCATCTCAACTGAAGGCGCAGTGGTGAGCACTGTTGTTTCACAGCACCAGGGTCCCAGGTTCGATTACCTGCTTGGGTCACTGTCTGTGCAGAGTCTGCATGTTCTCCCTGTGTCTGCGTGGGTTTCTTCCAGGTGCTCCGGTTTCCTCCCACAAGTCCCAAAAGACATCTTGTTAGGTAATTTGGACATTCTGAATTCTGTGTACCCAAACAGGCGCTGGAATGTGGCGACTAGGGGCTTTTCACAGTAACTTCATTGCAGTGTTAATGTAAGCCTACTTGTGACAATAAAGATTATTATCATTAAGAATTTAGCAGAATGCATTAACTCTATAATAATGCATGTATGTAAAGATGTCTAACTAGACCATAACCTCTTCCGTATGAAATCCAGTAACTTTTTTGTTTTGTTTTACAGAACTCTGTAGAAATGAACACACCTGAACAAAGAAAGCACGCCTTGAGGAATTTTGATCTTTCTCAGCATTGCCTGATTTTGTCTGACCTTGCTATTCAACTTTACCACCAATTAATCAAAGTCGCCGAGGGAAAACTTCAGCAAATGATTGGTAAGTGATTCAGTGCTAATTGATTGTCGCCAGTTAGGAAAAAGTAGCTTTTCAAAAAAAATGTATTCACATTTGACATTTCTCTGTTGAATGCTGTCTTTTCGATCAGTGTCTGCAAACACTATTGAATGTCAGATGAAAGAATTTTTAAAAATTCAACAATAGCGACTAATTATTGCTTTTTGTAATAGAAAATGTACTAAATGTTAAGGGAAGGGTAAAGGTAGAAACAACATTTCTGTCTTGACAAATCAGGAATCCTGTTGGTTTACCTACAAATAAAGGCAGAAAAGGATCAAAAGAACTAATTTCCCCTTTGAAAGAGGGTGGAGGGAGAAGAAAATTTAAGTTGTTTACATATATAGTGCTTCGAAGTATAAAGGATCCAATGGGAATAATTATCACTCCACATGATGGAAGTAGTTTTTTCTCCCTCTGCCACTGGCTTGTAAATTTGGGTAATTCGGAATCAAACTGTACATTATCAGCCGGGAACTGGCAAGTGGCAAAAATGAGGAAAACATTTGGAAGTTTGTCTGTGCTTTGAGTCAATCATCAGTAAAGTTCTACAGACTGACGTTTCCTAAGATACCTGGGCAGGATTTTCAAGCCACCTCGGCAGCGGAGGGTGCAAAGTTAGAATACGAGGAGAGACCAGGTACACTGGTACTGTACTCATTGGAATTTAGAAGAATGAGGGGGGATCTTATAGAAACATATAAAATTATGAAGGGAATAGATAGGATAGAAGCAGGGAGGTTGTTTTCACTGGTGGGTGAAACTAGAACTAGGGGGCATAGCCTCAAAATAAAGGGGAGGAAATTTAGGACTGAGTTGATGAGGAACTTCTTCAACCAAAGGGTTGTGAATCTGTGGAATTCCCTGCCCAGTGAAAGCAGTTGAGACTACCTCCTTAAATGTTTTTAAGACAAAGATAGATAGATTTTTGAACAGTAAATGAATAAAAGGTTACGGTGAACGGGCGGGTAAGTGGAGCCGAGTCCACAAAAATATCAGCCATGATCTTATTGAATTGCGGAGCAGGCTCGAGGGGCCAGATGGTCTACATCTACTCCTAGTTTTTATGTTCTTAAATGTTGATGTGCCATCAATCAACATAAGACGAGTATTGAACGAAACTGAGGCTTTAATAAGCGAAACAGGAAGCCTCCTGGCCTCTGATTCTGAACTGGGACAGGGCCGGAGGTCGGCCACCTTTATACCGACCCCGAGGGGAGGCGGAGCCATCAGGCAGTGGTTTACCACAATACATGTAATACAGTAACAGTTTACCACAATACTGTATACACCATATAATATACATCAGTGGTTTACCACATTCACCCCCTGTTTAAAAAAAGAGTCCAGCGGGGGTGAAGTGGACTTCAAGGTTGAGTCTGTGGGGGGGCTTTGACCTTCCACCGTGATCGCCTCAGTCCCGGCTGTGGTGTGTGCACTGGCGTCAAGACCTGCGCGTCCGGGAGCGTGTTGTCCTCTTCTTCACCCGGTAGTTGAGTCGATGGAGGGGGTGGCGGTGCGGGGGTGATGGTGATGGTCGCCGGTGGGCCTGCGGGTGCCAAATCTTGAAGCAGCCGGGTAGTTGTGGAGGGATACGGTGTAGGGTCGGGGTAGTGGTGATGGTCGCTGGGGAACCTGTAGGTGCCAAATCCAGGAGGGAGACCGTGTCCTGCCGCCCATCATATGCCACGTAGGCATATTGTGGGTTGGCATGGAGGAGCAGGACCTTCTCGACGATGGGATCTGATTTATGACTCTTAGCATGCTTCCGGAGGAGAGCCAGCCCTGGGACTGTCAGCCAGGATGGGAGCGAGACCCCTGACGTGGACTTCGTAGGGAAGGCAAACATACGTTCGTGAGGGGGCTCATTGGTGGCAGTGCACAGGAGCGACCGGATGGAGTGGAGCGCATCGGGAAGGACCTCCTGCCAGCAGGAGACTGGGAGACTTCCAGACCGTAGGGCCAGAAGGACGGCCTTCCAGACCGTCGCGTTCTCCCTCTCCACCTGTCTGTTTCCCCGGGGGTTGTAGCTGGTCGTCCTGCTTGAGGCGATGCCCTTGCTAAGCAGGAACTGACGCAACTTGTTGCTCATGAAGGAGGAACCCCGATCGCTATGGATGTAGGTGGGGAAACCGAAGAAAGTGAAGAGACTGTGCAGGGTCTTGATGACGGTGGCATAGGTCATGTCAGGGCACCGGATGGCAAAAGGGAATAGTAAGTACTCATCAATAACGTTGAGGAAGTACACGTTATGGTCAGTGGAGGGGAGGGGCCTATTGAAGTCGATTCAGAGGCGCTCAAAGGGGTGGGAGGCCTTTACCAGATGTGCTCTGTCTGGCCGACAGAAGTGTGGTTTGCACTCTGCGCAGACCTGGCAGTCCCATTTTTCGCTGGAAGACCGAGACCCCATTGGTGACGCCGAAGGGGATCCTGAGGAAATGGTAGAGGCGGCCATCTGCCTCGAAGGCAGTGTATTGGCGGTCCTCCGGGCGGATAGGGAGCTGGTGGTACGTGGACTTCAAGTCGACTGTGGAGAAGACTCCATACTGCGCAATCTGGTTGACCATGTCAGATATGCGTGGGAGGGGGTACGCATCGAGCTGCATGTACCAGTTGATGGTCTGACTGTAGTCTATGACCATCCGGTGCTTCTCCCCAGTCTTGACGACCACTATTTGGGCTCTCCAGGGGCTGCTCCTAGTGGTGACGGGCTTACAGTCCGGGGTGAGGTTAGCGAAGAGCGAGGGTGGGGCGACCTTAACGGTCGCGAGGCTACAGATGGTGAGGGGGGCAGGGGTCCACCGAACTTTAAGGTAAGGCTTTGGAGGTGGCACTGGAAGTCGAGGCCCAGTAATAGGGCAGTGCAGAGATGGGGGAGGGCGTAGAACTTAAAGTTAGTGTACTCTACGCCTTGTACTGAAAGGGCTGCGGCACAGTACCCCTGGATTGCTACGGAATGTGACCCGGAAGCCAGGGAGATTATCTGGGTCGTGGGTAAAATTGGAAGGGAGCAGCGCCTTACTGGATCTGGGTGGATAAAGCGGTCTGTGCTCCCGGAGTCGAAGAGGCAGGCCGTCTCATGCCCGTTGAGCTGGACGGTCATTGTGGATTTTGTGAGTTGGCGAGGTCGAGACTGGTTGAGTGTGATGGAGGCGAGCTTCGGAAGGTGGTGGGTGGGCCGGTCAGAGGTAGCGGTGGCCAGCGTACGACCAGGTGAGCAGGGGTCCCGGGAGGCGGCAGAGCGGTTCCAAGATGGCGGCCCCCATGGGCCGTGCGTGGCGGGTGGAGTACAAGATGGCGGCAAAGATGGCGGCCCCCACGGGTCGCACATGGTGGGTGGCAGCAAAGATGGCGGCCCCCACGGGTTGCACATGGCCGGTGGCAGCGAAGATGGCGGCGCCCACGAGTTGCACATGGTGGGTGGCGCGGCAGATGGGGGAGGTCCCGACAAGCAACAGGCAGCGCTGCTGGGCCTCGGAACTTTAGGGACAGGTCGGGCCTGGCAGACTTTGGTGAAGTGGCCCTTCCTCCCATACCCGTTGCAAGTCGCGTTCCGTGCAGGGCAGTGTTGTCTGGGGATGCTTACCCTGGCCGCAAAAGTAGCATTTCGGGCTTCCGGCGTTGGCGGGCTGCTGCGTGGCACAGGCTTGAGCTGCACTCGAGTCGGGTGATGGCGGGTGAGGGTGCTGCGTGGTCGGAGGTTTAGGCCTCCATGTTCTGGAAAGCCACTTCCAGGGAGTTTGAGAGCTGCACTGTCTCTGGTAGGCCAAGCGTACCCCCTTCTAGCAAGTGCTGGTGGTTGTAATTGGATTTAATACCCCCGGCATAGGCGTCCCTGATCATCAGCTCCGTGTGTTGGGCAGCCGATACCGCCTGGCAAGCACAGTTCCGACTGAGTACCCGCAAGGCACGCAGGAATAGTGATTCTCCGGGGCGTTGTCGCCGCGTGGCAAGGAGGTACCTAGCATACACCTCGTTTACTGTCTTTACGTACTGTCCCTTCAGCAGCATTATCGCCTCCGAATACGAGAGGGCGGCTCTGATAAGAAGGAAAACTTGCGGGCTCACCCGTGCGTTGAGTATTTGCTGCTTTTGGAGGTCGGTGCGTTGAGTATTTGCTGCTTTAGGTCGGTGACGTCTTCGGTGGAAGATCCGAGGTAAGCTTCGAAGCAGCGTAGCCAGTTCTCGAATGTTGCAGTGGCGTCGGCTGCTTGTGGGTCCAGCTCCAGGCAATCAGGCTTGAGCGATGAATTCATCTTAAAAGTTTAGCTTATTAAATTGATGTGCCATCAATCAACACAAGACAAGTAGTGAATGAAACTGAGGCTTTAATAAGCTAAACAGAAAGCCTCCTGGCCTCTGATCCCGAACTGGGTCAGGGCCGGAGGTCGGCCACCTTTATACCGAGCCCGAGGGGATGCGGAGCCATCAGGCAGTGGTTTACCACAATAAATGTAATACAGTAACAGTTTACCACAATACATATATACTAACAGTGGTTTACCACAAACTGGAATCCTTTTTGACAACAGCAGGACTGGAAGATCCTGCTGACAGCCAATGGCGGACCACCTCCACCGTCGCAAAACATCCCACCCCCGTGACTGTAAAATGGTTAAGAGTAGTGTGCAATGGTTTTAAACACAAGATTCTTTTTACAATTGTCTGTTTTTAATCTGTGCTTGCAGTGTCGGGAATGCTGGAAAATGATGCCATTCAATGCATTTCAAGTATGATCACAAAACCAGCAGGCTATGGAAAGAAAATGGGAGGTCTTTCTGGAGGAAACACTGCATACACACTGAATTCAATCATTCAACAATTAAACCTGTTCCACAACATCATCTCCAAACACGGTTTGCATCCTGAAATTGTTAAACAAGTTTACCGGCAGATTTACTACAGAATTGCAGCAGTCACACTGAACAACTTGCTTCTAAGGAGGGATGTGTGCTCCTTTAGTAATGGAGTACAAATCAGGTAAAAGTTTCTCTGATTAATGTTAGAATTTTGTAAAATCCTTTTATTGGCAGCAAATGCAAAAATTATTACACTTTGCCGTACAGGTCAACATGGTAAAAGGACAAATAAACAGTGGTGACTCAGTTTGTGCTGTAAGCCACAATAGTTGTCCAATTTTTGGTCAATGCCGGAAAGGCAATTGACTTAATTTGGAATAACAGATAACTTCAGTTCATGGCATCCAATATTGTGTTTTATCCATGTAATAACATAATCAGCAGCAATATTGAGGTTGGTGTACAACCAGAACTGCCTTGGTCTTCAGAGAGTGAACCAAATATGCTGCTACTCCTGTACTACTTTTTGTAATGTGAATCAGGTGTGCCAT
Source organism: Scyliorhinus torazame (assembly GCF_047496885.1). Classification (NCBI taxonomy): domain Eukaryota; kingdom Metazoa; phylum Chordata; class Chondrichthyes; order Carcharhiniformes; family Scyliorhinidae; genus Scyliorhinus; species Scyliorhinus torazame. The sequence continues at coordinate 31,838,938 of NC_092724.1, forward strand.
TTTGACCAATATGCATGTGTGGAATAGTGTTGATCACTAGAAGGGAAATGGTGCGGATGCGAGATGTAATCACCTCACAAGTCCATGGCTGCCAGGAGCGAAAAAAAATGCAATTGGGGGTGGGGGGGAAATGAAGGTGTTTCTGGCTGGTCGTAAAATAAGCAAACTTTTAATGTGATTACCTCAAGTAAATTTATTTGGATGTGCATGCATGCTACACGTAACCTATTCTGCAGCAGCTTGTAGCTGAAGACCATCATTAAAACAGAAATGTTTTACTTGAACTGCTGGAACAGAGTGAAGGTAGACTTCTATAATATAGAAAATCCAACCAGCCATTTTTCCTATGCTTTTGAAATGACCATGAGCATAGTTGAAACAGTTACTTAGTTTTGAAATGCAGTACTGAATTTTAATCCCAAAATTGGAACACTTTTGGAGCTCTGTCTCTGTTTGTTACTATTGTGCAACCTGTCTTTAAAATGGCCAGTTGGTATTATTTTTAATAATCTGACCTTTTCTGTTAGTTACTGATACCACAGTCCGGTTAGCAGTTTTGTGATCATCCTGTTGTGCTCCATGGCAAACAACACAAAATGGCTACTGTCATTTACAAATGGTGCAGGTTAGCCTCTAAAAGCCTTACCAGGAATTGTATTCAAGCTGAATAAAAAGATTTGGAATAACAGATAACTTCAGTTCATGGCATCCAATATTGTGTTTTATCCATGTAATAACATAATCAGCAGCAATATTAAGGTTGGTGTACAACCAGAACTGCCTTGGTATTCTAGGTCATTTGCCAATGAAATATATAAATCTTGTCATAATCCCTGTAGAGATTGATAACACTTTTTAAAAAAATAAAAAGACATTTAAGCTCCAGTTAATAGCTAAAGAACGACACGTCAATATTTCCCATTCTAGAACCTTTTACTCTAACAAATAACTAAAAGCACTCATGACTAAACACCATTTTCATAGATAACATGTACCTCAAACTACAGAGGAACATTCTCCTTTTATCCCCGTCCTAATCCTTAAAGAAAACAGCCCACAGTGCTTCAGAAGCCCCGTATCCCCCTTTCACTGAGTAGTAACTTTAATGACTTCCTCCAGGCATTTTTTTCAGCTTTGAGAGTTTCTTCACTCCACCACCAGCAATAAACCTGTTCTGATGAGTTTCTCTCCCCCACCTTCCACCCCAACCATGCTCAGGCTAATCTTCCGATGGCTGCAGGATGCATCTCTTTGACTTGAAACCATCTCCCCCCTCCCACACTTAGCTGTAGTAACTTGCAAAACCAAGTAGCCTCTTCTTTATGCTGACCACCTTAATTTGTAGGGAAGATTGTAATTGGAACTCAAAAATGGCTTCCTCTGCCCTCTTTCCCAATGGCAACATCAAACACATCAGCATTTCTACTGGGTACAAGGCTGATTAACTGTTCTTTACCTCTTTCATATCAGAAGTACATGGACTTTTTACACAATTATTTGCAACCCAACATCTTTCTGGGACTTTGAGAGACTCTATCTACTCATTGCAAATCCAGAGACTGCTATCTTTATCTCCAAGTATAAATACTTGTATCTTCTCAGTAAGCCAATCTAAGCCTTCCTTTGAGCTCCAACAATCAAACTACCCAGGTTTACTGTCAAGCAGACTAAAACTGGTCTCAACTCCCTTCATTTATCCTAAATTTAAAGACAGTCCCAACATATTATCTTATCCCATAATTGTGCCACCTTATTTGTTTATTTTGATGATTCTGGTTTTGTTGATGAACCAAACTCATTTAGTTGTGGAAAAGGCAGGTTAATCAAAATCTCTAATGCTGAACAATCTGAAGAGGTCCACAGAATATTTAAATCTAATGTTCAGTTTTCATCTGAAATAAGTTCAGTGCATCCTTCAGAAATGTCATATTTGTAGATGTAGAGGGAATTGTTGTCTATCCAATAATATTAGCTATTAACGTGGCAATGTGTTGACCTGCAATTAGAGGAAGAGTTTTGCAGAATTTTGGGAAGACTGCAGATGACTTGATAAAGGCAGATCTGTCTGAATCAGCACTTCCAAGTTCTAGATTTGAAACTTGGTTCATGTTTTGCTTTGTAAATGGCAAGAAGTTCCTTTGCCATGTTGAAATTATATCCTTTGGAAAACAAAAATCTAGAGCTGTACAATCCTGTACAAAGCCATATTTATGAATCTGCCAATGTGTTGACTATTACATACATAGAAAAGGTACACTGAATTGTATTCATTTTTCTAATCAGTGCTGCATTCAAGTTGTGCTTATGTGTTGTGAGTGAGTCAGTTAAGCACAGATCAAACCTTGGGCCTCTTCAGACATCATAATACATGATACAAATTTAAATTCTGATCATTGCTCTCAAGGTTGGTTTGTGAAATTAAAACAAAGTTATTAAGTTTTCACAGGACTGTCAATTATGTTATACAATAGACTGACATTCCAGCAGATCTGTGGGTTCAGTGGGCCAGGGTTTAGAGAACCCCAAAGTGTGTCATGGAGTTCCCCTGACCCACAACTTTTAATAGATTGTGGTATGGGGAGCACACGGCCCACTCTACAGGTGTGGTACAGCTGAAATGGAAAAGTATTTTTTAAAGCAAAACAATGTTTATTCTTTGAACTCAAGTTAACCTTTTTAAAACATACAGTGAACATCTTAGCAACCATTAATTCAAATCCAACCCCCAAAGACTACAATACTAAGTAATCCTTTAAGCTTTCCTTTTAACATCCATACGACTTAAAAACAAAACCTTTATCAGAAGCACATCAGGTTAAAGTCACTACTGTTATTAGTGTTAAATCACCTGGATCGATTTACAGTCTTTAGATTACAGAGAGAGATTCATACACCTTCTGGCTCTGACTGCAGCTATCCAGCTCTGAAAACGAAACTAAAACACACCCTGCAGCAAAAAGCCTAAAACGAAAGTAAAAAGCTGACAGACAGCCCAGCTCCACCCACTCTCTGACATCACTGCAGTAATAAACACCCATTTCTTAAAGGTACTCTCATTACAGATACTTATATACACACCCATTTATAAACACCCATTTCTTAAAGGTGCTCTCACATGACATGATCTTCCCAGTATTTTACATTTGACTATGTGCTTATCTTTTCATAAAATTTGCAAGACTGTTGAGAAAAGTGCTTTGGTCTTTGCTGTGCGAGTCTTTATTACTTAGGTTGCCTAAACATTTGGAGTTGTCATTTTCCTCCTCTTCCCAATCCAGAAACAATGTCAGTCAGCTAACTGATTGGCTAAGAGGCAAGAGTCTACATCAGAGTGGTGCACGTGAGACATTGGAGCCACTGATTCAAGCTACACAACTCTTGCAATTGAATAAGACGACTGATGCAGATGCTGAGGTAATCTGCTCAATGTGCACAGCACTCTCCAAGACACAGGTACATTTCTATTTACTCATATTTTGAGCATGCAAAACCACAGCTATCTCGGTTCAGTTGTATGTTTGAAAGTACTAGGTTTCACAGGAATGTCTTTTGAGTAGAGAGCAAAAATGCTGTTGGAATGATGCTTTCTGAGTGTAACGAACATGAAGATCATATTCACAGACCTGGCCTCTAACTAATATAAACAGGGGCTGTTTAGCACAGGGTTAAATTGCTGGCTTTGAAAGCAGACCAAAACAGGCCAGCAGCATGGTTCGATTCCCGTAACAGCCTCCCCGAACAGGTACCGGAATGTGGCGACTAGGGGCTTTTCAAAGTAACTTCATTTGAAGCCTACTTGTGACAATAAGCGATTTTCATTTCATTTCATTTTTCATTTTCATTTTGATACTATTGATACAGCAGTTGCAACTAGAATTAAGCTGATTGTGGGTCTGGATTATGAGGTGCAATTATGTAAATTGACTAGTTTCTGATTGGAATAAGAATTTTATGATTCTAAAGTGACTCCATAATATAGATCAGGAAGAGCTGCGTTGTCTGATCCAGAATAATGGCATCAGAGAGGGACAGCCTGTGCCTGAGGTGTAATATTCAAAACTAATGTTTAAAAACATTGGGCGCGATTCTCCGGAAAAATTTCTAACTTTAGTCGTGGTGGTTTTTTCAGGAAGTTTCCCGCCGGCTCTGTTAATGACACTTGGTCATTTTTTGGGGGCCCTGGGGAGTTTCTCGCTGAGTAGCACTGGGGAGCTGAACAACGAAATCGGGCTGAAATTTTGAAAGGGTGCCCCGATCTCAAAGTGGGCTTATGCGTCCCCCACACCCCCCACCCATGGGCACTGTCACCCCTTACACATGGGCACTATCTGACACCCCAAGAGGGGGGCCCCTGGGCCCCCCCCTTCTGGGATCCCTACCTGTCAATCCCCCACCCTTCTTTCCATGGGCTTGGCCCCTGACCTTGGCAGTGTCACCCTGGCACCTGAACACCCTTGCACTGGCAGCCAGGTAGTGCTCCTGCCAACTTGGCAGTGCCATCCAGGCATCTTTGCACTGCCAAAGTGCCAGCTGGGCAGTGTCAAGATACCAACTTTACAGTGGAAGCACCAGGGAGCCACCCTGCACTTACCCTGACCACCCAGGGGTCTCCAATGGCCCAGGAGACCCTTCCGGGTACCATTCTCCTGGTCCATGTTTATGTGGACCAGTGCTGAATGGCGCCTGGCTGTGGCCTCACTGGGGAGGCCGGAGAATCGAGGGAAGCCGGAAGATATCAAGCAAGTTTGCTGAAGCTGGTTGAAAACCGGCTTCGGCGTGCGCCGTTTGGCCCCGCTACTTGTCGGCGGGATTCTGGCTCCGACATTTTGCGGACCTTGGATGAATCCTGCGAAGTGTGAAGGTGGCTGGGAAGCCCGCGAGAAGGCTCTCCCAGCATTCACCTGCCGCATTGCGCTCAAGGGAGAACGCAACATGGCCAGTGGATCGCACCAATTATTTCTGTGAGAAAGTGGTGAGTTCATGTAAAGACTATGGAAGCAGATTATATTGGTACTTTCAAATGTAAATTAGATCTAATTTTTTTTAGAATATTGAGTAACGTGAAGCATGTTGCTATAAACTGAGAGGACTTTGGACCAATTGTTCCAAAGACTTCCGTTATGGGTTCTAATTCTCTGAACTACTTGATAATTGCCTTGGGCAACTCTATTACTGTACATTGTGGGACTACTCGCTAGTAAGAAGTAAACTAGATGGACAGTGCTTTTTGTTTAGCAATTCTGTTATTTTGCATGAGAATCTACCAATTGCTTATGATTAGAAAGACGATTGCATAATAGTGGGAAACAAAAATGGTGACAGTGGTCCATGTCCAGGATATCTAGAGTAGAGGGGCCTACTCCTTTAAGACTAATAATAATCTTTATTGTCTCAAGTAGGCTTACATTAACACTGCAAAGAAGTTACTGTGAAAAGCCCCTCCCCACCACATTCCGGTGCCTGTTGGGTACACAGTGAGAGAATTCAGAATGTTCAATTCACCTAACAGCATGTTTTTCGGGACATGTGGGAGGAAACCAGAGCACAGGAGGAAACCCACGCAGACACGGGGAGAACGTGCAGACTCCCACTGACAGTGATCCAAGCTGGACCATTGTGCTACTGTGCTGCCCGCAATAGTTTGCTTGAGCTATTTCAACTTAATGCAATAACAGTGACTCCAAAACATCCAGCTCATTACAGAAATGAACCTTCTCCCCTTCCCTCCTGTATTTAATGCTGATTTGAACAGGTGCAACAGCCTCTCCACCTTGGTGTTGGGAAGAGTCAGTGTCAATTAAAAACATTTTTTTTCCAGATATTTCCCTTTCACCTAGGCATAGTTCTGGTACCCTAACAAGCAAGTTTTCCAGTGTGCCAGCCAAGGAGATGGTTAACTAATGTCTGAGACGGCAGCCAAGTCTGCCAAATTTCAAGCACTAGCATTGCTATTTGCTAGCCCACTGAAAACAGTGGCTGGGACAAGGCTCCACCCCAAACCTTTCCTTGTTATAGAAGCTAATGTCAAATTTACCGCATCAGTCAACTCTCCATCTTCTGAGAAATGACCAGACAACAACCATGTGTATATACACTGGAAAGTTTCTGAAATTTGCATTGCATGGTTGCTGGTCATCCTTGTTTATTTACCCACCTGAGGCTGCAACTGTCCTATAGTCATCCTCCGGATGGATCCCACTATGCGTAGTTTTAAAACCTTTAAAACTGAGTAAACATTGAAAAAAAAATTTAGAATACCCAATTCATTTTTTTTCCAATTAAGGGGCAATTTTAGCGTGGCCAATCCACCTACCCTGCACATCATTTTGGGTTGTGGAGGTGAGACCCACACAGACACAGGGAGAATGTGCAAACTCCACACGGACAGTGACCTGGGGCCAGGATCAAAACCTGGTCCTCGGTGCCGTGGGACAGCAGTACTAACCACTGCGCCACCGTGCCGCCCTTGCTGAGTAAACATCTGACCAGTTGCTTCAAAAATTTAACTACTCCTGCCATTTTGATGGAATTAAGACCATTTCATCTTTAACTTGCTGCATCTGTTCACTTCCTGTAATTGCTACTTTGAAATTAGAATTTCAACCTGACTTTTTTCTACTGATCTGCTTTTACCCTTTGCTTTCTAACAGATTGTGAAAATACTGACCCTATATACACCCATGAATGAATTTGAAGAACGTGTGACTGTAGCTTTTATAAAGAATATTCAGGTATCTATTATTAATTAATCATAGTTGTTGAAACCAGGCATGTTCAGTAATTACGCCTAATTTTTGATCTTTTGTATGTTTAGACATCTAACATTTCTTTGCATGATCATATTCCCTCATCTCTTAAATTTCTTTTGAATAATTAAGACTGGTTTGGAGGAATGAAGGGGGCTTTTGGGGAAAAGCTTTGCAAGCTTTCTTCTGCATGACTGATTTTTTTCTCCACTGTTCTATACAACTGAGGACAATCCATCTTTTTGTGGTTTAACAAATCCCAATTCCTTGGGCTTCTGAACATTTAAATGCTTTTTGATTTTTCTACTAGGAACAATTTTAACTAATTTATGGTACAACAATACAAATTTGCACAACTCTGATGTAAATGCCATCTTTAAAATATATTATCAGTGCCTCACTCTTCTTTGGGGGTAACTTATTCTACCATGAGTTAGAGTTTATGAATAACGGGGTTAAACCCATGTGTGTGATTTAATGAACAGAAGAATTGTGGATTGCTGATCTTTGAATGTAGTGGCCTTTTAAGTGAAGGTACAGGTCATAATCACATTTCCATTCAATCTCCTCCCTGGATCTCGCTCATGGATGGGAATACGTGTGATTTCAACAGTGCATGTGGATTTATTTTTCCTTTTGGTAAAAAGACCACCACACCGCCACCTCTCTCTCAAAAAAAAGTCAGTTGGAGATTTCCCCCCAAATGTTTCTTAGCATCGACTAGTGTGCAGAGTGACTATTAAACTGAAATGCTGAAAACTGCTGCGATTAGCTTGCTGTTGTTTGACCTTGTGATCTTTTGATAAGTATATTCCCATAATTTCTGCAGTTGGATTACCTTGTCCATGGAATGCAGAGTAGATCTGAACCTTATTACCTTTACAAGTAATGTTTTGAAATGTAATAGCCCCCCGCTGTGTAACTAACCAATTATCATAGCTAAGGGCATAACTGGTTATACTGAATGTTTTGTCTTGTAGAATCGATTGGCAGGTAGAAGTCCAAGTCGTCAACTGCTAATGGAGCTAAAGCATGTGTTTGCTGTAAACTTTCCCATCATTCCTTCTCCTGTGAACCTGGACCAGATCAAAATCCCTGTGACCTTGCAGCTGGACTTTCTAAATAGATTCTGAATATGCATTTAGATATGGGTTTGGTCATCTGGAGTGGATTTACAACTGGCAAGATTTTGGTTAAAAGCTGCATAGTTTTGCAGAAGTAGCAGCTTGTTGCAAGTGACTGTAAAATTACATTTGTGTAGTTAAATAGCATAGCCCTCTTAATGCTAAACACATATAAGTTCAATTGAAAAAACAGCTTTTATTACAAGTACTTATTTGCAGTTCCTTTGAAGCTAACAGCTAGTTCTAAAATGACGGGTGGCATCTTTTTGAAGCCTAAAGCATAAAACAGCCCACTAGTGGATCCAAGCCCAAAACCTAGGGTGGGGAAGAGTTTGTGAAGGTATACAGACACAGATGGGATTTTAGCTTGAGGTAATTGATTCAAGCTCACTGAAATGTTTGAAGTGTAGTTTGAGCACTTTGATTTGTTCACATGCACTAAATGAATCTTTACTCAGATGTTCAGTTTAGTTGTGATTCAAAACTGAAAGTCGGCTGAAGGTTTTTGAGCAGTTAACTTAACCACAATACAATTTATATTTTTATGGTACTTTTTCATTACTGTGCACTTTTCCTCCACCTGGGGAGTTGGGTACTCCATATTTAAGTTGCATGTCACTGATTTATGTTACTGATAAACTAAGAGAAAATTTGAGATCATCTGAATCATTTCCCTGATTTAAGAACCCTGTCCCCCACCCTGATGCTCAAAATTTCCCCTTTCAGTGGCTTAACCCGTGTGGGGAAACACAACTAAATAAAGCAGACCTGAGATTGATATGGTTCTGTCCCATGTTTGTGCTTAAAACTATTTATTCTTGCATTATTCATAATAAAATCAACTTTTAAATTTGTAAGAGGATATTTTTGTGATATTGACTAGCAAATCATTGCAAAATGTACATGTAAATAGACTAATACACTTTCAAAATGACAATGAAGTTCCAATCCAACATTTACATTTTTCTGCAATGCATATGAAAAAGCTATTCTGTAATTGAAACTGATTTGATTTTATAGAATTATTTCAATGTACTTGTTGCTGTCCTGTAATATATTACTGTACTTTATTATTAATGTACTTTATACATTTCATTGTCAGACGGGATCTTAATCCTTTTTAAGGATGTTCTTTAATTCAGTATTCTCTAATAAAATATAAGTAAATAATCAGTAGTGGAGAAAATGGCAGTTACATCATTGTTTTGGCCTCAGAAGGTAATATTGATACTAAGATTTATTTCAGATCTAACACAGACAATATTTCTCAAAATTGAAATGTGCGTTTTTTGTTGTTTGACACCTTTTTTTCTTTGTAATACGATAGATGACAATATATGATGCAATCTTTTTGAATGGCCATTGAGGAAGTCTGGTAATTCAAAAGTTATTGGTGGTTTATTTCGACTTTGATGAAATGACTCTTTAAACTACCATAAACGTTACTATCACTTTGCTGTGATATTTGGCCCTGCACTCTCTTGGTACCACAATAGAGTAATAGGGACAAAGGTTTGCTCTTTTGAATCTCTGGAATGCAAAGTTTCGGATCTTGATTTTTTCTGAAGGGAAAAGTGGCATATGAATGCTATACATGCCTAGGAAATCTAATTTTAAATGTCATTGGGTCATGCAGGTCCATATTAATGCTCTCTGGAGACCATTGCTTTTAATTTGGATTTAATATTTCATAATTGAACAGATAGATTGATTATAGCTTTTTTTTACTGCTGCCTCAAGGTAGTTCTGCAATAAGTTGTTTGCATTTGGAAATGTTTTTGTATAAGTAAGCAGAGACAACTATCTAACGTCATGATATTATAGCTAAGTAAAGAGCTCCACAATGTCTCAATGTGTTTGAAGATGGAACTGATGAGATTGGAGATCAAACTAGTCCGAGAATTCGGCAGCCAGCGGGGACGGGATTCATGCCGCCCAACGGCGATTCTCCGGCCCGGTGGGGGGTCAGAGAATCCCGCCCTATGTCTTTTGAGAATTCGCTATCCACCTTAACAATGAATCTCATAGACCCAATCCACAGATGCTGCCAGACCTACTGAGTATTTCCAGCATTGATTTGTTTTATTTCTGTAGTGCCTTTCTTGATGTTCCAAATTGCTTCAGGACCAACACAATAGTGACAAAAACAGAATTGGACCATTCAGCCTTGAGTCTGTTCCACCGTTTAATTATAGCGTGGTTAACCTGCACCTCCATTCCATTTACCCATGTTTGATAAAAGGTTTCAAGGGATATGGAGCAGACGAGCAACTTATCATTAGGAGTCCCCTTAAAACAATTTAATTGATTTTTCTCCTTTCCTCATTGCTACCCCATTTAAATTACTCGAAACTGGGATTAAATTTCATTCCTTCCAGATCTGTATGGCACAGTACTAAACCTGGTAGTGCAGTTGGCTACTGCTAGTGCCATGTTATATTTCTAATGCTGAATATTACAAAGTGGAAGTAAGAACCATTTTTAAAATTTGTGTGAATTATCTAAAATTAAAGATTTTTTAATTCTGGTGTAAAATTATTGGAGTCATTTATGAACTTTTATTAGCTTTGGTTTTGCTTCAAAGAAATAAAGGTGTGATTAAGTTTATTCTAGGAGGGACTATCAACTGCCCTTGGATCTGGGCCAAACAAGAAACCGAACAGTTTTGCAAAGTATATTTGAAATACAAAATATAAAATTAAAAAGGAAAAATTCTGTAAAGTACCATAAATGAGCAACAGCGAAAGGTTTCCTCCCTGCTGAAGACCAGTTTGGAATAGGATTCTAACGGTGAAGGCAGTAAATAGTGCAAATTATTTCAAACCACCCAATGCCTGCTGAACATTGCTGCAATTAATGGGCTGCTTTGTTTAGGGTGTTCTGAACTAGTGTTCTGAAATGGTTTTCAGCATTCTGGGTGCTGAAAATATATTAGAAACAAAGCACATTTAAAATTACATTTCAAAAATTGTTAAGCTTCATGCTATTTTCCTAATTGTCCTCAAATAAAATTGAGTAATGAATATTCCGCCACAGAAAATGCCACACCCTTCATTTGGAACTATTTACTGTCATGCAGTCCCTCACTTACAAAAAATCAGTTCTTACATTAAAATTAGCATATAAGGCAGCAAAACAAGTGAACATGAGAGAATACCACTGTTGGTACAGCAATGTGGTTTCCAAACCGAACGTGAAGTTACCTTAAAATCATCTCCAAGGATTAGACAAAAGTTTTTTTTTCTCGGCTCATAAAATATATAATGAACTGAGGAAGGGGATGATGAATACTGCTCTTTTCCTTTCCCATTCTGCATATTCAATGTGGGAAGTTTGGTATTAAATTCATTTTTTTAAATATCTGTGTTCTCATAGTAAAATGGTACCTTTTTTTCATATTCTGCATAGACTATTTTAAATTCAATCTTGGTCTGTCCTTGGCCAGACAAAAGGCCCTATTGTCTGGACTGCAATGGAAACTGCACACCCAGCCATCCTAAGTGTGCCACTGGTTGCTAAGGGTAGGAAGACATCAGTAACATAACTAAGATTTAATAGAAAGTTGTGCTTTCAAAATTAGTCATAGCATACAAATGCCACGATAATGGGAGTCAAATAATGGTGAGTTTAAAAAAATAAGTTAATTCTTTTCAGTAGAGAGCAGTCTTCCACTAATCGTGGAGCTGTTTTCTGGAGGATTCATATACATAATCAGGGTCTTTGCTCAATTACGTTGCTTAAAACTATTTAATACTTTGACCAGATAAGTACTTGCATTGGGACTATGAAAAGTAATATTTTTTCTCAAATTTAATGGCTAAAATGATCAGAAATGGCTAAAATATGTTCTGACAATTCACATTTCCTGCTGTCAGACTATTAATGTTTGACAATTTTGATATTTAAAAAGTAAACATAAGAAAAAAATAATGAGTTTGTTTCAGATCAGGTGAGATCCAGTGCAAGCTGAAGTTTTAATCTTTTTTTTTAGATATCAGCTACTGAAGGCCTAAGATTTCAAAAACAAAGATCCTAGGTATTACTTTGGCTTCTTAGTTGCAACCTTGACACGAAGTGTGGTGAATGCAAATAGATTTTTGTAACTATCTTGATATTACAAATTTGTAACTCGAGGATTTGCATTGAATACGTTTCTTGGTTATCATAAGCCTTGCCAATTCTCTGTTCTTTTATCAGTCTTTAGGTTCTTTGCAGAAATTTTTTTTTTTTTAAACTTAGTTCTGTATAGTGGCAGCAAGGAAAAAGAAAAAAAAGGATTAGAATAGATGGATTAAATTATATTAGTGGGAATGGTAACATGGTTATGTTACTGGACTGACAATTCTGAAATCCAAATCATCGAGAGTGTTTCAAAAATTGTATCACCAATGATGACCATGTAATTAGCAGATTGTCATATAAACCGTTCACAAACTTAGTGAAGGAACTCCTTGCATAGTCTTTGCCTATATGTGACTTCAGATCTACAGTAGTGGTTAACTTTTAACTGCCCTCTGAAATGGCCTATCAAGCTATTCGATTGACGAGGGAAAACCGGGATGGACAATAAATGGAGGCCTTGCCAGTGCCACCCACATCCTGCAAATTAATTTTAAAAAGTCAGAATAAAAATAGGTAGAATGGAGAGAGGATGGTTAAAAAGGACAAATGATGTACATGTTAATAATTTTATGTAAATTTTTGTTATTTCAATTGTGGCTCATAAGGCTACTCATGATGCTTTTTACAGTAATATTATTCAGTCACAGTGCATAAGCTGAAACAAAATTAATTAATAGATGGGAGTTTCTCTGGATTGACCTAAGTTTTAATGGTCCTTAGAATGGCTATTAGATGTTAATCTTTCCATTTTTTCATTACACCAGAATTTTAAACGTATGTTGAGGAACTAACCTATTATTTTAAAGATGCCATTTTCTTTTGCAATGCAATAAATAAAATGCAAAAACTTGGGTCTAATCCTATGGTTTGTAGAATACCAAGCCTGTTTGTGAGTACAGCTCCAGCGTAGCAATTTGTTCAAGAAATACTGTGGAATGTGTAAGAAATTGGCTACACCAGTGAGTATAAAGACACTTTGGCATTTTGGTGTTAAAGAGGAAGGTAACTGAGACTTTTCACAAGAGGTATATAAGTTCTCTCAGCTGTAGGTCTCCACAAGGACAGGATCACAGTGCTCATTGTACACAGGCTCAGTAGAGTCATGCGGGGATTTATTTACACGTGATATTAGCCTTAAGATAAAGTCAATCCAATTGTTACTTGTAAATATTCAGATTTCTAAGGGGCTGGGTGCTGCCTCTCATGAACAAAAAATAAAATTAGTTGTCCACGCTGGCAAAAAAATTACAGAGACATCATGCATTTACCAAAACTTGAAATCAGACCTCTGCTGATTTTTTTTTTTTGCTTATTTCGTAAGTGGGACATGTGGCTTCATTAGATGAGAAAACTGAAGCTCCAAAGTAATAAATTAAAATTCTAAACTCTGCTCTTTTGATTTTGGCCACTTCTTTCAACTGCCCTCCTCAGCAGAACGTATGTCAGATTTTAATTTTACAAATTCCTTTGCCACCTCATCATTGTTTCTTTGTGAAAGTATCCTGAGGACAGTTAGTCCTGTCTCATCCATATGAATTCTGCGACCAAGTGGTAACCAACAGGCACAACTTCCCTTCTGAATAATATCATGCAGCTGCATCACGGCAATTCCCACACTTCGATCTTCTCGGGCAAAACAGTAATCCTTCACGCAAATCTGGAGCTCATAGCATTCTGGGCCATCCTCGGCGCTCAAGGTGCTGTAAATTAATGAAGCAAATTAAGTCAATAGTATGCCTACAAAACTAATTTATGCTCAGTTCTAGTACAGCATCTAAATGTATTTGTTATAATCACCTTTGTCTACTGTCGATAGTTGCAATAACACAGTAAGAACTAAGTTGACAATTTGTAATAAATTAACGGACAGCATGGGCGAAATTCTCCAGTATCGGCGTGATGTCCGCCGACCGTCGCCAAAAACGGCGCTAATCAGTCGGGCATCGCGCCGCCCCAAAGGTGCGGAATCCTCCGCATCTTGGGGGGCCGAGCCCTAACCTTGCGGGGCTAGGCCCGCGCCGGACTGATTTCCGCCCCGCCAGCTGGTGGAAAAGGCCTTTGTTGCCCCGCCAGCTGGCACGGAAATGACATTGCCGGGCGGCGCATGAGCGGGAGCATTAGCGGCCGCTCACTGCATCCCCGCGCATGCGCTCTGGAGGGAGTCACTTCCGCCTCTGCCATGGTGGAGACCGTGGCGAAGGTGGAAGGAAAAGAGTGCCCCCACGGCCCAGGCCTTCCCGCGGATCGGTGGGCCCCGATCGCGGGCCAGGCCACAGTGGGGGCACCCCCCCCGGGGCCAGATCGCCCCGCGCCCCCCCCTAGCAGCGGGACTTCGGCCCATCCGGGCCGGAGAATTGCCGGGGGGGGGGGGGGGGGGGGGGGCCAGCCAACCGGCGCGGCGCGATTCCCGCCCCCGCCGAATCTCTGGTGCCGGAGAATTTGGCAACCGGCAGGGGCGGGATTCACGCCAGCCCCCGGCGATTCTCCGACCCGGCGGGGGGTCGGGGAATCTCGCCCCATAACAGTTGCAGCACACAGGCCCAAGAGTTGACTAGCCAAATGTAGTTGATGTGGTGTACATAGGCTTTCAAAAGGTATTTGATACAGTGCCACATAATTAACCTGTCAGCACAGTTGAAGCCCATGGAATAAAATGGACATTAGCAGCATAGATATGAAGTTGTCTGGGTAACAAGAAAATGTAGTGGTGCTGAATGGTGGCTTTTCAGATTGGAGAAAGATAAAGTAAGGTTCCTTGGGTGTCAGTAGTAGGATCACATTATCTGTACTTGGAAGCATTGTGAACGGTGAGTGATAGACTTTGAGAAAGCACAGACAGGCTGTTGGAATGGGTAGACATGTGGCAGATGATGCAGGGAGGTATGAAGTGATGCCCTTTGGTAATGAGTATGGGGAGGCAATAAGTGTTTTAAAGGGGTGCAGGGAGAGAGAACTTGGGGTATATGTGGGGAAAAAAAAATAATTGAAGGTGGTAGGACAGATTGATGGTGGCTAAAAAGGCATATGGGATCCTGCTCTTTTAGATAAAGGCAAGGAAGTTATGGTGAATCTTTTTAAACACTGGCGGCCTCAGCTGGAGAGATGTCTAATTCTGGGCAATGCACTTTAAGGAGGGTGTGAAGGCATGAGAGAGAGGGCTGAGATGATTTACAAGAATGGTTCCAGGGATGAGGGACTTCAGTTATTTGGATAGATTACAAAAGAGAAAAAGGTTATTAGACTTGGTATTGTGAATTTATGACAGGATTATTGATTACCTCAGTGAAGGCACCCCTAGGTAGCCACGATCACAATATGATTGAATTTTACTTTCAGTTGGAAAGTGAGAAGAGTGGGTCCTAACACCAGTATTTATACCTTGAATAAGGGCAACTATGTGGGATGAAAGCTCAGATAGCTGTAGTGAACTGGATACTAGGCTAGAGGATCGATCAATAGAGAAGCAGAGGCAGACATTTGTACAGATATTTCAGAATACTCAAGTATATTCCTGCTAGAAAGAACATTTCTAAGGGGAGGAGGACTCCATCCGTGGTTAACTGCAGTAAAGGAAAGGATCAAACTTGAGGAATACGAATACAATGTTCGATTGGCAGTTGAGATGATTGGTCAGAATATAATGATTGCAGAGAATGACCAAGATTAATCAGGAGAAAGAAGTTATGAGGGGAAACAAGATAGAAATGTAAAAATGGGGGATAGAAATTTTCGGAAATGGGAGGAGAAGGGGATTAAAGCACAAAGATTTGTTTCTTGGGGGTCGGAAGGAGCTGGAAAGCGAAGTATGGGCTGGAGCAGGGGGTAATGTTTAGATACATGCAGGTTCGGGATTTTGCCAGGAAGGCAATACCGAGCTTCCCGGTGGAGCCAGCCTCCACATGCTGGAGGAGGTGCTGACAACGGGGATTGGAGAAGGAGGTAGTGTCGGCGGTTTATGGAGGTATTTTTGAAGAGGAGATCAAAGCAAAATGGGAGGAATAGTTGGGAGAGGGTATGGAGGAGGGGTTCTGGTGTGAGGTGCTCCAGAGAGTGAAAGCCTCCACCTCGTGCGCGAAGTTGGGGCTGATACAGCTGAAGGTGGTATATCGAGCACACCTCACAAGGGCGAGGATGAGCCGATTCTTTGAAGGGGTAGAAGATGTGTGTGAACGTTGCGGGGCGGCAGGGGGGGGGGGGGGAGGGGGAGGAGAGAGAAACCCGCAAATCACGTTCATATGTTTTGGTCCTGTCCAAAGCTGGAGGATTACTGGAAGGAGGTTTTTAGGGTAATCTCTAAAGGGGTGCACATGAAACTGGACCCGAGCCCTCGGGAGGCCATGGGCGGTATTCTCTCTTTCTCTTTCTCTCTTCCCCCCCCCCCCCACGCTGGGTGGGTGAATCGCCTGGGCACCGCGCAGGTCCCGCCACGCCGCCCGCACTTCTCCCACCAGCCCCCCCCCCCCCCCAAACCGGCGAGGCACGAATCACGGCTGGGCGCTAGGAGAATCGCCTCTTGCCATTGGTAATGGGTGAGCGGCGATTCTCCGGCCTGAATGGCCTGACGGCCTGCCAAACACGACAGGTTCCCGCCGGCGCCATCCATACCTGGTCGCTGCCGGCGGGAACAGCGCGGGAATGCTGAGGGGGTGGCCTGTGGGGGGGCCTCAAAAGGGGTCTGGCCCGCAATCGGTGCCCACCGATCGGCGGGCCGGCCTCTCTGAAGGAGGACCTCCTTTCCTCTGCTGCCCCGCAAGATCCATCCGACATCTTCTTGCGGGGCGGCCGCGTGGAGGACGGCAACAGCGCATGCGCGGGTGACGTCATTTACACGGTGCCGCGTGCCCGGCGCGTGTAAATGACGCGGCGCCGCTCCTAGCCCCCTGGGGGCGGGAGAATAGGGGGCTGGGAACGGCATCCGACGCCGGAGTGAAACACTCCGGTTTTCACTCCAGCGTCGGGACTTAGTCTCCCGATGGGAGAATTGCACCCCATATTCGGCGTGTCGGATCAGCCGGGGTTGGAAATGGGTGTGGAGGCAGATATTGTAGCCTTCGTCTAGTTGATCGCCCAAAGGCGGATCTAATGTGATGGCGAGCAACCTCTGCACCCTGTGCCCTGGTGTGGCGGGGGGGGACCTGTTGTAATTCTTGAGAAGGTTAAATTTGAACGGAGGGGAAGGATGGAGGGGTTCTACAATTCATGGGCATTATTCATTATGCACTTTCAAGAACTGGATAACATCGAACATTAATTTGGGGGTGGGGGGTGGTTGGGGGGAGGGGGACTGTGTGTGTTAATGGTGACTATGGGTGATTCCGGATTCCTTTTTGTCATTGGTTTGTGAACATGCGGGCTAAGGTTTGGGGTTTGGTGAAAGGATGGGATCTTTGTTATTGATATGGGGATTGACATTATATTCGTTACTGATTATTGTTTATTGTTGGTGGGTGCAAACTTGGGAGAAAATGAGAAAAAGGAGGAGAATAAAAAATATATATTTTTTTAATGTAAAAATGGATAGCAAGAGTTTCTACAGGCATTTAAGAAGGACAAGAGGTAAGTAAAGTGTGTTGGTTCTCTAGAGAGTGACAATGGAGAGTTAATAGTAGATAATAAGGAAAGGGTAGATGAAATGAACAAATATTGCGCTTACAAAAAATATTCCAGTAAGAGCTGTAAATCACGAGGTGGGAAAGATGGTAACTTGGTGAAATTACTATCACTAGGAGTGATAGTAATTCCTCTCCAAATAAGTAATAGCATTCCATAAGCCCACGCACTGTAGCTACATACTAAACATTTGTTGACTCATGTACTAGAACACCTAGATCCCTCTGCACCTCAGAATTCTGCACCTGTCCGGCGCTTAAGTAAAATTGTTTTTTTTATTCTTCCTGCCAAAAAGTGAACAATCTCACATTTTCCCACATTATTCTCCATCTGCCAAATTTCTGCCCACTCACCATGTCTCACCATGGGCTGCCATGTCTCCGGGTCCTGATGGACTTCACCATAAGGTCTTAAAAGGTGGCTAGTGAGTTAGTTGATGTATTGGTGTTAATTTTCCAAAATTCACTAGAATCTGGAAAAGTTTCACCAGAATGGAAAGTAGCAAATATAACCACAACCCCTCTATTCAAGAATGGAGGGAGGCCGTGGGAACTATAGGCCAGTTAGCTTGGCGTCTGTTATGGGGAAGGTATCAGACTCTAATCATTAAGGAAGTTATAGTGGGGCACGCAAGGTAATTGGAAGAGTCAGCATGGCTTGTGAAAGGGAAATTATGAGCTGGGTTCTTCTGCCCTGCTCGCCGCAAGGTCACCATGGGTGAATCGTAGACACTGGAAAGGTCAATTGACCTTGGGCGGGATTCTCTGGGCGGGCGCAGCCCGATGTTTCACCAATTTATGAAGGAGTAACAAGTGCTGTGGATTAAAGGGGAGCCTATGGATGTACTGCACTTGGATTTCCAGAAAGCATCTGATAAGGTTATTGTGGAAAATAACAGCTCATGGTGCAGGTACTACGTCAAAGGTTATTGTGGAAAATAACAGCTCGTGGCAGGGGGTAACATATTAACATGGTGAGAATATGGCTGACTGGCAGAACAGAGTATGCTTAAATGAGTCTTTTTCTGATTGGCAGAATGTGACAAGTGGAGTCCTGCAGTAGTCTCTGCTGGGGCCTCCACTTTTTACAATTTATATCCATGACTGGAGTGAAGACATGGTAGCTAAATTTGGAGATGACGCAATGCTGTGTGGAAGACATCAGGAGGTTGCAGACAGATATAGACAGGTTAGGTGAGTGGGCAGAAATTTGGCAGATGGAGAATAATGTGGGAAAATGTGAGATTGTTCACTTTTTGGCAGGAAGAATAAAAAAACAATTTTACTTAAGCGCCGGACAGGTGCAGAATTCTGAGGTGCAGAGGGATCTAGGTGTTCTAGTACATGAGTCAACAAATGTTTAGTATGTAGCTACAGTGCGTGGGCTTATGGAATGCTATTACTTATTTGGAGAGGAATTTAATATATGCTTCAGTTAAACAGGGCACTGGTAAGACCACATCTTGAATATTGTGTGTAGTTTTGCCTTATTTAAGGCAGAATCTAAATGTGTTAGAGGCAGTTCAGAGAAGGTTTACTAGTTTGATACCTGGAATAAGCAGGTTGTCATGAGGAAAGGTTGGACAATGTGAGCTTGTTTCCACTGGAGTTTAGATGAGTGAAGGGGTGACTTGACTTATGTATACAAGATCCTGAATGGTCTTGGAAAGATGTGGAAAGGATGTTTCCTCTTGTAGGTGAATCCAGAGGGTTGCCCTTTGAGGACAGATGAGGAGAATTTTTTTCTGTCCTAAGGTTGTGCAACTTTGGAACACTGCCTGAGGAGGTGGTGGAAGAAGGGTCATTTTTAAGGTGAAGGTAGATAGATTCTTTTTAGGGAAAGGCAGGAGTGGGAGTGGATGGGTATGTGGAATTCGAACTGATCAGCCATGATAATGAATGGCGGAGCAGGCTAGATGAGCCGAATGGCCTACTTCAGCTCCTAATTTAATATGTTTGTGTGAGCGGATAGTTGGAGGTGTTCAAAAGCATGTGGGGATTGCGATACAATAGATGGGAGAAATGGATCCTGTTGGCAGAGGGCAAATGAAGCAACAATGATGTGAAAAAAAATGTTTACATAATGACTGGTTAGGATCTAGAATGCACTGTATGTGATGGAGGCAAATTCAACTGTGGCTTTCTAAAGGGAATTAGAAAAGCACTTGAGAGAAAATGCTGGGCTATGGGGAAAGGGTGGAGAAGTAGGACTATTCTGTTGCTCTTGTAGAGAACCAGTATGGACACGAGGGCTAAATGGCATCCATCTACTGTAACAATTCTGTGATAACAGCAGTTATACTAATTCAAAAAGAGCGGATGGTGATCCCTATTAATTAGCAGCTCTGCCCTCTTCACACCTTTTATTCCCATATTAATTGAATTCAACTACACTGTTGTTAATTATCTTTGTGCACACAACATTTTGCTTACAACTAAAATCTTAGATTAATGTGGAATAAAGTTTGATTCACAGATGAAAAAAGATGGAGAGGAACTATTCTCCTTCCCAACAATGTATTACTAATATGGGCCAATTATACTTTGAAATATTAAAAATATTTAGCTGTCTGCTTTTAAACTGGGACAGAGTTTGAATCATCCAAGCCCATTAAAAAAGGAGGTTTCTGTTTTATTACAAAATTAGAGCTCATGGAAGTGGAAATGATTTCATTTTTTCTTTTGTGGGTTGTGATCGTTGCTGGCTGGCCAGCATTTATTGGCCATCACTAACTGCCCTTGAAGGTGTGATGAGCCACCTTTTTGGGCTGCTGCAGTCCATACATTGTAGGAGTATTCACTGTGCTGTTAGGGAGAGAGTTCCAATGTTTTGACCCTGTGACTGTGAAGGAACGATGACCTAGTTCCAAATCAAGATAGTGTGTGGCTTGGAGGGAAACTTGCAGATGCCACTGTTGCCCTTGTCCTTCTAGGTGATAAAGGTCCTGGGTGCTGTCAAAGGAGCCTTGGTGTGTTGCTGCAGTGCACATGTAGATGGTGCACTCTGATGCCACTGTGTGACAGTGTTGGAAGGAGTGAATTTTAAAGTGGTGGATGGGGTGCCAATTAAGCAGGCTGCTTTGTGTTCGATGGTGTCAGGTTTAAGTGTTGTTGGAGCTGCACTCATCCAGGCTAGTGGAGCGTTTTCCATCACACTTGTGACTCATGCTTTGCAGGTAGTGGAGAGATTTTGGGGAGTCAGGAGGTTGGTTATTTGTCACCGAACTCCTGACGTGCACTTATAGTCAGTATTTCTATGTCTGATCCAGTTCAGTTTCTGCTCAATGATAACCCCTGGGATGTTGATGGTGGGGATTCCGCAATGTAATGCCATGTTAATTGGAGATGGACCTTGTTGGGCCCTTCTGTGGCGCAAATGTCACTTGCCACTAATCAACCCAGGCCTGAATGTTATCCAGGTCTTGCTGTTTTTGGACATGGACTACTTCCGAATCTGTGTGGAGTTGTGAATGGTGGTGAACATTGCATAATCATCAGCGAACCTCTTCCCTTATGCTGGAAGAAAGGTAATTCAAGCAAATGAAAACCGAGTTAGGGCTAGAACATTATCCTGAGGAACACCTACAGTGATGTCCTGGGACTGATATGATGGACCGTCCAACAATATCACCCATCTATCTTTATGCTTTTATGTAACTCCAAGCAGTGAAGTTTTCCCCATAAACTGCCATTGCCTTTGCGAGGGTTGCTTGATGTCACGTGGTCAAATTGTGCTGTGATGTCAAGGGCAGTTACACTCTCATCTGCAGTTCAGCTCTTGTCCAGGTTTAAAAAAAATTTGTTCATGGGATGTGGGTGTCCAGCATTTATTTCCCATCTCTCATTGCCCCTGGAGCACAGTTAAGAGTCAACCGCATTGCTGTGGGTCTGGAGTCACATGGAGGCCAGACCAAGTAAGGGTGACAGATTTCCTTCCCCGAAGGACATTAGGGAACCAGGTGGGTTTTCCTGACAATCGACAATGGTTTCATGGCCATCATTAGACTTTTTAATTCCAGATATTTTATTGAGTTGAAATTCCATCACCTGCAATGGTGGGATTCGAACCCGTGTCCCCAGATCATTTATCCTAGGTCTCTGGAGTACTAGTCCACCAACAGTACCACTATGCCACTGCCTACCCTGATTCAATTCATTATACTGAATGGCTCTTGCAGCATCCAACTGAGCATCACTGAGCAGGTTTTGCTGAAGTATCTGTTGCTAGCAGTTTCAATGACCCCCTTCCATAACTTTGATGACAGAGTAGACTGCTGGATGCTAATTGACTGGATTGGATTTTTCCTGCTTATGGTCAGGACACAGCTGAACAGTTCTCCACATTGCTGGGCAGATGCCAGTTTTGTAGCCGCACATTAAAAGTATGCCTAGGGGCACGGGTTAGCTCTGGAGCATGAATCTTTAGTACTATTTTGGGGATGTTATAAGGGCCTTTGCAGTATTCAGTATCTTTGTGAATATCACATGGAGTATATAGAATTGGCTGAAGACTGGAAGTTGATGCATCCCAGAGTGTTGAAAGAGGTTGCTTGGTGGATTCCACTATTTTATGCAGTGAGAGTAGACCTTGTTAGCCTTGTATTAGGGAAAATATTATAATTGATATGCTAAATTGACACTTTGATAATTATGATCTGATTGGGCATAATCACGGATGTACGAATGGGGAATCATGTTTGATGAACTTGGAAGTTTTTTGAGGATGTTACAAACACACTTGACAATGGAGAGTTGATAGACTTAGCATATTTGGATTTTCAGTAGGCTTTTGATAAAGTCCCCACAGGAGGTTGATCAGGAAAATAAAAGCACATTGGATAGGAGGCACGTACTGGCATGGATTCAAGCTTGGTTAACATGAATAAACTGGTCATTCTTGCATTGGCAGGCTGTGGGTACTGGGGTCCTGCAAGACTTAATTCTTGGGGCCACAGCTGTTCACAATATGTATCACTTATTTGGATGTGGGGGCCAAATATAATGGGCTGGATTCTCTATCGGCGGATCCTCCATTTGCCAGAAGTACACATGCCCACGGATTCCCTGACTGTGTGGGGGGTGTCCATAATGGGAAACCCCATTGGCTGGCTGCCGGGACAGGATCCCGCTCATCTGACAAACGACGTATAATATGAGCAAATTTAAAATTGTCCATTTTGGTGGAAGGATAAAGAAGCTTATAACCCAAATGGTGAGAGATTGTAGAGCTCTTAATATACAGAGGGTTCAGGGTGTGTTAGTGCATGAATTACAAAAGGCTAGTATTTGGGTACAGCAAGTAATAGCTAATAGAACATTTGGTAGAATTTGCGATGTCCAAATGCAGAAAGATCTGGAATATTCAAACTTGGGGTGGCAAGTAACATTTGCACCACACAAGTAGCAGGTACTGACCATCTCTAATGAGAGAATATAGCCTTCACCACCCCCCCCCCCCCCCCCCCCCCCCCTGACATTCGACGGCATTACCATTGCTGAATTCTCCACTATCAACAGTCTGGGGGTTACCATTGACCAGAGACTGAACTGGCCTAACCATTACAAGGGCAGGTTAGAGACTTGGACTCCTGTGCCAAGTAATTTACCATCTATAAGGCACAAGTCTGGCTGTTCTGTTTGCTTGAATGACTGCAGCTCCAATGATGCTCTAGAAGCTCAACACCATCCAGGACAAAGCAGTCTGCTTGATTGGCACCCCATTCACAAACATTCACACTTCTGTCACCTATGCGTAGAAGCAGCAGTGTGTACAAGGTATACTGCAGAATCTCACCAAGCCTCCTTAAATAGAAACTTCCAAATCCATGACCACAACCATCTAAAACAGGGTTTTTCAAAGTGTGGGTCGTGAGCTGGGGTTGGGTCGTGAGCTGGGGTTGGGTCGTGGGCGGGTGGCAGAGCGATTGGTTGCAGCGGTCCTGATCGTGGGAGAAGTGCCCAATGGCCACTACCTCCAGTCAGAAGCAGCAGCAGTGAGCAGGTCACGTGCCCTCCATGTACATTTGATGTCAAGAACCCTCGATGTATGTGCTTTTGGCACCAAATCACAGAGGACAGCTGCTTCCATTTTCTAGCTGCTGGCAACCAAAGCAAGAGGACTGTGAAGATGGATCATTTTCTCACAAGGATGAGATGACCAGAGACTCAAATAGGCAGTGCATCAAGGGACAGGATCTCACAACAGAATCTGCTGGAGAAAGCTGCCCAGGAGAGTCCAGGGCTAGAGAAGTGCTAGTGTTAGCTCTGACAGAGCTCCAGGGCCTCTGGTTAACAGCCTACAAAGAAGAAACTTAAACCAGGAACAAATCAGTATAAAGATGATTTCTTGAGGTACGGTTTTGTCAATTGTTCCAATGCAAAGCCCATGTGTGTTATATGCAGGGAAGTGCTGGCAAATGAGAGCAGTTTCAGACATTGAAAGAGAAGTGGTGGGTGAAAAATTCTTTGAGGTTGAGACCCTCAGAGTCCGTTATTAACTTACAGCTGACGCTGCTGTACCAGACCTGTGTGATACCCCATTAAAAACAGGCCAAAAGTCCATGAGGCTATGAGTATTCTGGAGTAGCATCTCCCAGGAGTGCCCAGTGCAGAGTAAAACCGGCACATTTTGCTATTGGCGTTCATGATGACCTACATGTGCAAGGTTAGATTATCCGTTTTCACAAAGGTGAAGTCGGCACAAAGGAAGTGGCTTAAGTGCACCAGATATGCGCAACGCCGGCTCCTCCTTTGAACCTGATTCAAGTGAGATCACAAGGACCAAGCAGACTCCCCTTTCACATTAAAGGTAAGTGAACATGCCAAGTGACGTGAAGGTCGGCTGGTTGCAAAAATGGGTTCCGGGAAAAAAGATTTGAAAAACAGTGATCTAGAAGGACAAGGGCAGCAGACAGATGGGGATGCCACGCCAAGAAAATCACTATTCTGACTTGGCAATGCATCACTGTTCCTTCACTGTCGCTGGGTCAAAATCCTGTAAAACCTTCCCTAAGTGGATGTACTCACATGCACTGCAGCGGTTCAAGAAGGCAGCTCACCACTACCTTCTCAATGCCAATCAGGGATCGGCAATGACTAGTGACACACATGTCACCGGCAACCAGCTAGTGACACACATGTCCCAAGAATGAATTTTTAAAATTGTTTGATTTGATAAAGGTGTGTGAAATTGTACAGAAATGGGACAGAAACAAATAGATTGTTTATAGTGATTCAATTCAGACAGGGAGCAGGAGAAACGTTTTTCACAGGGAGGGTTGTGAGCCTATGGAATAATGTAGTGATTGAAGCAGTGACCATGCCAACCTTTTAGGAATAAGTTAAACGGGTGCATCAATGATAGAGGAATAAAGGCACATGCGAAAGTAATTGGCATAAGCTTACTGCTCACATGAAGAATAAACACTGACATGGACCGGTTGGGCCAAATGCTTTTTGAAGCATTGTGATTCCGAAATAACTTGATGTATGTAACCCTTTAAATTTCACCATTGGGCAATTTTCTGCTCTCATTGCTATAGAGTTTCCTAAATAGGCTAAACAGTTCACCTGAAAGAGGTAGATTATTTTACAAGTGGGAAAATCCCAGAGAATGCGAACATTACCGACATACAGCAGTACATAACAATTGACTGACTGATTTCTGCCTCAGGTACACTAACCAGACCTGTTGTACAAGCTTAGAAAAGAATGATCAAATTCCAGCAACTGAGGTAATCAACAAGTTGTTTGAAGCAAGCATTTTACAAAATAGTTTTAGAAAAAAAGATACTTACAATTGAAAAGTTTCGTTGAATTTTGGAGCCCAGCTATTGTTTTTGGATTTAGTGGCAAACCTCCTTTTCTTGTCACTAAGATGAGGCCCGATCATATTAACTTCAACAAATGGACGGAAGATACCAGTTGTTTGCCACTTCAGATCATTGGCAGCCACAACTACAAAGGGGAAAAAAAAATCGGAGATTTAATTATAGGTTTAAAAACAGTTTCTTGGTGCTAGAATTTCAGAGGATTAACATGCAATTTAGATCCAGAGGTCACAGTTGTGTCACAATACATGATGCTATTCCTAAGAGTCCATGGTGTAGCTACATCAAGATTGCAATTATGCCTACTTAATCCATTCTTTATCACAAATATGTAACAGTATTATTTATGAACTATGGAAGTTCACATTCTATGCAGTAAACACTGCTAGAATTCGTTATTAAAAAATCAACTGCACAAAAATGTGCTCTCTTGATTGTTTAATAATTTCTAATGAGCGTGGTCAATGTTTGTGGTTCCCTTGGACATTAATTGGATATCATTAATAGCTGTTTCAAATTTGATCAGCTGTACACTTAAATGGCAGTAGAAAATGTGCAGTATATAAATTATAAAAACAGAAACAGGCTGCTTTCGGTGTAGAGAGAAACAAATTTCATGAAGGAAATCTGCCGTCCTCACCGTGGTTGACTCTTAAATGCCCACTTTAAATGGCCTTGCAAGCCACTCAGTTGTATCAAACCAATAAAAAGGAAAGAAACCGGATGGACTACCTGACATCAACCTAGACACTAGAAGCGACAACAGCCCTGTTGACCCTGCAAAGTCCTCCTTACTAACATCTAGGGACTTCTGCCAAAAGCAAGAGCCTGACATAGTTATACTCACGGAATCATATCTTACAGATAACATTCCAGACACCACTATCATCATCCCTGGGTAAGTCCTGTCCCACCAGCAGAGGTGGTGGCACAGTCAGGAGGGAGTTGTCCTAGGAGTCCTTAACATCAACTCCGGACCCCATGAAGTCTCATGCCTTCAGGTCAAACATGGACTTATTACCATGTACCGTCCACTGTCAACTGATGAATCAATACTCCTCCATGTTGATCACCACTTGGAGGAAGCATTGAGGGTGGCAACGACACAGAATGTACTCGCGGTGGGGGACTTAAATGCCCATCACCAAGAGTACTACCACTGACGGAGCTAGCCAAGTCCTAAAGGACATAACTGCTAGACTGGGACAGGTGGTGAACGAACCAACAAGAGGAAAAAATATATTAAACCTCATCCTGCCTGCCGCAGATGCATCTGTCCAGGACAGTATCAGTAAGGGTGACCACACAGTCCTTGTGGAGATGAAGTCTCGTATTCACATTGAGGATACCTTCCATTGTGTTGTGTGGCACTACCATTGTGCTAAATGGGTAGATTCAGGTGTTCATGCAAGAAACTGATTTAAAAGTTGCAGATCAAATGAGGTTGAGGAAAGGGTGGGTGGGGCAGGTGTTTAATTGAGGATTGGATATGAAGACAAGGGGGTAGCAGTTCTGGTGAGTAAGAGGATGGTGTGTTCGGCTGATAGTATTGTGGCAGTTCCTGGGGACAGATTTGGGATGAAACAGGGGATTTGTGGAAAGAGGGAGTTCCCAGTGGCCGCAGTGGAGGTTAGATGTGGGGTTATTGGCTGTTAAGGGATCCCTGAAAGGGTAGGGATGATTATACAAAATTATGTGGAGCTAAATAAGACGAACAAGGCTTCCGCCTCCGTAGTTTCGTAGTTTGGGAAGCGCTGAAGGCATGATCAGGGGGAGATTATTTTGATCCGGGTGCATAAGACGAAGGGGGGGGGGGGGGGGGGGTGCAGCTAGAAATGCAACGATTAATGGAGGCCATTCTGGAGGTGGATCAGAGGTGTTGCTAAAGGAAGAAGCTAGTGGCAGGGGATTGTGAGGGAGAGTAAGGAAATCCGGGAGTCGCTATATGCAGACGACCTGCTGCTATTCGTGTCGGACCCATTGGAGAGTATGGGGAGAATAATGGATATATTAGAGAGGTTCGGGCCCTTCTCGGGTTATCAGTTGAATGTCGGAAAGAGTGAGGTGTTTCCGGTGAATGCGGCGAGTTGTGGAGCCAATCTGGGGGTGTTTCCATTTAGGTGGTCACTGAGTTGAGGGAGGCCTTTTACCGTAGAATGTATAGCTCAGAGTCTCCGGCGGGGTAAAAGGCATGAGGCAGTTTTTGGATGGATTGGAGTTCTCGATGGTCGAGGAAGGGAAGGTTCAATGGTTGGGTGCCCCAATCGGGCTGGAGGAAGTAATGGACTGCGTGGGATTAATGCAGTCTGGGAAAGTCCTGGATCCGGCCAGGTTCCCAACAGAGTTCTCTGAAAAGTTTAGCATGGATTTGAGACCCCTACTAGTAGGGATATATAATGAGTTGGTCGGTACAGGGGAGCTGCCACCCATGTTATCTCAGGCTTCAATTTCGTTCAATTTAAAAAAGGTTAAGAACCCACAGGAATGTGGCTCGTACCACCCGATAGCGTTACTAAATGAGAATTCGAAGTTATTGGCGAAGGTGCTGGCAATGCGTAGAGAGAACTGTGTGCTGGGGTGATAGATGAGGACCAAATGGGATTCGAGAAAGGGCGGCAACTGTCACTGAATATTAGAAGTCTGCTGAATGGAATCATGATTCCCCGGATGGCCAGGAAATGGAAGTGATGGTGTCTATGGATGTGGAGAAAGCGTTCGACCGGGTGGATGGGTGTATTTGTTTGAGGTGTTGGGATGGCTTGGGTTTGGGCAGGGTTTGTAGATTGGATTAGGTTGCTGTACAGGGTCCCCCCCCGGGTGAGGGTTCATACGAACAATGTGAGCTTGGGGTATTTTGGGGAACGAGACAGAGGTGTCTGGGGACTTTGTTGCTTTTCGCTTTGGCGATCAAGCCTCTGGCGATGGCACTTAAGAGCCTTAGGGAGTTGGAGAGATATTGTGAGGGGTGGGGGGGTATGGAGCACCAGGGCCAGGATTCTCTGAAATCCCGGCCAAGTGTTGATGCCGGTGTCAAAACCGGCGTAAGCCACGCCGGCATCAACTTGTCTCCAGGCCTAGGCATTCACCCCTTCCTAGGGGGCTAGAACGACGCCGGAGTGCTGTC
The DNA here is from genome assembly GCF_047496885.1 of Scyliorhinus torazame. Taxonomy (NCBI): domain Eukaryota; kingdom Metazoa; phylum Chordata; class Chondrichthyes; order Carcharhiniformes; family Scyliorhinidae; genus Scyliorhinus; species Scyliorhinus torazame. Next base: position 31,867,492 of record NC_092724.1, read on the forward strand.
CGCTGCTCTGGCGCTGAAAGCCGACGCGCCACGGCCAGCGCGGGTCCACGCATGGGTTGCCGTTTCCGCGCCGGCCCTCGGGCAACATGGCGGAGCTCTACAGGGGCCCGGCGCAGAGGAACATAGGCCCCCCCCCCCCCGGAATGAGTCCGTCCGCCGATCGGTAGGCCCCGATCGCTGGCCTGGCCACCGTGGAGGCCCCCCCCCGGAGTCGGTTCCCCCGCCCCCCCCCCCACCAGGATGGCCCCCCGCAACCAGAACTTAGAGGTCCCGCCGGGTAGGACCAAACGTAACCCACGCCGACGGGACTCGGCCGAACTCGGTGGGCACTCGGCCCGTGAAGCGCGGAGAATCGGCGGGGAGGGGGGGCGCTTTCAACGGCTCCCAACGAGCGTGGCGGCGATCCCGCAGGCGCAATTGACGCCGATTTTCCGGTCGCTGGAGAATTGTCAGCCTGGCACCGGAGCGGCGTGGCGCAATTCTCGTGCCCCCCCCTCCCCTCCCCACACAGCGATTCTCCGACCTGGTGCGGGATCAGGAATCCCGGCCCAGGTCTTCCCATATGTAGATGACATTTACTGTATATTATGAACCTTAGAGAGCTTCAATCGGATCATGGGGATATTAGGGGATTTTGGCTCGTTCTTGGGGTATAAACCCAACATGGGGAAAAGTGAGTTATTCCCGGCCGATGCACAATTGAGAAGGAAGGGTTTGGAGAAGCTGCCGATTTGGCTGGTTGGGGTGAGTTTCCGATACCTGGGATATGAGTGGTGCATATTTGGGCCCAGTTGCATAAGTTGTACTTGTTGAATCTTTGGAGGGGGTGAAGGAGGGTTTTGCTGCTGTCATTGGCTGGAAGGGTCCAGACTGTTAAAATGACGGTGCTACCGAAGTTTGTGTTTGTCTTCCAAAATTTCCTGGCTTTTGGGCCCAAATCTTTCTTCAGCAGGGTCAAAAGGATGATCTCTAAGTTTATATGGGCACTAAGATACCCCAGATCGGCAGGGCATTTTTGGAGAGGGACAGACAGAGTGGTGGGTTGGCGCTGCCGAATTATTACTGGGTGGCAAAGAAGGTCAGGAAGTGGGTAGTGGAGGAGAGGTCGTTCTGGGGGCGGATGGAGAAGCCTCGTGTAGAGGAACAAGTTTAAGAGCGTTGTCATTGGCACCTCTTCCATTCTAGCCGGCCAGGTACTCCAAGTGCCTGGTGATAGTATCAGTGCAGAAGGCATGGAATCAATGGTGGCAGAATTTTAAGATGGAGGGGATGTCATTGTGGGTGCTGATCTGTGGCAATCACAGTTTGTTCTGGCAGGTCTAGATTCCATGTTTAGGGTGTGGGAGAGGGCGGGGATAGAGTGCTTTTGGGATCTGTTTGTGGGGGTAAGTCTGCAGTGTTGGGAGAGCTAGAGGCGAAGTTCCAACCACTGAAGGGGAATGGGTATCGGTATCTGCAAGTTAGACACTTTGTTAGGAAGAAGTTGGTTACTTTTCTGAAGTTACCACCCCCGGCGCTGCAAGATAACATTTTGTCCGAGGACTATCTATAAGTTTGCGGATGATACGATTGTGGTGGGTTGTATCTCAAACAACGATGAGTCAGACCACAGAAGGGAGATAGATCACTTTGTTGCATGGTATACTGAAAACAACATCTCTAAAAGTCAGGAAAACCAAGGAACTAATCATCGACTTCAGGAAGTGCAGTACGACACACGCCCCCGTCTACATCAATGGCTCCGAAGTGGAGATGGTCGATAGATTTAGGTTCCTGGGGGTCACCATCACCAACAGTCTGTCCTGGTCCATTCACGTTGATGCAATAGTCAAGAAATCCCAACAACGTCTCTACTTCCTACGGAAGCTAAAGAAATTCGACATGTCTGCATCGACTCTCACAAACTTCTACAGATGTGCCATAGAGAGCATCCTATCCGGCTGCATTACAGCTTGGTATGGCAACTGCTCAGCACAAGATCGCAAGAAACTGCAGAGTATGGTGAACTTAGCCCAACACATTACACAAGCTTGCCACCCTCCCATTGATTCTGTGTACACCTTCCACTGGCTCAGGAAGGCAGACTGCATTGTCAGAGACCTCTCGCACCCAGGTTTTGCCCTCTTCCAGACCCTTCCATCAGGAAGAAGATGCAGAAGTTTGAAGATCCGCACATCCAGACATAGGAAGTTTCTTCCCCACAGCTACTAATCTCCTAAACGACTCTCCCTCGGACTGATCTGTTCCCTGTAAGACACTATTCACGACGCCCTCTGCTGCTCTTGCTCAGGTCGTATTTGTTTTGTTTGGCCCTTGTTCCGCTGTAACCAATTACTTATTTGTCGATGTACTGTGTACTTCTTCGCATTCACTAACTATCTAATATTCTGTTTTGTCTACTGTGTACGTTCCCTTGGCCACAGAAAAATACTTTTCACTGCACTTCGGTACATGTGACAATCAATCAATCAATCAAGATTGGGAAGAGAAGGATCTTGGACATATCTTGGGGAGTTGATGGAGAGAGCATGGACTTCGGTAGAGGAAATAAAATGGAAATGGGGAGAGGAGCTGGGGATGGCAGTGGTTAGCATTGCTGCCACACAGCACCAGGGACCCGGGTTCAATTCCAGCCTTGCATGACTGTGGAGTTTACATTTTCTCCCTGTGTCTGTGTGGATTTCCTTCGGGTGCTCCAGTTTCCTCCCACAGTCCAAAGATGTGCAGGTTAGGTGGATTGGCCGTGCTAAATTGCACCTTAGTGTCCAACGATATGTAGGTTCGGTGGGGTTATGGGGGTAGGGCGGGGGAGTGGGTGTAGGTAGGGTACTCTTTCAGAGGGCCAGTGAAGAATCAATGGGCAGATTGGCCTCCTTCTGCATTATAGGAATTCTATTCTTTGGGCTGTAGAGACTGGGCTATGGACTGAGGCCTCCTCATGCGAGACTGGGTCTCATCCAGTTCAAGATGGTGCATAGGGCACACATGACGGTGTCAAGGATGAGTTGGTTCTATCCAGGAGTAGAGGATAGATGCAGGTGGTGCGCAAGGGGACTGGTGAGTCATGTCCACATGTTTTGGGCATGGCCGAAGTTGGAAGAGTTTTGGGAGGCCTTTGCAGGAATTATGTTGAAGGTGCTGGGGGGGCGTGAAGGTCGCTCTGAACCCATGGGTGACAATATTTGGAGTTTCAGAGGATCCAGGAGTGCAGGTAGGGAGAGAGGCTGACATGCTGGCCTTTGCCTCCCTGATAGCCCAGAGGCAGCTACTGTTAGGGTGGTGGGACTCAGAACCACCTAAAGCAACAGTGTGGCTGAGCAACTTGGCGGAGTTTCTGCACCTGGAAAAGATAAAGTTTGCAATCAGAGGCACAAATGAAGGGTTCTTCTCGAGGTGGAGGTTGTTCATTGACTTCTTTAAAGAGTGGTGCAATGTCAGCGAGGTGGGGGGGTTCTTTTGTTATAGTTGGAAAACGGGGCAGGGGCTGTGACGGAAGGGTTTGAAAGTTTGGAGTCAGATTTGTGAAGGTTGTATCTGATGTTATGTCTCCTTTTTTCTGTAGAAAATTGAAAATGCCGCAAATAAAAATACTTGAAAAAAAAAGAAAGCTGAGTCAGGGTGGGAGAAAGAAAGAAAAACAATTCTATATTGCTAGGCTTTACCAGAATCACAGTGTCAGTGATGGGGCCCCATAAAAATATTGATCTCTGTAAATCTTATAGCAGAATTTTATTGGCACTACTGATTCCCTTGTGACCAGTGTGGGTCAATGCAGTTCATCACTTTTTAATCATATTTATGGTTTATGCTTGAAATGCCACTTTGGGAGTGCGACTGAAAATCCCTCGCCAACAATTTGCACAATGTTGATATCTGTGGTTTCATCTTTTAAGTTCCCAGTGTGCATCAATCTTATTAAAGGTTTGCAAGATGCCCTGGATATGCACATTTCTGCTTGGGACTATGTTCACAAAGATTTGGTTTAACACACTTATGAAGATGTGTGGTATAATATAATTGTACAATTAATTTGTAATGTCACTGGCTGAACCTATGTCACTTCATAATGTGATCCGCTGGAAATATGTATTGAGCTTTTTGAAAAGAACACTTTTCCCACGCAACGGACACTTGCTCACTATAGCTAGATTTAGAATAATCAGAGACTGCCACAGGGACAATAGTTCTACCTCATTTCTCTTTCTTATCAAAGCTGAGCTGTTTGTGATTGGAAAAACTCATCAGAAGACCTCATTGCTGCAAACCAAGAGTTCTTAAAGGAGAACTCTGTATCAACCAGTCACAACTGTAGACCAACTACTCCATTGTCGAAAAGGTCCACTGCGCGGGTCGGAGAATTATTTCCTCACTACTTGTTATTCATTTACTCAAGATACTTTTATCGAGGGCATATTCAATATTTTCCTGCATGAAGTTAACCAAGGCATCTCAGTTCTTTTGCAAACCTAAAGCCATAATGACATTGGCCCCAACACGGGGAGGGGCCAGATGGGCTATTTAAGATTTTCCAGTGCCAAAAGATATTTTGTAAACCCAAATAGAAAAACTTCTGCTCAAAATGCAAATCTCCAAAAATTAAAGTTACGTAACCTAGCTTTTTTAAAAAACAGTGCAAAGTTTGCAAGTGTTGTTGAATATATTAAGTGGGTTAACATTTATTAGACGTATTGGCACATTTTTTGTGTCTACAAGATTCTACCCTCATTCTAAAAGCCAACACCCATAGTATTTGCGATATACATTTCTGCATGTAAACTTCAATTGTTAAAAATTTAGCAATTAGGCTCTCACATCTTGTAGGATGTTCAGAGGATGCAGTTTTTAAAAATGCTATATGAAATGCAATGAAATCGCTTATTGTCACAAGTAGGCTTCAAATGAAGTTACTGTGAAAAGCCCCTAGTCGCCACATTCCAGCGCCTGTTCGGGGAGGCTGGTACGGGAATCGAACCGTGCTGCTGGCCTGCCTTGGTCTGCTTTAAAAGCCAGCGATTTAGCCGAGTGTGCTAAACCAGCCCCTTTTATTTATATAATTCCAGTAATGTTAAAAAGTAACAGAGCTTGAGTCATTCGAACTGACCTTTAACTGTGATTTTGTGCTCTCCAGTTCCTGGATGTGTGAAAAGCTCCACATGGATGGACACTTCTCCTACTGGATCATCCACACCAGATCCTGTGAAATAGCAGATATGACATTTTAAATCCCACCTAATGATCAACTATATACGCAGCATTCGGTGCAAGACTCACTGTGTGCGAAGTGAGCCCTGGTGAAAGGGCTTAATTCAGTAACTGGGACAGGCCAATGAGTCTACATGCTTAAACTCTTCCAATTGAATTACCTCCCCCCCCCCCCCCCCCCCCCCCACTGTCCCAGTGCAAGCAAAATATCAGCCATCATAAATGCCACTGGTTCTGCTCTGGTGAGTTTGATGCAATTACAAATAACAGGCACCAGCCTACATTCGAATCTGCATGACAAACGTAATTCAGTTTGCTGGGAGTCAAATACTTTAAAATTAGACAATAAATCCAAGTTGCGCTTAATGGTCAAAACCAGTAATTTTGTAGAGCGATCATGCAAGAGCTTATGCTCTCCCAACAGATATATTCAAACCTTGTTTGTTTTCTCTCTCCTTACAAACTGAATATATTATTTCAGAGGCAATTCCATTTCAGGGTCTTGCAAGAAATCTTTCCTTTTACCCAAATTAAAAATTCCTCCATATAATTACAGCTGCAACAAGCAACCCCACTACACTATTCGATTTTCTGTAGGAAGCTGCATGCTACAAAAACATGCACAATTCGGGTGTTTAGTACTAGATTCTTGAAAGTCCCACTTGGACATCAAGTGAACAGTTGTTTCAAGCCCAGGCATTCTAATGCTGCCATTAATGGCAACATTATGCTCGAACGTACCCTTTTCAGGATAAACCTCCTCGCTATGGGTAAACCTAATACCCTTCCCACCATGCACTGAGTTGTGAAATCATAGCCAGACGGCAGGCGAAAATGAAAGGAAGAAGAAATTGAAGTGAGAATATGCATAGTAGACAGACACAGCAGTTAACTTGCAAACATCTTTAGACAAATGAAGGTTATCAAAGAAAACAGTTCAGACACTCATAGGATACTACAATTTTCAGTCAAAGGTCTGTAAAGGTCAAATGACAATGCTGAGAACCATCTCACATTTTTGTTGCCTTGTTTGAAGTCAGTATTATTGGTTGGTTCGTGTGGTGTTAGAGTTGATGTACTATTAATAGAATGTTGCAACCAGGCATTTTTTCAGTATTGTGTTGTTATGGAAAAGCATAGGACTCAGCAAATTAATAGATCACCTGTTCTCCAATTTTATTCACTAGGTATTTTATCCAGATCATTTCATAATTCCTCAAAAGAGGGAGCATACTCTGATAGCTCTTACTACCATACTTTATACTTTTAAAATAAGTTTGTAAGTAGTTTGGGAGCAAACATCATGGGTAGACTTCCTCAGATGTCGAACATGGACACTAATATTTCAGATTATGGGGTAATTGAGTGAATATTTTCCAGTATGATTATAAGCTAGAAAACTAACTTCTATACAAAATTTGTTAAATGTCCATTATTATATATACGTATAGATATGCTATAACTAAATTTCTGCTTATTATCGACAATCTATGTTTCACTTGATAAATCTGGGGTAATTTATTAGTGTTTAGTTGGATCGAAGAATTAGTTTTATTCCTTTGATTTCTTCAGATTTGAATCAGAAAATTAATTGGGAGCCATGAAATTATTGCAAGAAATAAGACTTTTAAAAGTCAGTCTGTAATTTTTACTTAAAGAACAAATTTAGTTTTCCATATTAGCTCCGTAGCTGATCTGCAAAAACCAAATTTTGACACTAAACTTATTGTAAAAACTCATTGACTCATTATAAAGATCAACTTTTAAACGTTGTCATCTGACCTTTAAACACATTACAATTTAGGACAAAATTTTATACATTGCATTAAGGCATTACAGTATGTTTTTGTCACAGTAATGACATGTAAACAAATGACATACTAAGTGTGATAATTTCCAATTAAATTTTGCTTTACTCTTGTTATATCCCAACATTAGTTTAATTATTTAATTATGATGGTGAAGTATATACGAGTTACAATCTGTTTGATATTCCAGTGATCTTAGAGTTTGACTGTAGAGAAATTTCAAAAGCAGGTTTTGATACAAGACATTGAACAATGAGTAAATTGTGATCACACCCAACATATCAACATTAATATTGAAGCACACTGTACAAGACATAGGAAATATAACTTTCACTAACTTTTTGCAAAACAAAGCTCAATTTAAAAGTTGAGAAAATTTCTAATCATCTGTCCCAAAGTGTCAAAGCCATTAAACTTGTGCAATACAGTATTCTGTGCACAAGTATGACCTCCATTTTGTCATGATATCCACATCAGCATATCATGGTGTAATCACACACACACTGATGGACAGGTAATTGGACCAACCAACACACACACAACATCGCAGCCAATCACCAGTGAGAGCACACGCACTATAAAACAGGGAACACCACAGTTCCCACTCATTCTACCAGGAGATAGCTCAGAGCACAGAGCTCACAGCGTGCCACTCAGACATAGACCATGTTCTGAGTGCCTCACCAAGATAGTGATAGGGCTGGGTCCACAGGTTAGCTGGTGAAGCACTAACCTCAGCCAGCAGTTAGTAGTTGTTATTGATTAAGACAATAAAACAGAGTTGTACCATCTACAGCCATGTTGGATCATTTGTGCATCGGAACACCCAACACGACACATTTCTTATAACATCAGTCTCAGATGAGCTGTCAATTTAAAGGCAGGTTAGGTGGGGTTATGGGGGTTACGGGGTAGGGCAGGAGAGTGGACCTAAGTAGGGTGTTCTTTCAGAGGGTTGGTGCAGACTTGATGGGCCGAATGGCCTCCTTCCGCACTGTAGGAATTCTATGATTCTAATGCAAAATCATGGGCAGCCTTGATGCTTGCAAATTATGAGAACAACTACAGAAACTGGCCAAAACCATTCCCCATTTAAATCCGAGAGGGGAATCATTCAACCCATTTGACATCATAAATGACATCCAAAGTGATTGAGATCCTAGTAATCCTCATTCTTCTTGACCTCTTGTCTGCTTTTTGCATGGCTGACTATAACATTCTCGCCCAGCATGTTGTGACTTGCTTCATCTGGTTCTAATCCTATCTCTCCAAACATAGTTAGAGAATTACATGCAGTCCCGGACTATTTCTCATTTACATCAGTCCACAATCCTAAAACATGAATTTGCACATGCATATTGGTGACTCTCAGTCCTATCTCAGAATCATCTCTCTCTCAACCTCTCTATTGTTTGATTGGTAACATTGCTTGCCCACCATGTGTCCTGAATTTTTGATTTGATTCATTATTTCTTCCAAGGAATTATTGACGTCATGGTCTCCAGTACCCCACCACAAACCTGATTCCCTAACCATTAACTCCATCCCTCTTCCTGGTCACTTACAGAGGCAAAACCAGATCACACACAACTTTGTCATCCTATGTGACTCTGAGATGAATTTCTGACCACATAGCCACTCCATCACCAAGTCTGCCTACTTCCATCTCTGTAACATTGCCTATTTCCACTGCAACTCATTACTGCTGACACTGCTAACTATGGGTGGGATTCTCCGTCCGTTCACGTGTCGGGATTCTCCGTCCGTTCATGCATCGGGATTCTCCATGCCCGCTGCAATGAATGGAGATTTGGCCGAGCTCCAAATTCTCCGTTCTCGCTGGCAGTTGGGAGGACTTGCATTGGAGAATCCCGGCCCATCTTTGTTACCTCTAGATGTTACTTTTTTTCCCCCTTCATTCTTTCATGGGATGCAGGTGTCGTTGGAGAGGACATCCCTAATTATCTTTGACAGGATTGGTTTGCTAGGTCATTTCAGAGCGGAGTTAAGAGCCAACCAGGTCTGGAGTCACGTGTAAGCTAGACCAGCAATGATGGCAGATTGCCTTCCCTATAGGGAATTAGTGAATCACATGATTTTTACAATGATCGATGATAGTTGATGTGATCACCATTACTGAGACTAGCTTTCAATTCAAGATTTATTGGTTGAATTTAATTTCCAGCAGCGGCCATGGTGGCATTTGAACCCATGTCCCCAGAGCATTAGTCTGGGCTTTTGGATTGCTGGTCCAGTGGCATTCCCACTATGCCACCATCTTCATTACCACAATGTCACCATCTTCAATACTATTCTGATGCTCTCCTGGCTGGCCTACCTTCCACCCTCCATTAACTTGAACTTATCCAAAACTCTGTTGCCCATACCTAAACGCACACAAAGACCCCCGCTCCACTGCCGTGACCTTTATGTTAACTGACCTATGTTGGCTCCTGATCTCGCGCATTGTTTTTAACATTTTCAGAATGGTTTTCAAAACCCTTCACAGTCTTGTCTCTACCCATTTCTGTAACCTCCTCCAGCATATAACCCTCCAAGATATCTGCACCCCTCCAATTAGAGCCTCTTGCACATTCTTCATTTTAATTATTCCACCAATGATGACTGCCTTCAGCTGCCTGGGCCCTAGGCTCTGGAATTCTTTCCCGAAACCCCTTTGTCTTGAGCTATCCTCCTTTAGACACTCCTTAATATTGTTTTTTGACATTCTTGTCAAGTGCTTAGGATGTTTCACTATGTTGAAGGCACCTTGTAAAGACACATTATTGCTGTTGGTTTCAAACATCAATAAGATAGTACTGCAACTCACTAAGTCATCCAATACTTCATCCCCATCTACCTGACACATTTAATTCCAGTTAAGTTACTGTTTTATTTAAGAATGACTAAAAGCTCCATTAAAGATACAGTAAATTGGATCACAGTCAAAACAGTACAATGCGGGCATTTACAGCTTCACTATGAATCAGTTTCAAGCGTTTCAATAGGAATTTAGAACAGCCTTATTCTCAGTTTTTCAAAAATAAATAAATGTTTATGAAAAGTTAGTCACATCTGAATCTGAAAGTTTATAAATCAGCTGGAAACTGTAACACAAAACAGTTACATTTTATGACCATATTGCCAATACTGGAGAAAAACAATCAGATTCATTTCACAAGCTCAGCTCTTCAGTGCAGGAAGAAATCGGGGTGTCATTTTTAATTGCTTCCCCGATCTCCCTGATCTCTGGACCCTCCCACCGCGGCCTCCAGACCCCTACCCCCCCCCACCCCAACATACCTGTTAGGGGGTCCTCGAGCCATCCTTCACCCCACCTCATAAGGGCAGGGCACCCCCGGGCCTGATCCCTGGCAGTGCCAACCTGGCATGCAGGTGGATAGCAGTGTCCCTGCCAACCTGTCAGTGCGCACCCTGACATTGCCAAGGTACCTGGATGGCAGTGCTGAGATGTCCATGTGGCAGGAGTGCCAGGGTAGCACCATGCCCAGAGCTCAATCGCCCGAGGGCCTCTGATGGCCTGGGAGAACTCCCAAGGTGCTGTTATACCTGTGGACCAGTGCTAAATGGCGCCGTGGCGGGGTTTCCCAGGTGCGGGCTTTCGATCCTGGACCTTGGGTGAATCCAGTGCCTAATTGCTCACTTAAATATGCAAATCTGGAGCCCACCCAGTGAAGGCGAGATCCAGATCGTGACAACGCGCTAGATCTCGTTAGATCACACGAGGCATCCCGAGCATTGCACATCTCACGAGAGGTCTCTCGCAAGATTTAACGGCCTCATCGTTTCCTGAGTCGGGCATGGCGAGGCTGTGCGATCGGGCCCATAGTTCCAAATCAGGATAGTTTGCACCTTGAAGGGAATCTTGCAGGTGGCAGGATTTCCATGCGTTTGTTGTCCTTGTTCTTTTAGGTAATGGAGGTTGTGGATTTGTAAGGTGCTGTCAAGGGAGCTTACTGAGTTGCTGTAGTGTCATTTGTAGATGGCTCACACTGTTGCCACCATGCATCGGTGGCAAAGGAAATGACTTTAAAATGATGGATGTGGTGCTGCTCAGGTGGATTCCTGTGTCCTGGTTGGTGTTGAGTTTAAGTGTTGTTAGAGCTGCACTCATCTAGGCAATTGGAGAGTATACTATCACAGTCTTGATTTACAACTTGTACAAGGTGGACAGGCTTTGAGAAGTCAGGAAGTGAATCACTCACCACAGAATTCCCAACCCCTGACCTGCTTTAGTAACCATAGTATTTATATAGCTGTCCTAGTTAATTTTCTGGTTAATTGGGTGTTGACGGTGGGGGAATTTGTTTTGGTAATGGTGTTGAATGTCAAGGGGTGATGGTCATTGCCTGGCACTAGTGTGGCACAAATATTATTTGCCATTTATCAGCAAAAGCCTGAAAGTTGTCCAGATATTGTTGCACATGGGCATGAACTGCTTCTCTATCTGAGGAGCTGCTAATTGTTCTGAACATTGCACAATCGTCAGTGAACATCCCCACTTCTTATGTTATGGTGGATTGAAGGTCATTAATGAAGTATTTGAAGGTGCTTGGGCATCTCCTGCAGGAACTTTCCCTTTGTGTTAAGTATGGAGAGATTTCCCCCCCAATTTTCATGGACTTCAATTTTCTCTGGGCTCATTGATGTCACACCTGGTCAAATGCTGCCTTAATGTCAAGGGCAGTTACTCTCACTTCACCTTTTGCATTCAGCCCTTGTCCATATTTGGATCAAGGCTATAATGAGGTCTGGAGCCAAATGAGCCTGGTGGAACCCAAACTGGTTGCTGACTGTTGCTGACTCCTTCCATTACTTTACTGATGATTGATAGGACAGTAACTGGCCAGATCAAAATTGTCCTCTGTTTTGTGGACAGCACATATATGGGCAATTTTCAACATTGTCTGGTGCTAGGGGCCTGACTAGTTCAGGAGGACAAGTCTTCAGTACTACAGCTGGGACCTTATTACGGCCCATAATCATTGTTGTATCTAGTATCAACCAATTTTTTGATTCGCGTGTAGTGAATTGAACTGGTTGAAGGATGACATCTGTGATCCTGGTGACCTCAGGAAAAGCCAGAGATGGCACTTCTGGCTGCAAATGCTCTAGCATGTTGTGCTCTGCTATCACTGGGGATGAGTAGATTTGTGGAGCTTCCTCCTCTAGTTAGTCGTTTAATTGGCAACCAACATTCATGACTGAATGGGCAGTGTAAGACTTTTGTAGTACCTCTAATTTTTAAGAGTGTTTTGTTGATTTGAACTAATATTTTACCACATCATTTTTTTAAGAATCCAGTTTTAAATTCCTGTCTGCCAAATGAGCCAATTAAACAGTGGGAGAACAGTAAGCAGCTGTGTCTATGAGGAAACCATCCTACTACTGACCTTAAAGGTGCCAAAAAGTTTGGCTTCAAGCAGTTTATCTGTCTTAATTACACCATGTGGAATCCGAGGCCTCTTTGTCAGCTTTAAAGGAATAAGCAAAGGCTTTGACCAACAGCTTGAATTCAGTATGGCTTCTTTGTCTTGATATTTTTTAGACTAAACCCTGTTTTTGAATTCGACTTAGATTTGATAATGCTTTGATCTATTAACCATAACTGTAGCACAAGAACATCTATATTTCATGAAGAGACCTTGCTAAATATTACAACTAGCATTTGTTCTTAATATCCTTAGTATCCATGGGAATAGGGTGACACATCGGTCTCTGGTCAGTGCATTTGGGTTGGCTGTTTGACTTCCCATCAGACCTCTCTGTAGTTCTGACTGTGGCTTTAATTTAAAGCGTCCAATTCTTAATTTAAAATATTGGACCTAAGTATTGGACCTAAGATTCAGGCTGTTGCCCATTTTACCGCAGTAACTACCTGGGGCCCAGAAAGAAAGATGGACATAAGAACATAAGAACTAGGAGCAGGAGTAGGCCATCTGGCCCCTCGAGCCTGCTCCACCATTCAATGAGATCATGGCTGATCTTTTGTGCAGGTGTCAACTTACATGCCTCTAGTTACAGAGATGAGGTGATGCCATGTGACCCTCACCCTTACCCACTGAAAAAGGTTAATTCAGACTATTTCCTAATAAGGGACAAGGAATCCTTAGAATTAGGGGGTAAAACTTGACAACTTAGTCCTTAGAAGTTGACACAGCTTCACCGCTTCTTCGGTGCTGCAATTCTTCTGCAACACAGTTTAACATCACTTCAGAAACAAAAGACAGACTTTGGCTGTGCTGTCAGCATTCAAGGAAGCCTGGACCTTGAAGCATAAGAAACTGCCACGTTGTCTTCAGTGCTTTTTACGTATATTTAATACTTACGAAGTATTAGGTGAGCGACTTCCATCCCCCCATCCCGCCTGAGATTGATCCTTCTTCAATTCCGGGTTTCACCATCTGAGCTATCATCCACACGTCAGCTCAAAAACTGAGGCTGGGCAGGAAACAGACCAATTGACCACTACTTAATGGCCTCAAGTGGGGCAAGGGTGAGCTTCCCATCCAAGACCCTGTCTGGCACATAAAATCGTTGTGAGATCTGGGAAGGTGGGAACCCGGAGGGAATCTCATCTGTGCAATTTCACGCCCCCCCCCAACACCTCAGAATGTGCTGGCGTAGGGGGGAGTGTACAGTTCTGGCCATGGGGTCTGAAGTCAATGCTGAGGGCTCCCAGGGCCACACCCTCCAACCATTGTAGCCATGTAAAATGGCTGCGTTCCGATTAATCTGGCCAAAACCCAGTTTAAAACGGCTAACCCGAAAGACTGCTGGGAAAAGCAGCTAAGAAGACACAAGCAGGCAGCTGCAGACAGTATTGCATATTCGGCTCTGGGAAGTTAGCCCAGATCGATACTCAGGGCTATCAACAGCCCATCAACCCAGGTATTTGCAGTTGCATTCAGGTGTTTGCAGCCCATCTATTCAGACATCCACAGGTGAGCGACCACCCCCCGATCGAGGAATCGCCTCACCATTGGACACATCGACCCCAGAGATTGGGGACAGATCCAATCACTTGGGACTCAGGGTCAAGGGCCGCCCCGGGAGGCGGGAAGCCCCTGGGCCCTATAAAAGTGAGGGTCCAAGTTCAGATCTCTCTGTCTCCTCTTCGCCTGCTCGAGACCTTCGCAAGAACAGCAACCGGCAACAGTAAGTTTGAATCCAGCGATCGCTATCCGGTAGAGACACCTAGCCACCGACCTGTAGCAGCCTTTTGAATCCCGCGGGCCAGATCGGATTGGACAAGCCATTTGTTTCTCTGACCTGGTGGGCTCTTCCTAAAGTTAAGTATTGGCCAGTAGTGATAGGTTTATTATATAGAAAGTAGTATTAGGGTATTAATATTGCTTGTTGTATATAATAAATGACCATTGTTTTAATCGTTACTAAGCGGTGTGCTGTATTATTAATCATAACCTGAACTTGAACCACGTGGCGGTATCATAAAGATAGCTGGCGACTCGTGAGCAAAGGTGACGTAATCAGAGCCAATAGACTAAGGCTAAAAAGAGCAACACCATGTACCGCTGCTGGTGGGAATAGGACACACCCAGGGTCAATGATGGCAGATCTCACAGGGTATCAGTCTTGTTAATATCTACTTTGCATTCTTCAGTTTCTCAACGGGCACCGGTAATAAATGATTAATGGTCCTTTCACCAGCATGCATTATATTTACAAATAAATGATCAAGACTTGGAGATCATATTTATGTGATAAAACAGTTTTAATAGCTTCTGGGACACATAGGTAAGCTGAGCTGTAGATTTGAAGTTTGATCCTAAAATGAGCCTGCTGCTGTGTCTATCCTGTCGCACAGCTGGTCCCATCTGTTTATCATGGGGGATCCATTTGTTCAAATAAAATATGAAAGTTATTGGGAAGTGTTGTGGAATTGGCACACATTATGACCTGAGCATTTATACAATATCGATTTCACCTGCAGTCTAATATATATGATTACTTAGACAAACGGTTGGCACCCAGGCCAGAATTTCATGGCTGTTCACGTTGATGGGATCTTCCGGTCCCGCCGGCGGTGTACCCCCGCTGTGGCTTTCTTGGGGGGCGAGGTGTGCATTCAACAGGAAAGAATGAGACGATCCCGTCGCCAGCTCACAATGGCGGGCCACCTCCACCGCCTCAAAACAAGCAGCAGATTGCACAGAAAATCCCACCCTCAGTATGGATTCAACAAGACTTTCTTAAAAGATATTGGCAATCTGCAGAGAGTAATAGAGTTACTCAGGGCCAGCAAATAGTTAAGCAAAAAGGCTGCGACCTGTGAATCTTTGCAAGAAAAACTCAGCTTGTCCCACTCTTCCTTTCCTTGTAGCCCTACAAATGTTTTCTCTTCAGACAGTTATCCAGTGCCCTTTCGAAAGTCTTAATTGAATCTGCCTCCATCCAACTTCCAAGCTATGCTTTCCAGATCCTAACTACTCGTACATAAACAGTTTCCTCATGTTGCCCTGGTTCTTTTGCCACTCATATTATATTAATGTCCCCCAATTCGTGACCCTTTGCCAATGGGAACAGTTTCTTCCCTATCTACTCTGTTCAGATCACCTCCATCAAATCTCCCCTTAACCTTCTTTTCACGAAGGAAAACAACCAAGCTTCTCGAACCGATCTCTGTGACTGAGTACCTCACTCCTGGAACCATTCTCATGAATATTTTCTGTTTCCTCTTTCATACTTTCACATCTTTATCCATGTTCAAACTAATTGTAGTTGGACTATTACTATTTAGAGGGGTCTCATTTCCGCCTTATGGAATAAATCGCTGGCTTTGAAAGCAGACCAAGGCAGGCCCGCAGCACAGTTCAATTCCCGAACCAGCCTCCCCGAACAGGCGCCGGAATGTGGCGACTAGGGGCTTTTCACAGTAATTTCATTTGAAGCCTACTTGTGACAAGAAGCGATTTTCATTTCTGGGGCTGGTTTAGCACAGGGCTAAAGAGCTGGCTTTTAAAGCAGCCCAAGGCAGGCCAGCAGCACGGTTCAATTCCCGTACCAGCCTCCCTGAACAGGCGGCGGAATGTGGCGACTAGGGGCTTTTCACAGTAACTTCATTTGAAGCCTACTTGTGACAATAAGTGATTTTCATTTCATTCATTTTACATGAAGGAAGTAGTCACTTTGTATATTATCTTTAAAGTTTGACTGGAAAGAGACCTGGACACCACACATGACGAGCAATGAAAAGTTTGCAGTTTTCAATGCTTCCATGGTGAAACTACCACACTCGGATCGTTCCAGGATGGGGGTAATAGAATGTTTTCACAGTCGAGTGCCTAATAGACCCAGTAGACTAATAATGTAACAAAATAAAAGAATTACACTGCTGTTTGGCCAAGTATCTTCCATTGTTCACAGTCAAAGCAAAACTATGTTGTCAATGTTAATGATGTAAAGTGCAGTGAAAAGGAGTTGTGCCAAGTCCAGTCAACTGAGCAAAATATTGAATGGTTCAATCTACTCACTGATGAATTTCTGCAGGTAACCTCCAAGAGATGTAGAATGATTGATATGCAGTGAATGGCCATTGATTCCATGTGTAGTGTGAGGTTTTGCTTATGTTTTGTGCATTGGCCTGCATCTATTATCGAAACAGCATTTCTGGCAATGTTAATAACATGTTTTGTATCTTATCCCAATTCCATTTCATCATACAATATCTGCCTTTCAAACCACTGGGCTTTGAAACTATGCTGTTTAAATAATTATGTCCAGGATAAAATCTAATGGTGGGTTTTAGCAAACTTTTCTTCAGCAGGGTCTGGAAATAACAAACATAACCACATTTGACAATGAAATTATTTTCTAGTTACTGAACACAAGGCAGTTAAAGTATATATAAATGTTAATCAGTGGGAACGATATTATGCTATGTCTTGTAAAAATTATGCCCTGGAATTTCTGCTTGATTGTCCTGGTTTTCTTAATGCAATGTCTGATATTGGTGAAACTGACACAAAAGATTGAGGAGTATAATTTGCATGGAGTGCAAGATGAGTTTCTGCGATCATTTGCTCTAGTCTTCAAAACATTATGCTAGAAGCAAGCTCTGCACATCAAAACTGGTCTTGTCCCCAGGGGGAATTATTTGTGATTGAGATTTTATGCTGGTTGCTAATTTAACGGCTCTAAAAATCAAGCTGGATTTTTTCACCGCAAGGACATTAATAGATACATTTTTTGAAAGGTAGTGAACAATTTTTAAAAAATGAACGGGATTGATTACTGTACCCAAATCTCACTCTTGGATATTTTTAATAATATCATTGTTAGTATTTTAATATTAAGTTACTCACAAGCAGTGGATTGACACTGTGGGGGGTGGGGAGGGGATCTTCTGCTCCTATTTTTTTCACGGGGAATTGGCGACATGAGCGGAATAGCTCAAGATGTTCAAATTGCGTTTTACGCCGATATAAAAGAGAGACGTGATTACACCCCACCACAAGTGACAAAAAGGGAATTCCAATTTTAATGTCGGGAACATCATTATCATACATTTAATTAAATAAATAATAATCCTTTTATTGTCACAAGTAGGCTTACATTAACATTGCAATGAAGTTACTATGAAAAACCCCTAGTCGCCACATTCTGGCCTATTCGGGTACACAGGAGGAGAATTCAGAATTCTCAGCCGGTATGGGAATTGAACCCGTGCTGCAGGCCTTGTTTTGCATTACAAGCCAGCAGTCTAGCCCAATGAGCTAATTTACATATCATTATCAGACCTCTATCCCTGAATCACCCCCCGTTAAAAAAATCAATTCACGTCGGTGTGCGGGTAGACCAACATGCATTACGACTGGTCTCTCACGACATACACCTGGCAGGCAGACCTCCCAGGTGAGTACGGGAGGTCATGCCCAGGCACTGCCATTGGCACTGCCCCCCGCACTGTCTGGGGAAAGTGCGGGAGGGGGAAATTCCCTATGAATACTTGTACACTGAAGTGACCTTTAAAAATGGTGCCCGGCCTTTAAAAACCTACGCTGCTGGCGGCGCTGTCAGGCTCAATCATAGTTTGCCCCGCCAGCATGACGTCATGTGACCCATCCATTGCCTTTTTATTTCTATGTTCTCAATGTTATGGCAGAGAAGGCTGGCACTGGTGCTGGCAGCTGCAGTGCCACCTTTTCGGCTCGCTGTGGCACTCTGCTAAATATGGGTAAAATGCCACCCTGTGATTTAAAACGCTCATTTTCATGGTGAACCCATTTTCAGCTGTGTTAATCAAGTTTTATCAAGTTACCACTTGGCAAATCAAACCATATTTTTTAAGGCAAAAGCTTCTTCAAAAAAGATTATGGGTGGGATTTACTGACCAACCCGCTGCGTGTTTTCCGACGGCGGAGGCAGCCCACCAGTGGGATTTTCTGATCCGCCGTTGGTCACCGGGAAACCCGTGCGTTGTTGGTGGGACTGGAATATCCCACCAGCCTGAATAGCTGGTAAATATCACCCTATGTTTTAAAATGTATGATTGTGCAAGTTCATGGCAGATTTTGCATTTGGCTACATGCAAATAAGTATGGGAAAAGCAAGGAAAAACGCTACTCAAAATGGGTGCGATTTAGGTGCAAAGCCCCTATACATTTCATAAGGCCCAAAGATTGCAATATATGCACATAGAAATAATATTGACAAAAATGGAAATTTATTCATTCCAAATGTCAGAAATAGTTTGGTCAGTCAGCAAATGACCAAATTTAGAAGTTTTTTTTGAGTATCCAATTTATTTTTTCCAATTAAGGGGCAATTTACCATGGCCAATCCACCTAGCCTGCACATTTTTTGGATTGTGGGGGAAAACCCATGCAAACACGGGGAGAATGTGCAAACTCCACACGAACAGTGACCCAGAGCCGGGATCGAACCTGGGACCTCGGCACGTGATGCAGCAGTGCTAACCACTGTGCCATAGTGCTGCCCCACTTTGATGAATAAATATGATTAAATACTTAATAAAATAATTTTTAAATTCATTTATGGGATGTGGGTGTCACTGGCTGGACGAGCAATAGGGTTAGCATTTCAGAGGGAATGAACCACATTGCTGTGGGTCTGGAGTCACATATAGGCCAGATCCAGTAAAGATGGCAGATTTCCTTCCCTAAAGAACATTAGTGAACCAGATGGGTTTTTACAACAATCAACGATGGTTTCATGGTCATCATTAGATTTTTAATTCCAGACTTTCTTATTAAATTTCACCATCTGCCGTGTTGAGATTTGAATCGGGTTCCCAGATCTTGCCCTCGGTCTCTGGATTATATGTTAAGTGGCAATACCGCTGCCTCCCTATAAACGCATCCCAACCCTACAGAGTTGGTGACATTTGGCAGCAAGTAGTGTGTTCAATAAAGCATAACAGCTACAGCTTTTCATGTGTTATGACTGTTTAAAATGATTCCTTAACGATCCATAATGTTGACACTTCTGGAAATCTAGTTGTTTTCTAATTAAATTTAGCATAGTAGTCTATTAATATGTCATACATTAGACAGGTAAATACATATATTCATGACTTCCTTTATTGTTTTAGAATGCAAACACTTCACTCATAAATTACCAAAATACATGCCACTGTTAATGGTGTTGATGAATATTTCAGTGCAACTGTGTTGAAATAAGGGACAGAGTTGGTCAAACAAGGGACATTAAGGCAAGGGCAAAGACAAATCAATAATGGTAATTCAAGTATTTCTTCTGCTTATTTTGACCCAGCGCATTTGTTCCCAGAATACCGCTTTTTAATATCTATTAATATGGTCATTTATAGTGAGCCTTCACAATCATGCGTCTTAAAAGGGTCCTTAAAGTTATCTAAATGTTACAGGATATGCAATCAAATCAGACTAAAATGATAAGATTGTCTGGTAACAGGTGTGCATCTAGCAAATGAAACAGATAGACTGAAGCTATACTTACCCTGAGATGACTGAGACTGGATAAATGTTTTAATAAGGGTGTCAGTAGCCTGTGTGTAGAGCGACAGAGCATACCGTAGAGATTGGAGGTCTGGACTCTTTTCTAAGAAGGTCTTCTTCAGGCCAACTCCACCAGCATGGAAATATTGCTAAATCATTAAAGATTCTCAGTCAACTTCATGAATTTCATTTGAAGATCACAACACTCATGTTTCACATAGAATCCCCACAGTACAGAAAGAGACCATTCAGCCCATCAAATCTGCACTGGCCCTTGCTCCAATTGAGCACTCTACCTATCTACCCATCCCCTGCTCCTATCCCTGTAAACCCACCTAACCGTTGGGCAATATTAGCATGGCTAATTCACCTAACCTGCACACCTTTGGACTGTGGAGGAAACTGGAGAGCATGGAAAAAACTCATGCCGACACAGAGAGCAAATGCAAACTCCACGCAGACAGTCACCCGAGGTCGGAATCGAACCTGGGTCCCTGGCGCTGTGAGGCAGCAGTGCTAACCACTGTGCCACCTTGACGCCAAGCAGAACACCAAACCAAGCCAACAATGGACAATTATTCTTTTTGTTCAACTTGGCTGTTACCTACATTACAAGGGTTGTCTGACTTTGTAATGATAAAGCCACTCACAGTCCAGAAAAATAATATATAAACATCTACTGGCCAGAACACTCATCATCCAAATTAGGAGTGCATCAGTCAAGATGGCTCTGAATTTGAGGCTGAGGCTCAAGTTTGCATTACGGCCAGTATTGCTTTCACTATTTTACTACAAGGACTTCAAGAATAAGGACACAAAAATAATACAAAATTAAAAAAATAGAAAATGACATTTATTCAGCAAAACAATGTAAGCAATAAAGAAAATCAAGCAAAGATAACTGAGGGATAAATGAGTATGAAATTGCAAAGTCCAGTGTATAAACTCTACAGGTGATCAGATTAGCCATGGTTAAGATGGTCTAATCTTCATATTGATGTATTTATTAGTGGGTACTGAATAAAAACAAACTGGACTGAAATATTTGCCACTGGAATTAGAACATGATCTGATTCAGTTACAACCCTAACTAATGGATAACTACTACCACATCTCTCCATCTTGCATCAAGTCATTTTATCAATTGTCTTATGGTCTGATAGACTGTTTCTCTGGTAAATTTTGTGTTAAATCTGGTTAATCATTGAGGAATATCGATACTGTATTATGCTGCTTCGTAATAACAAATACAAATCTGACCATCAAGCAGAGGTGGACTTACACTATTGGTGATCCCGCACTCTTCCTCTTTGCGGGAGCCCCACATCACGCCCCGCTCCCTGTTAACGTGGCAGCCCGCCCCCAATGACATCGAGCCCCGCCCCCATCAGTGAGCGAAATGACTGACACCAAAAATGGTAGTAAATTCAACATGCAAAAACAACAAGGAGAAAGACGACGTTGGTTGCTGCCCAGCCCTCTCACTCGACTGCCATTGGCTAGCACCTCCTCCTCACTGCAGGCTTTGCAGTCTTGCACTCCAATGTTAGATCGGCGACCTCACTTACGCTGCAGGCTGCCCGCCAGACTGAATGCCAGAAACCTGGTTGCTGCTTAGCACCCTTACTCAATGAAAGTTCAGAAACTTAACACCAATTCAGGAGACCTATGTCTGAACTGCTCTAAATCTCCATCACCTGTCAACATCTGGCAAACTGTTTTTCCGCACTAAAGGGAGTCCACCAATTAGAGCCCGATGTGTTCCGTATTGTCTGTTGACAAATTTAGAGCTACAAAGGCTCTGATTAGTGCTCCCATGGTGTTCCCACCACAACAGTCACCTCTGCGAATGAACTCCACACCCCTCCCTCCCCCCACCCCGACTGGTGCAGTGTATTGCATTGAAAGTCCGCCTCTGCCATCAATTGCATTTATTAACACAGGAAACCAAGGGTTGAACTTTCATTTGGTTGTCGAGGTGGGACAGCAGGCAGGCAGGCTCGAAAATCCTCGCTACTGGCCAGCCTATCAGCACGTGCCCGCCTCCAGATCATTTTACAAGAGGCTGCTTCAGAAGTGGCTGGGGGTGGGGATGATTGCAAGGTTTTTCAGTCGACGTGAAGGCGTGCCAACTATGGCTGAGACCCAGCCAATGAATGGTGGTGGCCTCCTGGAACCAGACCAAGGGGCCAGTGCTCCAGCATTAATGTTAAGCCTCCACTACAGCCACGATAGCCATAGGGACAGTTGCCCTTTAGAGAGGGTTTCCCCCAAAATGATGGTCTGGCAATTGTGGCCAACTTTTCAATTAACATTTTGAACATTCTTCAGAGGGCAACTCGCTCTTTCTCCTACCTACAGCAGCAGCACTGACCTCAAGACTATGGGGTTGGTGATCTTTCAGTGCTAGAGGACCTGCTCTATTGGCCCTCCTGTCTCAGGAGCTTGCCCACCATCATTAATTGGACACCTAACGTGCCATCGAGCCAGTAATTGGCCATTTCTTAAAATTCTATTGGGCATCAAACACTTGCACAGTGTGGGGTCCGAACCCAGAAATAATCCCAACATTAGCATTCTGATCAAAATAACAAAAGTTCAGCCTCAGGCTTTTATTAATTGAAACAGCTGTTACCTTAATAGTATCTAGTGCAAGCTCCACTACAGCACACTGCTTGGGGGAAAGACTTTTAGCTTCTTCTCTGACCATATGATCCTGAAAGTACAAAAGACCTTATAAATGAGTACCAAAACAAGTAAGGATAGAAAAGCTGCTTGCCTTCATATACTACTAGCGCTAAATTTCTTATATTAATTCTAACCATTTTCTTCTTCCAAAAAATGACACATATTCGCTAAGTGTTATTTTCTACATTCAAAGATATGGCAGCATTTCAAATTTTTGTGCGCTTTTACCATCATCACCCTTTCTCACTGTAAGAGGGCGAAGGTGGAAACCCACATGGTCAACAGTTTAGGGGGATTAGGATAAAGTGTGCAGGAGGTTGTTATAATTTATCAATGACCTATTACAATTAAAACTACCTCGTAGAATATTAATTTAAAAACATGGATAAAATGAGCCTGGCGCTGACATGAGAGGAGATACGAGAGAAACAAGTGAAAGACATGTAATTGCTTCATTTATATGCTTAGCTTTTAGTCCAGCAAGTATATATACTCTATTTAGACACAGAGCAAAATCGGTGGAATAAATTGTCCTTGCACAACATGTTATTTTGTACAATGGGCTGGAATTATAGTGTTCACTGAACAACAGGAATTCTACTGTAGAAGCAACCTCACCATGTAGATGATTGCATGTCACAGGGGTAATGATGTGTATTAAGATGCATTACACACCTACCTTTAGCTTGGAAAGTTGCCCCAGTTCTTTTGCAGCATTGAAAATAAGCTGCGTGCCCTTTGGTACAGAAAAGATGAAAAGAAAAATGAATGCCAAAATTCAGCTAAAATAACAGTCTATAAAAACAACGGTTACAATCTTGCACTGCACAAAACATTTTCAAAATACATTCACAGACACATTCAACACCGAATTATTTTCTTACATCGCTGTGACAGACAAGCTTCACCCTTCCCTGAAAAGAGAATATTTATTATTTTTCACATATTGCTTATGAATTGAATGCAAAAAGTTATCAACATAAATTCACAGTGATGGTCACACATTCAGGGAGAGAATTTTACAACAGGAAATGGAAATGTACCTTAAGTAGCTGATAATTACAGATATGCAGAATGATTAAATTCAAATTGGTGTTCAGTTCTCATGGTTATGAGGTACAAAACATAGCAGGTGGTAAGATTTTAGTGCATAAAACTAGGTTGCATTTTGAGGCTTAAGTTACTGCTCAGATTAACTCTAATAAAATCATACAATGCAACACATGCCGTGTGCTTGTGTAAACTGAAGCTACATAGGCCTGAATGCTGTGGTTGTAACAATGGTGAAATGTCAGCATTCGCCATTATTATAACTGTGAAACTGATAGCAACTTCAGGCATCTGGACCTGCACAGTTAAATGCGGAAATCCAGAAGTTGCTGCCAGTGATTTCCTGCTCTGCCATAGGAATCCCCAAAGGTGGAAATCGTTTGAAATCACGTGCCTTGGACTTTTACTCTTGCGAATAGTCTCACTGTAAAAGCCCTTGTTGAATGAGGGGCAGCAGAGTTTTTAAACGCTGTACTCAGTCATAATTTAATGCCCAGCAACTTTTCTGACCCAGAAAAGTTAGTTTTCTGGGTGGGATTTACTGCGCATCCCACTGCACGTTTTGTGATAGCTGAGGTGGTCCACCATTCTGGTCCCCATTGAATGTATCCCTCGCCGCTGGGAATCCCACAGTGGGGTGTGCCATATACCACGGTTGTAAACCTCCGGAAAATTTAAGTTTATTTGTGAAATGTCAAATTTCTCCTTAATTATAAAAGTCCCACAGGTTTTTGTATAATAATTTTGAAGGTTTTTGATATTTCAACTTCTACCGTAATCCTAAGAGAATGATAAATGTATTTTAATTTAGTTTGCTGCCAGTGAGGATTCATCAAAGTAACTGGCTAGTCACCCTGTTTGATGACATCACTTTTGCTGGACAACAGATATCCTTTATAATTGGTGCCAGAAATATTCACATGGGAGAAAGTAAAATCCACACCACAGAGATCGCTAGATCCTGTGGGTAGCTTTCTTTGAGGTCAGCAGTGAGCACACCACAACATCTGGGTCATAGTACGTACAGTAGAAAAACTTTGAATAGCAAATATACGAAGATTACAACCACGTGTAGTTGGCTAAACGGTCCTAGTTTAGCCCACAAGAACAATTAATTGCCTGTACAGATCAATGGACTTGTTTGTCATAAAGTGGATCAGCTGCTTGCCTGCTGGCAAGAATCTGATGACACTATAAAAATGATTTTTCCCTTCCAATCTAAGTCACTTTATTTTTTGTCCTGACGTAGTTAATCTTCATTTGTGTCACAATGTGTGATTTTTTTTTCCTGTCGATGTAAGTAGAATTTAAACAAAGATCAATGTTCTGAATTGTTAATGAGCACGTAATTGTAGTTGCAAAACTTCCTGTGATCAGCCCTAGCCAAATTTATTTCTCATCGTGAATGTCTGGAAACTAGTAATTTGTGTGAATCTTCAGAGACAAAATAAATGTTCCCTTGGAAATGTTTGTCTTGCGCACATATACATTATTTCCCACTTTGCATGAAGTAGTTGTATTTTTGGAATAAATCCCTATTAAATATTCTTTGCGTTCAGGATAGTTGCAGATCACAAGACAAACAAGAGACAAATAATTTTGCAAGACAATTAATCTAATAACACATTTTCCACTTTGCTCGTGTGGTAATTTAGTGGACAGAAATATCTTTTCAGATTTGATAACTATCAACTCTTATGCAAATGCAATGTTAGCATTCACGTCGAGAGGGCTAGAATACAAAAGCAGGGATGTACTTCTGAGGTTGTGTAAGGCTCTGGTCAGACCCATTTGGAATTTTGTGAGCAGTTTTGGGCCGATTATCGAAGGAAAGATGTTCAAGCCTTGGAAAGGGTGCAGAGGAGGTTCACAAGAATGATCCCTGGAATGAAGAGCTTGTCGTATGAGGAACAGTTGAGGATTCTGGGTCTGTACTCGTTGGAATTTTGAAGAATGAGGAGGGATCTTATTGAAACTTACAGGATACTGCGAGGCCTGGGTAGAGTGGACATGGAGAGGATGTTTCCACTTTGGGCAGCACGGTAGCATTGTGGATAGCACAATTGCTTCACAGCTCCAGGGTCCCAGGTTCGATTCCCAGCTTGGGTCACTGTCTGTGCGGAGTCTGCACATTCTCCCCGTGTGTGCGTGGGTTTCCCCCGGGTGCTCCGGATTCCTCCACAGTCCAAAGATGTGCAGGTTAGGTGGATTGGCCATGCTAACTTGCCCTTAGTGTCCAAAATTGCCCTTAGTGTTGGGTGAGATTATTGGGTTATGGGGATAGGGTGGAAGCGTGGACCTTGGGTAGGTTGCTCTTTCCAAGAGCCGGTGCAGACTCGATGGGCCAAATAGCCTCCTTCTGCACTGTAAATTCTATGATAACTCTATGATCTATGATTGTAGAAAAAAATTAGAACCAGAGGGCACAATCTCAGACTAAACAGACGATCTTTTAAAACAGAGATGAGGAATTTCTTCAGCCAGAGGGTGGAGAATCTGTGGAACTATTTGTAGCAGAAGGCTGTGGAGGCCAAATCACTGAGTGTCTTTAAGACAGAGATAGATAGGTTTTTGATTAATGAGGGGATCAGGGTTAGGGGGAGAAGGCAGGAGAATGGGGATGAGAAAATATCAGCTATGATTGAATGGCAGAGCAGACTTGATGGGCCGGGTGGCTTAATTCTGCACCTATGTCTTATGGTCTTATGATGTTTAAGATACCAGGTTAAAGTCCAACAGGTTTGTTTCGATGTCACTAGCTTTCGGAGCGCTGCTCCTTCCTCAGGTGAAGGAAACACCTGAGGAACTCCTTCACCTGAGGAAGGAGCAGCGCTCCGAAAGCTAGTGACATCGAAACAAACCTGTTGGACTTTAACCTGGTGTTGTAAGACTTCGTACTGTGCTCACCCCAGTCCAACGCCGGCATCTCCACATGATGTTTAAGATGACAAAGGTGTTGAACATGGGCCGGGATTCTCCCCTACGCGGCAGGGCGGGAGTTCCCGGTGGGATGGAGTGGCATGAACCACTCCGGCGTCGGGCCGCCCCAAAGGTGCGGATTTCTCCGCACCTTTAAGGGCCAAGCCCTCACCGTGAGGGGCTAGGCCCGCGTCGGAGTAGTTTCCGCTCCACTGGCTGGCGTGGAAGGCCTTTGGGGCCACGCCAGCTGGCGCCGAAAGGACTTCGCCGTCCAGCAGAAATCCGCGCATGCGCGGGAGCGTCAGCTGACGTCATCCCTGCGCATGCGCAGGGAGGGGGGGTCTCTTCTGCGTTGGCCATGGTGAAGGCTATGGCCGAGGCGGAGGGAAAAGAGTGCCCCCACAGCACAGACCCGCCCGCGTATCGGTGGGCCCCGATCGTGGGCCAGGCCACCGTGGGGGCACCCTTCGGGGCCAGATCGCCCCGCCCCCCACCCCGGAGTCCCGCCCACGCCGCCAGTCCCACCGGTAAGATACGTGATTTGATTCACGCCAGCGGGACTCGCATGACAGCTGCGGGACTTCGGCCCATCGCGGGCCGGAGAATTGCCGGGGGGGGGGTCCTGCCGACCGGCACGGCGCGATTCCCGCCCCCGCCAAATATCCGGTGCCGGAGGATTCGGCGGCCGGCGGGAGCGGGATTCACGCCAGCCCCCAGCGATTCTCCGACACGGCGGGGGGTCGGAGAATCCTGCCCAAGATTTTTAAAGGTATAATGCAATCCAAATAAAACTCCTTGTTCAACAATCAGGCCATTTCAAGTAGGGTTTGATGGAATACATAATATTGTCTATATTTTCTTCTCTGTAAGTCACAAAAAAGATCCTTGAACTGCAAACTACTTGTGTTATAAGTTTCTGACATATCGCAAATATGAGACTGGTTTTACGATAGCACAGTGTATAGCACAAAAGCTGCACAGCATTGTAGGTGTGCTTGATCTATGCGCGACAATCCAAAACTACCCCAATCTTGCTTTCATCAGGTTGGATGCGCGCTCAGAAATTTAAAATTGTTAATTCTCTAATCCTCTGTGGTTTGGGTAGCACGGTGGTGCAGTGGTTAGCATTGCTGCCTTACGGCGCCGAGGTCCCAGGTTCTATCCCGGCTCTGGGTCACTGTCCATGTGGAGTTTGCACATTCTCCCCGTGTTTGCGTGGGTTTCACCCCAACAACCCAAAGATGTGCAGGTTAGGTGGATTGGGCGTGCTAAATTGCCCCTTAATTGGAAAAAAAAAATTCTCAAACCCTCTCCCGTGCGTAGGCCCATTAATAATATTAAAATTGATTGAAATTCATTAAAATGAGGTATCACCCTTGGTGGGTGGGATTTTTGTTACATCACCAGCGAAGCGCAGGAAAAATCAGGGAACACGATCTCTCTGGAGAAAATCGAGTTTCCCAATTCTCTTCAGATTTTCCACCTGCTTCGCTGTTCTCTCTGACAGCAAACGCATGTTGAAAATCACCCCTATATTTGAAAGGGAAGAACACCAGCACTCAGCCAAGACTGATATTTGCTAATTCCAATATTATTATATCTTATTCAATTCAGCTTTAATGTCTTCTTTTATCCACTGGAATAACAATGAATCCTTCCCAAATCATTCCACGTATAGCCATTAACTGTGCATCAAACTGAAATTCATTCAGTCAGGACAAAGTTTAATCTCTTGTTTTGTAAGTATTGATTAAGGGATAATACAATCCAATTGTTTACCTGACCAGACCAAAATCAAAAACACTAGCCGTTGTAACTTTATGCAGTATAGAGAATATATTATCATTCAGGCAAAGGTTTATTGACTTTTGAAGGAACAAGATAAAAAAAATAGCAAGACATCATTAGGTGGAAACACGCATAAAGCACTCTCATCGAGTCTGATGGACAGCTTTAGGCCTGAAAGCTTCATGATGTTTAGTTGGGGTATTTTCATAATTTACTGTGACTTGGGAAAAATTAAACAAACTCAAATTCAAAGCTTCTCTCCTAAAGAAAAAAAAAATCAATAAGCTATGCAGCAAGATAATAAGGCAAACGTCCTGTGATCTCCCTGCATTTAATTTGACAAAATCTCCAAATGCTGCGTTCAGAACTCTATACAGACTCTCTGGTAGCAAGCATCAGAAGGAACCAAATATATAGTTCAAGTGTCTTATCTGCCTGTGAAATTATGCAGTGGCATCTTCATA
The DNA here is from genome assembly GCF_047496885.1 of Scyliorhinus torazame. Lineage (NCBI taxonomy): Eukaryota > Metazoa > Chordata > Chondrichthyes > Carcharhiniformes > Scyliorhinidae > Scyliorhinus > Scyliorhinus torazame. The sequence goes on from NC_092724.1 coordinate 31,896,391, forward strand.
GAATCATAGAATCCCTACAGTGTAGAAGGAGACCTTTCGGCCCATTGAGTCTGCACCACCCCAGTCCCTGGCAACCCCACCTAACCTAAGGGCAATTTAGAATGGCCAATCCACCTAACCTGTACATTTTGGACTGCGGGAGTAAACCGGAGCACCCGGAGGAACCCACACAGAAACGGTGAGAATGTGTAAACTCCACACAGACCCAAGACCACAGGGTTGGAATCGAACCTGGGTTCCTGACAGCAGTGCTAACCACTATGCCACTGTGCTGCCCAATCCTGCAGACAATGTTATGGCCAATCAAAATCTACACTGCTAAAAACTTTCTAAAGCCTGAAACTCCCACAGCTGTTTAACAATTTTGCTATTAGCCATATTAAAGATAAATTACTGGTAATTCATAGAGGCAATTTATTGCCTGGATTTTGTTACAATAACAGCGAGGCTATTAGCACCTACAATTATTACGGGGTGAATCTGACAGCAATTCTGACCCCCATGCCTGTTAAACACACAAATCCAGACGTTGCTGTCAGAAATATCCTAATTCTTCTAAGGATGTATTGTTCCAGTCTTTGTCAATAAGATTCAGCTCTGCAATCAGTGTAATGGTGTGAACTTGCAGTACTTCCTCACTAGAACAATTTATGTGGCCCTGAAAACTAATTTTGTAGATGCAGGATCTCATTCCCTCAGAAGAAAATTAATGGTGCAAATTCTTTGTAAAAATAAATTATTTTGGAGGGGTTCTACAATTCATGGGCGTTATTCATTTTGCACTTTCGAGAATTGGAATACATCGAACATTAGGGGGGGTGATGGCTGGGAGGAGGGTATTTTTTATGTTAATGGTGACTATGAGTGATTCCTTTTTATCATTTGTTTATGTTAACATGTGGGCTTATGTTTGGGGGTTTGGTAGGAGGATGGGATCGTTGTCATTGATATGGGGATTGACATTGCATTCGTTACTGATTGTTGTTTATTATTGGGTGTAAATTTGGGAGAAAATGTGAAAAGTGGGAGAATAAAATTATTTTTAAAAATAAATAAATAAATAATTTTAAAAAGCTTTTTCTGTTTAACTCTCATCATTAATCCCATCTATACTTCCCAATTGTTTTTGCTTTCACTAGATTATTTAAATCTTACTTAAACTTCCTGTTTTATACTTTCTGGTTTGGACTCTTCCTGTTGTATCCTGGCTGATTTGGGCTCTGTGTTTCTCAGTGAAGGTATTTCAATCGCTGTTGCTTGCACTGTTCACAGATGCTGCAGATTCCACATCAAAGATGCCACACTGGAAAAGACCCTGGATTACTGGGAGTCTTGGAAAAAAGTCTGTGGGCAGTTGTCAATGAGTTGACTAGCGAGTGCTGTTCCTTCGCCACGGAGAAAAAAATCCAAACTAGTGTCACATTCTTTAAACAATACACATACCTTACTAATAGAACTTACAGGCTTTTGTAAGGATACTTGCAAGTTAAATCCTTCCTTTTAGAGATAATATGCTGAGAGGAATGTATAATCTTGAGTGTCTCCAGCATCTCCCTGCCCACCGTCTATAACTGTTCATAATTAGCCATTTTTAATGCATTTTTGCCCAACTGGACTAGAGCTGTGTGATGAACGGTTACTGCCTTATCATCATGTAAGGTGATGTCCCCTTTAAGACTGGGCTTGGAACCCTGGGGACTCCGCCTCTGGCTCCGCCCATTTGTGAGCCATATATAAAGGGCTGCCTCATGGGCTGTGTAGCAGTCAGCACTTGTCTCAGCTCTAACATAGTTCTTAGTCTAATAAAGCCTTCTTTACAGTTTAATCTCTAAGCTTCGTTATTGAGGGTACCTCAAGCTGGTAACTCATTTCCTCCTCCAGGATTAAGTACCGTGCTAAACCTTCTTTGGCTGGGCAGCCTGGATCAGAGATGCTGGCATTTTTCTAATTTAGGTTTGTATGAAACTACACGAATGCTTCGCATCAAATTCTGGCTGATAGATTGAAATGCAATGCGTGTAAAATGTGCAAATACTTATTAAAACTTAATTCTTCAAGCATTGTGATAAATTTATTTTCCATTGTGACAAAACATTATTTGTAAGAGGGGTGATCCAGTCTGAAGATATCCTCCTAAACGGCCATTGTCGTTATTAGTGCGATTTATTATTGGGTTAAATTAATATTAATCAATCTCCATTATGGCTAATGAGCTTAGCTGTAAGGCAGATATGGCTAATTCAGGCTTTTGAAGCTTTTGTCAAATTTGGATGACTGATACCAGCTGAATAACTGATAAACCTTAATTTGAACACAATATTCAAAAATGTGGCCATCACATTTCCCAGAAATTCAAGTTGCTCTACAAGATCCTGTTAGAGTCTTAAATAAAACAATTACTTGTGTTCAGTTAGAAGATGCTTTTTAAAAAAAAGGCACCACAGGTTCTGCAAAACAAATGGGCAGACCTATGAAGATTATGCTTTAAAAATAAATACCACCAACATCTCCAGAAAAAGGTGCATTTACAATTTGTACACCCAGTTGGCTCCACATGTATATGTACTACATGATATTGGGTTTCCCTTTTGATTTTAGCACCAAAATTTGAATTTACTGTTCATTGTGTATGCCTGATGTAACATTTTTACAGATTCTTATGAGGGCGGCACAGTGGTTAGCACTGCTGCCTCACAGTGCCAGGGACCCGGGTTCGATTCTGGCCTTGGGTGACTGTGTGTGTGTGGAGTTTGCACGTTCTCCCAGTGTTTGCGCGCGTTTCCTCCAGTCTCCCCCCATAGTCCAAAGATATGCGGGTTAGGTGAATTGGCCATGATCAATGTACAGGGTTCCGGGGATAGGGTGGGGCAGTGGACCCCGGTAGTGTGCTCTTTCAGAGGGTTGGTTCAGATCTCCATGTGCCAAATGATCTCCTTCTGCACTGTAGGGATTCTAAGGATTCCTGACATAAACCCATTTTATTTTGAGTCTACTATGCATCGTTTCAGTGTCAAATAGCTTACATATGCTCACCACTTAGACTAACACATGATAAATGATCACTTGTCTGAGAGCTGCGGGATTGTACTTCATCAGGTGAGGGTAGTAAAAAGTGTGGTGGCGTAAAGGAAAGGCTGTGCTTTTCAGCTATTTCAGCTCAAGATGACTATCCTGATGACTGCATCAGAAAATTTATAATTGTATTTATTTCTAATCAGAGATTATATTATTCTAATGTTTTAACAATCAAAGTTCTTATTCACTATCAATAATAAAAACAACTAAGAGCACAGAATATAATATTTAAACTAACTTCAGAAGACAATTTTGGAATATTGCATCAATCATCATTGTTAACAGCTCTTATTATGAACAATGAACAAAACATGACTGCAGATGCATTTCAGCATGGTATATCTGATTGGGTAGCTCTTGCAGAAAAGGAATCAGCCAACGGTTTAAAACACATGTACTGCAGCTGTTACAGTGGTAGCAACTGATACACATAATAACATTTCGACAAAGACAAGCAGTTAGCTTTTACTGAGATGGACATTTCCTTGATATGCACATCCAGCATCGAGCTGTAAACATACAACATACTTCTAACAGACTTTTTAAATCCAAGAGGAGCAAACATTCAATTGACAAAACAAGGGAAATCTCAGGTATGGGAGCCTAGCAGAGGTAGTTATTATTAACCAGAGTCAGCCATGTGCATCAGCTTGTGGCAGCATGCACTGACGAGCGCAGCCACACACAACAATACTGGCTGTTTCTACTGAACGCACAGCAGACAGACAGACAGACACGTAGTGCTGTACTTACAATCATCTGCCATTATCAGAGAGCAGAATAATTAAAGAAAATGATAATCAGACCATCATATTACTTTCTAATTTAATGCAATTTTCAAATCAGTTGATTTTTACAATGTTGTTAATGGAAACTGATCAACACTCAAGCCCTTTTGGTTAAATATTAAAAAAAACATGCAGACTGAGATCTGAAGGTTTTAATTATTAAAAAAGATTGCCAAAATGTTGGCAATAGAGACCACTACTACACATTTGATTTTTAAAAAACTTTTGCCCTTTCAAACATTGTTTAATTAGAATTGGATTTACACAAAATAAAAAAACATACTTTATCAGTGCCCATACTTCACTCTGAGTAAAATTCTAACTCTCTTGATACAAAAAATGTCAAAGGTCTTAATGAATATCAAATTATTGATAGGTAAGCAATTAATATTAACATTGTTGCATAATCCTTTTTGTTGTAAGGGAGGATATATTTAATTACAATTTTATATATATATATACAAGCAAGTGTTTAACACCATCAGGCTGTCTAGTGAAAATGAACTTAGATTAGCAATGTTTTTCTTCACTCTTTTATCCATGCCCAACTCACGAGAAATTGCCTGCTGTTAGAATCATAGAAGTTTACAGCATGGAAACAGGCCCTTCGGCCCAACCAGTCCATGCCGCCCAGTTTTTACCATTAAGCTAGTCCCAGTTGCCCGCACTTATAGAATCATAGAAGTTTACAGCATAAATTGCTTTATTTTAGTCACACTTACAGCATTAGTGAGTAAAAGCAATGCTTACAATGATTGGAACAGAATGCACTCTTCAAGCATTTACACTGATCAATGCCCCAATTCAGTTCATGCACTAGAAGGCATCAGGGCAAGCAACCCAATCCATATGGTCAGTTTCATAGACGTTTTATTATTAATTTGCTGCAGCTTCTTCATGACTTATAATAAAGAGTAAACTGAATTATTAGGTAACTTGTTATTACAAAGTATGGAGATTATAAATCAACATGATCGGTCACTTTATCTTTCTACAGACATGATGGATCAATCTGATATTTTTTCTGCTACATTAATTTGCTCTGTCGGTTCATTAGCCAGAAATATGGATTTTAATTCAGAACTTGCTACTTACCGTTTGATCTGTTAAAGGTGGTAAGACGATAGTTTTCTCCATTATGTTCATTACAATCTTCCACAACTCTTTTAGGACACGCTTCAACACAGTTTTCTCACAGATCTTTGCAAAAAGTGTCAAACTGGAAGAGGAAGAAAGCTTGCACAAATATTCAAATGGACAACTGCTACAAATTGCTGTCATTTAGGGCCAGCTTAGAAAAATGTTGCACAACACTTCAAAGGAGTAGGTTTAAAGGTATGTCTTAAAGTTGGAGATGGGTGTACAGAATCAGAGAGGTTTATGGAGGGAATTCCAGAACTAAAGGCCTAGGCAGTCGAAGGACAAAGCCGTAAATCATATTGTACAGGAGGCCAGAGAGGAGTGCAAAGATCTTGTAAAGTTACAGAGTTGGCGGAGGCTAAAGAGATAGAGCGGGGCAAGGGTATGAAGATGTGAGATTTTTAAATTTGAAGCACAGGCAGACCATGAGCCAGTGTAGGTCAGTGAACAAAAGGGTCATGTTTGAACAGGGAATGCCATCCATTGGATACTAGCAGAAGTATTTTGGATGAGATGTAGTTAATGGGGGATTATAGGTAGGCAGCCAGCCTAGAGAACTTTGGAAAAGTAGAGTTTGCAGATAAAAAAAAGTTTTTGATGGGCTGAGGCAGATGGAACATATGTAATATTAGAGATGTCGAAGTAGGCAATCTTGGTGCGAGATTATGTTGAATCACATTAGCTTTGCAACTAGAGAATAGTAGTTTATTTAAAGAAAAATGTACTAAGTCTGTTTAATCCTCTACTTGCTATGAATAAATAAAGAACTTGCCTTTATATAACAACTTTACAAACTCAGGACATCCAAAGCTCTTTGGTGTAGTCTCTTGTGTGATAAAAAATGTGGCAGGCAATTTGCGCATAGCAAGGTTCATAAAAATACTATGATAATGATCAGAACATCTGTTTCTTTTAGTGATGTTGGCTGAAGGATAAATGTTATGTATGTTTTTTTTTTTAAAGTAGTATGATGGTGCCTTTATTTTTCACCTGAGGGGCCACATAAGACTTTGGTTTAATATCTCACCCAAAAAACAGCATTTCTTTTCTAAAATAAATTTAGGGTACCCAATTATTTTTTTTCTAATTAAGGGGCAATTTAGCGTGGCCAATCCACCTACCTGCACATCTTTGGGTTGTGGGGTGTTAAACCCACGCAGACACGGGGAGAATGTGCAAACTCCACACAGACAGTGACTCGGGGCCGGGATCGAACCTGGGTCCTCAGCTCCATAGGCAGCAGTGCTAACCACTGCACCACCGTGCCGCCCAAAAGACAGCATTTCTAACCGTGCAGCATTCCTTAGTACTGAACTGGAGTGTCACTCTTGATTTTGTACTTTAAAACGTTTGAGTGGCATTTGAACCCCAAATCTCTGACTCAGAAGTGATAATGCTATTAACTGATCCAGGTACAACACCTAATAGAATATGCTCCTGGTGTATTTATACTCAGGAATATAATATACCTTTAAATATACCATATCAAGCATTATTCTGACTAGAAGGACAAATGTAAAGAAATTAATATCTTCCCTTGTACTGATATAATGGGTGGGATTCTCTGTTTAAGAGACTAAGTGCAAATGCCGGACCGAATTGTGTGTGTGTGTGTGGGGGGGGGGGGGGGGGGGGGGGGGGGGGGGGTAGGGGGGTGTTCCACGGTCCCGATGGCGGCACCAGTCCCGGAGCACTTCAAGACATGCTAATTGGCTAGCCTTTGTGCCACGGGGAACTAGTGCAATTCCAACTCACGCCAGCGTCGGGATTGGCACTGGAGTGCCTGACAGGCTGGAGCTGCATATAAACACTCCACTCCCCACACACACTCAATCCAGGCAAGAAGATGGCACTCTGAAGAGTGGCCCCGAGGTTTGTGGATGCAGAGCTAGAGATACTGCTGGCTGCCATGCAGGACAGGTGGAACTCCCTGTTCCCCAGAGTGGGAAGGAGGCAGCCACCCACCGATGTCAACCGGGCAGGTGGCAGAGGCCATGAGCGCCATGGGTCCCGCTGCGGGTACCGGGCAGCAGTGCTGGAAAAAGCGGCACAACCTCCTCAGGGTGCCCGGGTGTGTCACCACCTCTGTGCCGCTGGCACCACCCCCATCTCACACACCCTCACCCAACACCTCTCACCCTCTTGCGCCCTCACCAGGCAGACCGGTAGCTAGTGCTGGTTGAGGATTGGCAACCCCCCAGGCCAGCCATGCTGAGCCGCCACCTCTGCGCATCTGGCATCACCCCACCCCACACACCCGTAAACCACCCATCCATTGCCAGAGGGCGACTAAACCCCCTCCCACCGGCAGCACCCTCGCACACTACCCTTCACCACATGCCAACACGGTACAACCCACCATGGCCGGGTGCCCTGCACACGCAGGCCAGCAGCTGAAGACCCCCTGCGCTGTGCGTGTCAGATTGTCTCACACTGTGCATTATCTGATCCCCCAGGAGAAGGTGGTGCACAACCGCTGGGAGCGGGTGAAGATTGGAGGGGGCCTGCCGGACCTGCGGCCCCTTACTGTTGCGGAGCAGAGGGCATTGGGTCTGGCCAGCGGGGGTGGCAGAATGGGTAGTTGCCGAGGCAGAAGTCGGCATGGGACAACCAAGTGAGGCCCAATGCATTGTGATGTCCCTATGGCACGTGAGTCAGCCCCCCACTGTCTCACTCCCAGCCCGTCTCTCCCCCCCCTCGCCCAAGTAGTATGTGACACTGGAGCAGGAGACAGACAGTGCAGAGCACCAGAGCTCATTGCGGAGCTGGTCATCATCCTCCACCCCATGGACCAGACCCGCTGAACTGCCAACCTTGCAGTGAAGCTGGTGAGAAGCTCGGAGGGGGGGGGATGGAGTGCAGGAAGGGATAGGCTGCCTGTGGGTTGTTGCGGGGGGGGGGGGGGAGGTAAGAGGTTGGGAGATTGCAGGGTTGGGACGGGACGGTTGAGCTGCCAGTGGCTTGGCCCCTTAGTCGGCAAAAATGGAGGCGTTAAAATTGTCTCGTGCGCGCCGGCCCTGGTGCATACGTCGTGGGGCATGGCTTGCCCATCCTGGCCCTCCTCACATCCTCCTCATTGGATGAGGCTTGCCGTTCCTCCACCTCGTCCTCCAACACGTCCCCCTCTGCAGCACATTGTTGTGGTGAGTTTCATTATAGCGGTTCTCCACATCGTTCTGAGGCCTACAGATAGGTGACCGCAGTGGACAGTTCCTAGAGACTCTGACCCAGGGGTGCACCTCGGCCACTGACAAGTGCACCAGGACAAAGCGAAGGTTGAGAATCATGGGAAGCCGGAGACTGGGTCTGACCATATAGATGCGTTAATGAATGTTACTGCATGATTTGCACTCCCACGCTAGCACGGGGCGTGGAACGCATCCATGCTGCCATGAAGGCGCTCGGAGCACGCCACTCCAAATGGTGTCCGGAGCCGACCTCGATTTTTGGCTGACTCCCAATTCTCCGCCTGATCTCGATTCCGACATTGCTGGATGGAGAATCCCACTCTATATTTTAACTAGAGTCAAAATAAATCCTTTTCATTCCATAATGATAGAGGAACACCAAAGTTTCCTTCAATCTTAAAATAAATTCAGGTAATTTGTTTTGTATAGTATTGGAAGTAGTTAGGTACCAGGACTACACAAACAACATGGTGTGATGTCTTTCTTCCACTACTCCCAATTAAGAGAAATTTGACCTTTGATAAAAGTGTAAAATTGGCAACATTAGCTTGGCCCATCTGTTATATACCTCTCCTGATTTTGTTTGTCGTTGACTTTATTAAGACAGAAATTGGGCCTTTCGCATATGCAGTGATCTTGAAAACAGGTCAATAGGATTCAACTCTACCCTCTCAAGAGTCAATAATGTGCTCAAAAATGTTCTGAATTAAAAATATAGAAAACTCTGACTAACTTGCTATCCAGCAGGTCCATGAGTGGTTGGAGAACATTGTCAGCATCCTGAGCCACACTGTTACATGTGCTGGCAGGGACATTTCCTGTTCCTTTTACCTGGCTGAGAATATCTCCCATCTGTTTCACACATTCCTCAATGTGAGGCTGAAAACTGAAAAATACCGAAGAGAAGCAAGCACGACATTATAAATAAATCATACTTTCAAACATGCCAAGCAAAGGATGTAAAACACTGTACATTAAGCTCTGGTACCTTTTGTGACATGTCATTTATTTTATTTGTAATAGTTAAACTGCAAGTAAAACATTAAAATAATATATTTATTTTAATTTTAATTAAAATAATGAGTATCTCTTATCCCAATGAAACTTATTGGGCGCGATTCTCCGCTCCCGCGCCGGTTGGGAGAATCGCCTGGGTCGCCAAATTTTCCCGCGATGCCGGTCTGACGCCCTCCTGCGATTCTCCCAAGCGGCGAGAACGGCCCTGTCGAGTTCCGCGCGGCGCAGGCCGGAGAATCGCCCGAGACACCCAAAATGGCGATTCTCCGGCACCCCTGCTACTCTCGGGCCCGGATGGGCCGAGCGGCCAGCCCAAAACGGCGGGTTCCCCCCGGCGCCGTCCACCACCTGGTCGCTGCCGGCGGGAACAGCGCGGGAACGCTGGGGGGGGGGGGCGGCCTGCGGAGGGGGGGGGGAGGGGGGGGGGGGAATCCTGCACCGGGGGGGGGCCTCAAATGGGGTCTGGCCCGCGATCGGTGCCCACTGATCGTCGGGCCGGCCTCTCTGAAGGAGGATCTCCTTTCTTCCGCAGCCCCGCAAGATCCATCTGACATCTTCTTGCGGGGTGGACTCGGAGAGGACGCCCACCGCGCATGCGTGGGTTAGCGCCGGCCAACCCGCGCATGTGCGGGTGACGCCAGTTATGCGGCGCCATCTTTACACGGCGCCAAGGCCTGGCGCGTGTAAATGACGCGGCGCCACTCCTAGCCCATTATCGGGCCCTGAATCGGTCGGGTTAGGGGCCGTTTCGTGCCGTCGTGAACCTCAACGGCGTTCACGACGGTGCGAACACTCTGCCTCCATTTCGGAGAATCCCGCCCACTAACTCTCTGAACGGAGCTACCTGGATTAAAATGCATTCTTGTTATAGAATCAAATTTTCAAAGTGATCAATATCAAATTCACGATCTCTGCATAGTATATTGTTGGGATACTGGACCAGACTCCAACTTGTGTGAGGATACTGGACAGGAACCCCAAACAATATTTCAATTTGTAAAACTGTGAGTGAAGGAATCTTCATCCCAGAAGTGATGACTCTGGCCAATAGGTATCTTTCATGTTAAAACACACTTTAATTTTAACACAGAATTAACCACATTAATATCAAGGAAATAGCTTGACAGTTAACAGTTGTTAAATAAAAGGAAAAACTTTAATTTATTATCTACACTTGCCACAAATTCCAATTAAGCAAACAAAGACAGAACAAATGCCACTTATAAATAAAGTTAACAAAACAGGTTACTTGCTTATCTGTGCAGACCTTTGGAGAGAGACAATCCCTTTCAGGAACAATCTGAAAATCCTTCTGTTTTTGAGACTCTTCTGCTCAGCCTAACAGCATTTGGCAAAACTGTAAATATAGATGGATCTGGTACCTCCCATTAATTACAATGTCTGCATCCCATGAAGATGTCCCATGACTTGCTTAGCTAGGACTAAACACTTTCCCTCAAATTATCTACACTCCAAGGAATAGCCAGCGATCAAAACAATACCTTATTATCCACCCCTCTGTAAACAAGTAAATGGTTCAAATCAATAATTACATCGCCTTTATGACTCCTTAATTACACCTTTAGTAGACACACTGTCTGTATGTATTTTAAACCAGGGTTTTTAATAATGTTACTGCCATAAATATGAAATAGATCAAAATTTCTACATTCATCACAGTATTGTCTAGCCTAGTACATACAGCCTTTAGTTGCCTAACAGTTGTAGGAATACAAGTCTAATAAACTACCAAATGTACATTAGGTTTCATATGCAACTTTTGGTTTTGAAACTAATCATTCAAAACAAACGCCATCCGATAAAAGGTGGCCAATGCACGACTGTATTTAATTGCAGATGTTTTAAATATTACAAACATGTTGAAATTCTTACCTTAGTGCAAACACCCTGCTGAGGTCATCCAGCACGTTGTTGAGTTTTATCTGTAGTTCTTTTAAAATGTCACTGGCTTCAGCATTCAGCTGAAAATACAAGCAAGTATTCACTGCCATTATTCAGAAAACCACAGCCAAGCTGGACACGGTGTGTGAGCGAGGAAATGAGGGGAGAATTGAAAACAAAAATACATTTTAAAGGGCCAGATGCAAAAAGCAAGATGGGTCAAATATTATTCTCCATGCCAGTCTTTTCCTACATGCTCCTATATTTTTCATAATTGCATATTTGAGTCACAGATCAATATAATGAGAAATCCTGAAGCTGAAGTGCCGTCTTAGAGTGTGTGAACTCAACGATGTACAGTTTATCTCCATGAACAGGATGGGGGACCACTAAATAATACATTTCACTGCTGCTCTTGAATGACACACTAATACCATACTGTAGATTTTTTTTAAATCACAAAGTTCAACACTAATAGTTACTGCTTTTGACATATGTGAGCACTCTACCTCAGAAGCAAATGGCTGTTAACCATGAAGAATGACCAACCAAGAAGGAGACAGTACTTGTTTTTTATGTAACAAAATAGCACCAAATCCTAAAGCTTCCATAAAATCTTCTTTGTGTGGAGGTCCTGGCATACGGACCTACGTGGGAATTGCCCAGGAAGTTGCAACCTCTATGAGACTTAATAATAATCTAATAATCGCTTATTGTCACAAGTCTTGTAATGCAGAACAAGGCCAGCAGCACGGTTCAATTCCCGTACCGGCCTCCCCGAACAGGTGCCGGAATGTGGCAACTAGGGGCTTTTCACAGTAACTTCTTGAAGCCTACTTGTGACAATAAGTGATTATTATTATAGTACCATAAAAAAGTGTCTCCCTCCTGACTCTACTGTTGCCTCAACGGGGTTCCCAGAGGGATGCTGCACTGCGCATTTCTTTGGAAATTGGGTTTGGAAGATCCTGGTAGAAAAGTGCAGCAGTGTTGAGTTGGAGGAATTTCCCACTACAGCAGCAATCCAACGGTACCTGATGCTAAAATCCGGGCCATTATATTTGGTTAAAACAATATTTGCTTAGATGCTGAGATCCAAACATCTATTTTGAATGCAAAAGATAATACGTGAAAATAAAATGGATTAAAGTAAGCAAAGGGGTGGGAAGTCTCACAATCTTTGACAGTGACACTACAGTTCTGCTATTATAGTGCCGGACAGTTAGTGGAAATATGCACTTTAGTGCAGTATGCTACGTAGGCGCTGCTTTTGCACAAGCAAATTTCCTCGCATGTAATCCCCATCAAAGCTACTCAGTGGTCGCTCGACAACCACACCTCTGAAAGGTCACACATGCTGGAGCCTGTACCTAGATTTGATGTCCCTCTTTTGTTCGGAGGGGCGGGGGGTGCTGTTGGTGCGTATGAATTCTGAGTGTCACAACTCTGAATTTAAAAATTGCGCTCTTCTCTACTTACGCCCATCGTCATTCACCTACCATTCTGCTGGTTCCACCATGCCCATTTCACCATTTCAGTGCCGGTGTAAAACTCGCCCTCTCCTCCAATAAAATTTTGTGGGTGGGTCGCACCTGGTGGGAATCGCACCGCGTTTCCCGCTGGACACCACACCGTAATTCTCCGAAATCCCGGCCAAGTGTTGACGCCGGCGTAAACACTGGAGTGTACGCTGGCGTCAACGGGCCTCCTGGCCCAGCAATTCAGCGGTCTTCAGGGGGTTGCTCCGGCGCCAAAAGGCTGGCCTGCACGGACCAGCGCCGGCGCATGTGTGTGGTTGCCGTCTCCGCGCCGGAGCAGAACAACATGTCAGAGGCCTACAGCAGGCCAATACAGAATTTTAAAGGCGCTTGAAAAGAATACTACCCTGTCCAGCCCCGCACGTATACGGGGATCCTCCCCAAAAAACACCAGGGTGACCCCCTCAACATACACAAGGGCAACCTCAACCCTTGCACCATAAGGGGAACTTCCTTGCTCCCCCTTGGAGCTCCCAAGCGGGCACATCCCTGGCATGTCCCTCTCCCCTTCCCTGGGGGCTAATCTTACCTTTGCACCCTTGGCGGGTTCTCCTCAACTGCTTCACATTTTGCAAAAGCAGTTATAAACTTCGCCGACCTGGGGGGAATTCTTTCTGTGGGAAATTCTTTGTGCAGGAGGGAACATATGATGGAGAAGCCCTTTAAATGTACTTAAACTGATTAAGATGAATTTAAATGAGGTTCCCGCCCAGAAAGGGTTTGTCACCAGTGAGGGGCAGGGAAAATCAGAGAGCAAGATCTCGCTGCCGAGATTATCGTTTCAGTGGTCCCGCGGAATGTTCCGCTGGGGGTTACGATTTTTGACCACGGCAAACACCAGCAGAAAATGCCAGCCAACGTGACTGCCTTGCCATACCAGATCTTGTAGATCATCACATTTCTTCCTGGACTGCTCTGCTGAGGGAGTTAGCCAAAAGTGCCACCAATCTTAACACATCGCAGCTTGCCAGGCTTCTAGGCCCATAGTCCCAAGTGGCTTTGACTTGAGGTCCGCCACCTGGAACATCACCGCTCTCCTGCTGCTTGTCTGTTGGCTTCGTGGACACAGGTATTGCCATGTTGCTTCCAAAATAGCTACATTGGAGATGCCATGGTGATGTAAGAGCAGACTAAGAAGGAAAATACCCCAAGGTACTCAAATATCCTGGGGTTTCAGAAGCTCACATTTATTATACATATGAATTATCCTAAAACAGTTGCTCATATGTAAATTATCCAATGAAGTGAATCTCTGTGCTGCTCCCCAGCTAGTGAATGGCATCTTCTGACTCTATATGGTTCCACAGACGTCCAGGAGATTTAAAGTCAAAATTAACATCATTCCACAAAAACATTTTAAAGTAAAAATGGGACCTACATCTTTTCCTCCCATCGCTTCAAACATCTTTTCCAGTTGTACTCGAAGTTGCTGGATGTTGTTCATCAGAATACATGGCTACAAAAAGTTTAACATGATATAGTTATTTATTTTTAAATACAGTTACAGCCAAAATGTTTACAAAATGACTTATCTAATAGTAAATCACCATAGTCCCAGATGGCCATAGACTGCTTTCCCCTTTGAGGGGATAGCTGACTGGTGGTGATTTAACCTGAGGATCACCACACCTCAGGCGAGGGGCAAGGTTGAGAAGGCGGGGCCTTCAAGAATAACCTTAGTCGGTATGGGAATTGAACCCACGCTGTTGGCCTCGCTCTGTATCACAAACCAGCTGTCCAGCCATCTGAGCTAAACCATAAATAAACGTGAAACTAAATAGAATATATTTTAAAGGTTTATATAGTAATTAACTTCGATTTGCTGTAATGACATCTGGAAGTGTCTTAGAGTTCTACTGAATTATATATTTTAAAAATATAAAATTAGAGCGCTTTTTTGAAGGATTGAACAATTATTGATTGATGAATAGTGACACTATTTTAAAGGAAATATCACAGGCAAATATTTCAAACAAACAAAATGAAAATAACAAAACTGTATAAAAATATTATACAATTATTTTCAGAGCAACATCACAAGACAAGCATTGGCATAAACCATAAGGGACAGCATTCTTATACAGCTACAGCCACCGACAAGTAACTCCTACACTACTTTTAAACATGTGATTTTCAAAATAGGGGGGAAGCCTGGATACCTTTGAAATGTTTCTCATGGCAATACAGATATGATCTGTATGTAGTCAAGTGCTAAATTTTGATCCCTATTAATACATGAGATGGCGTGCAGCTGGAGGCGAACAGATTAATGGGGCATGCCTTCCTAGATTCTCTTTAAATCATTCCTTGGAGCTTAAAAACATTTAGTGAAATTATATAGAGATGCCAATGAATGAGTCATGGGTTTTGTGTAGACTTTTGCATTTTCCATTCTTTGATGCAATGAGGGGCATTTACTGAGCAACCCGCCACGGTGGAGGCGGCCCGCCAGCGGGATTTACCGACCCGGCCGTTGTCAAAGGGATTTCCCGGTGACTGCACCCATCGTCGCTGGGAAAACTGAACAGCCGGTATTTTGCACCTAATCTTTGATAGTTAAACCTTAGTGTATCTTTTAAAGTATTTATTACCATTGCACATAAAGGTTCGCAAGATCATTCTTAGCAAGTTTTTATTAAATTTTGTAAACTAACAAGTGAGGAACGCAGAAGATCTTTCTTATTTTTGTTTTACATTCTGGTGACAAAAGAGCAACGCTGTGATTTTGTTATGGTGTAGAACCTTTTATTGCCATGGCATTTTTTGATTAGAGAAAATTATGCAGACATTTAAAAATTAAGCCTGTCAGAAACAGGTAAGAAAATGCCAAAAAAATAAAAAGGAAAGGCAGGTTTAAGCAGTACAAATGGGTCTGAGACATGGAAGAGTGTTGCTAGAGCCCAGACGTTTTAGTCAAGTGGCAGTGTGGGATTTATTTGTGTATGCTGATCAAAACAAATAGCAAGATTTGTAAAGGGAAACAAATTGTTCCACATGGAATCATAACCGATATCATCTGCACCTATATATGGCAACAGATGGAAACAAAAACTGCTAATAGTGAAAAGCTGAAATAAAAACAGAAATTTTGGAAAGAAAGAAAAAGCTTTTGTATGAACATAGAGCTATTCATGACTGCAGGGCACCACAACGGGCTTTACAGTCAATTATGTACTCTTGAATAGCAATCACTGTTGCAATGTAGAAAATGCAGCACCAACTTGCGTAAGGCAAAGTCCCACAAACAAAGATGTGATAATGACCAGATAATCTGTGTTCAGTGATGTTGGTCGTGGAATAAATATCCATAAATAAGGTACATTTCAGGCTGATTAGTATCAGCAAAGAGAAAGTACAAGTTGATATTTTGGGTGAAAACCCACCCTCAGTTCTCACAAAAGTTCTGCACATTTATCCACCTTTCCCTCTACAGATGTTATCAGAATTGTTGTTTTCCTAACATTACTTGAATCTATTCTCAGGTACTTTGCAGGTTACAATAAACATTCTATCTAGAATATGGAGGAACAGGTTACCACTTTCTCCTTCGAACAGTATGATGCATAATCCTTAGCTATTATCTCAGCATACTGCAGTAGCACATTGCTGATAGTCTGGAAAAGAAAATAATTTTGTGAGCAACACAAGAGTTTTCCTTTGTTAAAACAACATAGAAAGAAGGCAGAAAATGGTAGATATTGAAATGCTGAACCATTGTGCGATTTATTCAAAGTTTCTTAACATTTTCTTCTGATACAATGTCTACCTCCTATTTTTGCTATAAGGGTGTTTAAGAAGCACAAGGTATATTTGCACAGTATGTGTTCATGACAGCAACCATTGATGAGAGAGTATTGGCTTATTCTTTGCATTAATAGAGCAAAAAAGGCGATAGAGTAGGGAAACGCTAGGTCTCAGACATAGCCCAAATGCTCTGTTAGAACATTCATTGTTTCTGAGTCTCACATTAATGAATTAAATCAAATATCGCAACTTTTCATTATGTTACAAGAAACAGCGTCCAATATTTCCCTTTTTTCCCCACCTGTTTTGTGGCAGGAAAACCGTTTCATCAGCTTCCTTGCACGTGTTTCCATTTCAGGAACTTTCACCTGGAAGTGATGCTAACTGTTGAATATGTCTGTCCACATCTGACACACTTAGATGACAGGCAAATAAGGGGAATAAAATATCTGATAAATCTTTGCATCATTAAAGGCCCTACCAATTTGGGTGTCAACATTTATAAGGCCGGACGTGGTGAATGGTTATGTGGTTTGGGGTAGTGAGTAAGACCTGCTTGAAAAAGTTCAATAAACTGCCAAGCCAAGTCCAATTCATTACAGAGTGTTCGACTGCATTAAGCAAATTGCACACTTTTTAAAAAATGGTTTTGTTATTACAGCCATAGGAATCACTGATGTCCGACATCAGGAGCCACAACAATTTCCCTCTCAATCACCCTCCCAGCCCACCTCACCAACAACCTGAAGCAGTTGACCCAGAGGCATTAAAAGAATCGTCAGGAGTCCACTATGAACAAGAAAGTGGCCTTGACCATGGAAGATCACTCAGGATGAGGGTCATGGAACAGAGATGCAAAGCCTGCACTGTCACCAACCCGACAGAATTCTGGAGCTATAGGTTTAAGTCTTCCGGTTCCACTCGCTCCAGTAATCGTCAAATTTGACAGACATTGGCCAGATGTCTTTGCACCCACATTCCTCGTAAATGCTCATTTTATTTACCTTGGCAAATCTTCTCATATAATGTCCGACAATCAGAGGATCAGGGCACTCCAGCTTCTTAATGATTTCAAAACTCTGGTTCAATTGTGAGAACACATCCACCACAGAACAGGAGAAGAGGGCATGCTCTGATGTTTGTTGGAACTGTGATTTAAAAAAATAAGAAAATTAACTTTTGATTTTTTTTCCATGCTCCCCAAAAAAATAGGTGCAAATCATAGAATTTACAGTGCAGAAGGAAGCCATTCGACCCATCGAGTCTGCACGAGCCGTTACAAAGAGCACCCTACTGAAGCCCACATATCTACCCTATCCCCGTAACCCCCACTTAACATTTTTTGGACACTAAGGGCAATTTAGCATGACTAATCCACCTAACTCGCACATCTTTGGACTGTGGGAGGAAACCGGAGCACCCGGAGGAAACCCACGCAGACACAAGGAGAACATGCAGACTCCGCACAGACAGTGACCCAGCCGGGAATTGAACCCGAGACCCTGGAGTTGTGAAGCAACTGTGCTAACCACTATGCTACCGTGCTGCCCTTATGCTCATGTAAGCGTCAAGTGCCAGATTTAAAAGTTTTACGTCTCACATAAATGGTAGTAATTTTTTTGTTTCACATGTTAGCGGTGTGTAAAATGAAAGTCATTGAAACTCTCCTTTTTATAAAGGAACACATTACAGAAGGAACACAGAATAGATTTTAAAGTTTACTTCAATCTCGTGCAAGAATGTTGCACAATGCATTATCAAATGACTATTACAATTTATTGCCTTCGGTACAAAATGTATTTATCCACATAAATAAAAGTAAATCTGGCCTTTTTTTTTTGCAGTGGTGAAGTGTTTGATTATTGGACAATTTTCCAATTGACGCAAATGTCCAATTGACTAACATTAAAAAAAACAGGAATAAAGATTTACTTCAGCATTTAATGAATAAAGCTCCATCCATGTCTTCTGCCATGGCAAGAGTCCAAATAAGATGGTAATGGAAGAGTAATGACACACCCTGCTAGAAATCCAAAAAATAGATTGATCCCAATAAATTTTCCTGGGGGTCTGTAGTGTATTTGTTTAATGCTTCATAGAGGGCGTGTATTCTTTGCTGCAACATTTTCATGGGGCTATGGAACTGGGGATTTGCTATGTTTCAGATCTGAATTTAATGTATTCTCTTGATATGTGATTGAGACTGCTACTGAGAGTGGTATATTCCATACAATATCTATTTCTCTGAAACAAGGCATCAGGAGTCATCATTGGGCACAACCATACTTTGTTATTTATTAATTATGCCATAATTTAATTTCAAATTTAATTATTGACTAAATTATCTTTCTTGTTAAATTTCACAATTAATTTTCTGATGGCATTCAACACAATTCAGTTACTGAATGCGTTTAACATATTTAGTGTAATTAGACTATTTATAGAGTTTAACTTGTTCGCTACTTGCTTTATTATGCTCACTTTTTAAAAAATGAATTCCTGGCTACAATGTATAGAATTATCGCACTGTATTTTCTCCTGAGGGAGTTGTGGATTTCTTGTCATATTATTACTTGTCGTCTTGTCATATTACATAACTAAAAATGAGAGATATTTGAAATTAGTAAGTAATAGGAATCCTAATAAATCGAAACTGCCTAAACAGTACTGACACTCTCATTCAAGTGAAAAAAATTGGTTTACAGCTCACATTTGCCGATTTCATAACAGACATTAAAAAATAAAATAGGAAAAAATACTACCAGCCATATAAATACTGTAGCTAAAAGTGCATGCAAGAGGCTGGGAACACAACGGAGAGTAATTCACCTCCTGCCTCCCCAAAACCTGTCCACCATCTACAAGGCACAGATCAAGAGTATGATGAAATACTCTCCACTTGCCTGGATGATTGTAGCTCCAATAACATTCAAGACGTTTGACACCATCCAGGACAAAGCAGCCACTTGATTTTTACCCCATCCACCACCTTCAATATTCAGTCCCTCCACCACTGGCACACAGTGGCAGCAGTGTGTGCTGTAATCCAATTTTTTTCAAGGGCAATTAGGGACGGGCAACAAATGCTGGCCTAGCTAGTGAGGCCCATATCCCATGAATGAATGAAAAATACATTTCATCAAAATGTATTAGTTTATATTCTAATATGTTATTATAAACTGGCAATGCTATAAGCGATCAAATAGTACTTGAAATATCATAGGGCGTCATTCTCCGACCCCCCGCCGGGTCGGAGAATGGCAGTTGGCTGCCGTGAATCCCGCCCCCGCCCCGCCAAAGTCTCCGGTACCGGAGATTGGGCGGGGGCGGGAATCGGGCCTTGCCGGTTGGCGGGACCCCCCGCTCAATTCTCCGGCCCGGATGGGCAGAGGTCCCGCCCAGAAATTGCCTGTCCCGCCGGCGTAAATCAAAGCTGGTATTTACCGGCGGGACCAGGTGGCGTGGGCGGGCTCCGGGGTCCTGGGGGGGGGCGCGGGGCGATCTGACCCCGGGGGGTGCCCCTACGGTGGCCTGGCCCACGATCGGGGTCCACCGATCCGCGGGCGGGCCTGTGCCGTGGGGGCACTCTTTCCCTTCCGCCTCCGCCACGGCCTCCACCATGGCGGAGGCGGAAGAGACTCTCCCCACTGCGCATGCGCGGGAAACTGTCGGCGGCCGCTGATGCTCCCGCGCATGCGCCGCATTTCCGCGCCAGCTGGCGGGGCACCAAACGCCATTTCTGCCAGCTGGCGGGGCAACAAACGCCATTTCCGCCAGCTGGTGGGGCGGAAATCCCTCCGGCGCCGGCCTAGCCCCTCAATGTTGGGGCTCGGCCCCCAAAGATGCGGAGCATTCCGCACCTTTGGGCCGGTGCGATGCCCGTCTGATTGGTGCTGTTTTTGGCGCCAGTCGGCGGACATCGCGCCGTTGGGGGAGAATTTCGCCCAGAGTCTATAAATATAGGAATTGCGAGTATTTCAGACACTTCTAATGTATGGAATGATTACACTACATTTTCTACTGAGGGAGATGTGGATTTCTTGTCATATTATTACATAACAAAATATGACAGATATTTAAATTTACTAAGTAATAGGAATTCTAATAAATGCAAACTGCCTAAACAGTAGTGACACTCTCATTCAAGTGAAAAATATTGGTTTATTATAAAGCTACAGCACTCACTTGCCGATTTCATAACAGGCATTTAAAAATAATAGGAAAAAAATACTTAAACATCTAATACCTGCCTACAATAAAAGAAATGTTATATAATTGGGAGCAACAGTTAACACAAGTTCCATCGATCACATTTTAGGGATCAATTTCCTTATCAGATCCTGAATAGTGCACCAAAAAATGATTTCTCCCTATCTTTTTCTCTCCTAGATGAAGCCCTAAAGCTGATGCCCTATAATGGGGGGTACACTTCCAGAAACAAGACTTTACAGCACTTAACTGCTTTTGATGTGGTCTGGAGCTGTCAATCATAGCTAGGTGTTTCTAAACAATGTGGTTAGGTTCAAAGCAGGGCACTTGGAAGGGCAGGGTGTCTCTGATGAAGGGTGTCTCTGATATGGGGACTTTGAATAGGAGGGGGTCTTGGATCTGGAAGGGTGGTGTCTGGTCATCCTTATGCGTGCATGTTGTGAGTGGGTGACTCACTAATTCCCATGGTTGGGGAGGGAGGGGGACGAGGAGTGCCTCTACTCGGCAGCGGGGGGGGGGGGGGGGGCAGGATTTGCATTGTGGTGGACCTGCTCAAACTGGCAGCCTGATACGGGATTCGGAATGGAAGTGCTAGAGCTCCACGTCATGCATAAATTAACATGGAAAGGGAGAGTTCATCGCTCCTATCAAGAGGAGGTAAAGAATGTACAAAGGTATATATATATAGGCTAAGTGAGTGGGGAAAAAATTGGCAGATGTAGCATAATGTGGGAAAATATGAGCTTTTCCAATTTGGCCGGAAGAATAGAAAATCAGTATAGTGTTTAAATGTTGAGAAACTGCACAATTTTGTGTAACTGAGGCATCTAGGTGACCTGGTTCTGCAGATAAGGCCATGTTTAATAATTAGGTTATCATTTAGTTATGTGTCATGATCAAGTAATTGAAGTATTCAATTAAGTTATTATGATACTCTGTTTAGCTGTAGTTAATGTAAGACACTAGTACCACACCGTGTGAGCCTTTGTCTGTTGCTGCATCCTTGCTTGACAAATGAAATATGCCACATGGCTCTCGTCCTTTGCAAAGTATACTTTTATAGTTTAACTTCAGAGCAAGAGCTGTGAAGTCAGTATGCTCGAGTGGATCGGAATATGGAACAATTATACTCCCTATCCATTAACATTATTCACTTATACTCGATTTAGAAGGTTGCATTTGCTGCCACTGCAACTGCAGGGGACACATTGAGCGGACAATCAATTGCAGTATCTGTGACGGCACTGATGCTACAGATAGCTGCTTGCATCAAAGAATTGGACTATCCGTAATACTGAGCAATGTAAATATATTTAAACAAGTGCAACATTAATGTGTTGTTTTTCACCATGGTTGAGGATTTCCGTTTTCACGGAAAATTGAACATCAAAATACCAGTTAATAATCCTGGGATGCAATTGCAATTTGCTCATCATCCTGCTCGCTGCCTCACCGACCACCCCATTCCTGATCCCTCACTGTCACCATGCTCCTTTGCTGTTGATGATCAAAGAGGCCAAGGTTTGGGAGCAGAGCATCTAGCAATAAGGGCATGGGTTGGAAGGAGGGCAGTGAGTGAAGCACTGAGTGAGGTGGCAAGTGGTGTGGTGAGGTTGGAGCGGGGGTGGCGAGAGGGTGATGACTGGCATTTTGGAATATTGAGGTTAAAATATTAATCATCAAGAACGGACACCACAAATCCTCTTATCTCAAGTAAACAAACATACAAATTACCTTGTGATGCCTGGCTATCTTAGTAGAAAACTATAAACTTAATAAAATAACAGGGAAAAGCTGTAATTAGAAGGATGCTCCCGGAAGTAACTGACATATTAAGGAACCAATCAAGAGTTAACAAGAGGTGACACCAGTATGGTAACTATCAACCTTAAGATACCAATCAGACACTAATCATGTACCACTTAACCAATCAAGGACTGATCATGTATCGCTATGACCACTTAGACTGCAGGGATACTACTGACCATGCACCAAGGTAGTAGCTAGCAAGGATTAATAAGCAGCAGCTTTTAGCAGTCAGGCACACAGCATGAAGCAAGAAGGTAGATTTTGCTAAACAGAACAAGAGGCAGTGCCAGAGTGAACCAGAAGTCAAGGGCCAGTGCTCCAAAGAACTGATCCTTTCCATTGCCTTTACCATGTATTGACATTTTGCACTTATTGCAATTAACCTTCTCCCAACTCAGTCTAACAATTGCAATTGACTTGAGTCTGAAAGTTAGTGAACCCCAGATCTTACAGTACACCAATCACACAAAGTTGGTATGGAAGTACAGCAAGTGATTAGGAAGGCAAATGGAATGTCGGTATTTATTGTATGGGGAATAGAATATACACGTAGAGAAGTTTTACTGCAGCTGTACAGGGCCTTGGCAAGACCATTTTTAGAATACTGTGTCAAGTTTTGGTCTCTATTTGAAAAAGAATGATACCTTAGAGCAGTTCAGAGAAGGTTTAATGTGATTTGTTCCTGGGATGAAGGGCTCATCTTATGAAGGAAGTTTTAAGATGTTGGCACTATACCCATTGGTGTTTAGAAGAATCAGAGGTGATCTTACAGAAACATAAGTTCCTGAGGGGAATTGATAGGGTGGATACCAGGAGGATGCTTCCTCTTGTGAGAGAGACCAGAAAAAGGGGACATTGTTTAAGAATAAGAGATCTCCCTTTTAAGATGGAGATGAGAATTTTTTTTCTCGCAGAGGGTTATTAGTCGGTGGTATTCTCTTCCCCAGAAAATAGTTGAATCAATTAATATGTTCAAGGTTGAGTTAGATTCATTTTATTGGACAAGGGAATCAAGGGTTAGGGAAGGCCAGACAGAAACATGGAGTTAAGGCCATAATCAGATCAGCCATGATTTTATCAAATGGTGGAGCAAGTGCAAAGTGCTGAATGACCTACTCCTGCTCCTAAGTTCTATGTTCCTAAAATTGCTGCCAGTTCTGCCTCCCTTGTCCACAGTGCTAGGTAAAACTGAAGAAGCTGCAGAATCAGATTAAATGGGACCCATCTTGTTTTCTAACACTGATTTGCCTATCAATTGACATTGGACAAGTAGCAAGATTTACAGAGGACAACTTCACTTTTCTATTGAGGAACCTCAGGTGGTACAGCTGATCTACTTACATTGCGACAAGGTGCCATAGTGATTATGATAATCAACACGAGGACCACGGGGAAACCATCATTGACCTTTCCGTGGACCCGTGGAGTATGAGCGTCCCAAGAAGGGGCGGAGGCCAACCACCTGGGCTTGTTATGAGCTAACATAAAAATTGGCCCAAATATAGGTGTGGTTAGTCCTCCCAGCTAGGATTGTACTGGGAGCAATAGGCTGTGTTATGCAGATCTTTGTAAATAGTGTAAATAAATCTATGTTCATTTACCGCCAGCCTCCTGAGTCATTAAAGTGATATTCCACTCTCCCCCGTCCCCACCCTTCCCATGTCTCCTGCCAAATCAATATGTCTTCAAATAAAATAACTGAAACCAATTTCTCTGCATATTCAAATGCAGCAGCCAGTTCATACAGTAGTAGATGCAAATTGTCTTACACCATCCTTCTTGTCCCGTTCCAGTGCTCCATGCAGGAAGTCTCTGGACACCTCTTCATTCTCATCCAACCACTGTATAACAAATGGCTCAAACCAGCTGTGGATAAATAGTTACACATTTTAATACCTTTTAAATTTGAGAAATATGTCACCCTCTTCATTCACAATTAATATAGTTCAGGAGCAGCTGTGCATTGATAACAATGTAAAAGGAAACAATCATCGAACAAGATTAACAGTATTTCATAAGACACACTCCATCAGAGCAGAACAGGTTAGAGAATATTGTCTATAACCCTAATACAGAAGGGCAGAAAGATAAGAGAAAACATCTGGCCTGGATTTTCCACTGGACAACATTACCCACGCCTTTTACAACAGGTTTCCCAGGTTTATTCCCTTCCATTAAAGACAAACTAGTTTGTCTGGCCTTCCAATAGGTAGGACAATGCTAGCAGCAAATTCTGATGTTGTGATGGCAAGTTGCAGAATCCACCAGTACGGCAGGGGCTGACGTGTTCCTGAAGACAATTCAACCAGACAGAATTACATAGAATTTACAGCACAGAAACAGGCCATTTGGTCCAACTTATCTGTGTCACTGTTTATACTCTATACAAAGCTCCTTCCTGTCTAATTCGTCCTTCCTATCCTGTCTCCTCCAATCTTCAATTCCCTTCTTGCTCATGTATGCATTAAGCCTAGCTTAAGTGCATCAAAGCTTCCCATTTCAACCTTTCCATATGGTAGAAAATAACACATTTCACCACCTTCTGTACCTACCTCACTGTCAGAAGGTGAAGGTTTGAACCTTACTGCAGATAGAGTATGCAGACCAGAGTGGATTTCTCCGCCGCCAGTAGCAGAGTTCCCAATGTGGCAGAGAGTCTTGTGTTGGGGGTAAAACAGGATCGTCCATTCTGATGTTCCGATCCATCGCTAGTGGTGACATCAAGGTTCGCGCCCTTGCCGGCGGGAGGATGCAAATGGGTCATTTAAAGCCATTTGCATCCTATTAACGGGCTGGATACCGGATTCTCCATGCCTCCGTAATGCTCTGGTCCTCTGGGATGGGATTCACGCGGGTGTAAATTTGTGGAAGTATTTGCCAGCATGGCCCTGACGCGGTGGACCAATTGGGTAAGTATTTAAGGTAGGTGCCCCCAAAGTCCATTAGAGGGCCCCCTCCTCTCTAAAACACAAATTCTGCCCACCCCAAGCATCATGCCCCCCATCAGGGACCCTCCATATCATAGACCTCCCATATCAGAGACCCCCCATATCAAAGATATGCCATAACAGAGACCCCATATCAGAAAACCCTCCATATCAGAGACACCCCATAACAGAGACACCCATAAGAGAGACCCCCATATCAGAAACCCCCCCATATCAGAAGACCCCCATATCAGAAGACCCCCCATATCAGATGACACCCCATAACAGAGACCCGCATAAACAAGACCCCCCATAAGAGACCCCCCATAACAAAGACTCTCATAACAGAGAGCAATGTTTATAAACACCTAGCTGTGATAGACAGCGCCTAACCACATCAAATGCAGTTGTGCTTTCTGGCGAGGAAAAAGACTTAACTCCTAGGTATTTATAAACATTGCGGTTAGGTTCACTGCCGGGTACATGAGATGCATTCAAGAGCAAAGGGAAATTAAAATAAACAATCTAGACATCTAGCTGTTTGGAAGTTATTACTTTGTCAATTACAGCCTACTAAAAGATATTTCCCTTTAAAAGCGAATAGAAGCCTTGCAGATCAAGGTGTGAGGGAGTTTAAAGCCTTGTGATGTGTTTTGGCTTTCTAACAGCTGCTGCTTTCCGCACCTCAGTCTGAGGCAGCAGGAGTAAGGGACAAGTGAGTGAAAAAGGAGTGTATTTTCACTGTTTCTGCCTGAACAGCTCTAGAACTTCCAGGGGGGCTCTCTGATATTGGGGGGTGGGGTCTCTCCGATATTGGGGGGGTCTCTCCGATATTGGGGGCAGCTCTCGAAAATTGGGGGGCTCTCGAAAATTGGGGGGGAACTCCAAAATTGGGGGGGCACTCCGATATTGGCGGGGCTCTCCGATATTAGGGGGGGCTCTCCGATATTGGGGGGGGGCTCTCCGATATTAGGGGGGGCTCTCCGATATTAGGGGGGGCTCTCCGATATTAGGGGGGGCTCTCCGATATTAGGGGGGGCTCTCCGATATTAGGGGGGGCTCTCCGATATTAGGGGGGCTCTCCGATATTAGGGGGGGCTCTCCGATATTAGGGGGGCTCTCCGATATTAGGGGGGGCTCTCCGATATTGGGGGGGCTCTCCGATATTGGGGGGGCTCTCCGATATTGGGGGGGCTCTCCGATATTGGGGGGGCTCTCCGATATTGGGGGGGCTCTCCGATATTGGGGGGGCTCTCCGATATTGGGGGGGCTCTCCGATATTAGGGGGGCTCTCCGATATTAGGGGGGTCTCCGATATGGGGGGGCTCTCCGATATGGGGGGGCTCTCCGATATGGGGGGGGCTCTCCGATATGGGGGAGGGGCTCTCCGATATGGGGGAGGGGATCTCCGATATGGGGGAGGGGATCTCCGATATGGGGGGGCTCTCCGATATGGGGGGGCTCTCCGATATGGGGGGGGCTCTCCGATATGGGGGGGGCTCTCCGATATGGGGGAGGGGCTCTCCGATATGGGGGAGGGGATCTCCGATATGGGGGGGGGAGAAATCTCCGATATTGGGGGGCTCTCCGATATTGGGGGGGGGCGCTCCGATATTGGAGGGGCTCTGATATTGGAAGGGCTCTGACATTGGAGGGGCTCTGATATTGGAGGGGCTCTGATATTGGAGGGGCTCTGATATTGGAAGGGCTCTGATATTGGAGGGGCTCTGACATTGGAGGGGCTCTGATATTGGAGGGGCTCTGATATTGGAGGGGCTCTGATATTGGAAGGGCTCTGATATTGGAGGGGCTCTGATATTGGAGGGGCTCTGATATTGGAGGGGCTCTGATATTGGAGGGGCTCTGATATTGGAGGGGCTCTGATATTGGAGGGGCTCTGATATTGGAGGGGCTCTGATATTGGAGGGGCTCTGATATTGGAGCGGCTCTGATATTGGAGCGGCTCTGATATTGGAGCGGCTCTGATATTGGAGCGGCTCTCTGATATTGGAGGGCTCTGATATTGGAGGGGCACTGTTATTGGAGGGGTTCGGATATTGGAAGGTCTCTGATATTGGAGGGGCACTCTAATATTGAGGGGGCTCTGATATGGAGGGGATTGGGTCACCCTCACACATTCGTGCTATGTGGGGGGGGAAGAATGATCCTGCAATTCCCATGATAAGGGGATTGGGAGGAAGCTCCTACGAGTCATTTGATACAACAGGATTTGCATTGCAAGGGGGTTATGGGGGGGGCAGCTGCCCGACATTGCTATTGGGCCAAACACTCAAAATGGCAGTTTGATAGCAAGTTTCAGAATGGGACCCCTTGCGTTCGCGGCCATGCATTAATTTGCATGGCAGTGGAGAGTGAATCAATTCTGGGCGCCGATGCTTGCACTACGCCAACCAGCACTGATTCAGCTCTGGTGGGAGAACATTGCTTCCCAAACAGAGAATCCAGCCCCAGATCTCTGGGTCTGAATTTTAATTTGACCTCCAGTGTGATGTTTGTGTTACAATGGGTGTGGGTGCCCATATAATTCCCATCATGTAGGAATAAACACGCCATCAGCCAGTATATTGTTTGTTACGACCATGGAAGGAGCAATCGTGGTGCATCATATTGAGCCACTAATTATCCTGGAAACTTTCCCACTATTCCCCAAGAGAAAGGTATAAAGATACAAAAGCACTCAGCGTGGGGATCCTAAATTTGATCAGGTGGTTGCTATCCCATAATTTTGCTCCCCTGTTTTGGACTCACCCACAAGTAGTAAACAGTTGCCCTCTTGAATCCCTTTATAATTTGAATGTTAAAGATCTCTATCAGACCTTTTCGTCTTGTCTGCCAGTGAAAAGAACCACAGACTCTTCAACCTTTCCTGTGAGTTGCATCCTCTCAATTCCATCCTTGTAACTTCCTTGGAAATCTTTTCTGGGCTTTCTCCAATATTTCAAAATCTTTTTTGTACCAAGCAAAAAACACTCTTAATTGTGGTCTAGCCAACGTTCTGTATAAATTTTTAACAATACCACATTCTGGAAATGAATCCCTTTACTTTGTTTTCACCTTTTATGGCTTTATCAACTTGCATCATTCCTTTAGTGATTGATGTATCTATATTGCGAACTGTCTTCCAGAAATTCTATTTAGTTACTTAAATTCCAGGGAATAAGTGGCATCTTTAGTCCTCTAACAAAATGAATGACTTCATTTTCTTGAATTTAATTTGCCATTCATCCACCCACTCTACAGGTCTGTCTGTTTGCAGTGCAATCTTCCACATTGTATCCTCTATTCTGTCATGAAGCGATGTTTCATGGCTGTCTGCCTCACCATTTCTTTCAGCTTATGAGCAACAGTCAGTGACCAAAGAGTTGTTTGAAAGATGCATAACAATATCTTTAATATTAATGATCTAACTGGTGGGTGGTGTGTACTATAATATCTTCTGGTGGTTTCATAGAGTGTGGATTTGTATTGTGATTGTTACAGCTCTATTCTCTCTTTCATGGTAGTAATGACAGCTGTCACTTGGTCAGTATTTGGGCACAATTCTCCCGTTTTCAGTGTTCCAGTCAGCAGAGAATCGGGACAGCTTTCCATTTTTGGCAATTTCAGAGGAAGGATTAATGTTGTTTATTTATATAACTCTACAGGGGTCCATTAACTCTGAAGTGCTTCCTCTTTTGAGAAGATGTTCTTTCTAAGTGCAGTTTTTTTAAAAAAGAGGCTTTGTCCTGAAGCACTTCTTAGACAGATCCTGGGCGGATTCTCCCATCTGAAGGCAGAGTGTTGATGGCGTTGTAAAAACTAGAGTTTAACGACGGCGTCATCGGACCGCTATGTGTAGCAATCCTCTGCCCTATGGGAGGCCAGCATGGCACTGGAGAGACTCATGCCACTCCAGCTGCCGATACCGCCGTCAAATGGGCGCCGCGGGTCTGTGCATGTGCGCTGCGACCAGTGCGAATGCGCGCATGTGCGGTAGCCTTCCTCTCTGCGCTGGCCCCGACGCAACATGGCGTAGGGCTACAGGGGCCAGCGCGGAGCAAAAGAGGTCCGCACCACGAGAGGCTGGCCACGTAGGACCCGATTGCGGGCCAGGCCATGGTGGAGGCCCCCCCTCCCCTGCACTGTAGGGATTCTATGATTCAATGGTTCTTACCTGGACCCCACCAGCCCAATTCAAGCTCCCCTGATCCCCACCTCCGCTGATCCCCACCTCCCCTGAAGGACCTTCATTGGCAGCCTGGAGGCAAGTGTCAGGAGGTTACTCATCCCCTTGCCCCCCCAAGTCAGGTCCACGGTTGTCAGGACTTGCACCAATTCAGGCCAGCATGACTCCCACCGCCATTACGGGTTCACATTTTTAATATAAATTTAGAGTACCCAATTCCTTTTTTCCAATTAAGGGCCAATTTAGTGTGGCCAATTTACCTACCCTGCACCTCTTTTTGCATTGTTGGCGTGAGACCCACGGAGATATGGGGAGAATGTGCAAACTCCACATGGACAGTAACCTGGGGCTGGGATCGAACCTGGGTCTTCGGCGCCGTGAGGCAGCAGTGCTAACCACTGTGCCACTGTGCTGCCTGTTAGAATGGAAGTTCAGTAAAATAATTCTATGCAACCTCATAAAGAACAATATATTCCAAAAGGTAAAATATTTTATTTTATAGAGATTATTTTTGTATTAATATTATTTGCTGATTTACAATTTTCATTTGATGACATGATTTAATACCGAATTGGTACAATTTTCTTAGAAATTTCTAAGTTACATTGGGAATTATTTATTTAGAACTGGTGGTGAACTTGTCAAACATAGGCACATACAATGAATCGGTCTTGCAGGGCACCTAGCCAATCTGGAGGTGTTTTGTCCCCTGCCTAATATGGTTGCTTGTTTCCTACATTTATAATGAAGGGAGTCCTAGACTAGCCCACGCAATGATTTAAGTTAGAATCAGAGTCCAAATAGTTCTACTGCTGCAAAGTAGACAAATATACACTTGGTTTTCAGAGGAAAGAAGATCTATTGCTTTCATTTCATTCGAGTTTTAAAAAGCATCCTACTCAAAATGTTGTGATAATCTGAGTTTTTCCTCAAGAAATGCACTTCGTAGTGTATCGTCAGCAGTCGGATTACAACATCTCTGTATAAAAAATATAAAAATAGGAAATTGCTGTTTCCATGGCACCATGGTGATCTATATCTAGATCTTGAAAGTGGAGGATAGTGTCAGAAAGATGAAGTGACAAAGGGAGACATTGTTGCAGGTTTCCACTTGACCACTGCTCGCCTGAAGCTCAAGGACCAACCAATGCTTTAATTCATTACATTTTTGTAGCATCTAAGGGTAGAATTGCCGTTAAAATCCAAACACTTGCCATACCAGGGTTTATTTTCTGAATTGGTTAGAGGAGTACTTACGCTGGGTACTCTGGAACTGAATTCTTGAAAGCTGGCAGGTCTTTTACATACTCATTATACAGCCACTTCACTTTGAAGTGTAGATTCATGTAATCTGCGCTTTTGCAGAGTCTGTGCTTTTCATGTTCTGAAAGACAAAAATGATAAGTTTTGCAGTAGAATCAAAAGGTCCACTTGTGTCTTAGTTAATGGTTACCATGCAATTTTTCAACAATTTTTCAGCATTCTTGCATTGGTTTTGTTACAAAACTTTGAAACATTCGCATGCAAAAGGTGGTATATAATTCTAAGTGTTTTTATGCAATTAATTACTTTTTGAAATGAAATAGCTGTTATGTTGGCAAGAGTAATTTCTTGCAAATGGCATTACATCTAGATGTAATTGCTAGTACGTGAATGCTTCTGCGTCTGGAACATTATATTCAATTTATCACCTGAACTGTACTCTCGCTTTGTACAATGTTCTTTATGACTTGCTGCATTTCTTTTGGCTTCCATTCAAAACCCAATTAGAATATGAACAGCCTAAAAGTATTTCCTTGGGCAGAACTTTACAGGCACCAGGGTGTCAGGTGGTTGGGTAGGAAGAGTCAGTGGGGAGCGCATCCCCGCTGGTGGCGGCTGCCTCACAGCCATTTAACACTCTAGTATTAATTGGCTGGAGGCGGATTTTTCATTCCTCACTGCAGGAACTCCAGCCACACTAATTGACCAGCAGCTCTGTATTCCCAGAAGAACCACCAGGAGCAGTGGCCACTCTTGGGACTACAAGTAGTCCCCAGATTCTAAGTCCGACAGTCAGAAGGTTGGAAGCCTTGAGATGAGGGTGGGAGGAAAGACCAGGGAAGGGTAGGGGAGAGGGAAGGTAGGGGTCCAGATTGTAAGGTCCAGTGATGAACAAGCTCCCAGTAGGTGAAAAACTTGGGGGGTTGAGGGGGGGGAGAAGAGGCCCAAGTCCTATGTGGAAAGGGAGACAGTGAGAGAGGGACTTCCCACCTGAGGACTGCGTAGGGTGACCTTTCAGTCCACAACTAACTTTTAGGACAAGGATGAAAAGGAATATTTAGAGGGTTGTGCTTCGTTATAACTCTGGCTCAGAAGGCAATGGAAGCGAGGTCATTGAATATTTTTAAGGCAGAGGTAGATAGATTTTTGTTAGGCAAGGGAATCAAAGGTTACCTGGGTTGGTGGGAATGTAGAATTCAAAACACAAACAGACCAGCCATGATCTTGTTGAATTCTGGAGCAACCTCGAGGGGCTGAATGGCCTACTTCTGCTATTTAATATTTTTTGAAAGCAGGCGAGCTGGAAAGTGATGGCACTGATGCAGACACAAAGAGAAAGCTGACAGAGACAGAAAGAAGAACACACCAAGTTCTTATTGGGAGAAGAAGCAATTACTCTCAAGAAGAGGCCACTTTTTCTGCTTGATAGAAAAGGAACAAGAGTTCTTAGAGGCAACGTGCAAGCTGGCTAAAAAGGTTGAAAAACTGGAAAGCTGTGTGAAAAACTCAGACACCAAAGAGCTGGGTGATTTTCCAGAAGTGGCCAAACTGTGAAGCAGGGTGTTTTGGGTTGAAAAGGATTTCTGGAAAGCTACACCATCGGGACTGTCATGACCAGAGAGAGAGAGAGAGAATTGTACTTTTCTGATGATAATTGTACCCATGAAATTCAGGGTGGGGAGGGAATGGTGAAAACTTTTGTTGGATTGTACTCCTAACCTACCCTGCATGATTAAAGAACAGCATATTGTGACATGGTGTAGCTACGTTGCAAGTCCACCTCGCTATCGCTACCAGCAAGAATGGAGAAAATAAAGTGAAGCAGATATTTGGAGCATCGTAAGCCGTTTTGGGCCCCGTATCTAAGGAATGATGTGCTGGCCTTGGAAAAGGTCCAAAGAAGGTTCACAAGAATGATCCCTGGAATGAAGAGCTTGTCGTATGAGGAACGGTTGAAGACTCTGTGTCTGTACTCATTGGACTTTAGAAGGATGATAGGGGATCTTATTGAAACTTAACAGGATACTGCGAGGCCTGGATGGAGTGGACTTGGAGAGGATGTTTCCACTTCTAGGAAAAACTAGAACCAGAGGACACCATCTCAGATAAAGGGATGATCCTTTAAAACAGAGATGAGGAGGAATTTCTTCAGCCAGAGGATAGTGAATCTGTGGTACTCTTTGCACAGAAGGCTGTGGAGGCCAAATCACTGAGTGTCTTTAAGGCAGAGATAGATATGTTCTTGATTAATAAGGGGATCACGGGTTATGGGGCGAAAGCAGGAGAATGAGGATGAGAAAAATATCAGCCATGATTGAATGGCGGAGCAGACTCGATGGGCCGAGTGGCCGAATTCTGCTCCTATGTCTTATGGTCTTATAGATTAGAATGGCATACTCCTAGTAAAAGCAGTATACTACTATGTTAGTGCCTCTAAAAAAAACAGCTGCAGATGTCTGGGTAACAATAGTACTGGTTTGTACAGATACAACTGATTAAGTATTCCATGTAACAAAATAGTCCCAGTGTTGCAGCAGTCAAAGCTGAGCCAGCTGGGCATTGCTGCCGGTAGTATTATGTCTGACACGAGAGTCTCTTGGGATTGGCCCCGCAAGCTGCTAATTGAAGTGGATGGCTATTTTCAGGATTATGCGGAAGACATCTCGGGTATCTACTACCCTTCAGAGCGACTTAAATTAGAGGTTATGCCCACAGCATGAATGTTGGCTATCTTTGAACCAATGGCTCAGGAAGAAAGCAGACAGTCTCAATCAGCCTGAAAATCATCTGATGAATTGATTACTTATTTTCTAGAACATAGCAAATAGTGTTTATATGCATTTTTAAGAGCTATGAGGAATCACTTTAAACAGAACGTATCTCCTGTCTTACCCTTTCCACTACTAAGTAATCTTTCATTATCACTAGGTTGCAAGTAATCTTATGTTGCAGTTACATTCATGATTCTGAAACATACTTTATTAATACTGAGGCAATTTCCACTTGGGTTTTGGTTGGCAAAAAATCTTCTTGTGCCGAGTGGTTGTGAACATTTTTCTGTTGCTGATTTCATTAATCTGATCACAGCTTATATTTAAAATAAAGGTGAATTATGCTTGTATTTATGGCAACTTCATTTCTTTAAAGCATCATCTGAAAAATGCTAGACCAGGTCGTATACAGTATGATTCAAATATTTCCAATGCAATTCTCTCTTAAAATCCATTTTCTGAGAAAAATAGTAATATTGCAAAGTTCTAATTGAAGGCTTAATTTTTTTCCCTCAAGATTCAGATAATTAACCTTCATCATGAACACTTATTTTGAGATTTCAGATCTGTAACCAAGCAGATGGTCAATGCCCAAAGGTCCATGGATTAATTACTCATCAGAAACTACCGAAGTGATGAGATAAATTGCTTCATATCTTTAGCAAATAGTAATGAAGAGATAATGAAAGGGTCTTATTTGCATCCCATGCACTTTAACCCTTTCACGTTTATTGAAAGTTTGCAAATTGATGTTCAGTTACACTGCAGAGAAAATGATCTCTTATTATGGATTGCTAATATGCTTCACTGGGCATATTATAAACTTAAAATAAATCGTAATGTAATTTATGTCATAACAAGACCTCCCTCCCCAACTCAATAATAAACAGTGCTCAAAATATTCTCAATCACATTAAATGCACAATTTCCAATTTAGTATAACTTGGTTTGAAGTCAGTGCTAAATCTCTAGATCAAAGGACGGAATTCACCAACAACCCTGCCACGGGTTTTTCTGTGGCGGAGGCAGCCTGCCAGCGGGATCGGTCCTGCCGCTGTCAATGGGATTTCCTGTTGACTGCACCCCTCGTCACTGGGAAACCCGTGCGCCGGTATGGACCAGAATTTCCCGCCAGGGTGAACAGCCGGTAAATCCCGCCCAAAGTTTCAAAACTCGCTAGAATCATTCAACCGTAAAAGATATTCGAAAATAAGGTCCAATCTGACTCTTCTTTTGAACAAGACTAGAAATCATAACTGTTTCTCTGTCCACAGATGCTGCCAGATCTGCTGAGGTTTTCCAGCACACTGTTTCTTTTTGATCTCCAGCATCCACAGGTACTTTGCTTTTATTTTAGTATCACGCTTGGGAGTTTGATTCCAATCATATATCTGAGTGCACTTCAGTTGTTTTTATGTTGGTCTATTTTTAGTTCAGATTTTGGAATTCCTTTATCTGTGAGCCAGCTCTCAGTTTTTATGCTGTTAAATCCATTTTCCAAAGCTTGTCTGCAAGCTTGTCAATCCCGTTAATGGATTTGTAATGGTATTAATGCTGGCTGCTGGCTTTCATATTCCAAATTTAAAGACCAACATAAAAGTAGCTTTGAGACAAATGGTGAGAAAATGCTACCACTTGGCATTCTCACACCATTTTATCTTTGCGCCAGGTTTGTGAGCGGCACAGTGGTTAGTACTGCTGCCTCGCAGTGCCAGGGACCCGGGTTCAATTCCAGCCTTGGGTGACTGTCTATGTGGAGTTTGCACGTTCTCCCCGTGTCTGCGTGTGTTTCCTCCAGGTTCTCTGGTTTCCTCCCACAGTCCAAAGATGTGCATTAGGTGGATTGGCCATGATACATCGCCCCTTAGCGTCTAGGGATGTGCAAGTTAGGTTATGGGGTATCGGGGAGAGTGGGCAAGGGTAGAGGGCTCATTCGAAGGGGCGGTGCAGACTTGATGGGCCGAACAGCCTCCTTCTGCACTGTGGAGATTCTATGATTCAATGATTTTACACCAAGCTTGGATCTTTTGAAATGCCCCTTCAGTCTATAGTTCTTTTTTCGAACAATAGTCAGCAATCAGACATAATCAATGTTTTGTAACTGGTAAAGCTTCCTATTGAATATTTCTACTGTAATGAAAAAGCAAATACTGTGACCACATTAACACTGTGGTCACATAAAAAACATTAACCGTCTTATGTTGAACACAAAGCTCTTTAGCCACGAAAACCTTACTGGAGGGATGAGCACCAAGGCATTAAAACTTTAGTATGCTGAACATACATTCTGCCACACTGATGAGACCAAAAACCGCAGAATATTTATAGGCCTAATTGACAAATTATATTGAACTTAAAGATCCGTTGAAAGCAGTCTTATTGGACAATGGATCAGCTCAGCAGCAATGGAAGTTGCTCAAAAATGTCCTGATGTTTACACTGTCAAATATAAATAGCATGGGCCTGGATTCTCTGTTCTGGAGCCAAAGCGCTCCTGCCAGTGGAAAATCACTACTAGTAACCACTGGCGCGAGGAGTGGGGCCTGGTATATGAGTTTTCCCCCTTTACTACACAAATTTATGCATGGGAAGGAGCTCACCTGATTCTGTCGGAATCCCAGTATTGGGCTGCCAATTTGAGTGGGCGGCCCAATGCCGAGGTGGCCCTACACCCCGCCCCACAACGCAAATCCTGCCTCCTCCACCATGCTGACATGTAGGGGCATCCTTCCCGCCCCATCCATGGGAGTAATGGGTCATTCCCTCACAGCATACATGCACGAGAGTGACGTGATTGCCCAGCCAACCCCCCAAACCAGTTCCTCCAACAGAACCCCCAGTGGACATTCCCATCAGTCACCCCTGCCTGAATGCTGAAGAGCAGTCCATGCAGTAGTGAAAAATCACTTCCCCTTCCCTAACATCTGCTGCCTCAGACAAGTGTTTGAAGTAATAGCAGTTACAAGTGTCAGAGCCATCCTTGAAAGCCAAGTACACTTCAGAGGGCTTCAAATTCCTTGACAGCCTTTGAAATGCAAATCTTCCATTCAATTTCACACAGCTCTACATTTCACTAGCCAGGGATTAACAGTTTTATTGGTCTAGACACAGCTGCTACGGGGTATTTTCATTTTTCTTTCACTTCACGCTTGAATGCATCTCAAGTATCCTCAATAGATGCTAACCACAATATTTATAAACATTCTTGCTATGATTGACTGCTTCTCACCACATCAAAAGAGCCAAGTGCTTTCCCTTCCTGTTTTTCTCAGTAGAAAGCACTTAGCTCCTTTAGATTTAGCGAAAAGCTGCCTGCTGCTCTAAACATTTTTGTCTGAGGCAGCAGATGTTAGGGAAGGGTAAATAAAAATGCAGTGATTCCAGGCAGGGGTAACTGATGGGGGTCTCTGCTGGCAGGGTTCTGATGGAGGATTAAGGCCACCCCCATTTGTGCGCGTAGTGGTGGGAGGGAGCGGAAGGATCCCCCTACTTGTATGCAGGGGAGGCAGGATTTATGGTGTGGGGGGAGGCAGTTTCCAATGGACTTTGGGGAGCACCTCAATTATGCTCAGACCCCGTTGAGGTTCACCGCGCCAGGTCCATGCTTGGGCAAACCTGCACCAAAACCCGCCGGGTGGACTTCCCACTCTTGGGGTGGTGGGGGGGGGGGGGCTGTGGCTTCAAGCCCATTGATGACATTAATATTTTAAAAAAATGCTTGATTTGCAGCCTCCTGCTGGTGCCTGGCACCAAACCCGTTTTCCCCTCAACACTTCATTCTCCACCCAATAAGAGTTCCCAATTGGAGCGGCATTGAATGGAGAATCTGGCCATGGTGAAATAATTTTCTGTTCAACCCAATGGCCAGCTGGCTTTCCACAGCATGGATGATTACCTAGGTGGGGTTGTTGAAAGATGCCGGCTGAAGAGACCTGCCAAAACATTGGCTTCTATGCAATGTTATCACTAATAAGAGGCAAGTGTGAGAAGATAAAAAGCTTCACACCTTTAGCCAATAATAATGAAGAGACAATGGGAAAACATTATTTTCATCCCATTCACTTTATAGCGAAGTGTGATTTTTATGAAGGCCTGGGAGGTCCGAGAGGTTAAGTAAACAATAAGTCCCCATTGGGACTACCAAGATGCCAGTTCCTGTCGAGGACGACTTTTATATAGTCTAGTAATGGGCCCTAGCTGGACAGGCCTCCACTAACGGGGAAGCTCATATTCCACGAGTCCCACAGAGAGATCGATTAGGGTATTCCCATGGGCCTACAATTTTCTTTTCAGGTATTAACAATATGACATACAATGAATAGATAAATGGAAAGAAAACTACTTTTACTTTGTTCTTTTACATTTTGTGAGAAATGTATTTAAGATGAGATATGTCAGTGCTGACCAATAGAACGCTGATTCTGATTGCTACTTGCTAATTCAAGAGTAATTTTAAAGACAGAAAACTGAAAAAATAGAATGGTGCTGCTTATTCTGTTGTCATTGGTTACTTACCAACTGAATCAAACAGCTTTTGATTTGCCAACAATCAAGTTGACATTTGATTGATTTAATTAACTTATGAGTCATCATTTCAGCCAATCACTGATTTCTGCCCAAGATAAAATGCCCCAATATGTGACTCCGCGTCATCAGGCAAAGCGAAGGGTGGAGGGGTATGCCTCCTCATCAACTCCTCCTGGTGCTTGGATGTGGCGACCCTGGCGACAGACTGTTCCCTGGACCTGGAATACCTGACCATGAAGTGCCACCCATACTATCTTCCATGTGAGTTCACTTCAGCCATTATCACAGCGGTCTACATCTCACTCCCCATGCAGAAGTGAGGAAGGCGCTGGACGAACTGTACACAGTTATAAACAACTACGAAACAGAACACCCGGAGGCCTTGTTCATCGTGGCCGGAGACTTCAACAAGGCCAACCTCAAGAGTGTACTGCCAAAATTCCACCAGCACATCTCTTGTCCCACCAGGGGCGACAACTCTCTTGACCACTGCGACTCAAAAATCAAGGACGCCTACCGTTCCATCCCCCGATCGCACTTTCAGAAATCAGACCATAAGACGGTGCTCCTTCTCCCGGCATACAAGCAGAAACTCAAGCGGGAGAATCCAGCTAAGAAGATCGTGCAGTGCTGGTGCGAGGAAACAGAAGAGCTCTTCCGTGACTGCTTTGAGATAGTGGACTGGTCCATATTTAAGAACTCAGCGACCAACTTAAATGAGTATGCCACCACCGTCACAGACTTCATCGGCAAATGTGTGGACGATTGCGTGCCAAAGAAAGCAGTACGTACGTTCCCCAACCGGAAACCATGGCTCAATCACGAGACTGACTCCCGACTGAAGGACAGATCTGAGGCGTTCAAGTCAGACTACCCTGATCTATACAAGAAATCCAGTTACGACCTCTGCAAAGCCATTCGAGGTGCCAAGAGAGAATATCAAACCAAGCGAGTCACAGACAGACACTCGGCGATTGTGGCAAGGACTAAACAACATAAAGGGCTACAAAGTGAAGCCGAGCAGTATTTCCAGCAGCAGCACACCCCTCCCCGATGAACTCAGTGCATTCTATGCTCGGTTCGAGCAGGTAATCAACAATCCGCTGTCGAGTGCCCCAACAGCCCATAACTCACCCATACCCACCATCACAGCTTCTGAAGTCAGGTTGGTCTTCCTGAAAGTGAATCCTCGGAAGGCGACGGGCCCAGACGGGATCCCTGGTCGTGCACTCAGAGCCTGCACGGACCAGCTGGCAGAGGTTTTCGCGGACATCTTTAACCTGTCCCTACTCACTCCGAGGTCCCCACCTGCTTCAAGAAGACCACCATTATACCGGTGCCAAATAAGAACCAGGCAACGTGCCTCAATGACTACCATCCAGTGGC
The DNA here is from genome assembly GCF_047496885.1 of Scyliorhinus torazame. Taxonomy (NCBI): domain Eukaryota; kingdom Metazoa; phylum Chordata; class Chondrichthyes; order Carcharhiniformes; family Scyliorhinidae; genus Scyliorhinus; species Scyliorhinus torazame. Next base: position 31,935,861 of record NC_092724.1, read on the forward strand.
CCTGACTTCAGTCATAATGAAGTGCTTCGAGAGGTTGATCATGAAGCGCATCACCTCCATACTCCCAGAACACCTTGAGCCACGCTGCAATTCGCTTACTGTCGCAACCGGTCCACAGCAGACGCCATTTCCCTGGCTCTACACTCATCCCTAGAGCATTTCGACAACAAGGACTCCAACATCAGACTCCTATTTATTGACTACAGCTTCGCCTTCAATACCATAATCCCAGTCAAGCTCATATCAAAGCTCCAAAACCTAGGACCTGGCTCCCCACTTGGATCCTCGATTTTCTGACCAACAGACCACAATCAGTAAGAATGAACAACAACACACGTACTTAGCCCCGTACACACACGACTGCGTGGCAAAATTTGGTTCCAACTCCATCTACAAGTTTGCTGATGATATGACCATAGTGGGCCGGATCTCAAATAACGACGAGTCAGAATACAGGAGGGTGATAGAGAACCTAGTGGAGTGGTGCAGCGACAACAATCTCTCCATAAATGCCAGCAAAACTAAAGAGCTGGTCATTGACTTCAGGAAGCAAAGTACTGTACACACCCCTGTCAGCATCAATGGGGCCGAGGTGGAGATGGTTAGCAGTTTCAAATTCCTAGGGGTGCACATCTCCAAAAATCTGTCCTAGTCCACCCAAGTCAACGCTACCATCAAGAATGCACAACAGCGCCTATACTTCCTCAGGAAACTAAGGAAATTCGGCATGTCCACATTAACCCTTACCAACGTTTACAGATGCACCATACAAAACATCCTATCTGGCTGCATCGCAGCCTGGTATGGCAACTGCTTGGCCCAGGACCGTAAGAAACTTCAGAGAGTCGTGAACACCGCCCAGTCCATCACACGAACCTGCCTCCTATCCATTGACTCCATTTACACCTCCCACTGCCTGGGGAAAGCGGACAGCATAATCAAAGACCCCTCCCACCCAGCTTACTCACTCTTCCAACTTCTTCCATTGGGCAGGAGATACAGAAGTCTGAGAACACGCACGAACAGACTCAAAAACAGCTTCTTCACCGCTGTTACCAGACTCCTAAATGACCCTCTTATGGACTGACCTCATTAACACTACACCCTGTATGCTTCATCCAATGCCGGTGCTTATTTAGTTACATTGTATACCTTGTGTTGCCCTATTATGTATTTTCTTTTCTTCCCTTTTCTTCCCATGTACTTAATGATCTGTTGAGCTGCTCGTAGAAAAATACTTTTCACTGTACCTCGGTACACGTGACAATAAACAAATCCAATCCAATCCGATATGGCATGATGAATACATGCTAAGTGCAAGATCTCAAAATCTTTTTCTGGCATTGTTTTTGACCTTCAGAAACCCCCAGATATATGTATCAGAACTTTCACACCAATATACACTAATAATAAATCTCAGGATATTGTGTTACTGATTTTAGAGATACTAGAGCACAGCTACAATTTAGAACTGAATGGAATTTTGCCTCATTAACAAACTATTATTTCATCAGCAGTAGCTCTTAGAGTTTGAAGGCTCAAGGTGAGATGATTGCCAGTGATAATTGGTTCTCATCCCAGATTAGCATTGCAGGAGGTTCTGAAATAATCATTCCTGAAAGATGAAGGGCATTTCGCATAGAAATACCAAGGATTACACCAGGAGGTATTTAAAGTGACATTTTAAGGCTGCTTCTATCAAACCTGCTTAACTAGGGAAGGGAATTTAACAATTTTCTGCACTAAAAAAAAAATCCAATATCAGCTACTTTATTGCATCACTACGAATACTGGATGCAAGACTAGAATCGCAGAAAGGATATGGTTGAAATCAGGTTATGTACTCTAATGTGGTTTTTCCCTTCCCCAATATGTGACCATACATTACATACTGTGGCCTACAGAGAGCGATTGGACACATAATTTGTTCTGCGTTTTAGGACTCTAGATACATTTTCACTAAGATTTTTTGGAACTTCATAAACATTTTTATTCTGTGGGTGCAAATGATAATTTCAATATCAAAACTAAGACTTTTTAAAATTCTTTATTTGTTTATGGGATGTGGGCGTCACTGGCTGGGCTAGCATTTATTCCCCATCCCTGAGGGCATTTAAGAGTCAACCACATTGCTGTAGGTCTGGAATCACATGTAGGCCAGACCAGGTAAAGATGACAGATTTCCTTCCCTAAAGGGCCAGATGGGTTTTTACGACAAAGGACAATGGTTTCATGGTCATCATTAGACTTTTTTTATTTCCAGAATTTTATTGAATTCAAATTTCATCATCTGCCCTGGTGGGATTCGAACCCAGGTCCCCAGAACATACTCTGGGAGTCATGGATTAGTCGTCCAGTGACAATATCACTATGCCTCCCCTTTTTTGCATTTCTCTTTTTAAGCAAAAGATTCTTGTAGAATGTACTCATAATATATTTTGTATTGTTAATGTGCAACACACCTAACCTGTTTTATGCCAATATTGTTGTGAAATCAATTGATTCGGCTGCTTTCCTAACGAGCTGCCAACAAAAGACAATGTGCAAAGATATGGAAGAATTCGACTTCCGGTTGCGGCTATGCAGAGCTAAGTCGCACGTTCGGCAGCTCCCGCTTGGAACGGACTTTTGGGCTCTTTTCAGGGCCCCCAACTTTATTTTTTCGACATTTCCCGGTGTGGGAAGAAGATTGTAATATTCCCCCTACAGGCTTGGACCAGGAGCGGGACGACTAAAAAAGTTTTGGTGAACCCAAAGATAGTGCGAGGGAAGAAGAGCAAGATGGCGGCAGGCGGGGACCAGGCAGCGTGGATGCAGTGGGTGCAGGAGCAGCAGGAGGTTATCCAGCGCTGCTTCAGGGTACTCAAAGCGGACCTGCTGGAGCCAATGAAGGCTTCTATCGACAAGCTGCTGGAGACACAGACAGCCCAGGGGGTGGCGATCCGCGAGGTGGGGAAGAGAACACTGACAAAGGAGCGTACTTGCAGGCATGGAGAGGGGTTGAAGTGTGTATACTTCAACGCAAGAAGCATCAGGAATAAGGTGGGTGAACGTAAGGCATGGATCGGTACTTGGGACTACGATGTGGTGGCCATCACGGAAACCTGGATAGAAGAGGGACAGAAATGGTTGTTGGAGGTCCCTGGTTATAGATGTTTCAATATGATTAGGGAGGGTGGTAAAAGAGGTGGGGGGGGTGGCATTGTTAATTAGAGATAGTATAACAGCTGCAGAAAGGAAGTTCGAGGATTATTTGCCTACTGAGGTAGAATGGGTTGCAGTCAGAAATAGGAAAGGAGCAGTCACCTTGTTAGGAGTTTTCTATAGGCCCCCCAATAGTAGCAGAGATGTGGAGGAACAGATTGGGAAACAGATTTTGGAAAGGTGCAGAAGTCACAGGGTAGTAGTCATGAGTGACTTCAACTTCCCAAACATTGAGTGGAAACTCTTTAGATCAAATAGTTTGGATGGGGTGGTGTTTCTGCAGTGTGTCCAGGAAGCTTTTCTAACACAGTATGTAGATTGCCCGACCAGAGGGGAGACCATATTGGATTTGGTACTTGGTAATGAACCAGGGCAAGTGGTAGATTTGTTAGTGGGGGAGCATTTTGGAGATAGTGACCACAATTCTGTGACTTTCACTTTAGTAATGGAGAGGGATAGGTGCGTGCAACAGGGCAAGGTTTACAATTGGGGGAAGGGTAAATACGATGTTGTCAGACAAGAATTGAAGTGCATAAGTTGGGAACATAGGCTGTCAGGGAAGGACACAAGTGAAATGTGGCACTTGTTCAAGGAACAGGTACTACGTGTCCTTGATATGTATGTCCCTGTCAGGCAGGGAAGAGATGGTCGAGTGAGGGAACCATGGTTGACAAGAGAGGTTGAATGTCTTGTTAAGAGGAAGAAGGAGACTTATGTAAGGCTGAGGAACAAGGTTCAGACAAGGCGCTGGAGGGATACAAGATAGCCAGGAGGGAACTGAAGAAAGGGATTAGGAGAGCTAAGAGAGGGCATGAACAATCTTTGGCGGGTGGGATCAAGGAAAACCCCAAGGCCTTTTACACATACGTGAGAAATATGAGAATGACTAGAGCGAGGGTACGTCCGATCAAGGACGGTAGCGGGAGATTGTATATTGCGTCTGAAGAGATAGGAGAGGTCTTGAACGAGTACTTTTCTTCTGTATTTACAAATGAGAGGGGCCATATTGTTGGAGAGGTCAGTGTGAAACAGACTGGTAAGCTCGAGGAAATACTTGTTAGGAAGGAAGATGTGTTGGGCATTTTGAAAAACTTGAGGATAGCCAAGTCCCCCATGCCTGACGGGATATATCCAAGGATTCTATGGGAAGCAAGAGATGAAATTGCAGAGCCATTGGCAATGATCTTTTCGTCCTCACTGTCAACAGGGGTGGTACCAGGGGATTGGAGAGTGGCAAATGCAGTGCCCCTGTTCAGAAAAGACACTAGGGATAACCCTGGGAATTACAGGCCAGTTAGTCTTACTTCGGAGGTAGGCAAAGTAATAGAAAGGGTACTGAAGGATAGGATTTCTGAGCATCTGAAAAGACACTGCTTGATTAGGGATAGTCAGCACGGATTTGTGAGGGGTAGGTCTTGCCTTACAAGTCTTATTGAATTCTTTGAGGAGGTGACCAAGCATGTGGATGAAGGTAAAACAGTGGATGTAGTGTACATGGATTTTAGTAAGGCATTTGATAAGGTTCCCCCATGGTAGGCTTATGCAGAAAGTAAGGAGGCATGGGATAGTGGGAAACTTGGCCAGTTGGATAACGAACTGGCTAACCGATAGAAGTCAGAGAGTGGTAGTGGATGGTAAATATTCAGCCTGGAGCCCAGTTACCAGTGGCGTACCGCAGGGATCAGTTCTAGGTCCTCTGCTATTTGTGATTTTCATTAATGACTTGGATGAGGGAGTTGAAGGGTGGGTCAGTAAATTTGCAGACGATACGGAGATTGGTGGAGTTGTGGATAGTGAGGACTGTTGTCGGCTGCAAAGAGACATAGGTAGGATGCAGAGCTGGGCTGAGAAGTGGCAGATGGAGTTTAACCCTGAAAAGTGTGAGGTTGTCCATTTTGGAAGGACAAATATGAATGCGGAATACAGGGTTAACGGTAGAGTTCTTGGCAATGTGGAGGAGCAGAGAGATCTTGGGGTCTATCTATGTTCATATATCTTTGAAAGTTGCCACTCAAGTGGGTAGAGCTGTGAAGAAGGCCTATGGTGTGCTAGCGTTCATTAACAGAGGGATTGAATTTAAGAGCCATAAGGTGATGATGCAGCTGTACAAAGCTTTGGTAAGGCCACATTTGGAGTACTGTGTACAGTTCTGGTCACCTCATTTTAGGAAGGATGTGGAAGCTTTGGAAAAGGTGCAAAGGAGATTTACCAGGATGTTGCCTGGAATGGAGAGTAGGTCATACGAGGAAAGGTTGACGGTGCTAGCCCTTTTCTCATTAGAACGGAGAAGGATGAGGGGCGACTTGATAGAGATTTATAAGATGATCAGGGGAATAGATAGAGTAGACAGTCAGAGACTTTTTCCCCGGGTGGAACAAACCATTTCAAGGGGACATAAATTTAAGGTGAATGGTGGACGATATAGGGGTGATGTCAGAGGTAGGTTCTTTACCCAGAGAGTAGTGGGGCATGGAATGCACTGCCTGTGGAAGTAGTTGAGTCGGAAACATTAGGGACCTTCAAGCAGCTATTGGATAGGTACATGGATTACGGTAGAATGATATAGTGTAGATGAATTTGTTAAGGGCAGCACGGTAGCATTGTGGATAGCACAATTGCTTCACAGCTCCAGGGTCCCAGGTTCGATTCCGGCTTGGGTCACTGTCTGTGCGGAGTCTGCACGTCCTCCCCGTGTATGCGTGGGTTTCCTCTGGGTGCTCCGGTTTCCTCCCACAGTCCAAAGATGTGCAGGTTAGGTGGATTGGCCGTGATAAATTGCCTTTAGTGTCCAAAATCGCCCTTAGCGTTGGGTGGGATGGCTGGGCTGTGGGGATAGGGTGGAAGCGTTGACCTTGGGTAGGGTGCTCTTTCCAGGATCCGGTGCAGACTCGATGGGCCGGGTGGCCTCCTTCTGCACTGTAAATTCTATGATAATCTACGATTAATGTAGGACAAAGATTCGGCACAATATCGTGGGCCGAAGGGCCTGTTCTGTGCTGTATTTTTCTATGTTCTATGTCCGACAAAAGATCTCCGACAACGAAGACGAGATTTTAGGCCTTGCGTAAAGGTGGAGGCACACGAGGCGCTCCACAAGAAATGGCAGGAAGGGTTCGAGGAGATGGAGAAACGGTCGAGGCGGAAGAATTTGCGGATCCTGGGCCTCCCGGAGGGGCTGGAGGGGTCGGACGTGGGGGCCTATGTGGTCACCATGTTAAACTCGCTGATGGGAGCGGGGTCCTTCCAGGGGCCCCTGGAGCTGGAAGGGGCCCATAGAGTGCTGGCGAGGAGGCCCAAGGCTAACGAGCCGCCGCGGGCGGTGCTGGTGCGGTTTCATCGGTACGCTGATCGGGAGTGCGTGCTCAAGTGGGCCAAGAAAGAGAGGAGCAGCAGGTGGGAGAACGCGGAGGTTCAAATATATCAGGGCTGGAGTGCGGAGGTGGCAAAGAAGAGGGCCCGGTACAACCGGGCGAAGACGGTGCTGCACAGGAAGTGGGTGAAGTTTGGCATGCTGCAGCCGGCGCGACTGTGGGTCACCTACAAGGACCGGCACCATTATTTTGAGTCCCCAGAGGAGGCGTGGGCCTTTGTTCAGGCCGAGAAGCTGGACACAAACTGAGGGTCGGGATGGGTGGTCGGGGATTGCTGTTGGTGTGTTACATTTTGAGGGGGGGTTCTTTGCTCTTGTTTCTTTTTGCTTCGCTGTGGGTGGTTAGGGTGGGTTGGGCACTGTTTTGGTTGGGTCTGTCGGGTGGGCTCTTGGAGGGGGGTAAGTAAATGGAGTAGGGGTGGATGGCCGGTAGGGGGGATGGGACCCCGCAGGGAAGGGTGAGGCCCGAGTCAGCGGTGAGGGAACTGGGCCTCTAAAAGGCCGGGCAGGTGGAAAGCGCGGGCTTTTTCCCGCGCTGAAGGCTGGAGGGGTTGGGCCGGGGCGGGGTAGCAAGGGTTGTTTCCCGCGCTTGGGATGGAAGGGGAGGCGGAGAGCCTGCTGATGGGTAATGGAGAAGGAGGGAATGTCCCACAATGGGAGGAGTCGAAGGGGAGGCGGGAGTGGCCGGGGTCAGCAGAAGTCAGCTGACTTGCGGGAGTGCAATGGGGGGAGCAAAGCAGCTAGGAGGGGTCCTAGCTGGGTGGGTGGGCGGGAACCGGGTTGCTGCTGGTATGGTCAAGGGGGAGCTGGAGCGAGTAGAGGGGGCTGGGACGGGGTCTGCCGCCGTGGGGAATGGGCCGGGCGTGGGGTGCGGGCGCGTGGCTGGCCGAGGAGGGGTTATGACTAGTCGGCGGGGAGGGAGGCGGGTAGCCCCCTGATCCGGCTGATAACCTGGAATGTAAGGGGACTGAACGGGCCGGTCAAGCGGGCCCGGGTATTCGCGTACCTGAAGGGGCTGAAGGCAGATGTGGTCATGCTCCAGGAGACACACCTGAACATGGCAGACCAGGTAAGATTGAGGAAGGGGTAGGTAGATCAGGTGTTTCGTTCAGGGCTGGATGCCAAAAATCGGGGGGGTGGCGACCTTGGTGGGAAAGGTGTCGTTCGAGGCGTCGAGCACTGTGACAGACAATGGCGGCAGGTATGTAATGGTAAGTGGTAAGATGCAAGGGGAGAGGGTGGTGCTGGTCAACGTGTACATCCCGAACTGAGACGATGCGGGTTTTATGCGGCGCATGTTGGGTTGGATCCCAGACTTGGAAGTGGGGGGCCTGATAATGGGGGGGGGCTTTAACAGGTGTTGGATCCGGCACTGGATCGCTCCAGGTCTAGGACAGGTAGGAAGCCGACGGTGGCTGAAGTGCTGAGGGGGTTTATGGACCAGATGGGAGGGGTGGACCCTTGGAGATTTGCAAGGCCGGGAGCTAGGGAATTTTCATTCTTCTCACATGTTCATAAGGCTTATTCCCGAATCGACTTTTTAAATTATGAGTAGGGCGCTGATAGCGAGAGTAGAGGATACCGAGTACTCGGCGGTAGCCATTTCGGATCACACCACACATTGGGTAGACCTAGAGCTGGGGGAGGAGAGGGACCAGTGCCCGTTGTGGCGCTTGGAAGTGGGGCTGTTGGCGGACGAGGAGGTGAGTGAGCGAGTCCGAGGAAGCATAGAGAGATACCTGGAGGCCAACGATCACGGGGAGGTCCGAGTGGGAATGGTCTGGGAGGCACTGAAGGCGGTGGTTAGGGGAGAGCTGATCTCCATTAGGGCCCACAAGGAGAGGAGAGAGCAGAGGGAGAGGGAGAGGCTGGTGGGGGAGATGGTGAGGGTAGACAGGAGGTATGCGGAGGTGCCTAAGGAGGGACTGTTGAGGTAGAGGTGTAGCCTCCAGGCCGAATTCGACCTGTTGACCACCAGGAAGGCGGAGGCGTAGTGGAGGAAGGCCCAGGGGGCGATTTAGGAGTATGGGGAAAAGGCAAGTCGGATGCGCAGGACGCAGCTAGGGAGATCGGGGGAGTTAAGGACAGGGGAGGAAGTGTGGTGCGGAGTGGGGTTGGCATCAATGGGGTCTTCAGGGACCTTTATGAGGAATTGTATCGGTCCGAGCCCCCACTGGAGGAGGGTGGGATGGGCCGCTTTCTGGACCAATTGAGGTTTCCGAAGGTGGAGGAGGGACTGGTGGCGGGATTAGGGGCCCCGATTGGGCTGGAGGAGCTGGCCAAAGGGATAGGGAGCATGCAGGCGGGGAAGGCACCGGGGCCGGACGGTTTCCCGGTCGAATTCTACAAAAAATATGTGGACCTGTTGGGCCCGTTGCTAGTTAGGACCTTCAATGAGGCAAGGGAGGGGGGGCTTTGCCCATGACGATGTCCCGGGCACTGATCTCCTTGATCCTGAAGTGGGACAAGGATCCCCTGCAGTGTGGGTCTTACAGGCCGATTTTGTTGTTAAACGTAGATGCCAAGGTGCTGGCGAAGGTCTTAGCCACGAGAATTGAGGATTGTGTGCCGCAGGTGATCCACGAAGACCAGACGGGGTTCGTGAAGGGGAGGCAGTTGAACGCGAATGTGCGGAGGCTCCTGAACATTATTATGATGCCGGCGAGGGAGGGGGAGGCAGTGATAGTGGTGGCGGTGGACGCCGAGAAGGCCTTCGATAGGGTAGAGTGGCGGTACTTGCGGGAGGTGCTGAAGAGGTTCGGGTTTGGGGAGGGGTTTGTCAGGTGGGTTAGGCTGTTGTATGAGGTCCCGATGGCGAGTGTGGCCACGAACAGGAGGAGGTCTGAGTACTTTCGGTTGCACCGAGGGACGTGGCAGGGGTGTCCCCTGTCCTCCCTGCTCTTCGCACTGGCGATTGAACCCCTGGCTATGGCACTGAGGGAGTCAAGGAACTGGAGGGGGTTGGTGCAGGGTGGGGAGGAGCATAGGGTGTTGCTCTATGCGGACGACTTGCTGCTATATGTGGCGGACCCGGTGGGAGGAATGCCGGAGGTAATGAGGATCCTCAGGGAGTTCGGGGATTTCTCAGGGTACAAGCTCAATATGGGGAAGAGGGGGTTGTTCGTGGTTCACCCAGGGGACCAGGAGAGGGGGATTGGCGAGCTCCCATTAAAAAGGGCGGAGAGGAGCTTCAGGTATTTGGGGGTCCAGGTGGCCAGGAGCTGGGGGGCCCTGTATAGACTTAATTTCACGAGGCTAGTGGAGCAAATGGAGGAGGGGTTTAAGAGGTGGGATGCATTGCCGCTGTCCCTGGCGGGTAGGGTGCAGTCAGTTAAGATGATGGTGCTCCCAAGGTTTTTGTTCCTGTTCCAGTGCCTCCCCATTCTTATCCCGAAGGCCTTCTTTAGGCGGGTCAACAGGAGCATAACGGGGTTTGTGTGGGCGCGAGGGACTCCGAGGGTGAGAAGGGTGTTCCTGGAGCGGAGTAGGGATGGGGGGGGGGCTGGAACTGCCCAACCTCTGTGGGTACTACTGGGCTGCCAATGTGGCGATATTGTGCAAGTGGGTGATGGAGGGGGAGGGGGCTGCATGGAAGAGGCTGGAGATGGCGACTTGTGAGGGTACGAGTCTGGAAGCGCTGGCAACGGCGCCGCTGCCGCTCCCTCCAATGAGGTATACCACGAGCCCGGTGGTGGCGGCTACCCTCAAAATCTGGGGGCAGTGGAGGTGGCACAGGGGGGGAAGTGGGGGCTTCGGTGTGGTCCCTAATACGGGGGAACCACCGGTTTGTCCCAAGGTGAATAGATGTAGGGTTTTCGGGGTGGCACAGGGCAGGGATAAGAAGGTTGGGGGACCTGTTTGTGGATGGGAAGTTCGCGAGCCTGGGTGAGCTGGAGGAGAAATATGAGAGGGGAAGATCTCGGCAACTTACCAGGTGATGCAGGAGGAGGAGGAGGCCTCAGTGGTGGAGTTGAAACGTAAGTGGGAGGAGGAGTTGGGGGAGGAGATCGAGGAGGGGACGTGGGCAGATGCCCTTGGGAGGGTGAACTCTTCCTCTTTGTTCGCGATGCTCAGCCTCATACAGTTTAAGGTGCTGCACAGGGCACATATGACCGGGACAAGGATGAGCCGGTTCTTTGGGGGTGAGGACAGGTGTGTTAGGTGCTCAGGGAGCCCAGAAAACCACACCCATATGTTCTGGGCATGCCCAGCGCTGGAGGAATTTAGGAAGGGCGTAGCGAGGACGGTGTTGAGGGTGGTAGGATCCAGGGTCAAACCGGGCTGGGGGCTCATAATATTTGGGGTTGCAGGGGAGCCGGGAGTGCAGGAGGCGAAAGAGGCCGGTATTCTGGCCTTTGCGTCCCTGGTAGCCTGGCGAAGGATTCTTCTTCAGTGGAAGGATGTGAGGCCCCCAAGCGTGGAATCCTGGATCAACGATATGGCGGGGTTTATTAAATTGGAGAGGGTGAAATTTGCTTTAAGGGGATTGGTGCAAGGTTTTTCAGGCGGTGGCAACCGTTCTTGGACTTCCTGGCAGAATGGTAGACAATGGTCAGCAGCAGTAGCAACCCGGGGGGGGGGGGGGGGGGGGGGGGGGCGGGGAGGTTCTATTTTATTTGTGTTTGTTTACACTGGGGGATCTGAGGGGGTGTATATATTTGCTATGTTTGCTATGTGTTAAATCAGGGTGTTAATTTATTATTTCTGTATAGGGGGAGGGGGGCACGGGGGTTGTTTTATTTTGTTCTGTATTTAATTCTATTGGGTTCCTTTTTCATTTTGTTGTTGATATTTTGTGAAAACCTCAATAAAAATTATTTTAAAAAAAAGAAAGATACGGAAGAATTCTGGCTACGAACCCAACTTTTAAAAATGGCAGCCTAGACATCAGATTTTTGGTTCGGGGATGGAGATGGTGGGGAGTGCAGTCTGGATTAGGGGGTTGAGCGACCTGAGAGGAACTGATGAGGATGTTGGGTGCAGTGATGGGCTGGGCTGTCCTGCCTCGAGGATCTGACACGGTCCAAAGTTTAAAAATAAGGAAAAAAAACATTAAATATCCCTCTAGCCCAAACCAATCAGTCCCACAAAGAGAGCTGTCATGCAGTCAAGGCATTTAAAAGTCCGGTCCTTTAAATCTTTGAAAATAATGTCTGCGCATTTTTTAAAAGCTTTGATTCTTATTTCACTCTGTATGTTGACATAACCTTAAGGGCTTCCATTACCGGCCCCCTTTAGAAACTCGCAGTTAAATGTGTTGGATCTTTCACATTACAGATTGAAAGGGCAGGACTTTCCAATGCCTTGATTGCTTGACAGCTCCCTTTGATTGGTCCTTTTGACAGGTTCTTCTGAAAGATCTGACAGTTGATTCTGACAGGTTTGTTGACAGTTCTAATGACCTTGACAGTAATAGGTTTATGCTCCCAGGGGTCTGTCCTCAGTTTTAGAACCACTGGTCCAGGGAAGGTGTATCTATCCTTCTCGAGGAAGCCTGGATATGTCTGTCACAATTGGAGAGCGGGTGGTGTGGGATTAAATTAATTTCGAGTCCGGCAAATCATGATTAATTAAATCCATTCTATTTTGCATTTCTAGAAGTTTTTGAACATCCATGATCTGCAATGTACTTCATGAATAACTGGTTTTCACTGTGGTTATTTGCAGGAAACTGGCTGTGCAACTCAGCGGAGTATGTAACAGATGGTCGATACACATCATCCAGTTATCCACCAATGCTTAAAAGAAAAATTACCCTTATGACTTTGTAGTTATAGTTGGCAAATTAAGATTTATTTATTCTAGCCCCTCTATCCCCCAATTCGCCTGCATGAGATACAGCTTGCAGACATCAGGCCTAGTTAATCACTTTTTTCTCTCCGCCTGGTTCTTTAAGATATTCATTCTTTTCCTGTCTTTGTGGCTGACCTTGAGTTAACTACTTCCTCCCTGGCAAATCTCTTTCTTTCACTGGCTGCTTGCTCTCAGCATTATCTCTCTCCGCTTTATCTTGACCTTATTTGCCTCTGGTGACCACCCTCTCTCCGACACATCTTAATTTATTATTAGCATCCCAATTTCTGCCTCAGTTACAATAAACTATCTCAGTGCACACTAAGAATGGAACCCAGAACCTTGAGTTAGTACAGGATATACTTTGTTGGATGCTGCGCTTTTAAGCTTTTGACAGAGCTGACAATCATTAAAGTAATAGGCTGTACAAGGCTAATGTGCTAGACTTTTGTGACATACCGAAGAAAACAAAAGCTTATGGTGACAGTTGATAATCCCTTCTGAAATAACTTTGCTTTCACACAGAAAATAAGTAAGGATGTTTATCTTTGTCAAATTCAAGCCTGCCTTGCTAACGAAGTTGACACTTGATTGACACTCTAAATCCACGTAATCCTGTTCAAGAAGACAATACAATAAATTTTAATGTGGAAAAGGGTTACTTTTTGTTTTTAAAAATTAAAAACCTTAACTCGCGTTCTCAAACTGCGCTCGGAATGTTATCCAACATTGAAGCATAAACAAAAATAATAAAAATATGTATATTCTAATTTCATAACACCTTGTACTTCTATAGCATCTGTAACATAGCGAAATGTGCTGCGGTGCTTCACAGAAGCATGGTCAAACATTTGACATCGAGCCATACAGGGCAATTTTAGGATAGATGCCAAAATGCTTGGTCAAAATGGTAGATTCTAATGAGCATCTTAAGTATGGAAAAAATGAATAGAAAGATGGAAAGATTTAGGTAAGAAATTCCAGAGCCTATGGCCTTGGCAGTTGAATGGATGGCTGCCAATGGTGGAATGACTGAATTAAGGAATGCCCAGGCGGCTAGAATTACAGGAGCTCGGGTATCTTTTTTTAAAAAAAAATTAATTTTGAATTTTCTTTTACAATTAAGAGGGAATTTAGCATGGCCAATCCACCTACCCTGCACATTTTTGGGTTGTGGGGTGCGACCCAGAAGACATGGGGAGAATGTGCAAACTCCACTCAGACAGTGACCCGGAGCTGGGATCGAACTCGGGTCCTCGACGCCATGATTCAGCAGCGCCAGCACAGCAGAGTTTTGGATGGCCTCAAGTTTATGAAGCTTCAAAAGCTTTGCATTTTAATAGTCTAAAAATCAAAAAAGACTTGCAATACTCCTGGAGCTATTTGTTTTGATCAGTACTATTGATTTTAGAAGATTTAGTTGTGTAGACTTTAAAAATGCTATTTATAAACATTTGTAAATGAGAGAGAAAGGAATTTGAGTAAGGAATCTAAGTATGTCAATGAGAGAAAAATAAAGAACATTGGGAGGTGGTACATATGGATCATAAACACCAGCATAGATCTGTTGGGCTAAGTAACCTATTTCTATGTTGTAAATGTTACATAATGCGGTGCAAGATGATTCTCCTCTGGCTGGAGGTCCCAGGAGAGGGAGGCCTTAAAATTGGGCTAGGTCATTCAGGAATGTCAGAAAGTACTTTTTTCACACAAATGTTAGTAGAAATCTTAACTCTCTGCCAAAAGGTTGCTGAGGCTAGGTCAGGTGAAGCTTTCAAAACTTCAGATTGATAGAGTTTTGTTAGAAAAGGGAATTAAGGGTTATGGAACAAAAGTTGGTAGATGGAGTCAAAATACAGATCAGCCATGATCAAATGTAGAAGTGGGACAGGCTTGAGGGGCTGAATGACTTACTCCAGTTCTTACAGGAAATTCACTGCAGTACAGAGGCACAGAGACATGTCCTAAAGCATCAGTGTTAAAATCAGCGGCAGATTAAGGGACCTGGCATTGGTAAGATTGGGAGGCATGGAGAGCCATTCCCCTATGCATGCCTCTGACACTCATTCCTGCCTCTCCGTATCCCTCATCCTGCCCTCTCTCACTTGTGATCTGGGCCCTTGCTGATCCTGGGCCTCCAACGAGTGCATAATCTCCATATCATCCTCTTGAAAATAAGATTGTCAGAAACTGAAACTGATCTCCTAAACAAAACTAGTCCCAAAGAAGCTCATCCTTGTCAGCAATTGAAGGCCCCATTGCCCCAGTGGCACTATCTGCAATAGATAGCTACCAACATCTGAGTGACCAGCGATTATCAGGGGCGGGATTTCCACCCCTCTGGGATTTTTGATCCGAGGGAAGGCCAACCGATGGCAACTTAAGTGCCTGGTTGTCACCTACTCAAAAGAATTGAGTAATTCCTCAGGGGCCGATTTAGCTCAGATGCTGGACAGCTTGTTCGTGATGCAGAGCGAGGTCAACACCGAGGGTTCAATTCCCGTACCGGCTGACATTATTCATGAAGGCCCCGCCTTCTCAAGCTTGCCCCTCGCCTGAGGTGTGGTGGCCCTCAGGTTAAATCATCACCAGTCAGCTCTCCCCCTCAAGGGGGAAAGCAACATATGGTCATCTGGGATTATGGTGATTTTACTTAACTCAAAGCAGTTGATGCAGGGCTCTCACTGGCTCTTCAGCCGGTGGATAAGACCCCCGTCACCTGGATTAAAATAAGGTTTTTAATAACATTATAAATAGGATAAACTTCCACTCTGTTGTTCAGAATGTTAAAATGATAAAATTATAAATGCCTCAATAAAATGTTTTCTAAAAAAAAAAAAATAGGATAAACTCAAACAAATGTTCAAGCAATTGCCGCATAGTCCAGTCATGTCAAGAAGTAAAAAAAACCCTTTAGAATTTGTAAACCAAACATACAATAGAAATAGTACAACCTTCCATTGCATATTTCATGTCCTGGGCAAAAAGGTTCCACATCACTTCTGCGCTTATCTTTCCTACATTCAACTCTTGTGGAAACCTAAAAGAGAAAAAAGTTGCATGACTGAAGGAAATGATAAATGGACAATGTACTTGATAATATATTATACTTTTTGTTTGCCTAATTGAGGTGAACTTCACAACAAAAATTGGAATGTATATTTCCTCATTTTTAGCATCACCTCCTTCCATCGAAAATGGTTGCTATAAGCAGTCACCATTTTTACATATAATTGATGGAGCTAGCATACATGAACACAGGGGAATATGAAAATAAAAGAACCAGTACATATTTTCACTTCATTACTCTTCAATTATCTTGTTGGCTCTGCAGCAGATACTATCTGGGAAACAGCTTGTGTTGACTACCTGTTGGTACCTCAGCCAACAAGCAGAACCTCATAAGAACACAAGGAAAGTCAGTCTATGAATGGTTCCAAACATGGGCTAAAATTTCCTGAATGATGCAATTGTCAGATCTTAAACCATTTAAAGAACTCAGTGATTTTTTTGGGTATTTGTATTGTGACTGTTAACTTAAAATACAAAGGCAAGAATGGCAAGAACCGAGTGATTTAACTGCCTGCAACTGCTTATAAGGCCTAGGCTCTTCAGGACTAATTTTGTTCAGGAGAGGAAACCTGAAAGTCAGAGGTCAGTTTCAGCGCAAAGGCCCTCACATTTGCAAGAGAACAAAATAGTGTCTTAATCAGGGCGAGAAGGAATTAGGGGTTCTGGTCAACAGATGGAAACGTTCCTGGAGGTTTGATGACATGATGTTTTGATCATATCTAATCATTTGATTCCTGATCCTGTGACCTATGATTACATGAGCAAATATCTATCTTATTCTCTTTGAAATGATAGTTTTTCTCTATCGCAATAGATTCCACAGATTACTAGCATCAGATCAAGAATCTTCCTCCTCCCTTCCCCTTCATTTTTTCCAGTGAGAATACTTGGCTTCCATCCCTTAGTTTCCCATTTTCCCACCAGTGGAAACAATTATTCACTGTTTACACACAGTAAGGTCCCAGGTTTCACTTATTCTTTCAACTGGGGTGGGGGGGCGGGGGCTGCACCTCTCTCAGTACCACTTACATGCACCACCGTGTTGCTACTGCTCCACGGTAGCATTGTGGTTAGCACAATTGCTTCACAGCTCCAGGGTCCCAGGTTCGATTCCGGCTTGGGTCACTGTCTGCGGAGTCTGTATATCCTCCCAGTGTGTGCGTTGGTTTCCTCCGGGTGCTCCGGTTTCCTTCCACAGTCCAAAGATGTGCAGGTTAGGTGGATTGGCCGTTATAAATTGCCCTTAGTGTCCAAAATTGCCCTTAGTGTTGGGTGGGGTTACAGGGTTATGGGGATAAGGTGGAGGTGTCTACCTTGGGTAGGGTGCTCTTTCCAAGAGCTGGTGCAGGCTCGATGGGCCGAATGGCCTTCCTCTGCACTGTAAATTATATGATATCTATGGTTCTGTGCAAAAATGCTGGACCTCACAGTGACCCTATTCTCCATTATCCTTCCCACCCAGAGCTCTTATGACTCATCTCTCCCATTTTACTCGCCCATTTTTCAGGCTCCCTCTCAACCCCAGCCACTCACAAGGACACCCTGCGCAGATTGCAGAGATCTCCCCCAACCAGTCGAGATTCTATAAAGCTCTGAGCAGTGGTAAACTCGGCAGAAAAGGCTTTGAAATGAATCTATTAAAAATGATGGCAGTTTAATCCGCTTCTGGCTCCCAATTCCAGGCTAACATTAAATACTTACTGTACTTTCCATAAGTGCATGTTCATGTGGCCATAGAAGTTTAATGATCTAACTAATTTAGGGAAAGTAAGGTGTCAACTAAACCATCTCAGAATACATTAGGCAGTTAGAAGCACCTTATTTTCACTGTGCTAAACTTGCAATTAATGTCCATCAGGTTCTGCTGAACCCTCAAAACTGCCAACCTTGTCTGTAACTGGCTTTACAAAATAACTTTGTAGACCTGATAGAAAACTCACATGATATGCAATTGTGTTTTTCATCCAGCTGTTATCAACCAGTGAATGGTCTGTCTGTTGCCACTTCAGTTGAACTGCATCTCATGATGTGTAGACAATACTAATTTTGATAATACTAATTTTTAGATTCTATTCTAATCTAATCTTAACTGATATCTAAGGATTTTATTTTTAACCACTTTTTAAATAGTTCAGGTTGATTTCTGTTAGTTGGGGCACTTTATTGGATGGTAGCTGTTGAGTGTGAGAAACTACATTTAATGGATCTATAGCTAAGTTGCCTTAGATTGTGGGTTCAGAAATTGTATGTTGTTCTAATTGTATTGTGGGCAATTAAGAGCCTTTTTATCAAGTTTGAAGAAATGGTTGACTTTGAATGATATCATCTTGAATCAAAACCCATGCATTGAATAAATTGATTAACCATATCTGTGGGACAGAACACCTGTATTAGAGGGAAACTTTTGTTTCTGTTTTGATATTATGGTAGTAAGAGTTAGTATCCATGAAGTTTAGGTTAAAAAATGCTGATGTGAATGTTTACATTGGGTGCATTATTGACAAGAGGATGTGACATTGTTTTTAATTGCTGCATCTAAAGGAAATGTGTCATTTGTTCACAATGGAATGTAAACTTTGGGGGTCCAGGAAACAAGGGATGGACATTTGTCTTCAGTCTACATGACTCGAGTTAAAGAAGTGGGGTGCCACCAGATGACATGTATCCCAAGCCAATGGAAGATGTGGACTAGTTCCAAAGGGGGATTCCGGAGTAATGAGAAGTAGGGATAGAAGTTGGAAAATTGGAATCTTGGTTGGCACCATTTTACCTGGCTTCTGTGCTATGATTCTTAGAATGCTAGAATGATAGAATCCCTACAGTGCAGAAGGAGGCCATTCAGCCCATTGAGTCTGCACAGACCCTCTAAAAGAACATCCTACCTAGGCCCATGCCCCGGCCTATCTCTGTAACCCCACCCAATCTTTGGATACTAAGAGGCAATTTGGCATGGCCAATCTACCTAACCTGCACATCTTTGGATTGTGGGAGGAAACCGGAGCACCCGGAAGAAATCCATGCAGACACATGCCACCCTAATTCTATTATTTTTCTGCAACACAGTTCAACATCACTTTAGAGACAGAAGAAGAGAAGACATTGCCTGTGCTGGCAATGTTCAAGGAATCCTAAGAAATTGTGGCATGAGAGACTTAAGGACTCCCAAATGTTGTCCTCACTGTTTTTTGTTAAGTACATTGTGATAAGAGGTACATATGAATTAGGAGCAGGAGGAGGCCACTTGACCCCTCGAGTCTGTTCCAGCATTCAATAGGATGATGGTTGATCTGATTGTAGCCTCAATCCCACATTTCCGCCAACCCCAGATAACTTTCACCCCCTTGTTAATGAATAATCTTTCTTAAATTAAAAAAAAAATATTTTTGAGGATTATGTTAGTATTCCATGTAGGTAAAGAAAGTTGTGCATGGATATGCGCCCAGGATTAATTAAACAGGGGGAAAATTACTAGAGACAGATTGTCTGTGAGGTCTAAGAGATGAAAGGTTAAAGGTCAGGTTGATGCATTTGTAGTGAGAAATTGTGATGAGTTTGGATTACAAGTAAATAAACTGGATCTAACTGTGAGATAAACGGGAAACTTGGGGCACAATCTTGGGGCGCTGGAAAAGCATCTCACTGTGGCGCAATGTGACCGGTGAAAGCCGGGAGACCCCGCTCCCGGGATCCATCCGGCTTGCAAAGCCTCACGAGATTCAACACAATCTCGCGAGATGTTGCAAGGAGAATCCTGTCCACAATGACGGGATCACTTTTTGGCAAATCTGCATATTAGAGCGAGGCAGTAAGCCTTACTCCAATGTGCAAATTTCCAAGGTACCCGAGGCTTTGTGATTCAATCCCTTTGCCTTGGACCAGTTCAGCACTGGTCCCCACAAACATGGACCAGATGAAACAACACTCATGGGGATCCCCAAGGGGATCGGAGGCCCCCAGCATCATGCCTTTTGGACAGGGCGGTGCCCTGGCACTGCTGATGCCACCTGGGTACCCTGGCTGTGCCAGCCTGGCACCTTGGCAGTACCAGCTTGACACCCTGGCACTGTGGGTGTTAGAGGGTGCGGGGGGTGGGCGGTGGGGGACCTTCCCATGTTGCGTTCAGGCTGGGGGGGGGGGGGGGGGGGGGGGGGGGAGTCAGTGATTTTATTTGTGGGCGTCGGAGATCGGAACACCATTTAAAAATGGCGTCCCGATCTCCCGCTACAAGGGGCAGTTCCAGTGAGCAGAGCTCCCTGTTGTAAAAAACAGGGTTCGTAGCATTGAATAGCCACGTGTTTCTCAGCACTGCAAGTGCAGGTAAACACACAGCTAAACGCGCTCGCTGGGGGATTTTTTCCCTTTTGGGAAGATCGCGCCCTTGGGGGTTTTAAAGTTGTTGAATTTCAAAAGGGCGTTCAGAGGTGACAAGGAAAATTTGCATCTTACAAAGGTTCCATGAATAAACAGGAAAAGTGATTCTAAATTTTATTGATCCAACGTATAGGCAAAACAGAAAGCATGAAAGTTTTTATGTTTGGATAATTTGAGTTCAAAGAAGTGTTTGATGACAATGGAACCAGTGAGGAAAAGATATTTAAATAAGGATATTTAAATGAGTTGTGGTGGCAGTAGAAGGAAGCCCTAAAGACTAGCTCTCTTGCACGTGAGCTTTTGCGAAGCTGTAAAAGTTTTGAATTGGAGGCAGCCATCCAGTGTTAAGCCTAGAGTGTCTTTGTTTAGGAAGCTTTGTTTCTGAACCACCTTCTGGAATTCCATATCAGGATGGAAGTGTTTGAGAAGTACGCAGCATACCTGTATTAAAGTTACAGCAATTCCTTGACTTAAGTAATATTACTAGATATTTATGGTTAAAATCTATAAGGGGGTTGGTACCAAGAAGGTACAGGCAGAACTCAAACTTAAGACATAATTGGTATTGGAAACAGTGTAGCAAATCGAAACGTCGTAGTCCGTCGCTGCAGTTTGAGTTTTAAACACACCCCTCTGGTGCTACTTACAGGCTCCTAGCTGCTCACACTACTGAGTTCTGCTTGTGTCCTTTAAATGCTGAGAGAGCCTCTAGTTACCTGGGAGCCCAACCAGTCACCCCTCTGGACAGCCCAGCTGTTTCATCAAGGGGATGGGCGTGGTCAAGCCCAATCAGGGGCCCACCAGGTGTTGGCACTCCATAGCACTGTCCCACTGCAGAGGAAGCAGGGCAGCAGCAGTGCTCATCCCAATCAAAGCACCTGCACCGTGGCCTTTGGAACCCTCCCTGGTTCTCAGCCCCTTTCATGGCACAAGCCTCACCAGTGACCGCCCCCCCCCCCTCCCCCCACACCCTCAGGGTCACCAGCTGTCTCCTGGTGAGGCTGGCAGTGCAGACTGCCTCTGCCACCTCCTCCCAGGTGCTTTTCAGGAGGGCAGGCTTGAGTCTGCTGCCCACCCTGGGGAAGAGTGTGTCCCTCCTCTCCTTACTGGCATGGTGCTGTGGGTTCTCCTCGGGGTCCCGACCATCTTCGTGGCTGCAGGGAGTGTGTGGTAAGTGGAGCACTTTTTAAATATAAATTTAGAGTACGCAATTCTTTTTGTTTCCAATTAAGGGGCAATTTAATGTACCCTACACATCTTTGGGTTGTGGTGGTGAGACCCACGCAGACACGGGGAGAATGTGCAAACTCCACACGGATTGTGACCCGGGGGCAGGATCGAACCTGGGTCTCGGTGCCATGAGGCAGGAGTGCTAGCCACTGCGCCACCGTACTGCCCGTAGTAAGTGGAGCACTTAAAAATAGTTCCAGCTGTCAACGCTTTGGCACTAATTCGGCCCCAACAGTTCCAATGCCCGCTGGGCCGGGAATTGCTCTCAATTTGTTCCGGCAGAGTGCTGACCCATTTACTTGTCCTGACTCGCTTACCAAATAGCGCCCCCAATGGAAGTGCAAATCACATGCTATTCAGTCCTGACGGGAATCCCAAACGGAGAATTCTGGCCATAATCTTTGGCTGACAAGCAATTAAATGCCTACTTGAAAGGATTTTTATAATATGTATGGTACGGCAGTGACTTGGAAACTAAAATGACAAATATAGATACTTACTGATTGAGGCAATGTGTATATGAATTCTTGTCCTCTTCTATGATTGAAACAATGAGCGTGATAAGTTTGGACCAAAAATCCAAATTTCTGATGCTTGGCCCTTGTTCCTCTGGGGGAACTTCAGCTTTTTTACTCTGCAAAAATAAAAAATAAAGTTTTATCTGTAGTGGCTCAAAGAATTATTGCGACAAGTGTCACATGGAAATGCAAATCTTGCCTACTACTATCCCTTCATTGATGGATAGTTTTAATTTTAAAATTGCCACGGTCTACTCAGGTATTAGATTTGTTCCCCATTCTGTACATTGAAATGTGCTGCATTATAACAAGAATAGCACTGATAGAATTTAATCACCTATTGCACTGCAATCCTTACAAGTTTATTTTCATAAATCAAATGTCATGTTTTTGAAAGGAATCCTGATAATTCATTCGTATAACTGCAATTTTTCTGAAACTATAATGTCAATCGAGGAATCTTTTCTCAATTTCACATAGTGCATCACAAAAGTATCAAATTTATACTTTGTTCAAATGCTCTGCATAAATTCTGTTACTACGTACAAGTTAATCGATTGGTACTTGTAAGAAAATTGCTCAAAATTGTAGCTTTGTTTTGTGACACAAGGATTCTGATACCAAGGCTTACAGTTTGGAAACAAAACATCGTTTACAGAGATAAGACATGTTAACACGATGAGAACTATAGGAAGTGACACATCATGCAAACTGTATAGTGAATCAATGCTCCATAATGATATGCTCTCGTTAACCATAAAATAGATGATTTCCGGTGACAGCGGGCAGGAGGCAGCCGCACATTGGAAGGCTCCCGTTCGGGAACGGCATTTTCTCAGAGTTTAACGCCCGGTCCCAGGAGCAACAGAGGCGGCAAAAGCAGGGAGAAGGCACAGTGAAGAGAAATGTCGAAAATAAGTAAAAAAACGTCCGTGAAAAAAGTGGCTGAAAGTCTGTCGGGAGTGGAAAGGTCACCGGAGGACGGCAAGAAAAGTGGAGGCTGGGGCACCAGGGGTGGCCGCATTGCCCACGGCTGAAGAAATTACTAAGGTGATGGCCGTGGAACTCGAAAGGCAGTTCACAAAACACATGGAGGTGATGAGGAAGAAGATGGGGGCGGCATTGAAAGTGCTGGTGGAGGAGGCGATTGCCCCGGTGGCGGAGGTGCGGGAGCAAGGTGAGGCGCTGAAGGAAGTGGAAGAGACATTATTGCAGCACAGTGATCAACTTACCTCGATGGGGAAGGAGATGCAGAAGGTGTTAGAGATCAACAAGGATCTGCGAGCCAAAATGGACAACTTGGAAAACAGATCCAGGCGACACAATCTGAGGATGGTGGATCTGCCCGAAGGAGTGGAAGGCCCGAGGCCGACTGAGTATTTTGCCACGATGTTGGCGAAGCTACTGGGGGAGGGGGATGATGATCCCTCCCGATATGAACTGGATCGGGCTCATCGGTCGTGGAGGCCTGTACCAAAGGAGAGTGAGCTGCCAAGAGTAGTGACTCTGTGTTTTCGTAGGTACAGTGTGAAGGAGAAGGTCCTGTGCTGGGCAAAGCAGAAGCAGGTGATGCAGTGGGCTGGAGCTGGTATACGCATATATCAGGATTTTACGGTGGAGCTGGTGAGGAGGCGGACTGCCTTCAGCCGGGTGAAGAAGGCACTGTACATCAGTAAGGTGCAGTACGGCATAGTATACATAGCTAAGTTGAGGGTGACCTACAAATCCAAGGATTTTTGTTTCGGGACGGCAGAAGCAGCGGAGGAGTTTGCGAAGGCAGAAGGACTGTGGCTGAATTGAGAAATGGTCATGTACCGATGTAGCCTCATGTAACTGTATTTTTTCACTGCGTGCTGGTGTATGTGCTAAATGAGCCAACGTTGTATATATTTGGACAAGGGAAGAGATGGGACTTTCACTTGCAATGATGGTTCTTTGGGGATTGGGTGCGCACGCGGGGTTTGTGTGCTGAAGGGAATTTCTTGGTTTTCCTGGGACCAGGCAAGGGGGAAAGAGACCTGGGCGGGGGCCTCCACGCTGGCCAGAGAATGGGAGTGAGGTGGGGGGAGGGGCTGCGGCCATCAGAGACTGGCAGAACAGGTTCCAATGAGTCTAGCCAGGGTGGAAAGTTGGGAGGAAGGAACAGAGGTTGGGGGGAGTAGTTTTATAAGAGTAAGTGGAGGGGAGGAGTCGGGCGGGGGGGGGGGTTTACAATTCATGGGTGTCATTTACAGTACTCTTTCGGGGATTGGATGGCATTGAATGTTGGGGGGGGAGGGGCTGGACTCTATAGGGCAATGGTGACCATAGGCAATTCATGATTCCTTTTTCTTTTTTTTCCTTTTATTTTTCCCACCGTGAGAGGGTTTGTTTTATTTGATGCTTATATTGTCAGGTGGGCCATTGTTTGGGGTGGTGGGAGGATGGGATCGTTGTTGTTGATAAGGGTATTGACTTTGTATTTGTTATCATATACTGCTTGTTGGTGGGGTGTAAATTCTGAAGAAAATGTGAAAATGGAGAATAAAAATATTTTACAAAAAAAATAGATGCTAAAGGTTTAGTTTATTGACTACTGTCATTCTAATTGTACAAAACGATATTAGCAAAAATGTTTCTTAAGGCTCTCTGATCTGACTACCCCCCAACCCACCTGCCACCCTAACCACCTCACCCACCTGTCCCCTACCAACTTCACTGCCCACCTATCACCCTATTTAACCCACCTGCCATCTTACCCATGTGCCATCCTATACCCTTACCTCATCCACCCTACTGCTTTACCCACTTACTCAACCATCCTATCTCCTTATTCACTTACCTCCCACTCTACCCCATATCAACTTACCTCCTCATCCATTTGACACACCACCCTACCCTCTTTATCCATTTACCTCATCACTGCCCTTATTCATTTACCTAACCCACCAACCGCACTACCCACTAACCAAAAGTGTATATGTGATTAAGTGTAGTCTTGCACGGGTCATATATTCTCCAAAAATATAAGGCTTAAGCAGGCTGTATTGTATATGTCTAAGATGGTCGATGGGTGTCATTGTGCCTGTGCAGTTGAAATGATCTAGGTTTTTGACTGGTTTAATATTTCAAACCTGGAAAGACATTTCTGATGGTGTGAATGATATCTATTTTGTACTTCATTCATTCAGGAAGAGACATTGTCAGAGAGACAGATTAGCAAGCAAAGCATTGTAAGATATTCACATTTCCATGTGTGTGTAGATTCTCTGTTATCTTTAGGCAAATTAAGTTAAATCTCTAGGCCATGCTAACAGGATCTTCTAATGTGGAGGTCAGCTATTGTTAATATGGGATAATTTTGTCAATGTACATGCCTTTCTAAAGTATCCTGTTATTTTAATAAATATGCCACAATAAATGAATTTTAATTTCATCCAAGTGCAGTTGTTATGCTATTTCTGTCACAGTGCAAGTTCAAGCAGAGCTGGAAGGATTCACAGAATCTCAGAATTGTTAAGATGCAGAAGGGGACCAATTTGCTCATCATGTCTGCAGCAGCTCCCTGATTGAGCAACTATTCCTAGTAGCATTCCCCCGCCTTCTCCTTGTAACCCTGCACATTCTTCCTTTTCAGATAACAGTCCAATTCCCTTAGAGTGCTTATTGAACCAGCCTCCACCACACTCTCAGTCAGTGCATTCCAAACTCTAACCACAGGTTGCAGTCTCCTCCCCCAGACCAATTAAGCCCCATTGCATTCTAAACTATGTATGTCAGGAAAAGGGAATAGTTAAACATCAAGGTAAAAATATATATTGTATATCAAATTACAAAAAACTTTGTCGACTCCTTGTAGTATTTCCTACTCTGAAACATATAATAAAACATCTATGTAGTAGGATGTGAACTTACTGGATCTGTCTGATATTCTCGGCTGTACAGTTCATGGCAGTTGTTGAAAATATACTCATAAGTGGAATTCAGACAAGCTTTTACACAATCCTTCACTACTTGACTGGCCCGCGGTGGGCTCTGCAGTTCCTGAACCTAAGAGAAAAAAATGAAATAAGCCTGAAAATACTGCAAAATCATGAGACATTGTTCTATACTTTCTTAATACCTCCAACAGGCCATACTCCCTCAACATAACATTGGTATGTTTACATGAATAAGAAATATTATACAAAACTGAAAATCTTTTGCAGCTGAATATTACTTCCTTTAAGGAAAACTATATGTGTTGCCCTACAATTGAAAAATCAAACACATTTCAACCTCATGTTCTCCACAGATTATTGATTGTGTGATCAAAAAGTAATGAGACATCGTAATACCGCAGGAAATGTCAACACATACAAACCGGAGATGATTTCGCTATCTCCCATTTAATGTTCCCTCCACCCAAATTTGCTTAAGCTACGTCCTGGGTCATTTAATAGATACATTAATTCTTCTCAAATGTCACCATTTCTTTCTTCCTAATGTTCACATTGGATCTTTTAATGTGTAGATCCCACCTACAGAGTTTACTTTTGTAATCTTTACATTGATATCTGTGGAATAATTCATTTGCAAAATTGTGAAAATCACATCTGAATTTAATAGCCACATCTATCTAGGAATCTATCTATCTGGTAGTAATGCATTTGGGGGCTATGGTGGCAAAGTGCATAGCAGTGCTGCCTCACAGCGCCAAGGACCTAGGTTCAATTCCGGCCTTGGATGACCTTGTGGAGTTTGCACGTCCTCCCAGTGTCTGCGTGGGCTTCCTCCGGGTGCTCAGGTTTCCTCCCACAGTCTAAACATGTGCAGGTTAGGTGGATTGGGGAGGGAAGGGTGTTCTGCAATAAGTGGCAGGTCATTTAAGAGATGAGGTGGAATTTCTTCGCCCAGATAGTGAAGAATCCTTGGAATTATCTACCACAAGAGGACCATGGAGATACAGTCACTAAAAATGTTCAAGACAGATCAATCATTTTATCGATACTAATTACATCAAGAGATATGGGGATAATGCAGAAAAATGGTTCTGATGTAGAAGATCAGGATCTAATTAAATGGCAAAGCAGACTCAATGCACTGAAGGGCCTATCCTTGATTCTACTTCTATGTTCATATGTTCCCACCTTTATGCATCAATGTACAAAAATAAACGGACAACAAAAGACCAACTGTCCATCACGTCTATCCTATGTATCACAAAAAGACATCTTACCCACCAAGAGCCATTATGATGTAATCTCCTGGGAACAGTGAGAAACCAGAAAAAAGTTGACGCTGATGAAGAAAAATTCCCTTCCGACCTTTTTAGGTGATCAAAACTAGTCTTGGGCATCACATTGGACTCCGATTAAGATTCAAATTGTTTATTTATGCAATCAGTTACTTCATAAATCCAAGGGCTAGAAGCATCTTGTTTTTTTGGCTCTATCCCAAGTAAACCATTGCTGGATTATACCCTCACCTAAGAAAGGCAGTTGTCTTTTTGCAAGAAGCAGGTGTGAAAGGTTTAAAAGACAAATTTTGATCATACCCAAAATTCAACATTAAAGAAATGCTTAAAGCAACAGGAGTTTCAGGAAAGTGAATATTCTCAAAATTAATACTTGCGTGAAAATATCTGGGGTATAGATAAATAACAAGAAGAGGTGCCCCAGCTATATAGAGCCTTGGTCATACTTCAGGCATGATCGAACCAAATGTGAACTATGTCCCATAGCAAGCGTGTTTAGCCGTGTGTTTCCTCACGCTCGCAGCACCGCGAACCACAACGCTATCTAATACGACTCCGGTTAGATAGAAGTCTTGAGCAGGGAAACACACGGCTGAGGCCGCACTTGGTCCCGTTCCCTGCACTGAGGATCGCCGCTCCCGAAAGTCCTCAGTACCGTGAGAGATCGGGCCGCCATTTCTAAATGCCGTCCTGATCCCTCGGGCCCCTGACATGACCCCCAAACACACCCCAAGCTCCAACCGATGAATAAAGGAGTCCTTGGGACCCCTGCAACCCCCCACACCCGTGCAGGGAATCCCATGACCCGATCCTCACCTCACAAAAAATGCCAGCTTGGCACATTAGCACGGCCAGCCTGTCATCCTGGCAGTGCCCCTGCCAGTTGGCAGGGTGACCTGGGCATTTTGGTTGTGCCAGGCTGGCACCCAGGTGGCACTGCCAGGGTGCCAAGCTGGCACCCAAGTGGCACTGCAAGGCTGCCAGGCTGCCAGTGCCAGGGTGACAGACTGGCACCAGCAGTGCCAGTGTGCCACCCTATACAAAGGGCAAGCACCTGGGGGCCTCCGATGACCTGGGAGACCCCCACAAGTGCCATTCCGTCTGGTCCCTGCTTATGGAGACCAGGACTGAACAACGCTCACCCAAGATCTCTAAGGCAAAGGGGATAGATCATGCAGTTTACATGAAAATAGGTCTTCTGATAGCAAGTCTAATTCAATACTTTGCATCTTTCTACATCAGGAATTACCTTCCTGTTCCTCTACCAAGTTCATATGCAAACCAATATGATGCCCCGTCTGTTACAAAGCAATAATGCACACCTTACCCAATCCATGGACAGTATTATCACATACTTCATATTTGTTACCAGTGACATTAGCAACTGACAAACCTCAGGCCCCTTAACAATTGTATGAAATAGCACATAATATGGTCACTGATATATTTTTTGCTGTTGTTTAATGTATAATGCAAGGAATGTTTTATAATGTTTTTTGAAAAATCATATTCTAAAATTGCATGATTTCGCTGGTTCATGGAAGATTTTGCAATATATAAAAAGGTTTGACTAGAAATTTCAGCAAAACATTTTCTTTGTCAAACTAGCACAATCTTTTCCGTGATTGTTTTTTAAACTGGTGCAAAAGATGGTGACAATTTGATTTACACTGGGCACAATTTGCACTTGGCAGTTCCTTTGTATTTTGTGCCAGTTTTGGGTGAGTGGAATGCCACCTAGCACCCTAAGCCAATATGTTTTCGTGCTGTGACTATATTTTGGAGCTCAGGCTGTATTTTTCTGTCAGACAATATGTGACCTGGACAATATTAGATAAATACATTAGGCTGGATTCTCCGCAGCCCCGCACTGAAACCGCGTTATATGGCACGGGGGCGGAGAATCGACTTTTAAGGGGAAAATCGGGCCTGGCACCGCTCCCACGAATCATGGCGCGCAGCTGGGCGGCCATTGCCAGAGGCCCTCCCAGCGATACTCCGATCCCGACCGGCCGATTACCCGATGGCGTGTTTCTAACCAGGTCTGGCTGGTCGGGACTCAGTCCGCGATTGGGCGGGTCGGATGAGGCACTGCGGAGCCAATCGGGGGGACCTTCTTTCTGAGTGATTGTCCACAGTCCGAGTCCGCCATGGTGCTCGGCGCAGCCGCTGGAAGCCGCCGCCATCGTGGGCATGCGCGGACTCGGAACGGGAAGTGCGGGGGCCCATATCCGCAGCCAAAGCTGCGTGAAGCTCCCCGGGTCCCTGCTATCCCCCTGCAGCTAAGTTAATTGCTCTTTGTTTTTTCAGGAAAGTCTGGAGTAAAAAGCCAGCATTTTTACACCGCGTGGGGACATAGCCCCATTTTTGGAGAATCCAGCCCATTATGTTGACCTACCTTCATTCGAAAGAAGGTTATGCTGGTTAAGAGATCAACTGTAGACTTCAAATCTTGTAGCCTTTCAGGACTGCTTGCTGGGAAATTGTTCTGTTTGAAAGAAATTATTTTATCCACAACTGGAACAAATCCATTCAGATGTTAATGGAATTACAAAGTATAGAACACATTCCAATTGTATACAATCGAAGAATTCAGCATTTCTGCTCTATGCATCAACATCCTTGTACCATGGGACAAATTCAAGAATATCCAACATTTTTGTAGCTTCATTTGGTCTGCATTTCAGGTAGTTTAACTTTCAATAATATTTATTTTTGTATTAAATCTAACCATACTTTATATTCCACCCTACCTAACAACTTAAGTGTAACTCTCAGACCACCGAAGTTTTATGTTGCAGAATGCATTGTTTACAACTCATTACATAAATCTTCAAGTAATAAGTTAGACTTTCCTAATCCATTTCACATTTATATGAATAAGATTTGAATTGTATGGTAGAAAGCAAACTTGCTGCAGCTTTTGATTCATTTAATGCGCCACAATAGAGTAGATTCAGTTAACACAAAAAAATGAATAAAATGAATAATCTTTGTCGAAGGAAGAGACTCTGCCTATTTAACAGGTCAAATTTTGATGCAAAAAGCACCAATTTCATGATGCTGTGCCCAACCGAGTTTGAAACACACTCAACTCCATATTGTCTAAAGTAGGCATTAGTTCCTTTCCCTTACAGATACTAATGAGAATTCAAACACCTGTTTCAGGACCTATTATTGGATTAGTTTAGCAGAGATGAGGAAGGCCAGTTACACTCATATTTAGCTATTTTGGTGGCCTAAAACAATGGCTCTTAAAGGACTGTCAACCAAAATAAATTATTTTCACGTGGAGCTAAGAGGAGCAGTGTTTCTCCTCCCAGCTCCGCAACACTATTGCAGGCCACTGCCAGCCTGCATTAGCCCCTATCCACCTCCCACCCGTCCAAGTCTGACCTGAGGGCTATTCACATATACATTCTTTTTGGTTGAATAACACATATTTCAAAGTTTATTTTGAGAACAATTGTGCTCAAAGAGTTAATGGGATCACTTTTGAATAAATAAACAAAACTGTTAACACTGTTTCAGCAGTATCCTTGTACAAACTCAAAATATTGCTGGAAATCTGAAATAAAAACAGAAAATGCTGGAATCACTTTCTGGAATCAGAAAATGTTTCCAGAACTCTGTTAATTTCAATTATCTTAATCCTACAGTAAATGGTGTCTCAATATTCTGGACATTTGATTCCTGACACAGCAATTTCACTTCAAACAGACATAAGCAATTTTGTTCTGTCAGTTTGTGCCTACTGAGAAAAAAAAATAAGATTGCCAATATCCTTTCATTAGTAATAATTAGTAATTGGGAGGTTAACTAGGGGTCTACATTAGCTTATTTTTGTACTACTACTAATCTGCTGCAACTCTCTCCCATACACATACATAATAGGCGTGGAACTGCAGGGGACTGTTTAGTACAAAATATATCCATGACAACTTGTTTAACACTTTATATATCAGTATCGATTTAGTTAATACAGCAGGTTAATTCTGTAACAAAATGAATATTGCACTAACAGAAGCCCAAACATGCAAATACGTATCTAACTCTGGGACATCAATCTGGACAATGTGGAGAAGATGTTTATTTCTCCATTATAATTGTATCTTCTTTTATTGTCACTTGTTGGCTATTTTCTGAATCCAGTACAATATAGGTAACCCTCAAAAGATGACTGACATTAACTCAGGCTACTGCATCTTTTAAACAACATTATTTTCTGGTACTAATTAGGCTTTTTATTACTATTTTTAATCATGACATAATTCTGCTTAGATGAAAAGAAACTTAAAAAGCCCTTTGTGCCAAACTCACCCTATACATTGACAGATCAATACGAAGAGAATTGTGCAGTTGGTCCAGAAGTTTTACAAACCTCTCTTTCTGCAAGAGAAAACAGAAACATTTTAATGATTTGAAACACAAGGATAGATTGCCGACATACTGCCTGGCCATTAAACTCCTGTTGAAGAGCAACTAACTCTTCTAGGAACTGTCAAATTTTCATTTCTATTGATTCTGTTGGAAACAAAAAAATCCCCTCTCATCAATGATCTGCCTATCTAAGTAATGGTTATATCATCTCAATCAAAAGGGGTCATTTGGGATTGTTCTGAACTGACTCAGAAGAACTAAACAACATCTACACTTGGTCATTCATGATAACAGAGCAGTTGTAGAATTAGTACTGTGACTCATTCACATAATTGCGATACCATTAGGGTGTGGTCCTGACTTTTATTTTTGCTGTATCTCCACATGATTCAAACAACCTAGACGCCACTGGGATTCTAAAATGGAACATTAGCCATCATGTTCTGTAGCAAACTGTACTCATTATTTTATTCTCATATTTATTGCCAAATGCTTACTTTAAGCTTTTACATTATTTTCCAATCTCAAGTACAATTCACCCATAACTAATTTTTATGCGGGCTTTGTCTTCACGTAAAAAATATGAATAAATGGATAGTATGGGCACTGCACTGTTTTAACTCAAAGAATTATACTAATAATAGTGCTTGGCCAAATGGGTCTGCGCTATATGTTTGTTTCAAAAAACATTCAGTGTGTTCAAATTATGTTTGTTTCATCTCCTTCACACTACCAGAATGGCTATTGATCTTTAACAATACGTACATGTTCAGCTTGTACAACTCTGCTAAAGAGGAAGTATGATCTTATCAGCAAATTTCTAAAGGTGAAAAGCAACATCCTGATGATTTTTTTAAATTAATTCATAGGATGTGGGCATTGCTGGTTAGACCAGTATTTCTTGCCCATCCCTAAATACCCTTGAGAAGGCTGCAGAGAACATGGAATGATAGTTTTCAGATGTTCAAATTGAGAATGAAAAAAACAACTTGTAAAATGTCTGAAGGCGCATGAACATTGATTACAGGTATTACTCATTGACACATTCAAAATGTTAATTAAAGATTGATGACCTTACCCTTAGAAGCATCCTCCTTACTTACAATGTTAAGATTGTCCAGCAACAAGCCTCAACATAGTAGGAAAGGGACAACTATCCTTTTAAGATAAATTGTGACATCAACGACAATATCACAAGACTCACAGGGCACGATTCGCCGCTCCCGCGACTAAGTGCCCACGCCGCCATGAACGCCGTTGAGGTTCACGACGGCGTGAAACGGCCCCGATCTCGACCGATTCAGGGCCCGAAAATGGGCTAGGATCGGGGCCGCGAGAAACTCGGGGGGCGTGTCGCGAAAGCAGCGTCGTCAGCACGCGCCGGGCATTGGCGGCGCATAAAAGCGGCGCCACGTCATCCGCTGCGTAACTGGCGTCACCCGCGCATGCGCGGGTTGGCCGGCGCCAGCCGGCGTCAACCCATGCATGCGTGGTTGCCGTCCTCCCCGAGGCCGCCCTGCAAGAAGATGTCGGATGGATCTTGCGGGGCGCGGAGGAAAGGAGGTCCTCCTTCAGAGAGGCCGGCCCGCCGATCGGTGGGCACCGATCGCGGGCCAGACCCCTTTTGAGTCTTACCCTGGTGAAAGAACCCCCTTCGCCCCCCCACAGGCCGCCCCCCCAGCGTTCCCACGCTGTTCCCGCCGGCAGCGACCAGGTGTGGATGGCGCAGGTGAGAAGCCGTCGTTTTGGGCCGGCCGCTTGGCCCATTCGGGCCGGAGAATAGGGGGTGTAGCAGAGAATCGCCATTTTGGGTGTCCTGGGCGATTCTCCGGCCTGCGCCGCGCAGAAATCGACGGGGCCGTTCTCGCCGCTTGGGTGAATCGCGGGAGGACATCGGACCGGCGTCGCGGGGAAAAATGGCGCGCCAGGCGATTCTCCCAACAGGCGCGGGAGCGGAGAATCACGTCCACAATGCTTTTTTAGACAAGGGAGAATCTTGCCGTGTATATTTTCTTCCAAGACATTTCTTGAAGACATGTTTTACATGGGGCAAAATTTTCTCCTTTTTTGACAATGTGTCAAGTCAAACGGGAAATGCGGTGTGCAAGCTCACCAACTGCACTGCCGAATTTTCTTGCCATATTTTTTGACACATTATCAAAAGTAACCCTAAAGACCAGTCCCAGAACTTCATGCTGGCAGGGTGGGCTCTGAATGAGTCCACCCCGCCAGCACTCAAGGACCCTGACAGATTGGGACGCCCTTATCTGAAAACACAAAGAGTATAAGCATAAAGAGTGGAAGCACAAATAGCCTACGGACAATCCGCCCCCCACTTCCATGAATGGGACTCCCCCCTCCTGCCCATTGAAGTTCGACACAGGACTTCCAAGTCCCCCGGGAGTCCCACCCCATCCCACCCAATGGAAGCCTCCCCACCACCATGCACTACCAGGTGCAGCAGCGAAGCCTGTAAATGATACTTAATTGTATGGTAATGGGGATCGCGATCTTTCATGATTGCATTTGCGGGGTGGGGACAACTGGAAACCCCACCGGCATGAAAGTCATTTGGGGACTCTCGTCAGATTCTCCGTTCCCACCGGCTTTTCCGCCCCCTTCAAAAATGGGGGTGGAAAATCCTCCCCATAGTTCCAATTTCTTGAAGGATAGGCAGTGCAGGTGTGAGGAGGATGCTCTTACCCAAAGGCTATATCTGACAGAACTATTTCACACTGCATCTATTCACTTAATTTCTGAACAAAGGTGCTTAGACAAGCAACTATAAGCTATCAAGGACAGACATGTCCCATTGCCAGTTTACATGCATCACTGTCAATGAAAAAAATAAACTTCATTGAGAGATAGAGTTGACTAAAGCCAATTTTTAAAATCTCATGTAAACAGATTATCTAGTCAAAATAAGAATAATCAAGTGACCTATTATGTCAGTTACCTAATGTATATTATCTATGGACACTTGTTTCAGGAATAATCAAGATGCAGTGATGCTGTGATTTTTCATTTTGTGTTTCCTGTTGTATGGCAACAAAGTAATACACTTTCAAGAAGCCACTTGGGAAGTCAATTTTTTTGAAAATGTCTTTATTAGGGTTGGGTCGGCATGGTAGCACTGGTTAGCACTATTGCTTCATAGCGCCAGGGACCCGTGTTCGATTCCCGCCTTGGGTCACTGTCTGTACGGAATCTGCACGCTCTCCCCATGTCTGCGTGGGTTTCCTCCTGGTGCTTCAGTTTCCTCCAACAAGTCCCAAAAGACGTGCTTGTTAGGTGAATTGGATATTCTGAATTCTCCCTCTGTGTACCCGAACAGGCACCAGAATGTGGAGACTAGGGGCTTTTCACAATAACTTAATTGCAGTGTTAATGTAAGCCTACTTGTGACAATAATAAAGATTATTAGATTATTTTCATTTTATACACTACAAAATAAACAAATCTGTACAAACCAAATGCAATTTGCAAAGACCAAACATTGAAGAAAAACAAGCCCAACCCCTCTTACCTTCAACCTCTTTCCCCTTTTGTTCCTTCTTGCAGAAAATGTTTTTAATGCTGTTATTCATTTTATACACTGTACAATAGACAAGGGTATGTGCATCGACTACAATATACAAGAATCTTTCCATTGGTATTGGCCCCCATCCTGTTTTTGGTGTTTCTTTGGGGGTTCTGTTCATTGTGATCTTGCTCTAGGCCACCTATTAGTCATTCCGGCCTTCTCCAGTCTCCCACTCTTCTCCCCCTGGCCTCCCCCCCCCCTCCCCCTCCGTTTGTTGCTTGCTGTCTCGTTGGCTCCTGTGTGCACCCCTTTCCCCTCGCTCTACTGTCTGTTGGCTTCAAACAGGTCCAGAAACAAGTTGGTTAAAGGCCTCCAAGTGTGTGGGAGCCCTCCTCTGACCCTCAGATGGCGAATTGGATCATCTTCAGGTGAAGAAATTATGACAGGTCTGCCAGTTGGTGTGCAGCTGTGGGTGGTGCCGCTGATCACCAGCTGAGCAGGATTCTTCAGCGGGTGATTACAGAAGCAAAGCAAGGGCGTTGGCTTCTTTCCCCATAAATAGTTCTGGCTGGTCTGATACCCCAATGACTGCTACTCTTGGGTATTGCTACACCGTCACCCCCACAACATAGGACATTGTCTCGAAGAAGGTTGTCCAGAACCCGACAAGTCTGGGGCATGCCCAGGACATCTGGGTGTGGTTGGCCAGGCCACCCATGGAAGTCAATTTTTAATGACAGGATGAAAGTATCTTAGGTTTACATGAAGCTTCTAAGATACTTGGAAAGGTTTTGTACATTCCAGCTAGAACGCCATAATCATCTACAAAATGTAGATGGTCTTTGATCTCAAATGTCTGAAGAGGAGCAAAAAAGTCTGAGAACATGTGATGTTCTAATTCAGTCACCATGAATGTTCAACAGTTCACCTCCTGCAGCAGAAACTTTCCCCAGTTTAAATGTGCGAGA
Source organism: Scyliorhinus torazame (assembly GCF_047496885.1). Lineage (NCBI taxonomy): Eukaryota > Metazoa > Chordata > Chondrichthyes > Carcharhiniformes > Scyliorhinidae > Scyliorhinus > Scyliorhinus torazame. The sequence goes on from NC_092724.1 coordinate 31,971,505, forward strand.
TTGGTCACGTGGGTAGTGCCTCAGGTGTCGCAAAATATCTCAAAAAGCAACTAAATAATATTTTCTAGCATGCAATCAGTGCATTGAAGATCAGAACCATAGAAGAGTGAAAAATATATAAGAACAATTGGAAATGCAGCACTTGCATATTTGGCAAGACATATTGGGCAGAATCTTATCAGAATTTGGCAAAGTGTCAGGCTTGGAATGAAAACTAGTATATAACTCTCCAGTTACACAGAGCAGATTTCTCTCCAGATATTGAGCCTCTTTAAAGAAAGAAAATGAGTGGGCATGGTTTCTGTTGTCACTGGAGGGGTGGGGCCTGATAGAGCTGGCAACCAGCTCTACAGAGATCTTTAAAGGGCGCCCCAATCAGCACTGCAACCTAATAGCCTCCAGCTGCTACCACGGAGGTATTGGTGGCTCTCTCCCCGACAGTCATCACTGGCATTCCACTACCCCTTCACCACGGGATTTGCTGGGTCACCCTCCCTCCACAATACCCAACCCCGCCACAATCTCCCACCAGAGACCCCTACCAGTAACCTGTCCCATAAGAGAGCCCCCTCCACTTCCCATGATCCCCCACCAGAGACCCCACATAAGAGAGACCCCATAAGTGACCCCCCAATACAGAGATCCCCCAATACAGAGACCCCCCCAATACAGAGACCCCCCAATACAGAGACCCACCATTACAGAGACCCATCATTACAGAGACCCATCATTACAGAGACCCCTCATTACAGAGACCCCACATTACAGAGATCCCACATTACAGAGAGCCCCATTACAGAGACCCCCATTACAGAGACCCCCATACAGAGACCCCCTACCAGTGAGACCCCTCCACTAGAGAGACCCCCCATTACAGAGAGCCCCCCAATTACAGAGATCCCCATAAGAGAGCCCTCCCCCGACTAGAGACCCCCAATTGGAGAGCCCCATAACAGAGACTTCCCCACAACAGAGACACCCCAATTACAGAGATGTCCCCATTAGAGATACCCCCACCAAAGACCCACCTACTAGAGATCCCCCACCAGAATCCCCCCATTACACCTCCACCAAACTCCCCCATTAAAGAGACCCCCACCAGAGCCCCCCCCCCTGCCCATGAGAGAGACCTCCACCAGATACTCTTGCCATTACAGAGACTCATGTTTGGAAGCTAAAGAGCAGTCCAGTCAGAGACAGTGAAAAAAACACTGCTTTAAAACTCACCTGTGCAATACACCTGCTGGCTCAGGCAAAGAAAGCAGCACTTGCAAATTCCAAAAAGCGAAAACCACAAGAGCTGGGTTTTAATCACCTCAGATCTTTGATCTTCAAGGCTTTCATTCATATCAATGGAAATTGATTTTACTAGGCTGTTATTGACAGCTTGTCCACAGCCAGCTGTCTGGATTTTTAAATTTTGTTTCCTTTCACACTTGAATGGATCTCAAGAACCCTGTGAAACTAACCACAATGTTTATTAACATCTAGCTATGATTGACAGCTCTTGGACCACATTAATGGCAGTTCTCTCTCATGGGGGAGTCTCTCCGGAGGGGTCTCTGGTGGGGGGGGGGGGGGGGGGGGGTGGTCTAGGCAGGATTTGTATTGTGGGGGTGTTGAGCCCTCCGATGGACTGTGGGGACAACTCCCTCAAAAATTTACCTCCTTGTCCCACCTCAAGGGCCAATTCTCACCCATATGAATCGGAGAATTATGCATACTTGGAGAATGGTGCGCAGCACGTTAACAGGATGCAAATGGGTCAATGTGACCGATTTGCAACCTACCAATGGTGCAGGGCACATACCTCAATACTGCCGCCAGTGGGGGACCGGGGCAGCGGAAAGAGATCAACGCCTAGCGTTAATCCTATTTTTTGGGCGACGTTGAATTCTCCGCCGCGTCGGGGACTCTTCTACCGGTGGCAGGCAGCAGAGAATCCAGCCCCAGGTCTCAGCGAGGTGAAAAGAAAACTACAAAAACTGAAATAAAATTGAAATAAAACATCAGATGACTAATGTTAATTCCTGCTGCACGTGAAAATCTAGTTGTGTGAGGCCAGTTTTATGGGTAAACATTAATAGAGGCAGAAGGCTTGATGGGGTGACCATAAAAGGTAAAGGCCACTTGGCAGTATTGTATTCATGGTGTTAACTCGATTACACCAAAAATTCTGCATTCCTTTAACCATGCAATTGGACTATTCCTAGTTTACTTGCATCTCTGAGAGCAAACATAGAGGTGACTGACATAGAGTAACTTACTTCCTGACCCCTAAAGCCTGTCTACCATCTACAATGCACAAGTCAGGAGTGTAATGGGACGCTCTCCGCTTCCCTAGATGAGTGCAGCTCCAACAACACTCAAGAAGCCCGACACCATCCAGGAAAAAGCAGCCCACTTGATTGATTCCCTTCCACAAACTTTCAAACCCTCCACCACCGACGAACGGTGGCAGCCGTGTGTACTGCAGTAACTCGCTAAGGTTCCTTAGACAGCACCTTCCAAACCCACAACCACTACCATCTAGAAGGACAAGAGCAATAGATACCTGGGAACCCCACCACCTGGAGGTTCCTCTCCAGGTCACTCACCACCTCGACTTGGAAACATATCGCCGTTCCTTCATTGTCGCTGGGGCAAAATCCTGGAACTCCCTCCATAACAGCACAGTGGGTGTACGTACACCTCAGGGACAGCAGCAGTTCAAGAAGGCAACTCACTACCACATTCTGAAGGGCAACTAGGGATGGGCAATAAATGCTGGCCTAACCAGCGATGCCCACATCCCGTAAATTCATTTTAAAAAATGATTCCAGGCTGCAGCCTGCAGATAACAAGAGCATTATTTGTTACATCTGGTAGCCTTATTTTGTATTGTTATGGGCCAGGGTTTAGAAAATTCCAATGTATATCATGGAGTTCACCTGACCTACAACTGTTTATAGATTTTGGTTATGAGGAGCACAAGGGCCTACCTTCCAGGTCTTATTCAACAGAGGCCTTAAGCACTTTTAATCAAAAAACAAAGTTTATTCTACAAATTTAGTTAACATTTTTATAAACACACACTGTAGGCATTTTTATTAGCTACAAACATAAATACCCCACACAGCTACAGTACTCTATATATGACCCTTAATAAATTCCCCCTTTAAGCTGTCCCAATTTAGTAACAAGATCCCATAAACCATAAACCCCTTTTCAAACGTGTGGCCCAGCACACAGCACTCAAGACCTGGTATAGGTACTTCTTGTTTCCTGTCCAAAACAGCACGTTTGAATTCCTTCCAAAAAACAGTTATCACTTTTAAATTATCAAATGATCTGGAGATACCTTTTACCAAGCAGAGAGTGAGAGACAAGACAAGACTTCTCTGTCTGAATTCAGCTTCCAAATGTGAAAAAAACCTCAGAGCCATACAACAGCTCCCAGCTCAAAAACAGAAGTAAAACGCAGATCCACAGCCCAGCTCCACCCACACAATGACATCACATAAGACAAAACATTTCTTAAAGGGATACTTCCATGACATTATGTATTTATCTAATCACTAATTAGATGATATGAAACAATTACTGATGCAATACATAGCAGGAATGCTTTATTTCAGCTGACTACCATAAAAGTCAATGTGAATTATTGTAATGCTTTGTAGAAAATTGAATAATTTTGTATGTACAAGTTTAGGTCAACATCTCTACTTTCAACTTCTAGCCTTCCTGTGGATAGATACAAGATAAAAGCTCCTGTTAAAAATAGTTTATTAGTGAACAAATCTGACATCCTTTCTATTATTGTAACAATGAAGGTTGTAAATTGTCCATGAAATATTGGTTCAAATCTCATGGTCTTTTGCGTTAGAAAATAAAAATTTCAAACAAGTTCATTTCAATCTTGCTGCCAAAAAAACCGTTAATCAAGACCAAATCAATGAAATGAAAGGCGAATTTTCACAACCCTCACAGAAATCTTAGACAACTTTACAATCGCAGAGAATCAATGTAAAATGTGAAAAAATTGCTGCCCTGTTATTAATACATACCCCAAAATTGGAGGCTGAAAAACGATCAGAGGCAGATACATTGGTAGAGGCAGTGGTATGCGCATAGTAAGCATTGATATTTGCTAACAGAGTACTCATCACAGCTGGTACTCCAGGGCACATGTACTTTGAAGACAGGCAGGCAAAATGCCTACGAAAGTGTAATAGAAATATAATAGTTAAGAGGCAATAGCACATTTTTGTAAATTTCAATTTCTCTTTTAAATATACAATATCTATTGCAGATACATGCAATCCCACTAGTGGCTCTAACTCTGAATAGCTGAACTATATAATTTTAAACTTGAATGGTCCCAGTTATGTGCTATTTATGTTAAAATAATCTCAGTTATTTGTACAATTGCCTTAGGTTAGGGCAGAAACTTGGCTGTCTAGTGGGCAGTGTCAGAAATGCATATGTGTACACTGAATAAGGACATGATAAGGCTTGATTATGTTCTCTTCCCTACCAACACTTACACTTAAATAATAGCCATGGGAACAAGGAATCAGAGGGTGTCATCACAGAATAAGATAGTCAATAAATACATTCAACACAGGTGTACAGTGGAGGACAATTGACAGAAAAAGTTTCAAAGTAAAGGAAAATAGTAACTGAAACAGAAATATTAACCAAGTAATGGTTGGGGCTGCCAACCTATGATTTGCTGAAGATATGAAACCCGAGGTCAACTTTTTGAGTCAAATAAAATGTTTTTATTTGCTATATAATTTCATCTGTGTGTCAGAAATTAATTTGGCAAGCAACAAACATTTTCTTAACAACAGTACTGACAGGAATGACAGTCACATCTATAGTAATGAATTATGTTGGTTTTAGTGGTTTGAAGTGATGTCACGTGCTTACACTCTGCATTTTTACTGAACAATCTACTGGATGCAATATTTATGATACCTTTGAAATGAAGTGGTGGGGTCAAAGAATAGTTCCTGCTTGTTATACGAATTAAGGTAAAATATAAGTATTTGTGAAAATTTTGACATATTTTACAATCCTTTGACTGGAATTCAGCACAATATTTTAAATGAAATGAAAATGAAAATCGCTTATTGTCACAAGTAGGCTTCAATGACATTACTGTGAAAAGCCCCTAGTCACCACATTCCGGCGCCTGTTCAGGGAGGCTGGTACGGGAATTGAACCGTGCTGCTGGCCTGCCTTGGTCTGCTTTAAAAGCCAGCGAGTTAGTCCAGCCCCTGAATCTCACTGAAGGAAGAACCATTGATGTTGCATACTAACTGTCAGCAATTAACAGATCATTTTATTAATTCTTTCAAAAAATACTAATTGAAACAACGGCATAAACTTACGTCATAGCCTGGTAAATGGATTCGATACCAAATCGCATTGCAAACTCATCCACTATTTCTTGGGCAGTTTCATCAAAATAAACTTTCCAGGCATCATCTCCTTTTGCATCTGGAATCTTCACAACTCCATTGTTTTGTATATCCGTCAGGTAATGAAATTGATTCTGTACGTAGAAGCATACAAAAATCAATACATTCTTTTGACAGTAAATCACAACTAATACTGTTTATAAAAAATAAACTTATTTGAAACTTTTAATTGAGGCATTGTCATATTATGATCCCAGACCAGACCCCAACAGTGGTTAGGATACTGGACCGAAACCCAATATTTTATTTTAATTTTGTAAGACTGTGAGGAGAGGAGTGATTCATAAAGACATAGGGATATGGTATATTAAAACAAACTTTATTACATAGTATTAAAATCTTTAACATCACACCAGGAAATAGTTTACAATTACCTCTTAAACATTACTACTCAATACAGTGAATAATTGCAATCTTTATTCCCACTCAAGCCACAAGGAAAAATAACATCTCAGCTCTGAGTCCACAGGATTACTTGCATTACAGAGATGTTCTTTGAGAAAGAGAAATCTCTTGATACTGCTTTACAGACAAGATCTGACTCCTGTCAGACCCAGGCAGAACTCTGCCTGTATTACTTCAGAAGCTGTTTCTCATCTTGCTTCAGCTCCCCTTGTTCTCAGACAAGTCTACACTGCTTTAAAGACTGCTAATCACTTTTAGCTGAATTGCAGAAGAGCAAAATTGCTTCACTTCTGAACAGTTTTATTCAGCTCAGAAATGCGCTGACCTGCTTTTCCACAAAGTGCCTAATGCCTTAACTCCACCCAGTAATTACACCATCTTACCAAGCTGAAATCTAATTAACTCCACAGGGAATCCCCTTAATCAAAACAAAATTCTATCAGCCCAAGCTTTTTACAATGGTTCAATTGTACCCCAGTTCCCGCCCCCCCCCCCCCCCCCACACACACACACTAACCCAAGCTTTTGACTCTTACTGCGCAAAATACCTATAACACAATACATCTGAATCCTTACATTCATCACAGACATGTGAGGACTATTAATGTAACTCTGAAATTATATATCAAATATGAATATGTGATATACAGGACAAGGCATTCACGGGAGAGCGGAAAATGGGTTGCTTTGTTCCTTCCCATTTTTGAAACCGTTCACAGTACTGTATATAAATGGAACAGTTTCATCAATCAAATTCAAGTAAATCTGGTTCTGATTGTTGGCATAAATGGGTATACCAGTTGTACACTCCTGTGAAAAATTTCAAGATTGCCACTAAAATCGAAAACAACATTTTATGGAAATAAAGGAAAAGCAAACTTCATCAACACTGGAGTCAGGAAGATGTTGAGAATTACACTCAGCCAAGAGCAATTAGACTGTAACCTAATCAAGAAATCCAGCTGATGCTATGAAATGAAATGAAAATCGCTTATTGTCACAAGTAGGCTTCAATGAAGTTACTGTGAAAAGCCCCTAGTCGCCACATTCCGGCACCTATTCGGGGAGGCTGGTACGGGAATTGAACCGTGCTGCTGGCCTGCATTGGTCTGCTTTAAAAGCCAGCGATTTAGCCCAATGTGCTATAAAGCGATTTGTAAAGTTAACTAAATCCAGTTACTGATATTGCATCTCTTCTGAAGTAAATGTTTTATTTTACCATAAATGATGGAGTTTATGGTTAGCCCTAAAAGAAAATGTTACTCGTTGAGGGAGACATTGATATCTATGATGTTCTACATAGGTCACACCACTCTGAAACATTAATAATTGTAATGTAACCATATTTAATGTTTAATGGGTAAAAATTGACAGATGATTCCAAAATAATAAATAATACAAAAATGTAGGTTGAGTAACTGTCATCTATTTATTACCTCATTGAAAACTGTCAGACATTCAATTAGCTGATGGGAAAACCCCATCTGGAACAGTTGATATCTCAGAAATTTGGAAACAAAACTTTCCAGTAAAGCAACCTACATATCTCTGTAGATTTAGAAGAAGACCCTAATATCTGCCCCCTGTGACTTCTAGAAAATATGCTGTTAATGTTTATGTATGCTTTTTCAGTAGAATACATCTAAAATAAAGATACCACTGGCAGAAACACAGTTGCTGAAGATTTTAATTCTCGTTTTCTTCCTTTGCGTTCTTGACAAATACAAATGGGGGCAATTTTCTAGCCCTTCCTGTCGGCGGAATCTCCGAGTCCCGCTGAAGGCGCCGGCGCCCCCCCCATTGTGGGTTCCCCAGCGACGGGGTGGGCGAGCCACGCAAAACATTGTAGACTGTGGAGGGACTGGAATATCCCACTGGCAGCCAATGATGAGCTGCCTCCACCATCAGAAAACACACCATGGGTGGGGGTGTTCCAGAGAATACTGCCCAATACCCAGGATAACAGGTGGTCTTCAGAGGACTCCACATTGAGAAATAAACAATGACACCAATGTAATAATTCATGGGTGATCCATTACCTCATGTAGACACGTGTACTGAACATGGTAGGGTGCTACTTTCTCCTCTCCTTTTATCTCCACGCTAATATGTAGCCGGATAGCACCAGACACTGCAGATTTATCAGTACGCTTATCTGGATGTGGAAATTATCAATAGAATATAGAAAAGAAATCAAACATTACAAATAAAATTACAGCCAAGGAAGGTCTGAATCGAATTCTTCAAGCTTCTTTTTAAAAAAGAAAAGAACAAGTTTGTACAGTAGCAACTAATTTCTAGACATGCAGCTCCCAACTAGGCCTCAAGAATTTATAATTTCCTAATGAGGCTCACAGGAATATTCATGCGAAAATGTACAAGAAACTTATAAATGATTAAATCCATCACTGAAGGATGGCACAAGCGAATTTCCCGTTTTCTAAAATGTTTTTATTATAGGCAGGATTTTCCAGTACTTCCCGCCAGAAAGGCTGACAAACAATGCCAATGGCCATTGACTTCAGAAGGACCCGAAGATCCCGACGTTGGCCAATGGTAAACTTCCTCTGCCACCTGAATATCCCGGTCTATGTCTTTGTAATTTGGTACAGTTTTGGCTTTATGATTGTCCTTGACAAAAATTTTAATCAAACATTCATTGTTATAACTAAATAGCTTAAATGATGAAAGAAAATTGCATGTATCCTTCCAGTAATTTACAAGAAAAATCATTTTATTCTTGGCTTCATTTCTGACTGGGAATTCATTTTTTATTTACATATATATTTTATAAGCAATTGAACAATTTGATTAGATAGTTATATTTTAATGACTCCTATAGAAGCACTTTTGTGACTTTGTTGTTAGACTGAGAGGCTTCCCATGTTTAATGATACATGAGCAAACATAGCTCATGCCGATGTCGGTTTCTGTAGCTTGCTTTTCCTGGAGCAGGTCACCAACCTGTTGCCAGGGGCTATGGCTTAAGGGACGTTACTCTGTATCAAACATGGCCCCCGAGAAGACTTTCCCACTCTTACTGCCAACCATAGATGTATTAGAAGAATCTGCAGCTTGATAATAAACCTGTTTGGCCATGTTCTGAACATACCCAGAGCTTCTGGCTCAGAGGTAGGGATGCTACCCAATGCGCTACAAGACTTCCTTAGAGGTTATTACCATGGACACAATTTGACTATTCTAAGCATACCGGCACATTCCTCTTTATATTAAACAGTAAAAAACTAAACGTGGCACTGGAGAAAGAACGTCCTTCAGGTCTTATAGTTTGGATAGTAAAACAGGAAAAAGAAAATCAATGTTATTCTTTGATTATAAGACACTTAAGAAGGCTTTAAAGGGCTCATCATATAATAGCAAGCAACTATTTGCTCTGAACAAATTAATTCATCTTTTTGAGTTCAAATATGAAGAGTTATACACAATTCCATTCAGTATGATGTTATTAGCAACTAAACACATGGGATGAAACAGATTTACCATTTTAATCGTTGCTAAAATGATGAGGAAATATACAAACGTTATGTCACAGCTTGCCATTCATTGCAAAAGACCCCATCCTAATAAAGTAACTTAAATGTCCACTTATTTTTTTAACTGGAAACAAACAAAAACAATTCCATAGCGAAATTGATTTCAGTGCAAATTCAGCATCTTGTAACTCTGATTCTTTGGTCTGTGCTCCTCTAGAGTGTAGCTCCTTGTTGTTAGTATGGGAAGCATCAATTACCTTCGTTTCCAAGTCATCTTGATTATAAATGAATAAAGAATTGCACTAACTCAGCAAAAAGCTCAGGTGTGTTTCAGTGCATGTGTAGCACATTTCCTTTCAGTTTTTGTTTTATTCATTCATAAGATTTGAGCGTCACTGGCAAGGCCAGCATTTAATGCTTATCCTCAATTGCCCTTGAGAAGGTGAGTTGCCTTGTTGAACCAATGCAGTCCATCTGATGTAGGTGCAGTCACAGTGCTGTTAGGAAGAGTTAGTTCTGAATTTAGATTTAAGTTTAAAAAATCTTCAGGCAGCTTGATTTTACAGAATATCTTTTTCTTTACAGCTTGTATTAGAGGATTTTTTGCAACTACATTCTATTATTTGTCAAAGTATTGCTCCAGTTTCTTCTAATTCAGGAATAAGGAATAAAGAACGTGCTATCTCAAAAGAAGACAGAAGTATTAGCAGAGAAAAAATGGAAGATAGAGGAAGAAGCAGTTGACTCAAGGGAAGCTGGGTGAACAAGTATTTTGCTCCTTTCAAACTGACAATTTTTTAATAGCTTTTGCAATTTTAAGTAAGCTGATGCAACTGAAACAAAGTACTAATATTATTTTACAGTGACATGCTAAAGTGTTTGATACTCAACTGATATCAGTATTAATATGCGCTCACTCCTTGATAGCTTCAAAAACAAGTCTGATGTGACAGTTTAGTACCAAGATTCGTAGTCCAGTTTGTTTGAAATTCATATTTTTCTTTAACAGCTCAAAGAGTTGTTAATTCAAAAAACAAGGAAGATTCTAAGATTTAGAGCTCTGAATTATGCAGACACTTAAATGAATTTGATTATTTTTCTCAGTACAGAAAGGAAGTTTGAAAGAAGCCACAATCTAGATTTTTAAAATACTAAAAGAAGTGTATTTTGTCAATACATTTTTTATTTGGGTCAACACTAGAGGTCATGATAATTAATTTAACATGGTTGAGATTAGAAGTGATCCCTTCCTTCCCCCTCCAAAAGAGATGCAGATAAAGTAGCTAATGCTATGCTGGTTGATAGCAAATGGACAAATATATGGTTATGCACAACTTTCAGAGATAGCTGAAGTATAAATAAGTTAATCATTTTTGTCATGCTCAAATAAACACTCATCGGTGGCCATTTTTATTTTCAAATCGTCTAGAATGTTCTGGTTAAAGATCAATAAAAACAACAGAAGAAACATTGTGGAGTTTAATTGCTGTAATGTACTAATTTCCATCAGGGTCCAACTAGTGTTTAGTTATTATTTGCTAAACAATTGTGTCTTTGTGGTATGATGTACTTTAAATATTACACAAAAATGATTTCAGAACACATTATGAACTGTGATAGACCGAAGGTAAAAAAATGAGCTTAAAAGGATTGCAAAGTTTTTTTTACCATTCGAATGGATTAATGATTATGTGCAAACTCTTTAAAAAAACACAGTTCTGTTTCAGCATGAACACTAAGCAAAGCACCACAATATAATTAAAGATCATATATGTTGAGGAGAACTTCTTAGAAAATGGTTGTCTTTTACATTATTTAGCGCATCTGTTTGAGAAAATAGGGTCACAGAAAGGGTGCTATCTTTAAGCATCTGGCTGGTCACTTTCTTAGACTATTAAAAAGTCACATTTTCCAAAACTTGGAGAATCTAGACCTCCAGACTTTGATACAAGTGCTTAATCACTAAAAATGCCAATGTTTTTATATTTTTTTTGTATCCAATGCAGCTTTAGGATTACGTTCCTAGATGCTGATGCCAACCAATCCTTCTGCAAACAAAATAAAACAACCATATTTCACTGACAATACTGTCAACCTATGCGACGAAAAGGCATGACACATCACTAGATTTTGTTTACTGCACGAGCAATCAATCCAAGACTCACTATTGATTCTTCTCATTACAAAACACTACAAAAGGCTTTATTTTTCTCTTTAGCTTCTGACACAGAATCTATAATTTCCCATAATGATTGTGGGTGAGCTATTACCAGCTTATCAAAGTAATCCCCCTCTCAGTGTTGAGAAATAAGCTGGTGCCTGCCTCCCCGAGTGGCCGATTGCAAGCCGGAACTTGTATAATTGGAGAACTTCCATGACACCCTTACATAGCACAATGTGCAAGTACAAAATAAAGTAGACCACTTTGTCCCTGCCTCAGTGATATAAATATGCTGAATTTTTATATGTACATATTTTATTGAAATATAAATGGTATTTAATTCATTTAGACTAAAGTAGAATTAATTCTATATTTACCTTTACTGTATTTAATTTCTTGTATTTGAAGGTCTTAAATAGATTGTTTAACCAACACTTATTTACTGAGAGTTTTGTTACAAATGAAAACAGATAAAATTAACATTGAATGTCATGAATAAAACATAAAATGTTTTGATAACTTTATATTAGATATTATGTGTTGAACTCTGTAGTTGAAATGCAGAGTAGCATATGATCTTTAATTTCTCTTTAAGCTTGTATACTACAGACACACACTTTTAAACAAAATCAAAAACCTGTATGGTAATGTATCTCAGGCCTTGCAGCATTTTCTTTTGACTGTGTTCACATCAATAGACTTTAAAACAGTAACTGAAAAAGGAAATGAAAACAAATAAAAATATTCAACATATTTTTAGTAGCATAACTCGGAGGTCTGCAAAATGCATTCTGCACCACTTAAAAAATTATATTGAGAATGTGTTGATGCTATTTCCATGACTGTTATATTCTGATTGTTAGTCATCTCATCATGTCCTAATTCAATGGGAAAGGTCGAGGTTGGTCTGAGGTGTTCATTTTTGCATGTCCATCATCACGCTGCTCTACATAGCACTTTGGGGCTTAGTATGACAGATCTTCTGGGCGACTTGCACTTTTGTGTGGGCATTGTCACATTGCAAATTATTATCCACTAAGACATGTCTAGAGGCAATACAGAACAGCCAGAGCAAATATCTAATGGGGAAAGCTAAACATTGGCACATACCTAGGTTATACCAGACGTCCATCTCTCCACTTAGAGTTCGAACTTCAATGATGGTCTGTCCCAAAAAATCATCGGATTCCCGCTTAAACCTTTGTTTTACTCGTGATTTGATATCATCATCTTCATCCCACACTCGTACTTTAATTCGGTCAGATGAATTGTGACATTCACTGAAGTGAAACAATTGTTATTTTCTGAATCAACAAAGTTCTCTGTTCAACTTACTCTGCTTTTTAACATTTTCAAATAGATGAAAGTATGAATTTTCAACAAATTAACTGAGTTTATATGTTAAGGTAATGTGTATAATTTAGGATGAATAGGTGTTATGGAACAAAGTTGGCCTAGATGCATGAGCACATCAAGCTCTGAATGTAAGTGTATGAAACAGCGAAGAAACAGTCAAAATAGTTTTTAAATCTGAAATTAAAACAGAAAATACCTGGAAATACCCAAAGTCTCACAGAATCGGCAGAGAGAAAAAAAGGGCAGGATTCTCCGTTTGGGAGACTAAGTAGTCCGCCGGAGAAGAATCGGCCAATAGCGATTCACCCTCTTTTGCCATGCAAACGTATGCATGGTGGGGAGCCGGTTGGGTTCTGGTTGGAATCCTGCTGTCGGGCTGCAATTTTGAGCGGGTGATCCGGCGTCCCGCCACAATGCAAATTCTACCTCCCCCCCCTAACCCCCGCAGGCAACTAGGAGCATCCACAACCTCAACACAATGGGAATTATGGGTCACATCCTCACAGCATGCACACATGCATGAGGGTGACCCAATCACCCTTCCCACCCATCAGACCCCCAAAAGAGACCCCCCCCATCAAAGACACCCATATCAGAGACTCACCCATATCAGAGACCCCCAATATCAAAGACCACCCCCATATCAGAGACCACTCCCACCCCTCCCATCAGTCACTCCTACCTGAGAGCTAAAAAACAGTCCAGGCAGAAGCAGTGAAAAATATCTGCTTTTTGTCTTTCCAGTCCCTTACACCTGCTGCCTCAGACAGAAGTGTTGACAGCAGCAGCTGTTATTTCATAGAAAGTCAAAACACATCACAAAGATTTAAACTCCCTCAGATTCTTTGATCTGCAAGGCTTCTATTCACTTTTAAAGTTAAATAGCATTTAGTAGGCTCTAATTGACAGGGCAATAGCTTCCAGACAGTCAGGTGTCTGGATTATTTATTGCCATTTCTCTTCATGGTTGAAAGCATCTCAGGCACCCTGCTGTGAAGCTCGCCACAATGTTTATAAATATCTAGACGATAAGGGCTTTCACTTCGTCTTTCTTCTCAGCAGAAAGCACTTAACTGATGTGGTGAAGTGCTTTCAATCATAGCAAGTGTTTATAAATGTTGTGGTTTGCATCAAAGCAGGGTACTAAATAAATGTAAATGCTCATTTAAATATGCAAATCTAATTCACGCCCAGCGATGGTGTGAAGCAGATTGCGTCCGGTGCTGTGGCTAGAAGCATCGTGTTTCATTCAGCACCCTGTGAGATCTCAGTTTAGGGGGTCTCCGGGAATAGCGGGAGATATGCTGGGCGCAATGCGGATTTTTAATTTTTTTATTTAAAAACATGGACCCTCTATGGACAATGACAAAGCTGCCCAGACTGCTACAATACACAAAATTTCACATTCCATCAAATGGGATGAAGCCAGATACTCAACAACCTCGGGAGTGTGAAAGACCCCATCCTTTGTCAATTCATGCTATCCTGAGACTTTTCGAACATATCCGAGATGAGATATCAATATGCAATTACCTATTCTGAAACAGCTAATATAATTTCTCTGATGTATGCACTCAGTGAAGTACCTTAAGAACCCTATACCAGGGACTTCCGGTAGAGCTCTGTAGGGGGAAGATGTGCACGGGGCAGCTCCCGCTAAAGGACTAAACGTTCAGCGTTTTTTTTTGTTTGTTTAGTCCCGGGGGTATTTTTTATTCTTGGTATCCTTATATAAAGAAAAAAGAAAGAACCCACGCAGCGCTCCCCCGAAGTTATGAGCAGGAAGGAAAAAGCCGCAAGGGACCGGACCAACAGTAAGCTGAGGCCCGTGGGAGAAATAAAAAGTGTGCGAGGGGAGCCGGAGAACTTTTGAAAAAAAAAAAGGTGCGGGAGGAACCGGAGCCGGGGACTCAGAAGCGGCCAAGGAGAGTCACGCCCCCGAAAAGAACTAGCACCTAAGAGCGCATGCCTGCGAGCCTGCCCGACCGAGCACCCCCCCACCACAGCAGGAGCGTGGGCGGCAGAAGAGAAGCGGCTGCCCAGACCGCCATGACACGCCGCCAAGTCAGAGACACACGCAAGCGCTCGGGAGTGGAGCCAGCGGGGCCAACGACCAGGAGAGAAAGAAAGAGAGAGAACACCCACGGACTGGCAGCGACCACGTGGTGAGCGGGGAGACAAAGAGGGGCTCCCGTCCGCACCAGGACACTTCTCTCTCGAACCCTCCTGAGAAGTGCGAAGGAAGGGGAAAAAAAAGAGAAGGGGGAAAAATAAATCGGTAAATCAATAAAGAGACAAGGAAAGAGAGAAAGGAAGGAAGGGAGTGTTATAAGCTGCCTGCTTACTCTAATGGCAATCCCACAATCTTTAGGGAGTATGAGCTTCCCCAATGAAGGGGGCGGAGAAATCATTAGCAGATTCTCTGCATAAATAGAGCTGGTCAGTTTGGCTAGAGAGGAGTGAGCAGCAAGGGAGTTGCGGCTGCTGCTGTTATATATATATATATATATATATATATATATGTTATTGAAAATAAATGTTATTTCTTTCTATCCTTCAACTCGTGCTGGATTCTTCGTGGCCCTCACAAAAGGAGAAAGGGAACCAACCACAACAACCCGCACCCCCCCCCCCCAACAAAAGAAAGGAAACCTGAAGCGCGAGGCAGACTCAGCGAGAGCAGAGGAGAAAGGAAGAGCAACCTCAGGGTAAGGAACAGCAGCGGGGAAAGAGAGAGAGACAGACAGATGGCTGGAGGAAAGAAAAACACCAAAGCGAAGGGAAAGTGAGACGCAAGCGGCAGCAGCAGCGAGGGAAATGCGCATGAGCGGCGGACGAGCAGGCAGCCGGCCCCACAATACGAGACGGAGGTACAGACGAGTCTGAAAGGAAAAATGATGGTGGACCAAGCAGCGGAGAGTGAGCAGGACACAGCGACCAGCATAAAGGAGGCGCTCTGGTCGAAGCTCCAAAATGACGCACAAAAGGCAGCAGACCCTTCCCGGCCTGGAAAGGGAAGTGAAGGCACAGAAAAAACCGATTCTGGAGTTGGAGAGGGTCGCCTCGGACCAGAGCGACAGGGTGATAATCCTAAAAGCCGAGGTCAAAAGGTTAGTAATGGCCCAGAGGAACCTAAGAGGGAAAGTGGAGAACCAGGAAAATAGGTCCAGACAGCAGAATATTAAAATAGTGGGTCTGCCATAGGGGATAGAGGGCAGAGACCCAACAGGCTACATCACCCAAATGATGGGCAAGCTAGTGGGAAAGGAGGTATTCCCAAACCCACCGGAAATAGACAGGGCACACAGGTCGCTCCGACCCAAGCCCAAAGCCGGAAACCAGCCCAGAGCAATTATTGCAAGGCTACACCGGTTCCAAGACAGGGAGAGAATCCTGAAGTGGGCCCGGCAAATGAAACAGAGCACTTGGGAATGGAAGACCATAAGGGTGTATCAGGACATTGGGGCGGACCTGCCAAAAAAAGGGCTGAATTCAACAAGGCGAAATCAGCACTGCACAAAAGCAAGGTAAAATTTGGGATGTTATTCCCGGCCAAACTCTGGGTAACATTTGAAGGGAAAGAGCAGTGTTTTAACACCCCAACGGCGGCTGATGAGTTTGTTAGAGTGAACAAACTGGGGGAGGAGCACACGCAACCGCAATGAAAGACATGGGGACGGAAAAGGAAGGGATAACCAGAACAAAGAGCGGAGGACAGACCGCAAACAAGGACAATAGACTCATGAACTCTGCACGTGTTTTATGCCTTGCATGGGACTGTGCTGCCTCGTTTCAGAGCTTATGTCCTCTCTCAAAGCAATAGGGGAGGGAGTGGAGCGAGGGAAAGGAGAGTGAGAAAAGCAAACAGGAGGGTGAGACAAAGGCCAGTAGGAGAAAGGTTAAACAGGGCCAGAACTGGCCGAATACTGGGAGGAGGGCCACCGTACTAGCGAGGAGGGCCAGCACGGGAGGGCAGGAAGAAAGGAGAGCCACTGCACGCCTTTCAGGGGAGGGGGAGCGCCTGGCACAAGGAGGGGAGGGGGGGCAGAATGGGGGGAGAACGCAGGGGGGCGACAAAGGGTCAGGGGCTTGGTGGGGTGGAGAGGAGTCTGGGGAGAACGCAGAACAAAAGAGAAGCAAAGAGAAAGGTGAGATAGTGAAGCAGTACAGACATAGCCCTCGGCGGGCATGGAGCAGGGCGAGGAACCAAGAGGGTGCCGCAAACAGCCACTCGAGACGGCATCAGGGCGGAGGGGGACTCTGGAGCGCACCCACGTGGCGTACACACAGCTGGTGGCAACATTGGGTGCCCACTGGGCAAAGGGAAACCCCTGAGCGCTGGGGCCCGACCCCATGGTGAGAGCGGTGACCCTGGCCATTTTGGACGGCCCCTAGCAAAGGGAAACTCCGGAGTGCAGGGGCCCGACCCCATGGTGAGAGCGGTGACCCTGGCCATTTTGGACAGCCCCTAGCAAAGGGAAACTCCGGAGTGCAGGGGCCCGACCCCATGGTGAGAGCGGCGACCCTGGCCATTTTGGACGGCCCCTAGCAAAGGGAAACTCCAGAGTGCAGGGGCGCGTTCACCAGGTAAGTATGGATGATCCCACAGGACCGGGGGGTCAGAAACCCCCCATCACAATTGTTACCTGGAATGTAAGGGGACTCAACGGCCCAGTGAAAAGACCCAGAGTGTTCGCCCACCTAAGAAGCCTAAAAGCAGACATAATCTATCTACAAGAGATGCACCTGAGGGAGAAGGACCGACTGCTGGTAAGGAAGGAGTGGGTGGGACAGATGTACCACTCATGCTACGGGACGAGGGCTAGGGGCGTAGCAATATTAATTAGCAAAAGGACAAGGATTACGGGAACCAAGACATTTACGGACCCAGGGGGAAGGTACGAGGTACGTCATGATCAGCGGTGTCCTGGAAGGGGCACCGGTCGTACTGGTAAATGTGTATGCTCCCAACTGGGATGACTCAGAATTCATAAAGAAGACCATGGCGGAAATCCCCGACCTTGACACACACCGGCTGATTATGGGGGGGCGAGTTTAACTGCGTGCTGGACCCACTGACTGACTGCTCAAACCCCAGAACGGGGAAAAAGTCTGGCATGGCTTGGGAGCTAGGGGCCTTCATGGAACAGATGGACCCATGGAGGTTCCTGCACCCGGGAGAAAAGTGTCATAATATCCACTCATGTATATAATGAGATGCAGACAGGCAGTGATTGACACATAGGATGACCAGTAAGCATACAACACAGCACAGCCAATTACCAGACAGGACACTACCACTATAAAGCCAGAGGGCACCAGGTTTCCCGCTCTCTCGGGACCCAGCTACTGAGACAGTCAGAGTGCACGAGCTAGCAAGCACAAACACCATGCAGTAAGTTTGGTCAGGCTACTACAAGGTCACTAGTCAGATCAGCATAGTGTCGACCCACAGCTGAATGTGTACAGCAGTTCATCTAGTTGAATAAAACAGCGTTGGATCTTCTCCTGTGTTAGACGTCTGTTTCTAACTTACCTATATGGAGTGCAGTCCACATCGAACCAACCTGCCTAACACATCATGGTTCCAGAGTGATATTGATCTTGACGGACCTACCTCAAGTGAATCAGCATCGACCAGCAAGCAGCCATCCAGCGAAATGGAAAACATCCAGCCTCCTCCTCAATTCCACATCTCCGGCAACCTTGGCGCCAACTGGAAAATCTTCAAGCAAAAGTTCCTCTTGTACATCGAGGCCTCCGACCTCAAGGCAACATGGGATGTCAGGAAGATCGCGCTATTTCTCTCCACTGCGGGGGACCACGCCATCCATATCTACAATTCGCTTACGTTCGCTGACGGCGAAGACAAAACAAAATTCAAAACAGTCCTGCTGAAGTTCGACAGCCACTGCGACATTGAGGTGAATGAGAGCTATGAACGGTACATCTTCCAGCAGAGGCTTCAGGGTAAGGGTGAACCTTTTCAGTCCTTCTTGACCCATCTCCGCATCCTAGCGCAATCATGTAACTATGACTCGACGGCTGATTCCATGATCCGGGATCAGATCGTTTTCGCGGACCGTTCCGACTCCCTGCGGCAGCAGCTCCTTAAAATCAAACAGTTGACCCTCTCTTTCGCTATCGAGACGTGCGCTGTCCATGAGCATGCCAAGAATCGTTACTCCCACATCAGGGCAGCAGAAACTGCAAAGTTGGACTCCCACGAGGCAGAAAGGGTGCAAGCCATTGCACAGATGCAGGGCCTGAGCATCGAGGAGAGTGGCGGTTTCGCGCGCCTTTCTCGGATCCCTGCGCATGCGCGCCACGACCGAGTGGACGACGAGACCGAAAATCCGACTGCGCAGGTGCGTACGTCGGCCGACCGCACTGCGCATGCGCGATGGCGCACGGATCGCGCTGATGTCAGCGTCATGACGTGTCTGAATTGTGGCTCCGCCCACTTAAAGCGGCAATGTCCGGCAAGAGGACGCCGATGTCTCCAGTGTGGCAAGCTGGGCCACTACGCAGCCTTCTGCAGATCCGCTCCACTGCTCAGCAACCAGCGATCGCAGCTGCGGCACAGAAGTATCCACTCAATACAAGGCATGCCAAATTCTGATCCCGACAGCCCAACGGACCCTGATGCTGACTGCCCCCAGTCTCCATATCGGATGGGCATCATAACCACACATGAGCTGGCCTCCACCACACCTGCGCAACGCCTCTTGATCCTCAGTGTGGATCCCGACGACAAGTGGTGTGCTGCCCTCACAGTTAACAAGCCTCGCATCCGATTTAAACTGGACCCCAGCGCGTCTGCGAACCTCATCTCACAATCCGACCTCGACACCATCCGGGCCCGACCAAGCATTCTTCCACCGATCTGCCAGCGATCCTGCCGGCCCACGCGACCACCGCAATGGCAGCGATCTCACCTCTCCATGTGCAGGCGGCTCCTGATCCACCTCTGAGGCGATCAACAAGAATTCGTCGCCCGCCACAAAGACTGAATCTGTAGACTTAACTTTTGTAAATATTTGTAACTGAATCCATCGACTTAACTCTTGTAAATATTGCTTAGTTTGCCATGTATCTGCACTATCGACACCTTCCCATGTATATACGTTTGTTCAATCACCGTTCGTATATAGTCAGGCACATATATATATATACATACCTCAGTATTTATTTAACTCAAAAAAAGGGGAGAGATGTCATAATATCCACTCATGTATATAATGAGATGCAGACAGGCAGTGATTGACACATAGGATGACCAGTAAGCATACAACACAGCACAGCCAATCACCAGACAGGACACTACCATTATAAAGCCAGAGGGCACCAGGTTTCTCGCTCTCTCGGGGCCCAGCTACTGACACAGTCAGAGTCCACGAGCTAGCAAGCACAAACATCATACGGTAGCTAGTAAGTCTGGTCAGGCTACTACAAGGTCACTAGTCAGATCAGTATAGTGTCAACCCACAGCGGAATATGTACAGCAGTTCATCTAGTTGAATAAAACAGTGTTGGATCTTTTCCTGTGTTAGACTTCTGTTTCTAACTTCCCTGCATCGAGTGCAGTCCACATCGAACCAACCTGCTTGACACATCAAAAAGGAGTTCTCTTTCTTTTCGCAGGTGCACCCATATCGACTTCTTTGCAGTGGAGAAATCGGTGCTTCCAGGGATTACGGGAACGGACAATTCCACGATCGTTGTCTCCGGCCGCGCTCCACACTATATGGATGTGAGGTTGGAGACAGGCCGGGCCCAATGCCCCACATGGGTGCTGGACATGTACCTCCTGGCCGACAAGGCTCTCTGCCAAAACATAATCGCAGGCCATAGGCGATTAAGTTTGTAACAACCAAAATGGGGAGGTCTCACCCTCCACGTTTTGGGAGGCACTGAAGGCCGTGATCAGAGGAGAGATCATAGCTTACAAGGCAAGTAGAGATAGGGAAGAGAGGGTGGCCAGACAACAGCTAGTGGAATCCATTCCGGAAGTCGATAGAAAATACTCCGAGGCACCGACCGTAGAGCTGCTGGCGGAGAGGAAAAAGCTGCAAATGGACTTTAACCTGCTATCCACTAGGAATGCAGTGTAGTAACTCCGCCAGACATGGGGGACCTTCTACGAACACGGAGACAAGGCTGGCCACCTATTGGCTCACCAACTGAGAAAGCAGGCAGCCATGAGGGAAATAGCGCAGGTTAAGGATAGCAGAGACAGATTGGTAACAGAGCCAAAGGAGGTCAGTCGGGCATTCGAGACCTTCTACCGGGGCCTGTACACCTCCGAGCCCCCCCGATGGGGTTGCGGGAATGAAACAGTTCCTAGACAGTGGTGAGGGAAGACAGACGGGGGGGGGGGGGGGGCTGGAAACACCAATAGACCTGAGAGAAATCATGGAGAGCATCAGCTCCATGCAGGCCGGGAAGGCACCGGGACCCGATGGGTTCCCGCCGGACTTCTACAAAAAATTTGCACCATTCCTGGCCCCACATCTAAGGGACATGTTCGCGGACTCACTGGCAGGGGGCACCCTGCCCCCAACGCTAGCGCAGGCGACAATCTCACTGATACCCAAAAAGACCTGACGAATGTGGATCATACAGACCCATTTCACTACTGAATGTGGATGCGAAAATACTCGCAAAGGTCGTGGCCAAAAGGCTGGAGGGCTGAATACCAGAGGTGGTCGCAGAGGACCAAACAGGCTTTGTCAAGGGTAGGCAGCTCACAGCGAACATCAGGCGGCTGCTGAATGTGATAATGACACCCCCCCCCCCCCCCCCCGAGTCGAATGGAACTACCTCCTCGAGGTACTGGAACGGTTTGGGCTAGGAGCAGGATTCACCGCCTGGGTCAGGCTCCTGTACAACACTCCCAAAGCGGGTGTCCGAACTAACACCACCAGCTCTGAATACGTCCAGCTACAAAGAGGAACAAGACTCTTGTTCGTGTTAGCGATCAAACCCCTGGCGATAGCCCTGCGGGACGCAAAAAGCTGGAAAGGAATCCGGAGAGGAGACAGAGAGCCCAGAGTCTCACTCTATGCAGATGACCTTTGTGGTGATATGCATCACTGTAAAGACACAAGGGGTTAATGTAAATACATGTAGACTAGCTAGACACTAGAGGGAGCACCAGAGACATGACACACAGACACTCAACCAATAGAACAGTTAGATAGTACACGACCAATGGGCATTCACGATACACACAGGGGTGACACCCGACCACAGGAGGGCATTACACCAACGCATATATAAAGGACACAACACACATGATCTTCCTCTTTCCCATGGAGACACAGGGTTGATTCAGTATTACACCCACCACGTGGATTGTAGCAGACTGGTTAGTCAGTCTGAGTAGCTATAGAAGGATTAACAGTGGTGGCGAACCCGAGTAGGAGAAGTGTAAATAGTTTAATAAACGTGCTAAAGTTATCTCCACGTCTGAACCTTCCATTGTCAAGTGCACCACAAGGAAGCACTTATGCTACGCCTAGAGCATAACAAGACAACCTTCTTCTCTATGTCTCAAAGCCACAGGAGGGACTGAAGACAATACTGCAAATACTGAAAGAGTTTGGAACCTTCTCGGGCTACAAACGTAACCTGGGTAAAAGCGAGGCATTCCCAGTGTACCCAAAAGGGGGAAGGACAGAGCTGAAGGGGGGGGGGGGTAAGATCCCGAGAATTCCCAAACCGACACTGCAAAGAGGGAAAGTCAGAGGGGGCCTGGCTCAACCGAACCTACAATACTACCACTGGGCAGCAACGGCAGGAAGAGTGAGGGGATGGGTACAAGAACCCAACACAGATTGGATACAAATGGAGGAGGCATCCTGTAAAGGAACAACCCTCTGGGCCCTGGCCACAGCAGCACTCCCATCCTCAACAAGGTGCACAACGAGCCAGCAAGTGGCAGCGGCCACGCTGAGAACGTGGACCCATTTGAGACAGCACTTCGGGATAACCAAAATGTCCCCTATGGCTCCCATTTGCGGCAATCACAGATTCCCCCCAGCCATGCTAGATACCACCTTCAAAAGATGGAGGCGGGACAGGGGCACACTGACAGTCGGAGACTTCTACGTAGGGTGCAGAA
Source organism: Scyliorhinus torazame (assembly GCF_047496885.1). Lineage (NCBI taxonomy): Eukaryota > Metazoa > Chordata > Chondrichthyes > Carcharhiniformes > Scyliorhinidae > Scyliorhinus > Scyliorhinus torazame. The sequence goes on from NC_092724.1 coordinate 31,994,518, forward strand.
TGGTGACACTGGATGATCTGACGAGGAAGTAGAATCTAGCAAAAGGACAGGAATTGAGCCACCTCCAAATAAAGCACTTCCTTCGTAAAGAGACAGTAGGGTACCCCGGGGTCCCAGAAAGCACACTATCATAGACCGATCCAGAGGGCGGCAAAATGTACGCAGTTAGTCAAATGAAGGACAAAACAAACCTCTCAGTAAAATAAAGCAAATTAGCACGGGCAACAAAAATTTAATGTATATAAGCAACAACTGTTTATAAATATGAGAAACGCCAATAAAAAGATTTTCAAGTTCCTGCAGCGCAGTAGGGACAGAGGGGGATTGGCACTGCCGAGTCTGGGTGACTACAATTGGGCCGCCAATGTGTCGATGGTCCGTAAGTGGATGAGGGAAGAGGAAGGTGCGGCGTCGAAAAGGCTGGAGATGGCGTCCTGTAAGGGAACAAGCCTGAAAGCGCTGGCGATGGCGCCGCTACCGTTCTCCCCGAAAAGGTACACCACAAACCCAGTGGTGGTGGCGACCTTGAAGATCTGGGGGCAGTGGAGACGACACAGGGGAGTGACGGGTGCCTCGGTGTGGTCCCCGATAAGGAATAACCACAGGTTCGTCCCGGGGAGGATAGATGGGGGATTTCAATGTTGGCAGCGAGCAGGAATTAGGAAGCTGAAGGACCTGTTTGTGGACGGGATGTTTGCGAGTTTGGGAGCATTGGAAGAAAAATATAAGTTGCCACCAGGGAATGCTTTCCGATACATGCAAGTGAGGGCATTTAAAAGCCACAGGTGAGGGAATTTCCGCAACTCCCGACGCAAGGGATCCAGGATAGAGTGATTTCGGGGGCATGGGTTGGAGAAGGTAAAGTGTCGGAAATATACAGGGAGATGAGAGACGAGGGGGAGACGATGGTAGAGGAGCTGAAGGGAAAATGGGAAGAGGAGTTGGGGGAAGAGATTGAGGAGGGGTTGTGGGCAGATGCCCTAAGCAGGGTAAATTCCTTGTCCTCATGTGCCAGGCTTAGCCTGATTCAATTTAAGGTTCTACACAGGGCGCATATGACGGGAGCAAGACTGAGCAGGTTTTTTGGGGTGGAGGATAGGTGTGGGAGGTGCTCGGGAAGCTCGGCGAACCACACCCACATCTTCTGGTCGTGTCCGGCACTGCACGAGTTCCGGGAGGGTGTGGCAAGAGTGGTCTCAAAGGTGGTGGGGGTCCGGGTCAAACCAAGCTGGGAGTTAGCTATATTTGGGGTTGCAGAAGAACTGCCTTTGCGTCCCTAGTAGCCCGGCGTAGGATTCTACTTATGTGGAAAGAAGCGAAGCCCCCGGGCTTGGAGGCCTGGATAAACGACATGGCAGGGTTCATAAGACTGGAGCGAATAAAATATGCGTTAAGAGGATTGGCTCAGGGGTTCACCAGGCGGTGGCAACCGTTCCTTGACTATCCCGCGGAACGATAATGGAAAAACAGAAAGGACAGCAGCAGCAACCCAGGGGGGAGGGGGGGGGGTATTAGCCTGTGTTTGTTTTTGTTTTTTTGCCAGTTGTTGATATTTGCTTTTTGTTCATCTCTTTTTTCATTTGTCGTTAGTTTAATATATTATTTAAATAACGTTTAATGCATATTCCTTTATTATGTTGTAAAAACGGAAAATCTCTGTTTGAAAAATGTCAGTAAAATATACTTGAAAAAAAAAGATTTTCAAAAAAAAAAAAAGGATCCTATACCAGAGAGAAACAAAAAACTATTCTGTACCGAACAGGCTGATTGTTATTGCGTGTCCTCTCTATCTCTCTCTTGGAAGTGCTGTGTCGATTTGCAAAGTAACTACTCTTGAGAGGAAATCTGCTGCATATAACATCCAGGAAGACACCTGAACAAAATGGCCACAGTGTGGAACCACCACATCGAGATCAGTCAAGGAATAGTTAACTGGATGCACCTCTGTTTAATTTTTCATGAACTGTTAAAAAAAAAAAATCACAAAAGCCTATCCTCTTATTCTTCCCTCCGTGCTTCTGTGTGTGGGCCCAAAAGAATGTGTGTGACTGTTTGAATGGTTGCATTTTAACTTTTTCATTAGCTCAGGAAATAATTTCAATAACCTTACCTTGCTCTTTGGCTAACCAAAGATAACCTGTCTAAGTAACCTCACACATAAATAGTGGGACTCTTGTAGAGTTGGCAAAGCACACCATCTCTGAATACTCAACAACAAAAAACCCATTTAAGGTCAAATCTGGAATGGGAAAATAGGGAAGTAATTTCACCCCTCCACACATGGGGTGAAATTCTCCCCCAACGGCGCGATGTCCGCCGACTGACGCCAAAAACGGACGGGCAATCAGACGGGCATCGCGCCGGCCCAAAGGTGCGGAATGCTCCGCAACTTTGGGGGCCGAGCCCCAACATTGAGGGGCTAGGCCGGCGCCGGAGTGAATTCCGCCCCGCCAGCTGGCGGAAATGGCGTTTGTTGCCCCGCCAGCTGGCGGAAATGGCGTTTGGTGCCCCGCCAGCTGGCGCGGAAATGCGGCGCATGCGCGGAGGCGTCAGCGGCCGCCGACAGTTTCCCGCGCATGCGCAGTGGGGAGAGTCTCTTCCGCCTCCACCATGGTGGAGGCCGTGGCGGAGGCGGAAGGGAAAGAGTGCCCCCAAGGCACAGGCCCGCCAGCGGATCAGTGGGCCCCGATCGCGGGCCGGGCCACCGTGGGGGCACCCCCCGGGGTCAGATCGCCCCGCGCCCCCCCCAGGACCCCGGAGCCCGCCCACGCCGCCAGCCCCCGCCGGTAAATACCAGCTTTGATTTACGCTGGCGGGACAGGCAATTTCTGTGCGGGACTTCGGCCCAACCGGGCCGGAGAATTGAGCGGGGAGTCCCGCCAACCAGCGCGGCCCGATTCCCGCCCCCGCCCAATCTCCGGTACCGGAGACTTCGGCGGGGACGGGATTCACGACGGCCAACGCCCATTCTCCGACCCGGCGGGGGGGTCGGAGAATGATGCCCATGGTCATAACATTGCAGAGAGTAGAATACTGAACAGAGATTAGGAAGGATAATGGGTAATGTACTACAGTCATAGTTTTATAGAAGGTCACTAGCAACTTTAACCAAGACACTCGAGAAACTAGAATGAAGAAATTTGAACATAGCGATGGAAAATGTGTTCAACAGGCTAGGTGGCAACGATAGAATGCAAAATCGTGTATTTTCATGTGCCAACATCAATTTTTTGTAAGTGTTTGGAGGAAGACGCTGATCAGTTTTGGATGTTAAATTTACATATATTGGAACAAATATGAAAATAAAATGCATACATGAAATACAAAGTAACTTACAAATTGAAGTTTTCCTCCCAGATCGGGTTAAGGTTCCCGTAGATGGTTTTGGTACGCTTCTTGGTCTTCCCAACTTGGACTGTGACATAAGGATCACTTGAGCCAGTTTTATCTTTGGCTTGCAGACCTTGAGCACAGACCACTGTAGATATCAAAGATTGATTCTAATTATCAATTTCAGTATTCAAGGGAACATTCAAAGTTTCAATTTTTATTCTGATAAATATTTTTTGTTGTAGCAATTCATTTCAAATCAACTCGAAAGATTTTTCAAATGTACCATGGGAAACGGAGATAAAACGACTGGAAAACAAACAGAAACAGGAAATTCTGGAAATTGATTTGTTGACCATAAAGAAGAGGAAGATCTTGTTTCAATAAGCATTCCAAGAAGCAACGTTCAGTAAAATTTTAATTTCCTATAAGATCAAATGCGCATGAGAAATAAAACTCAATGTCAAGCCAGATTGCCTCTAAGCAATATGCCCAGTTCATCTCATCCATGTTATTACAATCGCAGCACCTCCAATGAAGGACTGAAATGAAGTCTATTCTGGTTGACAGTGGTTAGACCTTTTGAATAAACGTAAAGCCTCATCTGTGATAGTGAGTGTGGAGTGTCAACAACAGATTTTTCACACCACTGAGTGAGCCTCTAAATAGCCACAATACATTTTCCCAAAGAATAAAGCTTCTGGATACTTTGCAGGAAAAGGATGTAAAGCAAAGGTTCTCAATCAATGAGCAAGAAGTATAAAACAAATACAGATTTCGAGAATTAAAGTGGTTAAAACCTTCCGCCCATGCAAGGAACTGGATTCCTTGCTCACCAACACAAGGGATTTCTCTTGCTTGAAAGCATTTCAACTCCTAACACTCAAGTTAACTGAGCTCCATTAGATAATTGGGAATAAAATGTTTCATTGGTGTCCTGCATGAAAATCTAACATTGCCAGATCTAGAATTTCTGCCCCACCCTTAATCGCATACGACTATTCAATTAACTGAAACGTGGGGCTGTCGCATTTCGGTAAGCGGGACCTGCAACTGGAAGTGGGTGGATTGCTACCTCCAGCTCCCTGCCATATAAAATGGCAATAAGCCAATTAATAGCTGCAGGGTGAGTTTAAAGGTCATGATGTTTGCCCACCCAATCTGAGCTACAGGGTGGGTGGTTCGGCGTCTGTAATCGTTGGCTATTACCTGGAAGGAGGCAGTGCCAGGAGAACTAGCAATTTTGTGAAGTTGAAAGTTGTTTTCTGAAAGATTATCAGGCATTGTTTGAGGTAGGTTGTTATAACCTGCCTACTTACGATTGGCTGGGGACTAATGACTATCCCACAATCCTATGGGAGTATGAACTTCCCCAATGAGGGGGGGGCGGAGAAACTCCTAGTATAAATAAGCTGGCCAGTTCAGGAACCAGCAGGAAGGAGAAGGTAGCAAGGGAAGTTACTGCTACTGTTATGTTTATTGTCATAGTAAATAAACGTTATTATTTTGTATCCTTAAAACTCGTGCTGGATTCTTCGTGGCCCTTACAAAACTGGCGACGAGGATGGGATTGTCTCGGCATCGTCCGATTCGGCAGTTTGCGCCCGGTGACCCAGTATTCGTGCGGAATTTTGCTGGTGGTGCCCAATGGGTTCCTGGTGTAATCTTTCGCCAAACGGGCCCTTTTTCTTACCAAGTGCAAGCCCAGGGTCGTCTCCAGCGAAAACATGTAGACCACGTCCGGTCCAGAAGATCATCCCCTCAAAAGATTCCCCGCCCCCGGAGCTCATTTCAACAGCCGCAAAGACCAGAGACAAGGGAAGGTAGTCCTCAAAATCTTCCACTGGTGCCTCACTCGAAGCCTGTGCAGGTCGTTATGGGACCGAATGGAGATAGAGACGCTGACATGACGGAGGCAGCAGACTCTGACTCTGAGATGGAGACACAGGATACATCAGAGGGGGAATCCTCTGGTCCACAGGCCGTGGATGTACAACCGCGCCGTTCATCACGGAAGCGCCGGTCTCCGTCTCATTACACGCCGCCTGATCCAGCGCCGCATGCAAATGGCGTCCGGCCTGCGGCCAAACGAGTTTAACGCCTTCCTTCGCCAGGGTCTTCGGTGGATTCCTTGGACTTTGGGGGGAGGGATGTTATAACCTGCCTACTTACGATTGGCTGGGGACTAATGACTATCCCACAATCCTATGGGAGTATGAACTTCCCCAATGAGGGGGGCGGAGAAACTCCTAGTATAAATAAACTGGCCAGTTCAGGAACCAGCAGGAAGGAGAAGGTAGCAAGGGAAGTTACTGCTACTGTTATGTATATATTGTCATAGTAAATAAACGTTATTATTTTGTATCCTTAAAACTCATGCTGGATTCTTCGTGGCCCTTACAAAATAAGTGTTATTATTCTGATAAGTGTGCTAAATTCTGCAGAGGCTTTGAGTTCAGCATTGTTGCCAGTGAACACAGATGGTATGAAATCTGATCATGCATATGTTAGGGTCTGAAATTTGAGCAGCTGTTTAGTTCTTGCATGTTTTCCTCCACAGATGCCCGATATAAGGTTCTTACACCAGCGAAAGAGAAGGGGAAACCTCCCTTTTTAACTCGAGGGGGAGGGGGTGGTCACGGAGGTCAGCAGCATGGGAGTCATGCCTCGAAACTGGAGGCAATAAAAAAGAGGCTGAGTTACCACCTGAGATCGGCAAGGGTGAGTAAACCCTCACTAAGTATGTTATTGTGCAAAGTAGGTACAGTGAAGGCACGAAATTGACAGCATTTCCACCAGTCACTGTTCGTGGCTCCGATGCATTTGTGGTGTCATTGTGAACAAAGAACAAAGAAAAGTACAGCACAGGAACAGGATCTTCGGCCCTCCAAGCCTGTGCCGACCATGCTGCCCGTCTAAACTAAAATCTTCTGCATTTCCGGGGTCCGTATCCCGCTATTTCCATCCTATTCATGTCTTTGTCAAGATGTCCATTAAACGTCACTATCGTCCCTACTTCCACCACCTCCTCCGGCAGCGAGTTCCAGGCACCCACTACCCTCTGTGTAAAAAACTTGCCTCGTACATCTCCTCTAAACCTTGCCCCTCGCACCTTAAACCTATGCCCCCTAGTAATTGACCCCTCTACCCTGGGAAAAAGCCTCTGACTATCCATTCTGTCTATGCCCCTCATAATTTTGGAGACCTCTATCAGGTCGCCCCTCAATCTCCGTCGTTCCAGTGAGAACAAACCGAGTTTATTCAACCTCTCCTCATAGCTAATGCCCTCCATACCAGGCAACATCCTAGTAAATCTGTTCTGCACCCTCTCTAAAGCCTCTACATCCTTCTGGTAGTGTGGCGACCAGAATTGAACACTATACTTCAGGTGTGGACTAACTAAGGTTCTATACAGCTGCAACACGACTTGCCAATTTTTATACTCAATTCCCCGGCCAATGAAGGCAAGCATGCCACCAGGTTTGCGAGGTTAGCTAGTGTCACATGGGTGGGTTTAAACTAGTATGGCAGGGGGGTGGGTACCGAAGCAATAGGTCAGAAGGTGAAAAAATTGAGGGAGAACTAGGGAATAGGGCCAGTATGGCTCTGAGGAACAGCAGACAGGGAGATGTGGCTGAAAACAGCGGGACTGGTGGCCTGAAGTGCATATGTTTTAATGCAAGAAATATAACAGGTAAGGCAGATGAACTTAGAGCTTGGATTAGTACTTGGAACTATGATGTTGTTGCCATTACAGAGACCTGGTTGAGGGAAGGACAGGATTGGCAGCTAAACGTTCCAGGATTTAGATGTTTCAGGCGGGATAGAGTGGGTATGTAAAAGGGGTGGAGGAGTTGCGCTACTGGTTAGGGAGAATATCACAGTTGTACTGTGGGAGGACACCTCAGAGGGCAGCGAGGCTATATGGGTAGAGATCAGGAATAAGAAGGTTGCAGTCACAATGTTGGGGGTTTACTACAGGCCACCCAACAACCAACGGGAGATAGAGGAGCAGATAGGTAGATAGATTTTGGAAAGGAGTAAAAGCAACAGGGTTGTTGTGATGGGAGACTTTAACCCCCAATATTGACTGGGACTCACTTAGTGCTGAGGGCTTGGAAGGGGCAGAGTTTGTAAGGAGCACCCAGGAGGGCTTCTTAAAACAATATGTAGATAGTCCAACTAGGGAAGGGGCTGTACTGGACCTGGTATTGGGGAATGAGCCCGGCCAGGTGGTAGAAGTTTCAGTAGGGGAGCATTTCGGTAACAGTGACCACAATTCAGTAAGTTTTAAAGTGCTGGTGGACAAGGATAAGAGTGGCCATAGGGTGAATGTGCTAAATTGGGGGAAGGCTAATTATAACAATATTAGGCAGGAACTGAAGAACCTAGATTGGGGTCGGATGTTTGAGAGTAAATCAACATCTGACATGAGGGAGGCTTTCAAATGTCAGTTGAAAGGAATTCAGGACCAGCATGTTCCTGTGCGGAAGAAGGATAAATACGGCAAATTTCGGGAAGCTTGGATAACGAGAGATATTGTAGGCCTCGTCAAAAAGAAAAAGGAGGCCTTTGTCAGGGCTAGAAGGCTGAGAACAGACAAAGTTTGTGTGAAATATTAGGAAAGTAGGAAGGAACTTAAGCAAGGAGTCAGGAGGGCTAAAACGGGTCCCGAAAAGTCATTGGCAAATAGGGTTAGGGAAAATCCCAAAGCTTTTTACACGTACATAAAAAGCAAGAGGGTAGCCAGGGAAAGGGTGGGCCCACTGAAGGACAGGCGAGGGAATCTATGTGTGGAGCCAGAGGAAATGGGCGAGGTACTAAATGAATACTTTGCATCAGTATTCACCAAAGAGAAGGAATTGGTGGATGTTGAGTCTGGAGAAGGATGTGTAGATAGCCTGTGTCACATTGAGATCCAAAAAGAAGAGGTGTTGGGCATCTTGAAAAATATTACGGTAGATAAGTCCCCAGGGCCTGATGGGATCTACCCCAGAATATTGAAGGAGGCTAGAGAGGAAATCGCTGAGGCCTTGACAAAAATCTTTGGATCCTCACTGTCTTCAAGTGATGTCCCGGAGGACTGGAGAATAACCAATGTTGTTCCTTTGTTTAAGAAGGGTAGCAAGGATAATCCAGGGAACTACAGGCCGGTAAGCCTTACGTCAGTGGTAGGGAACTTACTGGAGAGAATTCTTCAAGACGGGATCTACTCCCGTTTGGAAGCAAATAGACGTATTAGCGAGAGGCAGCACGGTTTTGTGAAGGGGAGGTGGTTTCTCACTAACTTGATAGAGTTTTTCGAGGAGGTCACAAAGATAATTGATGCAGGTAGGGCAATGGATGTGGTCCATATGGACTTCAGTAAGGCCTTTGACAAGGTTCCTCATGGCAGACTGGTACAAAAGGCGAAGTCACACGGGAACAGGGGTGAGCTGGCAAGATGGATACAGAACTGGCGAGGTCATAGAAGGTAGAGAGTAGCAATGGAAGGGTGCTTTTCTGATTGGAGGGCTGTGACGAGTGGTGTTCCGCAGGGATCAGTGCTGGGACCTTTGATGTTCGTAGTATATATAAATGATTTGGAGGAAAATGTAGCAGTCTGATTAGTAAGTTTGCAGACAAATGGTGGAATTGCAGATAGCGATGAGGACTGTCAGAGGATACACCAGGATTTAGATAGTTTGGAGATTTGGGCGGAGAGATGGCAGGCGGAGTTTAATCCGGACAAATGTGACGTAATGCATTTTGGAAGGTCCAATGCAGGTAGGGAATATACAGTGAATGGCAGAACCCTCAAGAGTATTGACAGTCAGAGAGATCTAGATGTAAAGGTCCACAGGTCACTGAAAGGGGCAACAAGGTGGAGAAGGTAGTCAAGAAGGCATACGGCCTGTGGTTCTGGGTTTGTGTTGGAGGGGGGGGGGGGGGGGGGCTTTGACTTTAGAAAGGTACACAGCGTCTTGGCTGCCAACCATGTGCAGATCATGAGGTTGTCTCTTACCTTGGAGGCGTGATGAAATTAAGTTTTCTGTGAGGAATCATCATTGAAATCTCACACCACATTTCAGGAAAAGTGAGCCCATGATGAATATGAAAGAAAGGAAAGGACTGGAGGTGGAGTGCCCGATCTGGCAATCGTCATGCCGCAGCAGATGTTTTTTTTTCAAAATACGTTCATGGGATGTGGGCATTGCTGGCTGGGCCAACATTCATTGCCCATCCCCAAGGGCATTTAAGAGTCAACTACACTGCTGTGGGTCTGGAGTCACATGTAAGCCAGACCAGGTAAGGATGACAGCCGTCCCTAAAAAATATTAATGAACCAGATGGGTTTTTACAAAAATCAACAATGCGCAGATTTAAAAAAAAAAATCAAATTCAAATTTCACCAGCTCCCGTAGTGGGATTCGAACCCAGGACCTCAGAGCATTACCCTGGGTCATTTGATTACTAGTCCAGTGACAATGCCACTACACCACTGCCTCCCTGTGTTGCTGCCATCTAGTGAATAGGCCCACTCCATCAGCAGAGGCAAGATTTGAAGGAGGTCTGGGGCTGGTGAGATTGCAAGGGCCTGAAACCAGATCGAAGACACAGGCTGGGAGGGCTGGGGAGGGGGCTGAGGCCTGGCATGTTTATATTAATAGCCCTTGCGTGGGTTGTGTTGAGAGGCAGGGAGGCTCCCTGGTAGAAACACTGAGCTTGCTACAAGTGTGTTATAATGGTTGCGAGATGTCATACCTCATAATCCACATGCTGCTGAACATTATGACCTTGCACTCCTGACGAAGATTCTGAAATGTCAAAAAATGCACTTTTTTCTGTGTGCCCTGCACAGGTGAACCTTCTTCTGCTAACCCTGCCAGCTTTGTGGAACTGACAATTGCCTGGAAGAAGGAAGAACCCTTGGATGGGTCAGCATCAAATCCTCTCCCTGCACCAAGGCCAGTGCAGACACTAGCACCATGATGGAAATTGATGCATTGGGACACGACAAGCACGATCTGCTGTGGGCACCACATTTGCACATGCAGCTGCCAAAGAGTGTGGTGGACCAAACCTCAGGCAGTCGGAGGTGATCAAGAGGCCAAGTCAGATGATGAACCTCTACAGTCATCTGTGAAGGTGGCAGGTGCTGGATGTTCAGCACGAGGTGTATGCAACTTTGGTGGCTATACCAGAGAGGTTGAATACTCTGGCCTCTGGAGGTGCCCATCCAGGCCATGTCAACTGCAATCACCCACTCTTCGGAATGCCATAATTCTTCCATGAACAGACTGTTAACTGTCATGGGGGGGTCAACCAATTGATTGCTGATGCTCGTGTGGGTATGCACTCTGACCTGCAGACCATCGCCCTGGCTCTGAGCTCAGAGGATCACAGCCAAGGTGACAGGGGGACTTGGAGCTTTATGACTGAGCCACCTCTTGGGACCACATGGGAAGGCAGAGAGGACAAATCAGTCCTCACGGCGGAGGATGAGCAGCAGCTGCTGCTGCCATCTGGAAACGCCTCTCAGAGCATTTCTTTTTTCCCCCATAAAATTACAGTACCCAATTGTTTTTTCCCCCCAATTAAAGGGCAATTAGGGTGGTTAATTCATCTACCCTGCATATCTTTGGGTTGTGGGGGTGAGACCCATGCAGACACGTGGAGAAGGTGCAAACTCTACAGAGCAGTGACCCGGAGCTGGGATCAAACCCGAGTCCTCGGCACCATGAGACAGCCTCTCAGGGCATTTCTAATGGGGCAGACTCTCTTGTGCATTTTTGCCATTGGCACAGTGCTCCTCAATTGCCACAGTGACAGAAGCTACTCCCGTGACTCAGTAGGTGTCTTTTAATGTGACAGGCCATCAAGGCCTCAGCAGCGCAGAGGACACCCACCAAAGTCAACCGGAGGAAGGTGTTGCAACACCCTGGGCTAGTGTGCAGTCATTTCCTGTACCCGTTGACTGGTATTGCAACACAATTCAATTCATTCTTAGAAAAATACCCAAAGTCTTTGGCCCTTGGCTGACGAATAATTACAGTCACCAGGTTTGTAAATTTAAACTATTACTTCTTATTCATAACACCTCCTCTACACCATCATCAGAGGAATATCGTCCGAAAGTCGCCTGGGTACCTTGTACATACTTGCATAATTCGTTGATTTGAGGGGCTGGTTTAGCACAGGGCTAAAGAGCTGGCTTTTAAAGCAGACCAAGGCAGGCCAGCAGCACGGTTCAATTCCCGTAGCAGCCTCCCCGAACAGGCGCCGGAATGTGGCGACTAGGGGCATTTCACAGTAACTTCATTTGAAGCCTACTTGTGACAATAAGCGATTTTCATTTCATTTTCATTTTCACACCAACTGAATGTTTAAGGAGTGATTGGCATTCCTGTTAATGAATGTACAGGCCTGCTGGAATCTTTATGGCGATGCGAGTGCAGTTTATTGCTCCTTGGACTCTGGGGAGACCGGTGATCGTGAAAAGCCTCTAGCTCTTTCCAGTTGACTGTTGCGGTCCATTGAAAATGATGTGTACTGAGCTAATCTTTGGAACGTTGCATCTCGAAAGGCCTTGGTGCAGTGGTGTGCAACAGGCTGAATTATGCCTCTGAAGTCTCCACGGACAGCCTGAATGGATCCAGTGGCAAAGAAGTTCAGCGCAATGGTCACCAGCATTGGGTGACCATCAATGCAGGTGGAAGTTACCTCTCCTGCCAGAATCTCACAAAGAGGGGTTACTGTGGCTCTGGAGAGCCCAAATCTCCTCTTGCATTTGGGCGGGATTTTCCAGTCCTACCCGCTACGGGACCAAAAATACCAGGCCAAAGTCAATGACCTTTTGCTTGCCCATCAAATTATGCGTCTTGCCCACCAAGATTTCCATGATAGGCAGGACTGGAAAATTTATGTCTGTGACTGACATCTGAAGGTGTTTGCCTATTCTCTGCCCATTAGCAGCATAAGTCCTTCTGCGTTACTGTTCTTGCAGCATTATACCTACATCAGTTTCTTTTGTGCCGGCGCAGATTTGCCACCCTCATAAATCACCAATTCACGTTGAACCTCACCATCTGCCCTCCTTCCTCTCCCTCTCAATCTCCTCTTCATTGCAGGATGCATCTTCCATAGAGTCCAATATTCCCATGTATTCACTACCAAAAGGCAGAGGTACGGTTGAGGATCTAAATTCCTCTTTCTGCAGAAGATATGAGGCCTCTAAATAGCAAATATATCCCCCCAAACCATTGCTCTCAATATCAAATACTGACTGCATGCATCATCTTGAACTTCTGAGGGTGACTTTTAACCCACAGTACTATCATTATGAAAAAACCCGATCACGTACTTTGCATGATTCAGACTCTCTAAGTGTTTTGTTGCTCCCAACATGCTTTATTCAAGTCAATTATGGCATTAATAAGTTTAAATAAGCAATTTAATTGAATTGGAATAAGATGGCTGGGTGGGTTCACGATTTCTGTCCACCAAACTTATTATCACGGTCGGCCGTGATGATGTTGGGTACACCACCCAATATCATTGCGCATGACAATACACTGGCACGGAAGTGGCACAGGCTCTTTTTTCATCAGGTATTCCCTGTCCTTCAATATAGGTAATCATGCATATTATTAACCCTGATTCAGAATGTTGTGCAACCCACTCAAGCTGTCTTATTAGAAGGCCTTTAATGCTGCCTGTCAGTAACAGCAGCAAGCAATTCCTAATGATTGACGAACCTGCAGTGAACTTATTGCCTATATAAATCTGCCATTACCCTGATTTCCTGCAGTTGCAACTTCATGTGCTGCCAATTTAATTAAAAATGCAAAGCAATGATGAAGCACCCATAACTAACCTAATTGCTCAATAATGCACAAGCAACTGTAATTTTTCATCTCAGCATGGCTCCCAGAGGTTGCAACAATTAGACATAACTCCTACAATAAGTGTTTGGATAATATGTGACGGAGCATTATTTAAACTTTTCACAGCTCTGAGCCTTTTATGCCTTGATTTATTTATATGTTACCATACTTATTTTAATTCAGAACTAGGAGTGCATTAGCAGAAAAATAATTACATTCTTTCATTGAGTATCAAGGAAGGGTTAGGTCAGATGATACTTGTATGATTATAATGACTATGAGGAAATGTAAAATAACAGTTGATTAAAATATTAGAAAATCATATAATCAGTTTTGTCTCCTATATTAAACCACACAGCAAAGAACCCATTTAATGTTACAAATTAGGCATTATTTTCCAAAAACCCAATTTATCTTCACTCATGTAAAACAGACTGGGTTATTATTCTAGTATAATCATAATGCCAGATGTGATCCAATTATGCCAATAACACCAAAACATTAATAACATGTAGGCAGAAAACAAGCAGTCTGAAGTCATATTGATTAGTTGTGGAGGGGGAAATAGACAGCCTTTGCAAGGGACATGATGCAGTGTTGCAACCGCATTTGGAGTGAAATAGGACATCAAGGTTGTGAACAGCCTGATTCAGCCTGAGACTGTGGCCGAGGAGTGGGATGAAGTTGGTGGAGGGGAATTGACATGGGAAGTGAAGATAATGGGCTTAATTTTACAGAGCACTGTGGTTCCCTCACACGCCAACTTCAACCTCGACGACTGCCCTGCAGCAGTTTAACACTGGGAGCAGAGTTAAGTGCTTTAAGGCGAAATTTCCACTCTGTTTTTGGCTCTATAATCATAGAAACTGCAACTGGAAGTGGTGGTCATACTGGGAATACAGACAGCCCACCATGCAGGGGAGCCCAGGTAAATATAGAGTCAGGGGTTTGGTGTGGGGGGTAAGGGGCCAGGTTCAAGAGACCATGAGGAGGATAACAGGTAGAAATGACCTTTGGGAGTGAGATGTCTCTGATCAACCCAGGGTATCTGCAAAGGGCACCCCACAAACCTTGCTTGACATCAGCCTCTGCAGCTAAAGCTGCTGGCCTTCCTGTATAATTTGGGCCTACCAGCAGAGGGTTGAGTCCCTCATTTGCCATCAATTAGCCTCCCATATTGCCTTCGGGCTTGGGGGGAGGTGGGGGTGGGGGGGGGGGGGGGGGGAGGTCTTGGATTTTGCAAGGGCCTCGGAAATGAGGACGCCATTCCTGATCTCTTAAATCAATGGGGACTTCCAGCGAGCGGCGCTCCCCACTGTATAAAACGGGGCAATGTGCAGCACAGCTGCGCGTTCCCGTTCAGGCCCCTTATTCAACGCGAGTCACGTTGAATAGCCATGTGTTTCGCGGCACTGCGAGCGCCGGGTAACACGTGGCTAAACACACTCACTTGGGGACTTTGTTCCCTTTTGGGAGAATCGCACCCCAAAACTGCAATCCAGGCATAGTCCCACCAAGTCCTGTGCAGTTGCAATAAGACATCCTTGCTCCTGTCCTCAAGTCCTCTTACGATGAGGGTCAACATTCCATTTGCCTTCCAAACTGCTTGCTGTACCTGCAGGCTTATTTTCAGTGACTGGTGTACAAGGGCACCTTTATAATTCAACATTCCCCAATCTATTACCATTTCAATAATACTTTGCCATTTTATTTCTCCATCCAAAGTGGATTACTCCACATTTATTCAGGTTATACTGCATCTGCCATGTATCTGCCCATTCAATGACTTAGAAGCCGCTTAACATCTTCCTCACCACTCTCATTCCCATCAAACTTTGTGTCATCAGCAAACTTGGAAATATTACATTTGGTTCCCTCATCCAAATCATCGATGTATATTGTGAACAGTTGGGGCGCAAGTAGTGATCCCTGCGGGACCCCACTAAACACTGCCTGTCACTTCAAAAAAGACAAATTTATTCCTGCTCTGTTTCCTGTCTGTTAACCAATTCTTAATCCATGTCAATATATTACCCCCAATCCCTTGCGCATTCATTTTGTCCACTGACCTCTTACTTGGAGATTTTATCAAAAGCTTTCTGAAAAACCAAATATACTACATCCACTGGTTCACCCTTGTCACAAGAAACTCCAGTAGGTTTGTCAAACATAATTTCCCTTTCATAAATCAATGTTGACTTTATCTAATCCCATTGGCAAGTATGGTCGACATCATCTCAAATCTATTATGCCTCTAATTTCTTCCACTGTGGTGAAGGGAAGCACTGATATGTAACAGGAGTGAATTTCAGGGCAGTCAGAAATCCTTGGCGCCAACATGGAACAGCATTAGTTAGAGAATTAGCTCAAGATTGGGAGATTGGGAAATAGCCATGGATGTTGAAATTGAATTAGAATGTAATTTTAATATGATTGAAGGTTTCTGTAGGTGCTGGCCTTGGAAAGGGTCCAGAGGAGGTTCACAAGAATGATCCCTGGAATGAAGAACTTGTTGAGTGAGGAACGGTTGAGGACTCTGGGTCTGTACTCGTTAGAGTTTAGAAAGATGAGGGGAGATCTTATTGAAACTTACAGGATACTGCGAGGCCTGGATAGAGTGGAGGTGGAGAGGATGTTTCCACTTGTAGGAAAAACTAGAACCAGAGAACACAATTTCAGACTAAAGGGACGATCCTTTAAAACTGAGATGAGAGGAATTTCTTCAGCCAGAGGGTGGTGAATCTGTGGAACTCTTTGCCGCAGAAGGCTGTGGAGGTCATATCACTGAGCGTCTTTAAGACAGAGATAGATAGGTTCTTGATTAATAAGGGGATCAGGGGTTATGAGGGGAAGTGTAGCCAGCTGGGTTGGCCACTTCCCGATTTAAAATGGAGACCCGCAAAGACTACAGGGAAATTCAGCCAACATAGGCAAAAACTAGCAAGTGCAAAAATCCTGTGTATTAGAACTTGCAAAAGCCCAGACAGCACTGAAACTCACAGCCATCTGCATACTAATGAGCGATCCCCGGGTACAATTGAAACATGTAAGGTGAATAAGGCCAAGCCAGACTCCTCGGCGCCAGCAGGAACCAAGACAAAGGAAGGCCAACGGACTCTTAGGGGCTGCCCAGCGATCAGGGAACGGCTCCAGTATTGGAGAAATCGATCCAAGTGATCGGAACGCAGTCCAATCACTTGGAACCAGGTATGGGGTCCGCCCAAAGGGGCGGGAAGCCCCATGGGACTATAAAATAGAGTCCCCAAGTTCAAATCCTCCTTCTTGGCAGGGTCACTCAGCAACTCGAATCAACCCTTGACGGTTAACTGCCTAGCTGCCGCACCAACCAAGTAAGTCTCCGTCAACACATGCTACGAGATATGCGCTCCTAGCTACCAGTCCATACCAGCTTTTGAATCCTGCAGACTCAGAATCGAACGAAAGGCCATTTGTTCCCCTGACCTGCTCGGCCAGTTCTGAAGCTAAGTATAGGCCTTTTAGTGTTAGAGACAGTCTAGTAAGTAGAGTTTTATGCATGAGTAGCGATTGACTGTGTATAATAAATGTGTTTTGATTTGAATCTTACTAATTGGTGTGTCGAATTATTGATCAGTACTTGAACTTGAACCTCGTGGCGTTATCATAAAGATACCTGGCGACTCTAGAGCAAAGGTTAGAGAAACAGAGCAAATTAAGTAAAGACACAACGGACAACAAATTAAGAGCCAACCAAAGTTAGCAACAGAAGGCAGGAGAATGGAGATGAGAAAATATCAGCCATGATTGAATGGCGGAGCAGACTTGATGAGCTGAATGGCCTAATTCTGCTCCTATGTCTTATGGTGTAGCAATCAGAAATACGATTACAGACACGGACTCAAAATTTACCTTTATTTCTGGATTCACCCGAAGATCAGATTGTTTGAAGGCAACTAGCGTTACTTGATTTTCATGTAAAACAGTGGAATCAATTATTAGATATAACTGAGGAGTTTCTGTACAAAAGTAATCTCGTAAAAAGTCAATATAGGACAGAATTTTACGTTCCTCTGCCACTGGTTTGCAGACAGGGAGACCAGTAAAACTCCCCATTTGACTTTCTTGCTGCCCTCCTGCAACCTGTCTGCAATTTTAAGGAGGGGGCGGGCAACCTATCCAGCCTTGCCCAATTGAGACCTTATTGATCATTGAAGAACCACTTTCTGCCTGGCTGCAAATTTTCGGCGATCAAAAGGAGTTCAGCGTCAAGGCAAATCACCCCACTTGGGGGGCACCTCCATCACTGAACCCACTCCTTTCCAGGCTGGGTTTCTTTCTCAAGGTCTGCCTGCCTCCCCATCCACCGCCTGGCCTTGCAATCACTGTCGCTACTCCCCTTACTCACGTGCCTCCCAACCTGTCTCTGGCACGAGACCTTGAAAACTATATGGTACTGTGAACTCTGGCACTTAGACTGGTGGGACTTTTGTATTCGCAACAGTGACCACTGTTCCCAGTAGCACTGCTGGGATTGAAGATCTATCAGCCAATCAGATGCCATTAGTTTTCAAAGGCGGGACTTCCTCCCGATCGAGGGACGGAAGGCTTGTCTGCAGCCAATTACTACTCCTCGGAATGTTTCTGTAGCAATCAAGGTTTCTGTAGCAAACCTTGCAGGGAAGCTGACTCACTTGGTGGGATGGGAGTTACCTAGATTTTTTTTAAGGAAACCTGCAAACCTGCATGGAGAGTAGAAATTCCTACGATATCAGCCTGGATTTTCCGCTCCACGACACTGGAAATGTAAATTGCGAACGGGCAAAGAACGGCAGTAATCAAAAAAATCGAGGTTTGCCCCGGTGCTGAATCTGACACCAAGCTCCGGCCCCATGCTGGCGGCGATATCGATGTTTGTGCCTTGCGCCAGCGGATCCATGCAAAAGCGTCATTTGCGTGGATTTCAATATCATTAGTGGTTTGGACAATTCATGCTCTGCCCCTCTTCGCCGGAAGTCTTGCAGGTGCAATTGGTCCAAGTATTTACAAGCGGGCCTGGGCACCATGGCTGCGGAGGAGGAGCGGGAAGCTAAAAAAACACTGAAAAACCCTAAAACATTGTCGGGTTTGCTGGGGGTTGGTTGCAACGGATGAACGGACATCGCGCTACAATCGCCAAGCAGGAATGTTCCCTTCCAGTCAGGGAACACTTCAGCAGTCGAGGGCATTCAGCCTCTGATCTTCGGGTGAGCGTTCTCCAAGGCGGCCTTCAGGACGCGATACGTTGTGATGTAAATCCTACCCACAATGGGCAGGATCACTTTTTAGAAAATCGGCATGTTAGAGCGGGACAGTTAGTCACTCTCATGTGCAGATTCCCGAGATACCTGAGGCTTTGAGATTCATCCCCTTCACCTCGGAGACCTTGGGCAAGCACCGTTCAGCATTGACCCCACAAACATAGAACATAGAACATTACAGCGCAGTACAGGCCCTTCGGCCCTCAATGTTGCGCCGACCTGTGAAACCACTCTAAAGCCCATCTACACTATTCCCTTATCGTCCATATGTCTATCCAATGACCATTTGAATGCCCTTAATGTTGGTGAGTCCACTACTGTTGCAGGCAGGGCATTCCACACCCTTACTATTCTCTGAGTAAAGAACCTACCTCTGACATCTGTCTTGTATCTATCGCCCCTCAATTTAAAGCTATGTCCCCTTGTGCTAGACATCACCATCCGAGGAAAAAGGCTCTCACTGTCCACCCTATTCAATCCTCTGATCATCTTGTATGCCTCAATTAAGTCACCTCTTAACCTTCTTCTCTCTAACGAAAACAGCCTCAAGTCCCTCAGCCTTTCCTCATAAGATCTTCCCTCCATACCAGGCAACATTCTGGTAAATCTCCTCTGCACCATTTCCAATGCTTCCACATCCTTCCTATAATGCGGTGATCAGAATTGCACGCAATACTCCAAATGCGGCCGCACCAGAGTTTTGTACAGCTGCAACATGACCTCATGGCTCCGAAACTCAATCCCACTACCAATAAAAGCTAACACACCGTACGCCTTCTTAACAACCCTCTCAACCTGAGTGGCAACTTTCAGGGATCTATGTACATGGACACCGAGATCTCTCTGCTCATCCACACTGCCAAGAATCTTACCATTAGCCCAGTACTCTGTCTTCCTGTTATTCCTTCCAAAATGAATCAGCTCACACTTTTCTGCATTAAACTCCATTTGCCCCCTCTCAGCCCAGCACTGCAGCTTATCTATGTCCCTCTGTAACTTGTAACATCCTTCCGCACTGTCCACAACTCCACTGACTTTAGTGTCTTCTGCAAATTTACTCACCCATCCTTCTACGCCCTCCTCCAGGTCATTTATAAAAATGACAAACAGCAGTGGCCCCAAAACAGATCCTTGTGGTACACCACTAGTAACTGGACTCCAGTCTGAACACTCCCCATCAACCACCACCCTTTGTCTTCCAGCTAGCCAATTTCTGATCCAAACTGCTAAATCTCCCTGAATCCCATGCCTCCGTATCTTCTGCAGTAGCCTACCGTGGGGAACCTTATCAAACGCTTTACTGAAATCCATATACACCACATCAATTGATTTACCCTCATCCACCTGTTTGGTCACCTTCTCAAAGAACTCAATAAGGTTTGTGAGGCACGACCTACCCTTCACGAAACCGTGTTGACTATGTCTAATCAAATTATTCCTTTCCAGATGATTATACACCCTATCTCTTATAAACCGTTCCAAGATTTTGCCCACAACAGAAGTAAGGCTCACTGGTCTATAGCTACCGGGGTTGTCTCTACTCCCCTTCTTGAACAAGGGGACAACATTTGCTATCCTCCAGTCTTCTGGTACTATACGGAGACCGACAGAACAGCACTCGTGGGATCTCCCAGGTGAGCGGAAGCCCCCATGCCCTTTTGGCAGGGTGGTGCCCTGGACTGCTGGTGCCACCTGCAGTGCCAGCCTGACACCGCCATCTGGGTGCCAGCCTGGCACTGCCAAGGTGCCCAAATGGCACTGCGAGGTTAACACTGGCAGGGAGCCAAGCTAGCACTTATTGCCCATGTGCGATCGGGCCAAGGGTGCCCTGCGTGGGTGCTGGGGGAGGCCGGGGACCCTCCCATGGTGCATTCAAACTTGAGGTGGGGGGGGGGGGGGGGGGGGGGGGAGGAGGGGAGGTCGGGGGTCACTTTGGGGGCCTCGGAGATCGGGACATCACTTAAAAAAAGGTGTCCTGATCTTTCGCTACAGTGAGTGGAACACTCCCCAGTGTACAAAGCAGGGCTATGTGCAGCCTCAGCCGCGTGTTCCCCACTGAGGCCCCTTTTACAATCCGAGTGCGTTGAATAACCACGTGTTTCTTGGCGCTGCGAAACATGCGGCTAAACACGCTCGCTATGGGGCTTTGTTCCCATTTGGGTGAATTGAGCCCTTAGTCTCCCAAACTGAAAATTCCGGCTATGATGTACCTGCAATTTTCACATCTGATATTTTCCCATGCAGTAACTGAGGGCATATATTTCACCTTTTGAGTGACAATTTTCTGTCAACAAAAGGGAGAAGACTAGGTTATTTACAAATAAAGAATGGAGGAACTTATGTAATAATTAACATATTGGAGAAATAGTGTTTATAAATTGCAACCATTGCAGACTAATTACCTTGAAACTTGTTTTGGGTCAACATTGCAGTCGGGACATGCAGACTGTTACTGGAAGATACTGAATCAAGTTCTAACTTGACAGCATAAGATTGATGATTCCTGGCTAATGGTCAAGCTCTCAAGGCCAGAAGAGAGTATAATGCTGATACATGCACAGCTCTACGCCCAGCCATCAAGCTTCGGATGTATTGAGAGTAAGAATGTCTGCATTCTCAAGAATGATTAAAATATCCCTCCCTAAGTTTATAAATGCCCTGGAAGTCCAAATCCTCTACTCCACTGGCCATTTGTAAACAAGATTGTCACTTTCCACCTTGCAAACTGAATTGAAACATAGCAACAGTGAATCTGCAACTTAAAATCATTTGTTGGGAAAGTAAATAAAATTAGGAGAAACTAGATTGCTGTGGCTGGAGGAGCAAAGGAAAATCAGTAAAAGTAAAATTATGTCCGAGCAGAAATATGCATAAACAATGTGGGCCAGGGCTTCAAGATATGAAAATGCTAGGAAAGTGTGTGTTGCATTTGTGATTGGCACATTGAGTGCATCAAAATCTCTGTTCAGCATTTATGAATTTTATAATATTGTAAGCTTTATTATTATATGTATATTTATAGATATATTTTATTTTTGATAAAAGTACATATATTTTAATATCCTTTTAAAGATATAATTACTTCTATTCTAGCTTTTAAAAGTCCAACTTATTCCGACTGCATCCTACTTGATATTTAATCATTCCAAGTTTATCGTCCTGACTGCATAATTTAGTTATAATTTATGTTTTTATTAGATAAAATGTGTTAATTTGAACTGTTCGAAGAACATTTTAGTTATGACATCTCTAGTAGCCAGCTCCTGTTAGTGTAAAAAGAAATGATCTTTTATTCATACATGACACAGAAAATTCTTGCAGTTTTTTTCCCATGCAATATGGAGGCTAGATATTCTTCACTGTGTCTGTAGTAATAATCCGTGCATCAGTGCTCTAGCAATTCCTTAAGGCAGATGTCGATCGTCTCAGCAAAGTCGTTATTTTATTAATAATAGAAGTCTATCTCATTTTTACAACCACAGTGGCAAAACCTTCAACCCTCCACAGCTAATTGCTTTGTGCCAAGGCTGAGAAGTATATGCATAGGGTAAAGGGATAACCTCTTACAGCTAGTCAGTTCCCACGCACTTTTGCAAACAGAGATATTTATCAGAAGTCTGACAATCTTCCAGGATTCATTTAAGTAAACCCCAGATCCCCCACACATTGGAAACAACAACTTAGTCAACTGAATATAATTTCATCCCACATAATGCTATTCCATCCTCAGTCAGCTTCTCTTCAGTTCTTTTCTCCAAAGACAATCTCATTAAAATGAAACTTTAAGGTCTGTTATATTTGCTTTTGACTTGCATTACCTTTGGCCAGTGCACGCACAATACATATTAGAATTCGGGTTTCTATCTCACTTACTAAATAGTTTTGTCTTTTGGTTATTTTTTTTTTTAATCATAATTATCAATATCATTTTTTAAAAAGCAGAAACAACCTAATGTCCAGTTTCAGGTGCAAGTTATATTCCAGCACCTTGATTGAGATCAAGAGTGCAGAAATATTGTAGCCACAGAACTCACTTCAATATTTACAGTCGCCATTTGCAATTGGTGGATCTTCTTTATACTGCCTGACTGTGAATCAGATGTTCACAGATCAGGGAACAGGAATGTCCACAATCTCAATACAGTTAAATAAGCTCTGGATAAGTTGATAAATTGTCCAGCAAGTCCTTTTGATGTCTTGAGCACTCTGCGAATCTGGGCTGGGATTCTCCCTTCTGGGGACTAAATACCCACACTGGCGGGAGAACCGGCGCCAACCACTCCGGCATCAACAGCCCCCGAATGTGCGGAATTCTCTGCACTTTCGGGGGCTAGGTGGACGCTGGAGGGGTTGGCGCTGCTCCATCCGGCGCCGAAGTGCCGGCGTGATCTCGTGCATGCACGGAATTGCCGGCGTGGTTCCAGGCATGCGCAGACTGGCCGACGTGTTTTGGCGCATGCACGGGGGTTCTCTTCTCCGCTCCGGCCATGGCGGAGCCCTACTAGGGGCCGGCGCGGAAGGAAGAAGTGCCCCCACGGAACAGGCCTGCCCGCAGATTGGTGGGCCCCGATCGCAGGCCAAGCCGCCATGGGGGCCCCCTCCGGGATTGGATTCCCCCATGCCCTCCCGAGGACCGCCCCTGCCGACTTACCTGCCAGGTCCCGCCGGTACGCGAGATGAGTGAATCATGCCGGCGGGACTAGCCAAAAGTCCCGTGTTTTGGCGCATGCACGATCGGTGGGCCCCAATCGCGGGCCAGGCCACATCGGAGGCCCCCCTGGGGTCGGACCACCCCCTCTCCACCCCCACAGGCCGCCACCCGGCCCTTCAACGCCAAGGTCCCGCCGGCCCAGAGCAGGTTAGAACAGCACCGGCGTGACTAGGTTCTTTTCTTACAGCCGCTTGGCCCACCCGGGCCGGAGAATCGGCGGGCCGGCCGCGTAGAGCGGCCCGCGACGCGCTAACTACGACGGCGCCAGTGACGCCAATTCTCCGTGCCGGCGTCAGGGCGGCGCGGCTCGTTCGCGGGGATTCTCTAGCCCGGCCCAGGGCTGGGAGAATCCTGCCACACATGTTGTAAAATCCAAGTTGTGACAGATTATAGATTCTACGGCCTGGATTCTCCGACCCGGCGCCGGGTCAGAGAATCCCCGGGGGGACACGAGAATCGCGCCCCGACGGCGGCTCCCCATTCTCCGCCGCCGATTCTCGGGCACCTGCGGGTTTCCCTCTGCGCCGGTCGGGGGCCGTTGACAGCGCCCCCCCCGCGGCGATTCTCCGGGCCCCGATGGGCCGAGTGGGCGACAAGTTCGGCCGAGTCCCACCGGCGTGGGTTACTCAGGTCCCAACCGGCGGGACATGGCAGGTGAGTCTGCGGGGGCCGTCATGGGAGGGGGGGGGGGGGCAGGGTGATCCGACCCGGGGGGGGGGGGGGCGGCCCACTATGGCCTGGCCCGTGATCGGGACCTACCGATCGGCGGGCGGGCTGATTCCGGGGGGGCCTATTTTACTGCACGGCGGGCCCCTGTATGGCTCTACTATATTGCCCGGAAGCCGGTGAGGAGAGGGGAACTCGCGTGCATGCACGGAAATACGCTGGCCACAGTGCACGGCGGCCGTTCCGCGCATGTTCGAACTCGCGCGGGCTGTTCCACTGGCTGTTCCCAGACCCCGATTCACACTCCCCGGGGGGCTAGGAGTGGTGCCGTGTCATTTTCGCGCGCCAGGCCTTGGCGCCGTGTAAAAGCGGCGGCGCGTAAATCGCGGGCCAGACCCCTTTTGAGCACCCCCTCAGTGCAGGAATCCCCCTCGCCCTCCCACAGGCCGCCCCCCCCCCCCCCCAGTGTTCCCGCCGGCAGCGACCAGGTGTGGATGGCGTCGGCGTGAAGCCGTCGCTTTGGGCAGGCCGCTTGGCCCATCCAGGTCAGAGAATATCGGGAGAGCGGGGAATCGCCATTTTGGGGGTCCCAGGCGATTCTCTGGCCTGCGTCGTGCAGACCTCGACGGGGCCGTTCTCGCCGCTGGGGTGAATCGCGAGAGGGCGTCGGACCGGCGTCGCAGGTAAAAATGGCGCCCCAGGCAATTCTCTGAAACGGCGCGGGAGCAGAGAATCGCGCCCAAGGTGAGAGTGACTGCCCTTGACTTCAAGGCAGCATTTGACCAAGTGTGACATCGAGGAACTCAAGAAAAACTGGAGTCAATGAAAATAAGGAGAAAAACTGAACTGGTATTGCCATGTCGCTACAAGAACAGGTCAGAGGCTAAGAATCCAGCAGTGAGTAATTCATCTCCTGACTTCATACAGCTTGTCCACCATCTATAAGGCACAAGTCAGGAGTGTGATGCAATATTCTCTACTTGCCTGGATGAGTACAGCTCCAACAATACTCAGGAAGCTTGACTCCCTCCAAAACAAAGCAGCCCTCTTGATTGGTATCCCTTCCAAAAACATTCACTCCCTCCACCACCAACAAACATTGCCAGGAGGATGTGTCCTCTTCACGATGCACTGCAGGAACTCACTAAGGTTCTTTTAATAGCACTTTACAAACCTATGATCACAACCATCTAGAAGGGA
Organism: Scyliorhinus torazame; assembly: GCF_047496885.1. NCBI lineage: Eukaryota > Metazoa > Chordata > Chondrichthyes > Carcharhiniformes > Scyliorhinidae > Scyliorhinus > Scyliorhinus torazame. The sequence continues at coordinate 32,019,567 of NC_092724.1, forward strand.
AAGGGAAATAGACACATGGGAACACCACCACCTGCAGGCACACCTCCAGGTTATTCACCATCCTGACTTGGAAATATATCACCATTCCTTCAGTCGTGTTAAAATCTTGGAAGTACTACCCTAACAGCACCTTGCGCGTGCCTACAGCACAGGGACTGCAGCAGCTCAAGAAAGTAGCTCACCGCCACCTTTTCAAGGGCAATTAGGAATGTAAATAAATGCTGGCCTAACCAGTGATGCCCACATCCCATAAAATTCAATTTAGTGTTCTACTTCAATTTGTCACTTTAAGAATTTCCATCATTTTTATCCTGTGATAAAAATCACAATGTATTAGACATATGTGACAATATACAGTACATAAATTGTTTGTGCAGGAATGTCCACTTAATTTTCTAATTAGAGCTGTGCTGCCTAAATTTGGGATACTATAGTCCCCATTGTAACCCTGGTCCTTTCTGGTCATTTGCTCAGTTTACATTCCAATGAACTCAGTGGAGCCAAAATTCAGACAGGATGTATATTGAGCATCCAACTACATTCTCATAGAGAACATTAGGTTCCACGACTTCTGGCTTCATTTCATACTTTCCTGCAGAGTGCTGCCAATACAATAGATAAAGTGTGTGTGTATATATATAAACAACTGGCTGTAATGAAGTAAAGATGACATCAAAATACATTTTGATGTATTAAACATTTCAAAATTATGTGAATTGGAGTTATTTTAAGCTTTTATCTTTTATTTTATTTGGCTCTATGAAGAATATATTAGACCTTTCTTTGCACTGTAATACTGCATATTGTAACCACAACTATAACCTTTGTTTGATCTATCAGGTAATGCATGCATGAGACGATTTTAATGTTATCAACCCTCAGCAGAGATTATAACCATGAAAAAATTCAGAGTTCAACAGACCTTAAATTATTACATAAACAGTAATGTGCCTTTAATGTTTATAAAAATGCTCCTATTGACTTTTATGATAATGGAATTGGCCAATTAATTGAAGCTGAAATGTCATATTTATTGTAATTACAACAATGGAACTGCATCAACATAATGTTTGCAGGACTGCTAGTATTTTTGCACCAGCTGGCTAAACACATTCATCATTTCTTTATTAACATGTTGAATTGTACTGTACATTCCAGTTCGTGATTCAATCCAACTTTCTTTGCAGAATCTGTAGTGCAACTGTACTTCATAATCACCAATTCGAAGCCACCATGTTTTGCTTTATTCAAACACTACACATTACATAGTGATAAATTATTGATTTATTCATGGTTTTAGGTACTAATTGAACGCACAGCTAAAGCGTGAAAGTGTCTTGACTGTGGAAATTTAGACATTGTTTCAGTGAATGTTCCATATAATGAATTGACTATTGTATTTCAGTGTATTCAGCAATAAGAATATATCAACTAATTAGCTACAGCAAGATCTAAGGCCAATGGGGGCGTGAGAAACCTATTTTCATGAGACTGTGCTCGTAGCCGCTGAGCTAAATTGATGGACACCAGTCAATCTTAAGTAATGGCCAATGTTTGATTAATAAATCATCTTCTAAGTAACAGACATCCATTTGAACAAACCAGGAGGTCTCAGCTGAGAATTAGAAACTAATGTGAGTAAACTAGAGATAAGGGGCTCGATTCTCTGCCGGCAGGATGCTCCGTTTTGCCGGCAGCCCTGGGGTTTCCCCACGGCTGCCCCACAATGGAAAACCCCACTGGCCGGCCGGCGTGACGAGAGCATCCCGCCGGCGGGGTAAAATAGAAATGTGGCATGATGGGGCGGAGAATCCAGTCCAAGGATTCCCTTAAAAGTAGGATCTTGTGGTCGAGGTCTTGTTTCTGAATTTTTTCCTTCCTGAATTCTTGAATCATCTATCCATTTGTTTGTATTTAAAGTGATTTCTTTATGCTTTTATGTTTAATGCTTTTTTGTCATGTATTTGACCCGTTTATGTATTGTTTGATATTTGTTTCTAAGTTTTGATGCATCTTAGCGAGTGTATTAAAGTGAATAATTAGCAATAAAGTTGTATTTTTGCAGGTTTCGTCATCACTGGTTAGGCCAACATTTAATGCCTGCAGTAGCTAGCCTCTTTAAGGCAACAAGAGTTTGAAATTCACTGGGACATGTTGGGACTTGTCCCAGAAGTTGAACTCCAGAGCTAAGTATGGAAAGACCATTTTAAAGCACTCTGTAAATGGTTGTTTACAGTTGGAATAAATAGCTGTTTCTTATATAGCAGGGGGTTCAGGACTGGCATTTAAACATCCAGGGATTCACAACCTATCGAAAAGACAGAGAGGTGGGCAGAGGGGGCGGGGTTGCCTTGTTAATTAGGAATGAAATTAAATCAATAGCACTAAACAACATAGGGTCAGATGATGTGGAGTCTGTGTGGGTAGAGTTGAGGAACCACAAAGGCAAAAAAACCATAATGGGAGTTATGTACAGGCCTCCTAACAGTGGTCAGGACCAGGGGCACAAAATGCACCACGAAATAGAAAGTGCAGGTCAGAAAGGCAAGGTCACAGTGATCATGGGGGACTTCAATATGCAGGTGGACTGGGTAAATAATGTTGCCAGTGGACCCAAAGAAAGGGAATTCATTGAATGTTTACAGGAGGGCTTTTTGGAACAGTTTGTGATGGAGCCCACGAGGGAACAGGCCATTCTGGACTTAGTGTTATGTAATGAGCCAGACTTGATAAAAGATCTAAAAGTAAGGGAACACTTAGGAGGCAGTGATCATAATATGGTAGAATTCAATCTGCAATTTGAAAGAAAGAAGGTAGAATCAGATGTAAAGGTGTTACAGTTAAATAAAGGTAACTATAGGGGCATGAGGGAGGAACTGACAAAAATCGACTGGGAGCAGAGCCTAGTGGGAAAGACAGTAGAACAGCAATGGCAGGAGTTACTGGGAGTAATTGAGGACACAGTACAGAGGTTCATCCCAAAGAAAAGAAAGGTTATCAGAGGGGGATTAGGCAGCCATGGCTGACAAAGGAAGTCAGGGAATGCATCAAAGCAAAAGAGAAAGCCTATAATGTGGCAAAGAGTAGTGGGAAGTCAGAAGATTGGGAAGGCTACAAAAACAAACAGAGGATAACAAAGCGAGAAATAAGGAAAGAGAGGATCAAACATGAAGGTAGGCTAGCCAGTAACATTAGGAATGATAGTAAAAGTTTCTTTAAATACATTAAAAACAAACGGGAGGCAAAAGTAGACATTGGGCCGCTCCAAAATGACGCTGGTAATCTAGTGATGGGAGACAAGGAAATAGCTGAGGAACTAAATAAGTACTTTGCATCAGTCTTCACAGTAGAAGACATGAGTAATATCCCAACAATTCAGGAGAATCGGGGGCAGAGTTGAATATGGTAGCCATCACAAAGGAGAAAGTGCTAGAGAAACTAAGAGGTCTAAAAATTGATAAATTTCCGGGCCCAGATGGGCTACATCCTAGAGTTCTAAAGGAAATAGCTGAAGAAATAGTGGAGGCGTTAGTTATGATCTTTCAAAAGTCACTGGAGTCAGGGAAAGCCCCAGAGGATTGGAAAATCGCTGTTGTAACCCCCCTGTTCAAGGAGGGAACAAGAAAAAAGATGGAAAATTATAGGCCAATTAGCCTAACCTCGGTTGTTGGCAAGATTCTAGAATCCATTGTTAAGGATGAGATTTCTAAATTCTTGGAAGTGCAGGGTCGGATTAGGACCAGTCAGCATGGATTTAGTAAGGGGAGGTCGTGCCTGACAAACCTGTTAGAGTTCTTTGAAGAGATAACAAATAGGTTAGACCAAGGAGAGCCAATGGATGTTATCTATCTTGACTTCCAAAAGGCCTTTGATAAGGTGCCTCACGGGAGACTGCTGAGTAAAATAAGGGCCCATGGTATTCGAGGCAAGGTGCTAACATGGATTGACGATTGACTGTCAGGCAGAAGGCAGAGAGTTGGGATAAAAGGTTCTTCTTCGGAATGGCAACCGGTGACGAGTGGTGTCCCGCAGGGTTCAGTGTTGGGGCCACAGCTGTTCTCTTTATATATTAACGATCTAGATGACGGGACTGGGGGCATTCTGGCTAAGTTTGCCGATGATACAAAGATAGGTGGAGGGGCAGGTAGCATTGAGGAGGTGGGGCGGTTGCAGAAAGATTTAGACAGTTTAAGAGAGTGGTCCAAGAAATGGCTGATGAAATTCAACGTGGGCAAGTGCGAGGTCTTGCACTTTGGAAAAATGAATAGAGGCGTGGACTATTTTCTAAACGGTGACAAAATTCACAATGCTGAAGTGCAAAGGGACTTGGGAGTCCTAGTCCAGGATTCTCTAAAGGTAAACTTGCAGGTTGAGTCCGTAATTAAGAAAACAAATGCAATATTGTCATTTATCTCAAGAGGCTTGGAATATAAAAGCAGGGATGTACTTCTGAAGCTTTATAATGCACTAGTTACAAAGAACAAAGAATAAAGAAATGTACAGCACAGGAACAGGCCCTTCGGCCCTCCAAGCCCGTGCCGACCATGCTGCCTGACTAAACTACAATCTTCTACACTTCCTGGGTCCGTATCCCTCTATTCCCATCCTATTCATGTATTTGTCAAGATGCCCATGAAATGTCACTATCGTCCCTGCTTCCACCACCTCCTCCAGTAGCGAGTTCCAGGCACCCACTACCCTCTGCGTAAAAAACTTGCCTCGTACATCTACTCTAAACCTTGCCCCTCTCACCTTAAACCTATGCCCCCTAGTAATTGACCCCTCTACCCCGGGGAAAAGCTTCTGACTATCCACTCTGTCTATGCCCCTCATAATTTTGTAGACCTCTATCAGGTCGCCCCTCAACCTCCTTTGTTCCAGTGAGAAGAAACCGAGTATATTCAACCGCTCCTCATAGCTAATGCCCTCCATACCAGGCAACATTCTGGTAAATCTCTTCTGCACCCTCTATAAAGCCTCCACATCCTTCTGGTAGTGTGGCGACCAGAATTGAACACTATACTCCAAGTGTGGCCTAACTAAGGTTCTATACAGCTGCAACATGACTTGCCAATTCTTATACTCAATGCCCCAGCCAATGAAGGCAAGCATGCCGTATGCCTTCTTGACTACCTTCTCCACCTGTGTTGCCCCTTTCAGTGACCTGTGGACCTGTACTCCTAGATCTCTTTGACTTTCAATACTCTTGAGGGTTCTACCATTCACTGTATATTCCCTAAAAGGGAGGCCCCATTTAGAATACTGTCAGCAATTTTGGGCCCCACACCTCAGGAAGGACATACTGGCACTGGAGCGGGTCCAGCGGAGATTCACACGGATGATCCCAGGAATGGTAGGCCTAACATACGATGAACGTCTGAGGATCTTGGGATTATAGTCATTGGAGTTTAGGAGGTTGAGGGGAGATCTAATAGAAACTTCCAAGATAATGAATGGCTTAGATAGGGTGGACGTAGGGAAGTTGTTTCCATTAGCAGGGGAGACTAGGACCCGGGGGCACAGCCTTAGAATAAAAGGGAGTCACTTTAGATCAGAGATGAGAAATTTCTTCAGCCAGAGAATTAAGGGCTATGGAGAGAGCGCGGGTAAATGGAGTTGAAATCAGCCATGATTGAATGGTGGAGTGGACTCGATGGGCCGAATGGCCTTACTTCCGCTCCTATGTCTTATGGTCTTATAGGTTAACTGTAGAACCAACTCTTGAAGTTATTACATTGCCAAACCCTAGTTGCCCTTGAGAAGGTGGTCGTGAGCTTCTTGAACTACTGCAGTTCATGTAATGTAGATGCGCCCATAATGGGCTAATTTTCTTATCTCAGTGCTCCTAAGAAAAATATTTGCCCAGTGGCTAAAGCTTGGGAGTTGAAAGGCTGCTGATTTTCAGGTAAGGACACTTCAATTGTAGGTGGAAGATGATCGCGTTCAGCTGAGCTTTGAGCATCCAGCTGCAGACTGTGATATCTTGGCATGTACTGGGGCAGTCTTGCTCAGCTATTTGTCTTCCACCAATTAGAGCACAGGTGAAGTGAGTGGTGGGAGACCAGGCAAAGGCACCCTGAGAGATGACAGCAAGCACCTATCTTATGGATCCAAGACCACAGAAAAAACATGACGCTCTGCAGGTCCCCATTAACAGCAGCCCCCTTGGCAATATGACAACCTTCTGAGCTTGCATAACAATCCATAATATGGGAGAGAAGGAGGCACTGTGTGTTAATGGAACTGAGCACTTGTTGAAATGTTGGACAGAATGCTCTCCAAATTCTACACCGAGCCTTGAGACATTTCGGAACTGGGCTCTTTCATGCTTTGCAACACTATGTGCAAACTTGCTGGTAGGACATAAGTGCACCTAGCATTCCTAGGTATATGTCTATTGGCCTTCCCCAAACAGGTACCCTCCCTGAAGCTACACAAAAGACCATCCCAGGGGAGCACAGCCAACGACTGTCCCCCTCATGGCCGAATGGGCATACTTCGGGCCACCACCTGTCCCAGCAAGCGCTCAATAGCATTCTTTTCTTTCTTTTCTTTTTTTCTCTGATAGTTTGTAAATTGCTTCCTCAACAACAGTGGTTGTAAATTCTTGTAGATACATGTAGATACTATTTTTTAAAAAATATGTCTATTGGCCTTTTACAGGCATATCAATATTTAAAAAGTGGTAAAAGGAAGAGTAGCACAGATTAGGGATCTAAAAATGGAGACAAGGGCTGATGTATTAAATTAATACTATACTGGCGGGTAGGCTACTGGCGGGTCGGCTGGAGGAGTGCCTTCCGAAGGTAATAGGGGAGGATCAGATGGGGTTTGTGAAAGGGAGGCAACTGTTTTCGAACATTAGGAGGGTTTTGAACATCGTTATGGCACCGGCGGAAAGAAAGGAAACAGAGGTAGTTGTGGCATTGGACGCCGAGAAGGCGTTTGATTGGGTAGAATGGGGGTACCTGATGGCAGTGCTGGAGCGGTTTGGGATTGGACCAAGGTTTGTGAACTGGGTAAAGCTATTATATAAGGAACCGAAGGCGAGTGTCCGCACAAATAATATCAGTTCGAGATATTTCTCTCTCCACCGTGGGACGAGACAGGGATGTCCTATGTCCCCCCTGCTGTTTGCACTTGCGATTGAGCCGCTGTCCATCGCATTGAGAAGTTCAGGAGCATGGAAAGGAATAGTGCAGGGGGGTGGATAGAGCACAGGGTGTCCTTATATGCCGACGACTTGCTGCTGTATGTGTCAGAGCCGAGTGCGTCGATAGGAGGAATATTAGAGCTACTGCGGGTATTTGGGTCTTTCTCGGGGTACAAGTTGAACCTGGACAAGAGTGACTAGTTTGTGGTGTTTCGGCCGGGGGTGGGGTAGGGGTGGGGGGCTGCCATTCCGTAGAGCAGGGACTCATTTTAGGTATCTAAGGGTGCAGGTTGCCCGGGGGTGGGGGAGGCTTCGCAGGTACAACATCACTAGTTTGGTGGGGAGAGTGAAAGCCAATCTGGCAAGGTGGGACGCCGCCTTCCTCTGTCACTAGCGGGTCGGGTACAGGCGGTTAAAATGAATGTGTTGCCGCGATTCCTGTTTATTTTTCAATGCCTACCGATTTTCCTGCCAATGTTTTTTTTCAGGGAGATTGAGGGAAGGATTACCTCATTCATATGGGGAGGGAAGGTGGCCAGAGTGAGAAAGGTGCTGCTACAGAGGGGAAGGCAGGCAGGGGGTTTGGGTCTCCCGAACTTGTTGGACTACTACTGGGCGGCAAATGTGGAGAAAGTGCGGAGCTGGGTTAGAGGGGTGGATTCTCAGTGGGTCAGAATGGAGGAGATTTCGTGCAGGGGGTCAGGGCTGAAGGCACTTGCAACAGCGCCGCTCCCGATAGCTCCGGGGAAATATTCAGGAAGTCCGGTAATAATAGCATCATTGAAAATCTGGAGGCAGTTTCGCCAACACTTCGGGTTGGGTTTAGGGTCAAGGGAAATGCCGATTCGGGGGAACCACAGATTTGAGCCAGGGAGGTGGGATGGAAGTTTTCGGAAATGGGAAGAGAAGGGGATTAAGACGCTAAAAGATTTGTTTCTTCGGGGTCGGTTTGCAGGATTGAGGGAGCTGGAAGTGAAGTATGGGCTAGAGCAGGGAGAAGTGTTTAGGTACATGCAGGTTCGGGATTTTGCCAGGAAGGAGATACAGAGCTTCCCAGAGGAACCAGCCTCCACATTGCTGGAGGAGGTGTTGACGACAAGGGGACTGGAGAAGGGGGCAGTGTCAGCGGTGTACGGAGCTATTCTGGAAGAGGATAAGGCACCACTGGAAGGGATCAAAGCAAGGTGGGAGGAAGAGCTGGGAGAGGTTATAGAGCAGGCGGTCTGGTGTGAGGTGCTCCGGAGAGTGAATGCCTCCACCTCATATGCGAGGTTGGGGCTGATACAGCTGAAGGTGGTATATAGAGCGCACCTCACGAGGGCGAGGATGAGCCGATTTTTTGAAGGAGTAGAGGATGTGTGTGAGCGTTGCGGGGGGGGGGGGGGGGGGGGGGGGGCGGCGGGCGCGAATCACATTCCTATGTTTTGTTTTGGTCCTGTCCAAAGCTAGGGGAGTACTGGAAGGAGGTGTTTAGGGTAATTTCCAAGGGGTTCTACAAGTCATGGGCACTATTTATTATGCACTTTCAAGAACTGGATAACATCGAACATTAGTTGGGGGGGGGGGGGTGGGTGGGGGGGTTGGGGGGGGAGGGGGGCTGTGTAGATTAAGGGTGACTATGGGTAATCCCTGATTCCTTTTTGTCATTTGTTTATGTAAACATGTGGGCTGATGTTTGGGGGTTGGTGGGCGGATGGGATCGTTGTTATTATGGGGATTGACATATCTTGCTGATTAATGTTTATTGTTGATGGGTGTAAATGTGGGAGAAAATGTGAAAAAGGAGAATTAAAAAAAAAATTTTTATTAAATAAAAATTAATACTAATAATCTTTATTAGTGTCACAAGTAGTCTTACATTAACACTGCAATGAAGTTACTGTGAAAATCCCCTAGTTGCCACACTACGGCGTCTGTTCGGGTACACTGAGGGAGAATTCAGAATGTCCAATTCACCTAACAAGCATGATTTTCAGGACTTGTGGGCGGAAACTGGAGCACCCGGAGGAAATCTACGCAGACACAGGGAGAACATGCAGACTCTGCACAGACAGTGGCCCAAGGCGGGAATCGAACAGAGATCTCTGGCGCTGTGAAGCAACATTGCTCACCAATGTGCTATTGTGCTGTCCTCTTTGCCAAGGAGATAGACGCTACCCAGGACATGGTGACAGTTGAGGAAATTCTGCCACCAGACGGGTTCAAAATTGATAAGGAGGAAGTGTTGAATAGACTTTCAGTAACAAAAGTTGACAAGGCACCGGACCAGATGAGATGCATCTGAGGATATTGAAGGATGTGAGAATGGGAATTGCAGGGGCAATAGCCATAATCCTCCAGTATTCTCCAGATGCAGGGGAGGTGCCAGAGGACTGGAGACTTGCAAATGTTATGCCCTTGCATGAAAAAGATTTTAAGGATAGCCCCAGCAATTACAGGCCAGTCAGCTTAACATCAGTAGTTGGAATGCTTCTCTATTAGAAGTCACACGGGAAAATGTGGATTGCTTAGGAAGAGCTAGCATGTATTTCTAAAGGGGAAGTCGTGTTTACCAACTTGCTGGAGTTTGTTAAGGAGGTAACAGAAAGGGTCTATGAGGGTAATGCTGTTGATGTGGTGAACTTGGACTTTCAGAAGGCATTTGATATAGTGCCACACAACAGACTTGTGAGAAATGTTGTAGCGCATGGAATAAAAGAGACAGGTAGCAATATTGTTACAAAGTTGCTCAATAATAGAAAGCAGAGAGTAATGGTCAATGGATATATTTCGAGTTGGAGGAAAGTTTGTAGTTCCCCAGGGATCAGTATTGGCACCCATGCTTTTCCTGATATATATTAATGATCTAGATGTTGGTGCGCAGGGGACAGTTTCAAGGTTTGCATATGATACAAAACTTGGAAGTATTGTAAACTGTGAAGAGGACAATTTAAAACTTCAAAAGGATATGTACAAGGTGGTGGAGTGGGCAAATAGGGGGCAGATGAAGTTCAGTGTGGAGAAGTGAGAGATGATGCAGTTTGGTAGGAAGAACATGGAAAGACAATATAAAATAAGGTGTAAAATTCTAAAAGGACTGCCGGTGCAGAGAGACTTAGGTGTATATGTACACAGATCACGGAACGTGGCAGGACTGCTGGAGAGAGCAGTTAGTAAAGTATACATGTTATTAACAGGGGCATAGAGTAGAAGAGCAAGGAGGTTATGCCGAACATATACAGGAATACAAGACATTAGTTAGACCTCAGCTGGAATATTGTGTAAAACTTTGGGCACCAACTATATGAAGGATGCAAACGCATTGGAGAAAGTGCAGAAGAGGTTTACAAGAATGGTTCCAGGGATGAGATACCTTCAGCATTGCCAGTTTCCACAGTTACAATTCTCCCGCGCATATATTAGCCAGGTGTTTTCTTCAAAGGGCTTGGGATTGAGTGGGCAGGACAAGGCGTGAAAGAGGCTCTTCCTCTTCTGCTGGTGGCATGCTGTATGGAGTGGTGAGCTACTTGCTCTTGCAAGAAAGAAGGGAACAGTTGCTGAAAGTCTAGTGGCATGTTTTTAAAAAATGTGGGTTAAATCTTTTCCATGGGCATTGGGAACTTGACGTTAGCCCTAAGTCCACGCATCTCAGAATCCCAGCCACCAACGCAACTTTACACCAGATGGCCTCCGAATTGGTCGTGTATGCAGTCACCATCTAAGTAAGGACAGCGAGCAGGCCACAAATATGAGAGCCCTGGCAGCCTCACGGTGGGCTGGATGCTGCTGAGACAGAAGGTGACAGACAGGGAATCTCTCCAGAAGAATGAATTTGGTTCTGGTTTCATCACAGGGGCACGGAGCCTGTTATGGCCTTTCGACATCCTGCCGAGCTTCAGGCTCAGTGGGGGAACCTGTGTGACACTGTGAAAGTTCCATCGTGGGGGAAATGGCTCTTCCCTACTGTGTAGGAGGCCATTCAGCCCATCGAGTCTGCACACACCCTCCAAAAGCGCACCTACCTACCAAGACCCATGCCCCCACAACCTCACCTAACCTTTAGACACTAAGGGGCAATTTAGCAAGGCCAATCCACCTAGCCGGCACATTTTCGGAGGAAACCAGAGCACACGGAGGAAGCCCATGCAGACACAAGGAGAACGTGCAAACTCCACACAGAGTCACCAAGGCCGGAATTAAATAGCATTAATTACCTTGATTGGCTGTCAATCTCCGTGAAGCAGGTTGCTGATTCCCACGGCAGCCCACCCTTGATAAACTCTTTAGGGGGTGGGACAGCATCAGGAAGCCAGGTAAATTCAGCTACAATGATTGAATAGTAGTCAGATGTGAGGAAGTGAGCATAGAAATAGAGATGGGTGTGAGGAAGTTGTGTAGTGTACCATGGTACAAAGATTGTATGAGAGTGAACTTAAGCAGCGGAGGAGAGTGAACATTGCGAAAAGTGAGACTGGAGGTGGAGGAGTTAGAGATAATCATAATTGTTACCTTGACAACTCCAGTGAGATTAATAACCATTTCCAGAATTGCAGCCATACCCTGGGTACTTAACTCCCACATAGAAATGCTTGGTAGCCAGTGTTCATGGTCTCCTGATTCAATCCAGCGTGGAGATCATCTTATGCCTCCCCCACCCCAATTCCCAATGAAGAGAAATAGAATCTTCCTCCTCTCCACTGCCTACACCAGGGTCTCCAAGGCAACCTTTCGTGACCAATAGGCATGCAGCATTTGTAGCATGGTTGCCTTGCTTGTGTGCATGCAAATCAGCAAGTAGCATGAATATTTTGCACTCCCCTTGTGCGCTCTTTACTGGACTCATTCATTGCAAATCTGATTTCTTCTTCTTTCACACAGTCAGTAGTGTTGGAACCTGGGATCATTTCAAATCATTCCATCAGCCACAGCATCTAAATGTCATCTTTAAATTGAGTGCAGATGCAAAGCAACTGCACAAATGTAAAACATCAGATAATGTTTTGTTTTAATCAGAATCTCAGCAATGCTGCTTTGATCCACAAGATGAATAAAAGCCTTTATGGAGAAAGCATACCACAGAGGAAGACTCAACTTTTCTTAACTGCTGACTACTGGAATGGGCAATACATCTTCAAAAGACCCAAAATCTAATATAAAACGAATGTCACAAAGATTGTGATTCCAAAATGCTAAAAGTGAGTTAGGATATGTCAAGTTAAATTCAGTTAAAATTGTGATGTAAGAATTCTGAAACTAAATTTTTAAAAATATTAACGATAATTATGTACAAAATAGTATTATCTTTATCTGCTTAGAAGCAGGGAAATATAATAATTGTGAGCAACATATCTACATTCGTTCCTGTTCAGTCTCATTTTCCTTGAGATTAATTGAAGTTTCATTGCTACTTCACCCAATGTTACATTGCTAAAGGTGACTGGAACAGGGATTGTTGACACTGCTATGGAGGGGAAGTGTGCTTTGTTCAATTGACAGTTTTATGACCAGCTAATTGGATTAAATGTTTTGAAGAGGTTTTTGAATGGCTTTTTGCTTATTTTGATAGATTACTCAACACTTGAGAGGAGAGATTGTTTTTTTCAAGGAGAGCTTCAATGGCTGAGTTTGGTCAACAGTTAGAAGCTTCTAAGATGGGGAAATCTTTTTCAAATGGAGTTTGAGTGATTGATTGTCTTTTAAAAAAAATTCTAAGCATTTCAAAATTTTCCAATGTTATATAGCTTATGGGTTCTGTACATAGTAGATATGCAGTGACATAGTAGTGAGTGGACACGTAAGATGCAAAGGGCACGGAGGAAGCAGGGGGGGCACAGAGGGCAGAGAGAGCATGAAGGATGCATGGGGGAATGGAGGAGGTACTCAGGGTGAGGTGTGAGGGCTAGGGGTCTAACCACGATGTGGAGAACTGGGCTGATGTCCCACTAAACAGAGGTGGGCCATCCATCCTGCCAGCCTTGGCATCTTACCACCTCGGGCCTGCATTGGGAGGCACCCCTGCTTTGGGAGGGAGATAGAGAACCCAGTGGCAGGGTGCAATGACAACAATCTCTCCCTCAATATGAAGCAAAACTAAGGAGCTAGTCATCGACTTCAGGAAGCGAAGTGTCGTTCACGCCCCTGTCTGCATCAATGGTGCTGAGGTGGAGATGGTTGACAGCTTCAAATTACCAACGATACTTCAAATTACCAACAAACACATTACCAACAATCTGCCCTGGTCCACCCACATCAATGCTATGACCAAAAAGCACAACAGCGTCTATACTTCCTCAGGAAACTAAGGAAATTCGGCATGTCTACGTTGACTCTTAACAATTTTTACAGATGCAACAAAGAAAGCATCCCATCTGGCTGCATCACAGCTTGGTATGGCAACTGCTCGGCCAAGACTATAAGAAACTACAGAGAGTAATGAACACAGCCCAGTCCATCACCCGAACCCACCTCCCATCCATTAATTCTGTCTACACCCTTGAGAAAGCAAGCAGCATAATCAAAGACCCCTCCCACCCGGATTATTCTCTCTTCCAAACTCTTCCATCGGGCAAAAGATACAAAAGTCTGAAACACGCTCTGAGAACACACACTAACAGATTCAAAAACAGCTTCTTCCCCGCTTACCAGACTCCTGAATGGCCCTCTTATGGACTGAACTGATCTCTCTATGGATCTTCTCTACAGTTGTAGCACAATACTCTGTATGCTTCACCCGACCCAATGTCTACGTCTATGTATTTACATTGTGTATTTATCGTATGTCCTATATTTTTCATGTATGGAATGATCTTCCTGGACTGTACGTAGAACAATACTTTTCACTGTACCTCGGTACACGTGACAATAAATCTAAATATAACGATCATGACTCCAGCCTGCCATCGACTCTGGATGATGAAAATTCCATGTGAATGGGCTGATAAGGCAACGCGGGGAAATAGCTCAACTCTCACTTCCTGACTCGTAGGGAGGAAGTCTGCCCCAGGAAGTACAATCTGCAACTACAATTTGTACAGGAGGTAAAAACATAGTCATTTTGTTTTATTTTAACAAAATTCAAAAAGCCTACCAGTGATGTTAATCTTTGCTGACCACTTTGATGTGCCATCCAGTACGCTTTGTTTAATCGCCTTCATCTGTTGCGCATGTGCTGGTTTTGGAAGTCCAAATACCTCCTGGATGAGCTCAAAGATTTCTGGCTTATTTCTTTCTCTGATTTTCATTCGATCTTTTAGAACCATGATGATATTCTGTGTTCGATCTTCTGCACCATGTTTTGAACTCTTTTCAGCAGCACCTGAAATTACAGATAGAAGTATAGAATCATAGAATCCCTACATGGAGAGGAGGCTGTTCGGCCCTCTGAATCTGCACCGACCCTCCGAAAGAGCACTCTACCTAGGTCCACTCCCTCATAACCCCACTTAACCAGCCCATCTTTGGACTGCGAAAGCAAATCAGTGCACTTGGAAGAAAGTCACAGACACTGGAAGAACGGGCAAATTCCAGTCACCCAAGGTCGGAATCAAACTCAGATTCCGGACCCTGTGAGGCAGCAGTGCTAACCACTGTGCCACCTTAGTAGCACTAGTACTAGTAGATGAAATCTAACAACATTTTGAATATAGTGGAATATTGGAATAGTTGTTTACTAATATACAGCAAGGTCATATAAAATGATATGCTAAAAAAATAACTTTTTTAACAAGACTTAGATGAATGTGTTTTGTTTTTGAGGACTTATCAATGACTTGTGAGATAAATGGTGAGGAATACAATGCTAAGATAAAGACATTTGTTCCTGCAACATAGCATATTAGTGTAGCAAAGCATAATATCAGACTAATCGGATAAAGATTTGCATTCATGATTTTCCACTCAGTTCACTCCAATCTCAACAGTTCCTGAGATTGGGTGAACTGAGCAGGCAGTATGTTCTTCACCACAGGGAAACCAGAAAATCATGTTATCATGGATTACCTATCAGCCTCACAAGAAACCTTCATATTCAATGCAGTACATGAGAGTTATTATTAACTATAAATGGTAGTGTGCAATGTTGTGCACTGTAGATTGGCACCGACAGATGTCAACTGTAGGGTTAGATATATGGCACTGCAAAGACTTAGAGGAGAGAAAGAACAATAAAACAATGCCACAAATAATTTTGAAATTCCAAAATACCTCCAAACAATGTTGAGCTTTGTGAATGTAAGCAAACATTATTTTAAAGGCCTAAATGTCACAAAGAATCTTACATTATCTACATATACTAGTTCATAAATGTTGACACTTATTATGACCATTATATATTTGTGTATTCAATAATTTGCAGAAAATCCCATAAGACTTCAATAACCATTAATTTTTTTATTGATAGATCCGTGCTCTTCACCAAGACATTTATATAACTTTTAAATGGGTTGCATTCCCCTGTTTGGCCTTTCAATTTATCATCCAATTAAACAAATACCAGCACCTTCTTTGTGGCAGTCTCAGCTGCTTAGAAGATTTGTGAAATTAGACTTGTTTACTTTGAACATTGATTTAAATTGTTCGGTCAAGTGCCAGTTTAAACATACACACATGCAACATTCAACCTGAAACAAGGTGAATAGAATGGCACAAAAGAGCAACTGAGTATTTTGACCGGACTTTTTCCAGCGGTTCTCGACAGTGGGATCTTCTGGTCTCGCGGTGGGTTTCCCGGCAGTGGGGATACATAGAACAGGAAACCCCATTGACAGCGGTGGGATCAGAAGACCCCGACACCAGCCAATGGTGGGCTGCCTCCGCTGCCACGAAACATGTCACGGGGGGGCATTTGTGTCTTTCTCTCAACCAATATGACACGGTGGTTTGAGTCCCACATTTATCACTTGAATTTAACCGTGAGATTCTCTGTTCTATAATAGACTGGTCGACAGTGCTGTGTGCTCCACTTCAAGAGAGGAGTAAACTGCATCACCCGATCTAAAACACTGCTACATTTTGCTCATTATTGAGTTGTATTTAAGTTGGATTGAAAAATATTGAAATCCAACCACCCTGTTGGAAAACATTTGGGTGCCCCGCCAAGAGATAAAAATTCAATGTATTTTGTGTAAGAACGAACTTGTAAAAATGGTGCTGCAATTACATAATTCAAATGGGTCTAAGTGCTGTGAATACCTATAGTGTAGCAGTCACTTAACAAATCAAAAAGCTCCAGATAAGTAAACAAAAAAATCCATGCAAGTGACTTACGTTGTAAACAATCTGCATTGAGAAGATCTTGGCATTTTTCATGACATTTAACTCCACATTCAGTGCAGCGCATTCCCTGACGAGCGATTCCCCATAACAAGCCTTCACATTCATAGCAATATGTGGGAGTGGTTGCTGTCCACACTTCAAAATTGTGTGGTGTTGTGCAAGAAATGGGGTAGATTAAGGCTTGCAAGGTCTTCTTGTAAACATGGTTTTTCTAACAAACAGAAGTCTTTCATTAGTTTGTGTTTTGCTGTATGGAGGATCAGATCAAACAATGTTTCTGTAGTATATAAATTAATAAAAAATGTTAGTTTTCTTTAAAAAAATATCTGCCAATTCTTCTCCTGACTATTATAGCTAGCTCCTTACAGAGCACTGTAGGGCTGGAAGAGGTTACAGAAATAAAAAGGGGGCAAAGCAATGGAGGAATCCAAAATCTAGGAGAATTTTGAAATTGACACCTTCCTAGACTAGGTGCCAGTATAAATCAGTGAGCACAGAGGTGATAGGTAAACAGGATTTGGGTGTTATGATACAGGCAGCAGTACTTTGAGCTCAGGTTTATGGAGAGTGGAAGATGGAAGACTAGCACTGGAGTGGAAGATGGAAGGCTAGCACTGGAACAGACAAGTCTATCAGTAACAAAGGCATGAAGGAGATAATATATTAATCCCCCAACCAAACTAAACCAACGTGTTTTGGTGGAGGTTAATATTACCACCAATCTATTTTTGTATTCAGTCATCTTCCTCTTTTTTTTTCCAGAAATGGATATTTCCTTTCACCGCCAGAAAAACAAAACTATAAATTATATATAGTTTACACTTTGTGGAGAAGCTCCACGGATGATTCACAAATTATATATTTTAAAAGAATTTATGTTTGGAACAAAATCATGCAGTAACTCATCTTACCAGTTCTTCATCATTAAGAGTACGAGTTGCCAGTGCAGAAGTAATGCCAGCTTTTCTTGACTGCACCAAAGACTATATAAATAAAGAGATAAATTATCTATACATTAGAAGACATGCCAAACATTTTTCAGACAAATTGTGTTGTTTTTTTTAAAACACCTGATATTATGCAGTAAAATATAACAGGGAGACTAATCCCCAAAAAGGAAGCAACATTACTTATTCAATAACCAGAATAGAACCCTATGGCCAGCAAAAAAAAACTTAAACATTGTAAGCATTTTGCCTCATAAACAATTTCATACAAGTACTGCACTTTCACATTTAATATGTAAATTAAACTTCTTTCAATGGCTTTCTTTTAAAAAAACAAACATACAAAACTAGGTATCCTGTTGTGCAATAATTATCTGAAGATGTATCAGCAGGAAGACTAAAGGCAGAAGCTCACAGAATTTTACGAAAGGTACATTCGGCAGAAGAGTGAGTTTCTATTATTTGATAAATAGGTAAACCAGAATCAAAATCTCAAATAGCTAGAGTGACTTTTCCGTTATTAATTCTATTGCCATCTGTGTTAGTTTTGCTTTATATTGCAGTCATAATATCATTCACTCCTTCAGAGTTTGTAAAGCTTTGGATTTTAAAATTAGAAATAATTTCATTAATGTTGTCAATAGCTTTCAGTTTAGCAGTTTCTAGAAGAACTTCAGCCTAGAAAGACCCATAAAACAATAGTGTTGCGAAAACATTAGATGAAGAAGTAAGGATTTGGTACAGGGTTGACATTATTTGGCGCATCATAGTCTCCATTTTGGAGCTCAACTAAAAATGTTAATATTTAATGGAATCACATTCAAGTAACACCTTTAAAACTGCATAGCTGGCAATGGCTTCTAAAAAAAACTGCTTGGTCATTGATGAAGCTATGTTACTGTCCTTATCAAATTTGATATAACAATTCTACACAAAATAAAAACATGGGAAGAAAATATGTAATTAGGAGTAGGAGTACATGAATCTTGAACCGAAATGATCCAAACTAGGCAGATGTACAATGTGGTACAGGTCATTATAGATAAGACCATAAGTGTCAATTTTTGTGAGCATTTTGTAGTCAGGCTACCTGCTATTCATATCTAACAACTCAATAAAATAAAATTGCAGCATAAGTATAGAAAGAAATCACAAAAGTTCATTAAATCCCTGGTTAACTTTCTGACTATTTGTTTTTTGCTCCACTGTAAAATATGGCACTCTAAGCATTTTATTACAATATGATCTGGATAAAAGATTGTCTTCAAAACGTGTTTTGAAATTGCTATTTTCTAAGCTTGTAAACCTATGTTACCAGGTAACTGCAAATTTCAATTGTTCTGATAAGGTAAGAAACTGACCAATTAGTGCAGCCTGTGGGGATTCATACCACACTTTACATGACCTAGTTTAGTTATTTGGTTCATGGTCTATTCGTCACTAATAGATCTTCACTAAACCTAGTTTACACCACATATAAAGCACTTACCATAGCCTGCACAAAGTGAATGCAATGATGAAATAAATTACAAAACATTAATACATGGATTAAAAAACATCTAAGGCTTGACATTGAACACAAACCACAAGGTCAGTCATCGTGGACACTGTTGGCAAGATAGGAATAAGTTGTATTCACTTAACTACAAATCTGATTTGTGTGCCATTTTCAACTAATGATTTTAATTTTTATATTTTACATGCTTTGTTTTAACTTGGTAATCATTGAACAGAAGGGAGAAGATTAATATTTCTGTCACTTGATTATTTTTACTGACCGATCATGAATAATTCTTGCTGGATTGCAAATAAATATTCTGTTCAATGCTCTCCTGTTGATTGAATTTGAGATGTATTATTTGTTTAGTGATACCTTCTTTGATGTACACCTCTATTTAGAGAGATTCTATTGAGTACATAGTCTATGTTTGTTTCATTAATACAATAACTGGTTAAAAAGCTTTCCAAAGCTAATGTGTGATCAGTTATTAATTAACATCAAGAAGCTTACTCCACCCCTCATAATATGCAGATTTAGGCTCTGCAACACACAATCATAAAGGTTATCAAAAATGATATGTAATATGTATTACTTTGCTTAGCAATCAGGTTTAAATACACTGTTTTAATATATTAAACATTAAAATTATCAGGCTTCTGAAAGTCTTTTTAAATATTTCCTATAAATGCATATACTGTAGCAATCTCAACTAGTTACTATTTCATTTAAAAGTGAAATATAAATTGCTTCCAATTCACAAGGTTGTACTTATTTTCTCCTTAATTTTTACATATTCTGACACTAGATAACATTTCCTGGCTGAGAGAAACAGCATTTACCATATATTCCGAATTCTGTTAATGGCTTTTTGGAATGATTTTGCAAACAGGATCATAGAAATAGGGCAAAGAGATTTGCCTGCTGATTCTACCTCTAAACCCCATGGGTAAAGATCTTTTTCTACTTTTGCATCAAGACTTGGTTGGAATCGAGAGCTCGTTATGCAAGAAGTAAAGCCATGATCATTTGGTCTATTTATCAGATACACAGCATCTTTGTTTGCAACCTACCTCACTCACATCAATGATGTCAAACAAAAAAGTAGAATCAAATGGTTCAATATTTTAAGATATATTTGCAGTGTGACTATTTAGCATTGTTAATTATCAGTTTATTAACTTATGGAGGTAGGAATGCCCATGATTCTGACACAGTCACAATTGTCACAATTTTATGCACCTACATTAATCAACTCAGCCAGACACTATACATGAGTGATCTAAAAGAGAAGCATATGGAAGAAGCTACATTAAGAATCTAAGTATTATAGGATGGCTCATGGAGTTCGACACAAGGCATCAGTAGTCTTGAAACAAAATAGAAACTGCAGCTAGGCATTTAGCACCACTGTCTGAATATTATAATTATTTTTAATTTATAGGATGACAAAGTAAGAAAGAATATTTCAAATGTTGATGTCATAACAAGCATGCTGCTACTCTCATCTACTATATACTAGCTACAAGTGATGGTTTCTTTCCAGACTAGTTTCCAAAAGTTCATGGAAATAACAGCCCTTAATTGCCAAAAACAAGCATTGAAGCCAGTTGTGAATATTAGATTATATTACTTTCTAAATAGGTAAACTAAAGTGATTTGCAACTACATGCAGTAATATTCTACAGATTGTGTTATTAGGAGTCATTATGATGACCAGTTTACAAGTACCACTGACATATTTCTTAATATGCTAATGCGATCACTTCACTGAGCTAATTTGAACAAATGGTTCCAGTCAGCATTGCTGTGTAATTTTATATATGTAAGAATTGATGTTGAAGCAGAGGCCATGTAGTTAAATTCATATATTTTTAAAAAACGAAAATAGTCATAAACTGTAAATATCTATCATCATTTAGTATTTGCTGAAAACTTACTGGCTTATTCAGTAGCTTTTACACATTTTATTTTGTTGGAATTGTTCAGAACTGCTGCCAAAACAAGCATGGTTTTTAGCTGTAAACAAATCTATGGTGAGCAACTTTAATCACCCTTGGACCAGTCATGTTATTTTATTTTATGGGTCTACAAGCCATACATACATACCTTATGAGCATGAGCCAACCTTCTGAATAGTTTTATAGCACTGTACACAATTAGTACTTTCCAAACCAAATTTTTGTTCAAGATTTCAGTGAAACATAATCACAGCATAGACATTTGATATTTTGAATCAATTGTTTTTTCAATGTGGTAAAACAAATCTGCCAACTGAAATGGTTTTCCATTAGCAATAAAATGCAGCTTTATTTAGCCAATATTTAACATACTTCGACATATTGTGCACATGCAGGTGTCAGTTAGATTGAGAGTTAAAAGTTTATCCAGATTAATGGTCTAACAATTTACTTTATTGGCATAATGACCCCCTCAGGGGCCAAGGACTGTGCTCTATTATAAGATTCCCCACCTTTACCACAGAGTATGAACTCCCCCAACAATTGGGGGCGGGGTTTCCCCTTAACAAGGGAGAACCTCTCAGTATAAAAACCTTAACCTGGGTGCAGGTCAAGGAGGGTCGCCCTTTCGAGGAGAGAAGTTGTTGCTTTTGTAATTATTGTGTATACCGTAATAAACCTTTGTACATTCCTGTCCTGCTATGCGTTCCTGCGTCTCTTCCGTTGGATTTTACAATTACCATTATCTTCCACTTCCTGTTTCCATGTTTCTGTGTGACCTGCAAGTCCATCCCTAACCTAATGTTAGGAAAGAGATGCACTTAGGCACCTTCCACCTGTATCTGTGACTGGTATTAGGGCTTTATAAAACATTCAAGTGTGTGTAAACCTGAAGTTTCCCTCTTTTTCTATAAAACAATGCTTTACTTCTCTGCAATTATTGTGTTTTCATAAAAATAATTTAGAATGTGAACATTTCAGCAAAATATACATTTTAAAAAATGTTAGTTGTTAACTGATTCTAAGTTTAAATGCAGTGGTGTAGTTTAAATAGGTTTACCACTGGAAACCTCAAACTGTTACATAAATTACATTTTGAATTTAATTTTGAAACTGATCATTAATGTAATAATCACTTTTCATCCCCAAATTTATTAACATATTCTCATTCCACCAAATTTACAAAAAGCATGTGCTTTTATTGTAATTTGACAGTTCTTTGATCAAGAAAGTAAAACCATAAATGATCTCTCACTATGTGATATGGAGCTGTAGAATTAAAAAAACAAAAGTGTAGCAATGCCCCAAACAGATCTATTTTGTCCAGCAAATGTAAGTACAGGGTATATTACAATTTTCAATATTAAAAGGAATAATTTAAATTACCCCCACACACATGACATTTATATATAACATGATCTCACATTGTGGGCATACATTATATAACAGGTGATATTTGTAAAGGTTACAGTAGTTACCTCAGCATTTAATTACTCCATCAGTAAGCTAAGGCTTCACATTTATCCTCTCAAAACAGGAATGATTGTGGATAGACAATGTGTCATTTTGGTAATCACTATAGAATTGGTGCAGGTTGTGTAGGCCAACCATTGCTCAAAAATGTCTTTAGTCGCAATTCCCATTCTCCCAGTTACAAAATAATCATGCTAGTGTCAAAGTTTCTCCAGATTGTACTTCCTTTGATGGTGGACCTATCTTCACTGGATATTAGATCAAAACTGATAAATGTTCAACTTGTTTGTTAACTTGAGGGGTCTTCAAATGGTAGAAGAGACCCAATTTATTTTGACAACAAAGAATGCCAAAAAAGCCTTGCAAAAAGGATCAGCAAATGGTGGAAAGAACCAGAAATGGTCAAGGAAGGAGAGAGTTGCTCCATCTACAAAGTGACAAAACACATGCAACCCAACATTGGAATGTCCTCCAAAGTCACAAGCATCATGAGCTAATTTGGGAACAATATTGAGCACATTGCGTGGCCCATTACAAGTACTGCTCCATCAGTGCGCAGCAGATCCTGACCAATGCGTACCTGCTGCTGCCCTGGGAACTGTCAAGCCAGCTTGTCAGAAAGAACAAAACACTAACTCCTACCGCTGACCAGAAAGGTATCAGGAATATACGCAATTGTGCACTTGGCCTACACTGCAGTCAATGGCACAATCGAAGATTCAGACGTGTGTATCACAACCTTTGGTTGTAGGCTCGAGCTATAAAGATAATGCATAGTTGGCTTTAAAGTCCTCATTTTGGAGGCAAGAAATTGAGTTCAATTAATTCAAGTTCATTTACTGAACATTCATCGAAGGTTTATTATGACACAAGGAGTTATTGGTATCATGCCTCCCATTCCAACATTATTATTGTGATTAAAAATGAATAAAGTGCAATTTGTAAATGTTTTTATCATGCTGTGATACATGTTAGTATTACAGCAGGTAAGATTACATTTTAACTGATAGAAGGCTGATATTCCATAGAAAGGCTGAACAGGTTGAAAAAGCTTTGTTCAAGAAGTTCCTATAGAGCCTGACTAGCTCAGCTGATGTGTAATGAGGCTCAGGGTCATGGTCTCAACTCCCACATTCGATGATAAAGTTTTTCTTCAATATTTTATTCGAAATACATTTTTAAAATTGATTATTTTATTGAAAAAGTGGCCTTAGTCCAAATTATTTGATCAAATCTTCACTTTGAAATTTGGGAAATTTCCTGATCATATACCTGCATATTGATTATGAATAAGCCAAGAAATACTTCATAGAGCTAATTCTAACTCCTTTATTCATTTCAGCACATTATTTAGTGTACTATCTTTTAGGTGTGATGTATAATGTTATTGTAGAACAGAACAGCTAATCTGGTTACAATTTGCTATAAAGTCGTTTAAGCCACCTTTTAAGCAGTAATTTGCATGCATGGGTTATAAATAATGCACAATGAGTAAGCACAATTGCAACATCAACACATTTAAGTGCAATAGTTAGAACAAGTATAGGGATGCTAGGTTCACTCACAACATCCTACTAATTATAATTGACTACTTGAAGAAGTTTTTTTCAAACATCCAAAGAAGCAGCAGGTTCAGCAGGCTTGTGAGAAAATCCATGCGAGAGTCAATGTAGAGTATAGTGCAGATCATGTCCAGAACCTTCCGTTCTGGGATCTCAGTTTGGTGATAAGTTTGAAAGTGGGAGTGATTCCTGCTGTGGGGTGGGATGGCTGACCATGTGCGATCTTGTACTGTTCAGTTCATTACGTATGCATCTGTGAGACACTCCAATAGCAGAGTTCGATCTCCAACCCTACCTCTGAGGATGCTTCAGAAGATACAGTATTACAACTTTCACCTGCATCCTCCACCACCGCAGATAATATATTCACCTCAGTGAGAGCACGTAGTAGGCTCGGTGACACAATGATTATCACTGCTGCCTCACAGCATCAGGGACCCGTGTTTAATTCCAGACTTGGGTGACTGTGTGCATTTGCCCTGTGTTGTGTGGGTTTCCTCTGCGTGCTCCAGTTTCCTCCCACAGTCCAAAGATGTGCACGCTAGGTGGATTGGCCGTGCTAAATTGTCACTTAGTATCCAAGGCTGTGCAGGTTTCAAGGATAGGGGGAGTAAGCCTGGATAGGGTTCTTTTTTGGAGAGTTGGTGCAGACTCGATGGGCCGAATGGCCTCCTTCTGCACTATAGGGATTCTATAATGATAATTTGATGAGCACATCACAGACATGGGTCCACAGCTGGTGGAAGAAGTGACAGCTGAGGCCTTTGACACTCAGATGAGTGGTGGACGCTAGGCCCCTGCTCAGCTCCATGCAGAGGACAAGCCTCTGGACTCAGCCCCAAGAGACGCGTTATAAATATAGAGACAGATAAGGGTATAGGCAGAGATGCCAGAGGCCATGCGCAGACTGGATTGAAGGCTGGAGGTGTCGATCAACGTTCTACCTGCTGTTATTGCTCCAGCATGTGAGCACTTTGCTGCCTTCATGGAAAGGGCGGCAGCCACCCTGGAGACCCATGTCCAATAGAACACAAAATTGCTGCTGCATATGCATTCGGCCCTGTACGCTGTCTCTCTAGTCATTGGTACCATACAGAAGTAGCAAGGCGAGAGGAAAGGTGAGGTTGAACATGCAAAGTGACTGGCAGGCAAGTGTGTGATGCCGTTTGAGTTGAAAGAGTGAAGCTCTACAATGTCTTATTAACAACAGAAAATCAGAGGCGTCTCTACATATTTGGAGAAAACTGTGGTGGGCATGTCCAATCATCAACGGCCTTCCTTGTTGACTTGTCCCTTTGAGCTACGATGCAGGTGAAGGCTGCAAGTAAGGAGGCAACAGGTGAGTTTGCCTTGACTGCAAGGGACTGAGGTTTATGTGCAGTTGACTGAAGCTTTTATCAGACCTCACAAGGAGATTTGTTTGGCCTGCTTGTCTCCTTATCAAGTGTTGCAGTGGACCTTGCACAATTGTCTTGCAACCAAAATGCATCAGACCTCATTGAAGGACTGGGGTTTTAGTTATGAGACGAGAGGGGGTAGAATAAGTCTATGTGCTGAACAGAGCCAAGGACTGAGGCTATCCAGGTTAAGCATTATCAACCATGACAGGGGTCTGTAGATCCATGCAATAAAGATGTTTCCATTGCCTGTGAAGGATCAGAGTCTTGCACTAATACTATGATCATCTCGGAGAGAAACTTGGGTCTCTGCGAATGGAAGGTCTGGAGTGCTTGCTGCTCAACAACTCATAATGCACTCAGTGAATGGACGCAACAGAATCAAAACTTTACGGCATGATAAAGATGGTAAGGGAAATGGATAAACTATTGGGGAGGGAGGGGCGTGAAGGTGGCAGGAACATGATGTTCCCATCAATCTGCATGGAGGAATGATCTTTAGGAGCCAAATGGATCTTGTGCTTCTCGACCCTGCAGACCCACATATCTGGTTCCAACTGAAAGAGGTCTCCATAAGGTCTGCCCCCTATTGGGAGTAGGTATGAAGGTGACATGGCTGCCTCCATGCAGAGGTAAAGATTTGATATGGCTTCCAAGTTGCCATGGACATGGACTTTGAGGACATGGTAAAAAATCTCAATTCTACTTATAAGTGCCCAAGGTCATGGGAGAACAGAGTGCTTTGCAAATTCTGTTGTGTGTATTTAACGGCAGGACTCGCTGGGCGAAATTCTCCATTCCCCTTCGCCGATTTCGTAATTGGCGATCAGGCGGAGAATGCCTTTTGACACCAAAATTGGGGGCGGCACCTGTTTGATGCAGGTTTTGTACGCTCCATCCCCTCTGAAACAGCGTCATCGCAGTGTGCGGCGCATGCCGTTGGGATGGCCTCAGCGCGTCACCTGAAGGCCCTCCCCGATGCTCTGCCTGTGATGGGCTGAGTTCATGATCGCGCGGTTCATTCTGGTCTCAGCTGTGCGGGAACCCGGCGTGGTGGCTGCGGACTGTGTCCAGCGCTGCCACAGTCAGGCAGGAGCCATGCTGTTGGCCAGGGTGGCTTGCGTGAGGGCTGGGGGGACTGGTGGGGTGTGGCCAGGGGGTGGAGATGGGGTGGCCAGGGAGGCACTATCTGGCAGGTCGGGTCCGCGCACAGCTGACACCATGTTTTACGGCGCAACCGCTGCAGGTCATTGCTGTACCCATGCGCGGCCACGGCCCCAGCCATTCTCGCCTTTTATTTTGTGGAGGCTGGGAGGTTTATGTCCCGCAGCTGATAGCCCCTCACCGGTCGCAGCATCGGTGCCGATTTTTTCCATGGAAAGCGCCACAGATCCTCCGCATTTGGTCTCAGAATCGGAGAATCTCGCCCTTTATATTAGCACAGTTTGGCACCTGCAAAAGATCAAACGACCAGCAGGGCAGACTTTAACCAGTGAAATTTAATTCAACCATCAAAAATAAAGGTACATTCGAGCAAAGTATAACGTCTGTAAACAAAAAGGAGCTGAGGCCTTCCAACTAGCAGGCGATAGAAAACCAAAGTCAAGGAAAGCCTCAGCAGCTTACTCTGCCTGGAATCTGTTAGTTATCAGATTGCCATTGGCCCATCTGCCACATCATACCCTTGTAATGGTCTCTGCCCATGGCACCATGACATCCTGGCCCTCGTCAGCACCAGTCCTTTCACCATCCTTATCAGAGGAGACATCTCGATCCTCCATGATCCCCTCGGTCAAGACATCCCCTCTTTGTAACGCAAGGTTGTGCAGGGTACGTAGACAGCAATGATTCATGATACTCTCAGTGGTGAGTATTCAAGAACCCCAGCTGAGCAGCCCAAAAGTCTGAACCTCAACTTTAGGGGGCCTATCATTTGCTCAACCGTTGATCTTGTGGAGGCATGTGTGGCATTGTACCTCCCCTCAACAGCACTCTGAAGCTGGCAAACTGGTGTCATCAGACAGCTCTACTGGGGGTAGCGCTCGTCCTCAAGGAGCCAGCCCTTCAATCGCTGAGGTCCTTCAAAAACCTGTGGCACCTGAGATTGGGTAAGAATATAGGTGTTGTGAAAGCTGGGAACTATGCAGGATTTGCTTTGTGTGATTACATATCAGCCTCACATTTAAAAAACTGGAAATTTTTCCTCGATGAATGTGATTGGCTGTTGCCAGGGAGCTCTCTTGCAGCCAATCGCTTCTTGCACTTTCGGGAAACCTGAGATTTCTGCAAAACCCATTGCTCTTGCAGTCTGGCTTTTGGGGTCCAGGCAGAATTGGATAAATTGATGCCCTCTCCTGAATAGGGCATCTGTCCCCTCCCGGATGTACTTGTGTGTTGCTGATTGGGAGATGCCGCACAAGTCTCCAGTAGAACCCAAGAAGTTTAAGGCAGCAGTGACCTTGAATGCCACCGTGGGATTGTCTCCAAGTCCTTTTGGTCACAGGTTGTCGTGGAGAAGTTGGTAGATGTATGCAACCACAATTCAGGACATTCTAAGGTGCCTCCAGCCTTTCACTCATCAGTTGATAGTTGCACCGCCTGCAATATACTCATGGTTAGGCCAATGCTCACTGTTGCGCTGGCTCCTGGTCACCACTCTGACCTTCTTGAGGCCCTGCTGCCTCTTGCTGCTCAGGCCATTGCACCTCCTGGCCCTGTGCCAGCATGCACCAGTCTCTGACCCTCCTCATCTGCATGAAAATCAGTAGAAAGCCAGGGTTGCCTGGAGCATGCATCACCTAGGTCTCAGTGGATCCATGAACAAAATACAGTAATCAATCTACTGAACATATTCCATTTAGGTTTTCCTCCATTTCCCCCATTTTGGGGGCATGGTAGCACAGTGGCTAGCACAGTTGCTTCACAGCTCCAGGGTCCCACGTTCGATTCCTGGCTTGGGTCACTGTCTGTGCGGAGTCTGCACGTTCTCCCCGTGTCTGCGTGGGTTTCCTCCGGGTTCTCCAGTTTCCTCCCACAGTCCAAAGATGTGCAGGTTAGATGGATTGGCCAAGCTAAATTGCCCTTAGAGTCCAAAAAGGTTGGGTGGGGTTACTGGGATAGAGTAGAGGTTTGAACTTGGGTGTGGTGCTCTTTCCAAGGGCTGGTGCCGACTCGATGGACCGAATGGCCTCCTTTTGCACTGTAAATTCTATGATTCTATGAAAGCCACCAAGCCATTGCCAAACTCTGTGCCTAGATTACATCTAGATATGGCAACCCCACCCGACCCCTTCCAGGTGAGGATCATCCGGGTTTATCCAGTTCATACACAATTGCACATGGTGATATTGACTTTGATTGGGATAATGACAGCCATGTACGAAAACCCTCCCTCAGAAATTATTCGTCTTGCCTCCGTTACCATCAAGGCTCTATAGAGAGACCATTGACTTGGCAGCATAGAAAGACTTATCACATAAGTCCTTTGTCAGCAATGACCATTCATCAGGAACGATGGAGATTCGGAGTCAGGCGTTTGCTGCCATCCACCAGCCATGTTCTTTGGAGGCATCCACCTCCCTCACTTCATCCCTGTCTCTGAGAACAGCAGATGGGGAAATTGCACAGACTGATCAGCAGCTCCACATTGTGTGGATCCCAATGTTATGAGACCCATGAGTCAGGATGCAAACCTGCCATGTGGGCTTCAACCATAGAGAAGAGAGCACAACTGAGCATAGTTTGCATCCAGTCACCGCATGATCATTAGCGTATCCCTTCAGTCGGCCAATTATACTGGCATTGAACTCCACCCACCCAAAAAGATCCTCCACCCACTTCACAGTTTCAATGTGACAGCATTGTATTGCTGAGAATCCCAATATTCTCCATCAGCTTCTACCCTAACCTGGTCACCCAACACCGGTCACCCAACAACTCCAACCCCCTTGACATGTCCAATATAACCATTCCTCTCCCATGTCACCCTGGAGCCTCCCCTATTACCCTTGCACCAGTAATCTTTACACTACAAATGCCTTCTCTCTATCCTCGGAGCCTACACTTGTAACCATCCCCATGCCCACCCTGACCCATTATGCCACCCTAGACCTACTACCTACCGCATTTCCTGCCCCCCTTTCAGAGTAAATGTTCCCTCTGCTGCTCAGTACCCTCAACCCCCAGAGCCCGAAAGCATCGACTTTACCCTCTGGGACCTACTCTCTCTATCCCACCTCCAAGCCTGGAAATACCATCCTCCATCCACCCACAGGATCCCCAGAACCAAGAAAGGCCCTTCACTCCAGCCCAAATCTATGCACCCTCACAGCCTGCTCCCTTCCCCAATCTGCCTTCCTTCCCCAGACAGCCACCCTGCATTCCACCCTTAGCCTGTCTCCTGTGTCCAACCTCCGTTCCACCCTTGAGCCCTTTGCCTGCCTCCAGTGGCCAGCTACCAATCCATCTTTCCAACCGTAGCCTGCCTCCAGTGTCCAGCCTTAATGCAGTTTGGCCTACATGAATCCAATCTGAGTCAAGAGGTTGAGAAATATGAGTGATCCCCAAGAAAGAAAAAGCAGAGGTTGAGAAATATGAGTGATCCCCAAGAAAGAAAAAGCAGCGTCTACTCACCTCAAAGTCCAGGAAGAAGTAATGTTGGTCAGGTGCACGCCACTTACGAACAGTCATAAATGTGAATATTTAAAATTTTTGACTGGCGGGGCATTTAATTAGAAGCTTAATTCCAGCGAGTAGCCTTTTAATGAGCATGCATGGCATGCTTGTGCATGCAAAAGGATTTCCTGACATTCTTCATCTGGAAGCTCAACATACTTTTAAATTCTCAAGAATTTAATTCCTAATGTTCACCCTGCCATGGAGAAACTGATTTTAGGTCTCCTGCCAAAATTATTTCCCCCGCCCACTGCTTCCCACTGCTGGCAGGACTGGAAGAATCTGCCCATGTATGGGAAGATACAAAGATAGACATGTAAGTGTCTCCGGCATAATTACTTTGTAGAGGAATATACATGTATAAGGATATTGAATTCGCCTTGAAATATATGGGTGTCATTTATATTTATCTTACATTTCTATAGATGCTTTGCAGTCATGTAGATGACAATCCAGTTGGAAGATATCTCAGCCTTGGTTTGATGCCTATTCAGCAAACGGTATCAATTCTGAATACTAATGAAAGCGATGATTCACTGGGGAGTACAGCCAGAGACAAGTCCACAGCACCACAGGTGGCTCAGCCACAGAGAGGCATAAAGAAGACTGAAGAGCAATAGCAATAGGTGATTCAATAGTTAGGGGAAATAGACAAGCATTTCTCCAGTTGTATATGTGAATCCAGGCTGGTGTGCTGCCTCCCTGGGATGTCACTGAATGACTGCGGAGCACCTTGACGGAAAGCATAAACAGCCAGCAGTTGTTGTCCACATTAGTACCAACAAATTAAGCAGAAAGGTGTTAGGTGGGTTCAGAGTAAGGGAGAAAGTAATAAAGCCTAAATCAGGGTTACTGCGCATCTATGTGAATACACAAAGTGCGGTAAATAAAATTGGTGCGTTACAGGTGCAGTTGCTGTATGGAAATACAATGTTGCGGCTATAATAGGGACCCGACTCAAAAAAGGGCAGGACGAAGTATTATACATTCCTGGATACAAGCTGTTCAGGCGAGAGAAAAAAGAAAAGATTGAGGAGATGGCGGTATTCAGGAGAACTTTGCAGTTCTGATGTGAGAGGACCCCAAAGGGATCAAGGACAGAATTTATTTGGTTAGAGACAAGGATCAAAAAAGGTGCAATTATATTCCTAGATGCAGTCTGTAGTAAGAAAGATGTAGCAGAACAAATTTGCAAGGAAATTACAAACAGGTGCAAGAAGAATTATAGCGTAGTTAAATTGGAGAGGCTTTAATTATCTGAATATAAACTGGGATAGTCGTAATGTAAAGGGAGAGAGGGGCAAGAGCTCCTAGAGCATGTTCAATAAAATTTTCTAAAGCATTATGTTTCCAGTCCAACAAGAAAGGAGAAACCACTCGACCTGGGCCAAGTGGATCAAATGGCAGTCGGAGAACATTTAGGGGACAGTGGTCATTGTGTCATAAAGTTTAAGTTGGCTATGGAAAAGGACAAAGAACCCAGAGTAAGAATAATTAACAGGGGGAAAGCCAACTTCAATGAGATAAGAATGGATCTGGGTCAGTTAAATTGGAATCAAAGGTTGGCGGGTAAAGGGGCAATTAATCAATATGATACCTTTAAAGTACAGATAGTTCTGGCACAGTCGAGGTATATTCCCATGAAGTGAAAAGTAGGGTGAGTAAATCCAGAGCTCCCTGAATGACGAACGCGAGAGAGATTAAGTGTGCTTATTGCAGATGTTAGGTGGATAATACAATTGAGAACCAGGTGAATATGGATGGTTCATAGGGGAAATGAAAAAGCAAATGACAGAAGCAGAGAGAGAGTATGAAAAGAGACTGGCTGCTAACATATTGGATTGGATTGGATTTATTGTCACGTGTACCGAGGTACAGTTCTGCGTGCAGCTGAGACGGATCATTCCGCACATGTAAAGAAAATACATAATAGGCAAACATAAAATACACAATGTAAATACATAGACAGAGGTATTAGGTGTAGTACTACATAAAATAGAATCTTAAAGTCTTCCACAGGTATATCATAGTAGAAGTAATTTTATTAAAGGTTTGCATATTACATAGAAATATCAGAAAACCAAAGATACAAAAACACAAGCTGACCGCAGCCACTGATAACAAGTCCACAACCCTCCCCGTCCCATTGGTTTCCCCCCCATATCTTCACAATCCCCTCCCCCCCCCACTCTCCCCTGATGCCTTAATTGACTTCAAAGAAGTCGATGAACAGGTTCCACCTCCAGTTAAGTCACTCCGCTGCTCCCCTTAAGGCAAACCTGACCTTTTCCAAGCGCAAGAATTCTGCCAGATTGCTCACCCACAGCCCCGCCTTTGGCGATCCGAGTCCCGCCAGGTCACAGAATCCATCTCCAGGCTATCAGGGAGGCAAAGGCCAGGACATTGGCCTTTCTCCACATGTGGACTCCCGGCTCTTTTTTCACTCCGAATATCGCCATCTCAAAACTTGGGGCCACCCCTACACCCAGAATCTTGGACATAACATACGAGCACCCCTGCCAGAACCCCTCAGCTTTGGAAATGCCTAGAACAGAGCATAGTGGTTAGCACTATGATTTCATAGCACCAGGATCCCAGGTTTGATTCCTGACTTGGGTCAATGTCTGTGCGGAGTCCGTAAGTTCTCCCCGTGTCTGCGTGGGTTTCATCCGGGTGCTCCGGTTTCCTTCCACAAGTCCTGAAAGACATGCTGTTAGGTGAATTGGGCATTCTGAATTCTCCCTCGGTCTACATGAACAGGTGCTGGAATGTGGCGACTAGGGGCTTTTCACAGTAACTTCATTGCAGTGTTAATGTAAGCCTATTTGTGACAATAAAAATTATTAAAATTAATTATTAAACATGTGGACATGATTTGCACACCGCCAACATCAATCTTCCACCCCTGCAAAGAACCAGCTCACTCTCGCAAGTGTCATGTGGGCCCTATGCACCACCTCAAATTGGATGAGGCTTAACCCCTCCCACGACGAGGACACATTCACCCTCTGCAGGGCTTCTTTCCACAGCACTTGCTGATCATCACCATCACCATCTCCGCCTCCATCGAAGTCAACCAATCCTCATGCTCCCCCGACTCCTCCACCTTTTTTGGGGGTTGCCAGGCCCTGTGCCTCCTGCCTCTGTGCCACCCGCTCGATTGCTGCATAAGTGGCTCCACCACCTTAGCCAGGTCCTCTGAGGCCTCCTTCCTATGCTGTTGGAACTTGCCATTCAGGAATTCCACCAGCTGCTCCCGCTTCTCTGCCATCTTCTCCTGTGCTCCCTCTTCTCTGTCATCTTCTCCTGTGCCGCACCACAAAAACTTCCATGCTCAAGTTGCTGTCTCTTCCTTGTTGCACTTCTTGTCCGATGAGCCATAAACCAGTCCCACCAGGGGAGTATCACATTCCCTCGGCACTCATGCACCTTTTGCCATCAAACACCACCCAATTCGAGTGGGGAAGGACCAAAAAATTCCACCTTGAGCGAAAGCAACCAAATGTCCGACCACTCACACCATGGCCACCACTGGAAGTATCCCTGCAACCATTCTTTAACATCTTTCCTATTCCATAAATGCAGCACAAAAGACAAATAATAAAGATATGGAATAGGGAAATATAGACAATTAAACACACACAAAACTGCATCTGAAGAAGTTAGTTTTCTGTGTAAAAGGCATCTAAATGACTCATATATTCACGTAGGCATTTCAGTTTAACAATGTGGTGCACCATTTTGCTCCTCTCAGAGGTATCATTGCGTGTAATGTACTGTTCTCCTTTTTGCAGTAAAGGCAGCAGTCAAGAAGTGCTCAACCAGTGACAGACATGTCATGAAGCATCAACCCCTCCTGCCCTTACTCAAAAACTATAAAGGTGGTCACAGTATGTGCCA
Source organism: Scyliorhinus torazame (assembly GCF_047496885.1). Classification (NCBI taxonomy): domain Eukaryota; kingdom Metazoa; phylum Chordata; class Chondrichthyes; order Carcharhiniformes; family Scyliorhinidae; genus Scyliorhinus; species Scyliorhinus torazame. The sequence goes on from NC_092724.1 coordinate 32,053,384, forward strand.
CAGTTCATGGCCCAGATGATTCAGAAGTTTATGTAGACTTAAACATTCAGGATTCATGTCAAGTTAACTCCACATGTTCAATGTATCACAGATGGCCATTGGAACTAATGCATAGAACACAGTACACAGGTGCTGAGAAGCTTACTCTGTTAATGAGCAATGACAATTGGAATCATGTTAAAAGCAATGTGCCTGCCCTCATGCAAATATAGCTCTTATGTTTAATGCAACAATTAAAGTTTTGATGTGCTAATTGTATTTATTTTCCTTTTCTCTTATAGAAAGGTAGGAATACTGACAAGATCAACCTTTCATGCTACAATACAGCCCACTGTATCATCCAAGACACTAACCACATGGGACACTATTATAAATGACCTACTACCTAAGCAACAGTAACTGAAAACAGTGAGATGGATGGAATTGTAGTATTCAGAACACGTATTTTCCATTTTCTGGGTTTGCATTTAGCAATTTGCTTCATCGATGGTTTCTCCAAGACAAACATCAAGCATGCAGACAATGAACACATTTGTAGTATCCCTCAGCTGGCAATGACCCTCTGAATTTCTGTTGGATATTCCTGCTTCTAACCATTAATATTTAAAAAAAAAATAACTTCCCTTTTCTCGACAGGGGCTTGTCAAGCAGAATCCATGCCAGGAACACTTGAACGAAACAGATCTGGCTCCTGCTCTGTCCAGACAGCCTATTCCAGAAACTGTTCCTAAAACAGGGGTTAAGCCATTACTGTGTACAAGGGGCCCAATGCTATTTGAGGTGGCCATCAGGAAAGTTTGTAAAATCACCATTTTGAATTGGACTTATTTCAGGTGTCTTTGGGGAATATGAGACAACCCTCCAAAATTAATCCTTTGCACTTGGAAGACTGATGCAGCATGGGCCAATTTGAAAATATAGAACTTTTTAGCTGAGAAAAGACTATGATCCATTCAGTTCACTCCTAGCCTGATGGCCATACAGCAATGAAAATGGTGATGAATCAAATCAATTTATAAATTAAACTTTTCTCTGCCTTTGTTTGTGCTGGATAGTGTCATGATATGCAAACATGCAGCTAATGAACACATAGAATAGGACACAACCAATGAGCAGTCAGGACACTCAGGGGCGGTATCTCACTATAAAAGGGATGAGGCACTCACACCCCATCTCTTTCCACAAACCAACATCTACAGAGTGAGACAGGGTGTATCCTCAGCATCACACCCCAGCACGTGGCTTAGAGCAAGGCTGGTTCAGTTAGACTGAGTTACTACATTTAGATTAGCAGAGAGTCGAACTCATTGAGAACTGTGCTAATAGTTCAATAAAACACATTGAACTCACTTCAAAGTCTGGAGCATCTTTTACTCAAAACTGCATCAAGTGGCAGCTTGTGTTATTCCAAATTACATAACACAACATGATACCAGGAGTCTGTTCAATCTAGTTAGTTCAACTCAGCAAGATCCGTGATGACCAGCGAATGTATACCGGCACAATGGAAAAGATTCAGGTTCCTCACCAGCTCAGGACCTCTGGCAATCTCAGTGCCAACTGGCGGACATTCAAGCAGAAATTTCAGCTTTACGTCGAAGCATCAGACCTCAATGGTCCATCTGATGCACGGAAGATAGCTCTTCTCCTCACCACAGCGGGCGATCACGCCTTGGAAATATTGAACTCCTTTCACTTCGCCGAAGGCCAGGACAAGACAAAGTTTCAGACCATCCTGGACAAGTTTGACAGCCACTGTGAGGTGGACATCAATGAAATCTTCGAGGGCTACATATTCAAGCAGCGATTGCAAGGTAAAGACGAATCCTTCAACTCATATTTAACTAACCTTAGACCGCTAGCGCAATCCTGCAACTTCGGCGATATCACTGACTCCATGATTAGAGACCAAATCGTTTTTGGAGTTCTCTCTGATCCTCTGAGAGAGCAGTTACTGAAGGTCAAGCATATGACCCTGCCAATCGCGATTGAAACATGCACAGTGCATGAGCACACTAAAAATCACTATTCCCAGTACAAAACGGCAGAAAATGATAAACTAGCCTCCCACGAGGCTGAGAGTGTGCAGGCCATCTCCCGGATGCAGCGCCTCAACATTGATGAAAGCGGCCATTTCGCGCGCTCTTCCCGGGGCCCGACGCATGCGCGATGCGAACGGGATAACGAAGCACTGCGCAGGTGCACGTCTGAGACCAGCATTGCACATGTGCAACGACGCACGGAGTGTCAGGACGCCAACGTCATGACATGTTCGAACTGTGGTACCGCCCATTTAAAGAAACACTGCCCTGCAAGAGGCAGACGCTGTTTAAACTGCGGGAAGCCAGTCCACTATGCAGCCCTGTGCAGATCTGCACCACCAGTCAGGAGCCAGTACTCCCAATTCCGACGACGGCCCATCCGGAGTGTGCAACAATGCCTACAGGATTCTGATCCCGGCAGTGCAACGAATCCAGATGCTGAATGCCTGGACAACGCCTGCTGTGTGGACATTATTAGAAAGTATGAATATGCTACATTAGGCACATCGCAAGTCCAATCGATCCTACCTGTGGATTCCGAGGACGAATGGCGAGCAGTGATAAAGGCCAACCACTGCCCCATCCAGTTCAAGCTGGTCACAGGTGCCTCTGCCAACCTCCTCTCACAGGCAGACGTCAGACGCATTAAGAAGCCCCCCACGGCCGTTCCAGTTGCCTGCAAAATCCTGGATTACAATGGGAGTGCCATCACGTCACTTGGATCCTGCCATCTGCACGTACCCAACCGACACACACAAGCACGGTTACGCTTTGAAATTGTTATGCCGGACAGGGCATCCCTACTAGGTGCGCACGCCTGCAAGCAGCTGAACCTCATTCAAAGGGTTTACACCACAACATCCTCCCATGTGGATCTTCAGGCCAGCATCGACAACATCCTCGCCCAGTATCCAGATGTGTTCAATGGGCTGGGCACGCTGCCGTATCGATACAAGATTCTGCTACGGTCTGATGCCAAGCAAGTGGTCCATGCACCATGACGAGTCGCTGCTCCACTGAGAGAGCGCCTGAAGGCAGAGCTCAAGGATCTTCAGCAACAAGGCATCATATCCAAGGTCACCGAACCGACTGACTGGGTCAGCTCGATGGTGTGTGAAAAGAAGCCTTCGGGGGACCTGCGCATCTGCATTGATCCCAAGGATCTCAATAAGAATATCATGCGGGAACACTACCCCATCCCGAAGCGGGAGGAACTCACGAGTGAGATGGCACACGCTCGCTTCTTCACCAAATCGGATGCGTCACAGGGATTTTGGCAAATCCAGCTGGAAGAGTCCAGCAGAAGGCTCTGCACCTTCAACACACCTTTTGGCAGATACTGCTACAATCGCATGCCATTTGGCATCATCTCGGCATCGGTGATATTCCATTGCATCCTAAGGCAGATGATGGAAGGCATTGAAGGGGTTTGTGTGTACGTGGACAACATCATCACATGGTCCACGACCCCTGAAGAACATGTGTCCCGTCTCCAGAAGGTATTCCACCATGTACAAGCCAACGGCCTAAAGTTAAACAGGTCCAAATGTTGTTTTGGCACATCGACGCTGAAGTTCTTAGGCAACCAGATCTCACAGCATGGTGTGCGCCCGGACACAGACAAAATCAAGGCCATCGAGACGATGAAGGTCCCTGAGGACAAAAAGGTGGTGCTGCGCTTGTGTATGGTCAATTTTCTGGGCAAGTTCATTCCAAACATGGCCCACACACCACGGCCCTACGCAACCTGGTGAAAAAGTCAACTGCCTTTGAGTGGAAGGTGGCACACCAGACAGAATGGCTGGAGCTGAAAGCCAAGCTCACCGCTGCACCAGTCCTGGCATTCTTCGACCCGGACCGGAAGACAAAGATATCCACAGATGTGAGTCAGGATGGCATTGGTGCGGTGTTGCTTCAACGAGATGACACATCATCCTGGGCACCAGTAGCCTATGTATCAAGGGCGATGACGCTCACTGAAACCAGATATGCACAGATTGAGAAGGAGTGCTTGGATCTTCTCACCGGCATCCTCAAATTTCATGATTATGTCTACGGCCTGCCGACATTCACTGTCGAGACGGATCATAGGCCTCTGGTCCACATCATCCACAAGGACCTGAACGACATGACGCCTCGGTTGCAGAGGATCCTGCTTAAATTTAGGAGGTATGACTTCAACTTGGTGTACACACCTGGCAAGGAGCTCATCATCGCTGATGCATTGTCCCGCTCCATCACCTTGTCCAGTGAGCCGCTGGAGATCATCCAGCACATCGAATCGCAGGTGCAGTTGTGTGCTAGCACTCTCCGGCGACAGATGAGAAGGTAGTTCTCATCCGTGATGAGATAGCCTAGGACCCCCTCTTGCAGCGTGTCATCCACAACCTCACCAATGGCTGGCAGAAAGGGCAGTGCCCACCAGTTTACAATGTGAAGGATGACCTGACGGTGATTGATGGTATCCTCCTCAAGCTGGACAGGATTGTCATTCCGCTCAGTCTCCAGAGCTTGGTGCTGCGCCAGATTCATGAGGGACACCTGGGCGTCGAGAAGTACAGACGCAGAGCCCGGCAAGCTGTCTACTGGCCCAGCATCAGCCAGGACATCACGAAAATGGTCCTGAACTGTGCTATCAGTCAGCGGTTTCAGCCAGCGCAGAGCAAGGAGACGCTCCAACAGCATGACATAGTGACCTCTCCGTGGTCCAAGGTTGGCATCGAGCTCGTTCATGCGAATGGTCGCGACTACGTATTGATCATCGACTATTTCTCGAATTACCCTGAGGTGCTGAAGTTCCCGGACCTCACCTCTCGGACTGTCATCAACGACTGTAAGTAGACGTTCTCAAGGCATGGCATCCCAATCACCGTCATGAGCGACAATGGCCCGTGCATTAACAGTCGAGAACGGTCCACGTTTGCCAGGTCAAACAATTTCCAGCCTGTCACCTCCAGTCCGCACTATCCGCAGTCCAATGGAAAAGTCAGGAAAGGGGTGCACATTGTGAAACAGCTCATCTGCAAGGCCGCGGACTCTGCTTCCGACATACACCTTGCACTGCCCGTGTACAGGGCGACTCCATTGTCCACTGGCATGTCGCCGGCTCAACTCCTGATGAACAGGGACCTGCGGACGACGCTTCCAGCCATACACCTGCCCAACCTGGATCACCTCTCAGTGCTGCAGAAGATGCAGCAGCTCAGAGACCGTCAGAAGCAGGGCAATGATGCCCATGCTACCGATCTGACCATGCTATCCCCGGCAGACACTGTCAGGATCCAGATACCGGATGGTGGGCGGTCTGCCCCGGCTGTCTTTGTTCAACAGGCCGCGCCCCGCTCTTATGTTGAACGTATGGCTGATGGCTCCATCGTGCGAAGGAATCCACGGGCACTGCGCAAAGTTGCCTGCCCACATCCACTTTCTCCTCCATTTCCAAAAGTTGAATTGCCACCTCCTGATACCTCGCACCATGAGGCCACCAGTCAGGCTTCCATCCCGCCTGTCAAGGCGCCGTCGTCCCCTCCGCCACCTCTCCGGTGGTCGACCAGCCTCAGAGACTTGTGAACATTTGTTTTGTTTGCTCTGTTCTGTTGTCTTCCGTCAGTCACGTTAGACAGACTCATTCACATGTAAATACATTCACATACGCCATCAAAATATTTTTTAAAAGGGGAGATGTCATGATATGCAAACATGCAGCTAATGAACACATAGAATAGGACATGACCAATGAGCAGTCAGGACACTCAGGGGTGGTATCTCACTATAAAAGGGATGAGGCACTCACACCCCACCTCTTTCCACAGACCAACATCTACAGAATGAGACAGGGTGTATCCTCAGCATCACACCCCAGCACGTGGCTTAGAGCACGGCTGGTTCAGTTAGACTGAGTTACTACATTTAGATTAGCAGAGAGTCGAACTCATTGAGAACTGTGCTAATAGTTCAATAAAACACATTGAACTCACTTCAAAGTCTGGAGCATCTTTTACTCAAAACTGCATCAAGTGGCAGCTTGTGTTATTCCAAATTACATAACACAACAGACAGGAGACAGAAAGGAGATATATATAAATGCCCCACCAACCTGGCTACTCTATAAAATTATTACTTTTATCTAAAAAACTGGACAACGCTTTACCCTGACTAACCATGACTCATACTAGAGGAATTTCTAACCTTCAGACAAACAGCAGTCTTGTTAACTTTCAAAAAAAGGTGTTATTGCACCTTCCTGGAACTGCGAGAGCTTCATTACATTCCTAAAGCAGAGCTCCAGCCACTGGTGATGGTATGTTTTCCCCAGCCAGCTATGGACAAAGGCAGCCGACTCCTAATCTCCAATGTGGTGCTAATGGCCCAACCATTACCTGCCCAGAAATACAATGGATTTCACCCAGGGGCCTTGTTAGTCAACCTGAAGCCACCTTGCCACACAATTGAGACTTGAGCTGTCTGAATTCCTTTAATTGATAAGCTGTTGGATCTTATCTTCATTATGGAACATAGAACATACAGTGCAGAAGGAGGCCATCACATCCTTAGGGCCTCACATCCACCCTATCCCCGAAACCCAATAACCCCTCATAACCTTTTTGGTCACTAAGGGCAATTTATAATGGCCAATCCACCTAACCTGCCTATCTTTGGACTGTGGGAGGAAACCAGAGCATCCGGAGGAAACCCATGCAGACACGGGGTGAATGTGCAGACGCCGCACAGACAGTGACCCAGCGGGGATCGTACCTGGGACCCTGGCGTGGTGAAGCCACAGTGCTATCCACTTGTGCCCCTATGCTCCCCATTGTTTGATCACCAATGAGTGTTCCAGGCAAGCAATGTGCCCCTATTATCCTACCATCAAGATGATAGCAACAGGGAGAAATCTGTCCCTCATCTATAGAGTGAACTTGTGCCTTCAAGATTAATTCAACTCCCATCATGAAAGTCTTCACTTCTGGAAAGTCCACCCTGCAACGCTCACCCACTGAAGGAATACGCTAGTAGACTTTTCATTCTGGACTCTGGACTCGCGTAAAGCCAAACCTCGTATTTTTATCATGGTCTTGCCCTGTACCCCTTTCTTTCCCTCATACCTCTTTTGCTGTCTGAGTGCAAAAGGGGTGGACATTGTGAATCCTCTTTCCTGCTTATCTTCTTATCTTGGGTTTGCTGTGTGAGTTATTCTTGGAAGATTGGAACACTCCAAATTTTAGAGCTGGGGAAAATAAACTACTACTTAAAATAGAGTTAAATCAAAACACCTTTCTGTATACACACGGGTAGTGAGAGGTGAAAACAAAGCTGTTTAAATTCATCCCTTTCCTGTCCGTAACAGCTTACACAAAAAACCCTTTAAAGAAATTTGAGATTGGGTTTGATTTGATTTGTAAAGCTTTGCCTAATGCTGTGTGCAAGCTGTTTCACTGATCTTCTGCAAGGTCTAAGGGCTTTCCTTCGGCTCCAGCTCATCTTTACTCAGCATGCAAATACCACTGTGAAACATGCAGTACACGACAATGACTCAAATAGTTTATTGTGACTCATGCCACAAGGCATCCACATTTGTTTAATACTTCAAAGATTATACTCCATTATATTACTTCCTTCAGATAGTGCCTCATTTTAATCTTTTGTGACAAGTATGGAGATTAAGTAAAAGTGTCAGCATAAATGTTCAGCGTGTGGTCAATATCTCCTGCAGCAATCTATTTTACATTTAGGATAGTTGTGAAACTTTTAGTTCCATCAAGGTGAGAACTTGCCCAGAAGCATGTTACGTGAACAGTTACCTGATCAAAGCTAAAAGGAAATGTGTTGGGGTACACTACAAAAAAGGCAATAGATCAGTGTTGTTCAAACTTTTTTTCCGGGGACACAATTTTACCAATTGGCCTTCGGGACCCGCGCCAGCCATCCTTCAGGACCCACACCGGCCGGCTGATCTTTGCTACCCACACTGGTTGCTCGACCGTCACGAAACCCACCTTTTTGCTTACCTTTAATGCAACAGGTGAGCCTGCTTGGTCCTCACTGTCACAATGTGTGGGTATTTTAAAGCACAAAAAGGGTTAATGTAATTATCATAGAATTTACAGTGCGGAAGGAGGCCATTCGGCCCGTCGAGTCTGCACCGGCTATTGGAAAGAGCACCCTACCCAAGGCCAACACCTCCATCCTATCCCCATAACCCAGTAACCCCACCCAACACTAAGGGCAATTTTGGACACTAAGGGCAATTTATCATGGCCAATCCACCTAACCTACACATCTTTGGACTGTGGGAGGAAACCGGAGCACCCGGAGGAAACCCACGCACACACGGGGAGGATGTGCAGACTCCGCACAGACAGTGACCCAAGCCGGAATCGAACCTGGGATCCTGGAGCTGTGAAGCCATTGTGCTATCCACAATGCTACCGTGCTGCCCAATGTTACTACTCTAGTCACTAGATGGTGCTATAGAGCAACCATATAAATATTACATGCCTCCTTGACTTCTGGGAGATAGATAGAGATACATGGAGAGAGTGGAAGAGAGCAAGACAGAGTAGTTAAACTAATAGCATAGTTAATAGTGTAGATGTATAATGTAATCTTTACGTAACTAAATCCATAGTATTTAAATTCAGTGTAGGGTAATAAATTAACTTTGTTTATTAAACACAGCTTGCTGTTCTTTGTTAGCCCTACAACCTTCAGAGCTTGAAAGAACTAAAACAAAGAACATAACACTCACAATCTCACTTGCTTTGTCATTCAATGTTACATTTCTGTATGCATTGTTCATCAGAGACCCTGGAGCTCACACCAGGCTACTTTGTTCTACCATGGACTCTCCTGTGAAGCTCTCTCCAGCAGATTCAGTTGTGAGATCCTGGCCTGTTTGTGTCTCTTGTCCTCTCTTCCCCAGTGCAAAAATATCCATCTTCAGTTCTTCAGTCCTGTTGCTTGCTTGCTGGCAGTTACAAAACAGAGGAAGCTCGCCTCAGTAATTTTGCACCCTGAACACGTGGCATCAGTGTACCCGGTGCATGACCTACTCCCACTTCTGGCAGGAAGACTCCATTGATAAAAAAAAAGTCTGCTCCTGATACAGCGCGCTGACATACGGAGGCAGCGATTTGGCCCGCTGGGCTCCAGGCCTGCGCACTGCTACATCCAGCTTGAGGGGACACACATGAGCAGGACGGCCGACATTCTTGAAAGCTGGTCGCAGCCGACATATCTAAAAGCCAGTAGCGGCTGTTGGGCACTTCTTCCCGCGATTGGGAATGTCATGACTGATTGCTCCACGATCCTCCCGATATCCGCCCGTGACCCACAGGTGGGTGGCGATCCTGAGTTTGAAAATGACTGCAATAGATGTTGCCTTGTACTCAAGGAATGCCAGACACGTAAACAATTGTTCGACCTATCTAAGTTTACCTGCATGATAATCGAACAGTAAGTATTTAGAACATACCCAAAATATCCTAGCTGTGTTAGAACTTCAGTAGTGAACTGAACTGCATAATGACTTCTCATGCAATTGCAGGAGGTGTCTGCTCCATGTCCAAGGCCCCAAACACTCTTTCCAGGTGAAGCAGTGATTTATTTGCACTTCTTTCAATTTAATCTACGGTATTCACTGCTCACAATGTGGTCTCATAGTCATAGAATAGAATTTACAGTGCAGAAGGAGGCCATTCGGCCCATCGAGTCTGCACCGGCTCTTGGAAAGAACACCCTACCCAAGGTCAACGCCTCCACCCTATCCCCATAATCCAGTAACCCCACCCAACACTAAGGGCAATTTTGGACACTAAGGGCAATTTATCATGGCCAATCCACCTAACCTGCACATCTTTGGACTGTGGGAGGAAACCGGAGCACCCGGAGGAAACCCACGCACACACTGGGAGGATATGCAGACTCCGCACAGACAGTGACCCAAGCCGGAATCGAACCTGGGACCCTGGAGCTGTGAAGCAATTGTGCTATCCACAATGCTACCGTGGTGCCCTACATTGGGGAAACAAAATGCAGACTAGGCGACCTTCCTGTTCCTTGCCATTTCAATTCACCATCTTGCTCTCATGCTCACATTTCTGTCTTCGGCCTGCTGCAATGTTCCAGTGAAGCCCAATGCAAGCTGGGGGAACAACACCTCGTCTTCCATTAGGCACTTTACAGCCTTTTGGACTTAACACTGAGCTCAGCAACTTCAGACCATGAAGATGAACTCTGTCCTCCATTTTGAATCCCCCCCAAATGTCAGTCTGTATCTTGTTCTCATGATTATGCTTTTAGACTCTTTCTCTGCTATTAATACATTCTTCTGTTTTGCTTTCTGACAGTGTTGACCTTTATTCTGCTATCATTACCACTCCCTTTGTTTTGTGTTCCATGACATCTTTGTCGTTTAATCTCTCCTGCCCTCTTAACCTATTTCTGACCTTCCATTTTGATTCACTGGCCCTCAACTCTTTTTCAACAGCATAAAACCCATCATATTTCTACCTCTCTCCAGTTCCAAAGAACAGTCATATTGGACTCGAAACGTTATCTCTGTTTCTCGGTCCATAGATGCTGCCAGACTATCTGGATGTTACTCCCTGGATTGTAGAAGCTAACACAAGTTTGAGATGCTTTTTTCTTTAAATATTGTCTTCCCAAACACAAATATTTTAACGGTCTCGGGTATTCAGTGCCCTGATGCTCCAACTCCTGTGCCACTGAACAGGAGGTCTTCTACCCACGTTGGCTTATCTGCCTGGTGTTCGAAGACACAATACTGCACCCATGCTATTTCACATTCTTGGTGCATAACCATAAGTTATGATCAGCAGCATTTCACTCACTGCCATAAATCTTGATTGTATGCAGTTTTCACAACTTAAAAATAGTAAGTATTCAAAATTTGAAAGTTTATGTACAAGTACTGTTTCACAAACAAATTTTATGTATAATCACTTACTCTCTCATCTCCAATTCCAGGCTACATCCAGGGTTCTTGCATTTACTTCAAGAGGTCAGCCATTCTTTAAATGTTGAATCAATGATTAAGCAGCACTCTTTTATCATATTAATTTATGAAGTTACTTGTGGTATTAAAACTTATTTCTGACATATATTTTTGTGTAATAATTTTTCATTTTAAATCTGTAAAGTCTATTTTAATGCTTAACAAATAAATTAATGTCGATTTTTCAATGAATTTATCTATTTGTTTTGTTACTAACCATTGTTGACCGATTCTCCTTAATGCCCTACAATTTCAGTTGGCAGAAGATGTCATACAACATTCTTTAAATAAGTGAAAATTTTGTTCAGGGTTTGGAAATTTTAAAGCCTGCTGATGCAAGTATTTGAACTTGAATAAAACTTTTACACTAACATCACACAGAGAAGGCTATTACGGGCTTCGGGGCCAGACTGCAGGACTGAATAAACAAATTAATAGGCAATAAAAAGGTCTGATAAAGGCAGTGCAAACAGAAAAGAAAGCAAAATATCTTAAATAAATATAATCAGAAAAACAACAGAAAGTGAAGCAATATTTAAAAACTTTGGTTTCTAATTTGCTGTGTATATTAGTTAAATATCAATCACTGAATTAGAATTTTGTACAGAAGCATCTAGTTTTTTATAAAACAAATTTTGTGAAAATCTATGTTGCATTCAACCATCCTGAAAGCAGATTAAAGCAAATTTGGCTTCTCAGTAATTGCAGGAGTGCTTTGGGGAGAACAATTTTATACTTGGCTGTTTACATTCAATGCATTTAGCTTTGTCAGCTAGAATGGAGATTTTATGTACAGGACCAGATTAAGTGCTTGTGGAATAAAAATGTTATTCATCAATTAAAAGTATGTCAAAATGTTAGGAACCAAAGTCTTTCAGTCCAGTGCTGAACCCAGAGGCCCGTATATTACTGTGACCAAAACTAGCTGCACGTTGATGTTGTAATGCCCTCCCTTGAATATAGCAGTCAAGGATGTTCTCACCAGGTCGCTGACCAGTGGGAGGGATTTACGCCGAGGCTTAATGTCAGGCATGCTGTCAATGCTACGCAGAAATTTAACCGCTGCTCCCCTACAGTTATAAGTGAAACAAAAGACAAAAGAAAACAAAAATAAAAGTAAACATACATAAAAAAAAAGAGAGAATTACTAGCAAGCAAGGCAACAGGCACAATTCCATGACTATCAGATGCCTCAGTGCATAGTGGCAGGTCACTGTGGGAGAAAAGAGATGTCTCACCAAATCACTAACAAGATTTTTGGGTTTTTTCTTTCGAAGATCTGGCATACTGTCAATACTGTAAAGCCCACCGCCAGGCCTAGAAAAGACAGCAATAGTCAAGTGAAGTACGAGAACACAGTGGGGGAAAAGAACTCCTTGAGGCCTAACCAGTAATCCTGTATGATATAGAACAAAATGTAAACAATATTACCAAAGCTGCATATTGCATTTACTGAGATAAAGAAATGAAAATACATGTGTTCCTTGAATCTATTTTTAAGTATTGAAGGAGCACATTGTCAATAATTGTTTGGAAATTTTTTATTTTAACCAAGTGAGTCCAGTTTCGAAACTCCTCCAATTTAAAATGATACTTACTAGTTAAGTTATATTTTTAAGTATTGTTTTCCAGATTTTTCACACTGTTTTTCCAGATTCATCTTAGAGTCTCACGAAGTAATATTGAACAGAAACAAATTAATAAACTGGTCAGTTTTGGTATGAACTCAAAATTGCCATCCAAGTTCTCAAACATAACCACCTCAATTATTTTTCAATGCAAATCTACTTTGTAACTCTGTTAATTGCTGCAAATGCTTCAGTGTATTCAGAATGGAAAATACTGGCTGGAATTCTCCGGCTGTTCGCTGGCAGCGGGATTCTCTGGTCCCGCTGGCAGCATACCCCCGCCTGTGGGATTCCCAGCAGCATGGGGTGGCTTCAATGGAACTTCCCATTGACAGCAGCAGGACCAGACAATCCTCCCATCAGCGAATGGCTCGCCGCCTCCTGCTGCCAAGAAACATACGGTGGGAAGCCAGAGAATCCCGCCCAACATATTTGCATACCAAACTCTATTTGTAGATAAATAAAATGGCTCTAAAATGACCAGATAATATTACAAATTGCTACTCCATTTATCCTAATGTTTCTACTATTTCTTCTTTTTTTAAAGCTTCAAAACATGTTCCAGCATTGGGCTTTCTGGACTGGCAATGTAAAGTTCCCTCTCTAACACAGCCCATCAAATGGATGGGTCATTAAAATAATGCAACCTCTATGTTTTAGAGTGTGTGGTCACTTTAAATTATTTTGTACGGCCACACAGCAAAATATACGCTAAATATCATTGGCTACACCATCTGAAGTAAAATGTCTGTTTCTGACAGGCTATTTGGGTGATCAGCTTGCTGTCATTTCTCGTTCTCACCCATACCCTCTACCATTAACTGTGTTTTTTAGTTTCAAAACTTGCTGGTTATATGAAGCTGTATTTCAACATAAAGTATGAGATGTACAAATGTGTTTTCTTATTGGGCAGACCTTCACTCTCAGTTTAGTGAGGCATAATCTTCTAGTGAGGGCCGAATGCATGTGATGCACGTCACATGTATCATCAATGCCTAGATCTATAATATTATGAACTGGAACTAACTCTCTTGTACGTGTTGACAACTTAAGTCATGTAATGGATGGAACTTCCGAGATCCTTATAAGCCACAAATCATGCTCTCTTCATTAAGTCACTGTAGCCATGCCAAGAAGCTTGAGGCACCTATGTTTCCATATTGAATTTATGTAAGGCAGTTAATGCAATATTTATAAGGTAGTACTTGTGTGTATATGTTTTACCCCCAAATGAGTCTTTCTAGAATGCCTACCAACATCGACCAGTTGTCCTCTTCTACGTAACAGTGGTTGTCGTGGGCTGGACAAAGGTAATTGCTCCCCTTCATGAAGGCCAGAAATTGAAAACTGCCGCTGCTCATAAGACACCTTTTGGTTTAAGTGGCGACTACCTATCTTCACAAGGCCCTTCAGGGATTTGAGGATTCTGGTTTTCGATCCCTTGCGTTCTTGCTAGTATTCCCTAAAAAGTCTAAAGCTCAGTCAGATGTGTCTGCACATATGCTTGCAAACAAATTTGGGATGATCTCACCTCAGGGAGCACATTCAAAAGTTTCTGAACCCCAAGACAAAAGATACAAATCAATCAAATGCCACCGACTATTGTCACTACAATGGCAATGGCAACATGTATCAACATTAAACTTCACATTAGAGAATTGCTTATCCATCTTTCCCATTATCAGGAGAATTACATCAAATCACATCTCCACACTTTCAAGGTTCTTAATTAGAATTTTCTGGGAAGTAGGAAGACCAAGCACAAGTCATGTTTTGCAACTGTGAGGGAGGCAAAACTGTTGCCATCCACCACCTTCTAAAACTGACAGCAACTTCTGGCATCCACAAATGCAGGTAAATGCAGAAATTCCTGATATCCTACTCCTCGCAGATGGAAATAGATAAAAAATTGCTAATATAACGTGAAAATCCACTTTTTGTGCCATTATTCTCACTGGCATGGCAGCATGGATGCCTCACAGCACCAGGGACCCAGGTTCAATTCTTGCCTTGGATGTGTGTTGGAGTTTGCACATTCTCCCCTTGTCTGTGTGGATTTCCTCTGGATGCTCCAGTTTCCTCCCACAGTCTAAAGATGTGCAGGTTAGGTGGATTACTCATGCTAAAATTTCCCCTTAGTGTTCAAAGATGTGCAGGTCAGGTGGGGGCACAGGGCGAGGGTGGGGGTGTGGGCCGGGTTAGGGTGCTCTTTCAGAGGGCCAGTGTAGACTCGATGGGTCTAATGATCACCTTCTGCTCTTAGGGATTCTATGGAAGAACACTTGAAAATGTTACACCTTGTTGAATGAGGTGTAACTGGCTTTCCAAATATATACAAAGTCATAATTACTGTGAAACAACGTCTCTGGTCCTGAAAAGCTAATTCTATATTTATGTAATGTCAAATTTCTCTAATCCATGTTTAATATTCCACAATTAAACTATTTAGAAAAATGTTTATGATATTTCAGCTTTAACCTTAATGACAAGTATATGTCCTAATCTTTATTTTGCTTTCTGGGGAATTATAACCAATGAATGCCAAAACCTACTTGTTACTTCCTGGTTTGATATCTGAGAAGATCTTTCAATTGTTATGTCCAGAAGACATGAAGGAAAATATATATATAATTATAAATGTCTATATTATCCTGACTACTTTATACATTTTTTTAAAACTGGCAACGGCTTTACACTGACTGAAGCCTGACATAGTTCTGACTCTCACAAAATAAATTTCTAGCCTTCAGAAAACAGCAAGAATCACATTATCCTTAAAGACGCATCAATGCAACCTGTGACTGCAGAAATTAGATTGCTAGTAAATGCACAAAAACCTTTTACATTCCCACGGCAGAGCTCTGGACAATGGGGATGATACATCACGTGAAACAATAATTCCCATTTTGTCTGAGATCTTTGCCCAGTACCTCATTCTTTCCATTATCCCTTTTTTATTTTGTGAATATACTGGGGTTATTTTGCGAACCCCCTTTCCCGCATTTTAAGTGTGTGTAAAATAAACTAACCATCTGATTTTACCCTACCTTAAGTTTGCTGTGGGGTTATTAATAGAGGATTACTCCAAATCAGACGGGTTGTGGGAAATATGTCACCATTTAAAAAGCGGGTAAATCAAAAATACCTTTCTATTTACAGACAAGTGGTGAGAGGAGGACTCAGGACTGTTTTAAATTAAACCCCCTCCTGTCCATAACACAATGTTATTAGCTGCTTAACTTGCCTGATGACAAGAGAAATCCCACACAACTGGCACCAGAACGAAACTAATGTCGGGAAAGGGGAAATCTACACAACAGTGATCACTATATGCTAGTGGACAGCTTTCTTCAAGGTCAGCGGCAAGAACTATCACTTCACTATTGACTGCAAAGCCAATGCCAAGGTGAAGACAATCTGCGTCATCCTCCTTTTTGCACCTGCTGCTTAACAACTGCCCAGTTCTTCTACCACTTTCTCAGCTTCCATCCTTTTTTCACCACTTTGTTGTATAATGTCCAGTCCTGCCTTCTGAACTTTCATAATTCTAAGTCCCGATTTGCTAATACATGGGCTGATGGCTAACGTGAAAGATATTGAGTGGGCTGGTGTTGCTCCAATCCTGGCAGTAGACTACTGCTTCCTGTTTTATCATCTAGAGTGAAAGGTACGTTAAGGAGATCTTAAATGCGCTTTTCCAGTTCACCAGTGCATTATTCAACATAATAATATACAGCCTATCCTTTCATCATGTGAAAAAAGCCTTACGTGGTGGCAATCATTCAAATTGGGGGAAGATTAATTGCATTCCATAATAGAGAAGTCTTCCACAGTCAGCATGTTCATTTAGGTCAACATCATTTGCTCAACAGTTGGCAGGAGCTTCATTATTTTTTTTCTTGGGGCATGCTGGCATTTGTTGCCCTTCCCTAATAGTCCTTGAGCTGAGTAGCTTACTAGGCCATTTCAATGGGCGGCACTTAAGAGTCAACACATCGCTATGTGGGTCTGGAGTCACATGTAGGCCAGACCAGGTAAGGATGTTGGATTTCCTCCCTGAAGGGCATTAGTGAACCAGATGGGTTTTTAGGTCAATCGGCAATGGTTTCATGGTCATCATTAAACTTTTAATTTCATATTTTTTATTGCATTCAGGTTTCACCATCTGCCGTGGTGGGATTCGAACCCAGGACCCCATAGCATTAGTCTGGGTCTCTGGATTACTAGTCCAGTGACAATACCACTACACTGCCGCCTCTCTATGCTGCTGCCCTGTATCAGTGTGCATTTAATTGTGAAAACGACATGGTTCTGCCATAGTGGAGTCTTATTTTTTAAAAATCCAAGCAATTTTACGGTGTAATTTTTACATAATTGTAAATGTGTCAATTAGGGCAAAATATGGCTTTGTGATCCACAATCTGCATCTAACGTCGGAGCGACAAGTTTAAAATCTACCATAGTAACATATTTAAATTGCTTCTAAAGCACATAAAACAATCAAGAGAGCTTGTAAAAATGTAACTAACTTGAAGGCAAACATGGCTTATCCGTCAAATTAAGTCATTTTTGTGTTCATCATTATATAGTACCGACAAATAGGTATTTGTGTCACACTCTGAAAATCAACATATTACAAAGCTAAAAGATACTTTCGAGACTTGCATTCTGAGAACAAAATGGGAGCACTGAGTAACACATTTTCCCTCAGGATCAGGCTTCTTGGACGCTACATGGGATTATAAAAATATATCGAGCACTTAAAGTACTTCTTGGTACTGAGAAATTAAAAAATGATAATGTATTTTACATATAAAGTGCAGTTTCTGCTACATACTATTGATGAAATTATACTTACCCTCCTTTAAACCAAAGCGGCTTGGGTAGATCACCAACTCCTTCCCCAAGTTGTGCCTAAGAAAAAATATATTTGCAAAATGCAACATACTTGATACTCTTTTAATAACAATTTGTCAAAATTCAACAGTGGAGCTCTCTGTTGTACTCCTTAATAATTACACTTTCCAATGTGCTTTGATACTGATGCTGCCAAAGGCATTTCAATAGAGATTTGTTGCTTGCAAGTTGAAAGCAAACAAAATCAAATTTCAATGTGAGAATTAAAATTAGTCATTTATTTTAATAAAGAGTTAAGCAGCATCTGTAAATACCTCTTACTTCTGATGATGCCTTGAAAATGCAGTTCAATTTTAGACACAAGACTAAATGTCCATCATGGAAAATGGCCATTCGTCAATCAAGGCAACTCCATCCAAAGGCACACATGATTATTTTAGCATATTATTCCCTTTCCTTCTTACCAAGGAGATTCTCTACTGTCCCTGTCAAAAAAAACCCAAATGTGCCTATAAAGATTCCCGTAATCCTCAGTCGATACAGAGTTAGAGAGAATACAAAGTCCTTTTCTCCGTCATCCACTACCTGCACTCAACAGATGATGGTTGAAAACTAGAATTGACTGAGAGAAAATAGTTTATCTGCAGCCAACCAACACTCTTAAAAGGAGGGAAGGACTTTATACTCTAACATTGTTCAATGTCTGTTAGCTTTGTATCGATTGCAAGGCCCACAGTGGTGACCCTACCAGCAAGCTTCATCAACTAGTCACAATAATTATTTGTTTAAAAAAGAAAAGGATCAAAAGGATCACAATAAGATTGGCTGCATGTTATTTCACCTCCAACTACTTAATTTATCAATTATTCAATCATGCCAACTTCCAGGTTGGAGTAAAAGTTGGCACGCATGTTAAGCGTGTGCAGAAATCCAGACTTCCCAATTTCAGTCCAAAGTGTTGCCTTAACTCTAGTTATGAGTTATGAGTGAATAAGCAAGATTGAAAAGGTGTAGTGGGCCACTGCTCACAATACAAACATAGTTGTAGAAAATTTTAATACTGTCAGTGTTCTATAGTTTTCCTTTCAGTAACCATGTTTTGTTGGTTTTTAAATCCATTTAAGTTAATTAACATATGTCCTACTGTTAGAGGCATGCCATAAATGTCCTATTGGCAACAAAATATTTTTCCAATACTCTGCAATTATTATCTGCAGTGAAGCAATTTTTCCAATGTTGGGAAACAAAACCAAGGATTGTCTCACTCAGCAAAAGGAAAGACTAACTTACTGTGACACTATGTAGAATGTCTAGTATATAAAGGGTTCATGTAATATCATGATTGACCACTATATGGAGCTAGATGCAGAACTATATAAAGCACTGACTCTCAGGCTTCTGGGAGAAGGCTGGAGAGAGTGCAGAGGAGAGGTTTAGAGAGTGCAGAGTACAGTTATAGACAGAGTGTAGAGACTAGTGTTAGTAGAGTGTTGATTGTAAATTACTAGATTATTGCTTGCTATAGGAGTAAGTGGTCAAGCTTTAATAAATATTGTAATAAATGCTAGATTTGTTATTGAACTTAGGTTCTGTGGTCTTTGTGAACACTATGACATCCATCCTGATAATAAGAATACCAAAGAACACCATACCTCTTGAATCTGCATACGAACTTTGTTGAAAGCTCTGATCCAATTGGCTTTTGCTCTAGATATATTGGAATGTCCTTCCTCCTCATTTCTGTAACTAAAGAGGTGACACTGGTATGATAAAAACAATTAAAGTAACTTCCACAGACTGAAATTTCTCACTTAAATTTTCCCTGTGAATGCTACTAAGCAATAGAAGCATGACATTATAATTATCCTTACTGTTTGCTGGAGACATCCAAGGATCGTTTGCTCTACAATTTCTTTTCTGCCCATTCCATTTTTCTCCTTTCTTTGAGGTGCTGACGCTTGCTAGCACATTGTTCAGCAAGCACCAATTTAGCTCTCTCAGAACTCACTCAAATGGCAATCTTTAGATGTGCGTCTGATAGTAAATGCGGAGTGCTCAATTGTGGACTTGGATCACGTTCTCATCTGGTCTTTACCATGAGATGAGAAACCCCAAAGAGAGAGAGGCTATACATAAACTCAAGATTGTGAAGAATGGGTGTATTTTTAGAAATATTTTGTGGATTATGGTGATATTCTGCAAAGAAAGGTGCGTGTGTACATCCGTGATTAAAGGGGGGCAGTTAATAGAGATAGCTTGTCTGTGAGAACTGAGAGATAAATGGGTAAAAGAGATAAGTTTGTGCATTTGTAATGAACAGTTATGGTATGTTTGCCTTACAAGCAAAGAGGTTGGATTTAAAATTTGCACTCTAAGGTAACTGGCGACATGGTTTTTCAGCTGTTGAATTTACAAACATTTCATTGGTAAATAGGGGAAGGTATGTTAAATTGTATTGACCCAAAAGTAGAGATAGTACGAGGCCATACCAGATTTTTATATTTAGAGAAGGGAGCTCATAAAGGCATTTTAGGACAATAAAATTTATGAAAGGGAGAAAACATATTTAAGGAAAGATGTTTAGGTGACTTGATGTGGCTGTGTGGGGACGATGCCCTGAAAATCAGATATGTGTGCTGAGAAGGTGGGAAAGTTTTGAATTTGAAGCAGCCTTCCAGTTTCAAGCCAGAAAAGTCTTTGTTTTTTTTTAGAAAGAAATATGTTCTGAATTTAATTTTTGGATTTTCACATCAGAGTGAAAGTGAAATACCTTCATTAAACTGACAACCATTCCGGGGGGCAGCATGGTGGTGCAGTGGGTTAGCCCTGCAGCCTCACGGCGCCGAAGTCCCAGGTTCGATCCTGGCTCTGGGTCACTGTCTGTGTGGAGTTTGCACATTCTCCCTGTGTTTGCATGGGTATCGCCCCCACAACCCAAAGATGTGCAGGCTAGGTGGATTGGCCACGCTAAATTGCCCCTTAATTGGAAAAAATGAATTGGGTACTCTAAATTTATATTTAAAAAACTGACAACCATTCTTTGCTTTGGGTAATATTACTGGATTTTTATAGTTAGAAATCTATAAGGGAGTTGTTGAAAAGTAAGTAGCTTACTTGTGTATTTTTGACCAAGTGGGGTTTTGGGGGGGGTTGTTCGCTAAGGCTGTTTTAACTATTCAATTTAATCTTACGTGCTTACATTTTTAAAAATGAAATCTTTTAATGTTTAAAATACTAAAGTTATTCCTGGAGTTATATATTTTTGGGGTCTGTAATTCTTCCCCCTCATTTTCAAAATGCAAAAAAAATGCTTTATGATCAGTGAAACAGGTTTCCTCTGGGAACTGGCTAGCTCAGCAATAACATCTGTTGTGGTCCCAACAAGATTAAAATGATTATAGTTTAGGAATGCAATTCAAGAATTGAAGTAGCAGAAAAAAGATGGGGCAAGTCCATGTTTCAATACTTTCTTATTTTTCTTAAACTAATCCTACTTGACTGCAAATTTGTTTCAATTTCTACTAGAATGAGCTACCTGATGAGATGGTGGAAGCACATTCAATAGCAACTTACAAAGTGAATTGGATATATACTTGAAAAGGAGAAAATTTGTGCTATGGAGATTGCACAATTGATTTTAATCACTCCACGATTGGTGATCCTGTCTTCAGATGCCAAGGCCTCCAGTTTTGGAGTTTGCTCTCTAAACCTCTCCGTCTCACTTTCATCCCTGAAGACAATCCTTTGACAGAGCTTTTCAAAACTGCCTTAACATCTCCTTACGTGACATGATGTCAAATTTTGGTCACTAAAATGCTGGACCTTATGGAATGCGAACATCTAAAGGGAATGGCTGTTCAGAAGGTTTCCAGAGAAGCGGGTGGAAGGTCGCTGGTTTTGTCCCTGGCAGTTAGGGCTCAGAGAAGCTCTGGGAGCCATTTATAGCTTAGTCCAGTCAGCAGACTGGAGTTTGGAGAAACTTGGGGCAGTTCCAGCTTAGTGAAGCCAGCAGTCTGTGA
This sequence comes from Scyliorhinus torazame, assembly GCF_047496885.1. Classification (NCBI taxonomy): domain Eukaryota; kingdom Metazoa; phylum Chordata; class Chondrichthyes; order Carcharhiniformes; family Scyliorhinidae; genus Scyliorhinus; species Scyliorhinus torazame. The sequence continues at coordinate 32,074,946 of NC_092724.1, forward strand.
CAGAGCTGGAATTGTGCCGGTAATTGGAGACTGAAGAGCAGTTTTGTGAATCCCATGAAATGCAGGATGAGAGATTGAACCATTAGAAGGTGAGTAGTCATTGAGGCAGTCTGAGTCGGAACAGCTATTGAGGAAATTCAGAGGCTAGATCTTCAAAAGTAAAGAGTTTAAATCCCTCCTGATGGTGACAGAGGGTGCAATTTAACGTGCAAAAAACAAAGTCCTGTATCAAATGGGACTCTTTTTTTGACCTCGGTCGGGAATGCCCTGCCGAGGCCACACTTAATTTGCTTCCTGTCTGCACTGACGAGCTCGTCAGTGCAGGAAGAGATTGGGCCACCATTTTAAAATGCTGCCCTGATCTCTCAAACCCCCCCCCCCCCCCCCCAGAAACCCACCATGGTCCCAGGACGCTAGCTGCGCCAACGTATCTCTTTGTGGGTCCTTGATCACCCCTCATCCCATCACTTAAGTGCAGGGCAATCCTGGGCCTAATCCCTGGCATGGGCAGCCAAGCACCTTGTCACTGCCAAGGCGCTTGGGTGACACAGCCAAGTTGCTAGGCTGCAGTGTCAAGGTGCCCAGGTGGTAGCGGGACTGCCAAGGTACCAACCTGCCCAGAGCCCGACCCGCTGGGGGGCCTCTGATGGCCTAGGTGACCCCCCCGCCCAGATGCCATTCCGCCTGGTCCATCTTTGTGTAGACCAGTGCTAAACGGCGACATGGCGGGATCACCCAAGTGCAGGTGTTCATTCCCAGGCCTTGGGAGAATCGGGTGCCAACATATTTAAATGAGCCTAACAGCTCACTTAAATATGTATATATGAATATCGCCCAGAGAGGGCGAGATCCAGATCGCGATGCCTTGTGAGATTTTGTTAGATCTCACGAGATGTTCTGAGCATCTCTCATCTCACGAGAAGCCTCTAATGAAATTTAACGGCCTCGTCGCATCACCAAGTCGGACGCGATAAGGCCATTCGATCGCGCCCAGAGTTTATTCAAGGTTTTGTGACTCAAGAGTGGTCACTGACATCTTGGTGGGATCTGTCTTGGTTACATCTGCCATTCAGTATGTTGTGTTTAACCACAGTTTGCCAGATCGTTCCTATTTACCTCAAGTTAATTTTGAAAGTTAGAGTATAAAGTAAATATTATAAATTGCTTTACTTTTCTGACTTTGTATAATGTCTATTTTGTTTGTTTAAAACAGTGGAATCTTGTAGCTTTCCTCTCCTTGTGGGTAACTGGGATTTCAACAAGTGGCTTCTTTAGACCAAAAGTTAACTTGGTCCTTAACTGAATTGTAATAGCTGAAATGCAACTATTGGAAAATAGCATGGCAGAATATACTCCTATATTTTCCAATGTTGCACGATAATTAAATACGTCAAATTACTTTAAGCACCATGTCTGCACTGTCCGTCATAATGCCACTTATCAACTCATTGTTGTCATTTTGGATCACTCACCAATAACTAATTATATTTAAAGTATTTAACAACTTCAAATATTTTAAGATTCTTACGTTTCTAGTTGTTTTCCTTCAACCTGCTCTGTCGGTATCTCAGCTTCAGGTAGAATTTCAACTGGAACTGCAATTTCTTCCTCCTCTTTAGGTTTCTCCTCATAAATTTCCTCCTCCTCTTCCTTCTGGAACTCGTCAGGTTCACTATAAATCGCCAGTGGTTCATTGTTCTCTTTGTCCCAATCCAAAGATTCTTTCTGACAGCTCACTGAGCTGTGGCAGGAGTGGTAAGAATCCCCATCGCGTTCATCATCAATGTCTGAGCCTTGCAGGCTCTCATTATCTGGATCAAACTCTTCGCTGAGCTGGGAGCTGCCCTGACTCAGTTCTGCGGATGAAGCATACCTGCTGCTACCTGTGGGACTGCAAAATAATGGCAAATATTTAGACTTTTGATTTCAGGTCCAAAATAATTTGGTAAAATACCTCTGTGACTAACTTTTTAAATAAAAATTCTAATTGAGTATTTGCCCAGTTCAGGTGGAGGTGACAAAATTAAAATATATTGTAAATAAATCAGACGACACAGTCAATCAAGAAATATGTTAAAAAGATATAACTTTAAAAAAATATAATTTCTTATGTACTTGGTTTAATGCAATCATTATCGGTTGCTTGAACAGGAAGGCAGATATGAACACCTGAACAATTTAATGACACTGCTATTCCTGACACTAGCTGCTGCTCAACTGCCGAAAATAGAAAATATTCAAATACGTGTTCACGGATTTAACTTCTCTGCTGCAATGCTGGAAAGTAACACTGGAATCAGAAGGGTGTGGGGGGAAAAAATTACCTCAGCTGCACTACCAAATCAGTACCATAAAGAATTAATTTTGTGGTTGCAAGGGAAGACAAAGACCAATATTTTACTCAGTCTAGTAAATGAGGTGGAGGGGGGAAATTTTCTCTGTTCACTATGTATTATTAACCTCACTATTTTTTTTCACAATACCTCTGAACATTCATAACATTAATAAAACCAAAGCAGGGAACAACCAACTTTTATATCGGGACAGATTTGCAAGAATACCATATCGCCAAGGGGAACAACTGTGGTAGTCGCCACTGTTGTATTGTATATACCGCATACGAGGGGTATTACGGTAAGGCCCCTGTACTACAGGTACGGGGGTAGATCCCTGCCTGCTGGCTCCACCCAGTAGGCGGAGTATAAATGTGTGAGCTCTCCGAGCTGCAGCCATTTCGGCAGCAGCTGCGGGAGGCTACACATTTCTGCGTAATAAAGCCTCGATTACATTCTACTCTCATCTCGTCATAATTGATAGTGCATCAACAACAACTTATACTACATGAGAAGAAGGTGCTGATTGGTTGGGAAGTGGGCTCTAATTGGTAGAGGTGTTGCCAAACTTTTGTTTAAACTCAAACCAGGCAGTCGGATCTGCTTGGTTATGGCATTGCTATAGAAATGAATGTCTCCCAAGCTATTGTTTAGTCGGAAAAGGTGCCATGCTTGGACGTGTAATTTTTTTGCAAAGAACAGGGCCCTGTGTGTGAATATACATTGCTTCTAGCTTACATTAAGTGAGTGACACTGGTAACCAGGCTGTTTACTTAAACTGGTTGCCAGTATAATTATTAGCACACTCAGGATTGTATAGTAAGTGTTCTCCTATTTCAGAATTACATCTAATGTTGAACACTATGTTCTGAGTTTTGCAGGCATGGGCTGGTTGAGTACGATCAGTGTTTTGCCTATTACAAACAGTGAAGGGACATACCTGTTTGATATGATTCACCAGTCATTGGGTTGTACAGCCTACCTACCTTGCATCACACCAGCACTGAAATTCATATGCTACATTACCTATGTGAGTGATAGGCAAAACGTCTTTTTGACTTGAAAGCGGCATCCTATTAGTGGAGAATACCACTCATTGGTTCTGCGAAGTGGCAGTGTGACACAGCAAGCTTCACGTGCTGGTCAAATTTTCCAGGGTAATCTGAGAAAGACTGGGCACTTTTCAGGACTGGAAATGGTGGCCTTAGACTCATTCATGAGTTTGAGCAATATTCAGCGAGCAAATATCTGATCATTATCCCCCAAGATTGCTTCCATGTGCCCCATTTCAGCAGCAAACTTGCACATTGAGCAAATGGCTCAAGCCCTATTTACAAGGTTGCTGATAAGGGTAATCTTATCGTACAAGGAACTGTTGGAATCTCAACATGTATATTGACCAATGAAAGTGGGCTTGCAGCAGACATTTGTAGAGAATGCCGTTATATAGAATGGTGTGGTCATGGGTAAAGCGTGCAGCTGCATGCTTATAAAATATCTATCAAAACCGCATTGTGATAATGAAATAGAGATTCATGAGCATTTTTTGTTTGACGAATAAGAACAGAGGAAATTTACTACAATGTTAAACACAAGTTTATAACAATGTGTTTAATAACATTTTTGATGTGTTTCAGGTTCATAAAGAAGAATGTTTAACTCTTCTTAACAGAGATTGTTCCTTTTTAATATTCCACTGCAGATGTTTCCCTTAATTAAAATACTTAACATTATGAATATTTAAACTGAAGTAATAGGAGTACTAAAAATTCTTCCAAATTAATGCAAGCAATGAATGGAAATAAATAGACTATTATGTCTGTGGCGATGAGAGCTTCCGATACTTATTTAGCTGCGACACAGGGTAAGCTGTGTTAAGCATGGGTCTGTATTTTATGGAGATGGGGAGAGGGTTGCAGGGGGACACATCTTACTTCCGCTCCCCCTGCCCCACCCTCCTCGCTCTACCCCCGGAAGGAAAGTCTGCCGGTAGCCAATGCACCTGAAAGAAGCCCACCCCATAGCCATAACAAGTTGAGGTTGTGCTAAACTAGGTGTGAGCGGAACCTCCGCCCCTCAGTGAAAGGAAGTCCTTTCCTAAAGAGTAGCTGACCAATCTAACTGGTCAGCAGATCCTGCAGTCCGGGCAATGCCAGAGCTCAGTAGTGGGCATTGGCAGGGTTAGAAGCAGGGGAGGAAGAAGAAAAGATGAACGCTGGAGCCTGGAAAGTCAGACCTTTATAGATGGAGAAGGATCTGCAGCTGAGGGAGAAGTAGGGGGTGGGGGAGCCCCCAATGCGCACAGGGCATTCCACCCCCCCGCCAAAAAAAGGGCAGATCCCACCCAACTTGAACATGTTTATTAAAATCGGCCTTCCCACACCAACTGTATTAGTGCATGAATTGCATTTTATGGGCCTCTCCCCCTCCCCAGAAACACACCCAGCTGTGTGTAAAATACAGCCCATGGATTCAAGTGGATCATATTTTTTACATTCTCTGTGGTCAGTAAATTATAAAAGCGTTCACATGATGATGAGAATCATGACGAAGCCCAGTCAATTGCCTGCTCAACCAGCTGAAAGCTGAAGATCACGTTGAAGCTACGACTTTTTATGACTTTTTAACATGACTTTTTATGACATGACTTTTTAAATATATACCTCAGGAGCTGTTACTTCTGAAAGGGAGGAAGTATTGGGTAGGCAGTACGGTACCTTGCTGAACAGATTGGATGTCGATCTATAACTCTTTTGAGTGCTGTTAATTAATTTAGTCTATCAGCATCACCAATTGAAGTAAGGTGAAGGATAATCTAGGCTAGTTCTCAGACAGCTGAATGGGTTTCACTAATTGAGACTTTTCAGTATTGTCATTTCACTTCCATTGGGTTATTTACAAAAAAAAAATTCACTGCGCATATTTTAACCTGGTTCTAACTAATTATGTATGTAAGTAAACGGAACATGTAGAAAAACTCCTGAAGCTCTGTATTCATTTTCATAAACAGGATCCCAAGTTTTTAAAAAGTAAAAAATGTCAAGCGATTGCTGTTAATGATGAACTAACTATATGCAAGTCAACATTTTCCATCTGCAGCAATGAATATTGTTGTATGAATTAAAGAAGATTAACAAGTTGGTGGCTCTTCACAATTTAAGAGGATATGGTTGTGTATTAGTTATGATATGGAAAGAAAAACAAGAGGTCACAAGTTTAAATCACAACAGGGTATGTTGTGAAATTAAACTCAATAAATCTGCTAACGCATGACCAGGAAATATAACATATAACACTTTGTAAAATCATTTTTTACAAAATGTATTTTATTTCAAACATACTTGAAAATACAACCCAAATCAACAACTTTCTCAACACCCCCACAGTTCGCCTTTTGTACTGTTTTCCCCTGTTCATCCCCCCTCTTCCCCACCCCCCGCCCCCCATGATGAACAATTCCTCAAACATTGTCATGCACAGCCCCCACCTTGTCTCGAAGCCCCCCGCTGAACCCCTCAACTCGAACTTGATATTTTCCAGCCAAAGGAAGTCATACAGGTCCCCCAGCAGTGTTACCGACTGCCAATACAGCAATATCTTTCGCCGGGCAATTAGAGAGGCAAAGGCCACGACGGCCCCCTTCCCCTCCATCAGCTCTGGCATTTGCAATGCCCCCAAAACTGCCACCATTGGGTCCGGCCTGACCTCTACTCCCACAATCTTCGATAGAGTTCCAAACACCGCTTCCCAGTATCTCTCCAACTTCTCTCAGCTCCAGATCATGTGCGCGTGATTTGCCGGCCCACACTTCTCGCACTCACCAGTCATCCTCTGAAAGAACCCACTCATCCTCACCAGGGTTATACGCACCTGGTGCACCACCTTGAACTGAATCAAGCTCATCCTCGCGCCCGAGGTGGTTGCGGTTACCTTACACGTCGCCTCGGTCCACACTCCCCATCCTATTTCCCCTCTCCAATTCCTCCTCACATTTATTCTTGATCCTCACCACCCTTGCTCGCCCAGCTAACCATATATATCACGAATCTTGCCCTCCCCCTCCACATCCGGGAGCAACAGCCGCTTCAACAGGATTTACTCCGGCAACATGGGAAACTCTTTCCATTCCTTCCGCGCAAAATCCCTCACTTGCATATACCCGAATTAATTTCCCCTTGGCAACTCAAACCTCGCCTGCAGCTATTCCAGACCTGCGAACTTCTCTTCCAGATACAAGTCCCTTGCCCTCACAAGCCCCACTGTGCCCACTATCATACATCCCATCCATCACCCCCGGCTTAAACCTATGATTTCCACACAATGGTGTCAGCACCGACATCCCCTCCATCCTAAAGTGTCTCCTCAGCTGATTCCACACCCTGATCGTGGACTGTACCACTGAGCTCACCGTGTACCTCCCCGGAGCTAATGGAAGCGACTCCGTCAGCATGGCCCCCAAACTGGACCCTCTACAGGACTCCTCTTCCATCTTAAGCCACTCCACCCCCTTCCTCCCACCACCACTGTCTCACCTTCCCCACATTCACTGCCCAGTAATAATGCAGGTGTAGAAGGTTTGGGTACGCCAGCCTCCCTTTCTGCCTCTGTTTCTGTAACAGGGCCCTCTTTACTCTTTGCAGCTTTACTGTCCATACAAACTCTGAAATTACTGCCCCCAATTTTCGGAAGAAAGCCGAAAGGACAAAGATCGTGAGGGTCTGGACTACAAACAGGAATATTGGCAGCACATTCATCTTAACCACCTGTACCCTCCTCGCCAATGTCAGGTGCAGTGTATCCCACCTCCTAAAATCCCCCCTGACATCCTCCATCAACTTTATTAGATTGCACTTGTGCACCGTCGCCCACTCCCCCGTCACCTGGATCCCCAAATACCTGAACCTATCCCTGGCTATCCTAAATGGCAACACCCCCAGGTTGTCTCTCCAACCCGCCGCATTCACCAGGAACACCTCACTATTCCTGACATTTAATTTATGTCCCGAGAAGACCCCAAACCACTCCAGTATGCCATAAACCTGCCCATAATCTCCAGTGGGTCCGACACAAACAGCAACAGGTCGTCCGCGTATAGCGATATCCGGTGTTCTATGATACACTATCAATTACCACAAAGATGAGAATAGTGGAACAATCGAGGCTTTATTGAGCAAGATGTTGTACCTCCTGTAGCTGGAACCAGAATGGCTGCAGCACAGGAGAGCACACACATTTATACACCGCCTACTGGGCGGAGCCAGCAGGCAGGGATTTACCCTTGTACCTCTAATATACGGGCAGTGCCGTAATACATGTAATATACTACTAGTGGTGACTACCATATTCCACACTCCCCCCTCATGATCCCCTCCCACTCCACTGACACCCTAAGGGCCATCGCCAAGGGTTCTATCACCAGCGCGAACAACAGCGGTGGCAGCGGACAACCATGCCTCATTCCCCTGTGCAACCCAAAACTTCATGAAGTCATATCATTTGTCCGCACGCTCGCTACTGGAGCCACATACAACAGGCGCACCAATGCCACTAATTTCGGGCCAGACCCAAACCTTCCCACGATCTCGAATAGGTACCTGCACTTCACCCAATCAAAAGCCTTCTACGCGTCCATAGAGACCACTACCTCCGGTACCCACCCCACCAACGGGGTCATAATCACATTTAACAGCCTCCTAATCCTCCTGGAGAGCTGCCTGTCTTATACAAAACCCGTTTGGTCCTCAGCGATCACCCCTCCATCCTCCCCACCCCCAACTTGGCCAGCATTTTCACATCTGTGTTTAACAGCAACATGGGCCTACATGACCCACACTCCAACGGGTGATTTCCCTCCTTCGGGATCAACATAATCAACGCATCTGTCCACGTCTCTGGCAGCTCCCCCTTCTTCAACGCCTCACCAAACATCCCCAGCATGTGTGATGCCAACTCCATCACAAACTCCTTATAAAACTCCGCCGGAAAGCAATCTGGCCTCGGGGCCTTGCCTGACTTCAGCCCCCTTATGCTTTCTATCACCTCCCACAACCCCAATGGCACTTCCAGCGCCGGGCTCCTCTCTTCCTCCAGCCTTGGAAACTCCAACCCATCCAAAAACCGCCCCATGTCCCCCTCCTCTCCGCCCGGCTCGACCCTGAACAGCTTAGTAGTCCCTAAACGCCTCATTTATCCTCCGTGGCTCTGACACTACCTCCCCCTTCTCTGTCCGCACCGTCAGAATTTCCCTGGATGCGGCCCGCCTCCACTGCTGGTGGGTCAACATCCGACTCACCTTCTCTCAATATTCATACTGCACCTCCCTCACCCTCTGCAACTGCCTCACTGCCTTTCCCGTTGTCAGCCTGTCAAACTGCCCCGTAACCTCTTTCTCGCCGCAAACCCCTCCTTGGTGGTATCCCTCGAATATTTCCTGTCCACCTCGACTATCTCGTCCAACAACCGTCCGTACTCCTCCCTCCTCCTACTGCTCCTGTGCGTCTTGAAAGAGTGAACCCCGGACCACCATCTTCAACGCTTCACAAAGCGCGGCCGTCGTCACCTCATTCTGATTCAGCTCCACATAATGTCTGATCACCAACTGCACCTTCTCACAGAACCCAGTGTCTGCCAAAAGCCCTAAATCCAGCCTCCATCCCAGTCTCTGCTCCTGCCTCGAATTGAGCCTCACCTCCAGCAAGTGCGGCGCATGATCTGAAATCACAATTCCTGCATACTCCACCCCACCATTGGGCTCATCAGAAAAAAAAATCAATTCTGGAGTATACCATATACACCTGCAGAGGAGGAAGAGTAATCCCTCCCCGCCTGGGTTCCTGAACCTCCATGGGTCAACCATCCCCATGTGTTCCATAAACCCTCCCAACTCTTTCGCCATCCTGAACCTTCCCATTGACTTAGGGCTAGATCTGTCCACCTTGGGTTCCAACACACAGTGAAATCGCCCACCCATAATTAACTGGTGCGAGTCTAGGTCAGGGATCACTTCCAGTAGCCCCTTCACAAATCCCACATCATCCCAATTTGACGCATATGCATTTTCACTAGCGCCACCAGCGTCCCCTCCAGCACTCCACTCAGTATCACATACATCCCCCATGGGTCCCGCACGCCTTTGGCCCCTACAAGCCCCGCCCTTTTGCTCAGTAAGATAGCCACCACTGCGGCTTTGAATTGAACCCAGAGTGACATACTTGTCTCACCCATCCCTTCATCAACCTGACCCGATCCTTCACCGGAGGTGCGTCTCCTGTAAATTCGGACCCGGTTCCTCTCCCATTCCCAGTTCCACTTCTCCCTGGCCCAGCACAGGATCGTTTCCTTCTACTCAAATTTGTGAAGTCTCACAATCACTGCCCACGGCGGTTCCCCTACTCTCGGCTTCTGCCTTAGGAACCTGTGTGCCCTGTCCGTCCCTGGGGCCTTGTCCAGCATTCCCTCCGCCACCAGCATCCTCAAAACGTACTTCGTGGCACTTGTACCTTCCACACCTTCCGGCAGGCCAATAATAAGTAGGTTTGCCTCCTGGACCTGTTCTCCTGCTCCTCTACCTTTGCCCTCAGCGACTTTCAAAGGTCCCGCAGGATCCCCACCTCCGCTTCCAAGGACACAACCTGATCACTTTGATCGGACACCACCTTCTCCATCTCCCGTATCTGCGATCCCTGTGCCTCGAGGCACTTCTCCACATGTTTCTCGATCCTCAGCGGTGTTACTGTTCCCTCAATGGCCTTCAACCAGTCTCCATGCATCTCTCTTCTTTGCTGGTAAAACTCTTCTCTAATAAACAACATCAAGTGCTCTATCTGGGGCTTTCCCACGGTGATGACCCTGCCCCCTCCGCCATCTTCACAATTGTTGCTGCGGCACAGGTCTCCTCCAGTCCATTACTGTTTTTTGCTGGCTCTGGTAACCAGTAGACATGCCACTCACGGGGGGGGGGGGGGGAACTTCATCTCCACACCTTCTGCTACCCTTTCCTGCCGGAGCTACCCCACTTTGAGTATAAAGAGCTCAAACCAACGCCTATGATCTGGTAGGGCCCTGTGTACGACCACTTTTATTCATTTTCATTAAAAATTATTTTAAATTAAGTTGGTGTGCAAATTAAACTTGTAAAGTTTCATTTCAGAGGGACAGACACACTTAACACTGACCCATATTAAGTGCTAAGGAATGGAAGAATAAACACACGGGGCGGAATTCTCCGGTATCGGCGCGATGTCCGCCGACTGGTGCCCAAAACGGCGCAAATCAGTCGGGCATCGCGCCGCCCCAAAGGTGCGGAATGCTCCGCATCTTGGGGGGCCGAGCCCCAACCTTAAGGGGCTAGGCCCGCGACGGACTAATTTCCGCCCCGCCAGCTGGCGGAAAAGGCCTTTGGTGCCCCGCCAGCTGGCACGGAAATGACATCTCCGGGCGGCGCATGCGCGGGAGCGTTAGCGGCCGCTGACGGCATTCCCGCACATGCGCAGTGGAGGGAGTCTCTTCCGCCTCCGCATGGTGGAAACCGTGGCGAAGGCGGAAGGAAAAGAGTGCCCCCACGGCACAGGCCCGCCTGCAGATCAGTGGGCCCCGATCGCGGGCCAGGCCACCGTGGGGGCACCCCCCGGGGCCAGATCGGCCCGCGCCCCCCCCCCAGGACCCCGGAGCCCACCCGGGCCGCCGATAAGGTAGGTGGTTTAATCTACTCCAGCGGGACAGGCATTTTAGCTGCGGGTCTTCGGCCCATACGGGCCGGAGAATCGCGGGGTGGGGCCCGCCAACTGGCGCGGCGCGATTCCCGCCCCCGCCGAATATCCGGTGCCGGAGAATTCGGCAACCGGCGGGGGCGGGATTCACGCCAGCCCCCGGCCATTCTCCGAGCGGGCGGGGGGTCGGAGAATCTCACCCAAGATGTGGAGGGCTGGTTTAGCTCAGTGGGCTAGACAGCTGGTTTGTGATGCAGAATAAGGCCAGCAGCGCGGGTTCAATTCCCGTACCAGCTGAGAATTCTGAATTCTCCTTCAGTACACCCGAACAGACGCTGGAATGTGGCGACTAGGGGCTTTTCACAGTAACTTCATTGCAGTGTTAATGTAAGCCTACTTGTGACAATAAAGATTATTTATTTTATGTTTTTTTTTGGCTAAATGTCACTGCACTCTTCGCGGAAACTTATAAACTGCTTAATTCTAAAAATAATAAAGTTATCTGGTTGCCTCACTTACATCGCGGACATTTAAAAAATGTCTGAATAGTGATGCTTTACAGTTGGTACAGAAGAAATAAGTTTATTTGAACAGAATAGAAGATAAAAAACAAAACTACTGAATTTTGGATGCACCAACAAGCATAATACAATCAATTATTAAAACTCAAACATTCAGCAGAAATATTTGTGGGTACTGTGTAGTGACTAAAATGGACTGGTTACATTGAATTTTGTGGGAGTAGTGTTGGTGGAACTGTCAGTATTAGCAGTCATCACTCTGCTGAAACTGACAGTATTCCAGAAATTGCTATCAGTGCCCAGAATTCTCCGTCGTTCATGCCAGCGGGACTCTCTGGCCCCCATGCCAGTGAATGGAGTTTTGGCTGAGCTCCAAATTCTCTGTTCTCGCAGGTACTTTTACACCACGAGACTCGCTGTGAAAATGCTGAAAAACGTTGAATCTGTTAGTACTTTCACTCTTGGTGATGGATATAGAGGTCTCCAACCGTAGTGCGAGCAATTTTGCATCTGCATTCGAAAGCAAAATGGGGCAACACGAGCCGCATTCCAAGATCAGGGAAATAGAAGTCTGCGCAAGTGTAATGGGCAGTGAATCCCGGGGCAAAGAGTCATTGAACATATCTAATATTAATGGGATCAACTGTCCTGCAAACCCCTTATAAAACTCAATGGGGAATCCATCAGGGCCAGAAGCTTTACCTGTCTGCATTAACCCAATGCTTTTCATAATTTCCTCAATATCCAATGGGGATTCCAACTCTTCCCGTCTCTCCACCAATGGAACCCATCCAAAAATTTCATCATGACCAACCTCTCCCAGGGTCCGATCTATAGAGGTCCTGATGGAATGTTGCAATGGGTGGCATGATAGCACAATGGTTAGCACTGTCGCTTCACAGCGCCCGGCTCCCAGATTTGATTCCTGGCTTGGGTCACTGTCTGTGCGGAGTCTGCACGTTCTCCCTGTGCCTGCGTGGGTTTCCTCCGGGTGCTCCGGTTTCCTCCCACAAGTCCCGAAAGACGTGGGGGGCGATTCTCCGATATGTGTTCATGCCCAAGTGTTCGTGCCGTTGTGAACGCCGTCACGTTTCACGACGGTGCGAACAGGGCCCGGGCATGACCTATTCTTGTCCCCACAAGGGGCCAGCACGGTGCTGGAGCGGTTCACGCTGCTCCAGCTTCCTTACGTGGCGCCAAATGGGCGCCGCGCCAACCCGCGCATGCGCAGTTGGGCCACGCCATCCTGCGCATGCGCGGGGAACGTCTTACGCACGCCGGCCACTCACCAACATGGCGCCAGTGTTCTGGGGTCCCACGCGGAAGGAGGTAGGCCGGGGGGGGGGGGTGGGGGGGGGGGGAAAGAGGCCGGCCTGCCGATCGATGGGCCCCGATCGCGGGCCAGACCCCATCGGAGGTCACCCCGATGAAGGAGCCCCCCTCCCTCCCCCACATGCCGCCCCCCCAGCGTTCCTGCAGAGTTCCCGCCGGCAGCGACCATTGGTGGATGGCGCCGTTGGGAACCTGTCGTGTCGTAGTGGCTGCTCGGCCCGTCCGGGCCGGAGAATCGCCACTCGCCTGTTCTCCCAGCGGGCCGGTGCAAATCGCGCGCCGCTGGTTTCCGGAGGGGTGGGAGAATCGCGTTCGGGGGTCGGGGCGGCGTGGCGCTATTCGCGCAACGCCCCAGCGATTCTCACACCCGCCGTTGGGGGGGGGGGGGAGAATAGCGCCCCTGTTGTTAGGTAATTTGGACATTCTGAATTCTCCCTCTGTGAATTCTCCCTCTGTTCCAGAATTTGGGAGCTAGAAGCTTTTCACAGTAACTGCATTGCAGTGTTAATGTAAGCCTACTTGTGACAATAAAGATTATTTTAAAAACGCAGCGTTGACCTTAGGCAGGGTGGAAACCAAACTGCCACCCGAGTCCGTTATCTCCACAATCTCCCAGGAAGCAGTCTGTCACTTCAACGAGGAAATTTCCTCCCCCCTGATGACCAACTTAAGGGCTTCCCACAATGTAGAAGGTGAGACAGACTCACTTTTATTAAATTTAACATATTCCCCAATGACGGAGGACATGCATTCGCAAAATCTTTTGTTCGGCAACAACGTTGTGTCCAATCTCCATGGCGGGCATTGGGAGCGACCTGACTCTAGCATCAAATCCATAAAATGTGGGGCATGGTCTGAAATCACCGAATACACCCCCTCTTCACCCAAGGGAGGAGAGATCTACCCACCACCCATGAGTAAATCTGATGGACATGGGAGAAGAAAGAAAAATCTTTATCCCTTGGATGTGAAAATGCCACAGTTCTGCCCCCGCCCATTTGCTCTATGAAAGCCTTTACCACACCTGATAGAGACACAAATTTGGGCCTGAATCGATCCATCCTCCAATCCAGAACACAGTTTAGGTCACCCACCGGAGATTAGCTGATTGAGTCCAAATCAGGAATGGAGGCAAGAAACTTGTTAATAAAACACGTATCATCCCAATTTGGCGCATTGATATTAAACAGGACATTAACCTAGGTGCCCGCCAAGTACCCTTTAACAATCACATGTCTACCGTTAGGATTCGTCAAGATCTTAGTGGCCAAAAAATTGAACCCTTCTATTGATCAAAATTGCCAACCCCCAGGCCCTACCGTCAAAGCCTGAGTGAAATACATGTCTCATCCACCCCTTCTCCAAATCTGACTGGCCACTAACCAGGGGCCAGCCTCCTCCAGAAACACCACATCAGCATTCAAACTTTTAAGGTGAGGAAATACCCTCAGAGACCCCTCCCACCCAGGCATTGACTTCTTCCAGACCCTTCCATCAGACAGAAGGTACAGAAGTCTGAAGACTCGCACATCCAGACATGGGAACAGCTTCTTCCCCACAGCTACAAGACTCCTCAACAACTCCCCATCGGATTGATCTGTTCCCTGTAAGAACACTATTCACGATGCCCTCTGCTGCTCTTGCTCATGCATTTGCTTTGTTTGCTTTGTTTGGCCCCTTATTCCACACTGTAACCAGTTTTGTCCATGTACCATTTGTCAATGTTCCCTGGTGATTATTCTTGTGTCTACTATGTACGTACTGTGTACGTTCCTCTGCCGCAGAAAAATACTTTTCACTGTACTTCGGTGCATGTGACAATAAATCAAATCAACTTTTCACTCGGTCATTCAGCCCCCTTACATTTCAGGTAACTAACCAAATTGTGAGCCTCCCACCCCTCCATCTGGAGAGTGTACAGGCACCAGGTCCGCCCAAGATGGCCACCAAACGCACCAGCAAGACAAAACAAAGAAATGTCTGTAGTCAGCGTCGGCAAACTATCCCTGCCCCCACCCCCTTCCCCCACTCCCGCCCCAAAACAATACCACACCCACATGCACATATAAAAAACAGCAGGAGAACAAAAACCACTAAACCCTACTTCTACTAACCCTAACTCCAAAAACAACGAAAACACCAAGCTAACATAATGAGCTGCAGCTACCCCCATCGCTCCATTCCCATTAGCTAACTCTTTGGCTAGCAGGGTGGCCCCTGCTCAGAGTGAAGAAAAATACTAACAGAAAAAAAGACACAAAGTATAAAAAACCCTTAAAACATCCTACTCCAACAAGGAGCTGTATATTTCCCATAACAGTTATAGCATGTAGAACAAAACCCCCCATAACATTAAGCCCACCTCCCAAATCCAACTTTTGAAACACTCACCCCACACAAGAATAAAGAAATGTGAACAAGGAACCCAAACAACTGCCCCACATGCCCATCCCCAACATCCAAAAACCTCACAGAAACCTCAATCAACTCACACTCCGCTGGTGTTTTTTAGCAAAAGAATTTGCCTCCTCCTGCGCATTGAAAATATAGTATTTTGTCTCAAAAGTCACTCTGAGCCACGTCGAGTACACCACCCCAAATCAAACTCCACTCTGATACAGCGTGGCTTTAGCCTTGTTAAACACTGCCCTCCTCATTGCCAGCTCCGCACCACCGTCTTGATAAAGCCTAATGGCATGCCTTCCCATTTATAGTCGCACAGTGACTTAGCCCATCTCAAGAGCCGTTCCTTTTCCTGGAAGCTGTAGAACTACACATAACAGCTTGTGGGAACGGGCTTCTGTCAGCGTCCGGTAGGCTCCATCTAGTTCGGGAGGGGACATAAATCCACTCTTCCCCCACTATCTTCCCAAACATCTTTGAAAAGTATTTTGTGGGAGTTGGGCCTTCAATTCCCTCCGGCAACCCCATGGTGAATATTCTGCCTTCTGGAACGATTTTCCAAATCATCCACTTTGGCCTTCAGTGCTTTTTTCACAATGGCCATCAGAGACATCTCAGTTTGCAGAGATGCAATCTGGTCGCTATGCCTCAAGAGAGCCACCTCCATGCTTGGTATCGCTTTTACCGCCTTGATGGTCTTCTCCAATGCTGACCGAATGGGAGCCAGGGCATCTTCCCCGGAGGAGGTCCCCTGACACAATCCACCATTGCTTCTCGAATTCTGCCACCAAGATGTCAGTAAGCACCTCGGCTGTTAGTGGAGTGGCCGGAGTCTCAGCTGCCTCTGCCTTTTTCTCCCCCAAGTGACGTCTGAGTCCATCGACGAACATCGGCCTTCAAGTTTCTTTGCCATGGTCCTTTTGGGCAATTCCCTTATGTGGGCACATTATATCATCCATCAACTGGGATGTTAAACAGAAATACCCCCAGAAACTGGACGAAAAGGGCTAAAAGTACAGTACTCAAGCGGGAGCCACCATGTGTAAGTCTTCCCCCGACATACTGCCGCCTTAAGTCCAAAAGATTAATCACTGGTTGATTTATTTTAGCCAGGTCCAAACCTTAACACAATAATTGGCTGAAATGATGATTTACTGCTTGAGTGCTAATCCATTTGGCCATTGATTATGAATAATATAAACTGAACCTTTGTAGTAATTTAAAAGTAACCATTCCATTATGAACACTATCAAGACCGCAAGCAGGAAATAACCACCCCGGGTTTTAAAATGGACACAGATTTCAAGAATAAATCTTAGTGAATCACCCATTGGAAGAATGCATTTTTTTTCAAAGGTACTAAAAATATATAATGCAGCAAGCAAGCACTGTTGAATTTAAATACAACAATTCATCAAACTGAACTCTCTACCTTTAATTAGATCATTAGTACAATCTAAATTAATAAAACCATTTGTACAACATCTTCCCCAGGGAGGAAATTTGGTGTAAACCATTTCTCACAGGGTCACTCATTACACAGAATGCAAAGCTGGGATAGGTTATTTTATATGTTCAAATGCAAAGAGCTGTGCTAGTGTCTCAATCGTATAATATAAGGAAATGGAGGCAAAAATCTGAGGAAAAGCAAAACAATTTCCAGCAGAGAGGAAGAGGGAAAAACTGCAGGGGGAAAAAAAGTAGAGGGGAAACCTTTTTTAGGGCGGGATTTGCCGTGCAACCTGGCATGAGGCGGCCTGCTATTGGCTGGCAGCTGGATCTTCTGGTCTCGCTGTTGTCGACGGGATTTCTCTTTGAACACACCCCTCACCACCATGAAACCCGTGGTGGAGGTGCACCATCAGCAGGATCAGAAGATCCCACTGGTGTGAACGGCTGGAAAGTTCCGGCCCCAGTATTATCTCAAAATTAGAGGCAAAATTAGATAAAGACGATCCTGAAATTAAAGCCAGGCTATTTAGGAGTGAAATCAATAAGCACTGTCAAAATTTGGATTTCTCTTCCCTTCAGGGGACTAAATGTTCTACTTTGGTTTCTCTGCCCCTATAGAATGCTACAACACAAACCTGTGTTTTCTAACCAGTACTACATTTTTATTTTCTCCACATGAATCACTTAGTCTAATCTCAAACCCCAAAACTTTTTTCAGGCAACTATTAAACTCAGTTTAAAAAGAATGAATGACTGTTTCAACAGCTGATGGTAGAAAATAACTAATTCCAAGCACCCTCCATGTATAAGGATTGTTCTCTAACCTTCCTTGAATTTTTTTTGTGATTACCTCAGTTGAAATGAAAAATGAAATGAAAATCGCTTATTGTCACAAGTAGGCTTCAAATGAAGTTACTGTGAAAAGCCCCTAGTCGCCACATTCCGGCGCCTCTTCGGGGAGGCTGTTACGGGAATTGAACCGTGCATGCTGGCCTGCCTTGGTCTGCTTTCAAAGCCAGCGATTTAGCCCTGTGTTAAACAGCCCCTAAACAGTTTTGCCTCACATTAACTTTTCACTGACCAGTGGAATCAATTTGGCAATATTTACCTCATCATAACAAGCCTTAGATTGTCTTCAAATTTCCAATTCTTGTGGAAAAAGCCCTAATTCTTGTTTCGTCTTCATGTACACGAAACTCAAATTTGGTAATGACCTAGTGCATCTACACTGCAATGTTTTTGTCAATCTTATAGCCTTCCTATAAAATGTGGTGCCCAAACCTGTAGACAATACTCCACCTGTGAACTAAGGGCTTGTACAAACTCAACATTATACACACTTTCTTGTATATTCTAGTCAATTTATTATATAAAAACAAAGATTTCAAAGTCAAAGGTTTGACTTTGCGTTCTTATCTACTTTTCCATTTAGAATCCTACTATTTAAGGTGCAATTCTTTCATCCTAATTTGCACGGAGTCCCATTCAATCATCGCCGCTGTCCTTCTGGATCGATATTGGCACCCAGTTAAGTAATGCCTCAATTTTAAATTTTTTATTGTTGCTTTCAAATCTCTCATGCACCCATCTCCCCCTGGCTCTGTAGTCACCCATAGTCCTATAACCTCTCGAGATATTTGTGCTCCTCTGATTCTGGCCTCTTAAGCATCCATGGTTTTAATCGCTCCAACATTGGCAGCTGTGCCTTCAGCTGCCAAGGCCCTTAATCGCTGGAATTCTCTCCACTTTTCGTCCTTCCTTTAAGACACTCCTTAAAACCACTCTCTTTGATCGAGCTATTGGTCATCAGGCCTAAAATCTCCTTATGTGGCTCGGTGTCAATTTTGTTCAATAATGCAACTGTGAAGTACTTGGGACATTTTACTACATTAGAGGAATTATATAAATATAAATTCTTGTTGTCATTATCTGCCTACCTACAAGCATATCTATGTTTTCCTGTAATTTGTTTTCCTGTAATTTTTCATAATTCTTATTGGAAATTGTTCTACTTGTTTATTACTAATTTAGTTTCATCAGTTAATGTCAATATTGTTCTCGCAATCATTTATGTACATAAAATAAAAGCAGCCTCAACAAATGGCACTATGAAACATCACTAGCCAGATCTTTCAAGACCAAGAAACCTCATTTTAGCTACTTTCAATTATTAATTTCATGTCCATTGCATTGCGACAGATCTTCTATGTGAGGGTTTATCATTTTTTGTTAATTCCTTTTACTTCTTCAAAGTATTCTGTAATGTCAGTCTAACATGGTGGTAAGTCTGTGTTGACGGACCCTTATTAACTAATGCCCACACTACCAACCACATCCCCCCTCCCCTCCAACAAGTGTCTAGTAATGTTATCTCTTACGAAGGACTTTTTCTTAAAAGTAACAAATGAAGTATGACTAACTAACCTGCAATTTCTTGCTTTATCCCCCTCTTATTTTTTGAAGGAAGGAGTCAAATTTGATATCCTATGGTCTTCAGGCATAACTTAGCTTTCCATAGAATTTTGTAACATTTTGTCAGAAACATTTTTTTTCCAGCTTCGCTCAGGATCCTTGGATGCAAACCAACTAGGACTAACTTAAGTTTGAGCAAATTTTGTATTATTTCTCTATGAGCAGAAACCTTTGCTGTTTGTCATCCATATCAGGTGATACTACAACCTTCAAAATCCACCTCCTCCATGAAAACTGAGACAACGTACTTATTTAGTTAGTATTTGTGTCATTTTGCAATTACCAACCAGCTTTCCACATTTATTTTTAAGCAACCCTACCCCTGTTTTGACTGTCTACTATTCTCATGCGTACTTTTTGGTGCAATTTGATCTGTTGCCAATTTCTGCTCATGCTCCCTCTCTTAGCTCTCCTAATCTCTCAGTTTGTAAGTTGCCTATATTTGTACATCATGGCTTAACTTTCCATTTTAACAGCTAGATGTTAATGTTTCACATTTGATTTAATTTCGGTTCATCCACAAAACCCCTGCCTTTATTACACATTCCCCCCACCCCACACAGGAATACACTGGATTTGTACCCCACCTATCTCCTCTTTGCACATTTCCCATTGCTGGTCTATGAGTCTATTTGCCTATTTTTCCTTCCAGTTAAGATGCTTTACGGTTTTTTTTTCCAATCAAGTATCCTCATCCTGGATTTTCTTTTTCTATTCTTATAGTGACTTAAACATATTTCATACTTAATTATATGGATAGGCTGAAGAAGAAGGTGCTATTCTCCCTGGAGAAGAATAAGTGAAAAGGAGATTCGATGGAGATATTCAAAATCATTAAAGCATTCAGGAAGAAACTATCCCATTAACAGAATGTTTCAGAATCAGTGGACACCAATTCATAGATAACTGCCAAAAGAAACAATGGCAATATGAGGAAATACCTTTTTTTAAAGCATAGCAGTGATTAGAATCTGGAATGCACTACCTGAGAGTGTGGTGGAGTCAGGTTTAATAGAGGCCTTTAAAAAGACAAATTAGATAATTGTCTGAAGAGAAAGAAATTGCAGGGCTATGGAAAAAAGATGAGGGTGTGGGTTTGGATGAGTTGCTTGTGCAGAGAGCTAGTCCAGACACAACAGGCCAAGTGGCCTTTTCTGTACAGTAACCAATCTATGATTCTATATTCTGGTTACTGGTTCCCAAAGTGGCCCTTCACAATATCACACATAAGACCAAGAACCTGCCATGTACTCTTAGTCCAAAAGCACCACTGTTAGAATGTGGCAGGTTGTGGAACACTACAATTCTCTGATACCTCCTCTTAGAGCAATGCCTCTTGCAGACAGTTCATATTAATTTGGAATATTGTATTTGTGTGTGTGGGAGGATTATGGGCAATATACCCACAACTTGCAGAAGCATATTAAACATAAAATATTCGGTACCATGAAAGTATTTAATTTTGCTAAAAAAACATTTGGTGCATTTTACACAACTTGACTTCTTTTCAGGAGTTGCCCTAGAGTAAAATTAATGTCCTGACTCTGGACTGAATATTAACATCGTTTAAGTCTATCCTGCTTAATAAGACCAGCATTTATCTTCCTAGCTGTCTTATAAACTGCCGCATCAGAAGTAGGCAAGTGTTATGATTTAGTGCAGCCATGTTATTACATATATAAACAAGCCACAAAAACATGGCAAACATCTTAAGCCTATGAAGTCAAAATAACAAAATACAATTAATGCATCTCAAATATCCTCTAAATTCAATAAAATTCTTGACAAACTCATGGGCTCAGATCTTCCCACCAGCCAATACTGTGTGCATTGCCACTGAACGCAAAGATATCTGTGCCTTGACATTTTTGCAATAGGTCACTGCAGCCATCTGGATGGAAGACTAATAAGCGTAGGAGAAGATGGGCAAGTACACGTCCTTTTTTTACAGCATTAGTTGCCATATTCAGGTAAGTTGTTAAAGTTTCAATTCTTTCACCGGGTTAGTGAGTGGATGAGTGAGTAAGTGGTTTGGTGAGGAGTGAGCAAGCGAGCAGACAGTCGGGTTGGGGGGATGGCGGTTGGAGGGAGTCAGATCAGGTTGTGGGGGGGTGTTAGACAGATTGGATCGAGGTGGTGGAATTGGAAGAGAGAACCGGGTCAGGGGAGATTATTGGAGGGTGGGGAGTGGTCAGTTGTGGTGCTTAGTTCAGTTACGCTAACTAATGAGTTAGACCAGGTATTAACCAACATAACATTCCTCAGCTAATTATGCAGGTAAGGGCTGCATATCTGCCCCAAGTATCTGACCCTGGGCTCAATGTAGGAGACTTTCACACAGGATTAGCAGACATTTAAACTTCCCAGACAATGTCAACATATTTGTGTAGGTCAGGACTTACGCAAAGTCCTTGCGTGCATTTCCCAACTTAAGTCCCAACTTTGGTGAAATGGATACCAGAAGATTTGGGCTATGGATTTTCTTCAACAGAAATTAATGAGGGTCACATATCCAGAATACAAGAAAGGTTGCGTTTGCATATGGCCTTGCTGTGCCAACGCATCTGAATGCTGACCTACTTTGATTGGCCAACTTTATCCATTTATTAACAATATCAAAAAATTAGATCATTCCAAAAATATCCCAAATGAATCACTGTAAAAACAGCAGTACAGAAATTTGTGAGCTGTAATCATAGAATCCCTACAGCAGAGGAGGCCAGTCGGTCCATCGAGTCTGCACCGACCCTCTGAAAGTGTCCCTAACCTCAGCCTATTCCATTGCCCCATCCCTGTAACCTACGCATCTTTGGACTGTGGAAGGAAACTGGTGCACCCGGAGGAAACCCATGCAAACATGGGGAGAATGTGCAAATTCCACACAGTCACCCAAGACCGGAATTGAACACTGGTCCCTGAAGAAGAATTTTCCCATTTTACTTGTCAAAGTGTTGTCTCCAGTGTGAAAATGGAGGGCAGCCTGCCAGCTGTCATGCTATGTTTTCCCACTGAATTTTTAAACACTTTGCAAAAATATGGAGGCGGGTCCCATGACATCAGGCTGGCGGAACCATACCCGACAGAAAAACGGTGCCCCGATCTAAAAAACAAATTAAAAAGGAGCCCCCCTCCCCCCCACAGGCACAGGACCCTGCCACTCGCGGAATCCTCCAGTCCCACCCCAAATCTCCCCAGTGGAAGTCCCTAACCCCAGCAATGCTCCCCGGGGAGACCTACAGAGCCTGCTGATCAGAAAATGCAGGAGGGTAATGATGATTCTCAGGGAGAAGAGCTCTGTGATGCATCTCAGCTATTGCTTATATTGCCGGTCCCCTGCATGTGCGAGTGAGGTTTGGCCCTCGACCCCTTTGTCACATAGCACTAAAGGAGGAGTAGGGGTGAGGGTCTAGGGCTCACTGATTACTGCTAAAGTCCTTTCTGGAATTATGTTATATTCACTTTGAGTGGGCCTAACTGTTTGCCTGATTTGAAGAGCTGTGTGAGGATGAGGTGAAGCGATATCCTACTGTGAGGAGGGTTAATAACCCTAAAGTTGTGAAGAACAAGTGTTTTTAATGAGGTAACATGTGCATTTGTGACATCTGATAAAGACTCCAGCTAGCTGTGCCTAACTTTACCAAGGCCCACTCGGTGCCCCTGCAATTCCTTAACCTTGCAAAGCTTCCCACTACATCTGGATGCAATCCCAGGATGCACATCAGAGGTGGAGGTGGCACTGTTGTCAGAGATGCCCTTGGCAGGCGTCATGTGGAGGGCCAGGACCTGGATGGCTCCGGCTTATTCTCGGGTAGCACTGGTGGTGCCGCATCACCCTTTCAGCTCACTGCCTCTGAGGTGCGCCAGCATCAGGAAGGGAGGATTCAGAAGGGCTGGTCACTCCCAGGTTCTCTTGGGTGAAAAAGGCGCTGGAAGGTGCTCCAGTAGTTCCTCCTCCCTCTGGCTGCTCGTGGGCCCCTGGGTTACTCATGTGATGGAGAGGCAGCTGGAGTGAGCTCCAAAAGTGTCAACGTCATCTTGCGCTGCCAATCCTGGAGGCTCGCCATAGTCTAGACCATGGTGTTAAACCACTCAGCAATGGTCCTCATGGACTGAACCATGCCTTGGAGTTCAGCAACCATGGATCTGACATCTTGTCCCAGGCTTTGGACTGTGCCTACCACCCTTGCAGTGTTGGCCTGTGTGTCACGCATTGTCGGCAACATCTCCTGCGATGGGAGGCTTTGGGACTCCTCCATTCGCTGGAATATTGCTAACAACCCTTCCTGGTATTCCCAGCTCTGACTTTTCAGGTGAAATTCCAGAGTTGAAGGAAGGGTGGAGTGCCAAGAGGAGACAGAGAGTTCTTGCCATGCTGATTGTACTAGGTCATTCATCTTCTTCTGACACTGTACTTGCGTCCTCTTGGTCAGAATGCTGGCACTGACCTGTGCTGCCACTGTCTACTAGGCAGGATTCATGACCTTGCTGGAGGGTCACCCACCAGTCTGAGGGTATATAATTGCCCTTCTCGCCTCCAAGTCACCCAACATTCTTGTGAGAGTCCCCTCGTTGAATTGTGGCGCTGGCCTCCTAGCTGCCATCCTCTTGGTTTGACTGTGAGCAACTGCTGTTTAAATTAAATTAAGTTTAAATGCAACGCCCCCTCGATGGAAATGCTGAAATGATCCTCGAGGCAGGTGAATCAGACACTTAACGCCTCAGGTGTGGCTTTTTCATGTGAGGGAAAAAACACTTCCCAAAGTGGCTGAAGATTACGGTCCAGATTGTACCGCCGGGGCAGGTGGGAATTGCACTGATTTTCTCGCCAAAAATGCTACTTTGCCATTCTTTTGGAAAATTCCACCCAACATTTGTAGAGGGTAATTGTAGGTATGGGTGTGAGTCAGGGATTGGATACGCAAGAATGTAGGCAATAAACTATATTGCAAATGAGATTTGTATGAAAATACATATACCAGGTAGGATTTGGCTGTCAGCAAAGATTATGCAGTTGAGATTTTCCTTAACGATCAATTGGTGGATTAATCCCTGATACAATGAAAAGTATCCCTATGAATGGATTAACCGATTTACAAAAGATTTAGTCTCCTTTGTAACCACTCGTAATTTTAAAATTCATTGCTAATGCACTTTTAGTTCACAATTATTAATTAAGTCTAAAATGCTTATGCTGTTGGCACAGTGACCTGACCAGGATGCTACTTGAAACTGTAACAAGGGACTGGATTCTCTGATTTTGAGACTAAGTGCTGACACCGGCGTGGGAACTGTGGTGTTTTATAACCGATAAAATGGCTCAAAACGGCCACTGATCCTCCATCTGGTGGGGGCCTAGCAAGCACGCAGCGTAGAGCCATTGGCACTACCTGGTGTTCAAATTTAGGACCTTTTTTTTAATAAATATTTTATTGAAAATTTTTGGTCAACCAACACAGTACATTGTGCATCCTTTACACAATATTATAACAACACAAATAACAATGACCTATTTTATAAACAAACAAAAAAAATGAATAAATAATAAATAACAAAAATGAAAACTAACCCTAATTGGCAACTGCCTTATCACAAGTAACACTCTCCAAAAATATAATTTAACAGTCCAATATATAATTATCTGTAGCAACGACCTATACATATTATACAGTATATATTAACAACCCTGAGAGTCCTTCTGGTTCCTCCCCCCCCCCCCCCCCCCCCCGATCCTGGGCTGCTGCTGCTGCCTTCTTTTTTCCATTCCATCTATCTTTCTGCGAGGTATTCGACGAACGGTTGCCACCGCCTGGTGAACCCTTGAGCCGACCACCTTAGGACGAACTTAATCCGCTCTAGCTTTATAAACCCTGCCATGTCATTTATCCAGGTCTCCACCCCCGGGGGCTTGGCTTCTTTCCACATTAACAATATCCTGCGCCGGGCTACTAGGGACGCAAAGGCCAAAACATCGGCCTCTCTCGCCTCCTGCACTCCCGGCTCTTGTGCAACCCCAAATATAGCCAACCCCCAGCTTGGTTCGACCCGGACCCCCACTACTTTTGAAAGCACCTTTGTCACCCCCATCCAAAACCCCTGTAGTGCCGGGCATGACCAAAACATATGGGTATGATTCGCTGGGCTTCTCGAGCACCTCGCACACCTATCCTCCACCCCAAAAAATTTACTGAGCCGTGCTCCAGTCATATGCGCCCTGTGTAATACCTTAAACTGAATCAGGCTTAGCCTGGCACACGAGGACGACGAGTTTACCCTGCTTAGGGCATCTGCCCACAGCCCCTCTTCGATCTCCTCCCCCAGCTCTTCTTCCCATTTCCCTTTTAGTTCATCTACCATAGTCTCCCCTTCGCCCCTCATTTCCCTATATATCTCTGACACCTTACCATCCCCTACCCATGTCTTTGAGATCACTCTGTCCTGCACCTCTTGTGTCGGGAGATGCGGGAATTCCCTCACCTGTTGCCTCGCAAAAGCCCTCAGTTGCATATACCTGAATGCATTCCCTTGGGGCAACCCATATTTCTCGGTCAGCGCTCCCAGACTCGCGAAGTTCCCATCCACAAACAGATCTTTCAGTTGCGTTATTCCTGCTCTTTGCCACATTCCATATCCCCCATCCATTCCCCCCGGGGCAAACCTATGGTTGTTTCTTATCGGGGACCCCCCCAAGGCTCCAGTCTTTCCCCTATGCCGTCTCCACTGTCCCCAAATCTTCAGTGTAGCCACCACCACCGGGCTTGTGGTGTAGTTCCTCGGTGAGAACGGCAATGGGGCTGTCACCATAGCCTGTAGGCTAGTCCCCCTACAGGACGCCCTCTCTAATCTCTTCCACGCCGCTCCCTCCTCCTCTCCCATCCACTTACTCACCATTGAAATATTAGCGGCCCAATAATACTCACTTAGGCTCGGTAGTGCCAGCCCCCCCCTATCCCTGCTACGCTGTAAGAATCCCTTCCTCACTCTCGGGGTCTTCCCGGCCCACACAAAACCCATGATGCTCTTTTCAATCCTTTTAAAAAAAGCCTTTGTGATCACCACCGGGAGGCACTGAAACACAAAGAGGAATCTCTGGAGGACCACCATCTTAACCGCCTGCACCCTCCCTGCCAGTGACAGGGATACCATATCCCATCTCTTGAAATCCTACTCCATTTGTTCCACCAACCGCGTTAAATTTAACCTATGCAATGTGCCCCAATTCTTGGCTATCTGTATCCCCAGGTAACGAAAGTCCCTTGGTACCTTCCTCAACGGTAGGTCCTCTGTTTCTCTACTCTGCTCCCCTGGATGCACCACAAACAACTCACTTTTCCCCATGTTCAATTTATACCCTGAAAAATCCCCAAACTCCCCAAGTATCCGCATTATTTCTGGCATCCCCTCCGCCGGGTCTGCCACGTATAGTAGCAAATCGTCCGCATACAAAGATACCCGGTGTTCTTCTCCTCCTCTAAGTACTCCCCTCCACTTCTTGGAACCCCTCAATGCTATCGCCAGGGGCTCAATCGCCAGTGCAAACAATAATGGGGACAGAGGGCATCCCTGCCTTGTCCCTCTATGGAGCCGAAAATATGCAGATCCCCGTCCATTCGTGACCACGCTCGCCATCGGGGCCCTATACAACAGCTGCACCCATCTAACATACCCCTCTCCAAAACCAAATCTCCTCAACACCTCCCACAAATAATCCCACTCCACTCTATCAAATGCTTTCTCGGCATCCATCGCCACTACTATCTCCGTTTCTCCCTCTGGTGGGGCCATCATCATTACCCCTAACAACCTCCGTATATTCGTGTTCAGCTGTCTCCCCTTCACAAACCCAGTTTGGTCCTCGTGGACCACCCCCGGGTCACATTCCTCTATTCTCATTGCCATTACCTTGGCCAGGACCTTGGCATCTACATTTAGGAGGGAAATAGGTCTATAGGACCCGCATTGTAGCGGGTCCTTTTCCTTCTTTAAGAGAAGCGATATCGCTGCTTCAGACATAGTCGGGGGCAGTTGTCCCCTTTCCTTTGCCTCATTAAAGGTCCTCGTCAGTACCGGGGCGAGCAAGTCCACATATTTTCTATAGAATTCGACTGGGAATCCATCCGGTCCCGGGGCCTTTCCTGCCTGCATGCTCCTAATTCCTTTCACCACTTCTTCTACCTCGATCTGTGCTCCCAGTCCCACCCTTTCCTGCTCTTCCACCTTGGGAAATTCCAGCCGATCCAAGAAGCCCATCATTCTCTCCCTCCCATCCGGGGGTTGAGCTTCATATAATGTTTTATAAAATGTCTTGAACACTCCATTCACTCTCTCCGCTCCCCGCTCCATCTCTCCTTCCTCATCCCTCACTCCCCCTATTTCCCTCGCTGCTCCCCTTTTCCTCAATTGGTGTGCCAGCAACCTGCTCGCCTTCTCCCCATATTCGTACTGTACACCCTGTGCCTTCCTCCATTGTGCCTCTGCAGTGCCCATAGTCAGCAAGTCAAATTCTACATGTAGCCTTTGCCTTTCCCTGTACAGTCCCTCCTCCGGTGCTTCCGCATATTGTCTGTCCACCCTCAAAAATCTTGCAGCAACCGCTCCCATTCTTTACTCTCCTGCTTCCCTTTATGTGCCCTTATTGATATCAGCTCCCCTCTAACCACCGCCTTCAACGCCTCCCAGACCACTCCCACCTGGACCTCCCCATTATCATTGAGTTCCAAGTACTTTTCAATGCACCCCCTCACCCTTAGACACACACCCTCATCTGCCATTAGTCCCATGTCCATTCTCCAGGGTGGGCACCCTCCTGTTTCCTCCCCTATCTCCAAGTCTACCCAGTGTGGAGCGTGACCCGAAATGGCTATAGCCGTATACTCCGTTCCCCTCACCTTCGGGATCAACGCCCTTCCCAGCACAAAAAAGTCTATTCGCGAGTAGACTTTATGGACATAGGAGAAAAACGAGAACTCCTTACTCCTAGGTCTGCTAAATCTCCACGGGTCTACACCTCCCATCTGCTCCATAAAATCTTTAAGTACCTTGGCTGCTGCCGGCCTCCTTCCAGTCCTGGACTTCGACCTATCCAGCCCTGGTTCCAACACCGTATTAAAATCTCCCCCCATTATCAGCTTTCCCATCTCTAGGTCCGGAATGCGTCCTAGCATCCGCCTCATAAAATTGGCATCATCCCAGTTCGGGGCATATACGTTTACCAAAACCACCGTCTCCCCCTGTAGTTTGCCACTCACCATCACGTATCTGCCCCCGTTATCCGCCACTATAGTCTTTGCCTCGAACATTACCCGCTTCCCCACTAATATAGCCACCCCCCTGTTTTTCGCATCTAGCCCCGAATGGAACACCTGCCCCACCCATCCTTTGCGTAGCCTAACCTGGTCTATCAGTTTCAGGTGCGTTTCCTGTAACATAACCACATCTGCCTTAAGTTTCTTAAGGTGTGCGAGTACCCGTGCCCTCTTTATCGGCCCGTTCAGCCCTCTCACGTTCCACGTGATCAGCCGGGTTGGGGGGTTTCCTTGTCGATTAGCCATCCCCTTTTTCCAGCTCCTCACCCGGTTCCCACGCAGCTGTATCTCCCCCAGGCGGTGCCCCCCCCCCCCCCCCCGCCCATCCCCTCCCATACCAGCTCCCCCCTCTCCCCAGCAGCAGCAACCCAGTAATTCCCCCCCCCCCCCGCTAGATCCCCCGCTAGCGTAATTACTCCCCCCATGTTGCTCCCAGAAGTCAGCAAACTCTGGCCGACCTCGGCTTCCCCCCGTGACCTCGGCTCGCACCGTGCGACGCCCCCTCCTTCCTGCTTCTCTATTCCCGCCATGATTATCATAGCGCGGGAACCAAGCCCGCCCTTCTCCCTTGGCCCTGCCCCCAATGGCCAACGCCCCATCTCCTCCACCTCCCCTCCTCCCCCCATCACCACCTGTGGAAGAGAGAAAAGTTACCACATCGCAGGATTAGTACATAAAACTCCTCTTTCCCCCCTTTTTAACCCCCCTCTTCGCCCCCCACATTCGCCCCACCACTTTGTTCAAACGTTCTTTTTAATAACCCGCTCATTCCAGTTTTTCTTCCACAATAAAAGTCCACGCTTCATCCGCCGTCTCAAAGTAGTGGTGCCTCCCTCGATATGTGACCCACAGTCTTGCCGGTTGCAGCATTCCAAATTTTATCTTCTTTTTATGAAGCACCGCCTTGGCCCGATTAAAGCTCGCCCTCCTTCTCGCCACCTCCGCACTCCAGTCTTGATAAACGCGGATCACCGCGTTCTCCCATTTACTGCTCCGAGTTTTCTTTGCCCATCTAAGGACCATTTCTCTATCCTTAAAACGGAGGAATCTCACCACTATGGCTCTGGGAATTTCTCCTGCTCTCGGTCCTCGCACCATCACTCGGTATGCTCCAACGGACCCGCCGGGGCCTCCGCTCCCATTAACGAGTGCAGCATCGTGCTCACATATGCCCCGACGTCCACTCCCTCCGCACCTTCAGGAAGACCAAGAATCCTCAGGTTGTTCCTCCTTGCGTTGTTCTCCAGTGCCTCCAACCTTTCCACACATCGTTTCTGATGTGCCTCCTGCGTCTCCGTCTTCACCACCAGGCCCTGTATGTCGTCCTCATTCTCGGCTGCCTTTGCCTTCACGACCCGAAGCTCCCACTCCTGGGTCTTTTGTTCCTCCTTTAGCCCTTCGATCGCCTGTAGTATCGGGGCCAACAGCTCTTTCTTCATTTCCTTTTTGAGCTCTTCCACACAGCATTTCAAGAACTCTTGTTGTTCAGGGCCCCATGTTAAACTGCCACCTTCCGACGCCATCTTGGTTTTTGCTTGCCTTCCTTGCCGCTGTTCTAAAGGATCCACTGCAATCCGGCCACTTTCTCCTCCTTTTTTCATCCGTATCCAGGGGGGATTCCCTTCTGGTTTACCGCACAATGTTTTTAGCCATCAAAATTGCCGTTGGGGCTCCTATCAAGAGCCCAAAAGTCCGTTTCACCGGGAGCTGCCGAAACGTGCGACTCAGCTGGTCATCGCCGCACCCGGAAGTCCCAAATTTAGGACCTTTAATGGGGAGATAAAGTGCAACCACTAATTAAGAAGACCAAGTAATTTCTAACTATGCATTATCACTGGATCCATAAATAACAAGTAAAGTGGACACTCAATAGAGCACACACCTCCACCACACTGTTAACTCAATGTTATTACAATTACATAGCTCCTTCTTGATGCTTTTCCTTATCCGGTTGACGCTCTGCAATTACAAAGCTAAAAAAATATATATTTTAATGAAGAGTTTCAATCTCACTGAGGAGGCTTCAGGCCCATCCACATCCAACAACCTGTTCTAAAAACTCTGTTCATATTTTGCAGCTGTGATAAACTATACAATAGCAGCTGTGACAATCTATAACATTCTAAGGCAACCCACAGCATTAAAAATAGTAAATTTGCCCCATCTCCCAATGCTGACAGTTCCTTTAAAGGATGCAGATCTTTACCGAAAACAAATCAGTTCTTCCTTGGACTGTATCCTACCATATCTTACCTGAATAACAAGTTTTGTTGAAATCCATAGAATAGCTTTTGCAACATGTTTGCAAACAAACAGGGTAAAAACATTACCTCCACCAACTTCAGTGGCAGGGTCAACTACTTATTAGTCCACTCATTAATTTTAAAAAAGTCAGAACCCTAATTAGCCATTCAAAATTAATTCTTAAAATATCCAAAATTGTTTATTTTTTGGCAAAAAGGACTCTGGTTGTATTGAATCTTGTCTACTGAATTATATGGGGCAGGAGTCTTCACATGATGGGGTTTCCCACCCCGCCACCCAAAGAGTCAGTCTGGAATACATCCTTGCCAATCACAGTAACCCGGCGGCCAGTTAAGTTCCATGGAGTGTTAATTGGCGGGGACAGGGGGCGGGATGCTCCGATTTTGAGGCTATGTCCAGAGGAAGTGGCTAGTTTTACAATGAATAAGTCAGCGGTTCCCCTGCACTAATGCTCCGCCTGGTGGGTGCCTAGCCGCCGTGCCATGTAAACCCACCTAGCTTTACCTGCAGATACGGATGGAGAATTGCCTAGTCAGTGGTCGCGCATGCGCACGGTGGTGATCAGCGACGGCCGCGCCGTACAATGTGGCGCCGACCGCGCGCGGACCCAGCCTGCTAGAGAGTGCCCCCCCTGTAACCCCTCTACCAACCCCGGACCATCCCCCACCCAGTCTCCCCAGCCCCTGCCGAAGCCCCCCCAGACAGCGGAATGCTCCCCCCCACCCCGCGACTGTGGCGCTGCTGGACACAGTCCACAGCCGCCACGCGATGTCCCCGAAAACTGAGAGGACATGCAACCGATGCTGTCGGGAAGTTGGCCCATCGGGGGTGGAGCATCGCGGGAGGGCCTCAGGGGACTTCCTGAGGACGTCCCAACGGTGTGTGGCGTACTCAGCGATTACGTCATATTTGAGGGAGCGGAGCAACCGAAAAATGGCCCCGTCCCTGATTTCGGTGTAAAAACAGATTCTCCGGCCAATCGTTGAACCCGATTTAAATGTTGGCAATCGGATCAATATTAAAAAAATAATAAACATTTAAACCAGTAAATTTCATACTTGCAACAAAAACGTTAGTATGTGAAAGGAACTTTTGATCAATATCAAATTTCAAAAAACTATATAGCATACCACTTTGAAAAACAAATCTAATTTAATTTTTAAAATATGGTGATATGGAAGTTAATTGAAAACAAAGAAAACTGAAAGATGATCTAAAAGTTGTTACTAATTTAAGAGCAAAACAGAGCCACCATGGTAAATAAGTCAGTTAGTGAATTGTATTTTAATCTCTGATTTTCTTACCAGCTCAAAAAGGTATCATTTTGTAATCTGGTTTGAGAATTTATTTTTAAAAGTACAGCTTCATTCACAACTTGTCTATAACTCATCGTTGAGGGTTTACGAAATAAATCCAACTTACAAATGCTGCATTCAAGACTAGAATACATACAAAAGGGTGAGAAAAGTTGGTTCAACAAGCGTGTCTTATCCAATCATGGTACATCCTATGTAATTCCACCACTTCCAACCCTGTGTCCCACAATATTCTGGGACAGACAATGTAATAGAGAAAGTAATCTTAAACCCATTTCGGAAAAAATATAAGAATTTTTTTTCCCAACCCCCAAAGTCAATAAAGGAAGTTCCAGAAGACGGCAGTAACTGCTGCTGACCCAGTCCTCCCGACGTTGATAATGATGTTCAAAACTTAAAGGGTTAGAGGCAAATAGCAAAATACGATGCCACATTCTTATTGAAACAAACATTTTCTTACAATTTATAGATTAAATTAGGTTGAGTAATATGAAAATCTAAAGAACAAGAAACTGAATATTGTTTGCATAAATTTATGCACTTATTAAATATCAATAACATGTGTATTTTAGTCAATCTACACTGATCAATATTGTACAATTTCATCTTCTGATATTACTTCATTGAAGCCAATGTAAGTCCACAAAAACAGAGGAAACATTTAAGCGAGCATGCACACAACTACTAGACAAGAAGCCACGGCACATTATAGACCACAAATGTCTAGTGTACGAACAATGCAATAAATGCAGTTCAAACCCACCTATCCGACAGATCTAGAGACTGCCTACTTTCAAGGGAATACTGACGACTGGTTAGCCTGCTAGAGTCTGACGCAGTCTCTAGGTCACTGCGTCCATTTGTGGCAGAATCTATGCTATCATAGCGTCTACCAGAGAAAGTGGAAAGCACAAAGAGGAAGATAATGAGGGAAAATTTTAATATATCAAAAGGTTACACTAAACATTTCTTTTATTGCATACCGTACTGAGACAACTGTGTTTTCTGGATCAGGGTATGAAATCAAACTTACTTAATATCCAGAGTGAAGCCAATGGGTTGGGCAAGAGAAAGGAAGGATAGGGTGAAAGGAAGGATTGGGCGCGGTGGGGGTGGCAGATGCATTGAATCAAATAATTCATTGGTCAACTACCAAAGCACTCTGCAGCAAACACACGACTAGAAGGACTTACAGTACCCACAGATGTAATTCTGACTTCTCAGCCTTCCTGTTGGGAATGCTTAGTCAAATGTATTAGACAAAGTTAATGATTTCAGTTACATTCGGGAAATGTCAACAAAAGTGGTCCAACACCATGACTAATCTTCCAGTTTAAACATCACGGTGTATTTAAAAATACAGTAGTCTCAGAACATAGTAAGCAATAGTTCCTTCAATTTCTAAAGTTCAACCTCATTCTTTAAGAACTTTTGACAGAAAATCAAATTATATACGCAAATTAATAATTTAACAGTCTGCTATATAAAGACTTGTTGCAATATTTCCAGTATGAATTTGTGAATACAAAGTCTTATTACATTTCCAGTTAATGGGAACAGTTGTTTAGAGGGCACAATTACAGATACACAATTGAGTCACTGTACAATATTTCCCAAAAGGGAATGACCAGCAAAAGAGAATGATAAAGGTGTTCCCATTAACAGGTTTCTTTCTGTACATCGATACCGTAACAATATAAACTGTAAATGTTATTTTCAGGTACAGTACATATGTATGTGTTATCCTTTATAAAATACATTTTCCTCACGTCTTGTATGCTTGCAGGTTTTATTCTCTTTATATTGAACTGTATGCATACTTCCCAAAAAGCTGCCAAAGATACAGGGCTGAATTTTCCGCCTTCAGGATGCTCCATTTCACCGGCAGCTTGGGGGTTTCCCGATGGCGTGGGGCTGCCGCACAATGGGAAACCCCATTGACCAGCTGGCGAAACGGAGAATCCCGACGGCGTGCTGAACCAGAAATCTGGAGTGGCGGGACGGAGAAACCCGCCCACAATGTGTTATACTGAAATATCATTCAAGCAATGTTGTTTTATGGTTCAAAATGGTCAAAGACGTTTCCCCTTAAACACCTCCATGCAGTTGCCTTCCCTACATTAGCAGAAAAATTACTGCATACTGATCTCCTAGAGATGATCAGCAGCAACACCGTCTCCAGTGCAAAACAAAACTATGAAACTGATTCAATTATTTAATAACACATACATTATATATTGTACACTATATCAAACAGCAGGGAGAAACCTAAAGAAAAGATCCATTTTAGAATTTAAAGTGCATTATAAAAAATAATAATCTGCAGTATCTTATACATAATCTCTAATGTACACATATTTAAACTCAATTACATTAATAGCTTTATCCGGAGTTATCTGGAAAAATTTTAATAGTTAAAATAGGGCTTTTAACCCTGACAAAAATTAAAACATTAAAACCAAGAAGAAGAAGCACAAATATAAATGCAGTAGGTGAATGTCTGTATTATTTCACACTTCAAGGACAATATTATTAAAAATGTTTTCGAAATGCTTCTAATTTGGCCATACGATTCATGAAACAAAAAATAAAAGAACGCAAGAAATAGGAGAAGAAGGAAGCATCGGCTGCTCAAGCCTGTTTTATAATTTAACAAAATCATGGCTGATTTTCTACCTCAATTCCAATTTCCTGCCTGCTCCCACAGTCCCTTTATCAGACTTAAATATAATCAATGATGGAGAGCCTACAACCCTCTAGGCATACAATTGCAAAGATTTGCAAGCCTCCGAGCAAAAAAATTCATGCCTCAGTCCCAAATGATCAGCCAAACTTCAGCCAAACTCCAGAGAAGGCAAGTCGAATTTACTCAGCCTATGAGAATCAGAGGGGAACCCTCATATCCCAGGAAACTTTATAGAGACACCTCCCTTCATCATCTCCAAGGAATGTATATTCTTCCTCAGACATGAAGATCAAAACTATGCACAATATTTCAGCTGTGGTCTCAACAAAACCCAGACAATTGTAACAAGACGTCCTGATCCTTATTCTTCCAATTTATTTTCAATGAAGCCTAACATGTCATTTGCGTTCCTAGTTGCTTCCTGTACTACAATGCTAATTTTCTGTGTCCCTTGTACGAGTACACCCAGGTCTTCCTGCACATCAACATCTAGAAGTGTCATGCCTTTTAAAGAATACTGCTTTTCTGTTCTTACTACAGAGTGAATAACATCACACTTCCCCACCTTGTACTCCATCTACTTCCTTGGTGTCCACTGACTTAACCTGTCTGTATCTACAGCCTCTTTTGTACCCTCACAGATAACATTCACACTTAATTTTGTGTTGATAGCAGACTTCAATATATTACTCAGTCTCTTCAACTGTTACTCATTCTTTTCATCTAAGTAATTAACATAGATTGTGAATAGATGAAACTCCAGCACTAATCCTTACTACACTAGTTAAAACCTGCCAACTTGAAAATGCCCTGTTTATCCCAAGCTTTGTTTCCTGTACGTTAACCAATTATCTTATTATAAATATAACATAAACCCCCAACTCCAAGAGCTGTTACCCTGCACAGCAAAATCCTTTTGGAAATCCAAGCATACTGCTTCTATCGGCTTCTCTTTGCTTATCTTAGAGTAGTAATTAAGCAGTTTCTCAGGGTAGCTTGAAGTGTCGCACAGGGTCTGTTCTGACATTATTTCTGTTCACTCCCTATAAATCACAGAATCCCTACAGTGCAGAAGGAGGCTATTGGGCCTCTGAAAGAGTACCCTATCAAGGCCCACTCCTCTACACTATCCCTGTAAGCCCGTAACTCCACCTAACCTACACATCTTTAGATACGAGAGGCAATTTAGCATGGCCAATCCAACTAACCTGCACACCTTTGAATGTGTAGAGTGATGCCCAAATTTTCAGAAAGTATATGAATATTGACTTGAAACTGAATGTATATTGTTGGAAATGTTGCTTTTCATAATTATTGATACTCCATGATGTACAAAATACTCAAATTCCATGTTCAATGATGAAAAACAGATGATAAGGTATTCTAAAATTTAGAACATTTCATGAAAAAAATTTAATTACCAAGCAATGATTTAATAATATTGTCCTAATTCCATGCATTTAATGTAAATAATCAATAAGTTGACACCATACAATGAAAAACTATAAAACAAAAATACTCAAAAATGGCAGAGCTTAATGTCTAAGGGAAAAGCCAAGTAGGGGTTGCAAAATCACATTTTCCTTGCAAACTCCAAATTAACTTACCTTTTTGATTGTAGTGCAGATTAACTTTATTCATCAATTTATATATAATTGTATTCCAGCTCATGCTAAGAGAAAGATCTCTGGAAATGAAAACAAGTTGCATGCAGTGTTTCACAAATTCATTCCTAATGTTGCTTAGTTGGCTGGCTAGAGGGAGGAAAATATCTCCCTCAAGGTGAATTAAACTGAACCAGGTTTTTCTTATTTTTTTCCCAGGTTATTGTTAACCAATGAAGCTCAACAACATAATTAGGGCATGCGTAATTAGGAATTATCGGTTTACATCGGGATGTCATCGTTTAGCCACCGACATATGAGGTCATCTCACACCATTACCAAGCTATTCACCAGGTTTGGGAACAAAATTATTAAAAGATAATGAAAATATTTGTTCAGAAAACTGAAGGTTTTGTGCCAGCTGAAAAGAAAATGTGCATCAGAAAACCATAGATATTTTCAGTTATGGACAGAAAAGTAATAGAACAAAGCAATTAATTAATTACATCTTGTCATCTCAGTTCCCTTTCCCACACCGAGTGGGAAGGTAAGCATCTTAAGTTTCTGGTCATGTTACTGTACAGCCAGGAAGCTAAGTTATGAAAGTGATGCATGTTAAGTCATCAATCGTCCTTTTCTCAGAATTACCGCCTTCCTTTATTGAACATGCCACAATGAGCACTGAGATCAAAACCTAGCCACAATCTCCTGTCACAGTGAGATACAGCAAGCAGCTCTGTACTGGCCCACCAGTTTACCTTACATTTTTTGCCGTTAACAATAGTGCACTGAACAATTGCTTGTTTATAAAAATCAAAAAGTCAACGTAATAAATTGTACCTTATTGGCCTCTGATGATCGGAATAATCTAGTTCGTAACTGTGGATAGAATCAGTGCAAGAATCCCGTGATCCACTCTGCGGATGCCGTGAAGAAATAGAGTATTGATGGACTGATGCATTAGGCTGAGATGTTGTATAATATGGAGGTGGGATGCTGTTGCTCGTTTCACTTCGATAATCGCTGTCCCTGTCATCTACTGCACTGTCAGGATCTTCATTGTCTATAAACAATGAAAATCATATTTCTACAATGTTGAAAGTCCAGAACTGTAAAATAAGTACTAGTTTTAAAGTTTTACTTAGTGCTTTAACATAATCATCTCTAATCATATAATTCTTACAACTTTGCATGCTTACTTTACCATCCTGTATACCAGAAAAGTAGATTTATGGAATGTTAAAAACAATAGTAACCAGATTACTATACATGGATTAGCTGCATATCTCAAGCTTTATTAAACAATTGGTTTCATGTTAAAGGAAGTTTCCTGAAAGGTTGTAAATTATAAGTTATATATGAACACTTTTCAAAAAATCCCTTTTACAAGCTCCATTGCTGTCTCAGCAGGTTTGGCACAAGTAGTGGAGAAACAATGCTGGCCCCTTCACCCTCCTGAAGACAGGGAATATTTCTTGGACTGTAACACTGTGGGATTGATCATTCTCTAGTACCTGGCTGATTTTCCTCCCTGGGCAGGTAGCGTAGAGCCCAAATTTAACTCTTTATTATTGTCTCAATTGTGATGAGCTAATACAGCAAGCACTGCATCTGCAACTCAGATCTTTGTTTGTGTGGCTCAAGTCCACGTTGATCATTAGTTTTTCAACATTATCTTTACCAACTGAACCAGCTTAGTCTCTGTTTAAATAAATGGAAAACTAATAGTGGATCATCCTTTGGCCTTCAACCTAATATTTACTTAACTTTCCAAATGCATAATCCTTCCTTGGGTCATAGAAACATGTCTAAACTATGCAGCTCGTCAAGCCCATTCTGCTATTCAGTGAGATCATGGCTGATCTATGTCTTAACTGTACCCACACACTTTTGACTCCACATCTGTTTATACCTTATCGAGCAACGGTGTATTTATCTTAGATTTAAAGTTAACTGCTCCTGCATTTTTAGGAAAAACATCAAAACATCCAGCACACTGCACATGAAGACGTGTTTCCTAACTTCTCCCTTGGATGACCTGGCTCTGTTCCCTCGTTTAAGACTAACCCACCGAGTGGTAAAAAAAACGTATATCTATCTGGCTTCACCCTATGTAAAGGGAAGCTAACCCAAATCACTGCTGTGTGTATCTCATATCAAGTCCTGCTCACCCATCACTCCAGCAGCCCATCAATTTAAAATTCTCCACCATCTTTTCAAATCCCTCAATGGCCGTACACCTCCCATCAGCCCAATAATCCTCCAAATCTCTGTGCGTCACCAATGCTGGCCTCAGGCAAATGCCGTTTGGCACTGGTCCCCACAAACGGGGACCAGATGGAATGGCACTCGTTGGGGTCTCCAAGGGGATCGGAGGCCCCCAGCTTCATGCCCTTTGGGCAGGGTGGTGACCTGCACTGCTGGTGCTACCTGACTTCCCTGGCAGTGCAAGCCTGGCACTTTGGCAGTGCCAGCCTGGCACCCTGGACCATTCCTTTCTCCAATACTATTTCTCTAGTAATACTAATTTTCTTCAATTCCTCCATCTCACTAGATCCTTGATTCCTTAACATTTCTGGGAAGTGATTTGTGTCTTTTTCCGTGAAGACGGAACTAAAGTATATGTTTAGTTACACTACCATTTCCTTGTTGTCTATTATAAATTATCCCATTTCAGGCTGTAAGGCACCTACAGTTGTCTTCAATAATCTTTTTCTTTATAGTCCACTTTTATGTTACTAGCAAGTTTACTCTCATACTCTATTTTTCACCTCTTAATCAATCTCTTGGATTGATTGGATTGGATTTGTTAATTGTCACGTCTACTGAGGTACAGTGAAAAGTATTTTTCTGTGAGCAGCTCAACAGATCATTAAGTACATGAAAATAAAATAAAAGAAAATACATAATAGGGCAACACAAGGTACACAATGTAACTACATAAGCACCGGCATCGGATGAAGCATACAGGGATGTAGTGTTAATGAGGTCAGTCCATAAGAGGATCGATTAGGAGTCTGGTAACAGCGGGGAAGAAGCTGTTTTTGAGTCTGTTCGTGTGTGTATCTCCTGCCCGATGGAAGAAGTTGGAAGAGTGAGTAAACCGGGTGGGAGGGGTCTTTGATTATGCTGCCTGCTTTCCCCAGGCAGCGGGAGGTGTAGATAGAGTCACTGGATGGGAGGCAGGTTCGTGTGATGGACTGGGCGGTGTTCACGACTCTCTGAAGTTTCTTGCGGTCCTGGGCCGAGCAGTTGCCATACCAGGCTGTGATGCAGCCAGAAAGGATGCTTTCTATGGTGCATCTGTAAAAGTTGGTAAGAGTTAACGTGGACAAGTCAAATTTCCCTAGTTTCCTGAGGAAGTATACGCGCTGTTGTGCTTTCTTGGTGGTAGCGCGATGTGGGTGGAACAGGACAGATTTTTGGAGATGTGTACCCCTAGGAATTTGAAACTGCTAACCATCTCAACCTCGGCCCCGTTGATGCTGACAGGGGTGTGTACAGTACTTTGCTCCCTGAAGTCAATGACCAGCTCTTTAGTTTTGCTGGCATTGAAGGAGAAATTGTTGTCGCTGCACCACTCCACTAGGTTCTCTATCTCCCTCCTGTATTCTGACTCGTCGTTATTCGAAATCCGGCCCACTATTGTCGTATCATCAGCAAACCTGTAGATGGAGTTGGAACCAAATTTTGCCACGCAGTCGTGTGTGTACAGGGAGTAGAGTAGGGGGCTAAGTACGCAGCCTTGCGGGGCCCCGGTATTGAGGACTATTGTGGAGGAGGTGTTGTTGTTTATTCTTATTGATTGTGGTCCGTGGGTCAGACAGCCGAGGATCCAATTGCAGAGTGAGGAGCCAAGTCCTAGGTTTTGGAGCTTTGATATGAGCTTGGCTGGGATTATGGTGTTGAAGGCGGAGCTGTATTCAACAGATATGAGTCTGATGTAGGAGTCCTTGTTGTCGAGATGCTCTAGGGATGAGTGTAGGGCCAGGGAAATGGCGTCTGCTGTGGACCGGTTGTGGCGGTATGCGAATTGCAGTGGATCAAGGCGTTCTGGGAGTATGGAGGTGATGCGCTTCATGTAAATTCTATGATGACCACCCGCTCGAAGCACTTCATTACGTCTGAAGTCAGCGCCACCGGACGGTAGTCATTGAGGCACGCTGCCTGGTTCTTCTTTGGCACCGGTATGATGGTGGCCTTCTTGAAGCAGGTGGGGACCTCGAAGTGGAGTAGGGGCAGGTTAAAGATATCCGCGAACACATCTGCCAGCTGGTCCGCACAGGCTCTGAGTGCACGACCAGGGATCCCGTCCGGGCCCATCGTCTTCTGAGGGTTCACTTTCAGGAAGACCGATCTGACTTCGGAAGCTGTGATGGTGGGTATGGGTGAGTTATGGGCTGCTGGGGCACTCGGCAGCGGATTGTTGGTTTCCTGCTCGAACCGAGCATAGGATGCATTGAGTTCATCAGGGAGGGGTGTGCTGCTGCCGGAGATACTGCTCGGCTTCGTTTTGTAGCCCGTTATGTTGTGTAGGCTTTGCCACAACCGCCGAGAGTCTATCTGTGACTCTAGCTTGGTTTGATATTCTCTCTTGGCATCTCGGATGGCTTTGCGGTGGTCGTACCTGGATTTCTTGTATAGGTCAGGGTCGTCTGACTTGTCCTTCAGTAGGGAGTCAATCTCGCGATTGAGCCAGGGTTTCCGGATGGGGAACGCACGTACTGCTTTCTTTGGAACGCAGTCATCCACACATTTGCTGATGAAGTCTGTGACGGTGGTGGCATGCTCATTTAAGTTAGTCGCTGAGTTCTTAAATATGGACCAGTCCACTGTCTCTAAGCAGTCATGTCAGAGCTCTTGGCCCACTTTTGCTGAATACTGAACTTCTCCCAACCCTCAAGAGAAATACTTTCCAGTGCCAATATAGTTGACGCTCATTGGTGACAGTAGATTGCGCAATGAGTTAAAATTTGGAGTTCATTGGCAGACAGGGCGGTGCTTCAATAATTACTCAAAACATGGAGTGGGTAAAAACTTCAAAGGGAAAGAATTGCAGCATAGGGAAAGGGCAGAACAGTGGTATTATTTCGGTAGCAAGAGTCGGGACAGGTCCAGTGACCTCCTCTGCCGATTCATTCTATGATTCAACACAGCTTTATTCTGAAATTATGGAAAATATTCTTATCAGGCAAAACAAATAGTTGGCTGGACTGTAAGCATCTATTTGCATGGAAATCGACTCCATTGGTGATGAATATATATTGATACCAAATTTCCAAGTAAAACCATAATAGTTTTAAGCAAAATACTAGGAATGCCATAACCAAATATTTAATTCAATAACCTCTGGACAATTGGCATATGCAAGCAACCACAACATTTAAAAGTTACTCTAACAGACTTTCTAAGAAAATAAATGATCAAATACTGCTGAGAAATATTGTACATCTTGTCTGCTAAGCAAGCTATTTCTGTGGCAATGGAGTAATAGGCTGCAGATGGGCATGATTAATTCTCATATGGCATATTACAAAACTTGCTATTGTTATTATGGGGAGTCAAGAATAGTACCCATCTATTTTTCTAAAAGGGAAGTAGGGGAAAATAAGTATCCACGGTTGTTTTGTACATTTTATAGCACTGAGTCAATTGAAAAGGTCTGGTAAAGTTAGCATGAAGGCTGTCGAGAGGCATATAAATAATGGAAAGTAAAATATTTTTCATGTTTCTAACCCAAATAGTACTACTTACAAAATAAATTAAACATCTAGAACACATTTGTTCCCTTTCTCCTGTTCCTGTGAGGCAGTTAAACCTCCTGCTGAATCATCATGACATTTTCACTCTCAACACTTTTAATCCTGAATGGATTCAAGTTGAGACAACCAAATTGGCAAGATAGTTGCATAGCACCATAGGAAATGAAACTAAGACTCACAGGAAGCAATTATTCATGACTTGAGTGGAAAATGACCTTCACACATTTTCCAAGAGTTAGATTACAAATGAAGATCTTCAGAGATGAAGGGTAATCAACAGATGATTTCATTATCAATGTGCTCAATAAAAGTTAAGAAATTAGCACATTTTTGCTCATACAATGTCAGTGAAACCTTCTTTTTAATTTGGATATCATGCCATTTCTGCAATAAGAACAAAGTCTAACATCTTGATATGAATGATTAGCAACACAAAAGGAAATCATCTATCAGATTACACATATATCATATTTAAAATAAATTAAATTTAAAAGCACAATGAATTACCTGCTAAAGAACAGTTTGTGAACAGTGTTCTATGTTTGCAGTACCATTACCAAAGGCAATGGTTCGGATCAAAATAGTACATTTCAATTAATAAGAAAATTCTGATTAATTTGAAAAGGAAGTTTTAATAACAAGTTAATAAAATAGTTGTACTGTTTTGAGACACATCTACCCTTCTGGTTATTGAATGTTGTTGCAATTAATTCAGTGTTAATATATGTTTGTTGGTTATCAGCAATAATGTGCAAATAAGTGCCTGTTTTCTTGGAAATCACATAATCTGGTCTATTAACCTCATATTGTACTTTAAAATCTATAGGCCCGTTACAAAATTGTTATCACTGCCCCAGTGTATACCATCATCTAACCTACATATTTGACTGGATTTTTATTCTAATTGAATAGTAAATTTGGAGTCAGCCAAGCAATAAATAATTACATACTTTGTTGGTCTCCCCAGCCGAAATAGCTCCAGTTGCCTGTGGGGTAGCAAAGGATAGCAAAGAATTAAAAGAAACTACATCATAATGACAGAAATAAACAATAATTAAAGCAAGGAAACTAGAGGTTCTACTGAACATTCACTCAGCACTCAAATAAAAAAAACTAACTTTCATCCAGAATACTTTTTATTTATAATTCTGCAAATGATGTAATAGCCTTAAGATGTTAACTTTCATTTAATAGCTCATTAAAATTGAAATACTAAGGGTCATAACTGAAATTGCACCTTATATTTGATTTGTGGGGAACTGCCTGGTGTTTTCCAAAACATCTTTATCTTAATAATTTGCACTGGAGATACAGAAAAGGGAGAGAGCATAACTGGTATAAAAGCAGAAATGGTTGAATGCTAAGTAGGCACCCAAAAACCTCTATGCTTATTTTTGCTGATGTATTAACGGTGGCCGAGAACTGTGTTTGCAATAACAGAAACACAAGAATATCACTTGTTAGTAAGTGAATAAGTTAGTAATAAGGGAAGAAATGTGTTTTTGCTAGAGGGATATCCTAGATTTCCACCGTACTCTCACCCCTGAATTGTTTAACCATTGGGAAATGTGGTGTGGTTAGAGACTAGGGGGGACGACAGTTGATTGACAACACCTGCACCTTATTTGTATAGCACAGACTAATTGGACCAGTTGGTCTTTTTCTGTCCTGCTTTTGAATATTGTTATATGTAAATACTTGTTCACTTAGTACTTACATAATGTACTAAGAATAACAATTTGCAGGGCCTGAAGGTGCAGTGCCTTCCACTTCACAACAGCATTCAATTCACTAGAGGCAAACAGCAGCCTAGAATATGCACTCTAGGGTATTCCAAGTCTGGATTAACTAAAGCAGCACACATCAGGTCAAATATAATATACAAAAAAGGGCCATCAGGTTCAGGTGTTAACAAAGGAGTGGGAAAACATTGGCCTGAAGACCAGCTTCAGGCCATTTTCAGTTGCTA
Organism: Scyliorhinus torazame; assembly: GCF_047496885.1. Taxonomy (NCBI): domain Eukaryota; kingdom Metazoa; phylum Chordata; class Chondrichthyes; order Carcharhiniformes; family Scyliorhinidae; genus Scyliorhinus; species Scyliorhinus torazame. The sequence goes on from NC_092724.1 coordinate 32,119,071, forward strand.
AGTTCCAAAATTGATACTGCTCGGTATGTGCATACTGTATCTGTGCAGTGGACTGCATTTGGAACTGCAGTTCACCATGGCGAGCGTGATACCTCCACCTTTAACTGAAGTGGAAATTCCTTAGCAGAATTGTGGCTCTCAACTGTGGGACATCCTGGAATATCTTTCTTTTTAATAAATTTAGAGTAGCCAATTTTTTTTTTCCATTTAAGGAGCAATTTAGCATGGCCAATCCACCTAACCTGCACATCTTTGGGTTGTGGGGTGAAACCCACGCAGAGATGGGGAGAATGTGCAAACGCCACACGGACAGTGACCCTGGGCCGGGATTCGAACCCAGGTCCTCAGTGCCGCAGTCTCAGTGCTAACCACTGCGCCACATGCTGCCCTTCCTGGATTATCTTAACTGATACTATCGAGATTTCAAGCTCAAATCCAAGTGAGCGTGTTCTGTCTGGATTCACCATGCTAGGGAATTGTCTGAATGGTACCCTGACGCAGGGTTCAATAATCACAAGGCAATCCAATGATCTGCTGCCTTATGGAGAACATGCTGATTAAATGTCCAGCAGCAGGGCGGTGATGAGAAACAAGGGAACCATTTTTGTTTCAAATTCATTCACAGTATGTGGGCCTCACTACTGGGCCAGTATTTATTGCCCATCCCTGTCTGCCCTTGATCTGAGCGGTTTGTCCATTTCAAAGGACATTTAAGAGTCATCCACACATTGCTGTGGATCTGGAGTCACATGTAGGCCTAACCAGGTTAAGATCACAGATTTCCTTCCCTAAAGAACATTAGTGAGTCAGATGTTTTTTAAAAAATGATAATCGACAATGGTTTCATGGTCATCATTAGACTTTTAATTCCAGATTTTTATTGAATTCAAATTTCACCATCTGCCATGGTGGGATTCGAACCCGGTCCCCAGAACATTACCTCGGGTCTCTGTATTACTAGTCCAGTGACAATACAACTACATCACCATCTCCCCTAATCAAAGCAATTCTAAATAATTTGGATACACTCTAATCCACTCAAATTACCCACGCAGAGCCAGAAAGCTGGCAAGCCCAGGCAGCCACCACAGTAGAAGACATGGCACCAATAACTGCAGGACCATTTTGTGACACGGTGGATAGAGGCAAACAATCACCCCATCAACTGGAGGCATTCACAAGCCAGTTTTACCATGTTGCTACCTCATTTATAGGTTCACCTTGTGCGGATCAGGGAGGATGCTCCGGTTTGATGTTAATGGTAAGTGATTATGCCAGGCCATTAGGTTACAAATTGCAGTGAAATACAGTTCTACTGCTTCTGATGGCCTAAAGCACCTCATGGATGCTCAGTTCTGAGCTTCTAGACCTATTCTGAATCAATCCCACTTCACTCGCACTGCTTTGTAATATGATGGAGTGTGAAGATGGGATGTCACCACAAGGACTCTGCAGTAGTGACTCCTACAAACAGCATCATGAATACCTGAATATACGACAGGTAGATTGGTAAGAACGTGGTCAAGTAGATTTTTCCCTTATGCAGGTTCTCGCACCACCTGCCTCAGGCCCAGTCTGGCAGCTATGTCCTTCAGGACTTCAGTAGTTCTGCCACTGTGTCACACTGGTTATGGGCTTGAAGATCCCACCCAGAATGCATTCTGTGCCTCAGCTATCCTCAATGTTTCTTCCAAGTTTGTCAAGTCCGTTGATACATTGATGCAAGTACAATGGATTTGTTTTTAAATTGCATTATGATATGAAAGTATGTTGTATGGGTCTTAATAGCTGTTCTGTTTATTTATCTTATTATGAATGTTTGTTTGGGTGCTTATTTTGGTTCGATTCGAAGAGACAGATCAAGTGCTAGTTCAAAAGGCACAAAATCTAGATCAGGTCACAAGGAGATTGTCCGGCCTGGGATGCAACGTACTATCATACAAACATATATAAGCCACACAACCTCCAGAGACGCAAGGTGCTCAGTAACATCACTTCCATATTTTGGCATGTTTATTTGCTTTGCTGCAATTTGTTTTGCTGTAATATTGTCCACCAAAGCCAACAGCATGGACTGTGATTGTGAGGAGTAACTAAACAACAGGAAACAATTACAAGTCAGGTAAAGTGAAAAGTTGTAGCCTAAGTATCAGTGAGTCCAAGAGAGAAATACATATCGCAGCTATTAAATCAAGTTACGACTGGTCTAGCATTAAATGTCAAATTGCTTTTTATACCATGAACCACAAATCTTCCTCCATGACCAGCTTCATGTGAGGTCCTAGCATGGTTCCATTTTTTTAATAAATGTTTTTTATTGGGTTTTTGAACAAAGTATATTTATCGTTATGTACACAGGATAAGAAACATATATATATACACACATATATAGAAGAGAGGGCACACCCAAACATACCGAAGAGAAGAAAATAGTAAATAGTAAAGAAAATATAAATATATAATTTTTTTAAAAATAGGATAACTGGTAGGGTATTGTGCACCAGCTCAACAGCAGCAACTCTGTACAACTGGCAAAATTATTTACAACACATAAGTAGGCGACTGTTTGCGGGAAGGGGGGGTGGTGTGGAGACCGGGGAGGTGAATATACATTCGGGTGCCGGAGAGACAATTACAGTGGGCAATACACGAATGGGTTTAGTGTTGTTGTCGCTTCTCCTGGGCGGATCTCGCTGCCGTCTCACGCTCACCGCCACTTCTGCCGTTCCTCCAGTCTTCATTCTCCTCGTTCCCTACTCCTGGAGATGCCCTGTTCGTTATTGTATCCCGTGCCTTCCTTCCTTCCGGCTCTCATTTGCCTGCCTCCCTCCCACCCTCCCTGATTCTCCTCTCATCTTCCCTGTCTCTTCCCTCTCCCTTCCCCTCCCCCCCTCCCGTGGTTCGCCTTTCTTTCCTCGTAGGTTTAGCTGTTACCCACGCCCCCCCTCCCGGTCCACCCCCCCTCCCGCCCCCCCCCCCCCCCCCCCCCGGCTACTGTTTGGCCACAAACAGGTCCCGGAACAATTGCGTGAATGGCTCCCACATTCTGTGGAAGCCGTCGTCTGACCCTCTGATGGCGACTTTGATTATCTCCATTTGGAGAGATTCCGAGCGGTCGGACAGCCAGTCTGCAGCTTTCGGCGGTGCTGCTGACCGCCAGCCGAACAGGATTCTACGGCGGGCAATCAGGGAGGCAAAGGCAAGGGTGTCCGCCCTCCTCCCCAGGAATAGATCTGGCTGGTCCAAAACCCCGAAGACCGCCACTTTCAGGCAAGGCTCCACCCTCATCCCCACCACTTTGGACATTGCCTCGAAGAAGGCTGTCCAGTACCCTGCAAGTCTGGGGCAAGACCAGAACATGTGGGCGTGGTTGGCCGGGCCTCCTTGGCACACTTCACATCTATCCTCCACCTCCAGCAAGAACCTACTCATACGGGTTCTTGTTAAGTGGGCTCTATGTACCATTTTTAGTTGCGCCAGGCTGAGCCTTGCGCACGTGGAGGTGGAGTTGACCCTATGCAGTGCTTTGCTCCAGAGTCCCCACCCTATCTCAATCCCCAGGTCCTCCTCCCATTTCTTTCTTGTTGCGTCCAGTACGGTGTCGGCCCTTTCTATCAGTCGGTCATACATGTCACTACAGTTTCCTTTGTCTAGTATGCTTGCGTCCAGTAGATCTTCCAGTAGTGTCTGTTGTGTCGGTTGTGGGTACGTCCTTGTCTCCTTTCGTAGGAGGTTTTTGAGCTGTAGATACCTTATCTCGTTCCCCCTGGCGAGCTGGAATTTCTCTGTCAGTTCGTCCAGTGTTGCGATCCTGCCGTCCGTGTATAGGTCCCTGACTGTCAGTGTCCCTCCGTCCTGCCCCCACCTTTTGAAGGTGGTGTCAGCCAGTGCTGGTGTGAACCTATGGTTATTGCAGATGGGAGCTTTGTCCGACATTTTGATCAGGCCAAATTGCTGCCGTAGCTGATTCCAGGATTGGAGGGTGGCTATCACCACCGGGCTGCTGGAATGTTTTTTGGTTGGGGATGGGAGTGCCGCCATGGCGAGGGCCCGAAGGGAGGTCCGCATGCAGGAGGCCTCTTCCGCGCGCACCCACTCGGCTTCTGGCTCCTTGATCCATCCCCTTATTCCCTCGGCCATCGCCGCCCAGTGGTAGAATTGTAGGTTTGGATTTTGTTTTTTCTAGGACCTTCTTTGGGATCCTAGCATCCCCCCCCCCCCCCCCAAAATACGAATGCCATCATTTGTTTTTCCAGCGCTTTGAAAAAGGCCTTGGGGATGTAGATCGGGATGGATCTAAGTAGGAAGAGGTACCTGGGCAGTACGTTCATTTTGATCGTTTGGACTCTCCCTCGTGTGTTTCATCTTTGCAGGTCCTTTTTTACTTCCTCTGTCAGACTGATGAGGTTCTATTTGTGGATCCCTTTCCAGTCATGGGCTATTTGGATCCCCAGGTAATGGAATTTGTGTCAGGCTTGTTTAAATGGCGGTCCCGTTAGTGCTGCCCCCCCCCTACTTGTGGGTGTACTGGGAAGATCTCGCTTTTGCTCATGTTGAGTTTGTAGCCCGAGAAGGCGCCAAACTCTTTCAGGAGCGCAATGATTCCGTCCATGCTGCTCGGTGGATCCGAAATGTAGAGGAGCAGGTCATCTGCATAGAATGAGACTCTGTGCTCTCTGCCTCCCCTTCGGATCCCCCTCCAGCTTTTTGCTGCTCTGAGCGCGATTGCTAGTGGTTCGATCGCTAGAGCAAACAGCAGCGGGGACAGTGGGCATCCTTGTCTGGTGTCCCTGTGCAGCTGGAAGTATCGGGAGTTGGCATTGTTGGTCCGTACGCTCGCCATGGGAGCGTTGTATAGGAGCTTTACCCAGGAGGTGAACCCTGTTCCAAGCCCGAACCGCTCCAGTACCTCTATGAGGTATTTCCATTCGACTCTGTCCAAGGCCTTTTCTGCATCTAGGGAGACGATCACCTCTGGTGTTCTCTCCCCGGAGGGAGTCATTATCACGTTCAGCAGGCGCCTGATGTTCGAGGTAAGCTGTCTACCTTTGACAAAGATCGTCTGGTCCTCTGCGACCACCTCAGGTCTTCTAGCCTTTTGGCTCGGATTTTGGACAGTATTTTGGCATCTGCATTCAGCAGTGAGATGGGTCTGTATGGCCCACATTCCGTTGGGTCTTTGTCTTTCTTAGGTATCAGCGAGATTGAGGCCTGTGCTAGTGTGGGTGGCAGTGTGCTCCTAGCTAGCGAGTCTGTGAAAATCTCCCGCAGGTGCGGGGCCAGTGCTGTCGCAAATTTTTTGTAGAAGTCCGCCGGGAACCCGTCGGGTCCCGGCGCTTTCCCCGCCTGCATGGAGCTAATGCTGTCCATGATCTCTCCCAGTGCTAGTGGTGCTTCCAAGCTCTGAGGTGTACAGCCTTTGGTGAAAGGCCTTGAAGGTTTTGTTGATCTTTTCTGGTTCTGTTTCTGGCGTGCCTCTGGTATCCCTGATTTGTGCAATTTCTCTGGTGGCTGCCTGCTTTCTCAGCTGGTGTGCCAACAGGCGGCTGGCTTTGTCTCCGTGTTCGTATAGGGTCTCTCGTGCCTGGCGGAGTTGGTGCACTGCTTTCCTGGTGGAGAGCAGGTCAAAGTTCCTTTGTAGCTCTTTCCTCTCCGCCAGGAGCTCTACGGTCGGGGCCTCGGAATGTTTACGGTCTACCTCCAGGATGGAGTCGACCAGCTGCTGCCTAGCCGCCCTTTCCTCCCTATCTCTTCGCGCTATGAAAGCGGCAATTTCCCCTCTTAGCACGGCCTTTAGCACTTCCCAGAACGTGGAGGGCGAGACCTCCCCATTCTGGTTGTTCTCTGTGTACTCTGCTATGGCCCGTGATATCCTTTCGTTGAAGGCCTTTGTCAGCTAGTAGGGCGACGTCCAACCTCCATGTGGGGCGTTGGGCCCTGCCCGTCTCCAGCCTCTCGTCCATGTAGTGTGGAGCGTGGTCGGATCGCACAATTGCGGAGTATTCCACTTTGTCTATCCCCGGAAGCACCATTTACCCCACCACAAAGAAGTCAATTCTGGTGTATACGTTGTGTACTGGGGAGAAGAAGGAGAATTCCTTCTCCCCCGGGTGGGCGAACCTCCAGAGGTCCACCGCTCCCATCTGCTCCATAAAGTGACTGAGTTCCCTTGCCATGCTTGAGGTTTTCCCCGTTTTGGGGTCTGTCTTTGGGTCCTGTACACAGTTGAAGTCCCCCGCCATGAGTAGTCAATGCGTCACTATGTCAGGGACTTCTGCCATAGTCTTCTTGATGAAGCTCATGTCGTCCCAGTTGGGTGCGTACACGCTAACTAGCACTACTGGTGCCCCATCCAGGGCCCCGCTGACCATGACCTACCGTCCCCCTGGGTCCGTAACCGTCCTTGTCGCCCTAAACATCGTCCTCTTGCCGATCAATATTGCCACCCTCCTGGCCCTTGTCCCATAGCAGGAATGGTAGGTTTGTCCCACCCAGCCCTTTCTTACCCGCAGTCGGTCCTGCTCTCTCAAGTGTGTCTCTTGGAAGAAGACTATGTCGGTCCTCATATTTCTTAGGTGGGTGAGGACTCTGGATCTCTTCACTGGGCTGTTGAGTCCCCTTACGTTCCAGGTCACTCTCCTGGTGTGGGCCTTCTGTCCCCTCGCTCCTGTGGGATTAACCATACTTACCTGGTGGACGCGCCCCTGCCCTCCGGGGTTTCCCTTTGTTAGGGGGCCGTCCAGGATGGCCGCTGTCACTGCTCTCTCCATGCGGTCGGGTCCCTGCGCTCCGGGGTTTCCCTTTGGCCCAGGGGCACCCGACATGGCCGCCTGTGATATGGTACGAATTAAGTAATGGCATGATGGGAAAACTGATCAATGGGAAGACTGGTCAAAAGGTTTGATACAATATAAGAGAGACTGAAACTACTCATTCCAGCTCGCCAGGCCCAGGTAAAGAATGCTGCCCTAACCATTTTCAAACTAGTCTGGCCGTAGGCCAACTCTGCATAACTTGAAGTCTGAAAATATCAGCGAAGGTCGAGCCATTCCAAAACACCGGACCTCGGCAACTCCTGATAAAACTAACTCGTCATAACCCAGGGCCGTAGGAATTTAAAACAAAGATAAGTTCAGGAAGAAACAAGTCTATTCCGACCTTTCAATGTTCCCTCCGAGGACTAAATAATGGTATGAGTGATATGACCAAACATGGTCTGGTCTTTGCTTCCGTTTGTATTTCCGATCAAACTCCTGACCATACTGTTGTCACATAATCTTAATAAAGATAATGTATAAATATTGAGCTAATTCTCCGTGAAAGTGCAGAACTTGTGAAAGACTGAGCAGTTTTGTTGATTGCTCTCTGACTTCAAGTTTCAGCCATTACTGCATGCAGTTGTTTTCAAAAATAAAGCTTGTTATTCTGTCTTAACAAGTGTGTTGTATCTTTCTACTACAGAAGCGGGAAAATATTGACTTTGACACGCCCACTGTGCGTCCGCCATGCGGGTAGTCCCCTGCACTCTGGGGTCTACCTTCGCCCAGAGAGCGTATTGGGTGGGTGCTTGCAGCGATTCCTTGTTTCGAGCCCTTGGTTGTGGCACTTTGTAGCCCTATTTCTTTTCTAACCTTGTTTGTCCCTCCTTCCCTGTGTCCCCCCTCCCCGGTCGCTCCCTCCCTGGGTCCCCCCTCTCCCGGTCTTGCCCTTTTCTCCCCTCTCCCGTATATCCCTCCTTTGTCCCTCTTTCCCCTGTTCCCATCCCCGTTTGCTCTCCCGTCTCTGTTGAGTGGTCCCCCCACCCCCAGCCTGGTGCATTCCCCCCGGTTGGGGGCGCGCTGCGGCCCTGCTTTGTTGCATGCCCCCGGCGCTAGCTTACTTGCTAGTCCGGTGGCCCCCCTCTCGGGAGTTACTGTCTCGCTTCTCCCCTGCCCGGCCTCTGTGGTTTTCTGCCCACCCTTCCCCTATCCTACCTTGCACTCCTCTTGCTTGCTCTCCCTTCTCCGCTACTCTCGTTCCCTCGTGCTGGGGCCTGGCCTCCCACCTGAAGCGGTCCCTCGGGCAGTGGTTTGCTCTTTGTTCAGGGTGCGCTTGCCGTGACGGGTGCGGGGGGGCCTGGCGTTGCCTCACCCCTCCCCTCCGTCGGCGTGTTGTTGCCCCTTGCCAGGGGCCCCTCGTTTCTACCCTCGCTGGTGGTCTTCCAGCCCGTGTTCTTCGACAAACTTGTTTACTTCGCAGGGGCTGTAAAGTAGTATTCTCTTTCTTGGTACGTGACCCAGAGTTTCGCTGGGTACAAAATACCAAAACGCACTTTGCTCTTGTGAAGAGCTGCTTTCGCTCTATTAAACTCGGCCCGTCTCCTGGCTAGGTCTGCCCCAATGTCTTCGTAGATTCTAATGGCGTGTCCTTCCCATTTGCAGGTTCTGTTTTTCCTGGCCCAGCGCAGGATTGTTTCCCTGTCTTGGTAAAGGTGCAGTTTAGCTATAACTGCTCTCGGGTGTTCCCCTGCTTTGGGCTTCGGGTGCAGCGACCAGCATGCTCTGTCCATTTCTGGTGGGTTGGGAAAGGTTTTCCTCCCCACTAAGTTGCCCAGCATCTCGGCCACGTATGTCGTGGGGTTTCTACCCTTGATCCCCGCCGGTAGGCCCACTATCCTGACATTTTGCCTCCTCGAGCGGTTTTCCTAGTCATCCACCCTGCCCTTCAGGCTCCTCTGTGTTGTGCCCAGTCTCGCCACCTCCCTCTCCAGGGCCGTGGTCCGGTCGCTCATGTCAGTCGCTGCTTTCTCCAGCTCCTTAATGGTCGCCTCTTGGGCTTCCAGTTTCTCCCCTTGGGTGTCTGATTTCTCCTCTGCTCTGCCCAGGGCCTGCCGCACCTCCGTCAGGGCCATGGCCATTGCTGCTTGCACTGCGGCCTTTATGTCTGCCCTAGCCTCTGCCTTGTTTACCTGCTGATGTTCCCTCAGCGCATCGGCAAAGACTGCCTTCCAGTTCCAGCTCCCCCCTGGCCCCGGGGGAGACTGCACATGTCTGCCCAGCTCTTTTTGATGTGGCGATACTTCCGTTCAGCCGCTTTGTGCGCTGATTAGCTCGTCTGAACTGGCTCGCCCATTGCCCCGTCTGCCTTTGGTGCCCCTGTTCTATTGTCTATTGTCCTCCCTCTGCTTTGGCTCCCTTCTGGCATTTTTTTCCGCCCTTTTTTTTCCCCCCTTTTCCCTTTCCTGTTTCTTCTCCCCTCCTTTCTCTCCGTTACCACTTTATTTTTCCTCTTTTATAAAATTCTTCTCAGGTGAACTTGTTTTAGGTGAGAAAAAGAGAGGACAAAATAGTGCCAAAAGAATTTTTAAAAGTTTAAAAGTTTTCTTTTCAGAGTTTTGTTTTTGCAAAAGTTATTTTTTTCTTCCTTTTCCCTCACTCGCCCAGGTCGAGAGAGAGGCTTCTGGTCGGGAGTCCCTCTTTGTTCCTGCCTCGTGGTGGTCGCCGCCAGTGGGGGGGTGGATCGGTCGGTCGGTCCCCGCCTCGTTCCCCGCTGCTGTCGCCGCTGCTTGGTCCGGGCCACCGCTCGTCGCACCCTGTGCTCTCCTGCTGGGCGTGGGGGTGGGGGAGTCGTCGGTCGCTCCTCTGTTCCTTCCTCCATGCAGGTTCGGCCCCCGCTTCGGTCTGGGCCGCCGCTTCGGTCCTGGCCACCGCTTGTCCTGCCCTGCGCTCTGCTGCCGTGCTTGGTGGTGGTGGTGGGGGGGGGGGGGGGGGGGGAGAGAAATCACTCCGCTCCCAAGGGCCCAGTTCCCCTGCTCCCGATTTCGCGGGACTTTAATTTTTATTTTATTTTATTTTCCCGGAGACTTCCTGAAATAGCCCCGACTTCGTGGACCTGCGGGAGCCTTTTTGCTGTGACCGCTCCACTCACGAACGCCACCGGAAGTTGCATGGTTCTGTTTTGAACTATCCAAACATATAGTGCTGCGAATTCTGCTTGGTTGTATTCCTGGAGGTTATGTTACATGTCACATGGGGATCAAGGGTTATGAGAAAATATCAGCCATGATTGAATGGCGGAGCAGACTCGATGGGACAAGTGGACTAATTCTGCTCCTATGTCTTATGGTCTTATGTATCACTTAATTCCAACTACCATCCCAGTCGAACAGCCTTATTTTTGCAATCTCCAATATATTTACAATGAATAAATCAGTGTTCAAAACAAATGGAAAATAAACGATTGAATTATTTAATACACCTGGGTTGTTTGCAGCAGTGCCCAGATTAATCTTTAATTCCTAGAGATTCCAAGGCAAGCCTGGAGGGTTGGCAATCGTACAAACTCAATGAGCACAACCCTACAATGGTGTCTGTTCCCCTCTCACTTGTTTCTCTTGAGGTATCCAAAGCTGTAACCTTGGCTCAATCTTCTTTAACGACATTCTGCTCCTCAGCGCCGCTTTGCACGGGATCAGCTTCCAGATATTTACAGTAATGACAGACCGCTCTACGACACCATTTCTTTCAAACCTTCAAATTCTTCCAACCTGACAGAATGTCAGATCCTGGATGAGGTACTATCACCAAGACATTCTGGCCCTGCCACGGTGTGTGGCAGATACAGTGATCCATTTGAATCCCCATGGATTTCGGTGGGACTGGGAGATTCTGCCAGGGATCCAGAAAATCTTGTCCAATGTCTTGCAGTTTGTTGGGAAGATCATTGCCTTTTGTCCTCACCATAAACTCCAGTACCTTACTGCTGGCCTGCGTGCCTCTTCAGCCACTCTTCTAGTTGAACCTTACTATTTGTAACCATGGTTGACCCCAAGCTGAGTTTTAAACTTTCCCATCAACAAGAAGGCTTACTTCCACTTCTGCAACACCAGCTGCCTCCTCTCCCATGCCTCAGTCCATTTTTGCTGAAATTCCTGCTGATATTGCATCATCTCAAGACTGAACTATTCCAATGTTCTCTTTGCTGAACGCCATTGTCCACCAAACAAACATCAGTTTGTGCAATTGTTTTCAATTCCTGTTCTGAGTTACAATGTAGACCACAATACCCTTTTCTTTGCTAATCTACACTGGTTTCCATTCACCCAACACTGGCTGGAATTCTTTGCTCCTGTATTTTTCGGGTAGGTTTGACGATTGGAGCGGAAAATCTTGCAAGAGGCCCAAATCACATTTTACTTCAGTGGGAAGTCGCACCATGATTTTCCCCACCCCCTGCCAATGACATAATGGGAATCCCAATGTTCAACATCCGGAACACCACTATAATAAATTTGAATCTCATCATCAGGCCTCTATGTCTGGTCATCCCCACCTGAGCCCCTCTGGAAGGTCTGTCTGTCAAGCGCACATTTTGGGAGATCAATGGATTATCTAATCGGGGGGGATTCCATTTTTAAAGGCTGCCCTGATCTTCTTGAAAAAAACTAAGTTGGTGTCAGGGTGGGCTCTGATTGAGTGATGTCCTGGGACCCAACCCTTGTAGCCTTTGTACTATGTTCCTAACAATATAGTGGAGAAAGCCACCATTAGTGCTGCTGTAGGTGGAGAAAAAGGTAAAATGTCACCCACTACATTTTGGTCAGTTAAAGCCTCCAAGTTCTACCTTCTGGAATTTCAGCCCTCCAAGTCTCTGCTTTTCTTCCTCCAGATAAAATATTATTTTAAATATGATCTTGTCAACCTATATTTTGTCAGCCTCTCCTAATCTGTTCCCTCCTGATTCTACGTCCGTTTCCGTATACCTAGTTGTTAAGCAGTTCGATGCTGTATAAATTCATGTATAGATGCTGTTTCAATCAATGACGTGAAATTACTGATAATCACTTCACTTATTGACACTTGTTCCTGCCCTGTCCATATATCAGATGAATGGTCCTTGATGCATGTGTCTCAAGGATTCAATTAATGATTGTATTTCATGAAGGAATTTTAATAATTTATAAGTTTAGGACCAAGTTCCAAATGCAGCTCCCCAAAGTCTTTCCAGTTCACAGTGGCAAGTGGCTTTTCCCACTTGTGGGATAAAATGTTAATTACTATCACCAGTCTTGAGTTTTAGCTAATTTGCACTGGATATGACAGGGAAATCCAGCTGAAACCAGTCAATCCAGTGCAAAGGTTACACCAAACAAAGACGGAGTTTCCACTATCTTAATAGTCATTCATAAACATTGCACTTGAAACCAAACTTGTCCACACCGCCAGATTGAAACAATGAAGGTGATGATTTGTGCCAATTGAAACAGTGGCCATTTGAGGAAGGTCTTTAAATTCAGCTCTTTGGGGGCACACAGGTACTAGTAAGTATATTTTTAAACTTTTCACGTACTAACTTTAATGACTCAGAGGAGGCAAGCAGTAAGCGAACATGGATTTATTTACACTATTTACAATGGTCTGTATAAAGCAGCATATCGCTCCCAGTACAATCCTAGCTGGGAGGATTAACCACACCAGGCCCTGTTTTGCTTTTATGTTAGCTCATAATGAGCCCAGGTGGATGGCCTCCGCCTCTACCTGGGAAAATCGTACTCCACGAATCCCATGGGGAGATCAATGACGGTTTCTCCGTGGTCCTCGTAGGGGTTATGCCACTAACAAATATTTAATTTACTAATAATCTGGTTAATGTACACCAATGAAACTGTTAAATGACTCAGTTATGTTTTTAAAGTCATTTTACGGATTTAAAACTGGGTTATTTACAGCTGGATTGTGAGAAATCCATTTTCAGCTGTATTAATACAACTGTATTAGATAACCACTCTTAAATACACCAATATTTTATTCAAGAAATAAAATTATTGCCAATTTCACTGGTTCATGAAAGATTTTTAAGTTTGTGATTATGCTAATAAGTTTGAACAGGCGCTTGAACCATCACATCATTTCAGAAAAACAGCACAGTTTGTGACCAGCTTCCTAATTATACCTAAAGCGGAAATTGTACCGAAACATATTTTGTCTTGGGCTACATCAATATGCAAACCTTAAAAAAAAACAATTCGAGTAAATATTGCATGTGAAACAACTTCAGTTATACTGCATATGTGTGGCTGGGTCCGCTTTCCCATAGCCTATATTCAGCACTAAGTTTATTTCCAAGAGAACTAATGAGTTTCCTCAACATACTTTAAACAGACTCGATCTAGGATTCAATCCGGAGTTATACTCCCACCCTCATATCAATGTGCACCTGAAATCAGTTGCACTGAATCCTAACCCTAATCCTGTATAAAATGTCATAGCTTCGAAGAAGAAGCAAGAGACTATTGTTTGCAACACATGACAACACAAAATTGCACAGAATAATATTTCTCAATATATACCTTTCTTTTTGTAAAGTCCTGAAAGGGATCAGTATTGTGATGGATCATGTACATGTCATCACTTTAATCTAAATATCTTTACAACTGAAAGGGGCTACGGGGATAGGTTGTGGGATTGGGCCTAGGTAGGGTACTCTTTCGAAGAGTCGATGCAGATTCTATAGAAGGTCTCCTTCTGCACTGTAGTGATTCTAGAGGGTGCACTGTGGCAGTGGTTAGCACTGCTGCTTCACAGCGCAAGGACCCGGTTTCAATTCCAACCTTGGGTGATTGTCTGTGTGGAGTTTGCACATTTTCCTCATGCCTGCATGGGTTTCCTCCAGGTGCTCCAGTTTCCTCCCGCAATCCAAAGGTATGCAGGTTAGGTGGATTGGCCATGCTAAATTGCCCTTTAGTGTCCAAAGATGTGTAGGTTAGGTGGAGTTACGGGGATAGGTCGGCGGAGTGGGCCTAGGTAGGGTGCTCTTTCAGAGGGTCGGTGCAGACTCGATGGGCCGAATGGCCTCCTTCTGTATTGTAGCAATTCTATGACTCTATGAAGTGCATGAGCTATTACAGCGAATGTGAAAAAAATAGGTCTGAACAGTGGGAACACAAACTGCCCTTCATTGCATTTTATCCAATCATGCCAGATCATGTTAGCGCAATTTGGCACTAGATTACCTTATGTTTGCATCAACTGAAGTATAAGAAAGTATTGAATCAAGGAATCAATACACATATTGGTACTGTTCAGTCACTGTAAAACCAGTTGTTCTGATAGTCTTATAGTAGTGACAATTAGTTTCCAAGTAATTCTATGGCCTTAGAAGTTCCTGAATCAACAACTTAATCATAATGATTTAACTGATTAGTACAGGGTATCTAAAATTACCGATATGCATACATCCCATCTAAACTAAATGACTCCTGTTTTGATTCAATAAAGTAGGGTATGTATTTCTCAGGTGTTAAGAATTGATTATTTTTATTCTGGAAACTAATAACTAGACTTCCAGATAGCATTGGTATTCAGTGATACTTACAACATTGCGAACCTGGAACAGGTAAAGGCCTCTCCCCTTCTTGGATTGCATACTAATTTTAAAAAAAAGGTACCATCAAACCTCAGTATTAAATGCCACACCAGCTTAGACAGTGTACATTAAATGTTAAATCTCTGAAGGCCTTTCATAACATGACATTCACTGTAATTCAGCATACTAGCCCGGATCTTGCAATCATCAACAAGGCAACAATGCTCGGCATTCACTATGATGATATTTGCCCACTAAGCTCGAGGGCTTTTGAGCAGAAACCTGCCCCACTTTGGCATCTGATCAAGTGTGGTGCCGCAATAGGGTATCTGTGAGTAGGGAAAGAAATGGTGAGGGTCCTCAACCCAAGAGATTCAAGAACTTTCACTGTGACATAAGAATATAAGAACTAGGAACAGGAGTAGGCCATCTGGCCCCTCGAGCCTGCTCCGCCATTTAATGAGATCATGGCTGATCTTTGTGGACTCAGCTCCACTCTCCGGCCCGTACACCATATCCCCGAATCCCTTTATTCTTTAGAAAGGTATCTATCTTTTTCTTAAAAACATTTAAAGAAGGAGCCTCAACTGCTTCACTGGGCAAGGAATTCCAGAGATTCACAACCCTTTGGGTGAAGAAGGTCCTCCTACACTCCGCCCTAAATCTACTTCCCCTTATTTTGAGGCTATGCCCCCTAGTTCTGCTTTCCCCGACCAGTGGAAACAACCTGCCCGCATCTATCCTATCTATTCCCTTCATAATTTTAAATGTTTCAATAAGATCCCCCCGCATCCTTCTAAACTCCAATGAGTACAGTCCCAGTCTACTCAACCTCTCGTCATAATCTAATCCCCTCATGTCTGGGATCAACCTAGTGAATCTCCTCTGCACTCCCTCCAGTGCCAATATGTCCTTTCTCAGGTAAGGAGACCAAAACTGAACACAATACTCCAGATGCGGCCTCACCAACGCCCTATACAATTGCAGCATAACCTCCCTAGTCTTGAACTCCATCCCTCTAGCAATGAAAGACAAAACTCGATTAGCCTTCTTAATCACCTGTTGCACCTGCACACCAACTTTTTGCGACTCGTGCACCAGCACACCCAGGTCCCTCTGCACAGCAGCATGTTTTAACATCTTACCGTTTAAATAATAATCCATTCTGCTGTTATTCCTCCCAAAATGGATAGCCTCACACTTGGCAACATTGAATTCCATCTGCCAGACCCTAGCCCATTCACCTAACCTATCCAAATCCTTCTGCAGACTTCCGGTATCCTCTGCACTTTTTGCTTTACCACTCATCTTAGTGTCGTCTGCAAACTTTGACACATTGCACTTGGTCCCCAACTCCAAATCGTCTATGTAAATTGTGAACAACTGCGGACCAAACACTGATCCTTGAGGGACCCCACTAGTTACAGGTTGCCAACCAGAGAAACACCCATTTATCCCCACTCTCTGCTTTCTGTTAGTTAACCAATCCTCTACCCATGCTACCACTTTACCCTCAATGCCATGCAGCTTTAGTTTATGCAGCAACCTTTTGTGTGGCACCTTGTCAAAAGCTTTCTGGAAATCCAGATATACCACATCCATTGGCTCCCCGTTATCTACTGCACTGGTAACGTCCTCAAAAAATTCTACCAAATTAGTCAGACACGACCTACCCTTTGTGAACCCATGCTGCATCTGCCCAATGGGACAATTTCCCTCCAGGTGCCCCGCTATTTCCTCCTTAATGATAGATTCCAGCATTTTCCCTACAACCGAAGTTAAGCTTACCGGCCTATAATTACCCGCTTTCTGCCGACCTCCTTTTTTAAACAGTGGTGTCACGTTTGCTACTTTCCAATCCTCTGGGACCACCCCAGAGTCTAGTGAATTTTGATAAATTATCACTAGTGCGTTTACAATTTCCCTAGCCATCTCTTTTAACACTCTGGGATGCATCCCATCAGGGCCAGGAGACTTGTCTACCTTTAGCCCCATTAGCTTGCCCAATACTGCCTCCTTAGTGATTACAATCATCTCAAGGTCCTCACCTATCATATCTTTATTTCCATCAGTCACTGGCATGTTATTTGTGTCCTCCACTGTGAAGACTGACCCAAAAAACCTGTTCAGCTCCTCAGCCATTTCCCCGTCTCCTATTATTAAATCTCCCTTCTCATCTTCCAAAGGACCAATATTTACCTTAGCCACTCTTTTTTGTCTTATATATTTGTAGAAGCTTTTACTATCTGCTTTTATGTTCTGAGCCAGTTTACTTTCATAGTCTACCTTACTCTTCTTTATGGCTTTTTTAGTAGCTTTCTGTTGTCCCCTAAAGACTTCCCAGTCCTCTAGTCTCCCACTAATTTTTGCCACTTTGTATGTTTTTTCCTTCAATTTGATACTCTCCCTCACCTCCTTAGATATCCACGGTCGATTTTTCCCCTTTCTACCGTCTTTCTTTTTTGTCGGTATGAACCTTTTCTGAACACTGTGAAAGATCGCTCGGAAGGTTCTCCACTGTTCCTCAACTGCTTCACCATGAAGTCTTTGCTCCCAGTCTACCTTAAGCTAGTTCTTCTCTCATCCCATTGTAATCGCCTTTGTTTAAGCACAAAACACTAGTGTTTGATTTTACCTTGTCATCCTCCAACTGTATTTTAAATTCCACCATATTGTGGTCGCTCCTTCCAAGAGGATCCCGAACTATGAGATCATTAATCAATCCTGTCTCATTACACAGGACCAGATCTAGGACCGCTTGATCCCTTGTCGGTTCCAATACATACTGTTCCAGGAAATTATCCCGGGCACATTCTATAAACTCCTCATCAAGGCTGCCTTTACCAACCTGGTTACACCAATCGATATGCAGATTAAAATCTCCCATGATAACCGCTGTACCATTTCTACATGCATCCGTTATTTCTTTGCTTATTGCCTGCCCTACCATCCTGTTACTATTTGGTGGCCTATAGACTACTCCTATCAGTGACCTTTTCACCTTACTATTCCTGATTTCCACGCAAATTGATTCAACCTTGTCCTCCATAGCACCAATATCATCCCTTACTATTGCCCGGATGCCATCCTTAAACAACAAAGCTACACCACCGCCCTTACCGTCCATTCTATCCTTTCGTATAGTCTGATACCCTTGGATATTTAACTCCCAGTCGTTAACCATGTTTCAGTAATGGCCACTAAATCATAGTCATTCACGATGATTTGCGCCATCAACTCATTTGAAATGAAATGAAATGAAAATGAAATGAAAAGAAAATCGCTTATTGTCACAAGTAGGCTTCAAATGAAGTTACTGTGAAAAGCCCCTAGTCGCCACATTCCGGCGCCTGTTCGGGGAGGCTGTTATGGGAATTGAACCGTGCTGCTGGCCTGCTTGCAAAGCCAGCAATTTAGCCCTGTGCTAAACAGCCCCTATTTACCCCTATTTCGTATACTACGAGCATTCAGGTAAAGTACACTTTTGCTGTTTTTTATGTCTTTGTTATGAATCCTAACACCTTGATCAGTAACTTTTCGCAATTTATTTTTCCTCTTACCCTTACTCCTAATTTTCCTTGTCTTTGAACCCATATCGCTACATAATAACCTGTCACGTAACCTGCTGCCTTGATCTCCATTAACCATTATACTGTCCATAGCTTTACACTTCCCTTCCCCCAACTTGCTAGTTTAAAGTCCTTGTGACCAACCTATTTATCCTATTCGCTAGAACACTGGTCCCAGAATGGTTCAGGTGAAGACCGTCCCAACGGTACAGGTCCCTCCTCCCCCAGTACTGATGCCAATGCCCCATGAAATGGAATCCCTCTTTCCCGCACCACTCCTTTAGCCACGTGTTAACTTCCCTAATTTTCTCAACCCTATGCCAATTGGCACGTGGCTCGGGTAGTAATCCAGAGATTATAACCCTGGAGGACCTGTTCTTTAATTTAGTCCCTAGTGTTTGATAATCCCCAAACAGGTCCTCTTTACTAGTCTTACCTATGTTGTTAGTCCCAACGTGAACCACAACACTGGATCCTCCCCCTCCCTCTCCAAAATCCTTTCAAGCCGATCAGAGATGTCCCTCACCCTGGCACTGGGCAGGCAACATACCATGCGGGACTCTCAATCTGGCTTACAAAGGATGCCATCAATCCCCCTAATTATAGAATCCCCTACAACTACCACTTGTCTTTTTGCTCCCTCCTCTTGAATGGCTTCCTGTACCACGGTGCAGTGGTCAGTCAACGCATCCTCCCTACAGCCCTCTTCCTCATCCACACAGGGAGCAAGTACCTCATACCTGTTGGACAAGGTCAAGGGGTGAGGCTCCTCAACTCCTAAACTCAGGATCCCCCTACCTGCCTCCCTTGCAGTCACACCACTCTGTCCCTGACCACTGTCCGAATTAACAGTACTTATTCTACCGGGTGTGACTGCCTCCTGAAACAAAGCGTCCAGGTAATTTTCCCCCTCCTTGATGTGCCACAGTGTGTGCAGCTCGGTCTCCAGCTCATCAATTCTGAGCCGAAGTTCCTCGAGCAGCCAACACTTGCTGCAGATGTGGTCACTGACGGTCTCAATGGAATCCACCAGTTCCATCATCATACAGCAACAGCACATCACCTGTCCAGCCATATTCAACTAGTTAATTAATTTAAATAATTTAAAAAATATTTTTATAGAACCTCAAGGATAAACCCGAACACCAACAAAAACACAGCCCTCTCTCACCACTCACCCAAACTCAGTCACTCACCTAAACTCAGATGCACTCTGTTCCAATCAGCACTCAGTCACTCACCTAAACTCAGATGCACTCTGTTCCAATCAGTACTCAGTCACTCACCTAAACTCAGGTGCACTCTGTTCCAATCAGCACTCCGTGACTAAAGGCACTCCTGCCACACGTTTTGTGCACTCACCTCTCCCAGCACTGTCCTGGCTCTCTCTCCTCCCGGCTCTCTCCTCTCGCGCTGTTTTCGCTGCCCCGGCTCTCTCTCCTCCCGCGCTTTTTAAATCTCCCGGCTCTCTCCTCCCACGCTGTTTTCGCTGTCCCGGCTCTCTCTCCTCCCGCGCTTTTAAAATCTCCCGGCTCTCTCCTCCTGCGCTGTTTTCGCTGTCCCGGCTCTCTCTCCTTTCACGCTGTTTTCGCTGTCCCGGCTCTCTCTCCTCCCGCGCTTTTTAAATCACCCGGCTCTCTCCTCCCGCGCTGTTTTCGCTGTCCCAGTTCTCTCTCCTCTCGCGCTGTTTTCGCTGTCATGCAAACTCAAAACCCGGAAGTATGGGTAGCGGTTCACCTGAAAAATTTCAAAGTCCGGTTTCCGCCATGTTTGGCAAGGTGTTTCTCAACATCTACAGTGCCGAGATTGACACTGCTATTCAACGGCACTTAGCTATTTTTTGGGGGCCTCGGGGAGTTTCTCCCCATTGAGGCATCACTGAGAAAGTTTTTCTGCACTGGGAGCTGAGCTCGCCAGCGAGACTGGCTCCTCACGGATCGGGGTGCCATTTGAAATGCTGCCTTGATCTCTAAACCCCTCTTTTCAGGTCTCCCCACTTTCAGGACACCCTCTTCACACCCCAACCTTTCTGCGCCCCTCAGAAATCCCGCTCTCATGGGCATGGCCCCAGTCCCAAACCTTGGAAGTGCCAATCTGGTACCAGGGTTCATTGGCACTGCCTTCTTAGCACCCTGGTATCCACATTGAAATACCAGGGTGCAAGGCTGGCAGTGCCAAGGTATTATCCTGCCATATCCCCGACTATCCGGGGGGCTCTTACGGCCTGCGAGACGAGACCCCCGAGGTGCCATCACGCCTGATCCACGATTTTAGAAACCAGTGCTAAACAGCGCCCAGTTGAGACCTCGCAGGCGCGGCCGTTGATTCCCAAGTGCTGGGTGAATGCAGGTTGCGATACCTAAATGAGCCTAATGTCTGATAAGTTTTTAAAGTCCGAATTTGGGGATACTATTAAATTCAAAGATTTAATCCTGATTATATTGCCTGGCAATGTGAGTTTAGCTATGGTGTTGGGGACCATTTTAAAAATTCAAACGTTCAAAATTTTAAATGATCCAAATGTTCCCCAGTTTATTTCTAGATAAGTAGATAATGCACTTAAATTTCAAGTGAATTACAAAACATACAGTGATCATAGCTGTAAATTCAATTGCAGTGTATTTAACACTTACATCATCATGATCCCTCATTGCATTCAGTTGCTCCAATTTTTTGGCCCAGTAACGTGCCTCTTCCTCTGGGATATCTGCAACGGAAAGTATAACTTTGAAGAAATAGATCTGAAGCTTAAATTTCAAAATGTATATTTTTACAAACCACAATAGTCACTCAAACTATTCAATAGTATGAACAGATAATACAATTAGCTATTAAAATATTTTGTCCAAATGGGTGCTCAAAATCTAATTATCATATTAAATCCAACAATGAAATCAGATGTAGTCAAATATCATCGCAACAAATGTGATTTTGTAATCAAAGTATCTGGGAGCCACATAGCAATTTCACTGTTGTCAGTACACGTTTTTTAAACTAGCTGAACACTGGCTATGAAAAACACTTGCTTTTTTCCATGAATTTATGGTGATGGGATTAAATTATTGATTTGACCACTTTGAATTACCTTATCCATCAATACTTCTAAGGTGCTTGGTGGTCCCACATTAGAGTTGTGATGAGAAAATGCAGAGTTATAATGCTTGGAGGTGCATTTCATTTTGTTCAGTTTGTCACATTTTGTACATAATTCAAGGTGCTGTGTGTGGACTTGAATTTTTAACGACATACAAATACTACTTTCTATTAATCATAAACATGAATCAACTCATTGGTTTCTTAAGGATTGCACTCTCGGGCCCTCAACAATACACACTCTGAAGCAGTGCAGAATCACAGGCAGCAACTATTGGATTTCTGCGTTATTCTGTGCATTGCAGACTCCCATAGTTGGTGTCAGTTTCGGTGGAGGAACAACAGTGAACACAGAAAATTCAGGTTATAATCTTACTGAGCAACTTTGGACGTAATAATAATAATAATAATCTTTATTCATGTCACAAGTAGGCTTACATTAACACTGCAATGAAGTTACTGTGAAAATCCCCTAGTCGCCACAGTCCGGTGCCTGTTCGGGTACACAGAGGGAAAATTCAGAATGTCCAATTCATCTAACAAACACGTCTTTCGGGACTTGTGGGAGGAAACCGGAGCAGCGGGAGGAAACCCATGCAGACATGGGGAATCTGCACAGCGACCCAAGCTGGGAATTGAACCCGGATGCCTGGCACTGTTAAGCAACAGTGCTAACCACTCTGCTACCGTGCCACCCAATACAATTATCACTTAGAATAGATTTAGATTTATTGTCACAGGAACCGAGGTACAATGAAAAATATTGTTCTGCAAACAGTCCAGGCAGATCGTTCCATACATGAAAAACATAGGATATACAATAAATACACAATGTAAATACATAGACAAACTTTCCTTCCACACCCCCACCAATTGCAAAGTAGAATGGATTTCCCACTGGTTTTCAACTTTGAAATTATCCTAAATTTACTGTGTTTCATGTGCTTTTACTATGTGCCATCTTCAAATTAGTATCCAGAAATTATTTTTGCAGATGGGCAGTTAAAAAAAAATTGGGTTTCACACCACCTTAAATTTGGCATTAATTCAACCACATTAAATTGAGCACATTCAGTATCTTATGTATTTACTATTCTGTGCAGTTCCTGACTTCATAGAATCATAGAATTTACAGTGCAGAAGGAGGTCATTCGGCCCATCGAGTCTGCACCGGCCCTTGGAAAGAGCACCCTACCCAAGGTCAACACCTCCACCCTATCCCCATAACCCAGTAACCCCACACAACACGAAGGGCAATTTTGGACACTAAGGGCAATTTATCATGGCCAATCAACCTAACCTGCACATCTTTGGACTGTGGGAGGAAACCGGAGCACCCGGAGGAAACCCACGCACACACGGGGAGGATGTGCAGACTCCGCACAGACAGTGACCCAAGCCGGAATCGAACCTGGGACCCTGGAGCTGTGAAGCAATTGTGCTATCCACAATGCTACCGTGCTGCCCACTTCTTCCAAACCACACAACTAAATTGCTGTGTAGTTGAAGTGTTAACACACGTCAGTTTTTTTTAAAATGGGCTCCACGTACAAATTTATTTTGAGAATATCATTATGTTGATGCCAGTGTTTAAACTCTGATGAGCTAAATCCCTCACCCTGTCACCACCACCCTGCCCTTTCCTTTCAAAGTTATACAATTCCAGGTTGCATTATTGGCCCGTACTATTAACTCAGTTTCTCACTCCAAAGATGCTGCCAGACCGACTGTGTATTCCTAGCACTTTCCATTTTTATTTCAGATTTTCAGCATCCGCAGTCTTTTGCTGTTATATTATTATATTATTGACTGACTGAATGTGATGGATTGGTCTCAAACAACAGATACATTACTAGATTACAATTCTTGCTTTTTTCGCATCAATTAACTAAAAAATTGAAATAAAGTAAATCATGCCAAAATTTAGCACCTCCTGAAAGGATAAATTTTTTCCATAATAATCAATGCAGTGTGTGCAGTCTTCAGTATGACATGGTTGACCAGGAGCAATCATTCTCCCTCATTTTTGTTCTGAAAAATTGATTTTCAACTGTGCAGCTAAAAATAGCTGTCAAAATTCTCCAGTATAATATATTAATTGTATTCTAACCTCAAGCTTTAAGGAAATTAACTTTACAAGATTAGGATCAAGGGTGGTAATACATTATGCAATAATACCAGCCAAACGATGGTGATAGCATGAATCTCACAGGCCAGTGGTAACACAGCACCACACTGATGTGCTGCAATGGAGCTCTCTCTCTCAAAAAGGTGGAGCACCAGGACTACATTCCAACTTGAAAAATAACAAAGAACACTTCTGTTCAAGGTAATAGAAATACTAACATTTTTCATCACATCCTTAAACATAGAAAATAGGTGCAGGATTAGGCCATTCGGCCCTTCGAGCCTGCACCACCATTCAATGCAAGATCAGTATCCCACTCTCTCTTTCTCTCCATACCCCTTGATCCCTTTAGCCACAAGGGCCACGTCCAGCTCCCTCTTGAATATATCCAACAAACCGGCCCCAACGGCTTTCTGTGGTAGAGAATTCCACAAGTTCACAAATCTGACAGGAGAAGTTCTTCCTCATCTCAGTCCTGAATGGCTTGTCCCTTATTCTTAGACTGTGACCCCTACTGCAGGATGCCCCAACATTGGGAACATTCTTTCCACATCTAACCTGTCCAGTCTCCCATCAGGATTTTGTATGTTTCTATGAGATCCCCACTCATTTTTCAAAACACCAGTGAGTACAAGCCCAGTTGATCCAGTCTTCTTCATATGTCAGTCCTGCCATCCCGGGAATTAGTCTGGTGAATCTTCGCTGGACACTCAATAGCAAGAATGTCCTTCCTCAAACTAGGAGACCAAAACTGCTAGGTGTGGCCTCATCAAGGCCCTGTATAACTGCGGCAAGGCATCCCTACTCCTATACTCAAATCCTCTCGGTATGAAGGTCAGCATGCCATTAGCTTTCCTCACCGCCTGCTGTACCTGCATGCCAACGTTCAACAACCATGACACCTAGGCTTTGTTGCACTTCCCCTTTTCCTAAACTGCCACCATTCAGATAATAATCTGCTTTTCTGTTTTTGCAGCCATAGTGGATAGCCTCACATTTACCCACATTATATTGCATTTGTCAAGTATTTGCCCAATCAGCCAGCCTGTCTTTTGTAAGGGCCACAAAGAATCCAGCACGAGTTTTAAGGATACAAAGTAATAACATTTATTTACTATAACATATATACATAACAGTAGCAGTAACTTCCTTTGCTACATACTCCTTCCTGCTGGTTCCTGAACTGGCCAGCTTTATTTATACTAGGGGTTTACTAGTGGTTTCTCCGCCCCCGTCATTGAGGAAGTTCATACTCCCACAGGATTGTGGGATAGTCATTAGTCCCCAGCCAATGGTAAGTAGGCAGGTTATAACATCCCTCCCCCCCCAAAGTCCAAGGAATCCACCGAAGACCCTGGCGAAGGATTGCGTCGGACTCGTTTGGCCGCAGGCCGGACACCATTTGCATGCGGCGTTGGATCAGGCGGCGTGTAATGAGACAGAGACCGGCGCTTCTGTGATGAACGGCGCAACGGTTGTACCTCCACGGCCCGCAGACCCGAGGATTCCCTCTCTGATGCATCCTTAGTCAGGAAGGCTTTGCGAAGCAGAAACGGGACTGTTTGGACCCGATAAAAGAGTCGATTGAGTGGCTGGAGCTTAGATTAGACGCCCAAGATCGGGCGATCCAGAAGGTGGAGAAAGCGCTGGCTGAGCAGGAGGAACATCAAACTGCGGGGGAGTTGAAGGTGGGGATGCTGAGAGACTAGCAGAAGAAGCTCCTGCAGAAGATGGAGGACCTAGAGAATAGGTCCCGCCGGCAGAACTTGAGAATTGTTGGGCTCCTGGGGGGTTCCGAAGGAGCGGACGCTGGGGCAGACATCGCAGATATTTTTAAGAAGCTGCTGGGGATGGGGCATTCTCCTGACCCTTGGGAGGTGGGCAGGGCTCACAGAGCACTCGCCGCGAACCAGAGACCCCCCCCCCCGAGGGCAATGGTGGTGAGATTCCACAGGTACTTGGATAGGAGCACATTCTACAGTGGGCCAAGCAGACACGGAGCTGTAAGTGGGACAATAATATCTTGCAGGTCTACCAAGACCCGAGTGTGGAGGTGGCCAGGAGAAGAACAGGCTTCAACCAGATGAGGTTGATTCTTTTTACGAAAAAGGTGCATTTCGGACTGTTGTATCCGGCCCATCTCTGGGTCACGCACGAGGAACAGCACTTTTATTTTGAGTCGCCTGAGGATGCGCTGGACTTCGTGAAAAGGAAAGGACTGGTGGTGGACTGAGAACTTTTAAACTTTGCTGCAGCGTTCATGTTTTTTTTTCTTTTGGTTTCGCTGTTCTTCAAAAAAAAAAAGTTTCTCGTTTTCCGTTTTATGGAAGCTGTTTTTAATGCCTTCTGTATCGATATGAGACCAGTGGCAGAGCTGAGTGAGTTAAGGTTTTCATTTGCACTGTTGGGGGATGGAGGTCTGCTTGTTTAGATTTTGGTGTTTTTCTGTTGGGCAATTGTGTGGGGATTGTTTGATGTTGGAGTATGTTTGAAGTGGGGGGGGGGGGAACAGTAGGTGGGAGACTATCTGGTGCCAGGGATGGGGGCCACCAAGCTAGCTGGGCGGGCTAGCTCATGGAAGAGCGGGGGGGGGGGGGTGCATATGTTTGGTTTATCAAAGGGGTTGGGTTACAGAGTGTTGTTACTAGGGGAGGGAGGGGGGGGGGGGAAAATGTTCTGCTGACGAGGGAGGTACTTGGGCCAAGGGGCAGAGAGGAGGTTGTGGGTGGAGGCTGCCTGGGGGCGGGCCGGTGGAGGTGCGGAGCATGGGCTGGAGGCGGGCCCAAAAAAGGGGATGGCTGATTGGCGAAGTGGGGGGCAATGAGCCCCCCAACTAGGCTGATCACTTGGAATGTTTGAGGGTTAAATGGGCCGGTCAAGAGGGCACCTGTGTTCGGGGGGGGTTGGGGGAGGGGGGGGGGGGGTGGATCCATGGAGATTTGGGCAGCCGAGGGTGAAGGAGTTCTTCTTCTACTCACATGTGCATAAAGGTGTACTCCCGGATCGATCATTTTGAGCAGGGCCTTACTGGCAGGGGTGGTGGACACGGGGTACTCGGCGATCACAATCTCAGACCATGCTCCGCACTGGGTTGACCTGCAGGTTAGTAAAGACAGTAACCAGCGCCCGCACTGGAGGTTAGATGTGAGACTTTTGGCTGACGAAGGGGTGTGCGAGCGGCTGAGGAAATCTATTCAGAACTAACTGCAGGTCAACAACACGGGGGAAATTTCAGCAGCGGTGGTCGGGAAGCACTGAAGGCGATGGTTAGAGGGTAACTGATCTCGATACGGGCCCACAGGGAGAAGGTAGACAGGGCAGAGACGGACCGACTGGTTAAGGAGATACTACAGATCGATAGGAGATATGCGGAGACCCCAGAGGCAGGGCTTTTAAGGGAACGGCGGAGGTTACAGGCGGAGTTCAGCTTGTTAACCACAGGGAGGGCGGTGGAGCAGCTGAGAAAGGCGAGGGTGACGATCTATGAGTATGGAGAGAAGGCAGCAGAATCTTGCACAGCAGCTTAGAAAGAGGGAGGCAGCCAGGGAGATAGGGAAAGTAAATGACGGAGATGAGAACCTGGTTGGAGATTCAGCAGGGGTGAATAAGGCGTTTAGGGATTTCTACAATAGGCTGGAAAGGTCGGAACCCCCTACGGGGCCGGAGGGGATGAGGCACTTCTTGGGGGGTGGCTGAATTTCCCAAAGGTGGACGGGGAGCTGGGACGGGGAGCTGGTAGAAGGGCTGGGGGTCCCGATCGGGTTGGAAGAGATAGTGGAGGGTCTGAAGGTCATGAAGGAGGGTAAAGCCCCGGGGCTGGACAGGTACCCAGTGGAGTTTTATAGAAAGTTCTCTGGGATATTGGGGCCGGTGCTGATGAGGATGTTCAATGAGGCAAGGGAAAGTGGGGTGCTGTCCACGACGATGTCACAGGCCACGATTTCGCTGATTCTGAAGCGGGACAAGAACCCGGAGCTGTGTGGGTCCTACAGGCCGATATCCCTGTTGAATGTGGGCGCCAAACTGCTGGCCAAAATTTTGTCCTACAGGATTGAGGATTGTGTTCTGGACATTATTGGGGAGGACCAGACGGGGTTGTTAAGGGTAGGCAGTTGGTGGCCAATGTAAGAAGGTTGTTAAATGTGATCATGATGCCGCCGGAAGGTAGGGAGGTGGAGGTAGTGATCGCAATGGATGCAGAAAAGACTTTTGATCGGGTAGATAGGGATTATCTGTGGGAGGTACTGGGATGGTTCGGATTTGGGCGGGGCTTTATTGACTGGGTCAGGTTGCTGTATCAGGCGCCTGTGGCAAGTGTACGGACGAATAGGACAACATCGGACTATTTTAGTCTGCACCGGGGGACGAGACAGGGATGCCCCCTCTCCCCACTGTTGTTCGCGCTAGCTATAGAGCCATTGGCAATTGCTATGAGAGCCTCAAGGGGCTGGTCCAGGGGGGCGGGTGGAGCACAGAGTCTCGTTCTATGCAGACGACCTGCTTCTGTATGTATCGGACCCATTAGAGGGGATGGAAGAAATCATGAGGATTCTAGGGGAATTTGGCCGGTTTTCGGGGTATAAGCTAAATATAGGGAAATGTGAGATGTTTGTGATCCAGGCGAGGGGACAGGAGAGGCAATTGGGGGAGCTGTCGTTTCGATTAGTCGGGGGAAGCTTTAGGTACTTAGGCATTCAAGTGGTGTGGAAATGGGACCGGCTGCATAAATTAAATCTGGCCCGGCTAGTAGACCAAATGAAGGACGATTTTCAGAGATGGGACGCGCTCCCGTTGTCATTACCTGGGAGGGTGCAGACGGTGAAGATGATGGTCCTCCTGAGATTCCTGTTTGTGTTTCAATGTCTCCCCATCTTTATTCCGCCATCCTTTTTTAAAAGGGTCACAAAGTGATCTCTGGCTTTGTTTGGGTGGGCAAGACCCCAAGGGTAAGGAAGGTAATGCTTGAGCGGAGTCGGGGAGAGGGCGGGCTGGCGCTGCCAAATTTTAGTAACTATTGCTGGGCGGCGAATATAGCCATGATTAGGAAGTGGGTGGCGGGGGAGGGGTCGGCATGGGAGCGAGTGGAGGCGGCATCATGCAAGGACACCAGTTTGGGGGCGTTGGTAACTGCGCCTCTGCCGTTCCTGCCGGCACAGTACTCCACCAGCCCCATGGTGGTGGCGGCCCTGAGAGTCTGGGGGCAATGGAGGAGACATGTGGGAGCAGAGGGAGCATCGGTCTGGTCCCCAATCTGTAAAAATCACCGGTTTGCCCTGGGAAGTATGGATGGGGGGTTCCGGATCTGGCGGAGAGCAGCGATTGAGAGGATGGGGGATATGTTTATAGAGGGGAGCTTTCAGAGTATGAGGGCGCTGGAGGAGACGTTTGAGTTGGCGAGGGGAAACAAATTCAGATATCTGCAGGTGCGGGACTTCCTACGTAAACAGGTGTCAACCTTCCCGCTCCTACCGCTATGGGGGATTCAGGACAGGGTAGTTTCTAGAGGGTGGGTAGGAGAAGGGAGCGACTCTGACATTTACAAGGAACTTATGGGGTCAGAGGAGATGCAGACTGAGGAGTTGAAGCGCAACTGGGAGGAGGAACTGGGAGAGATAGAGGATGGTCTATGGGTGGACGCATTGAGTAGAGTCAACGTGTCTGCAACATGTGCCAGGCTCAGCCTGATACAATTTAAGGTCGTTCACCGGGCTCACATGACAGTGGCCCAGATGAGCAGATTCTTTGGGGTGGAAGGCAGGTGTGGAAAATGTGCGGGAGGACCAGCGAACCATGTCCACAATGTTCTGGGCATGTCCGAAGCTTAGGGGATTTTGGCAGGGATTTGCAGGTGTCATGTCCACGGTGTTGAAAACAAGGGTGGCGCTGTGTCCAGAGGTGGCGATTTTCGGGGTGTCAGAAGACCTGGGAATCCAGGAGGAGAGAGGCAGACGTTCTGGCCTTTGCTTCCCTGGTAGCCCAGAGACGGATACTATTAGCTTGGAGGGACTCAAAGCCCCCGAAGTCAGAGACCTGGCTATCGGATATGGCTAGCTTTCTCGGTTTGGAGAAAATCAAGTTCGCCTTGAGAGGGTCACTGATAGGGTTCGCCTGGAGGTGGCAACCGTTCGTCGACTTCTTCGTGGAAAATTAATCATCAGCAGAAGGGGGGGGGGGATTAGTTTAGCTTAGAATAGGGTGTTAGTAAAGGTGGGATCTGTAAGGGAGGGAGTTGGCTTTTGCACTATGTTTATAGTTTCATGTACATTGTTTATTGTGTTGTTATAATACCAAAAAGGATTGTAGTTTAGTCGGGCAGCATGGTCGGCATGGGCTTGGAGGGCCGAAGGGCCTGTTCCTGTGCTGTACTTTTCTTTGTTCTTTGTTCTAAATACCTCAATAAAATGTTTATTTTTAAAAAAAATGTAAATTCTAAAAGAGCAATAAATGTCAAAAAAAACAAGCCTGGTGGCTGTGTTTCAATGCGAGGAGCATTTGTAATAAAGTTGATGAATTAACTGTGCCGACAATCATTAACAGATACGATGTAATTGGGATTATGGAGACCTGGCTCCAGGGTGACCAAGAATGAGAACTCAACATCCAGGGATATTCAACATCCAGGAAAGATAAAGGGAGGTGGGTAGTGTGTTGGTAAAAGAGGAGATTAATGCAATAATAAGGAAGGACATTAGCCTGGACGATGAGGAAATTATGCTTGACAAATCTTCTGGAATTTTTTGAGGATGTGACCAGTAGAGTAGACAAGGGTGAACCAGTGGATGTTGTATACCTGGACAGCGATGCACAATACTATGACTTTTCTCACAATTCTCCTAACATAAATTTTTTCTTTCCTTATGAACTGCCTACTTTCAGAGCTTCTGATATTTTGCCAGTTCGGAAAACCGCACTGGTGGGATGGGTTATAAAATTCCACCCTATATATTCAAAACATATTCTTGCTATTTTAAAAAAGGGACTTTTTCAGAACAAAAAGATGGCTGCTACATGGTCCCTGACCACAAAGTTAACCCTTTGTTTAAGAGCTACCCCCAGAAGAAGAAAATAATTATTTGCTCAGCTTCTGGAGTCTCACACCACATTGTATTGACAAAAGACCAGGAGACCTGTACTTCAGAGCTTGTTCTGCACTTCAGGACTTGTTCTGTCGACAAACTCATATCACACCTGGAAGTGACCAGGCCCATTTGAAAGGTGGTGTCATATGCATCTCATAAGCTCATCTTATTAGTGGAGTCAGTGGATCTGTCTATACAATGGATTTCCAGACATCAGACCCTCAACATAGATGGTAACTCTTTCAAAAACTAATGACTTGGACATTATCAGCCCTGAAATCAAAGCTAATTCCAGATGCTGGATAAATATCCCTCATGGAGCCATTGTGGAGAAGGAAGGTTACATGACAGAAGCTAACATTTCGTAATCCGTTTATGCCTTTGAGAACTCAGAACTAGTCAGTCTGCTGTTTTAACATCCAGCTGGGGAACCACCAAGAAGCAGACCCTCCAGGAAAAACAACAGCCTGTACTACAAAGCCTGTCTTTGCTGGAAGATTACGTATATTGCCTCGCCTCTGTGTACCTACTTAATCTTGCGGTCAGCACCCACTGAAAAGCAAATATTATAATTCCGGTTCAACTTTAACTCCTATGTAAAAGAATTCCGCATTGGACTCTGACTTGAGACTCTGGCAATATCATGGACTAATATTAATTTCTGTGGTTCTTGTACTGTAAAACTCCTTTCTCCTATCCCCCACCTTGAGTGAAAGAGTGAGTGGCATTGTGAACATTCCTTTCCCCTGGATTTTTGAATGCAAAAATAAACTAACCTTCTAAATTAATCCTAACTCAAGTTTGCTGTGGATTAGTAATAAATTGGATCACAAAAACCTGAGGGATATGGAAAACATGCCACTGCCTGTTTTTGAAAAACAATTCAAAACACCTTCAGCTTATGGGCAGGTGGACAGAGGAAATCAGCGCAGTTTGTCTGTCCAATCCTGCCTGTAACACCAGCATCTGCAGTACTAGCATTTTGTAACTATTAGTAAAACACAACCCATCACAGTGTGTACATTTTAGTTAAACACATGCATAAGCAATCAACTTGAACAGGTGATGCCTGGTTTCAACTTCGAGGGGAATACCAGCCAATCTGGGAACCTTTCATGGAGAACTACCTGGCCATATGGTTGCACACCCCCCCCCCCCCAAAAAAAACCCCAAAGGATATGGAGGATTGGGGAGAGAGCCTATACAAACACTATTGTTTAAAGACATTCAAGATGCCATGCAGTCGAAGGATGTATACCTCTATGAACATATATGAATTAGTATACAACATGCAAGGATGAGGACTAAGATAATGTCATTTAGTCCATCAAACCTCACCTTTCACAGGTTATGTACAACCAATTTTTAATCTTCCAAATGAAAGTACTGTACAACATTCTAATCTGTAATGGTTACCAGCAAACACAAGGTATGCAGATGCATGGAATTTCCTACTTTAGTTTAAAATTATTCTTAAAACCAATTTTCTGGGCAGAATAATTGATTTGCGATTGATTCACAGCTGGTGACTCCAATTCTGGTGCTTTCACTTTTTTATTCAGCTATCACACTGGTACCCATCCACATATCAAAGTCTACAAAATATATTGGGCTGAATTCGCCGTTTCTGGGGCTAAGTGTTGACCCCAGCGGAGCAAGTGTGGCATTTTATACTGAAAAAACAGCACAACAGCTGCATCGATTCAGCTACTTTAAATGGGCTAGCACTGTCGCCACATGGAACGCAATCAATTCCATGGAAAACTCCATGATTGGCACTCATGAGGCTCACAAGCTGCAGCCGCTCTTAAACGATCCCCCCCCCCCCCCCCCGCCGCCCACACACACACACACACACACACACACACACACACACCGCCCCAGCCAACAAGTTGGCTGAAGGTGAGCAGCACCATGGTTCAGGGACGCTGTGTTGGACACCCTCCTGGACTTCGTGGAGGAGAGAAGGACGACCCCATTCCCTGACCCGGGAGGAAGGCCACCAGGTCCTGCCATCTGCCGTGCCTGGGTACAGGTGGGAGAGGCGGTCAGCGCCATGGGCAAAGTCGTTCGGACTGGCATGCAGTGCCCGAAGAAATTGCACGACCTTCTCAGGGCGGCCAGGGTGAGTTGGCTGCTCCGTGTCCCTTGCACTAACCCCGTCCCCCACACACCTGTAACCCGGCCCCTCTCCCCAGAGGATGGCCGAACCCCCACCCTGTCCCACATCTGCCATGGCCGGGTGCCCGCGCCACCGAGGCCACCATCCACTCAACCCCTGGGCTGCATGCGTCGGACCCTCTTAATGGTTTGGCTGTTTGTTTCCCCACCCCTCCCCCCGCACACAACCGCCGGGAGTGGGAGAAGACCAGAGGGGGACCAGCTCAACTGCGGCCCCTCACCTTGCCCGAGCAGAGGCCCTGAACGTGGATGGTGGCCCAGGGCAAAGGGATGTTTCTGAGGTGGAGTGTGGTCACAGGCAAGCAAGTGAGACCCCGCTGAGTAGCAGTTGTCCATGACACATTTGTGCCCCCCCCTCCCCCCTCATCCCACCAACCAACCGCCCTCCCCACACACTCCCGGGCAGCCTGGTCTAATCATACATGTCATCTTGTGTCTTACAGGACCTGCCGGAGATGGTGCTGGTCCATCCGGAGTCCTCCGCCCCCAGCCAGTGCCAGAGCCGGTGCCCGCCAGATAGACAAGCACTGATGGGGAGAGCAGCCCGGACAACAGCAGAGGCTCAGGACATCCCGGAGTTCACGTCGGACACTGACTTTCTGTCACAGCTGTCTCCAATTTCCAATGAAGGAAGTTACATAGAATAAAAAGTTGTAAAAGAAGCAAATGCAAAGTTGCAATGAAAGATATCACATAATTTATTCAGTAAAATTATTAAATGCTTTAAATAGACAGAAAAAGGAAGAAAGCCATGGTAAGAATCATCAGCATTTTTCATAATTTACAACAATACCAAAAGTACACAGGATAACAAAGGACAGGTTTGCAGAATGCTATTGTAGTATGGTTTAATAAGCAAACCCCAATCCTTGTAGCATTAGTGATTATAAAATGGACCCTAATGAAACTGGAAGAAAAAAAGAACCCAAAGCTCAGCCAAAACCTACCAAGTGGTAACTCAAATCGAGTGTCCAACAAAATCCTGTGAAATGTTGGGTCCTTTGTT
The DNA here is from genome assembly GCF_047496885.1 of Scyliorhinus torazame. Lineage (NCBI taxonomy): Eukaryota > Metazoa > Chordata > Chondrichthyes > Carcharhiniformes > Scyliorhinidae > Scyliorhinus > Scyliorhinus torazame. The sequence goes on from NC_092724.1 coordinate 32,152,470, forward strand.
CCACAGATTTCATTATCTGTCATTATAACCTCTGAGTCAAGGGTCAGCCATTCACCAGGTCCCTCCTTCAAAGAGAAACAGGAAAGAAAAGATTGATACAGAGGAAGATGAACAAACACAGAAAAGGAAGATATAGTTTAGTTTTGAATGAATGTAATATACAGTTTTGAAGGTTCAGAGCATATTGAAGGAGGATGTGTCTTTTTATTGACTATGAATAGTTAAGTCAGTGGCATCCATGTATATTGTTCATAAACAAAAATGGTGGGACAATTTATTAAAAATACAGGCAGCTAAGGATGCATTCCCACCTTCAAAACATGCAAATAAAGATGATAGAAATAGTTCCATTCCAACTCAAACATCAAGGCCTTTAAAACTTAAACAATCTTCCCTCTATAAAAGCCTTTTAGCATGTAACTGAAAATGTCCAATGTGAACATCAGGAACCTTATGAAAAAAGTAAATTAAACTTCTAAACCGGACTAATTTATTTCTAGCTTTATAAAATAATTATAGTCTTTACACCATCTTCACAAGTGCACCATCTAACGTAGACAAATAATAATTTCTTTTAAATTTTAATTACTGTTCAAATTCAGTCTTTTATTTTGGTATTAAACCTTCAGATTAATAAAGTGTGTTATTTATTGAAAAAAAAGTTGTAAAAAGCAATTTGGATTCCATTTAATACAAAATTATCTGGACACAAAAACATAAGGGAGATGTGCCAGTTAAGGAAGCAGTACAAAAATAATGATTCTTAGCAACAGAGACGGAGCAATACAAAAGACATGAGTAACTTGGACTTTTCTTCCATCAGAAGGAGGCGACTGACAGGGGAACAATAGAGGCCTCTATGATAGTTAGTGATGTTGAAAAAGAAAACACAGAATACAATATCAAATTAGGTTGGGATATTAAGATAATAACTTAAGCTAGTGAAAGGCAAAGTCAACTGCTTTCAAGAAGTCCTTCATACAGCCAGTTTTATAAAGCGAAATAGATATTCATGTTACAGCAGAAGGAAAAGGATATGGAATCATCTGGGGGGGGGGGGCAGGGACAGCTAGACAATGAGCTGGGGAAGATGTTGTAATTTTCTGAATGGATAAACACAACAGGGCCAAGGGCCCCATCTTCCTATGGAACTTTACTTTAAAAATATTGGACAAAATTCTCCTTTTGGGAGATGATATTCTCTCGCCAGAGCTCAATTGCATGTAATTTGCACTCCCAGATTCCCAATCCTTTGCCGTACAAATTTATGAATGGCAAGGATTGCAAGAGATTCCTGTTATTGGGCCACCATTTTACTTTCCAGCTGACCACTTCACAATCACTCAAGCGTGAGGGGTGATGATTGGAAAGCACTTAATTCTGTTTGAAGTGGGCCAGTACCTGTCAATCGAAGATTCATGTTTATAAACATTGAGGTTAGAGCACTTCAGAGTTACTCAACCGTGAAGTAAGATGAATAAAGAACAGCTGACAGGTGTGTGTGTGTGTGCGTGTGTGTGTAAGCTGTCAATCACAGCCTAGTAAGGGAAATTAATGAATAGCTTGCAGCTCAAGGATCTGTTGGCGTTTAAACACAGCTGACTGGTTTTCTTTTTCCATGAATTGACACGTGGTGCTTCCTGCGTCTGAGCCAGCAGATATATTTCCCGGATGAGTACTGCCTCTGTCTGGACTGCTCTCTAGCTTCCAGACAGGGGTCTCTTTTCTGGTGGGCTTCCTGACAAGAGTCTCTTTATGTAGGGGTCTCTGGGGGGTCTCCTTATTCAGGAGGTCTCTGGGTGGGGTGGGCAGATCTTGCAATGTGGAGGGGTGGGGGGAGGAAATGTGGACCCCGGATAGACCCCTTAACCCCTTAAGGAGTTAACCTCTTGGCCCACCGCTGAGGTCCACCACGTTCTCATCAATGTGATTCCCAGCCCAGAGGACCATAGAATCACGCTGATTCAGAGGATATGGTGCTGGGCCCTTTCAGTGGATGCAAATTGATCTTAATGACCCATTTGCATGCTCCCGCTGGTGCACGGGTGCGAACCGCGATCCTGACGCCATTAGGGGACTGAAGCATCGGAAACGGAAACCAATCCTGTTTTCTCCCGTGTGCTGGATTCTCCACCTCACTAGGAACTCTGCTACCGGTGGCAAGGGGCAGATAATTTAGCCCATTATCTAGTACATACTTTAAAAATATGCAATTAGAAATAAAACATAACACCGAAGCCTATAAATTCAGTGGCGGGATTCTCCACTACCCGGTGGGGCGGGGGGTCCCGGCGGGATGGAGTGGCGTGCACCACTCCGGCGTTGGGTCGCCCCAAAGGTGCGGATTTCTCCGCACCTTTAGGGGCCAAGCCCTCATTTTTAGGAGCTAGGCCCGTGCCGGAGTGGTTGCCGTCCCACCAGCTGGCGTGGAAGGCCTTTGGCGCCACGCCAGCCAGGGCCGAAGGGACTCCGCCAGCCGGCGGATGTCCGCGCATGCGCGGGAGCGTCAGCGGCTGCTGATGTCATCCCCGCGCATGCGCAGGGGGGGGTCACCTATGCATCGGCCATCGCGGAGACTTACACGGCCGACGCGTAGTAAAAGAGTGCCCCCACAGCACAGGCCCGCCCGCGGATCGGTGGGCCCCGATCGCAGGCCAGGCCACCGTGGAGGCACTCCCCCCGGGCCAGATCCCCCCGCCACCCCCCCCAGGACCCCAGAGCCCACTCGCGCCGCCTGGTCCCGCCGGTAAGGGAGGTAGTTTAATTCACGCCGGCGGGACCAGCATTACACCAGCGGGACTTCGGCCTATCGCGGGCCAGAGAATCATCGGGTGGGGGGGGGGGGGGGGGGCCTGCCCACCGGCACGATTCCCGCCCCCGCCGAATCTCCGGTGCCGGAGAATTCGGCGGATGGCGGGGGCGGGATTCACGCCGCCCCCCGCCGATTCTCCGACCCGGCAGGGGGTCGGAGAATCCCGCCCCAGCTCTGAAACTACCACAGTCTACAAAGCTCCACATGTGGCAAGCAGGAGGTTCACACACATTTCCATCTGAGAGTGCACTGCCTGCCATTTGGCAAAGGAAAATAGACACCTTTTCTCACATTTGAACCAAGCATTAGATGGACTGCATATGAAAATAAGGGGCTTAAACCTGTTTGAGGTTTCCCCCTACTAAACCCGTTTGCCCTGAGGCAGTCACATCAGTGCAATTGCACTCTGTAAAACCAGACCACGTGGTCACCTGTGACCTAAAAGTCATATTTTGACATTTACTTATCATCACTGCAGAGACAGGAAGAGCAGGAATGTTCCTATTGATATTACGATCTCTTCATCTGCATGCTCTGATGCCCCTAGAAACTTCACTCTATTGAGGCACAAAGTCTAATATTTCTGGAGCCACAGGCCCAACAACTCCACGTATCTGAATGGAGGCCTAAATAAAAACAATAAATGGTTGAAACTAGAAAAACGTGTAGGAGTTGCTCCTGATTATGGACTTAATGCACTGGCTTGTAATCACAATAATGAATAATACTAAATTCACTTGGTCCTACAGAACCTGAGTATTGCAGGACAGCGCGGGTTAATTTCTACAAATGCTGAGGTTATTCATGAAAGCCCCGCCTTCTTAATCTTGCCCCTTGCCTGAGACGTGGTGACCCTCAGGTCAAATCACTACCAGTTAGCTCTCTCAAAGGAGCGAGCAGCATATGGTCTTTCGGACTGTGGCGATATTTACATTTTATCTGGGGGCCGGTTAGCTAGACGGCTGGTTCGTGATGTGGAACAAAGCCAACATCACAGGTTCAATTCACGTACGGCTGAGGTTATTCATGAAAGCCCCACTTTCTCAACCTTGCACCTCATTTTAGGAGTGGTAACCCTCAGGTTAAATCACCACCAGACAACTCTCTCCAAAAGGGGGAGAGTAGCCTATGGTCCTCTGGGACTTGGCGGCTTTCATTTTCAGTACTGTAATCAAAAGATATGCCAAAGAAGCTCATCATGTTGTGTTAGGAAAACAAAGGTAGTTTTAAGAGATTTAGATTTATATTGCTAAAAATTAGAACAAAGATATAGTTTTAAGTGCGTTTAATGTAATGCTTCTGTGAATGGAAGATTCATGCTGGACAAAGGTGTTTGTGTGTGTCGGGGAGTGGGGGGGCGGGGAGATGGAGGTTGGTTTCAATTCCACCTATGGTTCTTTTGTGCTTAGATAGGGCTACTGCATGAAGAGTAAACAAATCAGAAGTGGCTGCTTAGCAAAATGTGTATCCATAGACCTGCCATTGAGCATGGCTGCACATCCCTGCTTTAAAGCAAGTTACAAAAAAGCTTGTTGGACCTATGCAAGAGTAACAAGCTGCCTGGTGGTGTATGTAAGATTTGTCTCCACAATTCACTGCATCCATGCATGTATGGGCTGCTCAAGCCACATAGTAGTGATGTCCATTAATGTCCCATCTTAATCATGACTGGTTCTGCACAATATGAATTAGCTACATGGTTGAGCAAGTTGATATAACCAGTTTGGAGCAAATTGGCCACATACACTGTGAAGGATTCCTTCACTTTTGGGAAGGTCATACAGGATTGCAGATCAATACCAATGCCATAGCCAGGTGTTCGTTCAACATTGGTAGCCTATTCACTAATGTACACTCAAGGAAATCATGGACATTTGCTCCACATCACTATATCATGGCGATCTAGATACAGCAGCAGTGTCTGAATCTGTATTCATTGGGCGGGATTCTCCCACAGTTGGCGGGGTGGCCCGTACCAGCGCCAAGAGCGGCGTGAACCACTCCGGCATCGGGCCGCCCGGAAGTTGAGGAACCCTCCGCACCTCCAGGGGCTAGACAGGCGCAGGAGGGGTTAGCGCCGCGTCAACCGGCGCCGAAGGGCCGCTGCCGGCCGGCGCGAGTTGACGCATGCGCAGGACTGCCTGCATGTTCTGGCGCATGCACAGAACCGCCGCCGTGTTTCCTGCGCATGCGCAGGGGGATTCCTCTCCGCGCCGGCCATGGCGGAGCCTTACAGAGGCCAGCGCGGAGGGAAAGTGTGCCCCCATGGCACAGGCCCGCTTGCAGATCGGTGGGCCACGATTGTGGGCCAGGCCACCGTGGGGGGCCCCCCGGGGCCGGATCCCCCCACACCCCCGAGGACCCCGCTAGCCGTCCTCCAAGCCAGGTCCCGCCGGGATGGACCATGTCTATTTCACGCCGGCGGGACTGGCCGAAAACGGGTGGCCGCTCGGCCCATCGGGGCCCAGAAAATTGTCGGGGGGGGCCTTGCCAATGGCCCTCGACCGGCATGACGTGATCCCCGCCCCTGCCTAAAAACCGGCGCCGGAGAATTCGGCAGCCGGCCTCGGAGCGGGGCGGGGGGGGGGGTCGGGATTCACACCGCCTCCTGGGGATTCTCCGACCCGGCGGGGGGTCGGAGAATCCCACCCATTAAACTTAGGAACTGGCACAGATTAATTCAGTTTTAGCAATAAATTGGGCAATGGGTATTCTACAACTGTCTATCGCAAGCTCACCTTCTCTGGTTAATACAGGCGTTGCGATTTCTGCAGTTCCGCGCACTACTGGATTAGCCTAATCAACAACCTTGTAAATGGGGCCCGAGCCATTTGCTTGAAGCTGAAATAGGGTGTATTGAAGCTATCCTGTGGGATTAAAGCTACCCCAATCACATCACTGCTCACTTTATATCACGCAAATGCATGAATGGGTCCAAGGTTGCCACTTCCGATCCTGAAAAGTGTTTAATCTAACTCAGAATACACTGGAAGGATAATGTGTTTCAAAAATTTGAGAAACAGGTGAAGTTAGCCAATTCACACTAAGTTTACGTTTTTTTTATTATGCAGTAGAAACAAGTGGTATCCACCCTAACAGGATGCTGCCGAGAAGCCAAAAAGACATTCTGTCCATCACACAAATGAACAACATGGCATGTATATTTCAGTGTCAGCATGATGCCAGATATAGAACATAGAACATTACAGCGCAGTACAGGCCCTTCGGCCCTCAATGTTGCGCCGGCCTGTGAAACCACTCTAAAGCCCATCTACACTATTCCCTTATCGTCCATATGTCTATCCAATGACCATTTGAATGCCCTTAGTGTTGGCGAGTCCACTACCGTTGCAGGCAGGGAATTCCACGCCCTTACGACTCTCTGAGTAAAGAACATACCTCGGACATCTGTCTTATATCTATCTCCCCTCAACTTAAAGCTATGTCCCCTCGTGCTAGACATCACCATCCGAGGAAAAAGGCTCTCACTGTCCACCCTATCCAATCCTCTGATCATCTTGTATGCCTCAATTAAGTCACCTCTTAATCTTCTTCTCTCTAACGAAAACAGCCTCAAGTCCCTCAGCCTTTCCTCATAAGATCTTCCCTCCATATCAGGCAACATTCTGGTAAATCTCCTCTGCACCCTTTCCAATGCTTCCACATCCTTCCTATAATGCAGCGACCAGAATTGCACGCAATACTCCAAATGCGGCCGCACAAGAGTTTTGTACAGCTGCAACATGACCTCATGGCTCCGAAACTCAATCCCTCTACCAATAAAAGCTATCACACCGTACGCCTTCTTAACAACCCTCTCAACCTTGGTGGCAACTTTCAGGGATCTATGTACATGGACACCGAGATCTCTCTGCTCAGCCACACTGCCAAGAATCTTACCATTAGCCCAGTACTGTCTTCCTGTTATTCCTTCCAAAATGAATCACCTCACACTTTTCTGCATTAAACTCCATTTGCCACTTCTCATATGTCCCAACGACTGGTTGATCGTATCAAACAGCACATCCCTTTGGCTGTTCGCAACAGGCAAGTTATAACATCACCTGGGATTGTAACACCTGCAGTGATCAGGGCAGATTGTAAGATTACCAAATTTAAAAGGGAACAACAATTTATGCTGCTGGACTCTGAATGGTAGAGGTATTGCCACCTTTCCTGATGAGTGCAAGTCAAAACATTTCAACAGCATGTCAACAATACTCAGTTCGAAGAATATCAAAATCTATATTGGTTACAAAAGTATTCAAATGTTTTATACACCTTAAACAAAAATAATTTTTTTGATCAAGTTGGTTTCAAGATTTTATTATACAGAATACATAGCACAGAAACATGCCTTTTGGCCCAACTCGTCAATGCTGGTGTTTAAAAGCTAAACCAGTTTCCTGCCGTTCCATCTATCTCATCTCATGAACAAGAAAAGTATCGCACAAAATCAAAAATCTTTTCGTTTTATCCAACTATACAGCCCAAACATTAAACAGTTTCTCCAAAACAATGTTAACTTTTAGAATATCAGCTTTTGTGGCACAGGGAAAATGTAATTTATGCATTCATTAACTTATTCACTAAACGTAATATTAAAAATATTTAGGCTAAACTTGATGTAATCTGAATGTCCATCCTTTACAACTCATGAATTTAAAGCAAAGGTGTCCAATGGAATTGATACATAAAATTTATCAATCAACAATATCCTATTTATTCAACAGAATCCAATTATTCTATCTCATTTCTAGCAAATCCTTTCAAAGCTTTTCTAGCTTATTTAAAAGAATACCACCTTTCTCCATATATGTAATATGCAAAGGCTATGGGTCTTAACAGCATCCAGCTGAATGACTTGTTGCTAAAACTCTCATCCACCTTCATGACCTGCTTAAGAATTTGTATAGGCAGTGTAACCATGATGACGCAAGAATTAGAGGAGATTGATTGGAGAAGATTGAGAAAGTACATTTTGCTGTCTGCATATTGTTATTCTGATGTATCTTGGAGTATTATGCTACAATTTATCAGTAGATTACCTCAAAGCTAGAAGAGTGAAATACTGTATGCTGTATTCATACGAGAATGTGGAGTGTGTTGTATCGGAGTATTCATACAAGATATTGTAATATGAACTCTGTAAATATTCATCTACTCATACTGGAATTGTGAAGTATAATGTTTCAATTATGACCTGTTCCGTGTTGTGACTGATGTGTGCATACTCCAATGATCAAAGTAACAAAGTGATTTAGAACAAAAAAGCAGTCCAAATATATCCCTACTTGCAAAGAAATAAAAAGTTTGTCAACTGCATTACTCTTCAACACTCACATTAGCACTTTTAAGAATTCCAATAGATATCTGTTGTAGGCCAGGAATGGCCAGAGCTCAGTTTGATATTCTCAGCAGGGCACTGGGGAGAAGCTTTAGGGGCATTACAACTGGCAGGTGGCCTCAGCTTCTCCAGAAGATGGACAAAATCAATCAGCAAAGGTTCCTGTTCTTGTCTGGACAGAGGCAGTCTCTGTCCAATTTCAAATATAACAAAAGATACCAAAAAGAACATGTTCAGATTGTAGAAAATTTACTTTAAAAACACAATGAAAAAGTATTATACTCTTGCAAACAAGTTAATTCTAGGAGGAGCCCTGGAGTTATCCATGTAATTTTTATTCATCAGCTGTAAAAAAAAAAAAAATCCATGAAAAATGAACTGCCGAATGGAGCAACTCTCAATAGTAAATAATATCACCACTGCAGTGGTAAAATTGAGTTGAATCTTTATGTGCCACAAGAGTACATTTTAATAATTGATTAATTGCATCTCAGTTGCATCTTTTAAGATGAAATATTTTGATAATTGTACTGTTATATCTCAATTACATCTTTTAAAACTAAATGTTTTGAAATTGGATTGAATAATCACTCAGATTTTGCATTCACTGGCGAAGGAATGACATCTGACATTCATTTCATTGACTTCTGCCCATGAAGCTTGTTTACGCTTTTGAATGTAGACTAAGTCATCTGTAAACAGGTCAAGAAACAGAGAGGCTCTTTAACCATAGTGCAAAATCCTCAGAGACATACAGAGCCTAACCAGGAAGTATAAATTAGATCTAGATTTGGAAAGGAAAGGGGATTAGAGAGATGAAGGGAGAGATAAAAGACAGAAACATTTAGAAATCTCTAACACTAATTAATTTCTGAAGAAATGAGACTCCACATTTGTAAAATTAAATTTTCAGGACTGTAGAGGTTGCTTGGCAGTAATTGTTACTTATCACAACTTCCAAAAATTCATTACCTCCTAAATGTAGTAACACTAACTTTTAATTCCACGTTAGTGGGTAGCTGGTAGGTCAGTACGCCAGCTTCATGCCTTTTCAAGTATTTCAAAGCAGAATCTATTATTGAGATTGTTGTTAATCCACGTCTGAAGGAGCAGGGCATGGCAGACAACATTTAAGTGCACATGTACATACTCTAAGTTGCTGTCTGATTTACTTCATAATAATGGTGAGTGGTTAGTGTTACCATTATTATTAACATAAAATTGTGTCCATTGTATCTTACATTGGCAGTAACAGTGAGAAGTGATATTTTAAAAATCACTTCAAAAGAAAAAAGAGATATAAAGCTAATAGGAAAATGGGTGCATGTTGCATGAGAAAGAGGAGCACAAAGTGAAAGTCAAACACCAATACTGTCAGGTTGAAGTGGGGGGGGGGGGGGGGGGGTCAGTTCTGGTCCTCCAAAAACAACCATGCAACTTTTTTTAAAGCTGACATCTAACCACTCACTTCCTGTTTTAACAAAGACGGTAAGGGTTGGGCTTGCAATCTACTCCTAGGTTGCTGCTTGGTAATTTGAATATTAGAATAAGGAGACATGCCTCAGAATACACAACAAACCTAGCCAACCAAGGTTTCACAGGCCTTCGATATCCATTGGCTAAAGGATTAGTGGGTAGAGGAGGTAAGGGAGTTTCCGCTAAGCTGCTGGATCCAGTTTAATTGCCCCATAAACACGCCTGCCCGACCCTTCCGATCTCTCTCGTCATTCTGCCACTGCCCTGCCCACCACCAAGGTCCATTCAATCTCACCTGCCGATCTCCCTCCCCTAACCCAAGGCCTCCAATCTCATTCAACACCAGTAGATCAATCTCCCCATCCACCCATAGGCCTCCGATCTCTCTCTCCCTCCTCCTCCTCATGACACAATGTTCATAGAATCCCGACAGTGTAGAACAGTCATTTTCAAAGTCGGGGTCGCGACCCACCCTTGGGTCAGGAGGGTCGCAGAGCCATGCATTGCAGCGTTCCCGATTGCGGCAAGTAGTGCCCAACGGCCCTAGCAGCCTGGAGCCGAGCGAGAAAGACCACCTCCTCCTGACATCAGTGTGCTGACCCAGGAGAAGATTTTTTAAAATTCAGTGCAGCCTTCCTGCATGAAGCGACGTCAGAGAGCACGTCACGCGGGGCGCGTAAGGGGCTGACGTACACTGATGTCATGTGTTTCGGGTGCAAGAGAGATTCCTCCATCTTGCAGATGCCAGCAGTGCTGGTGCGAACTCCAGGGCCTTCTGGTGAACAACTCACGAAGAAGAAGCTGAAAACAGGATCAAAGCAGCATATAAAGTTGAAGACTTGAGGTGTGGGTTAAGAATTGTGCCACTGAAAATCAGGATTCAAAGTTCATGTGTGATATGCAGTGAAGCACAGGCAAAACCCTCAAAACTTCAAAGACATTTGAAGACTTAGCATAGAGAGTTCGAGGACAAACCTCTTTATTTTTTTCAACTGATGCAGTGAGATCTTAAATCATCAGCTGAAGTCATTATCAGAAATATAACATTGAATCACAAAGCAAGTGAGATTGTGAGGATCAAGCAGGCTCACTTGACATATTCATCGCTGTGGGGGGAGGGGGGCTCCATAGGTACAACATTTCTAGTTTGGTGGCAATGAAACAATACCCCATCCCCATGTCATGCATGACTTATTAAAATAAATTCATTTTAATTTTAGCAATGAATGCTTCAGCAACAAATAGTGAAACTCAACACCATCATTTTTAAATGCAAAGTTGCTTGGCACAACGGCAGCCAACTCTGCTTTTTCAGTACTCTCCTGGTAGAAAACATATTGAATTAATGTTTAAATAGGACATATTCTACACACAGAACATATCTATACCATATTTATGAAGCAGAGGATTGTGTTAAATTCCTAGGAAAGACACTCTCATTTTTTCCCTTTTGACAAATTGAAAACAAATCTTTCAAAGTGAATTTTCTCTAATAATGTATGCATATTTTCAGCTTCAGATAACACAAGGTCTAAAATATCACCAACCAATGCAGCAGTTCCATCACTAAACAGTATTTCCATCATTACAGTGCATTCATTCTATGACTAAAATTGGCAAGTAGATTTTGTGGGGATTGCTAGAATGGTCATTTTGTTTCTGACACTGTTTTTAAAGTCAGTACAGTTGCATTTACACTACAGCTATGGAACAATTATGAGTGGGCAAAAACTTGTAGATGGAGTAGACTGTAGAGTAGAATGAAGTGGGAAAATCTGAACTTATCCACTTTGGCAGGAAGAATAGTGCGATAGCCAAAGGTAAGGTCTTCATTCGACACCAGGTAGGCAGGATAACAACTAGGTTTATTTACTTTACTCACAATACTACTCCTCACCCCACAGGATCACTCTTCCCGACCTGCTCTCAGATTGGGGTTTAGATCGTGTGAGTTCCTCCCAATTACGGAGGAAGCTCCGCATTCCCAATCACCTAGGGAGTTTGTATTCCAAGTGTAGGAGGAGAACTGCATATAATATAGGGTTTGGCCCCTGAGGGGGTCGTAACAAATAGAAAAGCAGATTATTACTTAAATGGAGCAAGGTTGCAGAACTCAGAGTTGCAGAGGGTTTTAGGTGTCCTGGTACATGAAATTGCATATAGTTAAGCATGCAGGTACAGCAAATGATTAGAAAGCCAAATGGAATGTTGCAAGGGGAATAGAAGATAAAGATTTTGCTACAGTTGTACATAGAGTGTTAGTGAGACCATACCTGGGGTACAGCGTACAGTTTTGGCCTCCTTATTTCAGAAAGGATATAAATGTGTCAGAAGCTGTTCAGAGAAAGTTCACTCAAGTGATACCTGGAATGAGGGGGGTTATCTTATGAGGAAAGGTTGGCCAGGCTGGGCCTGCATCCATTGGAGCTCAGAAGAATGAGAGGTGATCTTATTGAAATGTACAAGATCCTCAAAGGACTTGACATGGTAGAGGCTGAAAAGATGTTGCCCCTTGTGGGAGAGGCTAAAACTAAGGGACACAATTTAAAATGTAATAGGTTTCCCATTTAAGATGGAGATGAGGATAAATTATTTCTCTCAGAGGGTTGTGAATCTTTAAACTCTCTATCACAAAGAGCAGTGGAGGCAGGGGTATTTGAATATTTTTAAGGCAGAGGTAAATAAATAGATTCTTGACTACTAAGGGAGCCAAAGGTTATTGGGGATAGGCAGAAATGTGGAGTTGAGGCCACAATCAGATCAGCTATGGTCTTATTGAATGGCAAAGCAGGCTCAAGTGGCCAAATGGCCTACTCCTGCTTCTCATTTATACGTTCGTATGTAACATTACAAAACAATTTCATTTTTACCACCTGCTAAGAAACTACATTTTCAGTCCCGGCCTACATGAGTCTGAAACAAGATGGAGTACCTTCATGAAGTCTTTCTCCAATTTAAAAAAAAAATTCATTCATGGGATGTGAGCATCGCTCATTGTCCATCCCCAATTGCCCTCGAGAAGGTGGCGGTGAGCTGCCTTCTTGAACCGCTTCAATCCATGTGTTATAAGACCACCCACAGTGTTGTTTGGGAGGGAGTACCAGGATTTTGACCCAGCGCCAATGAAGGGATGGCAATATAGTTCGAAGCTAGTTAGGATGGTGCATGACTTGGAAGGGAATTTGCAGGTGGTGGTGGGTCCATGCTAGAGTCAAGTTTTCACCTACATTGGTTTTATCCTACAATTTTAGAATCAGTTTGAAGCACAATTGCTTTAGGTGATCTTATTATCCCATCTAGGCAAATCAGCCAAGGACATCAGGATAACAACTAAACATGACTTACAAACTCACTGCTTACCTCATTTGACTGCCTTATGCTTCTTAAAGGGATCCACACTGTACCGACCATTGTGTCCCAGATTAATCCTTTGTTCCAAACTTCCACAGTTAAACCAAGGTCTAAACGGTTGATTTCACTGAGGAATAACACAAATAAATTGGTCACGTGCAACCACTGGAAAATTTATATATACATCATTGTAAAAATAGGACTCAGATTAATATCACATGAGATTGCAATAACAAAGCTCAGTAAATTATAGTCAGTGCTAAAAGAGAGATATGCAACTCATTTTGTTTTTTTGCATTCATGTACAATAACTTGTTAATTCGATAAACATGTACAAAAAAAATTACCAAGGAATATATATAGAACTATAGGACTACAGAAATTTACAACACCGAAGCAAATCATTCAGCCCTTTGCATCTTTGCTGGTGTTGTGCGAGAGCAACCCAAAAATAAAAAACAGCTCTCCTTTCACTGCATAATCTTGTAGCATCAGCTGCTTCAAACATAAGTACACATAATTTATTTTTTTTGAAAATCTTTTTATTGGCTTTTTTCATATTTATAAACAGTTGTTACTTATATATTACATTTTTCTTGCCCGCGCTAATTAGCTTTATTTTACAGAGAGGTTTGTTTTGTCCTTCATTTGACTAGCTGTATGTACATTTTGCTGCCCTCTGGATCGGTCTATGATAGCCCCCCTTCCTCCTCCCCCCCCCTCCATTGGTTTCAGCACCCTTCCTCTTCTCTTGTGGTTTCCCCATTTCTCCCCCCCCACCCCCCCCCCCCCCCCCCCCCCGGCCGGGTTGCGCAGTCCTTTGGTTCTTCATCTTTTTTTTTCCCTGGCTTACTCCTCGTTGCTGGCCTCAAACAAGTTTTGGAACAGGCCGACGAACTGCCCCAAGTATCCAGGAAGCCTTCCTCGTATGGAGTACTTAATCTTCTCCAGGTGGAGAAATTCCGAGAGGTCAGCGAGCCAGTCTGCAGCTTTGGGTGGTGCTGCCGATCGCCAGCTGAGCAGGATTCTCCGGCGTGCGATTAGGGAAGCAAAAGCAAGGGCATTGGCCCCCTTCCCCATGTGTAACTCTGGCTGCTCCGATACCCCGAAGATTGCCACTATTGGGCATGGCTTCACCCTCTCCCCCACAACCTTGGACATTGCCTCGGAGAAGGCTGTCCACAACCCAACAAGCTTGGGGCAAGCCCAAAACATGTGGGTGTGGTTGGCCGGGCCCCTCTGGCACCGCTCACATATGTCCTCCACCTCCGGCAAGAACCTGCTCATTCGGGTTCTGGTCAGGTGTGCTCTGTACACCACTTTGAGCTGCATTAGGATTAGCCTTGCGCAGGAGGAGGTGGAGCTCACGCTGTTCAACGCTTCGCTCCAGAGTCCCCATCCCACCTCTGTCCCCAGTTCGTCCTCCCATTTTTGTCTGGTCCTATCTAGTGGTGTTCGGGCTCTGTCCAGTAGCTGTCCCTATATTTTCCCACATAGTCCCCCCTTCTCACTGCTTGTGCCTAGCAGGTCCTCTAGTAGTGTGCTTTCTGGGGCCCCGGGGTACCCTACTGTCTCTTTGCGGAGGAAGTGCTTTATTTGGAGGTGTCTCAATTCCTGTCCTCTTGATTGTTTCCACTTCCTCATCAGTTCGTCGGTGTCGCCAGTCTGCACCCTATGTAGAAGTCCCCGACCGTCAGTGTGCCCCCGTCCCGCCTCCATCTTTTGAAGGTGGTATCTAGCATGGCTGGGGGGAATCTGTGATTGCCGCAGATGAGGGCTATAAGGGACATTTTGGTTATCCCAAAGTGCTGTCTCAACTGGGTCCACGTTCTCAGCATGGCCGCTATCACTGGGCTCGTTGTGTACCTTGTTGAGGAGGATGGGAGTGGTGCTGTGGCCAGGGCCCGGAGGGTCGTTCCTTTACAGGATGCCCCGTCCATTTGTGCCCAATCTGTCGGGTTCTTGTACCCATCCCCTCACTTTTTCTGCCGTTGCTGCCCAGTGGTAGTATAGTAGGTTCGGTAGAGCCAGGCCCCCTCTGACTTTCCCTCATTGCAGTGTCGGTTTGGGAATTCTCGGTTTCTTGCCCCCCACACAAACACCATGATTAGCCCATCTATGTTTTGGAAAAAGGCCTTGGGGCTGAAGATCGGGATGGATCTAAACAGGAAGAGGAACCTTGGCAGTACGTTCATCTTGATCATCTGCACTCTTCCCGCCAGGGAAGGTCTTTTCTTGCTTCCTCCACTAGGCTGGTCAGATTCCACTTGTGGATCTGTGGCCAGTCTCTGGCTGTTTGATAAGTACATTAATGAAAGATGGAACTTTCTCTCCTTCAAGTATTCCTCCATTATAATACTTTCTATGAATCAAAAACTATTTCTAATGTATTTTGATATCTCTTGGTTATGTCAAAACTAAAGAAATAACTGTTTCCTATTTACTTCATTAAAATGCTTAATTTAAAAAAATATGTTTATTAAAAAAATTCCATATTAAACAAAACTACCAAAACAATCATACTTAAATACACTATAGAAGAGAGAAACAAAAAAGCAAAAAGAACACATTAATTTGAAACACAAAAATTAAACTAAACCCTGAACAGCTGATGGTGACTAACGCCTTATAAAAGGAAATTAGTGGTTGCCACCTTAAGTAGAACCCCTCGACTGACCCTCTGATGGTGCATTGTAGAAACGACAGGAGGTCACTCAACCAAGCCGAGGCACTAGGCAGAGTAGGAGACCTCCTCCCAAGCATAATTCGCCTCTGGGCTACAAGTAAGACATAAGTGAGGACATCCGCCTTCACCCCAGACTGAAGCGCCGGCGAATCCGACACCCCAAATATGGCCACCAGTAGTCATGGATCCAAATCTACAGGGGTATCTCCGACATGGTGTTAAAGAAAGAGACCCAAAAGCTTCATCAAGTTGGGACAGGACCAAAATATGCGTGTATGATTAGCTGGCCCCCAAGAGCAGTGCTCACACTTATCCTCAACCCTAGAGAAGAATCTGCTCATCCAAGCTCTGGTCAGGTGTGACCTGTGCAAAACATTGAATTGAATCAAACTCAACCAAACACATGAAGACTTGGAGTTAACCCTGTGAAGGGCCGCACTCCACAGATCACCATTAATAATGGGACCCAATTCGCCCTTCTGGACGGTCTGCACCTGGGCAGGACTGGAACCAATGTCCTAGGGGGAAGAGAAAATGCTGGAAAATCTCAGCAGGTCTTGCAGCATCAGTAGGGAGAGAAAGGAACATTTGACAAAGAGTCATTGGACTCGAATCGTTCGCTCTTTTCTCTCCATACAGATGCTGCCAGACCTGCTGAGATTTTCCAGCATTTTCTCTTTTGTTTCAGATTCCAGTATCCGCAGTAATATGCTTTTGTCCTAGGGGGAATGTTTGCTGGTGCTGTTGGGAGGGTTTAAACTAATGTGGCAGGGGGTGTGGGAACCAATGCAGGAAGTCGGAGGGAAGTAAAGTGCGGACAGAAACAAAAGGCCATAAGGGGAAAAGTAAAAGGCAGAGAAACCAAGGTTAAAGATCAAAAAGGGCCACAGTACAGACAACCGAGACTGTGGAGAGCTCAGTGAATGGGTCCAGTAAGGTGAAGAGAAATAAAACACAGGGAGAGTGTACAAAACATGACCGGACAGATGGCCTGAGAAAGCATGGCAGAGAGCAAGAGAAGTCTAGATTAAACTGCATTTATTTCAATGCAAGAGGCCTGACGAGCAAGGCAGATGAACTCAGAGCATGGATGAGTATATGGGATTGGGATATTATAGCTATTACTGAAACATGGCTAAGGGAGGAGCAAGATTGGCAGCTCAATGTTCCAGGGTACAGATGCTATAGGAAAAATAGAACAGGAGGTAAGAGGGAGGGGGAGTTGCGTTTTTGATTAGGGAGAATATCACGGCATTACTGAAAGGGGATATATCCGAGGGTTCACCCATTGAGTCTATGTGGTAGAACTGAAAAATAAGAAGGGAGGGATCACTTTGATAGGATTGTACTACAGGCCCCCAAATAGTCAGCGGGAAATTGAGGAGCAAATGTGTAAGGAGATTACAGATAATTGCAAGAGAAATTGTGTGCTAATAGTTGGTGACTTTAACTTTCCCAAGATGGACTGGGACAGCCATGGCAATGGGCTTGGATGGAGATAGATTTGTTGTGTGTATTCAGGAGGAATTTCTCATTCAGTATGTGGATTGTCCAACTAGAGAGGGGGCAAAACCTTTTTTTTTTTTAATTTAAAGTACCCAATTATTTTTTTTTTCCAATCAAGGGGCAATTTGGCATGGCCAATCCACCTAACCTACACATCTTTGGGTTGTGGGGGTGAAACCCACACAGACATGGGGAGAATGTGCAAACTCCACACGGACAGTGACCCAGGGCCGGGATTCGAACCCGGGTCCTCAGCGCCGCAGTCCCAGTGCTATCCACTGTGCCACATGCCGCCGAGAGGGGGCAAAACCTGACCTCCTTGTGGGAAATAAGGAAGGGCAGGTGACAGAAGTGTTAGTGAGGATCACTTTGGGACCAGTGACCATAATTCCATTAGTTTTAAGATAGTTATGGAGAATAATAGGTCTGGCCCAAAATTTAAAATTCTAAATTGAGGGCAGGAACTTTCAAAAGTTAATTGGGGGAGTCTGTTGGCAGGCAAACGGATGGCTGGTAAGTGGGAGGCTTTCAAAAATGTGTTCACCAGGGTTCAGAGTAATCACATTCCTTTTAGAGTGAAGGGCAACACTGGTAGAAGTAGGGAATATTGGATGACTCGGGATATTGAGGCCCTGGTCAAAAAGAAGGTGGTATATGACATGCAGAGGCAGCTGATTTCAAGTGGATCCCTTGAAGAGTATAGAGGTTGTCGGAGTAGAGTTAAGAGAGAAATCAGGAGGGCAAAAAGGGGACATAAGATTGCTTTGGCAGATGAGGCAAAGGAGAATCCAAAGAGCTTCTGCAAATACATAAAGAGCAAAAGAGTAACTAGGGTGAGAGTAGGGCCTCTTAAGGTTCTACAAGGTCATCTATATGCGGATCCACAAGAGATGGGAGAGATCCTAAATGAATATTTCTCATCATTATTTACTGATCAGGACATTCATATGAACATTTGCAGTGGGGGCCCTGTACAATAGCCGAATCCAAGAATCCAAGAAATAAATTTGTGACCAAAACCGAACCTCCCAAGAATCTCAAACAGATATTCCCATTCCACTCTTATCGAAAAATGCATTCTCCAGTTCAAACACCGACAACATTTAGCAGGCGACTTATATTGGCCGACAATTGTCGACCCTTCACAAAGCCCATCTGATCCACCGAGATTACATTTGGGAGGCCGGGCTCCAGCCAAAGCGCTAACACCTTGTCCGCATTCTCCAGCCAAAGCGCTAACACATTGTCCGCGTTCAATAGTGAGATAGGTTGGTACGACACACCCTCTGCTGGGCTTCTTAAGAATCAACGAGATAAAGCCTGTGTGAGGATGGAGGATGGAGGTACAGGGTCCGCCCCGAAAGGGGGGGAAGCCCCTGGGGACTATAAAGGTAAGCCCCCAAGTTCAAATCGTTCTTCTTGACCGGGTCACTCAGCAACGCGAACCAACCTTGACCTTGACCGGTTCAACTGCCGCCGATATCCAGTAAGTCTTAAGTCAACGTTCGCTACGAGATAGGCGCTCCTAGCTACCAATCCGTACCAACTTCGAATCCCGCAGACTCAGAACCCGAACAAAAGGCCATTTTGATCCCCTGACCTGGTGGGCCAGTCCGAAGCTAAGAATAGGCCTGTTAGTCGTAGAAGTAGCTTAGACGTAGAATTTGTGCATGAGTAGCAATTACTGTGTATAATAAATGTGCTTTCATTTGAATCTTACTAATCGGTGTATTGAGTTACTGATCATTACTTGAACTTGAACCTCGTGGCGGTATCATAAAAATACCTGGCGACTCGAGAGCAAAGGTTATAAAACAGAGCCAATTGAACCAACCAAAAGTTAGCAACATATTACTGGCGACATCTGACGGGACCCGAACTAGAAGTGGCTTAACCACTCCGGGAGAACCCAAAAATTTGAATTAGAGATCCAGTTGGGAACAGAAAACCACAAGTGTTCAAGCAGTTCTGATCAATCCTCATAATTCGGAATTCTGTTAAATGCATGCATAACTAACAGGGCTATAAGGTAAACTGATAGATTTTGTGTTGCGACAAAACTGTCGGGTGTTTGTATTTAGGAAATTAGCGAAAGCCGTACCCGTATTTACAGCACCGCCTTAGTCCCCCTGTTCCAAATTTAAAAGAAGCATTCAGTTAAGAAAGATGGCAATGCAACGCCTCATGAACCCAGAAGATTTTGTGGTCGCAGCGACCAGCAGCAGTAGAGTAGGACAGTGTCCCGTATGGGAGGAAGAAATCAGGAAGTACCTCAAAGGGAAAGGATGGCCCCTTTGGAGTGAATACTGTAGCAATGAGGAAACAGGTCCCGGGAGTATAGGACATACTTGGTGGGAGAACCTGAGCGAGATTCATAAGAAGAGCTTAGGGAAAGCTCGCAAGCCGATGGGAATCGTGTCCTGCTTGGCACAATTGCGAGGCACAGAGAAGGTCGTTAGGATGCTCCGGAAAGAGATAGAAGGCATACATCGAATGAGCAAGGTCGATGTTAGTGAGGTAGAAAGAGAGAATGTAGAGTTAAGGAGGAAGTTGGCAGCAAAAGACGGAGAGGTGGATGATGCCAAGCGGGCACACCAGTCTTGTCTGGCGCACCTAAGCAGCTTCCAGTCCCAGTATGAAAAGGTCTATCAGGACACGCAACGTGCAGTCCTGGTACGAGAAGAAACCGAGAAGCAGGTAGAAGCATTGCAGAGGCAGTGTAGTGACCTGAAGGCAGCGTTAAGGGCACTCCATGCTGCCACCACGGAGCAAAGCCAAAGCTCACTAGACAACGCAAAGAGCCGGAAGCAGATTGCAGACCTGCAATCTCTGCTTTCAGTTCAAAAAGGATTCCAGGAAACCTTTGGAGCAAAATTAGATGAGGAAGACGGCCCTGATTGGGAAGAGTTGAATGAGACAGCGCAGAGATATGTTCAGGGAACATGTGCGCAGGGAAAGCCCCAAAAGAGAAAAGCGCCCCAACCCCCCACAGAACAGATAGTTCAGGCTCCAATGAACCCAGTCACCACCCACCGAACAGCCACATCGGACGATACGGAATTTCTGTACACCACCCCTTTAACAGTGACCCAATTACGGGACGCGTGCGAGAAAATCACACCGCTCCTCCCCACCACTTCTTTGCCAGAGTAAAGCAGCAGGCGACCATGTACGGCCTGGATGAGCGAGAGCATGTAAAGCTCACAGTTTTGAGTCTAGACCCTTTGGTCGTAGCAGCCCTTCCTGACCCACAGAATGTAGGAGGAGGCATCCTTGCAGAAATGCATACCGCGGTCCTAGACGCGATCGGGTATAACTGGAGTTACCCCGTAGGTGGCCTCAATAAATGCAGGCAAAAGAAAACCGAGCACCCCACAGCGTTTGATGGATGCCTGTGGATTCACTTTGCAGCAGTTTTTGGAGACTTAGACCGTGCCCATTTGTCCCTAGACAACATGGCCAAATGGACCCACACCCTTATGTCCCATGCCACAGAAACAGGACAAAAAGCTTGTGCGAATTATGATCCCTCAGAGGAGGCTCATAATGAGAAATGGGTCGTAAAAAGATTGTCCCGCGCTTGGGAGCAGTCTGTACAAAACAAACCCGCAGTTAAAAATCCCGAAGAAAAGCGGGCAGAAGCAGACATACAAGCCGTTAAAACACACCAGAACACCGCATGGGTAAATGAAAGCAAGAACAGCCCCCCCACAAAAGTCAGAGGAGTGTTTCAACTGTGGCCATTTAGGACACTTTGCAAGAGAGTGCAATGCCCCACGAAAGCCACAGAGAGCCCAGCAGACGGGCACTCTAAGTAAGAATAAGACAGAGCCCATTCATAGTGTGAGCACCCCTTCAGATCAGACGGACCTGAACGGAACGGACTGACGGTGTTCAGGCTCCCCCAGTTGGGTCTGCGACACCCTTTGGGATAGGTCCGGACGACCGGTAGTTGCAGCAAAAATACGGGGACAGCCCATCGAGTTTCTCTGGGACACAGGAGGGTCCCGCACCACAATAAATTCCTCCACCATGTTCCAAAAGAACACATGGCCCACTACAGCCACTATCACCCTCAGTGGCTTTACAGGCCACTCACAGCAGGGACACATCACTGCCCCTGTACCCATTCGAATCGCAACATCACCACCAAGCACACCATAGTTTTAGTCGATCTGCCCCACACAGCAGAACACATTTTGGGCATAGACTTTATGAACTCCCACAATCTATCCTTTGATCCAGTCAACCACTGTGTCTGGAAAATGGCAAAATCTGCAAGAGCCCCCGCAACATTCACAATAAGTGAATACGCCAACAAAATTAGCGCAGTAGGCGAATTGTGGTTTAACCCGACGACAATTAGCACGGACAAGCAGGTTAGGGCAGTTTTACAAAAGAACAGGACAGCATTCGCGACCCACAAGCACGACTGTGGACGGATGACTGGTTCAGTACAAATCACAGGACCTGACCCTCGACCCCCAAAACAGTATGGATTTCCCCAAGAGGCGGAGGGAGAAATCTCAACGGTAATCGACAGCTTATTAGAGCAGGGCGTACTTAGATCAGTAGCCTCCACTAATAATGCCCCGATTTGGCCAGTGAGAAAGTCCGATGGATCATGGCAACTGACCATCGATTACCGGGAACTCAACAAAATCACCCCCGCAGCAGCCCCCACAGTAGCACCAAGTCCCGAGACCATGCTCAAGCAGGGACTCAATTCCCGATACTTTACAGTTTTGGATATCAGTAATGGATTCTGGTCCATTCCATTGGCAAAGGCGTGCCAGTACAAATTTGCCTTCACCTTTAAAAATCAACAGTACACGTGGACATGCCTTCCACAAGGATTCCACAACTCCCCCTCCATTTTCCACTGACAGCTGGCAAATGGTTTATCAAAATTTTCACGCCCCGAATGTCTGGTCCAGTACGTAGACGACCTACTATTGCAGACAGACACCAAGGAAGAGCACATTGAGCTTCTGTCCAAACTCCTGGAACTCCTACAAGCAATTGGATGTAAAGTTAACCCCAAAAAGGCCCAGATTTTGGAAAACAGAGTGATATATTTGGATACAATTATCACACCTGGTAAACGCGAGATCGAGCACAAAAGGATTGACTCGATA
Source organism: Scyliorhinus torazame (assembly GCF_047496885.1). NCBI lineage: Eukaryota > Metazoa > Chordata > Chondrichthyes > Carcharhiniformes > Scyliorhinidae > Scyliorhinus > Scyliorhinus torazame. The sequence continues at coordinate 32,174,786 of NC_092724.1, forward strand.
GCTAAATTGCCCCTTCCCCAGAACGTTTCAGCCCTCCGGTCATTTTTAGGACTGGTTGGCTACTGCCGAAACCACATTGACGGTTTTGCCAGCAAGGCAGCACCCCTCTCAGACCTCCTAAAGAAAGGAGCCCCCTGGGAATCGCTTCCGCAGTATACGGATGCTGTGGACTCTTTGAAACAAGCACTCATAGCAGCCCCCGCACTACATGTTCCAGACCCGCTTTTTCCCTGTGCGATAGAGGTAGCAAGCACAGACCGCACCCTTTCGGCCGTGCTCCTTCAGGAATGGCACGAACAGTTAAGGCCCGTGGCTTACGCCTCCAGAGTTTTAGATGCTGTGGAGCAGGGATTTTCAGCCTGTGAATGGCACCTGCTCGCAGTATTCTGGGCAGTACAGTATTTTTCGTACATTACCGGACTGAACCCCATCACAATCCTCACAGACTTTTACTGGACGGACGACTCAAGGACGGTACAGTTAGTCAGATAAGAGCAGCCAGATGGACCCTTCTTTTGCAGGGACGGGACATCCCTGTTAAAAGGACAAAGACCCACACCGTTTTAGCCGACAACCTACAGTATCCTGGAACTCCTCCACCCCCCCATGAATGTGAAATTATCTCTCCACACCACAACACAGGCCCCTTTATTGCTAAAACACCCCCCAGAAAGATAGGTAGTTCAACCCAGAGCCCAAAGCACACAGACACGTGCGAACCCATAAAGATATATGTGGATGGATTTTCCACAATATTAGAAGGGAAGCGCATAACAGGATGTGGTATTTATGTCGAGGATGCGCAGGGACGCGCCCTAGAAGAAATAGCAATAAAACTTCCAGGACACTTAGGCGTGCAGGCGGCAGAACTTGCGGACATCGTATACATAGTGGAACACCCAGATTCCTTCCCCAGCCCAGCAGACATATATTCGGACAGCCTCTATGTCTGCAACAGCCTTACGGAATTCCTACCCCTGTGGCAAGCAAGAGGATTTGTTTCCGCAGACGGAAAACCCCTCCCCTCAGCCCCATTGCTCTGTCACATTTTAGGGCGAGCACAGAACAGACTTTTGGAATAGTGAAAGTTCATAGTCACCATCGTTCCTCCCCCCCTGGAAATGTAAAGGCCGACGCACTGGCTAAAGCAGGTTCCAGGCACGGATATGTTTGGACACCCCCCGAAAGCGCACCAGTGAATGCAGTTCAGGTCTCGCAGACTAATATCGAGGATTTAGTGCAGGCCCAGAAGCAGGACAGCAATCTCAGGGAGATTTTGAAAGGAAACTAGCCAGCCCCCTATAAGAAGTTTAAAAATGCTCTGACCACACATGACGGTGTGGTGTTAAAAAACACCCTTTATGTGGTTCCTGAACAGGACAGGAATCAACTGATTTGTTTATTCCATGACAGTCATGGACATCAGGGAATCGATCCCACTACAGCCCACCTCAGGCAGCTCTGTTGAGTTTAAAGGACGATGTAAATCACTACATTGAGAATTGCCTTATCTGTGCCCAGAACAACCCGGACAGATACGCCAAAAAGGCTCAGCTCAGTCACACCCGACCCGTTAATGGCCCCTGGACTAACCTCCAGATTGATTATATTGGACCATTGCCCC